>NW_026138125.1:5917500-7117500 GCF_025592945.1 Manacus candei | reverse complement strand
AAGCAAAGACAGGTTTGATTAGCTCAAGATCCTCCTTGTGGAAACTGTTTTCAGAGGGATTCACAACACTCCAAACAAAATGCAATTCCCGGGAAGATTCTCAGTGGACATTAACTTTGGGGCCAAGAAAACACTCAGAGAAATAGAGAAACCCTTAAAACTTATTTACTGCTTTAAATCAAGCAAATGTGCCAAAGTCTGAAAAGTTCTAAAGAAATAAAAATAATTCATTGCAAACTCAGGACGGGATTAAAACAGAGGTAGCTTTAATGCTGCTTCAGACTGAAGTTAAAAACATGTAGAGAATTATTTAAGTTCATCAATTTAAAACAGAACAGTCTTAAACCCGTGTAAACAATATCCAACATCTCAACAGTGTCCATAAAAGGAATTTATGTGTCTTAAAAATAAGCTTATTCTAAAGGCCCTTAGAGTTCAAGAAAATCGGTTAATTAAATGAATAGTTATGTGTGGAGAACAGGAAAAAAAACCAAAGCAACAGTCTAAAAAATAAATATGTAGAAATCAAGAAAAATAAGGAGAGAACAGCCTATTAAATTTTAAAATAGTTGAAACAGTCACACAAAAACTTTGATCAAACAGGACAAGAAATGAGGGGAAGGAGCAGTTTATATACAAAAATAATTTTAAAATCTATGGTAACAGATTTTTACAGTACTTGTATCCTAAAAATAGTTTTGTATTATTCATGTAAGTGTATTTTATAATTTATTTCCTAGTGTAGTTTATTAACAAAACTCGTAGAAAAGCCGAAAATAAAAAGTCAGGAAGAGATGAGCAAAATGTCTTATCTGAAGACACAGATATCTGCATTGGGTTCATTCTAAGACAGGGTTCTTAAGGTGTGTATCTGGTTCCTCTGCTCACATGACACCAAATTTTCCAGATAAGTAGTTTGTTTTTCCTTGGGATGTTGCATTCCTTCCATCACCTGCCTTGGAAGGCGTGTCCATGGTAGTGTATCTGATCTGAAACCCACCAGCAGTGACCGAGGCATCTGTCAAAAACTTCAAGGTCATCACATTGCCTGGGACAAGGAAAAAGAAAAACAAAGGTTACATTTCGGCTGGCATAAAAATGTGATATTTCAGGGGTTTATTTTTGCTTTTGAAGTGCTCTTGGTTGCTGAAATTCTGAGATTTTCACAGCAATCCACTGGCTCTAGAAAGAACTGTGGAGGGGTTTTTTACCAGAAATAAATTACCTGTGCTGATGATGTCATCTGGCAACTCATCTCCACAAAACCTGGAAAAAGATAGGAATATTCATGGTTAAAGGATACAGGAATTGTGGCACAGAACCTGCTCTGAGCTGGGGCTCTCAGGCTGTTCTTTCCTTAGAGAATAAGGGGATAAATAGGTTTTAAGTCTTCGGTGTGTGCAATTTTATGGTAAATCTACTACCTAAAGAATTTTTAAACATTACCCCACAGTAAGGTTTAGAGGAGGGAAAAATGCAGGAAGTAGCTCTCAATATGCTCAGGAAGTAAATAATGCAAGGCAAGAAAAAAAGCAATTTAACAAGGCATTAAGTAGAAGAGCAGCAGCCCAAGGATAAGAAAGGAAGGATATTGTCAGAAAAAAACCATTTAAAATTATCTGTAAAAGCAAAACACACAGAATATCCTTGCTTTGCTATGTATGATCTGTAGGGAGGATGTGAAAAGTGGCAGGAATTGGGAAGTGCCTTCTATCACTTTTTATGGTTTGGTTTTTGTTTGTTTTGTACAGTCCCTGTACTGGAAAATCGAGATGTTTCACACCAAAATATGACTTATAAAGGTTAAGTAAAAATATGACATTGAAGAAAGTGAGAATTAAGCAAAGAAGGAACTAAACCTAATAAGAGAGATGATATATAGCACTTGTTCTGATATTAGCTAATACTTCACTTCTGTAGCAAATAGCAAATTAAATATAGTTTTGCTAACACCTCACCTCCCTCCTTTCGATTAAAGCAAACACAAAATGCTGTTTGAGATTCCTGAGAGTCCTTCCTGTGAAATACTGGAGAATCAGGATAAGCAGCTGACTAAAAAGCCTTGCAGCTTTCTTTTGTCTCATTTAGCAAAGCAAAAAGAGGGCAAAGCTGCCTTCCCTGAAACTCTTAACAGGCATGTGTTAATAATATTAAAGTAAATTGGGAAGATTAAAGTAAAGGAAGGATAAATCAGGTCCTATTGCTGCAGGAATTACGGACATCCCAGCAGTGCTAATTGGATAAGGGATACAGTGTCCTCCTAAAGTTCTGGGGGGCAAATTTAATCATTTATTTGCATATTAAGGCTGGATTTGCTTTACCTGCCCACAAAGCCATTGACATCATCGTAGCTGTCATAGACTTCCAAGAAATCCGCCATACAAGCGACGTCGTCTTCCACGTCAAACTCCAGGAACTGCAGGTGGATCCTCTGCCCATACTTGACTCTGATGTGCCAGTAGCAAATCTGCTCGTTTTCATACTCATTTGGGTACCCTGGTGACTTAAAAACATGCCTGGAATCTGTGAACACTCCACCACACTCCTTTCCTAAGAGAGAAATAAGAACGTCAGGGTTTAAGTATTCCTTCTGACTGTGGCTATGGTTTGAATCTTTGGGCAGATCCATTAAAAAATCCCACAGGAGCAGTGATAGAACTTCTCCTATGTTCAAGCACTCGGTGAATGTCAGTCATTCCCAGCTTTTGGGAGAAGGTATTTTGGAAGCAAGATGTGAGCACTGAATTCAGAGGAAAAGCTTTCATTGACTTCCGTGGACTTGGGGCCAGGGCTGTGTGTTTTGTGTCAAAGGCATTTGGGATTTCTGGCTTCTTCAAGCTTTATAGGTGGATTTGCAAGTCCCCCTGACTCTCAGTGTCAGCCTTTCTTCTTCAAAGACCTCTTCAAAGAGATTTCTACAAAAAGCCTTCTGAAGGCTGGTGGTCACATACATGGGGGTGTACTCCTGTTGTTCCTGCAGCTCTTCACTCCCTTTGGGATGAAAACACTTGTTCCAGTTTGATTCATGCTCCAGTAGCTGGAATAGCGTGTCCAGCTCTGGGGCTGCAACACAAGAAGGACTGGAGCTGCTGGAGCAAGTCCAGAGGAGGCCACGGAGATGCTCCAGGGTTGGAGCCCCTCTGCTCTGGAGCCAGGCTGGGAGAGCTGGGGGGGTTCAGCTGAACAAGAGAAGGCTCCAGGGAGAGCTGAGAGCCCCTGGCAGGGCCTAAAGGGGCTCCAGGAGAGCTGGAGAGGGACTGGGGACAAGGCATGGAGGGACAGGACACAGGGAATGGCTTGGGATATTGGGAAGGAATTGCTGGCTGTGAGGGTGGGGAGGCCCTGGCTCAAGTTGCCCAGAGAAGCTGTGGCTGCCCCTGGATTCCTGGGAGTGTCCAAGGCCAGGTTGGATTTGGAGCAACCTGGGCTGGTGGGAGGTGTCCCTGCCCATGGCAGGGGGTGGGACTGGATGATCTTTAAGGTCCCTTCAACCCAAACCACTCTGGAATTCTGTGATTCTATGATCACTGCTGGGTGAGATGTGCATTTCAAACACCAAAGAATTCCACAAGTTCCTCATCAGGTGACATCTTCAGCATCCTGGAGCAGAGCACAGGCTCAGTTCAATCAGAGTTTTGTCTTTGTTCCCCTGGCTCCTCACCTCCTCCTCCTCCTCCTCCAAACAGCCCCACCAGGCTCTGCAGAGCATGAACAGAAATCCTTTCAATGTGAGAGGCTGAAGCTCTGCCGTGTTGGCAGCTCTGGTTTCCTTTTGTCCTCTGACCAAACAGTGTTTGGATAGTAACTCCCTCCTGGCCCAGAGGAGAGGCTGACAAAGAGAAAGTCGGGCTCACATGCTGTAATTCTGAGTGCAGGAGTCTCTCTTTGGATGTGGAACATCTGGGAATGGCCCCCACCCCACAGAGCTATTTGATGGACGTAAACAAGCCTGTGAGCACAAACAAAATGTGCACAGCTGTGCAGACGTCATGGACAACTCCAGCTCTGGCTCTGCCAGGCATGGCAGGACACTGTGAGCAGGGGGACAGTCAGGTTAAGCTCTGCTTTCCTTCTTGCTGCCTATTTTTTCCACCTTCCTTGCTCAGTGAAGTGATACCAAGCTAATCTGTAACAGTGGCCATGTCGAAATTTGAGTCACCTCCTGGGGTGAGGTTCTGCCGCTCACGTTTGTCATGTCTCCTGATCTGCTTTGGAGATTCATTTTTCTCCAGCTAGTTACAGACACATACACAAGGCACTGCTGGGATCTGGACCCATCAAGGTTTCAGTCAGAGAATCATGGGATCACAGAATGGTTTGGGTTGGAAGGGACCTAAAAGCCCGTCCAGTTCCAAACCCCACACCTTCCACTAGCCCAGGTTGCTCCAACCTGGCCTTGGACCCTTCCAGGGTTGGGGCAGCCACAGCTTCTCTGGGCAACCTGTGCCAGGCCCTTCCCACCCTCCCAGCCAAGAATTCCTTCCTAAGAGAAGTTCCTAAGACGCCAGACCCGGACTTGACATTCGTTTTCAGAACTTTTCCTATCTCTGACACAAAAAAGAAGGAATGTGGATTAACACCAAATTTAACTTGTTCACAGGCGAAATACCTGGAAAATGGTTCCCATGTGAAACACCTCAGATTGTTCCAATGACATGGGAGGTTCAGTGTGCACCCTTGTCCCAGCAGGACGGTGCCCAGGGGGCTGCTCTGGACTCACCGTTGGGGTTGTAGCAGTAGGCGTCCCATCTCTCGCTCCGGTTGAGGCGAATCCCGTAGTCAACAATTCCAGTCCTTCCAAAGCCACAGTTGGCTCCGGCTTTTACGATGGGATAACCAACCCTGCCCTTGGCCATCCAGCCAGCAGCACACACGTGGAAACCTGCAGCAGGGAGGAAATGCCACATGGATGGGATCAATCAATCCCAGGCCAGGGACATTGCTTTTCACTCAACTAAGTCTTACTCAAGCTGATGACTCAATGGCCTGGGTGTAATTGGCCTGGTAGAAATTGAGCTGCAGGAAAGAGCAGGACTTTGAGAGGATAATTTTAAACACAGAGTATAAAATTGCATTGTGTTCACCACAATGTGATTACTGGGGCATCATTTCAGGACAAAAATCAAACACAGATGGACTGCACAGTTCCCCAAGTAGTCAGTCTGAAGTGCTCTGTGACCACTTGTAATCAAATTATACATTGGATGAGTTCTCTAAGAGTGTGCTTTGTTTCCCTTTTGAAGTCTCACAAATCTACTCAATCAGATCTCAGGAGTCCACAGCCTTAATTTCTGAGCATGAATAAAACAGTACATACAAAATACAGCTAAAGCCCTGCAGTGTCAATTTAAAACACTTGCCATTGAAATTTAAATACATGAAATGCCTCAAGCATTTCTTGCCAAACAAAAAAGATCCTGTTAATGCATTTTGGGGCTGAGAACTTAACACCAATAGGCAAAGAATGCAACGTTGTTCCCTGGTTGGTAGAGACCAATCCAATGTTTGCACTGAGAGGAAATGGGACATTTTTGTGGCATCTTAGGGCTCTGAGCTGCTCAGAGAGACAAAAGTCCCCCTTTCACATGGGTCCTGGTGCTGAGAGCCAGTTCTGAATCAACAGCAGAGCAAGAAAATCTCTGGAGTGGAGGATATTTTCCATTGTTTTCCCAGTGCTCTGAATGAATGGATAATTTCTTATTAGGAATCAACTAGAAATACAGTAGAGCCCTCACTCAGCTCCACTTTTCACTCCAAGCACACACAACTCACTTTGTCCCAGAGCAAATATGGCTGGAATAAAAATCTTGATGAAAACAAGAGATTGACCTGTTGGAATGGTTCCCTCGAGGCCATGGGGATGCTCCAAGGGCTGGAGCCCCTCTGCTCTGGAGCCAGGCTGGGAGAGCTGGGGGGGTTCCCCTGGAGAAGAGAAGGCTCCAGGGAGAGCTGAGAGCCCCTTCCAGGGCCTAAAGGGGCTCCAGGAGAGCTGGAGAGGGACTGGGGACAAGGGATGGAGGGACAGGACACAGGGAATGGCTTTAAGTGAAGGAGGGTTGATTTAGATGGGATACCGGGGAGGAATTGTTGGCTGTGAGGGTGGTGAGGCCCTGGCACCAGTCACACTCCAGTTACCAAGGTGGGAAATCGGAAGCAACTTGAGCAAAAATCCAGGGATTTCCATGTCTCTCAGTCCCCGAGTTCACGACAGACACGGCAATACACAGCCGACAACGCTGAATGAGGGCTGTGAAAAGCCAAGTGCCGTGATTTTTCCCTGATTTTTCCATACCTATTTTCCGGGCCGCCTCCAGCTGCTGGTACGTGGCCAGGTGTCCCCCCTCGTACTCGCACACGGCCTTGGCCTCGGCGTAGGTGAGCTGGTACTTCCCGGAGCGGGATTCCCGGTGGTACACCCCGGCCGCCCGCTCTGTGGGAACGAGGCAGGACATGGATTCAGGGTCAGACCTCAGCCCTCCCACCTCCAGCAGCGAGACCTCAACGCTGGGCTCCACCTCTCCTTCCAGGCGGGAAGAGGAACCGAGCGTCCCGCTGGCAGCTGTGCCGCTCGGGAAGCGCCGGGAAAACACGTCCCTCCCGACCCAAAGCTTTTTGAGAAACCCAAAGGTTGGGTTTGTTTGGGAGAAGTTTTTAACAACAGAGCTTGGAGAATTTTTGAACAACAGCAGGTCAGCAAAAGGCTGGGCAGGACTCCCCTGGGATGACTCCGAGGGCAGTCGTTATGGGAACGCCGGCTGTCAGCATCCCCGGGGCTCTGTATCCCGCCTGACCCCGGGGAAGCTCCTTCTGGATCGCTATCACAGCATCCCTCTGGCTGCCACTTGAAGCGCCTTTGGAAGATGAATCAGAGCTTTGTTTCGAGTCTCCAGAGAAGTTAAATCAGAGCTACTTGGATCGGGGAGAGGCGGGAATGAAAGGGGAGAAAAATGCGAAGTAAAAATATCTGAGCGTGTGTCACCGAGGGCAGGACCAGAACAATCGCTGGCTGACATTTCTGCTGCACACAAAATTCATACATTTCCTTCGTATTTTTTTCTCTGCCGTTGCAAATATGATAAAAAGCAGCTTTCCAGGGAAACCTAGAAACTGCCAGCGCTGCCACAAGTTTTATAATCTCTTCATGTTGCACTTGTCTGGTGCCATATGTGTGGAAATCTGTCTCGGAACCAACGTGCATATCTAATCTGAACGGTGGTTCTGTTTAGGTCTCTCTCATATTTAGGATAATCTGGGAGATGTGGCCGTTTGGAGCTATCACTGAAAAAAAGATGGAAAACAGGGAGCATTTTTACAGTAGTTATTGGTACCATGGGAAAAGGAGGATGTCTTTTTTTTAGGGACATACTTGGAGTCAGTGGTTTTGGCTGGGTTAGGGTAGTTTTTAAAAAGCCCTGGTCACCACTGAGTTGTGGTTAATGGTGAGATCCCTTAATAGACACGGAATGACGTTGGCCAGGGTGGTTTTTGGACCTGCTGTCACTGGCCTTGTGCCCAGAGAAATAAATTATATTGCTGACAACAGCCTCAGAAGAAACAGAGCCGCCTTCCGGAACATCACTGGGAATATCGGTGGCATGGGCACGGGATAACAGATCCTCCATGGAAAAACCCTCCTGAAGAAGCCAGTTGAATTGCAAAGAAGAGCCATAACAACTCCCAGCTGTGAATGATGGTGTGTTATATTAAAATGACACATTTTAATTAAGGATTTATTCCTCGGAAGTATTGCTTTTCATTCCCTCAACAGGCTGTCATGTCTAAGCTCGTGGTAAGTCCTGATCAATCAGCTCACTGCTGCTGTGGGCAGGGTTGTGTTGGATTCAGAATGCAGCAGTGGGAAATCTGGGGCAACCTGGAATCCACATTATTGATCACTGAGCTCCCAGGGAAGGGAACTGGGAGATGAACTGGAAAATACAGGCTGTATTCCTTGGGACTCACTGAGCTGCCCCACCTTCACCACTCAAAGAGCACCTGAATTCTGAGGTCAGTCATCTTTGCAAAATGAGCCAAAACAAGAGATGTCTTCAGGCTCATTGCCACTGGTCTTTGCTGGTGAAAGCCCCCAGTCCTCTGGCTGCCACCTTTGTCAGTCCCATCCTGTCCCTGGATGTACCACCAGGGATCTGGGGGGATTCTCCACTGCTTGGACTCGTCACTCCCAGAGCTGCCAGTAAAAACTTCCCATTTTCAGTTGGCTTTTTCACCCAGTGATATTGTTTTCAAATTTGATCCCTCCAGAGGTATTTCCTGCCACTTGTTGCTGAAATGTCACTATGGACAGGCATCATATTTTTCAGAATATTGCTGGAAAGTTCTGCTCTCCTCAGGGTCTGCAAGGGCTGGAACCAAGAGCAGCACCACTGAATCTTCCTGCAATACCCTGGTGGGTGTTGTCACCCTGCAAGGAGCAATCTCCAGCTCCCTCTCTGTTATTCCTTTGTAACGTGGCAAAAGTGGCCTTTGAAAAACCAGACCACACACATGGACTCCCCCAAGCTTTGGGATTTGCTGCTGGCTCGGTGTGTCACAGTTTAAAGCATTCCCTAACGTTGTATCCTAATTAACTTATTGGATCTTCCACTGGCAGCTTTCCCCCCCTCCCTCTTAATTACATCAGGGGCTGTGCAGACAGATAAAGTGCTTCATGAAACACAGACCCAGGTAAAGCACTGGAATTATTAACCAGTCATTGACACATTTGTGTCTCTGGATGTATAAATTTATATAAGGTATTCACAGGCAGGCAGGAATTGCTCTTTATGGAGGTGAGATCATGGCCATGCAGACAAACCTGCAGGGAATTTGTATTTGCTAGCACAAGCACGTGCCCACCACTGCCAAAGGGCCGTGGGTCTCACACGTTTCTTCCAGCTCACATTTCCTAAAATCTCTCCTTGGAGCCCAGGGACAGCAGGGTCCTGCAAGGACAGGGACCCCCTCCTCATCCACAGCAGCAGGAGGTGGGGAAATGCAGCCAAACTCTTCTGCACAAACACAGACAGCACGAAATCCGGGCTCCTGAAGTCCCCACAATATGCAGGGAACAAGCACTAAACGCTAAATAAAAAGGAATATTTAGCTTTTAAGCAGAGGGTGGCCATGTAGAGCACTTGGCATGGACCTCTGAAAACGCACATGGTCAAACTCAGAGAACTCCACTAAATAGGGCAGGAAAAGCCCCTAAACCACCCTGACACGTGGAGTGGGAATGGGGATGGAATCCTGAGCACAGAGTCCTGGAAAACCTACCCTGTGGCACCACGAACTGGCACTGGAATAAGGGGATGAGAAAATTCGGGCAGGACTGTCCCAACCCTCCCATCAGCTGACAACAAACCTTTGGTTATAACCTGCTTGTGTGGAAAATGAGCCACATCAACATTCCATTCCCACAAGGAACCCATTCCCAGGGAGGTGGTGGAGGCAGCTGCAGCAGGACTGCACTGCACACACTGACTGAGAAACAAGAGATGTTTATAACCAGAAAAAAGGTAAGACACGAGCGTTTCCAGGCTGCCAGTAATTCGAGATTTTATAGCTGTGCTTCTGATTTGCTGGGGAAAAAAAAAAGGTAAGATGGAAATCTCCCTACATTTTCAATTTGATGCTTTATCAGAAGAGGAGATAAGCAAAGCTCAGATGTTTTATTCAAGGAGGGGTCCTGCTTAAATGCACAGTGAAGGTGAGATTGGGGTGACTTGTTTTACTATTCAAGTTAACCTTTTTGTTTTTTTTTAAATACTCAGAAGCCTGAATTGACTGTCTGTGATTTTGCCAATTTTTTTTTTATTTCCATACAGTGTCACTGAATTCCATTGGTAATTCAATTTGAGCTTCATTTCCATAATATTATTGCTGTAGTTACACTGGATAGTGCATTTCTAGTTTGGTTTTATTTAGAACAAGTCATCAGTTTTCCCCTCCTGGTTTATTTTTACTCACTCTCATGGTAAATGCTTCAAGGTGCAGCAAACCAGAATTTTGCTGTGCCTTCCAATCAACACTCAGCTGCTCCATTTTAAAGAAGCTGAAATGTTTTTTTCTTCCATTTGACTGCTGAAGTGATTGATCACTGTTATCCCATATTTGCATTTATGCTGTAGCAGTCCCTAAAGCTATGACCTGGCTGGTTGTAGTACCTGTGGATACATCAATACTTGCAAATAAAACACCCAGGACCCATTTCCTGTCCGTGAGTAAAAGTGGGATGTGTGTGAGACTCTTCCCCATCATCAGGGGGAAGAGTCATCATCATCATCATCATCACCTGACACTCAACTTCTCTGCCTTGGCCATCAAGGCTTAACAAACCCTCAGCCCTACTCATCTCCTGTGTCTCCTTGTTGTTATTCCAGCCAGGAATAACAACTCTGCTTGTTTCCCACACAAACCTCTCCTTTGTCATCCTATTTTTGAACAGCAGCCACTCGAGGTGGAACCTGAAGCTGCTAAGCTGTTCTTCCTTGGAGCTCCCCCCCCCCCCAGCTCTGGGACACAGGAGGAATGTCCCAAGGTCGGGAGGAGAGAGGAGCCATTAAAAATGTGCAGTCAAATGGAAAGCAATATAGATAATTTCTGTGCCTCATTTGTGTTCCTGGTGGTTTACATGGTCCTCTGAGAGGGGCTGGAGCCACGTGGTTGCTGCACCAGCTGACAGAACGTGGTCCTGCTCCCTCCTGGGACAGCTGAGCACAACAGAAACACAGGGATTCCCTAAAATCCTTAAAGAATCACACAACATGCTGTAGAGGAGAAAGGATTTGTAAGCATTTTTCAATAAAACAGAGCGCTCAGTGCATGCCTTTATTTTGGCATCCTTTATGTGACTCGACTCTATGTTTGCCTGTTGCACTGGATAATTTTAAAGATCTGTAAAAGAATCTCAGAGCTATTTAAACCCACTTGAGGGACAAGAAACTCTTCCCACAGCATTTTTTCTCTCGCCCTTTGGAAATCTTCTGTGCCCTGTTAAATGATGTGAGCAAACCAATGGCCAAAACACAGGCATTTCTGTGCTCTTCTAGAAACCTAGGAAATATTATCACTATTATTTCCAGACCATTTAGTTTCATATGCAGGACCCCAGGCATGTGAAGTATGTTCATGCAGAAAGCAATTCATTCCTTTGGCAAATGTTTCTTTTCAGACCCTTTTTCCTTCATTACAAGCAACTGTTATTTAGTGCAGTTTTCACCTCACGCTGCAGGAAAACACATTTGGATAAATATTCCATCATTAGCTTTTCTGGCATTTCAGAGGAGGAGTAAAATAGCAAATGTGTAAAAACTTACATTCACTACTCAGATAAAATGGTTTAATGAGTTGCAATGCAGGATTTTGCTGATATTAATGCACAGCTCAGCTTTGTGCTGCTGTTGGACAAACACGGTGGCTCTGCAGCAAAACATTCCCAGGAATGAAGTTATTCCTTACCTAACCAAATGGAGTTGTGCAGCACTCCATCCTTGAAGCCCCACGCTCCAGCCTCGTCCCACAGCAGGGCAGAGAAGAGAATCAGTGCAATCATCTCCCGGGAAGGCTCAGGCTGTAAATATTCCCTGGTCAAACGCTCCGGGTCGGCTCTGGCTCCGTGCTCCTGGAACATCTGGGAGCCAGACCTTAAATAGCACGTTGAGCTGTGAGGTCAGTGAGGCTGCTCCAATTGTGCTGCTGCAGTTCTTACACAATTAAATGTGGTGTCTGCAGTCGCCCATGTGACTCACTTTTGGCTCTCTCCATTCCCAGCCTGTCCAAGAATCCATTCTATCCCTCACTACTGCAGCACACACGGACGCTCTCCAAGCCAAAGGCTGTTCATTCTTCAGCACTGGCTGCCTTCAGATTCCACAAAATAAAACTCAGAGCCAGTCCATCTATGCTTCCAGTCACACCACTTACAAGACCTGAGACATCACACTCTCTCTCATTCTCCTTTAAACATTCTGCCCCTCTGTAAATAATTTGGATTTAATTTCACCTAACCATTGGGAAAACGTTGGGAGAAGATTTTACACTGACTGTTTGAATTCGGCTTCCCCACACGGAATCTGTCACTGCAAATCAACCTCCCAGATCAGCACAAAACTGCAAGTGTCAGAAACAGATGCTCTTTGTTCTGCAAAGTGGGAAATAAAGCTCAAAACTTCCCCTCCAACCCACAGTTTAAAGGCTGAATCACGGCGTGACAGCTGTCTGCTTGTCTTCCCTTCTGGCTGGAAGTGAATCCTGCAGCTGCTCCTCGTGGATGACTGGGAGAGAGGAAAGGGGGGAAAGATGAGAGCATGGAAAAGGAGCTGGTGCTCCACACTCCTGAGCAGCTCTTGGAAAACTCTGCAGTTGTGATAACATCAGTAACTTCTGAGTCAGGAGCTACGGACAGAGACATGACAATGGTCACACCAACAATTGAGCTACAAGAGGTGGGAAGGGAAGGGTGGAGGTGGCTGGGCCTGCTCAAAAATGTTTTAACACAGATGACTTGTGGTGAGGAAGATTCTTCATCACTCCAGGCTTAGAGTGAGGCCACAGTGGGGTCACTGGTCCAACCTCACAGAGGATGCTGGGGCAGGGACTGGTCCAGGGATTGATCCAGGGACTGACCCAGGGGCTGCCAGTTTGTTCACAGCCTCTCCCACACTGATGGTCCCACCCCCTTTACAGCTCCCCTGGCAGCAAAACAGGGAAGCTCCCCACAGCCTTGTCTCATCACAGTGAGGTGGGAGCCCTGCTCTGCTTCTTCTTTCCACCTTTGAGGGTTGGTGCTTCATTTGTACTTGTTTCCTGCTTTAGAGAATCCCAGGATCGCTGAGGTTGGAAAAGACCTCCAGGACCAAGTCCAACCTGTGCCTGATCCCCATATTGCATCCCAGCCCAGAGCACTGAGTGCCATGGCCAGGCCTTCCTTGGACAACTCCAGGATGGGGACTCCAAACCTCCCTGGGCAGCCCCTTCCAGTGCCTGACCACCCTTTCCAGGGAGAAATTCCTCCTGAGTTAATGCCTAATAGAGAAGAGTCTGAGGTTTTTGAATGACACCTAATTAAACTTTATTCTGTGAAAATATTTTGGTAGAAGCCTGTTGCTTTCTAAACATTAATCCCCAAGACAAGTACCTGAGGTTACCTGGGATATGAGTTGTGAAGGTGGCAGCATAAACTTTTGGGGTGTTGCTGAGTGTGTTACTCTGGAACATTCATTTCTCGCTGGCTGAAGGAGACTGGCACTTAGTCTTTGCTGGTTTGGATTTGGGACACAGTCATGGCATCTTCTGGGAACCTGAAAACAATAAAAGAGGCAGGAGGGAAGGGATGGAAACCAAGGGAAAGGGAAAACTCAACAGTAATATAATTCACTGGCAATCTGGAAAGATAAATTCCTGGTTCAGGTGGAGAGAAAGAAGTGTGATGTGATGTCTTTCCTTGCACAGGACCCCTTTTCTCTGTGCCACTCCATGAGAATTCCTCTGGATGGTATTGCAGTGTGAGCTGATATCAATGATCTATCAGAGCCAAATGTCCACGCCACAGGAATTGTTCTGTCCTTGGTAGGTGGGTTCCAGTGCACAAGATCACAGGAATGTGGGAACAGTGACTAATTTGTAAGAGCAAGGAGTGCAAACCATGGAGATGGTTTGTCACAGACTGACACACTGAAATCATTAGGAAAGACACTCGTGCAATAATGAATAAAAATTACTCATTACTGAAGTTAAGCGTTAATGGGGAAAGGCCTCAGCTGGAAAAAGCAACTTAATAAATAAAGGGCATAAAGAAGCAAAGAGTGCTTGAGAGCAGCTCTTGATTTATGCAAGGTCTGAGGTTTGAGTGAACACAGAATCATGGAATTAAGGTTGGAAAAGACCTTGAAGATCATCAAGCCCAACTGTCAAAACAGCACCACCACCATGGTCTCCACCAACCATGTCCTCAAGTGCCACATCCACACAGCTTTTAACACTCCCAGGGATGGGGACTCGACCATCCCCTTCCCTGGGCAGCTTGTTCCAAAGCTTGACAATCTTTTCCATGAAGAAATTTTTCCTCATGTCCAGTCTAAACCTCCCCTGGCACAACTTGAGGCTGTTTCCTCTCATCCTGTCACTTGGTACCTGGAGGAACATCCAGGTGCCCTTGTACCTCCCTGGAGGAACAAGACTAGCTGTCAAGAATTCCAAGGATATACAGTGGCTCATGGGTCACAGAATCAGGGAATAACTGAGGATGTAAGGCAGCAGGAGAGATCATCCAGTCTTGGAGCCAGGATTCAGGTGTCACACTGGGAATAGTCCCTCAAATGAATAAACATCTTTGTCAGACAGTAACAAATCTCTGACAGGAGGGGGGAGCCGGGGGGGGGTCGGGCTCTGCTCCCAGGGAACAAGGGACAGCAGGAGAGGGAACGGCCTCAGGCTGTGCCAGGGGAGGCTCAGGTTGGACATCAGAAGGAATTTTCTCATGGAAAGGGTGGTGAGGCCTTGGCAGGGGCTGCCCAGGGAGGTTTGGAGTGCCCAGCCCTGGAGGTGTCCCAGGAAGGCCTGGCCGTGGCACTCAGTGCTCTGGGCTGGGGGACAGGGGGGGATCCATGGGCTGGGAGGGCTTTTCCAGCCTCTGTGATCCTGGGATTCTACCAAAAGCTCTGCAGGGTTCAGTAAATGTTTCAGAGGGAGGAGTAACTGGGCATGGGGAGTATTTTGCAGTGCCAGTGAAGTGACACCCCCAGAGCTGCACTTCTGCCCCTCCAGCGAGCAGGAAAGTTCTCACCTGCAAATCCCGGCAGAACCTCTCGGCACCAAGATATTCCCCAGCTGTCCACAGGCACTTGGAGACACTCAGCTGACATTCTTTAGCTTTCTTCCAAGTTTTCCACATTTAAATGTGTACCAGACAAATCTTATATAAATTGAAGGGGAAGGGAAGCTTTCCTTAACTCTTTCTTAGTTCTTTCCTTAACTCTTCCTTAACTCTTTCCTTAACTCTTCCTTAATTCTTTCCTTAACTCTTCCTCAACTCTTTCTTTAATTCTTGGCTTGTTTCTTCTTTTTTTCTTCAGCAAAGTAACAGGTTCTTTAGTGCCTTCTTGTAGCAGAAAAATCATGTTACAACTCTTATTGTATCTTTAGGTCTCTCTTTAAAAATTATCATGTTCTTTCCATCTTTCCTGCAGATCATATTTTCTAGACTCTGGACTATTCCTGATCCTCTCCCTGTTGTTTTCCCAGGTGTACTCCATCCAACAAAAGGCTCCACCATGACAACACAGAGGTGACTCACTTATTTTCCATGGGATATTTTGGTTTCTGTGAACTCCTGGTTTGACTTTTGCCCCTGGTGAAATTCTCCACAAAACCAACAAGTTGGGATTTTAAAATATTTTAAAATATTACATGGACAAGAAGATGGTCTAAGGGGGGAAATGCATCCAAAATGAAAGCAGCCAGTGGGAATTGGCAGGTCTAACCTGAAGGCATTCACCTGTTTTTCCAATATCTCTTTCCTTGGATGCCTCTGCTCCAGTGAAAGCCAAAAAGTGACACAGAGATGGTGTTTTTTGGGAAAGAGTTGATGAAATTCTTACATTTATGGTTTGGACTCATGAAAAACTCTCTCCTTGTTAACTTACAAACCAGGATTTCTACATTTTTCACAGATTTGTTGTAGCCAGAAGGAATTTCTAATGAAATTTCCCAGTTTTTCTGTCCTCCATAAGCTTCAGGTGATGCAATTTGAGAAGAATTTGATAACGTGAGAACTCCTTGGCCAATGATCTGAGCGTTTGTTGTCCCAGTGGTAAATTAATCTTTCAGAGACTATTTTGCCTTATAAATAAATAAATATGTTTCAACCTCCCCTCCTTTGCCTGAAAATCTGATTTTTCTTGAAATCAGTGCCCATTTTTATCAGCAGCATCAATGAGGCAAGCCCCAACCTCTCTGTGTAGCGGTGCTTGAGTTCAAAAAAAAAAGCAAACAAACCCCTCCATGTGAAAGGAGAACAAACCAAAAACATTTGGGAATATTGAGAGCAGATGTTGGGAGAGAAGAATGGATTCACTTATAAAAATTCTGACCATTTGCCAAGTTGAAATATTTGAAGCCCTATAGTGAGAGTTACTCTAAATAAAAGAGTTGGACCAACCAAAATTTTAAAAATACAGATATAACAGATAGAAAGTTAGCAAGTGTCTCAGGGATGAGACACTTTAAATCACATTTTGAAACGACAGAAATATATCCCAAAAGCACAAAATGTCGTAAACAGGGTTTTTAGATGTGAGGCTGAGGACTGGGTAATGTGGCAGGGGGGTGCCAAGACAAACAGGCTCCAAAGATTGCCAGGAAACTCCTGAAAAGAAAAAACAAGTTGCAGCTCCATCCACTGCAGAGCCAACTGCAGCAACTTTGGTGGGGGGAGGGTGTTGGGGAAAATATTAATATAAAACATATTATTAATAAAAACCTATCATTAATAAGATTTTATTAATATTAATATAAAATTAATGTATGTAAAGGGTCAGATGTGCAGAATTTAGTCCTTTAGGGCCATAGACGTGAGTTTTTTCAGTAGTTTTAGAGATTATGTACTTTTATAATATATGTATTATATTGTTTGGTTAATTAATTGATATATTTATATTATTTATTTATTTATTTGAAACATCATGCATCTCTCTATATATATAATGTACTGTATTTGTAGAGAAAATTAAAAATATTGGTATCTGGCAGGTGTATATAAAACATCTACACCATAATAGTTTTAATAAACATTATATATTAACTCTTTTCACATTGGTGAAAGCAAGGTCAGAGTGGAATCACTGCTGACCATTCAAACTCATGGAGACAATCCTTGTAAAAAGACTTTCTGTTCAAACAGTTTGCCTCCAAAGTAAACACTTGCTTTTCTATTTTAATAGAAAACATTATATAAATATAAAATACTATCTAGAAATATATAATCATAAATTATATAAATATTATAATTGAAGTTATAAAGTAACTAAGCATTTATAAGGGTTTTAATCTCCTATATTTATCATAATTCACTGGCATACAACAAATAGATCATTATCTAATTCCAAGCATCTCATTTAAGGGTGTGAATGAAGAGATTTTCCATTAAATAAATCTCCAAAGGGCAGTCCCAGCATATACATTTTGAATATCCCATTAATTTTCACCTATTTCACCTAAAAACCCATTTATTTGTCCATCTCAGAACAACATAGAGTTTAAAAATGACTTTCCTACCTTAAGCTGTGCGTGGGCAGGTGGTGAGTTTTCAGAAGCAAAACACTCCCATGAATTTGGGCACAAATAATTGGGAAAATCTGGCCAGGTCCACGGATTCTTTGGGAAAACTGGCCTTACAAAGCATCATTAAATGTGTCCTGCTCTCTGCTCCTGATGTGCTGTTTCTGATCGATGTTCCTGGTAGATGCACTAAAAAAGGAATTTATTATTAGCCCCAGGGTGGAACTAAACTATGGAAAAGCTGGAAGGCATTGAACTGGCATGTCCAGTGGCTGCAGCAATCCAGGATCACCCAGGCTGGAAGAGACCTTCAGGATTGTGGGGTCCAACTGCACAGATGCAGCTGTGGAAAGCACACAAAGAGCCTGGGGCAGGTCCTGGAGGGCAGGGAAAAGGGACAAGCCCTGAAGAACCAGGAGCTACCTCTGCAGGCTCTGTCTCCCAGTGTTTGCTCCGGATTCCTGGAGTCTGACACCTTCCAACACCCTGGGATGTGGAATTATGGCACTGCCAGCAGCTCCTTCCCAAAAAACAGGCTAAGACCTGCTTTCCTCTTCAGAAGGACCCAGAGCTGTGCCCACCATGGGACAGGGATCCCAGCTGGACAGAGGGCACCTGTGGAGAACTGCAGACCAATGCCCTGGATATGGAAAAGGTCAGGACAAACCTCTGCCTGTGCCATGTCCTGGGCTGGCCTCCTGGAATCCCATCCCCAGGTTCTCCCACCCCTCATTTTGTGTGGTGTGTCAAATTTCATAATGGAATACAGGGATATGCTTTGGAAATCCAAATATTATCCCCCTGGACACTGGGTGGTGGTGGAATGTGTCCTTGATTGTACAGTCACCTCCGGTCCCACAAAACCTGACCCCACTCATTCATCTGCTTTGCAGTATTATCCTAAATTCCTCTCCAAACCCAAATAGATGGACCTGGTGATAAAATCCTCTACAAGTGGATCTCAGCAGTCATTGCTGCAGGCTCCCCTTTCTGTCTGCAACACTCATTTAAAAGGATATTCACAGTTTAGGACAAACCTCTCCCCTGCCATGTCCTGGGCTGGCCTCCTGGAATCTCATCCCCAGATTCTCCCACCCCTCATTTTGTGCGATGTGTCAGATTTTGCAACAGAATACAGGGATATTCTTTGGAAACCCAAATATTGTCTTATCCCCCTGGACACTGGGTGGTGGTGGAATGTGTCCTTGGTCGTACAGTCACCTCCGGTCCCACAAAACCTGACCCCACTCATTCATCTGCTTTGCAGTATTATCCTAAATTCCTCTCCAAACCCAAACAGATGGATGTGGTGATAAAATCCTTGACAGATGAGTCTCAGCAGTCATTGCTTCAGCCTCCCCTTTCTGTCTGCAACACTCATTTCCTACCCCACTGCACAGCCCTTTTCCCTCCTCCCTCCTGCTGCTGCCTCAGCCCCCGAGGAAATCAATTTTCCATCCTTCCCTCATGCCACAGTGACTCAAGATTTCACCAGCTCCCTTTTTGAGGCTTATTTCATTTAGTTTGGGTTCATGGATGAGATCTCTGGCACCCATTTCTGTGGAGAATTCCGCTGTGGATTTGCTTTTATCCGTGGGCATAGCCCACATCCTGTGGGTTCCGGAGAAACAAGGTGGTGGCTGTGCTCCTGGAATTCCATGGAATTCCACGATTGCAGCATCCAGGGTGAACTAATGTCCTGGCATTGCCTCATAATCCTGGAAAGGCCTGGTTGCACAAGTTGGCTGGGAGTGATTTTATCACGGTGTGGATTATTCCTGCTGCTCATGAGGTGATCCTTGGAGTGTTTCCTCTGGGAAGTCACAACCACCATCAGCATCTTCCCTGAGGGAATGACCTGCTGGATGTCTGCACCTCTAAAAGCTGCAACCCCAACTTTTCAGCTGATGTACAATACAGAGTTATTCTTTGCTGTGGGTAACATCAAACTTTCCTCTTCTAATCATTCCGGGTTTATTTATCTATCTATCTATTTATTTATTTATTTCCCATGTCTGTCTCCTTCCCAGATCATCCTGAGGTACATGAGTTTTGATGGAGCTGTTATTTTCCCTGCTTTACTCCTTTTCAAAAAAATATATTTTCTTTGTCAACCTTCTGATTATGAAATAAAATGGAATATTCTATCCCCCAGGAGCACCTCTCCGTGAAGTCGTTTTTCCATGACTCTTGTCTCAACCTCCTCCTGCTCTTCCCGTGTTTATTAAAATCCCCCCTTTGCTTTGTTCCCAAACTCGGCGCCTTGTGACTGAACAAATTTTATTTTTACAGCATTAATTTGTTTTTCATGCCCTCACTGTGCTTCTCTTACCCTGCCACCTCCCACTTTCGGGCCATTAGAACCCTCCTAAATAACAATTCCAGTAGCAAAGCAACCCCTTCCAGGGACATTAATTCAACTGTGCAAACACATCTTCAAACCTGAGTTCTTTTAAATCAAAATCATGTACAATGTGTCAAAACAGGGGCAAAATAACCCAGCTAATTGCTGGCAAATTCAGAGCCATTCTGAGGCTTCAGCAGCACGGAAATGGAAAATATGAATTCCCTCTCACTTACAATATGATTGATGTACATTCCTTTGATATTTAGCTTGCCCAACAGCAAATATTACCAAATACGACCCCAACTACTGCAGAAAAAATTACAAAATGGGAATGTAAGTGGTAAATTACATTTCTTGCACTTGAAGATGAAAAGGTAGAAAGAGAATTCTTGCAGATCTCACCAAAAAAGTCAAAAATATCTCTTTTGTCAGTGTGAGGAGTTTTTAAATAGTACTACAGTGCCTTACTGGGATAGGAGTTGCTGCACTTAAAGATGTATATTCAGGAGTTGTATTTATAAGTATTTTTATTTAAGAGTATATTATATTTATATTATATATGAGTATTTTATTTATGAATGTATTTATGAGTTTATTAATTAATTAATTTCAGGAAAACTTTGCACTGTCACAAGCCAAGTGTGGCTGATCCAAGTGACAAAACTGAGATTTGGATCCGAGGAATCTGTAATTCTGGACCTTGGAACGAGAGGATCTTTAAGCTCCCTTTTATCCCAAGCCTTTCCTTGGTTTTATGACCTTTAAGCATCCAAATTCAGCCTCAGAAAAAAAATTGTAATTAAAGCTTCTCTTGAGAGCGTTACCACAATGGATCACCCTAAAAAATTAGGCTAATTTTTGTTCTGTTTCCTTCTTTTTTACTCAAGTTTTCCTATTTTTTTTTCATATGAGTGCTTCCATAGCAGTGAAACACGTGTGAGGTTTGATATTCAGTTTGCAGAACAGATCCAAAGCGCTCAAGCTGGAAGTGTTATTCCAGAAACTCTATGTCTGAATTTAACAGCTGCATCCCATTAAATAAAATCAATATCCCAAATTTAGAGCAAGTGATGAAGCTGCAGAGATGAATGAATCATCTTTCCCCAAAAGCTGGTGATAGAAATCTTCCCGAAATTTATTGTGTCTGGAATATGCTGGGCTTTGATGCAACACTTTCCCTGCTCCACACTCATCCTGGGAAAGGCAATTTCTTGGGAAGAGGAAAAAATAATTAGGAAATATGTCTCTTACCAAAATATCTGAAATGAACAATCAAGATGTTTCACTTTGAAAGAAATATTGGAGCTCCTTCAGTATATTTTTTTCTGGCCATAATTGTTTTTTACCTAATTTTATTAACAGTTTTCTCCTCCCTAAAACTGTTAGTCAGCTTTTTGTGGCGAAATAATAAAGTTACAAATTCATTCCCTGGATTCTGAAGTTGCCTCAGCTGTGAGGAGCAACACAGTGGATATTTAAGGTTGGTTTAACATGAAACCACGAGGATCTGTCAGATCTAAACCAGAGTATCTGGGAATGTGAGCCACTTATTTTAGGGCTGGGCAAAGCAAAGTATCTTAAGCCAGAATTAGTGCCATAAAAAAACAGTGTTAAAAAACCCCCAAAACTGTAAAAATTAAACTGAGCTTTTAAGAGTTAATAAAACTCCCTTTGGGAATGAGCTGGGCCAACTGTTGTTGAGTCTTTATCTTCAAAAGACTGGTTTGTGTGCAAGAGCACAGGCAGAAATATAAGTTCATCCAAAAGAATTAAACCTTGGGTTAGTTGGGGGGAAAAAAAGGGAAAAAGGGAAAGGAAGAGGAAGAGGAAAAAGGAAAGGGAAAAGGGAAAGGAAAATAAGAAAAAAATAAAAGGAAAAAGGAAAGGGAAAAGGAGAAAGGTAGGGAAAAGGAGAAGGAAAAAGAAAGAAGAAAAATAAAAGATAAAAAGGAAAAGAGATAAGAAAAGAGAGAAGGAAAAGAGAGAATAAGTGAAAAAGAAAGGGAAAGGGAAAGGAAAACAAAAGGAAAGGAAAAGAAAAGGAAAAGGAGAAGGAAAGGGAAAAGGAGAAGGAAAGGGAAAAGGAAACCGAAAAGTAAAAGGAAAGGGAAAAGAAAAGAAAAGGAAAAGGAGAAGGAGAAGGAAAGGGAAAAGGAGAAGGAAAGAAAAGGAAAAGGAAAGGGAAGGGAAAAGGAGAAGGAAAAGGAAAGAAGAAAAATGAAAGAAAGATGAAAAGGAAAAGAAAAAACAAGAAAAGGGAAAAGGAAAAGAGAAAGAATAAGAGAAAAAGAAAGAGAAAGAGAAAAAGGAAAAGGAAAAAGAAAGAGAATAAGAGAAAAAGGAAATAAAAAAGAGAAAGTAAATGAAAAAGAGAAAGTAAACTAAAAAGGAAAAGACCAACAAGCCATGGAATTCAGTGTATTTCCCCTGGAGGGCCTGGCTGTGGAGATTTCTCCATGGAGAAGGAAGTGGCATTCCCAGAGAAGGGCAGGACACAGCCATTAATCAATCCTTGGCTTCACGTTGGGCCTTTCAATGAGAAGCAGGAGCAAAAGCAAATGAATCCCCTGAAATATCCTCGGGCAGCCGAAGGGGCACTCGGAGCTCGGGATCTGCCAAAGGACAAGAGGCTCGAGCTGGAAAGAGAACCTGCATTCCCTGGAAATGGGACCTTTCCATTGCCAGTCTTCCCACTTGGGTTTGTTAAAGCTTCTGGAAGGTGTGACTTGGAATATCAGTACAGAACTGACTAAATCCCAGGGTTTGTCTGGATTGGGAGTGAGATGAACTGACCACATCAGTGGGGTTAAAACACTCACCCTGACACACTCAATTCCCATTAACAGCTTCTCAGAAATGACCTTTCCTCACCATTTTCCAGGAATATGCCGAGGCCAAAGCTCTGTAATCCTGGGATTACTTTCCTTCCCGGATATATCCCCTGCATAAGCACTTCTCGTGTTTTAACTTGCTCATATTCACTTTTTAATTGACCTCAGCTGCCTCCACAGCTTTCCATTTCACACTTTCTAAACACTCAGTAAGTGTTTCTTTCACAAAGAATGGATTGTGCAAAATAATTTTGTGAAATTAAAAAAAATACAGGGGAAATGTCAGAATTGCTTTAAAAAATAAAAAAAAAAAAGAATTGAGAGACCAAGGCATTTATTTAAATATACCCAAAAATATTATCCTGATAATCTTCCTTCAGAATTACATTCATTCAGAATCCTGCTGACTGCAAAGTTTGGCAAGACACAGAAAAGGACTTTGTTTCATAGAATCATGGAATCCCAGACTGGTTTGAGTGGGAAGAGACCTTAAAGTTCATCCAATCCAACCCCTGCCACGGGCAGGGACACCTTCCACTAGCCCAGGGACACCTTCCACTAGCCCAGGTTGCTCCAAGCCCCGTCCAACCTGGCCTGGGACACTTCCAGGGATCCAGGGGCAGCCACAGCTTCTCTGGGCAACCTGGGCCAGGGCCTCCCCACCCTCACAGCCAGGAATTCTTTCCCAATATCCCACCTAAATTTATCCTCTTTCAGCTGTGTCCTGTCCCTCCATCCCCTGTCCCCAGTCCCTCTCCAGCTCTCCTGGAGCCCCTTTAGGCCCTGCCAGGGGCTCTCAGCTCTCCCTGGAGCCTTCCCTTCTCCAGGTGAACCCCCCCAGCTCTCCCAGCCTGGCTCCAGAGCAGAGGGGCTCCAGCCCTGGGAGCATCTCCATGGCCTCCTCTGGACCTGCTCCAGCAGCTCCACGTCTTTCTTGTGTTGAGGACCCCAGACCTGGATGCACCACTTCCATAGGGGAACTATTTTTCCATATGGACAATTTCAGGCCATCACTGAGGCCAGGGAGAGGCCAAAAGAACTCTTTAGCTCTGTTACAGCCTTTGCCACGAGCTTGGGACACACCTGAAGCAACATTTTTTATTCCTGAGGAATATAAACAACTGATTTCTGTTCATTCATCACACAAAATAAAGGCACAGAATAATGCTCTGGTCAGGCACATCTCCACACCCTCCCTGCTCCTCTCCCTTCCCTCTCACTTACGTCTTCCCAGCACAAACTGGCCTGTACTTGGAATTCACCCTCCCTGCACCACTGGCAGTGCTGTTTGAGAGGAGCATTTCATTACCATGCAGTGATTTACAGCCAGGGAACAGGATGGGATTGCAGCCTAACAACGAGCTCAGCTGATTCCCTGCTCTTTGTTTGCTTTCCATGGCTGTGCTGAAGCTGTGTCCTGGCCCAGGGCATTGCCTCAGCTCTGCCTCCTGGGACACAAAGCCCAGGGAGCCTGGAACCTCCCCAGCTCCTGCTGGAGACGTGTCAGAATCCCTCCTGTGAAGGATGTACATTGGGATAGAGCCTTTATTCCATAATTCTGCTTGTGTTGGAACAGACACATTCACGTGGGGCAGGGATTTGATACCTAAACTGAGTGTGCTGGATGTCCCTTGGCAGGTGGAATTTTCTTCTCTCTTGCCTTGCTAGAGAAAAGAAAAAAGGACTGAAAAAGGGCTGTGTTTGTGCTGCCCACAGTGTGGGGCCCTTGAAACAACATCAGGGACCTGTGCTGAGGCTGGGTTTTGGCAGGTGCTTTAAGCCCTGTCCTGCTGGCAGCACCACTGAGGGAAGTTGTTCTTCCCCCCTGGGCTGGCACAGGATGAGCTGGACTGGACAAATGAGCCAGCTAAACCCAGCTTTAGTCAGGACTGGTTTTTAAGCTGGTTCATTTCCCAGTCTAGTTTGCCACATGGCTACAAGAACACTCGGGATGCAGGAGAAACAGGGAAATGAAGGGTAGGACAACCATGTGTTGTTGGTGTCTCGTTGACATCAAGTCCAATGAGCTACAGACTTTGGGATCTCAGAACTACCATCATGAGGATTTTGGATGCTGCTTTTTGAGGCATAAGACATCACCCACAGCTCCTGAGAATGTAATAAATGTAAGATTCTGAGCTGTTCCTCAGAACAACCTCTGATTTCATTGTTGAGGTTTGTAGGGTGTTATTTTCCCAATATATCAGTAGAGATCACTAAGGATGGGAGGTGGAACAGTGATCATCATTCCCTTTAGGCTAACTCCTGGACAAAACACAAAGGATTGGGACAACTGGGTGGTGAGGTCAAACCCCTTTCTGCCAGTTGCTCTGAGCACAGGATACTGGTTGTTCTGGAACATGAAGTCTCTGTGCTCTCTTTTGGAATGGCTGAAAACTTCCCAGAGAACACAGGGAAAAAAGCACTGATAAATGGGAATATGACTGTACCCTGCTTGTGTGATAGTTCCCAGGTCCTTAAAGAACCTGGAATCTTATTCCCTTTTCCCCAGGCACTAATAAGCTACAAAAGCCTGGAGCATTTCCCAGACTGCAAATCCTGAAGACAAAGCGGGGAAGGCACCACCAGCCTCTGTTGGGCAGGTTCTGAAAGAAAGCACAAAATAAGCTGGATAGCCATGGAAAGTGATTCTGTTGGAGTATGAAAGTCCCAAAGGTGCCATCAGGACACCTCTCTTGTTTTCCTTATGACAGGTATGATCTAAGCACTTAAGTTGCATTTACTTCCCTCTTCAAATCTGTTCTAACTTTAAAAAACCCCAACTTGTCTCCCTCTGAAGGTAATGCCATCATATTCTTAACAGTTTCTGTCCATAAACTGAGCTGTTATCAAATAGTTTTGGTACCAACAAAAGGTAACAATGGCTGTAAACTTCCCTCCAGCTTCATCAGAGTATTTCTTCCTGTAGATGAATCCTAATCATGATTTTATTTTGAAGTTTCCAGTTCGGATTCCTGGGCTCACCAAGAGTTTTTCAGGCTCCTGAAAAGCAAGTTTGGAATCAATGCAGACTGCTCAGAGAAATCCTGGGGGGTTTAGAGCTTCTTGTACTTCATGCTGTATTTTACTCCTCAATTTTCCCCTTCAGCTAAACTCCTCTGAGTTATGAAATCCACGGTTTTCCCTTTACTCTGATTCACATGTGGTTAACACTATATAAATCCACAACACACAGAAATCCATTAGGATATCAACTCCAAGTCAACTCCATTTCCCTTAAGGAACTCAGCCCAGTTCAGCATCTCCAATAAACCTCCTTCACCAAACAAGCACAAACACATTGTTCAGCTCTAATCCCAGAGGGGGCCATGTAACCACATTGGCACTGCTCATTCCCTGGAGTTTGGAGAAATATGGCTCTTCCAGACCAGCTGAGACTTCCCAACGTGACCAAGGTCACTGGAGAACCGCCTGCCACTCTGACATTTCAATCTGAACTCTGCTGTACTTAGGTCATAACACAATCACCTCCTCCTCCCTGGCTATTCCAGCTAAACCTCTCCCTTTTACTCATTAGTAACCGACTCGGTGTTTACAAAGCAATAGTAAACACAGTTATCCATTGTCAAGGCAGGAAATAATAACAACAACAATAATTATAAACCCTCAAATACAGGGTCAGAGGTTCAGCCACTTATCTTAAAAAGCAGACAAGGATATTTGAAACTGCCATCATAATTACAGAGGGGTAAAACTCCCTCTGAATTCAGTGGCATGAGGTGATTGCCACAGAAGCAGGGCACAATCCAAGATTCCCTTTGTAGAGCAAAATTCCAAAAACCTTTATCCAGCACAGACCTCCTGCTTTTCACTGGAAGTAGAGTTCCACATCTGCTAAGTGACAAAGTCAGTGTCTACTCTTTCCCCAGCTATTTGGCATATTTTGAATTTCTGAGGATTAATTTCTTGAGCAGTCAGTGATGCTTGACTGCAACCCATACAAAACACTTGGACCAATGAGTACAAGTCTGTTTGCAATTTTGAGGGTAAGATTTAAAAAAAACCCGTCAGCTTGGTTTGAAAGGAAACGTGAAAATAATATGCTTCATTTTTTCTTTATCTATATTGAATCATGGAATAGTTTGGGTTGGAAGGGACCTCAAAGCCCATCCAGTCCACCCCCTGCCATGGGCAGGGACACCTTCCACCAGCCCATCTTGTTCCAAGCCCCGTCCAACCTGGCCTTGGACACTCCCAGGGATCCAGGGGCAGCCACAGCTTCTCTGGGCAACCTGGGCCAGGGCCTCCCCACCCTCCCAGCCAGGAATTCCTTCCCACTATCCCATCTCTCCCTGCCCTCTGGCAGTGGGAAGCCATTCCCTGTGTCCTGTCCCTCCATCCCTTGTCCCAAGCCCCTCTCCAGCCTTCTACCCCCTCTTCAAGGAGGACCAGCATGTTCTCTTCCTCAAACCGATCATCACTGAAATCAAAGTGGATTTTTTTCCCCCCGAAATCCCTTTAGAGGTCACATTTAGGTGGCAAAACCTGACACTTGGTTTTCCGGAGTTTTTCTATAAATTAGGGTTTTTTTGGAATGCGGCATCTCCATCTGCCGCAAGGGCTCTGTGTGTCACGGAAGGGGACATTTGACGCCTTTTGCCACAGGAGGAAGCCGTGCTCCTCATAATCCAAACATAATCCCAGAGAATTCCAAACGCATAATAAATAAATAAAAATAAATTAAAATTCCGCCTGAGGACGTCGAGTCCGTGTCACTTTATTTCACAGAAAAGGGCGGGAGGCTCCAGGAGGGGACGGCCGTGAGGCGATGGCCGCCCCCGCCGCCCTCACGCCCTCCCCCAGGGCGCCTTTCCCAACCCTCCCGCTCCCCGCCTTTTCCCGGGATTTCCCCATTTTCTCCACCCTTTTTCCCCCCCCGTGTCCCGGGGCCCCTGCAGGGCTCGGCTGAGGGCCGGCGGGGCCGGCGCCACCTCCCTCACGGCTGTGGGAGGGAGCGGAGCTGCCCCGGGCACCCCCTCCGGGCCCCCGGGACTGTGACGGGGCCGGGCCGGCTCCGGCTCCTCCTTCGCCGGCGAGAAAGCGAAAGCGAAAGGAGAGGTCTGGGGAGTGCTCGGAGGGCTCTGGGGAGCCGGGGAACCCCCGGGGTGCGCCCTCAGCCCGGGGCCGGTGTCTGTGGGTCCCACCCGCGAGGTGAGCGGCCATGGAGCCCCCGGGGCGCAGGGGAGGCGGAGAAGCCAAGGGAAGATGTTGTTCATTTACCCTTTCACTTGCCTCTTTTTCAGGAAGCGCAACAGAAAGAAGTCCGTGAGTTTTGGTTGCTTGATCCAAAACCGGGGAAGGGATTTCTGGAGCGTTAACTCGATTTCAAGCCCCGCTGGTGAGTGGAGCAGGTTCGGTGGCGGCGGGTCTGAACCGAGGGGAGGATTCGCCTCAGGAATGCCTGGATGGGTCGGGATGTTGGGCTGCACCTTCTGGGGTGCTCAGTGTCCAACCTGGGGGGTTTCTAACCTTAATCTAAGGGGGTCAACCTGTAGTTCTTCTAACCGTAGTATAAGGATATCCAACCTTGCCGTGCCCCGGCATTCACAGGCTGGATTTGCCTGGGAGCCTGTGCACCTTGGAATCAGATCTGGATCAGTGACCCATGAACTTCTCTAAGTCCCTTTTTATCTGCCTCCACAAAATGTTGTGGCAGCGGATTCCAGATTCTACAATATCCACTGTGTAAAAGCGTTTTCATTTGCATTGAGCAGGTTCCATAGGACCCCAGACTGGTTTGGGTGGGAAGGGATCTTAAAGCCCATCCAGTGCCACCCCCTGCCATGGGCAGGGACACCTTCCACCAGCCCAGGTTGCTCCAAGCCCTGTCCAACCTGGCCTTGGACACTCCCAGGGATCCAGGGGCAACCACAGCTTCTCTGGGCAACCTGGGCCAGGGCCTCCCCATCCTCACCACCAACAATTCCTTCCCAGTATCCCATCTCTCCCTGCCCTCTGGCAGTGGGAAGCCATACCCTGAGTCCTGTCCCTCTATGCCTTGTCCCCAGTCCCTCTCCAGCTCTCCTGGAGCCCCTTTAGGCCCTGGAAGGGACTCTCAGGCCTCCCCAGAGCCTTTTTTTCTCCAGGTTCTCAAGCCCAGAACACACAGGATGTTACCATGTGCGTAACAGCACAAAAGTAGCATAAAGGAGATTTAGAACAGGAAAGTTGAATTGTTCACTGCAGAATTCCTGACATCCGTCTCTCTTTATGCTTAGGAAGGAAAGAGGCTTCAGATATCCATTATCTATCACTTCTGCCTGTAAAATGATACATTTAAGTTTAAAAGTTCTTCTAGCTCAGCACAGCTTCTGGTGTTCTTTCCTGATACGCTGTTGCAAAAAAAAACCACCAAACAAAACACCCAATGTTGTAATTTTTTTTCTCCTGGTCCCTCAGGTTTCAATGGATTTGACAAGCCCCCCACTACCTCTAAGAGACAATGGTTTTGTGAGTATTTCCTGATGGGAATAAAATGTGTATTTGATATGTATCTCTGCATGAAGGTTTGTTCTAGGACTGCTAAGTCTGTCTCACCTTCCTCCACCCTTTAGTACCTGGGACATTGCTCATTCTCACCTCCTTTTTCCTTAGGGAGAGTCTCGTTCCAAAGTCTCTGCATTCCAGATCCTGTTAGAACTTCCCTGTCCTGCCTCTCTTGCTCATCTCTTTGTGGAGGTTTTTCAGGGGAATTTCCTTTTTCCTGGGGACTCCCTTGATTCGATTCCAGCAGTGCACATGTGTTTGGATGGGACTTTCCCTGGGATTTCTTTTGTTTTCTTGCTAATTTTTTTCATTTTTTTTCAGGCTGAAAACTGTTGTCTTAGATAATATTTCAGTAAAAAACAGGAGTCCTTTTTCTTACCAGCTTCCAGCTGTTGGCAGGTGCATCCTCCTGCTTTCCTGCACTCAATCCCTCGAGTGAAGGAATATTTTCCCAGTTTGAAGTAACACACAGATGGGCATTCCCCTGTTGCTTAACAGGCATTTGAAACTGGACAAAGGAGCAGAAAAAACACTTTCTGTTTTGTTGTCTTTAGGAAATACCCAGCATCACCAAGAGAGTTCACAAGATTATCTAATGTAGACCTTTTCCATGCCTAAAGTTCATGGTTCCTGTTCAGGTTTTATGTAATCTGAAGTAAAAGGGAGGGATTGTTTCAGTGGATCTCTTTGGATTTTTTTTTTATCTTCTGCAGAATGTTGCAGCCATAGAAACAAAACAGAACAAAGAAGATTTTCTGTCTTTTTGGGCTTTATCCAACTGTAGTTACCCTGTGCTTGTGAACTTCTGCCCTGAAGTACTTCCGTTCTGAAATGGTTCTTTTATCACCTTCCTTAATATTACCTTTTATTTTCCAATCTCCTTGCTCTTGGAAGAACCCCATTTTGACATTTATTTTCCTTATTTACACATTTTCTTTGAGGAACTGCTGAGAAAGCACAGAGCCAAACATTTGTGGGTTCAAGGGCCTTAGTTCTGTGTGGGAGAACACGAGGACAACTTGCTTTTATTAATTATCCAAATATTACCCTGTGGATATTTGCAGTTGGATAGTCAGCAAATAATAATGAGTGACCAGTAATCCACGTTTTCTTAGATGTTTGTCTGCCCAGCCATTAAAATAATCCAATAATTAGGCCTAAGTCAATGATTTTTTTTTTGGTAAATTATATGGTGTGTGCTCTCCTCTGGAGGTTCTAGGAAGATTTAATTATGGAATATTTGACTCCCCACATCTCTTGCCTGCACAATTAGAGAGAAATGGCAAAATACTTTGGATTTTGATTGGGCACTGCTGTGGCAAAATGCTCCATCCAGCTGCAGAGTTTATTTCTGTTTTTGAAGACTCATTTGTTTGATGTGGGAAGGGGAGAACCAGTGTGTGCCTCTTTTTCTTTGCAGGAAATGGTAACCCCCGATCCTTTTGGGACAGAGGAGGAGAACATGCAAAAACTTAAGGAAGAACTGAAGGCATGGAAGGCAAGTTCTGTAAAACATATGGAATGGTGGTAATTAGCTCAAAGATAAAGACTTTTAATCCCTCCTTCTAAAACCAAATCAACCCCCCCCCCTTGGTTATAACATGTTTAACGTGTTCTCTGTTTTTCTTTCAATGCTTGTGTTGATCTCAGTGGTAACTACTCTTGTAAGCCTAATATTTACCCAAAGTGTTAAAAATAAATAAACACAAAGGGCTCGCTCAAGGTTTTGTTTGTTCCCATAAAGGACAGAAAAAAAAAAAATTAAAATCTTTTTTCTTCTTGCTACCCAGGAAAGAGTTGTGGAAGCTGAAAATCTAAAAGCTGACCTTCTTTTCTCCAATGCATGTGCTGAGGAAGAGTGTGCTAATGCCCAGGAGGAGCTGATGAAGCTGAAAGGCTTGCAGGAGAATGATCAGGACAGTACTGTATATAGGGACACCCTTGAGGTATGGAAAAGGCTGTTAGGATTTTGAGGGCTTGTGAAGGAGCTGTTGATTAGAGAAAAGAGGAGTAATATTTTCTTTCCAGCTTAAATGGCTTTGCCAGTTTGTGGAATGTACAACTAGAATGTTCTCCACATTTTTTCCCCACGCATTAGCTTTTTCACTGGTAGGTTAAAAACCAGTGCAACAAAATAGAGTCTATCTTGTGTGGGTGAAAAGTGACAAAACCAGTCTTCCTCTTCCAAGATTCTCCACTTTGAGCTTCAGTTCTGTGTGGTGTGGATAAAATGGAATGAGTTGATTCCACTGCTCTCTGTTTTATAAGAGGTTACAGCACCCAAGGGATCAGCACTTCTTAAGTGACAGTGAGCTGGGCAAGACCAGCACCTGTTTGAGGGGGGTTTTTCTTCCTTGAACTAGTTGTTTCTAGAGCTAATTGGTTCATTCCCTCAATATTCCATGGTGCAGGAGAAGATTCCATAGAGGAGGTGATTTTGGGGAGGTTTGGTTTGACCTGTAGATCACTGATAAGAAATCCAATATTACAAACTATTAAAATATAATTAATAGGTTAAGTACATTCAGGTCAACATGACCTGAAAGTTGGGTTTGGTTCTTTCATCTCTTAAATCTCAAATGTTTGGATTTTATACCCAGAAAAGGTCGTTCTCATCATCTGGCTTTTGTTTTAACTTGTCTTCAGCTGGTGGGAACTGCTCTGGATGTCTCCAGTGGTTGATGACTTTAAAGGAGCCACCTTCTAATTGGGGATGGCTGGACTTGACAACATCTGCTGTGTTTCCTTCTCATTCTGTCGTGTTCCCTGTCCAGGAATTCCTGGATTTAGTTCCAGGGGCTTTGTGCCTGGTGTGGTGTGGAGGAAGGAGAGGTCATCCCTCTTCCTTGCTGAAGAACATAAAGAGGGAAGAGCAGCAGCATGTCAGAAGCTGTCCAGATTTTGCTGAACTCTATTTTTGCCTTTATTTCTGTGTTTGATTTTGCATTTCCTACTTTTTGGGCCGCAGGACCAATTCCATCAGCTGTACAGAGAAAACACTGAGCTGAAGAAAGACATTGAAAAGCTCAACAAAGAACTTGAAGAACTAAGTTCAGTGCAGGCACGGAGCACTCAGGTAAACCTGGAAATATTTTTACATTCATCTTTTAGAAGGGCAAATTTTTATTTTCACAGAATCATGGAATAGTTTGGGTCAGAAGTGACCTTAAAGCTCATCTCATTCCATCCCCAGGGACACGAGGATGGAGGAAAAGGAATAAGTCATTGTATGACTGAATAAGTCATTATATGACTGAAATGTATAAATACATTTGCCATTATATAGCAAATATAGCATTTATTTTAGCTTTTATTGACCTTGACTTGATTACAGTCTCTCTCATATTACATAAATACATCTCGTATTACGTGATTACATCTCAGATTACATAAATTACACCTCTCATCAATAACTCAGTTTGCAGCCAGATAAATATTTGTGATGCTGCTGAGTAGATTTGAACTCAGTGTCTTGTGGTGAAGCTGCTTCAGACCCTGGAGAATTCCGAAACTGGAATTTCTCTCGTGGAAATTCCAGCTTTTAAAAACCCGTTTTCATCCCGAATTGGAGGAAATAAAATTATTTGGGGGAATTTACAGTAAAATGAAAACTCTGATCATTTGTTAACAATATTACACTATTATGTTTTAGCTTTCTAAATTACAGTTCTAAGTTTAAGAGATGTCAGTTAAGTCCAGCCTCCTAAATTCGCTGTGGAGTCATTGGACAGGACAAAGCTCCTCTGGAAGGAGATTCAGTGGGACCAGGCACCTATTCCCAGTGCTGGAATTATCTTTAGGAAGAGTGTCTCCCTTTCCCTTGGCAATGGAGGGAAGGGAAAGAAGCAGGTTCATAGATAAGATGGGTTTGGAGATAATTGCCAGGAATGCTTTAATTATTCTGGTTATTTTATCCTGACACAACCAATATTTTTCTTCTACACAGGGTTTTATTTTGAAATAATGACATAAAGGGGAAAAAAAAATAATGTGAAACTCCCTCAAGTCCATCAAAGCAGCCTTTCCTAACCAACATTTTCAGGAACAATTTATCCCCTCCTAGTTGTAAAATATTTCTGTATTCTTACCTATTTTGTCAAGATGGCAACACAAAAGGCTGTTTATTAGCAAATGGCCTAGAATTTTGGAATCCCAGACTGGTTTGGGCTGGAAGGGACCTTAAAGCTCCTCTCATTCCAACTCCCTGTGCTGAGCAGGGAACCTTCCAGCAGACCAGCTCTCCCATTGCTGTAGAGCAGTGATGCAACTGGGCAAAAAGAAATGGCAACACCAGGACTCTGATACTTGTATTTTACATCTTTTAAATACCCCAAGGATTCTGCTTCTGCAGGTGGGAATCCCTGTGCACTGCAAAGGAATTTTCGTTGCGTAAAGTCAATTTTAAGTTCACAGTTAATAAAAGGGAAAAAACCCACCCAACTGACAAAAATAAAAAAAAAAAAAAACAAAATATATGTAGCATTTCAAGGAAGAATTACCATTCTTCTTCTGTTCTGCAGTGAGCTACAGAAATTATTCTATTCCCTCTCTCTATTCTGACATTTTAGCTTCAGAAAAAGGTGGCAGGAATGAAACTGAAGTTCAGCCACATGGAAGGCATGAACAATTGTGCAGATATGGACACTCACTGTGTTTTTAATGCAAATGTAAAGATCCCCTTCAGGCTGAACCAGAACCAGGCACTGCTGACTTTTGAAGATGAAGAAGGTATGATGTACATTTTTAATTAGAAAAATCAATGTTTCTGGTGTATATCACCTGGCAGTGATGTGGTTTTCATCCAGGGATATTTGGAATGAAAAGGGAGAAGTCCAGTATTAATATTTTACACAGAAAGAGCATTTTTTCACAGCATGAAAGTTCTACTATTCTATACCCCTCACAATATATTTTTATATATATTATATTATTTATATCTGTTATCATATATTTATTATTGTTTGCATTATTTCTTGTTCATTAATATTAATACATTATAATCACTTGTAATTAATAGTATATATAATATAATTAATTATAATTAATACATTATAATATTTTGCCTATAACCAGGGAGACTTTTTGGAAGATATGGATAGTGGGATCTGGTTGCCTAATTGTTATTTATTTCTTCTTTATTGATGCAAAAGGACATTTTGCTTAAGAGACTGGGGAATAGTTTTGGTTTTACAATGATTGAACAGGGCTTTTCATATCTGATTTTCCTTAGTTGCCCAGAGACTGATAAAAAAGGGGAAGCACACGGTGAACCTGGACAACAACAAAGTAGATGTGAGAGTGTTGCCTGTTCCACTCGACATGGGAGTCAAATTTGAGGTAAACAAGTGAAATATGAAGCTACAAAAATAGGAGTTCTTAAAAACCTTTGGGTTTGCTTTTTTTTCAGCGTTTTCAGTCACAAAGTGCACCGAAAATTTATATTTTTAGCTCCACGTCACTGTTTCTGGAAGGAAGATCAACGTTTCAAACATACCTGAGCTGCCCATTCCTGAGGATTGGATGAGAGACAAATTAGAGCTGAATTTCTACAAAACTCAAAAGGGAGGAGGAGGAGAAATAGAAAATGTGACCTATGACAATGAGTCTAGAAGAGCTGTGATTACATTCCTCAGACCTGGAGGTAGAGTATGGAATATTTTGGTACCCCTTTTTTGATCCAACATAACCTGATCACACTTCATGAGCTTGATTTCTTTCATAACTTTGTCAAAACCCTGGTTTTTGTTTGGCACTGCCAGACACTCGGATTGCAGAAAGAAAATGAGGAGAATGTGTTTGATTTTGGCTCTTGTTTCACAACAGAGAAGTTAGGCAGGCATTCCCATTGCCCAATTCTGTGAAGATCAGTGGAGCCACATCCACTCACAGCAGCTGCTTTAGATTTATTTCAGAAGCTTTTGTGGGTATTTCATGAGTTTGCCTTTTTTTTTTTTTTGGGGGGGGAAGTGCCAAATAAACTTTTTGCACAATGCACATGAAGAACCTACAAGTGTGAGCTGGACTTGATGATCCTCGTGGGTCCCTTCCAACTCAGCACATTCCATGATTTTATGATGTATTAGTTTCTACATCCATGTAATAAAGATGAGTCCATTCTTCGAGATGCTTATAAAACACAGTTTAAATTACATTACTCTTACCCTTCTTTTTCTCATTCTCCATTTCAGCCAGCAACAGCTTTTGGGGATCTCCTAAATACCCTTTCTCTGCAAATGGAAAGTGCTACACGGTTTTTGTTTCCTCACATGCCAACCTACGCTTGAAAAACTTTCAGGTAAAATAATCTGGTCCTGGCAAACAGAACAGACAGGTGGGAAAGAGGAGCTGTGGGCAGAATCTTCAGTCCTGAGCCCTGCAGGGGCTTTTGTGTCATGGCCTTTGTGCAACTTAATAGCAAGTGTGAGTCTGCAGCAGGCCCATAATCTCATGTTTTGCAGTGGGAGAGCTGTAATTTATTTGTGAAGGGCGTGCATGTCTTGCCTTGATTAAATTGTATCAGAACTCACCATAATGCCTGTGCTGGATGGCAGGAAGGTGGTTGGGAAGGAGGTTAATCATAGACACAGTGTTTTCCAAGCCTCAAAGCCCTGTCACACTGCTCCCTAAGGAGAGTCTCAGCAGAAAAAGATTTGCTCCTTCATTCATTTCATTCACTCTTTCAGCCCAAACACTGACTCCTCTCCCTGTAACACAGAGCTTATCATCATATTCCCATGGAATGCTCATCCTGTTCTCACTGAAATTGCCTCTTGCTTTATGAACAGATGGTAATCCAGTCAGTGTTGTGTATGTAATTGTGGATACAATCAGCCCTTTGTAATTAAAGCATGGGCTGGAGTGTGTGTGTGCAGGAGACACGGCAGCTTTGCAGGTGTGGAGCATGTCCTGGCAGGGGTTTTTATGGGGTGATGCTCTGGAGTCATCAGAGATCCCCAAATCCAGTGTGTGGGTGTGTTAAGGAGGGTAGGACACACCAGTTAAGGAGTCTGGATTCACTGAACTCAGTAGAATCCTGGAATATCCTGTGTGGGAAAAGACCCCCAAGGCTCATCAGTCCCACTGCTGGCCCTGCCCAGACACCCCAACAATCCCACCCTGTCCCTGAGAGCTCCAAACAGGGGAAAGTCTCCCCTCAGTCTCCTCCAGGATGAACCAACCAAGTGCCCTCAGCCACTCCTCATATGGCCCCTCCAGACCCTTCGGAGCAGTGTATGGTGGAGTTCAGAATTCCTGCTATTTCCAGTGCCCGCTATCCAAAATCTTAACCTAACCAAAGATCCCAGCCATGCCTGCTCAGGGGATTGAATTCCCAGACCTGCCAGTCCCTGCTGTGTGATCCCAGCATGTTTTCCTTTCCTCCACAGACATACTGTGGGGTTTCTAAGAAGACCATCCTGCTGAAAGGAATCCAAGAGGTGGAAGAGGATGAGGAAAGTATCCAGGACATGATCGAAATCCACTTCCAAAAGCCGAGTAACGGCGGTGGGGAAATAGAGAACATCAAATATGTCTCAAAGGGAGCAGCATATGTTTGCTTTGAGGAGGACACTGGGAATGCCAGCTAGGAACTCAGAGTGAACTCCTCAAATTCCGAGGTTTTGCTGCATCAGAGGCATGGGAACTGTGATTTTATGTTTGAAATTTATCCTTGTGAAAGAGGAATTACTGCCTTTCTGATTCGTGCAATGGCACAGGCTCTGCATGGAAATGCAGCAAAACTCACTGCTTGGGCTTCCAGATGAAAGACATAGAGAAAGCCTTTATCACATTTGAAACATCATCTAAGATTTAATGCAAATTTGCAAATTCTGTATCTTGTAAATTTTATATAGTTCACATACTCCAAAGTGGGATAAATATATAATTTCCTACATTTTGGATCCAAAAGCCCTGTGTAATCCCAATCCAAAGCCTGGAACTGACCTGCTTTGTTGAAGTGCCAGATCTTCAGAAGGTGGCTCTGACACAACTCCAGTCCTGCTGAGGCTGCTGAAGGCCACCAGAACTCAAATAACTGAAAGAAATCCTGTAATTTCATCAAATCCAATTTATCCAATTAGTAATGGAATTAAAATAGAAAAAAAGGGAAAGGGGCAGTGCAGAAACATCAGTTCCACTCAGGGAATTGCACTTAAAAAGGAATGCCCTGGCAGGAATGCTGCCTTTAGCTGCTGAGCTTCTACTAATTCACAAGCTGCTTTATTGTTTGGGTTAAATATTTGTTTCTACAATTAAATTTTTCCTCATTTTTGTCCATGTTTTTTAAACTATTACAGCCCAGGATCGAGCTGATGCTTTATCTAAACCAGGCTGGTTTTGTAACAACCCTGGGGAAACAGCCTGAGGGATCTGGTGACTCCCAGGCTCTGGGAGGGTGTGTAGAGAGGGAACAGGGAAATGCAGAGTCAGAGGAGGATTTGTTTTCCAAGGAAAAATGCTTTTCCTTTTCTGCTGTCATCCTTGGAAAAATAAATCCTCCTCTGACTTTGCACTTCCTTATCTTTTGCTGAAATGCTTTGGCCACAATGACCTTAATTTCAAAGTAACTTGAGTCTAACACTGAAAATAACTTATTTTCAGGGTATTTGACATGTTGGTGCAGGAAATGGACAGTGCACCAAGCTCTGAAAAAATACCTCAGGGATTATTATTCCAGAGAAATTTAGCTGGCAAGAGACTGAGTTGAACAAGGGAAACTAAAAGCCTGCAAGCAGCAGTTTATTTTGAATTTACTACTGAGTGAGATACATGTGACTGTAGCACCTCTTGCTGTTGAGTGCATGCAAAGGCATGGATTGATTACCTGACCACTGGGAAGTAATAATAAGAATAATTAAAAAGAAGAGTAGTACTGAAGTATTTATGGAGATTATGTGCTTCTGCACACTTTAAAAACTTGGTAAAATCAGACACCCTGAAAAGAAAGGGGGAAAAACCTGAAGAAGGCAAAAAATGTCATGAATTTTAACTGTGCCTCATTGTTAAATACTGAGGACTAAATCCTTAAAAAAGGAGAAAGTGTAAAATTCTCATAAGGTGTCCCAGTGTGCAGAGTAGTGAGAAGCTGCAGGTTTTAAGTACCTAAAGTCAAGATTACATTTTAAGTAACATTTTAAGGCAATGAGTGTAAATGTCTTGCTGATGAATTCTCTCTGATGAATTACGGTTTATGGTGATGATTACACAGTTAATTTTAAAGCAGTGGTGCCACACGAAGGCTGGAGACTGCTTTTAATGGTGAAAAATAAGAATACAGTGTCAGTGGCACGTGTGCCTTGATATATGTGTGCTATGACATATGTCTGGCTGTGCCATGTGTGTGCCATGCCGTGTGTGTGCTGACATGTGTGTGCTTTGACATGTGTGTGCTTTACCACGTGTGTGCTGTGCCATATGTGTGCTTTGGAATATGTGTGCTTTGCCATGTGTGTGCTGCCACGTGTGTTCATAGAATCACAGAACCAGCTGGGTTGGAAGGGACCTCTGAGATCATCAAGTCCAACCCTTGATCCAACCCCGCTGTGGTTCCCAGCCCATGGCACTGATGCCACATCTTAAAAACTTCCAGGGACAGAGAATCCCCCACTTCCCTGGGCAGCCCATTCCAATGGCTGAGCACCCTCTCTGCAAAGAAATTCTTCCTAATCTCCAACCTAAACCTCCCCTGGCACAGCTGAAGACCCAGCCCTCTTGTCTTGCTGATGGTTGCCTGGGAAAAGAGACCAACCCCCCCCGGCTCCCCCCTCCTGTCAGGGAGTTGCAGAGAGTGAGGAGGTCTCCCCTGAGCCTCCTCCTCTCCAGGCTGAGCCCCCCCAGCTCCCTCAGCCTCTCCTCCCAGCACTTGTGCTCCAGTCCCTTCCCCAGCCTCGCTGCTCTTCCCTGGACCTGCTCCAGCCCCTCCATGTCCTTCCTGAGCTGAGGGCCCAGAACTGGACACAGCACTCCAGGGGTGGCCTCACCAGCGCTGAGTCCAGGGGCAGAATCACTTCCCTGGCCCTGTTGGCCACCCTGTTCCTGAGCCAGGCCAGGATCCATTGGCCCTCTTGTCCCCCTGGGCACACTCTGGCTCCTGTTCAGCTCCCTGTCCATCCCCACTCCCAGCTCCCTTCCTGCCTGGCTGCTCTCCAGCCTCTCTGGCCCAGCCTGGAGCTGCCGGGGGTTGTTGTGGCCAAAGGGCAGGACCCGGCCCTTGGCCTGGTTGAACATCATTGCCACGTGTGTGCCTCACCACGTGTGTGCTGCCATGTGTGTGCTGTGCCATGTGTGTGCTTTGCCGTGCCTGTCCCTCCCCGTGTGTGTCCCTCTCCCTGTCCACGTCCCTCTCCACCCGTGTCCCAGCCCAGGCCGCTGCTGGCGGGGATTCCCGCCGGGAGCAGCGGAACTCGGCGGGTTGTTTCTCCGCTTGTTTCTCCGCAGGGCGGGCGGCGGAGCCCCCCCCGCTCCTCCTCCTCCTTCCCTGCCGCTTTCGCTTTCGCTTCCCCCCCGGGCCGGGGAGGCCCGAGCCGAGCTCCCCGAGCTCTTGGGCCGCATCCCGGCGGGACCTCCATCCCGGCGGGACCTCCATCCCGGCAGGAACCTCATCCCGGCAGGAACCTCATCCCGGCAGGAACCTCATCCCGGCAGGAACCTCATCCCGGCGGAGCGGCGGCCATGGCAAGTACCGAGGGACGGGGGGAGCGAGGGCGGCGAATCGTGAGTGGAGAGCGGCCTCCTCCCGCCTCCAGGGATAAAAGGGAAGGAAAAGGGTGGGAAGGAAGGCAGTGGGAGGGGAGCGAGCGGGTGGTGGCAGTGCACGGTGCCGGGTGGGTGTCCAGAGGTGCCGCAGCCCCGAGTTCCCCCCGCAGTGTTGATGTTTTCCTTTCCAGTAGCACTGGGAACCGTGCGGGCTGTGGGTGAGGCCTCATTCCTGAGCTCCCGCCGTGACCAAGGCTGGGCTGGACGGGGCTTGGAGCAAACCTGGCTGGGGAAGGTGTCCCTGGAAGGCTGGAGCCCCTCTGCCCTGGAGCCAGGCTGGGAGAGCTGGGAGGGTTCACCTGGAGAAGAGAAGGCTCCAGGGAGAGCTGAGAGCCCCTTGCAGGGCCTAAAGGGGCTCCAGGAGAGCTGGAGAGGGACTGGGGACAGGGGATGGAGGGACAGGACACAGGGAGTGGCTTCCCACTGCCAGAGGGCAGGGAGAGATGGGATGTTGGGAAGGAATTGTTGGCTGTGAGGATGGAGAGACCCTGGCCCAGGTTGCCCAGAGAAGCTGTGGCTGCCCCTGGATCCCTGGAAGTGTCCAAGGGCAGGTTGGACGGGGCTTGGAGCAAGCTGGGCTGGTGGGAGGTGTCCCTGCCATGGCAGGGGAGTGGGACTGGTTGATCTTTAAGGATCCCACCCAAACCAGTCTGTGATTCCATGATCCGTGGAGCAGCTTTGCCAGGAAACCGCAGGCAGGAGCCCGTTGTCAGCGGTTACTGACACAACAGAGCTCCTGCCCCTCTCCCTCCTGCCCATCCCCGCGGCCCCTCCCGGTGTTTCTGCCCGGGAACAGCTGCTCCACACGGGCTGGTCTCGGGAGCGATTCAGCACTAAATGCACGCTTCGTTCGTGGTGGTTTTGTTTTTTTTTTCCCTAACCCCAATAGCAGGCACGAGTGTTGCTCCCAAACACCAGCTGGCAAGGTGTGAGATGCTGTCTGGCAGCTGAGAGCTCGGGAAGCGTGAGAAAAATCCTGCATGGATCTTGGGAGCACCATGTTTATATTCCCCTCGTGTTGTCTCATTAGTGCAGGGACTTGCTTTCACACGAACATTACCACCAAAATAATTGCCTAATATAATTAAAGCTCCTGGCTCTTTAAGTTTGATGGGTGATAAAAGAAGGCCCGGTGTCTCTGTGAATTAAAAGCTTGCATGGTTGCACAGCCTGGCTGGATCTGTCTCCTCGTGGTGGCCCCCAGGGATTTGGACACACATCCTGCTTTGTGGCCCTCATGTTTTATGCAGCCCAGGTCCAGAAAAAAAACTAAGAGAAGTGTAAAGAATTTACACAGAGTGACTGACCTCGAGCCCAGTCTCTCTGAAGTTACTGGCAGCTCAGACATACTAAATTTATTTCCTTTCTTCCAGAAAGCAAATGAACTGCTACTAAATTTAGTCAGTGTTCCAGTATTTACAGTGATTTTGCCCTGATATTCCCAGTGAAATATTGCTGTTTATGTCCATGTAGTAAGAAGGGGAAGAAAATATGCTTCTCTTAGCAAGACAAGGATGCAGAGCCTATTTAGGATGGGTTTCATGTTTGCTGTGCTGGGGGTTTGCTCTGATGAGAATCATGTGTGCAGTTAGTTGTTTTATGCACTGCGAGTCTCAGATGACTGGGATTATGTTCTCCCAATTTAACAAGGTTATCCATTTAATAAATGGAGAGAGATGAGTCAGAGCACAACCCCAGATCCGTGTCTTGTGAATTTAACAAGTAAGGACAGTCGGAATCTGACCCTTCCGCTCTGGAAGGAATCCTGACTGAGCAGTCCATGCAATTACAGTTTTCATTCTCTTCACGTTTTGAGTGTTAGATTTGGAGGAAGCAATATTATCAGTGTGACACTGGACCTTCCACTTGAGAAACTTGAATTTAGTGCTAATTTTTACCGCTTTCAGAAGATCCTGAGAGGGTGTAAATTACATTTCAGGCCATTTTTTAGTGCACAGCAATGTGGGTGCCTGAGGGAGCCTGGCATGCACTGAGATCTGATTCAGCAGCTTTAATTAACTTGCTAAATGCAAAGGGAAGGGGAGTCACTCCAGGGATTGGGATGAATGTGGGTGATCCCTACGGCAGGTCACGGGTATTCCCTGCATTTACCATGTGCCATCTCTGCACAGGCAACGGGAAGAGCTGCCAAATCCACAAGGACAGTTGTCATTGCTGGTATCCCAGATGGCCTTCTGCAGGATGATGTCATGGCTGACATCCTCACCATCCACTTCCAAAAGTCGAGGAATAACGGTGGAGACGTGGAAGAAGTGACTTATCCCACAGGGAATAAAGGAGTCGCCTACGTAACCTTTGAAGATCAAGAAGGTATTTAGATTAATCTATTAAAGTACAGCCATCCCCTGGAGAATCAGCCCTAAGCCAAATGATTTTAAGTTGTGTATTAGTACTAGAATTTTATGGACTGGAGGATTAAAACCTCCCTTTGAGCCAATCAAAGTTTAGGGATTTTATTTCTGCTCGCTGAAGTAACGACTCAGCCGTCACACAAAGAGTTCTGTTTGGTTTTTAGGAAGAAATTTGTACCATGCCTAGCATTTTATTCTTGTAGTCAGGCTTTTGAGAATAAATCTCTGACAGTTGATGTTCTGAGGAGACAGGCTTCTGCCTCTCTGAGCAGTTTTGACTCATACATAAAATATTGGGTCAGAGGATGGAGTCGCTTGTGTGTGTGTTTGGGGAATGGTTGGGAAACACATTGAGGGTTCCCTCAGACTAGAGGTGACATGTTATTCTGCTGCTCCACAAGTGATTCTGGCTCTCTCTTTAGTTGTGGAGAGTGTCCTGAAGAAGGATGACCATCGACTGGAAGACAAGAGGCTGTCCCAGCCCTATCCCCTGAGAGTGACCCCTTACTGTGAAAAGGTGAGCTCCTGCATAATTCATCTGCTTCTACTTCCACTGCTGTGTGACCCATTCCTTAACTTCTCCAATTCGAAATTCCAGGTCTTCAGCTCTGTCACATCTGTCCTCAACATGGCTGTTTTCAAAGACCAGTTTGTTTTAGAAGATCTGGTGGAAGAAATGAAAAAGCAGAGCAGGGATTTGACCTTCGGGCCGTTGCAGCCCGACGGGCAGATTGCTGTCCAAGGCTCCTTTCCAGCCATCAAAGTGCTCAGAGACTTTCTCTTACTAAAAGCAAAATCCCTCTCAGAGAAGGACAACAGAGAGGAAAGTAAATCCCATCAGAGACTGAGGAGGAGGCTACAGGAAGACAGAAGGACCACGGAGAGGAGGAATTTTGTTCCTGATGGAGATGGGGGAAAACAAGTGGTTGTTCTTGACACAGATATATATCACTACATGAAGCACTTCTTTCCCTGGATATTCCAAGAAAATGATGTTGCAATTTTTGCTGTCACTGATGGTGATATAACTACAGTGTGTGTTGAGAATGCTGGAAGGGCTGATGCTGGACAGGTATTGAGTGTCAAAAAGAAAATTGAAGATCAGTCCATAAAACTCCACAGCATTTTACGGAAAATAAGGGTCTCCTTCAAGGAATGCCCCAGAGACGAAAAGCAGAGACACAAATGGGTGTGTGAAAGGCTCAAATCCTCTTACCCTCAGGTTTTGGTCATTCCTCATGATGCTCACGTTGAGGTGATAGGATTTTCTTCAGACATTTTTGAGTTCACCAAGGAAATGAGCAGTAAGAGTCTCACCAGGTAGAAGGTGAGTGTTCAGATCTTTGCTCTCTGTGCTCCTCACACAGATTGTGACACTGCAGATCTCCCACTGTGTGGCTGAGAGGGGAACTCTGCACATGAGACCTGTTCCCCCCAAAGACCAGATTAAGTTCAGGACAGGAAACCATTGCTCTCTGCCTCACTCATGAGCTCAGAGGCCGAAGAAGTCAAGCCTCTTCTACCCAGAAACAGCCTCATTTTCCTTGTGTTGGCTCAATGCACACTCACTCCATCTTGCTGGCAGGGAGCACTTGGTGAGAAAAGAGATTTTTTTTTTCAGGAGGGTGACAAAGCAGGGCCAGCCAACCTGGTGGGAGGCACTGCAGTGAGGTTGTGTTCCTTTGTGCAGGCAGGTGACCACTGCAAACAGCAGTGGGGGCCTTTTCCTGTCACCTGGATCTGCAGGAGAACCTTCTCGTCCCCGAGATGTGTAGTGGATTGGTTAGAAATGCGAGGACATATGAACATGGCTAAGGCTATGGATGAGCTGCTAAAGTATAAGACGCAGTCTGACTAGGCCCATGAGAAAGTCTGAGATAGCAGGGCCATGAGAAAGCGGCAGTGTCCTTGGGTATCCTAAATTGAGCTGGGAAACAGAGCTAGGCATTACCAAAACAAAGGCACTTAACGAGCCACCTGTGTAAGCAATGGGAAGCAGTTAAGATGATATCACCACCTAACTGAGCACCAATAATGAGCCTGATTTCTGTAATATTCATGAACCTATTATAGAGTGTATATTAAGCTACTGTCAATCTACAATAAACGAAGTTCCTGGATTCTCATATTGAGGTGTCTAGAGCTTTCCGTCGCGACGTTATACTGGCGCCCGTGGACAGGGACCAAGTGGGGGTCCCTAGGAGGTCAAGTCGGATCTCCTGGGTTGGAGTCAAGTCGGACTCCCGAGAGCCAAGTCGGGTTCTCGCAGCCGTGGTCGGACGTAGGAGTTTTTGTCGGTCTTGCCGTGCAGCACAAGAAGGCGAAAGGGCTGGACGAAAAAGAGCTCAACTTGCCGCCGCCGGACGCCTCCCTTTCGGGGATTTCGGACGGCGAAAGAGTTAAGTTCCGTGCTTCCAGGGCCCGGCGCCCGGGACGACTCCTGAAGAAGGAGGCCCGCCGACAAAGCCGCAAAGTCTCGTGGTAAGGGCTGCACAAAGCGTGGTAACACGTTTTTTAGGTAATAGAGGGACAGGCGGCACTATCATTGCTCCAATGCTTTCTGGGAAAGCGGGGAGTTAAGACGAACTGGCTTTGTGGCAAATGCTGCTTTCATGTAAGGGCCAGGGATATGAAGCGAACACTGTAACTGCCTTTACTATCTCTACTTGGAAAGAACTTAGTGATAAACTCTTTACTGCTGCCTGTAAGGGAGAAAAAGTTGCTGCTTCCCTCCTTACAATTTGGCGATTGTTATCTGGAACAGTCAAAGGCATTAAAGCACAGTCTGAGGACATTAGGATGCTACTGGATACCATCATACGGAGAAATCGTGTAAAAAGGGAGTCGAGCGGAGTTGAAGGGAGCCGGAGCGGGACCAGAGATCACGGAACGGGGCCGGAAACAACGGAGCGGCCCCGCCAACATGAACGCGGTGCTGGCGTCTCGGCAATGCATATCCAGGACGATTGGAGACGACAGCTGCGGCGTGAAAGTACTGCTGATGGACCAGGGACGAACTTTACGAACACTATGACTGAGTTCCACCTTAAGACACTTCCAGCTTTTCATCTGAACTGTGCAGCGGGACTGCGCTGCACATTTGTGGCTGTGTTCATGGCGCTGGGTGCTTGCGCCGGGCAGCGGGGCAGTGGCGGTGGTCGCGCCGCCTGCGTGTCCCCGGCTCGGAGCGCTCCCGGATGCCGCAGAGCCGGGGGCCGGTGAAATCGCTCGGAGCGGTGCGCGGCCCCGGCTCGGAGCGGTGCGCCCGCGCGCGTGCACGCCGGCGGCCCCGGGCGCGGCGGGCGGCGGGGGGGCTCTGTGTTCCCCGCGCTGCTGACAGCCATGGTCCCGGGGGGTGTGCGTTCCCCTTCCCTTCTTTGCAGCGAGTGGTTTTTCCCTGGTGCTGCTCCTCTTCCTAGAGTTAATGACGGTAGCAAAAACATTGGGGGGTGCAGTCGGGGGAGGGGGAAAGCTGTTTCTCTTTTTCCCCGTTACACCAATCACCCCTTCTCTGAAACGTGCCTGTTTGCAGCTGTTCTCTCCCTCTCCTATGTTTTTGTCTTTTCTTAAGCAGACCCTGTGATTAAGTTCCTTCTGCTGATCTTTCTGGGTGAGCCCAGCCCCTCCTTCCCCTCCTTCGTCCTTCGGCAATGAGGAGCGTGGGGGGAGGCAAAGACGGTAAAACACGGAAAAAAGGGAAAAGAGAAAAAACAACTTAAAATTAACAATATCCCAACTTATAAATCAAATAAGATTGCATTGTTTTTACAGCAATAGGTGTTAAGCATGCAGTGTGCTCATGGCATTTTCAAATGTTTTCTTCAAAAACAGAAAGGGAGACTGACGAAAAATCCTTTGAAGGAAGATTAGAAATAACGCGACATCCGTGCTTAGCTTTTGCATATTGCAGAAGGTTGTTAAGAATTTCCTATAGTTTGCCATTTTGCTTCTCTTACATGAAATTTGGCTGTTTCCTCCAGGGGCAGGGTGCAGGTAGAAGATTTGGAGACGGAACGATGAGACAGAAGGGGATATAGTCTTCCCCCTGCAAAAGTAGCTTTATTGCCTTTATGATAAAATATCATTGCTCTATAAGAAGCGTTGAAGATTTCCAAGATAATATTCTGTTCTTTCTTACTGTATTTGTCTTTTACATGGAGAGTTATGCAGGATTTGCAGATTGCTGATGGCGGCTATGCCATAAATTTCCTTTGAATTATGAAACTGACAAGAAGTGCACAGCCAATGACCACTTGAAAATGTGTGTGTGATTGAGGAGTGTGTCTGAGGTGGCCACCTGAATGTTGTATGAAAGAAAAAAGCTACATGAATGTGTGAATGTGTAAACTTAAAAATACTTTCTGCCGGTGTCAAGATTTTAGAGATGTGTAACGTGATTCTGTTGAACCATAGTGATTCCTTATTCTGAATGGGCTCTAAGTTATACAATGGATATTGACAGTTATTGTAATCTTAGTAATAGCTCGTGTTGCCTTTTCTTGTATTACTAGACGTCTAAATACTACGACAAAGAAAGCATTGTTGGCACGAAATAAAAACGGGGGAATTTGTAGTGGATTGGTTAGAAATGCGAGGACATATGAACATGGCTAAGGCTATGGATGAGCTGCTAAAGTATAAGACGCAGTCTGACTAGGCCCATGAGAAAGTCTGAGATAGCAGGGCCATGAGAAAGCGGCAGTGTCCTTGGGTATCCTAAATTGAGCTGGGAAACAGAGCTAGGCATTACCAAAACAAAGGCACTTAACGAGCCACCTGTGTAAGCAATGGGAAGCAGTTAAGATGATATCACCACCTAACTGAGCACCAATAATGAGCCTGATTTCTGTAATATTCATGAACCTATTATAGAGTGTATATTAAGCTACTGTCAATCTACAATAAACGAAGTTCCTGGATTCTCATATTGAGGTGTCTAGAGCTTTCCGTCGCGACGTTAGAGATGCACAAAGAGAGCTTTGACACCTGACAGAACTAAATGCATATTAAATTCACAGCCTTGCCATGTCCTGAGAAAGCCCTGAGAAGGTGGCATGGGAAGGTTTTCACAGTAGAAAATAGGCAGTTCTGTTTTCATAGGAGCAGTAATGTTTCTTTTCCAGCTGTAATGGCTTCTGCAGCATCTCTTGACAACACGTTATTTAGACATGAATGTCCAGAGGTTTGATGTGAAAATCCTGGGGCATTTGGACTTTTGAATCAGATTCTGTTTAGGTAAATCTATTTCTATATCCTATTGCAAGGGTCCAAAGGGGTTTTTTTATATAACCAGTTTAGAAAATAGCTCTTATTTTGTGGTATCAGCGTGTCCAGACTATTTTGTCAAATCACACAGAGCACTTTTGTCTGATGTGCAGAAAAGTTTTAGGGTTTTATGCCATTAAAGGAGTTACTTGCACAAAACACCGTGTCCATGTTCTTTTAACCAAATCCCAGATTTTTGGTTGGAAGCCCAAACCTGAAGCCCCAGAAATGCTGTAGGCATTTTCTTGTCATGACTGATTATCCGTTGCAATTATGCCAACGGAAGATGAAGTTGTTAAACCAGTGTATTAAAAATTATGTCAAAGCAGGAAGATGATGAGCTTAAGTGCTTTGCTGAATGGGAACTGGGGGGAGTAGCATTTAAAGATTTAATCCCTTCCAAGTTCCCCTGTGGACTGTGTAGGTTCTCCAGGGGGGTTGGAGCTGGGGTGGAAGGTGGATGCTTGGTCAGGCTCTGGCAGATCCATGGGGGCTGTTTTGGGTCCTCCCCACAAGAGCTCAAGCAAAGATGGGCTGCTTTTCAACCTTGTCAAAGAGAAAATCCTCAATGAAGGATAATCCTTTAATGAAATTAGTGCTCTTTTCCAGTGTCCAGATTGTCTTTTCCGAAGAGCCTCTTTTTTTTTATCTGATTCAGAGCTTTGGTATTTCCTATTTGCCTCGGTAAACGCTCGGGGCTCCACTGCTAAACCAGTGGCACTGGTGTTGCTTTGAATCCAGGCTGGTTGCTGCTGGCAGAGAGTGGTTTTTTTAGCCATGTCTGACTTCAGAACAGTTTGCAGGAGCGCTACAAGCGTCCTTGAGGTCTCACCGCCCGGCGAGCCATTCTAACCCAAGGATTTTCAGTCAAAAACCTTGAAAACATCGCAGCTGAATAAAATGTTCTTGCTGGCTCGTGGTTCAGCTGGAACAGCTCCTCCTCGGCCCCCTCGTCCTTGGCCGGGAGTGCTGGGCCCCTCCAGCATTATCCCATTGTTCCCAGCGCTCTCCCATCTGCTCCCGTTCCGAGGGGGGTCAGGCCTTCAGACAAAAAGGTTGTTTGTGGAGCGCTGAGTAAATAGGCATCCAGGAGCGGGAAACAGGAGCTATTGTTGTGCTCCAGGGCTGCTTTTCCACGTCGGGTTTGCCTTGGAAACGCCCCACCTTTGGCACCTGGGCCGGGTGCTGGGAGCTGTGCCAGGGCAGGGCAGCACAGGGTGGCACAGAGGTCCTGGCACCTGCATCTGTGCCTGACTGAGCTGCCCCAAGGCTCGACCCCGCACAGGGACGGGATTTCTGCATCAGCACAGCCCAGCTTTTGCTGGAAAAAACACATAAACAACACCTCGGCAGAATAAACATCACGAGCGAAGCGTTTGTTCCTTCCTTCGCGGTGCAGACACCACGGAAAACAATGGGTGCTCAGCAAAAAAATAGTGCAATTTGGTCATTACCGCGAGTACTTCAACAAATACAGCAGAACAAATCAGAGGTAGGGCTGGTCAGACGCTTGCCAGCTCTCAGTTATTTTTATGGCAAGCAAAAGCACTGCTGTCTCTATTAAACTCCACTTGACAAAGGCATTGAGTGTTTGTTTCTGTTGGATAACATCCGGGAAAACATTATCAGATGTTGTTCCTAGATCTCTGCTGACTGTGGCTCAGTGTTCTCAGGTCTGCACTTTCATTTGAATAAAGAATTTGTTTGTGGCTCCTCAACAAAACATTTGTCCTTAGTGCTGTGCCCACACTTTGCTGCCCTTTGCCAAGAGGGCATTATATTGTTATTATATTGTATATATTATTATGTGTTATATTATTATATTATATATATTCATGTTGTAAAAATACAAAGCTTAATTTTGATTTAAGGCACTGAAAAAGCCTAAAAAATAATAAAAAGGCCACGAATGGCAGCAGTTCCCTGTCAGTGGGGTAAACACCTTAGAAACCTGAGGATTTGAGAGACAACCCTTAGCAGGAAAATATTAGACATTTTAGACAATATTAAATAATCTGGAGGCAAAAGCAATGCCCCTGTTGACCGGAGGGGATGGGGGAGGTGGATGGAGCAGGAATGATTGACTGGAATTCTTTACCATCCCCGACACAAAGGGCTGCTCTGGGCAGGGGAGGGAGGACAAAGCCTCTTCACTCCCCATTGTACCTGTGCATCTCATCACGGGGGATGGAAAAGATGGATTCCATTCCTGCTGGAAGGAGGTTTTCCCATTAGGGAAAAAAAAAAAAGCCCTTCCTGCCAGTCCCTTGGCACCAAACCTGCCCCTGCCACCCTTGAGCTGCTTTTGTTGTTACAGGAGCACGTACTACAAAAGATCTGTCACATCTCCTGGAAGATTCCAATCCCAGAGGGACATTTGCTGGTGGAAGAAGCACTTGCTGCTTTTGGGAGCCACGTGTCTTATTTTAGCACACACACACACACACACAGACCCCCAACAATGTGTAAGAAAAATGAATAGGATTAGTAATAAATAACTTATTTTTTAAAACAATTGTCAAACGTCTTCATCCAGCCACACTGGAGACTCAGAAGGGTTGAAGCCATTGGAAAATGGAAAATAATTCTCAGCTGGGGGTGAGCTCAGGATGGTGGGTGAGTCAGTACCTGCAGCCCACGGGGGTCGGATGGGGACAGGATCCCACCAGGAGAGGAGATGGATTTCACAGGCTCTCTCTTGGCTCCAGTTTGGCTCTCAGGAGGCTCCACAAACACACACACACGTTCCTGTTTTGCTGCACATCTTGTGCAAGGGAAAAGCAGCTGTAGAGCAGGGCCAGGGAAGGCTGGGAAATGCCTTCTCCATTGCACAACCTTCGTGGTGGCTCCTTCCCTCACATGGAGCGTGGCTGGTGTTTACAGGATACATGGATTCCATCCAATTTAATTCCAGATAACTCTGCCCTTGTCCTTGGGGCTTCTGCCCTTCAATCTGCTGCAGTTACTGATGGAAGGACCTTTTCCATCCCTCTTTTTTAAATCAAGAGAAATCACACGTAGATACTTTGCCATGTTCACCTACAATTAGAGGATGGGAGCCTTCCCTGATTTCTGCAGCAGCTGCCTGAAGATAACCAGACAACTTGGCAGAGAGAATAAAAAATAATTCATCATTAATTTTAATTGTGCTTTAAAACAAACCAGAAAACTCGAGGAAAATGCACCACTCAGAACTGACAGTGCCTGGTCTGGTTGTAGTTACTTTTTCCTTGGATTTGTAGAACATCTGCTGGAAAACAAGTCCCTTTTTCTGCTTCGCCTAACACAGCTTTCCTTTGTCTCCTGACACCCATTAATGACCTTTAAAGAAACATCCTAAAAGTAATTCTTTTAAGGAGAAACACCACCTCTAATTCCAGCAGCTGCTGGTGCTGGGGTGTTGCATTAAAACCAGTTTTAAGGTGGTTTTTCCCTGTCCTTACTGCTCCCACCTTTATCAGAGGAGCAGTGTGGATCAGCATCTGCTCCACAGAGCACCAAAGGAAAAAAAAAAAGCAAACCTGGATAAAATATTGGAGAAACAAAGTTCTGTTGTATTTGTACAGGTGAATAGTTTGATATTCCTTAAATTCCTGCCACGGTGAAGAAAGGACACCGGGCTGAGGGGGTCACAGATGGCAGTGCTGTTGTTTGGATTGGATCGCACAGAAAAAAGGTGGATTTTCTCCAAAGCAGAAGCTCTGGCTGACGGTCACAACTCTGCATATGGAGCTGCACATCCTATTCCCTACCCGTGCCCCGGGAATGTTTCCCGGCAAGCCCAAGGGCACCAGATTATGGAGTTGGTCCAGGTCGGGTCAGGTCCTGACTAGCAGCTGCTGAAGGATCCAGTTCTCGGGCTGGACACGAGGAGATGGGTTTGTCCCATCAGACTTTCCCTGCCATAAGCACAGGGAGCACAAGGGGGAGCCAGATCCTTTGGAGCCGAAATCCCAAGTTTTTCCACTGGGATCTGGCCCAGCTGCGCCCTGCGGAAGGAGGAGATGCCACGAGCAGCTCCTGCGCTGTCCCTTTGCTGCTGGAAGCGGAGCTCAGGTCGGATTTTCCCAGAAAAGATGCTGGGAGCGGGTCCTTCCAGTCTTTCCTCTCTCACCACGCTCTTCCATCACCTTCTTTCAGGGCTGGATAAAAACGGGGAGGGGAAATCGAGCCCGTACTGATTTCCCGCTGAAATCACGGGTGTCCCAGGTGAGCCAAAGCCCAGGGTCATCCCACACTGCTGTAATCAATCCCTTGGCAAACATCATTATTCCAGCCCGCAGAGACCCAAACAAGGTGAGCTCAAGGTGGCACCACCCGGGGCAGGTGACCTCGGTGCCCAGGTGAGCTGGGGGTGTGACCACCCTGTGACCCCCGCGCTCAGACAGGAGGGAGTTTCCAGCAGGAAGAGCGCGGAAGGTGGTTGGAAGGAGACGAGCTTTAAGGTCCCTTCCAACCCAAATCAATCTGTGGTGTTCCCCCCAACTCCCACCCCTCGGAGGGGAGAATCCCGGCTCACCTGGGCTCCCAGATCTCACCAAGCACAAGGATTTGGAAAGACAGACCCCCACCAGCTCCCAGCCACCGCTGCGCTGAGGAATTTAACCCTTCCTGCACATCGGGATAACCCATCCCTTCTCCCCTTGCTGTGCCTGGGACTGGAGTCGGTGGGCACTGCTGGTGCCATCGAACCACGGGTTTGATTTCCAGTTAACACACCCCGAATAAAAAAAATTGTTAAACCTTCACTTCCATTTTTCCATGGATTCCGACAATTTTTTCCCAGTATTCTAATAAAAGCAACTTCTCTCCGTGTTGCAAATAGACGTTTTCTGCCTGCAAACGGAGAGTTATTTTGCATAAAATCATTTTCACCATCATCTGGGGGCTTCCATTTGTTAACAAATATCCCTTGTGCAGACACAGCCCTCAACAACTGGGAAGTTTTGATGCACACAGTAAACGCCACTGAGAGCTCTTTACCCCCCTCTGTGTTCTCTGAACGTTGCCCCATGAGTTAAGGGCTTTGGCATTTCTCTCAGGCATATTTTACATTTTCCAAACTTCCCGAATAAACGCGCCGAGAGACTCGAGCATCTGCACTGCCAAAGCAAATGAGAGAAGAAACCATTTTGCCGGCTCATTAATGCCTGGCACTGACAGGCCTGGAGGGGCTGCGGTCGCATTTCCATAGGGCACAGACAGCCCTCGAGGGGAGAGCGTTTTATTTACATAGAGGTAAGTTCCTTCAGGGGTGGGGGCTCATTTGGATGCAAAAGGGGCAGGAACCGGGAGCACAGCCTTACAATAGATATTACGAGAGATACGGTTTAACCTGTGCTTCCAAAAACACGCTTCAAAACACAGCCCTAAGTGCTGGTTTGGGCAGCAGCTGGAGTGTTTTCCCCACACGCGGAGCTGTTCGAGCTCAGCTCCATCAGCGCCCCGAGAGCAACCGAGGCTGAATCAGCTGCGAGGGAAAGAAACAGAGAACACAAAGATGGAAAGATTAAGAAAACCCACAAAATACCAACGTTTAAAAGCTCCCGAAGCCAAACCAGAATCACTGCGTTTATCTGGTTGTTGGCTCGATGCCGTCCGAGGAGCTGCTCCCCAACCAACCCACCCACCTCCATCCTCTCCCCCACCGACGAGCTCCGGTCCTCAGCACCCCGATCATGCTCGCAGCCTCCCCCGGAGCTGCTGCTGAATTGGATCCAGCTGCTTGGCTCTCTTCCCACCCCCCTCTGCATTCCTACGAAGCGCACGCACCGCCCCGAGGGGGGATGCTGCAGGAACGGCTCCAGCTTTCACACCCCCTCCCTCCCTCCCTCCCCTCCCTGGGCTGGAGCTGTTCGGGCACCAGACGTTCGCAGTGGTGAACTCGGTGTGCGATGTCATCGGCCTCAGAAGGTATTTAAAGTCTCGCTGATTTGGGGCTTGTTAAACTCTTAGCTTTTTTTTTTTTTTCCTTTTTTTTTTCTTTTTTTTTTTGGTGTTAAGTTCTCAGTTTTTTTAATGTGAGTAACCTTGAAGAGCTTCCAGACTTGCAGAGCTGCCACGGGAATCACATATTGAATACCTAATCAAACGAGGGATCCTCGAGAATTAGATTTGTTTCAGAATCAGGAAAAAGTTTGGGTTGGGAGGGAGCTTAAAGCTCATCTCATGGAAGGGAACACCTTCCACTAATCCCAGGTTGCTCCAAGCCCCATCCAACCTGGCCTTGTCTTATCCTACCAGAATTTCTCACCTTGTCCAATAGTAAATTATTCACCTGAGGATAATCAGCTTCCTCTGAAGGATAATTTATCCCACTTGGGAACAGGTGATGTGTTGTTTTTTCCCCTCTACTTCCCTGCCTGCCTCATTGGGAATGCAGAGGAAGGCACCAAGGGGCTGGGGATGCTTCTCCTGCAAGAGCCCTTGTTTGTGATGTTCAACCAGTGTCACTGAGTGAAGATAGTGCATAAAACCATCCTTGTGCTCCCACTTCCCACACACTGGGTTTGCTGGGATCATGGGCTGGATAACACATGTACTTACCTGGATCCCCCAAGTCTCCCTGTGCTTGGACATGAAGCAAAACCCTGACGTGTCCAACACATCCCTTTCATCTCCTGGGCAGGTATCCCACAAGTGTAAGGTGTGACTGAGTTTCCTGAGCATTTCAGGTGCCTGGAGCCTGCAGTTGTCCTGGGATTTGATACTTCCAGCCCTTCTGATACTTCTTCCAACCCTTCTGATACTTCCAGCCAGGTGTCTGCTCTCTCGACCTGTTCTCCTCGATAATTCCTGTGTGCTGAGTGTCATCAAGCTCTAAAAACGAGTGTGCCAGAGGCTTGAAAACACCTCAGCCCATCGAGTCCTTATCTTCACGTCTGTTCTGCTGCTGCACCAGCAGGTCCCAAGGCACACCCATCACTTCCCAGACTTTGCACAAACACAGACAGTGAATAAATCCCTGGCTCGCGGCACTAAAGAGTTAAACCAGCTCAGCTCCTCCCCCAGGGGAGAGCCCAGCGCGGCTTGTAAACACTTGCTGTCTAGTTCCAGGTGGGAATTAGAGCAGCTTTTTTCCCCTCACCGAGCCGGGGTTGCATCAAGAGGCTGACAATTTCCTGGGAAAACCAGCTGTTCCCACTAATGAGCCTCAAGATCCGCGCGATGTGATGCCTGAGCACGGCTGTAGCTGCAGCTCCGGCACGAGAGGCCCCAAAGACCCTTTGATAATTCTTTTTGCCGTTTCTTAGAAGGGTTTGGTTTTTCTCCTGCTGTTTTCGTTCCCCTTGCAAACGCCTGCTCACGGTGCTGTGAAATTTTCCCTGTTAAATAGCGAGCGTGGTTCTTTGCTGGTTCAGTCAGGGATCGGTGCCGCAGGGAATGGGTTCTGTCAGGAAAAGGCAAATTAACCAAAACAGGGAAGGGGAAAAAGCACAGGGGCAGCGTGTTTGTGCTTCTGACTTTCTGGGGGAAAAAAAAAAAATTTATATCATTCAGTTCAATGAAACACGGACATTTTTCACAGTTAATTTGTGCAGGTCTGGTGCGGCGAGAGGAGTTTGAGAAACGATTTCTTTCCCTTCACGTGCCATATTCATATTTTCCCAAATGACTTGGCAAATAACTGGTGTTCTCTAATAGGGAAGCAGGGCAAAATAAACCAGAATTGTCAGATATTGCTGCTGAGTGGCTTTTGCAGGTTCTTCACAACTGAATAGCTAAAACTGTGATTTTCCTTCATCTTCGTGGTTGTGCTGATGAGCAGATATGACCTGACCTGGTTTGCAGGTCCATATGTGGCATTGCTGATGATCCATTGATTGTGAGTTGTGATGTGCACTGAATTTAAACCTGAATTTGTGCTGTTGTGTGAACAACAGCCCTATATTATATCTTATACATTTATATATTAATGTATACTATAGTACATTATAACTAAATTGTTTTATATTTTTTAACATTTTATATATATTTATATATTTTAGATATGTTGATGTTTGTATTTACATATTAACATATTTTATATAAATTATAGTCTATACCATATATGTATATATTTCTTTTCTATATTTTATAGCAAATTATAGCTAAATTATTTTCTATTTTTTAATATTATATATTTATATATTAATTTATATATTTATATATAATATATAATTTATATATATAAATATAAAATACATATTTTTTTATAATTATATATATTTATATATTATATATATGATATGTTTTTACATTAAGATATGTTACATTTTTATATCTTTATTTGTTATTTTATATATAATATAAATCATATTTATATTATATAATATATATAAAAATATAAATATATTATATATAATATATAAATTAGATTATTTATATTAACTTCTCTTGGCATGGGCAGGCCCCCTAAGGCTGTGCTCCACACCAGCACCCAGGAAACACCTGGACGTGCTCCATATATTCATGTATTTCCATAGGGAGGACTCTCCTCTGGACAAGCCTCAGCCACATCTGATGGATCAGTCCCACTTTGGACCCCTTTGGCAAAGTGTGGCAGGAAAATCTCGTGCTCTTTGTGTTAAAAATGAGTATTTTCATATGTAGACAGAAGCCTTCAATCTCCAGGGCCATCAGTGCCAGAGCTGAATGAAAGGCACCACATAATTACTCCAGATTATTCCATCAGACACCTTCAATATTGAGACATCTCTCCAGTCTGGAATCACTCATCCCGATGTGTTTGTGGCACCTCAGCCTTGGGAAATTTTCCATAAAGTCATAATAACCTTCACTTTGGGCTCCTGGAATGATAGGATTTTCCAGGCCTCGTGCTGTGAAGTTTTGGTTGCACCTGAATTTTATCCTGTTCCTGTGGAGATGTTTTTTCCATGAGAGTCCAGCACATTAACATGGAATTCGGGGCAATGCACCCATTTCTTTGCAAAGCAAAAGGCATTGTGGAAAATGAGATAAATGTCATGTGTTTTCATAACTGTCAAAGTATTCTAATTTCTCTGTTATTTTATGGATTGGAAAACTGAGGTAGAGAGGGCAAATGCTTTGCCTGGGGCTGCACATTCAATGGGAGAATAACAACTGACAACAGCACAGGAAGGTCAGGCCAGAGGAACATTAACGCTTTGCCAGCCTCAAGTTTTTGGGAAGAATGGGACACCAGACCCCACTCCATGTTTTTTTGTCCCTAAAGCCCTCCATGTTCAGCTCTTTGCCTTTGGAAGGTGTTCAAAGTGCACCAAATATTTGGTGTACTCCCAGCCCTTTGACAGTAAAGGAGATTTAAAAAGCCTGAAAATGAAAACACTTGGTTGGAAAACCTTTCCAAGGTCGAGTCCAACCATCCCCCAGTGCTGCCCTGGCCACCACTGACCCCTGTCCCCAAATGCCACATCCACAGGGCTTTGAAATCTCTCCAGGAATGGGGATTCCATCCCTGCCCTGGGCAGCTGTGCCAGGGCTGGACAACCCTTTCCAGGAAGGAATTTTCTCCAATGTCCCACCTGAGCCTCCCCTGGCACAGCCTGAGGCCGTTCCCTCTCCTCCTGTCCCTTGTTCCCTGGGAGCAGAGCCCGACCCCCCCCGGCTCCCCCCTCCTGTCAGGGAGTTGTAGAGAGAGAGAGAAGGTCCCCCCCCTGAAAAATTTGGAAAGAAATGAAGAATTTTAAAGCCTCCTCCTTATCCAAAGATGTAAAACTGACTTAGCAAAAGAGGTTTCTTCTTGTTTAAGGAAAGGAGCTGCTGCCTGATAGGAAGGAATTCCTGGCTGGGAGGGTGGGGAGACCCTGGCACAGGTTGCCCAGAGAAGCTGTGGCTGCCCCTGGATCCCTGGAAGTGTCCAAGGCCAGGTTGGAGCAACCTGGGCTAGTGGAAGATGTCCCTGCCCGTGGCAGGGGGTGGAATGAGGTGATCCTTTATGTCCCTTCCAACCCACCCCATTTCAGGATTCTCTTCTATTTGTATTTAAACTGTTTCTCGGGGTCTGCAGCAATAATGGGGAGATGGGGGTGGCCCAGCTCAGCTCCATCGTTTTTAAAACTGTTTTTGTGATTGATCAGGTGACAGCTGATGGTGTCACCAGCAGCTCTCACTCTTGGCCCCTTTCCTGCTGGGGAGGGTGGTGATTCAGGACTTTGCAGGTGGGAAGCAGGGGGATGGATAGATAGCCCCTGGCCCCCCTGTACTCAGCTGGACAGGGATAAGGAGCTCAAGGATAAAGCCAAAGCCCTTTTTCTCTGTCAAGAAGTGCTAAAACCCAACCTCCCCAGCACCTCCCAGGTTTGTTTGCTGCCCAGCTCCACTCTTTCCTTTTATCTGTGGAATGATCAGCTCATTAAACAAATCAAAGCAGGTTTTATGAGGCTCTCAAGGCAGGCACAGGGAATGGGAGCACAGACTTTGTGCATGTGAATGTGAACTTCTGCTGGATGAGTTCAGGAGCTTCCAGTGTCGGGGGTTACAGAATCCCAGACTCACTGAGGTTGGAAAAGCCCTCCCAGGCCATGGAGTCCACCCTGTGCCTGATCCCCACCTTGTCCCCCAGCCCAGAGCACTAAGTGCCACATCCAGGTGTTCCTTGGACACCTCCAGGGGTGGGGACTCCAATCCTCCCTGGTTATGCTCAGGTACAACCAACTCACCTGTTTTTCCTCTGTTTTTCAGGATGGATCTCCTTGGTTGCCTGCCCTGGTAACAAGAGCCCTCCTTGCTGGGCTGAGAGCCTCAGGAAACCTGAAAAGCCCCTGGTGTCCACAGGGAAGGTGAACATGTTTTATTGCTCTGTGAGGTTTATTCTGAGTTTGAAATATAACAAAGGTTCATGAGTTGAGAGGAGGACAGGGAGAGATCCTTCAGGAAACACCTTCACGGGCAAAACAGACTCAACTTGGGGGTATTAATTGAATTTATTACCAACAAAACCAGAGCGGGATAACAAGAAGTAAATTGAGGCTTAAAGTGAAGCTTGAATAAAATAAGAAATAAATTAAAGCTTAAAATCCTTAAAAAAATCCTTAAAAAGACTTATAACCCTTAAAACCCCCACCCAATCTCTGCCTCCTCGCCTCCAGTGGTGCAGGGAGGTGGGAATGGGGGTTATGGTCAGTTCATCCCATGTAGTTCCTGCTGCTGCTCAGGAGTCCTTCCCCTGCTCCAGGGTGGGATCCATCCCACGGGAGACAGTTCTCCATGAAATCCAGTGGGATTCCATCCCACAGGCAAGAGTTCTCCAGGAACTGCTGCCACATGGGTCACCTTTCCACGGGGTCCACCCTTCAGGCACAGCTCCAATGGGGATCCCACCCAGGGACTCAAGTCCTGGAATTCCCAGATCCCAGGGAAGAATCCCGGGAGTATGGATGGCAGAGCATCCTGCTGGTGCACGAAACCATGGCAACGCTCTTCTGAGCCTTTCCAGGCTGTTTAATTTGGCCTAAACACTTTCCAGGCATTTTTTTTTTCTCCCCTTCAGCTATTTTTATACTTTTATTTTTATGTGGATTTTAATAGACTGGGCTGAGATCTTTGTCCCTCCCTGCAACTGCCCCTTCAAGCAGCTTTATGATGTAGTTTTAGACTTTTCTCACTAAAAAATCCTTGGGTAGAAAATAGCTTGGCTCGCCAGAGCATCAGACCACTTGCATGGCACTTTTTTTTTAACCTTTAAATCGGGCTAAAAAAGCTCAGAGTAAGACACAGCCCCTCGTGCCAGCAGAGGAGGGGTTGATGCTTCAGTTTTGTGGGAGCCTCCAGGTTTCCCCCCCCCCAACCTTCTCCCAGCTGAGATCCTGGAGTCAACTAATTATTGCTATTAAAGGAAGGGCAAGAAAGCTCAGCCAGGGAATGCGGGAGATGCTTTTTGACTTCTGCACCGACACTTTTTTTTTTTTTTTGGCGAGATTACCCTCAAGAACAAGAGAGCCCATTTAATTTCCAATGTAATGACTTCCCCCCATCCCTAATTCCACCGTTTCCGAGTGCATTAAGCTGCCTGATCTCCAGATTGCTGGGAAGATGTCGTCAGGTACCGGGCTCAATGTCAGACATAAAAGCTTAATAAGTGACATGCTTTACATTTTTTTGGTGCAATCGAACAGAAAAGCTTCCACTCAGTTCAAATTACCAGAGGTAATTTCAACACAGCTGTCAAGTCTTTTTTTTTTTTTTCTTTTTTTTTTTTTTTTTGCCTAGAAATGGAAGTTTTTCCTAATGTGCTTTTACCGAGATGGAGGGGAATCATTTCGGATGTAATTTCTTTGTGTGCAGGTATTGTCTGGGAGAGGTGAAGCTCGATGTTTTGCTGAGAAGGTGTTTCCGTGCTCCTCTGCTGCTGGAGATGGTCCTCCCAGTTCAGACTGGGGGAGATTTAACACTGATGTGAGGTCTGAGCACGCTGAGGCCACGTGGGGAATGCTGAAACCAATAAAAGCTGGAAAAATCCATTTTTTTCCTACAGAGGTGTGACAGCAAAGAGCTGAAATCCCTGAAATGGTCCCTTTTAATGCTGTCTTTTAAGGAGTTTTCAGTGGGACCTGAGCTGGAATCCCCCTCCCCTGCTCGGGTTTTAGAGGAAGGGCCGAACCCATTTGAATCTAGAGAAGAAAAATCAACATTTCAGCGCTTTCGGCTCTTCATTATTATGGATTGCAGAGTCAGGCACGGGAGAAAGTTATCGGTGCCGGGTTTAGGATAACGGGAAAGCATCATTTGCATGTGAACAGGCTGTGATGATGCTCATCCAGCCCTGACAAAACAGGTGCTTAACTCCAAGCGCTTTGCTAAAGTACTTTGCTGGACCGGGGCCTTATCAGCATTGACCTTTAAACAGGCGAGGATCCAATTTTTGGGAGCGCCTTTGTGTCATTCCAAAAGGCCTTTCTGCGGCGTTCTGGGAGGTTGATGCTCTTTGAAAGTCCCGGGTTGTGCAGAGGTCCTGCTGACCCCCAAATTCCATTTCAAACACGAACTAAAGACGCCTCAGCATCGTCTCCAAATATTTGTCTCACGCTTTGAAGGGTGGGTTGGGAGTAAACTTGGTTTTTTGGAGTAGTTTTGGCTCGGGGGAACCTTTTCATTCAAGGTGTGATCCCACACTCCTCCACCCACCTTTAACTCCTTCCAAAGCACTGATGCTCACATTCGATTCCCCTTCTTTTATTTTTTTGGTTTTTTTTTTTCCAGGCCATGTGGTTTTCCCAGTTTGTCAGGGAACTCAGCAATCCCTGTAATCACATCTTTCATTGGATCATATCTCATTTTCCCAGCCCTGTTCCTTCCCCTTACAACAGGACTGGCAGCACTGGGAATTGTCCTTTCTCCCCAGTTTTCACCCACAATTTCCAAATCTTTGACCTGAACCAGGGTCTGGAAGAGGGACTCCCATCTCCCCCTTCTCCAAAAGCTTCTGCAGATGCAGAATCCTTTATTTAAATGGTGTTTTTTTTCTCTTCCAGGGCTGCCTTAACCATGTGCTCCAGCCCTGCCTCAGACACGTTGTGGTCTTGCAGCTCAGGGACCTTTTTACTGCCTGGCTGAGCCCATCTCCAACAGCCAGGATGAAATCACTCTGCTTTTTATTCCAGCATTACAAGCCCATAACCTGTTCTTAGGGCAAAGGGAGTGTTTTCCTCTAAATAGCTGTAAACATGAGCAGAATGCACTTTAAAAGCAGGAGAAAAAAAGTGAAAAAGCACAATTACTCGAAGGAAAGGTCCTGCCCCAGGGCTGCACCTTGGTCCCTTTATGGGGCCTCTGAAGAGAAAGGTTAAAGCAGAAAACCCCTTCCAAATGCAACGTTTATGTGCAGCTGGTGGCAAGAAAGTAAAAAAAAAACCTGGGTATGAACTGAGCTGTAGTTTGGAGATGGAGGGAAAGGGGAAAAAAAAGGAATCACAGCAAAGAGTGTTGTCCTGCATGGATTGGTCCAAGGAGCACGGGAGTGTCCCAGGGTGTCCTTGACTTCTGCCATCCCAGGGCTCTGATGTGAAGGAGCCTTCATGGCTTCACAAATTGCTTTTCCTTGGTTTTCTTCCCGAAAAAGGGACTCCACAAGACAAGCAGAGGGATGTCTGATACGGTTTTGTTAAATCCAGCATGTGCAGGAGACAGAAGAATTGTGTGGAAGCCTCTGCTGGGGGGGGGTCCCTCAGCAGGTCCCATCAGGGGTCCCATCAGGGGTCCAGTTTCTCCCCATTCTGCCCAGTCAGACTCTGTTTATCCCTTCTGGAGTTATCCTACAAAAAAAAAGACCTCAAATAATGCTCACTGAATTCATGATAGAAACGTTTTGGGGGATTTTAAAAGGTTTTTTTCCCCTTTAAATTAACTAAACCCTGCACTTGATGCCAGTGAAACCCACTGTCCTCCAGCATCAGTCCTGGGGACACATCAGCCAGAACCAGCCCAGAACTTCCCCTCCTGGGTTTTTTTAAGACCTTTTTGCTTTATTTTGTTCAACTGTCTTGCACTTGAAAGCAACCTCTGACCTTCAGCTGGTTGCTCAAAGACCCCTCTCATTGTTCCAGCTCCTAAAGGATGTTGGCAGAGGTGTCATGACATTATTTGGGTCTGCAGGGACCCAAACCTCGAGGCTGGATGGCCTTGACAGCATAATCCTGAAATCTGAGCTCCTAATTAAGGCTTTCTTCCACTTCCTGGGTAATGAGAAGGAATTTGTCTGGCAAAAGGTGGTGTCTGTCACCGTGGAATGGCTGGAATTCAAAGCAAGAAGTGTCACAGGTGAGATTTTTCTTTTTTCCCCCCCCAAAAATTATTATGGGAGAAGATTAGAAAGACAGAAATAAAATATATTTCAAATTTTGATGAAAGTAAGCATTCAAATAAGCAAAAAGAGGGAAGAGAAAGCACGGGAAGGAAAATATCTCCAAGAGAGTTGTTCTTATTCCCCGTATTTAATGGATTCTCACCAGGAAGGGGGTGGAAAAGCTACTTGGAAAGGTGTGATCTGGAGGGGCCAAAAACAGGGGGGAAAGGCATTACAGGGATTTCAGCTTTGATCTCCCAAACCCCCTCTGAACTGAAGGCAGTAACAAGGAACCAGGTCCCCGTGTCTCCGTGACAGGAGGATATTGCTCGTTGTTAATATTTTATAACTCATTTCAAGGCAACTAAACTTCTTTCTCTCCCAGCAGGCAAGCTCAAATATCTTTAATTTCAACACTTTGCAGGGGAGGCCCTCAAGAAACAATTTAAGATCTGAATTATGATTGTTTTTTCCCTTTTTTAAAACGTGTGGAGTGGGGAGCAGGAGTTCAGAGTGCAGCAGCAGAACATCCTCCCGTGCACACACCTGCCTAGAGATGGCAAATCAAGCTGCTTATTAAGCTTATTTCTGAGCTTCTAAATATAGAATCAGATGCATCCACACTGTCAGATGGATAATGCCTGGGATTTTTACGATTTGACACAAAAATGACATAGCTGAGGATTCAAAACTTCCAGTTTTGTTCTGCTCCCTGCTTTAAATGTTTCTTTTTTTCCACCCCCCTTTTCCTCTTGCAGTGGAGAAAATCCCAGCAGACAATGGATTGAATCAACACTGTTGAAACCAAAAGAGCCTGCACAGAGTAATTCTGCTCCTGGTTTTTTTTGGAAAACAGTTGGTTCTGTGAAGGAGAAATTCCCAAACACCCCATGCCAGCATAAATGGAAGAGGTTAAAAAAAAAAATTAATAGAGACTTTCAATATATTTAAGATCAAAACTGGCCAAAACAAGATAAAAAGGTGATGTGAGTGAAACATAATGGAGAGAAAAAGTTCTGAGAGGATGAAAAGTTTCTCTGTTGGGATACAGATTAAATAACGAGTTATTTAAAGGATGAATTAGGGGAATTAAGAGAAAGGCAGCTCTTGCAAATTTAGCAGAGATTTAGGACATGTAGGAAGTGGATTTGGGAACAAAAAATAGCATTTTTAATATCATTTTGTTGGACCTTCAAGGAGAGGTTCAGAAACTGGAAGCATTTGGGATGCAGTTTTGCTTTGAAAAAAAAAAGAAAACCAAAAATGTGTTTGGAGGAGTCCTGGGAAATTAAAGGGAAGAAGGGATGGGAAAAGTGCAAGTAGGAGAGCAGCTGGGAGCTGAGGATCATTCTAAGGAGATTAAGGGTGATTAGACAAGGGAGCAGAAATCTCATTTATGGGGCCCTGACCCCTGACCTGAGGGTGGTGGAGGTTAAAGCAGGAGATAATTGGCTTTGAGGACTTGGCTGGGTGAGGTGTGAGGGGGATTCCTCCACCTCCATCGGCTTCCCGAGGAGTTGGGATGAGCTACAGATCCTTCCAAACCAAAGGAAACTCTCCCAGCCCCACTCAGGGCCAGGCAGGTCATTGTGGTGATGTTGGGTGAGGAGAGGAGGAGAAAAAGGATTTGGAAGTTGGGGCTCCAGAACATCCTTGGATTTGGACTTGGAAACTGCTGGGGTGTGAAATTAAAGTGTCCCAGGGTGAGGATGCACCAGCAGTGTTGGAATATTTCCTGATATCATTTTCCATCAGGATCAGATGCAGAACCTCCTAATTTCCTTAGACTTTTTGTTAATTTTTTTCTTTTTTTTCTTTGGTTTTCTTTCCCCTCCTCTTTTTTCCCTCTCTCCCTTTTCCCCTCTTTCTTCTCCTTTCTTCCCCTTATTTCCCCTTTTTCCCTTTTTTCTTTTCCCCTTTCCTCTTTTTCCCCCTTCTCCCTCCTTTTTCCCTCCTTTCCCCTCTTTTTTCCCCTATTTCTCCCCTTTTTCTCTTTTTTTTCCTTTTTTTCCTTTTCCCCCTTTGTTCCCTTCCCCTCCCTTTCCCCCCTTTCTTTCCTTTTCCCCTTTTTTCTTCCTTCTTTCCCCCTTCTTCCCATTTTCCTTTCCCCCCTTTCCCCCTTTTTTCTTTTTTCTTTCTTTTTTTTCCCCTTTCCCCTCTTTTCTCCTTTTTTTCCTTTGATTTCTATTTCCCTTTCCCCCCTTTTTTCTCTTTTCCCCCTTTTCCCCCTTTTTTCCCTTTCCCCCCTTTTTCCCTTTTCCCCCTTTTTCCCTTTTCCCCCTTTTTTCCCCTTTTCCCCCTTTTTTCCCCTTTCCCCCTTTTTCCCCTTTCCCCCTTTTTCCCCTTTTCCCCTTTTTCCCCTTTTCCCCTTTTTCTCCTTTCCTTTTCCTTTGATTTCTTTTCCCCTTTTTCCCTCCTCCCCTTTTTTCCTTTTCCCTTTTTTCCTTTTTTTTCCCCTCTTTCCTTCCCCCTCCTTTTTTTTTTTTCTTTTAAATCTCTGTATTTTATTATCCCATGAAACATGACTGCACTTCATGGGATGATCCACTGAGTTACATTGACTCACACTGAATTAATTACTAATAAAATACCCCAAAGGTTTTGATGAACCAATTAAATTTTCAGCAGGGACTTCCCATTTCCTGCCACAGGCTTGGAGCAGGTAGGACTGGGAGGAAAACACGGGGGCAGGATGGAAGTTGGAACAGGGAATAAATAAATAGCCCAGATCCAGCAGATCCACCCTCCCACCCAACCTGACTGAGGGTGCAGAACATGTCATGGAGAATCAGCAACACTCAGATTCCTTGTGGGAATCTGATTTTACAAGGAGTTACTGGGATTTTAAATGTCAGAGCTACTGGGGAAGTTCAGCAGTTTTATCCCTGTATAACTTGGGACAAACACACACGTGCAGTGGAGGGGAGGAATTAGCTCCTGTATCTCAGAGAGCTGGAGAACACCAATTTCTGGCAAGTTACATCCTCCAGGAGACTAAAGGAATCTTTTTACCCACATTGCAAACATCCTAAATATGCTTTGAAATATCATGACTTCAAAAAAATGTGATTTTTTGAGTAAAAACCCCCCAGTGTCAGAACACTTCGTGGTGTTGAACATCCATAACCAACAGCAACAGTCGCTGTGCTTGATTTCTGTGGAAAAGCAAGGAATAGGAACTATAAACCAGCCAGAACTGGGTTGGAAAGCTGAGAACAGGTGGGAAAGATTAGATTTGAGCTGGGATCTGGTGTGTGCACAGGTGATGTTCCCCAGGCAGGGACCAGCTGGAGGTGGCGGGTGGGATCAGGCAAGTGCAGAAGGGGCTCGGAGCTCAGCAGGAGCTTCAAAGGGAATCTGGTGTGATGGGTCGTAAATCCCGTGTTTAATAATTAAGGAGAACATTCTGTAAGTTGTAAAGTGATGCCAGGATCAGCCTAATTGCCTCTTGGAGAGCAGGAGCCCGGAGGGGGGAGCTCGGTGAGCGGGACACGTGGGTTACAAGGGGCCACCAGCAGCAGGGCTGGCAAAGGGAAAGCAAACCAGCAAATTCTGGGAAAAGTCTTCCAGCACTCAAGGGCCTTTTGATTGATTTAACATGCAAAATACAAGGGAATTGGGAAGGGATTGCTGGCTGGGAGGGTGGGGAGGCCCTGGCACAGGTTGCCCAAAGAAGCTGTGGCTGCCCCTGGATCCCTGGAAGTGTCCAAGGCCAGGTTGGACGGGGCTTGAAGCAACCTGGGCTAGTGGAAGGTGTCCCTGCCCATGGCAGGGGGTGGGATAAGATGAGCTTTAAGGCCTCTTCCAACCCAAACCAGTCTGTGTTTCTATGAATCCATGAAAATAAGGATGAATTCCTGACTCAGCAACAGCACTTTTCCTCTCGTGCCCATGCCACTCTTCTTTTCCACCCAAAACTTACAGCTGATTTTTATTAACTGAAATAAACTGGGGTTTCCCTACTCCCCCATAACAGTGCCTGCTCTTCCATTCCAAGCTTTCTCCAAATCCTGACCTCGTTCTCTGGCCAGCAGGACTTGCAGGCAGCTGCCCACCAGCCCAAAGCTCTGAGCAGCACAAATGCAGTTGCTGAGCAACCAGATGAGTCCCTGAGGCAGGATTTGGGCACAAAAACTGCGATTTGTGTGAAGCTGAGGTGGCTTTGGAAAGGCAAATCATCCTCTGCCCTGTACAGACCAGGTGTGGCAGGAGGGGGTGGCAGAGGGGAGTTCAACATAAGGCTCTTTTCCCAGTTCCCTCTGGGATGATATCCCTTGAATGGGGATAAGGTCTTAATTAGGTCCCTGGGACTCAAACCTGGGGCTTGACCAAGCTCTTCCTGGTTCCCTCTGGGATAATATCTCTGAAATGAAGATTAGGTCCTAATTAGGTCCCTGGGAGTCCATCCCAGGGCTTGACCATGCTTTTCCCAGTTCTGTATGGGATGACATACCTGAAATGGGGATTAGATCCCAGTTAGGTCCCTGGGAGTCTAAACCAGGACTTGACCATGTTCTTCCCAGTTCCTTATGGGATGAACCCCCTTGAATGGGGATTAGCTCCTAATTTCCTATTCCCAAGAAGCAGCAGTGATGTCATCCATGCAGCCCTGGTACTTTGGATGCCCTCGCTCCAGCTGAGCCTTAAATTACTGAAGGGATAAACTTTATGGGAAGGGATGTGCCAACTCTGAAATAGCTTTTGGGGCCACGAGCCAGAGCAAATCCAAAGGTTTTGGCCGCTGGGAGCATGACTTGCCGTGAGGGGGCTGCTCCTGTGAACATGAGACAATGAGCAGAGCAGTTCCCCTCTGGTGACAAGTTACATGATGTGACAAGAGGAAAGATTAGATGAGCCACTGCACAAAAAAATGTCCTCTGTGCTCCAGGAATATGAACTCCGTGGATATTTGGGAGTTCTGTTTGCATGGGCACTGGTTTTGGGGTTAAAGATTGGGGGATGTGGGGCAGGGTCTTATTTTAGGTGAAGTCTCTCCTGGGCCTGCAAGAGTGGCTCTACATTGTGGCAATGGTTTGGAGTGTTTTTAGCATTTCTTTTATAATTTATGAGCAGGATACATGGAGCCCCAGGGGCAGGAATTACCTGGAGAGCAGAGAGGAAGGGAAAAAGCCCTGAAGTTGTAACTCCTCTCAATGGGATTGAAAGCAGGAATGTTTGTTTTGCCAGCAGAGCTGCAGCCATTTGTCATCTACAGGTGGAATATTTGGGAAGAAAGAAACTCCTGATTCTCCTGTAGTTCTCCCATGGCTAAAACCTGCCTTTTCCAGGAAGTTAAAATTTTGAAGTTGCTCATCCTTTGCAAACCCCCCCTGGGAACTCCGTGTCCTTCCCAGCTGTTCTTCCTGTCAGCTGAAGTGGCACAGGAACCCACAGTGATCCTTCTCTTAATTCTCTTGATAAAAATATCACAGATTAGTTAACATGATAATAATTTCAAGAGGAGGAAGCCAGTGCTGTGCCAGGGGAGGGGGATGGAGCCGGGCACAAACCTCTGCGCAGTAAAACCTGCTCAGGGAGCTCGGGAAGCTCGGAATGAAACCACAGCTTTGAGTTTTTTCCAATCACTCTGCTGAGAGGGTCCCAGCTCTGTGGAAAAAGTTTCAATATTAATTGGGATGCAGGTGTCTTCCTCCTCTCTGTTCCCAGGCCTCCCTCCTGAGGCTCCTTGGCTGTTCCCGTGCTTTCCTCCTCCGGCTCACGGGATGTTCCATCCAGAGCGGTTCAGCTGTGCAGTGTCAGCTGGGAGGGCTGCAGGAGGTGGGCCTGGGAATAAAGGAAGACTCCAGAATTAGGGAAAAGGAAGACCTTGCTCCAAAGTCCTGTTTGGCTCTTGACCCCCCCCTGCAGAGGGGCAAGCACTTGGAGATGCTCTCGGTGTCCACAGGGAGAAGCATCGTAGTTGATCCTCTCTATTAATTAATTATAGTTTCACTAGTCAGAGAGAGAGAGACTAATTACACACTAATAATTGTGTAATTCTTCTCTTTCTGACCCCAGAGGACTAATCCCAGAGATATGTTTTAGGAGCTGGGAGCAACAGGAGTGGCAGGGGATGTGCTGCCCACTGCAACCTCAGTGCTGGGCACGTTTGCTCCCGGCAGGTAAAGGTGTTTTTTATACCCTTTTCATCAAAGCAGAGAATCCTTCCCAATCCCCCTGCAAGGGTCCCATGCCCTCAATAAAATATATAAGGATTTTTTTAGGACTAACCTGTCCTAAGGGGACTTTTTTAAGGACTACTCTGCCCTGGGAGTGTGGTCTGGGAGCAGGTGTTATTTTTCATAATGCTGAATTAAAATAAAATATTAATCCCACGCTGATATGGGGATTATAGGTGGGTATTTCTGCCAAAAAAGGGGTGGCACCTACACTCAATATCAGTGTATCCAGCCCCAAATGGTTTGCAGAGCTCTAAGTGTGGCTTAACTTACAATGCACCTGGGGAGCAGCATTTCCCTTCATATCCACAGATAAGAAACACTTCACATCTCCCTTTTTCCTCAAAGGGAGGGAAATGCTTTCCTTAGCTTAAAAGAAATACCATTAAAGCTTTTGAAACTCCTTTTGTTCCCTGCTTGTTTTGACAACGTTAATTTTTTTTCATTTCCCCCCCCCCCCCCCCCGAAATCCTAATTATCTGCAAAACACTTTGTGCAGGAGTTGCTTCAGTTTTGGGAAAGCTGCAGAAACTCAGCTCCAGGCTGATATTTGAGCATGTTCGAGTCCCACACGGAGCCCGAGCGGACCAGGGAGAGATGGATTCCAGATGTTTGCAGCTGTCACGTGGTAGCAGTTGATTTTGTAAGTAATAGAGTTCCCTGAGTATCTGATTTTGGCAGCAATCCCCACTTTTGTGTGAAGAGAAACGGTGCAGGAAGTTAGAAAGTACAGGACAAAGGAGTATTTTTAGCAAACTCAGCTGTGAGACTGCAGGGAGAGGCGGGATGGGAGGAGAGGGATGGGGACACACCGAGGGCACTCGAGCAGGTTCCTGCTGCTCAGGGCACAAAATCAGCCCTCCCTTCCTTCCCAGTCTCTGCCAGCAGCATCTCACCACGAGCTGTTCCCAGATAAGTTGCTCTCCTTGAGTTTTCCTCCCCCTTTCCTGGCCCTGCCTGTGGGTGCCCCAAGACCAGCAGGGCTGGACATTCCCAGTTGGAAGCCAACAGCTTCCTCACAAAACATTTGTTGCTTGTCCTGTCACTCAAGTGACATCTTCTCACAACTGGGCTTGTTCAGTGCAGGTCCTTAAATCCCAGAATGATTTGGATGGGAGAGGATCTCTAAAGCCCATCCAGTTCCAACCCCAACACCTTCCATATCCCAGGTTGCTCCAAGCCCCGTCCAACCTGGCCTTGGACACTTCCAGGGATCCAGGGGCAGCCACAGCTTCTCTGGGTAACCTGGGCCAGGGCCTCCCCACCTGCCAGGGAAAAATTCTCCCAGTATCCCATCTAAATGGACCCTCTTTTACTTTAGGTCCCTTTCCAGAGATGAAATCCAGCTCATCAGCAGGGCCTGGCTGGGATGTGCTGTCACTTTACTCAGGGAGCAGCTCTTCCCAAATCAACACTCTTTCCTTTCACTGTTTTAGTCTTGTGGTAAAGCCCAGACTCAGATCTAGCCCTGGTAAGCTGCTGTCCACACACAAATTTTTCTTGGTATTATTAAAGATTCATTGTTCTGTGTTACACAGACTCTGCCCCAGTGCAGGGTCATTCAGGAATAAGCTGGGGGAAAGTTGTGCTTTGTTTTTTTTGAATAACAACAGAGATTTTGCAGGTGGAAATAGGGAGAGAGTTGGTGGGGTTCCCCTGGAGAAGAGAAGGCTCCAGGGAGACCTGAGAGACCCTTCCAGGGCCTAAAGGGGCTCCAGGAGAGCTGGAGAGGGACTGGGGACAAGGGATGGAGGGACAGGACATAGGGAATGCCAGAGGGCAGGGTTGATGGGATACTGGGGAGGAATTCCTGCCTGTAAGAATTACCTCTGGTGGCTGCTGGGTATGAGGAGCAGCATCTTTTTTGGAGACAGTTCTGTGCACAGAGGGGTGATTTTATATCATTTCTTCAAAGAAGGAGCTGCTCAGCCACACCCTTCTCTGCTGAAAAATCCCCAAGCCTCTGGGAAAGGGCACATTCCAGTGGGGAATGCAGCCCCTGAGCACCCTGCCATCCATCCCACCTGCTGCACCGTGTGAGAAACACAGACCACAACCAGAGTTTTGGGAATTGCAGCGGATTTACATCCTCCACGTGTATTTTCCCAACGGCCACGTGGGAACAGCATTGTGGTGGGAAAGAGCCAGGGCTGCAGGTGGATGAGAGGAGCTGTCAGAGCAGAGCCAACGCTGCCTGTCCCACCTTGTGTTGCTGAGCAGGAAGTGGTGGAATTGTCCTGCTGGATGAGGGGATGCAGCAGCTCTGGATCTTCTGGGACCAGCAGCGATGGGGATCTGTCCCTCCGAGTGACAGGGTGCTCCTCAGGCACTGCTTCCCCAGCTCAGTGTCATCCTGCTGGCACAGCTGCTCACCCAGCACCCTGTGGTGGGGTGGCACCTCGTGTTGTGGTGACACCTTGTGTCGTGGTGGCACCTCCTGTCGTGGTGGCACCTTGTGTTGTGATAGCACCTCACATGGTGATGGCACCTTCTGTTGAGGTGACACCTTTCATCCTGGCAGCACCCTGAGGGGTGGTGGCATCTTCTCACACGTCACCTTGTGTGGTAATAACACCTTCCATCACAGTGGCACCTCACGTGGTGGTGGCACCTCCCACACTGTGAGGTGGCACCTTCTCACAGTAACACCTTGCGTGGTGGTGACACCTTCCAGAGGGATTGGGCATTGGAAGGGGCTGCCCAGGGAGGTGGTGGAGATATTTAAGAAGAGACTGGATGTGCCATCAGTGCCCTGGTCTAGTAGACGAGATGGTGTTGGGTCCAAGGTAGTGAGGTGGTGGCACCTGCCACTGTGGTCACACCCTGTGCAGTGGTGGCACCTCCCCTACGAAGGCAGGCTGGGAATGTTGGGGCTGGAGAAGGTTGTGTGGAGACCTCGTAACAACCCTCTGGTATCTGAAGGGGCCTCCAGGGAAGCTGGAGAGGGAGACTCTGCATCGGGAACTGTGGTGACAGGACAGGGGGAATGGATACAAATGGAAAGGGGGGACATTTAGGTTGGACATGAGGAAGAAATTTTTCACTGTGAGGGTGGTGAGGCACTGGAACAGCTTGACCAGAGAAGTTGTGGATGCCCCAAACCTGGTTGTGTTCAAAGCCAAATTGAAGGCCTTGAGCAACCCAGTCTAGTGGGAGGTGTCCCTGCCCAGGACTAGAAGGTCTTTAAGGTCCATTCCAACCCCTTAACATTCCATATTTCTGTGATTCCACGATCACAGCAGCACCTTCCATCGTGGTGGCACCTTCCATCCTGGAAGGTGAGACGAGGCCACACAGCCAACCCTCACCAGCACAGGGAAGGTAAGGCTGGGGGAGCAACAAAAGTCCCTCTGAGTTCAGCCCCTCACACAGGTTTTACTTTAAAAGGCACTTGTTCAACCCGAAAATTAATTCTCTCCACGCCCTGTCTGCGCCGGCCTCGGGGGAATAAGTGGAGCCAGGAGATGGAACAGAGGACAAAATAAAGTGTGCTTGTAAAAAATGCATAAAACAAGAGATAACACAGAGGATGTCAACTCGATTTTCAGAGCTGGCTGGAATGTCTCTGTCCTGAGATGTCTGAGGAAGGGGAAGGCAGAGCGAGAAACACGCTTTGGGGTATTTTTGCTGTCACCTTGTTAAAGGGATTGATTTATGATATCCATTTGAAGTAGATGGAGCTATTTTATTTCCCGTGTGTGATAAAGCATGGGATTTTAGGTATCAGGTAGGGATAAAAGCCAGAAGGGAAATCTCCACCTTTTTTATTTTTTTTCTGTTTTTTTGTATGAGAGAGCATTAGGTGAACTGGGATGCAAAGTAATTAAAATGGGCAGAAAAAGGAGTTTCCTCTAGAGTAAAATGTAGCCTGAGGACCAGTGTGCCACCTGATGTTATGAGGGTGATGTGTTCAGCTGGCATTCATGTGAATAACTGGAGTATCCTGTACATTGGTGAGCAGCTGGCAGTGGATAACACGCTCCATGGGAATTTATATCCCTATATCCCTGTACAGCTGTGTGATGTATCTGTACATCACTGGATGCCCAAGCATCTCCCACAAATGTGCTGCTGCTTTATCATCCATCCCGTGGGCTTAACATGAGCTGCTAAAGGATGTGGGTGTCAGCTATTGGGATGACCCTCATTCCATAAAATTTAGGGCAAAGCTGGAAAACCACCTCTCTGATGGGCCATCTGGTTTATACACTGGAAACAGATGTTTGAAATCAGTCTTGGAACAACCTGGTCTAGTGGGATATGTCCCTGCCCGTGGCAGGGGGTTGGAATAAAATGAGCTTTAAGGTCCCTTCCAACCCAAAATACTCTGTGAAAAGAAATCCTCAGCACCCTCTTTGACCAACCTGCAGGGTGTCCTGCCTGGGCAGGGCCCCAGAGTTTGGAGGTGGTCTGGGCTCTCCCAGCCCTGCCAGTAAAGCTCTGGCCTTGCTGGAGGTGATGGTCCCATAGATCAGATGCTCCAGTGCTGTTTTCTGGGTGAGGCTCAGTGGAATTGTCTCCGTGTTATGGGTTTCAATGATCTGCTGCTTCAGCACAATGGATCATGCCAGGGCAGATAAAAGCAAGTGTCATCTCTCCAACACTCCAGGCTCAGGGGAAGGGAAACGTGTTCTGAACTGCTGAACTAAGCAGCAAAAGGGGCCCATTTCAGAGGCTTGTGCTTCTCCTGGCCACAGGCAGGAAACTCAGAACAGAATCATGGAAAGGCTTGCATTGGAAGGGATCTTAAAGCCCATCCAGTGCCACCCCCTGCCATGGGCAGGGACACCTCCCACCAGCCCAGGTTGTTCCAAGCCCCGTCCAACCTGGCCTTGGACACTTCCAGGGATCCAGGGGCAGCCACAGCTTCTCTGGGCAACCTGTGCCAGGGCCTCCCCACCCTCCCAGCCAAGAATTTCTTCCTAATCTCTAATCTAAACCTCTCCTCTTTTAGCTTAAAACCATTCCCCCTCGTCCCACCACTGTCTGTCCACATCAAAAATTCCTCTTCCTCTTTTTTACAAGCCCCCCTTGTGAAATGATGATACAAATCCCAGTTATTGTGGAGGCTGTGATGTGAAATTCTGGCATCAAAGTGGAACAGGTGAGGAGCTGATCCCAGCGCCGGATCCAAAGGAGCAGCACTGTAACAAGCAGCAGCTGTGTAACAATCAATGCAGGCCACTGCAAAGGGCCAGGTTCCCCGAGGATTTGCTGGTTTGGATGTGGGAAGCTCAGGCTTAATGCTGGAAAGGCTCTAAGTGTGATTTTTCTCCAGCTTTTCCTTTCCTGCAGTCCTGGTGAGCAGGTTCTCTGATACCTGCTCGTGGCTCCAGTTGAGCCTGTCCCCAAGTTGCACCCACCCTTTGCTGTCCCACCAATCCAACGTGCTGGAATAGCATTCCCTTTCAATATCCAGGTGGAAAAACAGCTCAGGGATTTGCTGGCAGCACGCAGCAGCAGTGGACATGTGGCTCCTACCACATATGGACACAGTCCTCAGCTCCTGATCACCAATGACCTCCTTGGTGACACCACGTTCCAGAAATTCGGTGTGTTTACTGACCAAATTACTGGTTGATGAGTAGAGTATAAAAAGAGGGCAGAAGGGCAATGGCATATTAATACTTTATAAGGTTAGGAAAAAAGCCATAATGATTATCTGGCCTGAACTCCTGTGTAAAACATGCCTGGGGACTTTTCTGTTTGAATTAAAGCTTTAGGTTTAGAAGGGGAAAAAAAAAAAGAAAACCTCTTCAAATGAGAAGATTTCTCACTGGTTGTTTCAGTGGTTAATAACCTGCACCGCTAAAAAGGTGCTTTTAATTCAAACCTGAATTTTAATCTTGCAGGCACCAGGTTGTGTGTACTTTCATCTGGCTGGCCAGGGAGCCCTCTATTATCACATTTAAATTCCAGAAGTAATTAGAGGCTGCCAGCAGATCCTCTCTTAACCTTCTGTTCGTTAAGGAAAACAAATTGAGTTCCCAGCATCTTTCATTATCAGGCAAGATCCTCCACCAGCCCCGTGGTTCTCTTCTGAAACTGCTCCAATTTAATGATTTCCATCAGTACCAGTGGATGTTGCCTTCCACCTGTGGTATCCAGGGGGTCCTGGACGTGGAAAAACCAGTTCAGAGTCATTCCCGTTGGAAACAAAGAAGCATCATGGAATCCTGGAATAGTTTGGGTTGGAAGGGACCTTAAAGATCATCTATTTTCAGCCCCCAGCCACGGGCACAGCCAGCACAGAAGGTCACGCTGGACATACATTAAGGAAAAATTTATGTGGATTTAATTGAGGAATGCAGGTTATATGGATTAAATTGGTGAATGCAGCTTTGTCAGAAGCCTGGAAGGCTGTGGCTCTTGGAGCAGCACTGGTCTTGTGTCCCTCAGCATGACATCTTCAAACCATGGAGTGTTCTGAGGGGAATGGAAGCAACCCAGCGGGCTTGGCAGGCTGGGGGAATGAGTCCTGGGAAGAAGAGCTTGGAGCTCTGCTGAGGGCACTGAGTTTGGGTTAAAAACATGGCCAAGAAGAAAAAACACCCATCGTGTGGGCAGAACCACCAGAGGGCTGGTTATGTCCAGCTGGAGGGCACACACATCTCTCCTGGGGACAGCTGGGACACCTCCTGCTGCCAAAACCACCACTGTCACCTGCACAGCCACTGAGATAGCTCCTGTGCCATGCCCAGCCCTGTGCAGCTCTCCAGGAATGAGGGAAATATTACTGGGAAAAGGGGAGGTTTTGCTCCGAGTCACCCCTGCACTTGTGGGTGTCCCACGTTCCAGGTCCCTCGTGTTTGGGCCGGGCAGAGATGGATTTATGAATTAGTTCAGGGGAAATATCCCTCCCTGATGTCACACTGAGGGAACACAATGTCAGCCAGCCCTGGGCTGGTGCCTCGTTGTCATAGAGACCCCGGAACCTCAGCTCTCCAAGGAATTACAGGGATCATGGAATCACAGAGTGGCTTGGCTTGGAAGAGAGCTTAAAGATCACCCAGTCCCACCCCTGCTATGGGCAGGGACACCTCCCACTAGACTAGATTGATCCAACCAGGCCTTGAACATTCCAGGATGACCCAACCACATATCCTCTGGGATACAGGTCTATAATCCATGCCATGGATCAATGGGGCTCATCTAGCAGCTCCAAGTCCACGCAGGAAAAAAGCTGAAAGCAGGGAATTCACTCCTCCTTTAAAATGCAGATGGTGTCATTAAAGCCAAAACTGACTAAAAGTAAGGGAAGAGCAGGCATTAAAATGGAAACGAGTCTCTCCAACGTGCTTTGATGTGATGATAAAGATGATAAAGGCTGAATTTTGATTGCGATAAAGGCTGAATTTTGATTGCGGTTCTCCCAGTGGGAAGACACGGGAACAACGGGGACTTTGGAGCCTTTGGTGCTGCTCAGTGACACTCTGGGACCGTGTGGGTTTAGGCCAAGTAGAGGCTGGGCCTTTGTGTTTATGCAGGAAGTTAATGAGGATGTTTGAGAGGGTGAATTTTCCATCCCGTGGAGCCGCTTGGGGAGGTTTCCGTGTGGAATTCCAGTGGAATTGGGGGTCACAGGGATGTCTGAGTGGGTGTGGGAGGGATGCAGCCACCCTCTCTCCTTTTGAGGAGCAGAGAGGGTTTAAACACATTGGATTAAGTTGTGGCCACCTTGGATTTTAGGTGCAGGTTGTCAGACAGCCTGTTCTTATATCCTGAGCCCACCAGGGAATCACTGCCTGTTTTCTGGGCATTTTTCTGGGACTGTTGTTGTCTGTGGTTATTATGAGAGCTGGGGGGGTTCCCCTGGAGAAGAGAAGGATCCAGGGAGACCTGAGAGCCCCTTCCAGGGCCTAAAGGGGTTCCAGGAGAGCTGGAGAGGGACTGGGGACAAGGGATGGAGGGACAGGACACAGGGAATGGCTTCCCACTGCCAGAGGGCAGGGATAGAGGGGATATTGGGAAGGAATTCCTGGCTGTGAGGGTGGGGAGTCCAGGCACAGCAGAACCCCTGACCCTCAGCCAGGAGCAGCCACAAGGCTGGATTAGGACAAACCACAGCAAAGTCTAAAACCACAGTTTTAGATCCCTGGATCTAAAAATACAGAGAAAAACTAAAATGTGAGATACACCGAGAAACGAGAAGGAGAAACTTTGTCCTTGACAAAGAGAAAGCAGAGAAAGTGTAAAAAAAAAAATTAAAATAAAAAAAAATGTTTCCTATTTGCGGTAATGCAAAAAAATACATTTATTCACCTTGCTGTGTAAATGATACACATATTTATCAGGAGATTTATTGAAGTGTCTGTCTCTCAGCAAATAAAGTGCTTGCAGTGAGGAGGTTTGACTGCTTGAGGTTGCAGGGAATGCAACACTTCCAAACCTGTGACCAATAATGTCTCAGGGAGCTGCTTAAAAGTCCTCATAAACTGAAACACAGCACATTATTTATATAGTACATATTGGTACAGCGTGTTATAGCAGAGTTTATAATAATTTATTAGGGGAGAAAAAGCTATCTCTATTAATAATTGATTCTTTATAAATAATGTATTAAGAAATGCTGCTTTGATTTAAAGCCCATGCTGGTAATGTATGCTAAATTCTGGTGCTGTTTGGTGGCAATAAATCCAGGGAAATCTTGCATATTTGCATCCAGTTCTGCTGGAGAACTGCGGAGGGCAGGAGGAAAACTCACGGAAAAGGATGGGTTTTATGGACCTGTCAAGGGAAATGTGGGTTATGAAGTGGAAAAGTGCAGTTCCTGCAAGAAATCATCATTAAGGGAAGATGCATTTTGATGCATGTTTGTTTTGGTGAGAGAACAGGAGGTTTTGAGCTAAAGGAGGGGAGATTTAGATTAGATAGGGAGGAATTGCTGGCTAGGAGGGTGGGGAGGCCCTGGCCCAGGTTGCCCAGAGAAGCTGTGGCTGCCCCTGGATCCCTGGAAGTGTCCAAGGCCAGGTTGGAACAACCTGGGCTAGTGGGAGGTGTCCCTGCCCATGGCAGGGGGTGGAACTGAATGACCTTTAAGGTCTCTTCCCACCCAAATCATTCCATGATTCCATGAAGTTGTCTCTGCTCGTTGCTGGGGCTCGGACTAAATGACTTTTAACAATCCTTCCAACTCAAACCACTCCAGGATTCCAAGATCTTGCAGCAGAAAAAGTTCACTGGAATCACCCCCCTATAAACTGCCCTCCTTTAGTGTTTACAGGCACGGATTTTTCATCTCTGACCCTCAAGCACCCCCTCCTTCTCCCTTTTCCTGCACACACACTCCACGTTTATGTTATGGGGATAAGGCAGAAATGAGTGAGACGATGTGAGAAAGTGCATTACACTTTTCCAGACGCTTCCTGAAAGCAGCTTTCCCGTAAAAACTGACACTTTCAACATCACAGATCTCTGGGTATGTCAGTAAATATTGATAGCAATTTGTCAGCAGAGATTATGAGTCAGCTCTGGCCTCGGATTTACAAAGCAACTTCTCATTCACTTATTAAAAACAATAATCCCCTGTAAGGCACAGGCTCTGCACAGGCTGCAAGAGCAGATGGAGTAATTTAATGCCTTTAAACTGTTGGATTGGTGACAGGTAGGACGTGGAGTGGGAGCCCAAACCCCCATCTGTGCTCACACACCTTCGCAGGAGGTGATGCTGAGACAGAGGTGAGAGAAATTCGGGATTGCAGGAACATTTCTGGGGCTGAGAGCGTGGAAAAAGCAAAGGCTGCAGGTTGTGGGCTGCAGGCAGCAAGAGAAGACTACATCACATAGCAGGACTGGGTCACTATTAATAATAAAAGGGCTATTTTGTGGCTGATTTCTGTGTCCTGGTGTTGCAGAATGAATAAACTTGGGCGCTGAAAGGAAAGAGAAACCTCTTTCCTGGTTTTTCCTCATTTTGCTGAAATACTGCTTGGGATCTAATCCATCCCTGCTGTTGGCTGCAATGCATTAGCCAAAGAAAGCTGAATTTTTATGAGCCATCACATTTGCCCAGTGTTCCTAAGAGCTTGTCAGTACCTAAAAGTGTGTTTTTAAACCATTTGACTAAGCCCCTTTCTCTCCCCAGCCTTCAGTCTCCTGTGGTATTATAATATAAGTTTCCTTCCCAGTCTCCCAAGGCTGACAAGACTTTAATTTCTAATTTAAAAACTGAGATAACATTTATTCTCAGCAAATGTGCTTGGCTGTAAGTCTGCAAGGCTTCTTTGTACAAAATGAGAAAGGAAAAGGGGGTAAAAATGATTGTTTTCATTTCTGAGACATTCTCCTGTAAAACATGGGAACATTCCTTCCTACATTGGTTCAGCTGATGAATTCATCATCTCTGCACTCCCATAACTTGCAAATCATAGAATCCTGCAGTGGTTTGGGTTGGAAGGGAACTTAAAGTTTATCCAGTTCCACCCCCTGCCATGGGCAGGGACACCTCCCACTAGCCCAGGTTGCTCCAAGTCCCGTCCAACCTGGCCTTGGACACTTCCAGGGATCCAGGGGCAGCCACAGCTTCTCTGCCCAACCTGTGCCAGGGCCTGCCCACCCTCCCAGCCAAGAATTCCTTCCCACTATCCCATCTAACCTGCCCTCTGGCAATGGGAAGCCATTCCCTGTGTCCTGTCCTTCCATCTCTCATCCAAAATCCCCCTCCAGCTCTCCTGGAGCCCCTTTAGGTGCAGTGCAGGGATGATTATCATTTACCTCCCATTTCCTTTATTAATTTCTGATGGGTAATTTGGGATGTACAAGCACTTACTGTCAAAACCCAGGAACAGACACTTCCCTCGTAGGCACTAAATCCCAGCTCCTGGGATAATTAAGGCAGTGGGAGCATTTATCAAGCTTTTCCTAATTTCCCAGCCCCTCCCTGAGGTCTCTCCTCCTGCCTGGGTTGGTGTCTGTGGCTGATGGAGGAATTTGGCCTTGTGGTACCTGTTTTCCCACACAGGAGTAGGGAGGTTCTAGTTTAGGGTGGCTGAGATGTGGGTACCCCTTCATCATCCCTCCTGGGCTGCATTTAACCTCCTTTGAGCCTTGGAGTGATTCCCTGTGCCAGCATTCCCCAGGGATGGATGCAGTGGCCGAGGGGGCAGGGGTGTCAGGGGACAGCTGGCATTCCAGTCCAGCATCCAGGAGGATTTCTGCAGACATTCCCGACCTTCTCTCATCAGGGAAGGTCTTCCCTCTCACTCCTCAGCATGGGAAAGCCCTGACTAGACTCCACCACTCTCATCCATCCCTCCCCATCCTGAAATTTCAGAGCCAGCCGTTCCAAACCACAACCAGCTCCACTTGAGGTCTTCCCCACGGATTAAAATCGCTCCAAGAAGCAAATCAGGGAAATGCAACCTCAAAGCCCGGGACCTGGCAGTGTAATTTCCATTGGAAATCAGCTCTTGGGGGTGGCCTCCTCCCTGGGGACATCCCTGGGGACACTCTGGGCCGTTTGTTCCTGTAATGTTCTGGCTATTGATTTAAGGAGAAACAAGAGCTGGTTAATTATCTGTGCCTGTGCTTGGCTTTGTTTTGTCTCTGCTAATGGCTGGGGCTGTTGTGACCCTACACTTTAATGGCTTTCAGATGCCAGAGGTCTTTTTATAAACCCGTGCCCAGACCACCGGCAGAAAACAAACTTGTTGCAGCTTTGAGGTTGCAAATAGCACAGAAAATGATGTTGTTTCTCCTACACCAACCCCCAATGTGCATATTTTCGTGAGGGACTGCAGAGTAGTTTTTGCATCAAAAGAGCATTTTCCTGACGTGGTTACAGACCAGAGAAGGACTGAACTCCTCCCTGTGCAGGTATCTCTATAAATAATCAGACATCTAATATTTTCACGGCTGTTTGCTGCCAGATGGCTCTGCTGCTTTTTTTTTTAAAAAAAAAAAAAAAAAAAAAAGCTTAAAGTAACTTCCTTTGCAGCGGGAAAGGCCAACTCTGTCACATCTTATAAACTCATTCTTTGAGGAGCAGACACGTCCCAGAGACCTGGCTTTGAACCTGGAGCAGGAGCAACTTCTCAGGGATGGAGCAGCCCTGGAGTGAGGCCTGGGAAGGGCTGGGTGAGTGCATGGGAAGGTCCCTGGTCCAGCCCTGATGAACCCAGATGTTTGGAGGTGATGGAGGTGATGGACAGCAGGAACCAGAGCTGCCCTGGACATCAGGACAGGGTTGGAACAGAAACACAGTATTATTAATTGAGCAACAGAGCTGGGGAAGGGTCTGGAGCAGCAGGAGGGGCTGAGGGAGCTGGGGGGGCTCAGCCTGGAGAAAAGGAGGCTCAGGGGGGACCTTCTGGCTCTGCAACTCCCTGACAGGAGGGGGGAGCCGGGGGGGTCGGGCTCTTCCTTCCTCCTTCAGGGAGTTCCTGTTTCATAGAATCCCAGACTGGTTTGGGTTGGAAGGGACCTGAAAGCCCATCCAGTCCCATCCCCTGCCATGGGCAGGGACACCTTCCACCAGCCCAGGTTGCTCCAAGCTCTGTCCAACCTGGCCTTGGACACTTCCAGGATCCAGGGGCAGCCACAGCTTCTCTGGGCAACCTGTGCCAGGGCCTCCCCACCCTCACAGGGAAAAATTCCTTCCTGATCTCTAATCTAAGTCTCCTTTTTATCAATTTAAAACTATCCTCTCTATCCTGTCACTATTTGCCCATGTAAAATATCCCTCTCCAGCTCTGCCTTCCTTGCTGCAAAAGCCTGGCAAGTAAATGCCAGGTTTTTACTGACAGTTCCCTCTGCCATGGACAGGAATGTGTGGCCAGAGCAGAATTGCTGTACTTGGCTTTTTCAACCCTGGCAGAAATATAGAGATATATGTACACTGTGTAATAACTGGGAGCTCCCCAGCACAGGTGCCTGTTCCCTTTTTACACCTTTGGATGCTCCTTGTCCTGTGTTGCATCCCTGGAGCTTCACAGGACAGTTCAAACCACAGGCTGGATTTGACATTCCCGAGCCATGCCCGGGAAGCTCCGGCATGAGGGGATGATCAAGGGCTTGTTGTGGGAGCTGACACGGAGCAGATGAAGGGGAAGCACAGCGTGGGGCAGGTCTTTGCTGGCCTGGAATTGCAGGGCTCTTTCCTTGCAGGATTATATAGAATCACAGAATTAGGATCACAGAATACGCCGAGTTGGAAAGGACCCACAAGGATCATCGAGTCCAGCACAGGACCATCCCCAAGAGTCATATTTCTCCTTGGTGTCCCTGGGGACCCTTCCATGAGTGCTGGGGCATCCTTGGGTGATGAGGTGCCTTCTGGTTGTCTCAGCCAGAAAAAGGGATGCACAGCACCCAGGTCCAGTGTCTTGGTGTCATCTTGTGTTCTTAGGGGAGAAACCTTCATCCAGAGTGCAGGGAAATCAGGAAAAAACCCCAACACCTTCCTTTGCTGGTTGCTGCCTTGGTTATAAACCTGTGTTTCACCCTTGGGCTGGAGTGGGGAGAATGAATTTCTCAGTTCTTGCTCACTGTGGGAAGAATGAATTTCTCAATTTTTGCTCACTGTTCCCTTCCCCAGGGCCTGCCTGCCTTCATTGCTCCCACTGCAATCCAGGCTTTGGGAGCAGTGCAGAGCAAACCCTCACCCCATTTCCCTCTCCTCCCCCGAATTCACCTGACAGTTCAGCCAACAAAAGGCATTTTTAAGGCAGAAAAGGCCTGCAGCTGGGCTGCCCAGCTGGCTGGTGTGCCCCCACCATGCCCATCCCCAGGACATGCCCGGTGACCCACACCACACCTCTTTCCACCACATTGGCTCCAATTACCTGAGCTGGGAAGCTTTGCTGCTTGGTTTTTAAGGCATCCCTGGTTTTTCCGCCCGATCATTCCCATCCCTGCTGCATAATTGGGTGTAATCCCTGGGTAACCTACTTCCTGCTGTCACACACAGCTGCAGGCCCAGGTGCCTTTATATATTGATTTTGGGGTTGCTTTGGTGCTGCTCTGTGAGGTCTCTTTGCTGAACACGTGGAACATTTGCCAGTGATAGAAGGGGAAATGGTTTCAAGTTGCACCAGAGGAGGTTCAAGCTGGATATTAGGGAAAATTTTGTTACTGAAGGAGTGGTTAAGTGCTGGAACAGGGCAGTGGTTTAAAAAACAAGTGTTCAAAAAGCAGATGTGGCACAGGGGATGCAGTTTAGTGGCCGTGGTGATAGTGGTCAAAGGTTGGACAATAACAGTTCTATGATTCCTCATTCCTCCTGAGTTCAGCCTCGATTTATCCTCCATCCCAAACTGAAAATCCTCAGCTCAGGGAGGGGGGAAGAGCTGAGGGGCCTTGTTTTGTAGCTGTGCAAAAGCAAATGTGTTTATGCCTCGTGGTGGTGCCGCTGTTGTTTGTGGGTCAGCAGATGGGAGCCTTTATCTGCCACCCTGAGCCCGACCCTGCTGGCACCACAATGTGCAGTGTGCAGATATGTGATAAATAATTTGTTCTTCTCTTTCAGAAAACCTCCCAAGACGCACCTTTGAAAGCCTTTTTGTGCTTGCACGAGGCCACCGTGGAATAATATGAAAAATAGCGTTTTAAAAATAAACCCAGACAGTGTATATCTCTTTTATCCTCAGCTGTTTGTATCCCCCTTGTTTTGCACCAAATTCACGCTGGGGAAACAATGAAAATGTGCAGCAGAGAATCAATTTTAATGTTCTGGGATCTGTGCCTTTTGTGCCAGGTCCCTGAGCCTTCAGGCTGGGAGGGCTTTGAAGGGGGCTCCAAAAATCCCTGCCAAGGGTGCTGGGCATGGAGACCCTCCAGACGCTTGGACAAGTCTCCTTTCCATGGAATACCTGATTCAAGGTCCTGGCATTTGTCCGCCTGTGACTAAAGAGGTCTTCAGGCTCCTTAAATTTTGCTTCGAGGTCCTTTTTGCCACCAGGATGTTTGATCCTTGATAGGCACCATGGTAGAGCAGTGGTGGTGATTTTGGTGGAGACATCCCGACCGCCCCGTCATGCCACAGATCATGGAATATGCTGAGTTGGAAGGGACCCATCGGGATCATCGAGTCCAAATGGCACCAGTGAGGTGCTTGGGGACGTGGGTCAGTGGTGGACCTGGGTTGATGGTTGGACTCAATGATCTTAGAGGTCTTTTCCACCTTTAATGACTAAAAATTTCACAGCTCTACCCATTAATTGGTTTTAGTCCTTCAAATGCTGGTTGAGGTTTTCCAGTGAAGCCAAAGCCACGTGGATTTTACACACCTGCCTGGCACCTCCAGGACCTCAGCCATTCCTGGAAGCTGACTGGGAAGGGGAAGAGGCCATGTGGGTTCAAACAAGCATCTTCTGGCTCCCACTAATTGATGTTCCAGACTGAGGATGCTGTTTCCACGCTCCTGGTCCAGGCAGCACCAGCACTGAGGAGCAGGGAGAGCTGGAAATAAGCTCTTCTTTATTCCAGGGAATGCAGAGGTCAGCGAGGGAAGGGGCTGGAGCTGGTTCCCTGGCAGTCACTCCACATCCCCTCCCTCATTAGATTTTCTCTGTGTGGATGGTTAAGCAGGAGGGGAGGAAAGGGCAAAGCCGGGCTCAGCTGGAGCCCATGGTTGTGATACTGATGACAGACATGGCTTTGGGGACAGGTCCTGCTTTAATGTCACCTGTGCCACGTTGGATCCTACCCCCAAACATCACCCAGCGGGGCACCAGCTCTAGAAAACCAGACACACCAGCAACACCAGTGCTATGGAGGTGTTTTCCCACTTTAATTAATCGAAACCAATAATCCCGTGGATTATTTTGCCATTAACGCCCTTCCTTCGGCCTCCTGCAAACCACGGGAGCGTGGCAGGCAGGGGGGCTGCCCATAAATCAAAGCAGGGCACTGCTGGGGCCCCGTGAAACGAATCCCAAATCCCGACATTTGTTTTGACACATCATCTCCTCGTGTGCCGGAGCCTTTCACACACCTGGGCCTGGAATCGCCGCTGAGGTCACCACGCAAATATGTGAAGTGCCTGTTTCCAAATTAATAGCACATGGACTCAATCTCAAGGCTCTTGGGCATAAGTTCAAAAAAATAGAGATATAAAACATGAGTGATTTACTGGAGCTTTCCTAGACTGAAATGATTAATGGGCTGATTTACCGGTCCCGTTTTTTTTTTTTTTTAAATGCTGAAACCCATATATAAAAATTAAAGGGAGTGTAGAGGAAATGGTCACCACAAGTGCCTTTATCATAGTGCTAAGCAGAAAAAAAATGGTTCTGTGATGGATATATTTTAAATATTAATTCTCTGATTTGTTTCGGCGTGGCGGTGCAGGAGTGGGAGCGGTGGACAAGCTCGGTGTTAAATGTTTGAGGGATGAGATTCACCCATGTGAGCCAGTCAGCTCGTGTTAAAATTCCCTCTCTAACCAGCCAGAAATGCTTTTAGGCCATGGTGAGACAACAGCTCTAAGCCCACAGTGGAGTGACAGCATCTGGCACGGCGTCGGTGACAGGAAAGTCATCCAGTGATGGACAAAAGGAGGGCAAAGGATGAGCCTTTGGGGTATTTATTTGGGTGGCAAAGCAGCAGAAACGTGTCAGGATGTGGCTGTTGGGCCTTGAAGACATCCTGGTGGGAGACCATCCTGCTGCTCTGCTGGTGCTGCCCAGGGCTCCCCAGGTGTGAATTCACATCCAGCTGTGCTCCCTGTGTGACACCCACTGTCACTAGAGATCATTAAACCCTCTCTGCATCGCCAGCTTTTCATCTTTGTCTTTCCTAAAGCACCAACAAATGGTTTTGGTCTCCATTCAACACCTCTGTTGTGATGAGACCTCAGGGTATTTGTTTTACAACAGCACCCAGTGAGGAATCCTCTGCTTGCAACAATTCCTTCACAGTAGCTCGTTATATCCCTTGATGTGGAACCACAGAACCATTTGGAACAGGTTGGAAAAGACCTCTAAGGTGGAGTCCAACTGTCTCTCAGCACTGCCAAGGCTACCACTGACCCCTGTCCCCAAATGCCACATCCTCAGGGGTTTTAAATCCCTCCAAGGATGGGGACTCCACCACTGCCCTGGGCAGCTGTGCCAGGGCTGGACAACCCTTTCCATGAAGGAATTTTCCCTCATATCCAACCTAGACCTCCCCCACTGTGTTCAGCTGCCATGGGATGCAACACAGGGCACTACAAAGATCGTGGGAAGCAAGAGCCAGATCTGCCCCAACCCCCCTCAGAGCTGAGCTGAGCTGGTTCCACCTTTAGAGCACAGTGATTACTGTCAGGTTTAATATAAGTACTGCAACAGGCAGGATATGAAAATAAATGCTTGCACAGCCAGGTTGAAATTCTACTTAATCCAGCAGAAAAAAAAAAACAACAACATTGATTTCCCAGGCAAAGGGGGGAAACCCCGAGTTACCAAAAATTTGAGTGGAGGTGAGTGAGGGGTTTTGTCCTTTCTCTTTTTGCAGTATCAGTGGGTGATCCTGGCTCTGCAACCAGGCAAGGATTTTCTCCACTGGAAACGCAGGGAAGAGTTAATTTTCTCAATTTGGAACATCTATCTGTCATGTGCCACTGCTCTGTAATTATGACTTTTTCTGCTTCTTAGAAAAAGGTTATTACAAGAGCCTTTTAATCTAAAAGGCCAATTATATTAAAACAGTGGCTTCCATACTTAGAACCCCTTTACACACACAGGCTATTGTGTTTGGTGTAAATTTAGCAAATTACATGGAAGGGTTGCTTAGTGGAAGCTTAAAAATATGATTATTGCTTGTATCAATGTAAGCATGAACAATTTATGGTATTTATTGTGGCCAGGAGCCCCAGCCATGCTCAGATTTAGGGATATAAAGCCTCCTTTGCCCCTCTATGTGTTGGAAGCGCTGCTGGCTCCAGGTCTGGAAGCAGGAGAAGGTGGATTTGTGGCTGGTGAGTTCAAGCAAGGTCCGAGAGCTGCAGGGAAAGGACCCAAAATGTTCGTGGATGCGCTGCTGTCTTGCAGATCATCTCAACGAGGCGTGAAACCCGGAGCAATTACAACCCTTGTAGCTGGGCTGGGCTGAAATCTCACAGAGGCAGAGCAGGAGGAAAACTTCCCGATGTTTTCCATCACGTTTACACCCTCTGCAAGGGGAAGCACTCGCCTCCCGATAAAATAACGGGGTGTTCCCTGAGCCGTGAGAAATAATTAGCTTTGAAGGGTGTGTAAAGGGTGGAGTTTTCAGAGCCATCTCCTGCCTGGACAGTGGTAATTGAGGAACTTGTTAGGAAGCAAGTGGTGCAGGCACCGTGCCCGGAGGATTTGCCACAGGGAGAGGAATGGTGGTTTTACAGGAAACTTAGGAAAACATCCCCCTGTGGTCATATGAGCTCTGTCAGTTTTTAATTACTCAGTTTCTCGAACCTTCAGATTTTATAGACTCACAGAATCCTACAGTGCTTTGGGTTGGAAGAGACTTTGAAGATTATCCAGTGCCACCTCCTGCCATGGGCAGGGACACCTCCCACCAGCCCAGGTTGCTCCAAGCCCCATCCAGCCTGGCCTTGGACACTTCCAGGGATCCAGGGGCAGCCACAGCTTCTCTGGGGAACAACTTGAGGGTGTTTTATCTTGTCCTGTCACTTGTTACTGTGAGAAGAGACCAACTCTGACCTGGCTCCAACCAGGGACCTGGAGCAGGACCCTCTCCCATGGGAATCCACCATCCTGCTCCCCTCAGGAGCCACCTGGACAAAGCCAAATGCTCTGGGGACACGGAGAGCTGAACCCCTTCAGTTTGTGGAGAAGCTTGGGCTGTGTTATTAACATTATGCTCATCATTATGGTCAGAAAGGAAATTGCAATGTGTGAATTCAAAAGCTTAGGGGGAGCTGACAGATGATTTTCATTTGGAATCACTGGTTTAGAGTCTGGAGCCCTGATATTGCCTTCCTTTGCCTCTCTGCTGAATCAGTGATGCCACATGACTGAAAAGGTTCACTGCCTAGATCTCTTAGTTATGCATTTATTTAATCTCACCCCAGCAAGGAAGGTGTTTTAAGATTAAAATATTCCTCATTCTCCAAAGTTATGATAAATATTGATGCAGCATTTCAAATAAGACATGCTGTGCACAGGCAGGGCTGCGTGAGGACTGGAAAGCAGCCAGGACTGGCTTGCAAGGCTTCAATAAAACACGAGTGCTACAAAGGGTGAGGGTGAACAGTGGTTCTAATGAGCTTTCCAGGGGTCTGCTGGTGCAGCCTGGTGAGTATCCAGTGAGGATCCAGTGAGCATCCAGTGAGGATCCCCTGAGAGCAGCCAGGAAAGGCTCCGTGCAAATTCCCTTTGACTTTACACCAACCCCCTGAATTGGTTTTACAAGATCAAGGGGAAATATTGGGAAAGGGGAGATGTCATAATCTCAATTATGGCCCAAGGCTTTTTGTTTCTAATAAATGGACAAACTCCTCTAAACCTGGTAATTAATCTGATGGATCTTTTCAATTTTATCAACCCCTTCTGTGGCATTATTCTTTAATCTTTCATTAAAAACAAACCCAGTGACAATGAGGTAAAGCTGCTCAAAAAGCAGCCTCTAATCTCTGCAGTTCCCTGGAATTGCTTTTCCACAGTGTTTCTGGACAAGCAGAGTCTCTGGTGGTGTCACAGCTCCTGGATACCTTAATGAGGGGCTTTACAACTTCCTACAGCTATTGTATGAGGAGAGAAGGGCTTGTTGATGGTCGGGATTTGGGAGAAGTGTCTGTCTTTCTTGCAGCTCTTGTTGTTAAATTAAATTATGGCCTCGGGGGGGGGGGGGTGGGGGTGGGTGGGACATGTTTTACTGCTTTCTAGGAAGCACATTTGTTGTCCAGAGAAGTTGTGGCTGCCCCTGGATCCCTGGAAGTGTCCAAGGCCAGACTGGACAGGGCTTGGAGCAACCTGGGCTAGTGGAAGGTGTCCCTACCCATGGCAGGGGGTGGCACTGGATGGGCTTTAATGGTCCTTCCATCCCAAACCTTTCTGGGATCTTGGAATGCTGTACAGGACACCATGAACTCTGGAAACACCAGAGCTGAAATTCAGGGCTCTCTTCTCCAAACCAGCCAGGCTGGAGGTGATGCCACCTGAGTTCACAGGCAGCCATGGAAGCAGAAGAGGAAAGACTGGAATCCACAGCTTGAAATTCCTTCTCCAGCAGGATTTATTGGCATTTTTTATGAAGGAAGCTGTCAAGTTTTTAAGAAGCAGTGGTTAAGTTATTCAGCAGCCTGGTCAAAAATGGGTTTTGTGGTTCCTCCTCTCATCAAATGCGCCCTTCACAAAAAAACTTTCAAGCCTGAGAAGCCCTTATTGCTCCAACACTCTCTGTCATCTCTGTCCCCTTTTTGGGATGGGATGGCAGTGGGGATACAGGGAGGAGCAGGGTGGCTGACCCTGAGCATCCTTCCCATGCTGACAGCTTGGGGCTGTCCCTGCGAGGGGCACGAGGAGCTGATTGAAGTAAATTAAGCTCCCGAGTAAATTAAATTAAGGCCACCTTAATTCTGAAAAAGGCTGTCTACACCGGCATTTAATGAAGTTTAACTAATCCACTTTAGAAATTAGTTCAGATTAAGTTCTCTGAGCATCCCCAGGTAGCCAATTTGGAAGGAAGGAAGGACAAGGACGTCCAGTAATGGGTTTAGTCAAGGTGAGAGGCTTTGGTGATGTGAAGGCAGGGCTGCCTGCAGGCACAGGGGGGCTCAAAAAAAGCCCAAACCCACTCAGAGCAGAATGGCAGGTTTTCCTGAGCATTTTTCTCACTGCCCAACTGCATTTGTGGGGAAAAAGGAGAGAAATCTTCCACAGAGCAGGGCCCCGTGTCACCGAGGAGGGGACGCTCGCGCTGGGGACAACCCCGCGCTCCGGGGGCGAGGTACCTTCCTCCTTTTTGCTTTCTCCTTTTTTTTTTTTTTTTTTTTTGTTCTAAATGCCAGACAGGAAATGTCTTGATGTAATATTTAACATGGGGGCCTGGGGGACTCGGTGTGATTGAAGACAGGATCTTCATTTTGACAGCTTAATGCATTTTACATTGCGCCGCCGCCGCCGCATCCCTCGGCTCGTGCGGAGGGACCCGGCGCTGCCCCTCCTTCCCCAAGTCCTTGCATGACATCCAAACCCTGTCCCTTTGCCCTCCTGACCCCTTTTCTTTATGAGCTTTTGGGCATCTCAAGCCTTCCAGGGTTTCACTAGATGTAATCTGGTGATAAAGAGGAGGAGCGACCGAGCAAAGCCGAATTGCCCCGATGACGCCGTGTGGGACGTATGGTTATGGGATTACTGGGAAAAGAGCCTTTGGACAGAGGGGATTAAACCTTATCCATGTTTTGAGGCATTCACTGGGTGTGGGTTTGGTGTTCTGGTCAAATTATTTTGAGATAAAAATAATAATAATAATTGGAAAGTTTGCTCACAAACAGGAATTTTGGGCTGCAATCACCGCAGCGCTCGCAAAACGTTTGCTCAAGTGTTATAGAAGAAAAGAAAACAAATAAGGTTCCAGGTCTATCATGAGAACTTATTGAAATTAAAATAATTTGACTCATTATTAGGGTCATTTTGCTGGGCTGGCAGACAGAGGAGAGAGGACAGCTGGGGCTGTAGGACAGACACCAGTGTCACCTGTCCTGACCCATTAGTGCCATACATATACATGATATTCCTACATGGCCATACCTATACAGGTGTGTCTCAGCCTTTCAAACAAGCTCCAAATAGCCCAGATTCAGGTTATACCAAGCACCCTAAAATTATATTTCCAGACAACTTTAGTCTAAATCATACTCTGAGCCACTTAAACCTGTTTCTCTGTGTACTGTAGGAATGTTTTGGCTTAGGAACTGAGCAAAAGGGGCTCTGGAACTGGTGGTCAGGGTGGGAAATTCTGCTTTCAGCTGAGTGTTTACTGCCAAAAATCATTGTTTAGCCATTTGGGGTTTTTTTCAATGTATTTGAAGACAACCTGGCTGGGGGATTTGGGAGCTGCATTGCTGGAGGCTGAAAAGCCCCACACATCTGTATTCCTGCGATGTGCCTGCAATCAATCCTGCTGGGAGCAGGATCTGAACCCCTGGACCCCCATCCCCTCCACAAACGCCCCAAGTGCTGAACAGCTGCCGGTGGGGAAGGACCTGGTGCAGCAAAAACTGTCCCTGCTCAGAGATACACACTCCTCGATGAATAAATCCAATATATTCCGTATAAATCTCCTGTTACAGCCTGTTTTATTGAACCAACCAGCGTGTTTCTGCACTTGAGAGGCTGAGAGAGCCTTATTTATTAGCACTGCAACACGACAGCCTCCCCCGTGCCTTTGTCTGCTTTATCTCGTCTGTCACAGCTCCGGGCCCTGGGCCTGTATTTGGGGAGCTTTGTCATTGAGGCAGAAACCTTTGTTCCTGGCTGGAAAAAGGAAGGCATCAGCTGGGCACGTGTCTGCCAGGGAGGGGTTGTGTATCCAGCACTGGTGGCACCGGGATGGGACAGGATGGGACAGGAGAGCTCATCCCCTAATCCAGTGCATTGATGCTCGTCATAAAATCCCACATCCCAGAGACAATCTGGGTATATGGACCACTGAAAGAGTGGTCAGACATAGGAACAGGCTGCTCAGGGAAGTGGTGGAACCACCATGCCTGGAAGTGTTCAAAAAACGTGGTGTTGGGGACATGGTTTAGGGGTGCCCTTGGCGGCGCCGCGAGAATGGTTGGACTCGATGACCTTTGAGGGCTTTTCCAACCTTACTGATCCCATGATTCTCTCTGGAGCAGCTCCCACACAGGGAATGGAGCTCTTTGCTCTCCCTAGATGTTAAAAGTGAGTTTTTCCTCGTGACCTTCCCAGGAGGACGCCGTGTGACCCGGCAGCCAGCCGAGCGCGCGGGAACACCCGGCTGGCAGAGGCACTCTGCCTTCTGGCAAGGTGAGTCTTCTCCAGAAGATTTGGGATGCAGACACTATCCAACAATTATCCCTCTGGCTACCAGACAGCTTTTCAGTGTGCAGAGGATCTTCTCCCTCCAGGGTGCAGCTGCCACCCCCACCAGCACACAGGAGGTGACCGTCCCTGGTTGAACACACGCCCCCTGAGCTGGGAAAGCATTAAAACCTTGGATTGCAAAGGGAAATGGGAAGGAGAGAAGCCCCCAAAATCCAGTTTTTCCCAGTCTGGATGAACAGTGACGACTCAAACCTCTCTGGGGTAAACCAGGAGTCAGCTTTGCAGGGAGCACTGGCGGTGCCGTGGGCGTCAGCATTCCCGTCATCCGGTGGCTTTTGTCTTCCTCATCTGGTTGTCCTTCAGGAGGCACAACAAGGCACGTCAAGGACTGAGAACAACAGAACAGCCCTTGACTGTGCTGCTGAACATGATTAACAAAGTGAAAGCAGCACTGACAGTTTAAGGCTTTAACCTGCTGATGTAAATGTGCATCTCCTGCCGTAGCAACGGGCCCATAATAAGGCAAAAATTAACATTATAGAGTTCTGGCTCTTGAGCATTTTTCCAGAGAAGTCATGTTGGATGTTGTGTCTGAGAGCACAGCCTGGGAATATGACTGGAGATAGACACTTGGTTCAGATTTATATTAAGTTTCCAGCAAACTCAGGGAATATCAGCCTGTCTGACCTAATATTATGTTGATTCCAAAGTAATTACATTTGTTATTTGCAGGATCTGCAGTAAATCGAGTTGTGGCAGTTATGTGGATGCTTCACAGAAGCAATTTCAGAGATCATTAAATATATCTTCCATTGGTTACACATCACATTAACCCCTCCAGCGCCTCAAGATGTATGACATCCTTTCACCAAAGAGGCAATTTTATGGGAATAATGCCAAAGGCAATCCAAGGGAGATAAATTCCGGAAATGTGTGCAATTACTGCACAGAGAGGTCTGTTGCTCACTACAAAGACAGAAGGATTAAAAAGTTTGTGTAAGGCTCATAGAAACTCCAGACAACCTGCACCACCAGGGTGATGCTCACCCTGCATCAAGGGATGAGGATGAGGAGCCTGGGATGGCTCTTTCCCTCTTATCCCATCCGTGTGATGCTCCAAAAACAGCCGAAGCTGTGACAAAATAACATTACAGGAAGGCACAGTGGTATCTGACCCTGCTCTCCATCAGCTCCCCCTCCCCAGTTCAACACATTTCCGCCGCCTCTTCATATTTTAAGATAATTTAAAAATACCCAGAACATGTTCAGAGGGTGGAGAGGGAACGTGCACTGGTGTTTCCTGCTGCATGGGGAAGTTTTCTGCCCACCAGACCACAGGAGCCTCCTCAGCCCCACGAGCACTGCTGCTTTTTTCCCTGCCAGTCTTGGAGGTCTTTTCCAACCTAAACCATTCCATAATTCCATGATGGATATTCAAAGACTCACTTGGTGCACAAGTGTAAAAGGATTGGGGTCTAAACCAGGAGCAGGCAGGAAACGAGCTGTGCTGGAAGAGCTGGAGGAGAAACTCTGGAGAGATCCATTTTGTTGGGTCTGATCTAATTCAGCCCTTGTCTAATGCAATGTTTAATGTTGTAACGTGATTTTGGCCCATCTTCAAGCTGGGTCCAGCCTTGCTGGGCTGTGGTTGCCTCAGGAGTTGTTTTTATTGTTGGCTGACAGTTTTGTCCCCACACTCATCAATCCTTGCAGCAAAAATGGGATGAGCAGGTTTTTTTCCTGGGACCTAATGAATGTGCCCAGGGATTGTCCTCTGGCTGCTTGTGGGCTCCTGACAGCAGCAATGACGCCTCAGGAACCTCCAGGGCATGGAGATGGCTCTGCTGAAGTTATTTCAAGCCTTGGACCTCTGATCTAAGGTCTTTGGGGTCCAGTGAACATCTCTCCAGTGGCTCCAGCCACCAGCTTGGAGCATCCCCTGAGCAGAGGTCGCTCACTCCTTTGTCCATCACTCCCACCACCCCCTCCCCAATGGCTGCAGCAAGGAGGGTTTTACACCCCAAAATTAACCCAGAGCACTTCTGCTGCCTGTCAGAAGGAAAATATTCTTAGTGGGGACATTCCTCCTTCCTGGGCTGGGAATTTTCACAGCTTTAATGAGATTTTTTTGGTGCTGCTGTTGAGCCACGAGGCTGTGCCAGGGGCAAGGGGTGCCCAGTTCCCTGTGTCACGTACCAGCACCACCATTCCTCCCAGCAACACAAACAGAAGCTAAAAATACCCAGAAATATCTTCCTTCCCCATTGCAGAGCCACAGCCTTCACTGGAAAGGGGAACCCCTGCCTTGGAGACCCAAAATATTTTGGAAAATGCACAGAAAAGGAAACAAGGAAGATGCAACACAATTTATATGCCTTTTTTTTTGGTGGGGGGGAAACCTCAGGTATCTCACACCTCCAGCCCCAAGGGATTTACCAGCCTTTGAGCTGGAAAGATCTTTCCCAAACCTGCCAAATTCTGCCTGCCCACAGCTCTGGGTGTCGGGGTTGGGTGTTGAACAAGCAGAAAGTATTTCAAAGTTCCCCTTCACCCTCTTTGAGCCACATCTGGGCTTGGTGTCCACAGCTGAGACACATCCTCTGCTGGACTAGTCCCATCGAAGGATTTAAAGGGAAAAAACCCTCGTGGACATGATTATCCTCAAAAAACAGTAGTTTTTTGAGCAGCAAGGAGTTGGAAGGTTGGGGCATAAGCCAGATTTTAGAGATGCTCTGCATGATAAAGACCAGACTTGCTGGGAGGTGAGGACCTAAAGGGAGAGGTGACACTTGAGGGGAAGCAAGTACAAAGAACAGCTGTTAAATCCTTCTTTCTGAGGCTCCTTTCCTGAGCCAAAGGAGAGCTGGAGGCTGCAGCACCACGTTCTGTGGGATGAGCTCTGCAGATCTGGTCAGTGCCAAGAGGTACTTTAGAAGTTCTAAACACTGGTGTTTTCCTCTTTCTTCTCCTCAAACCCACGTTTTGATGGCCCTCTCACAAACTGCTGGACCAGGAGGAAAATCCCGGGTATGATCATGAGAGTCCACCTGCAGTGCTGCCCCCAGATTTGGGGACCCCAAAATAGGAAGGACGTGGAGCTGCTGGAGCAAGTCCAGAGAAGGCCACAGAGATGCTCCCAGGACTGGAGCCCCTCTGCTCTGGAGCCAGGCTGGGAGAGCTGGGGGGGTTCCCCTGGAGAAGAGAAGGCTCCAGGGAGAGCTGAGAGCCCCTGGCAGGGCCTGAAGGGGCTCCAGGAGAGCTGGAGAGGGACTGGGGACAAGGGATGGAGGGACAGGACCCAGGGAATGGCTTCCCACTGCCAGAGGGCAGGGTTAGATGGGATATTGGGAAGGAATTCCTGGCTGGGAGGGTGGGGAGTCCAGGCAGGATGGGCTGAGCTGAATGCAGCCCTACCTTTGCCAGCCTTGGCTGGGGGTGTTGGGGGTCTCCTTCCTCATGGCTTCAGTACTCATTGTTTTTAATTCCCTCACCTTATGAGGAACATATTTCCAATAATGCCCTCGGAAGGAGCTGGTGGTGATGGAGTGGTCTGGGTGTAATTTGCCTGCTGCTGAGTGTAGTGTTTCAATTCTCGCTGCATTTGTGCCTATGATTTATGAGTTAATGCTTCCCATTGTAAATTATATTTAAGAGAGAGAAAAAAAAGAGGCTTATTTTTTTCTCATTTTTTAGAAACCCCTAATGTTTATGCTTTATGTGCCACCAGAAGAAATAAAGCAGTGCTGGCTTTTCAGACCGTGTTTTCAGCAGGTAAAACGCAATTATTCAGACCGGGGAGCTCTGTTTGATACATGAATAGGGTAAAATGAAAAGGCATTCAAAGCCTGATCTAAAGCCTCTTTAAATCTTCAGGAGCCTTTTTTTTTTTGTTCCTTGAGATTATAGAGCCAACCCCAGCCACACAAAGGGGAACGGGATCCACGTTATCCACGTCGTTCCTCTCTCCGCGGGGTTCTGCCGCGGCTCAGGCTTGAGTTTCACCCCCTGGAAACGCAGATATTGGAGTTCCCAGTGTTTCCCCTCTGTTTGTGGGACCGTGGTGAGCTTTTCCCATCGCATTAATTCGTGTGGGAGCTGTTGTGACGTTGTGCTGTGGCTCGTGGAAACGCGAGCACCGTCCCCGCCGCGTCCGGCACCTTCCCGGGGAACGTGCCAGCGTCTCCTCTTCTGTCTCACCTGGCACGAACCTCTCCAGCTGAGCACACGCTGCCACAGCCATCACCTCACATCATGTCACCTGCTGAGGGGCCTGTGGGGGCCACCAGGGAGGTTGTGCCTGCCAAGGGATGGCAGAGCCGCGTCCTGGGAGCACCTGGAGCTCCGTAGAGGGATCTGGGCTCCTGGAGCTGGTGAGTCCTCTGGTCCAGCCAGCACTGATCACAGGGGGTTTCCTGGTCCAGGACACACCCCAGTCTCCCACTGACCACTTTCAAACACGTTCCCAAATCACAGAATCATGGAATATCCAGAGCTGGGAGGTACCTCATCAAATCCAACCCCAGGCCCTGCACAGACACCCCAACAATCCCACCCTGTCCCTCAGGGCGTTGTCCAAACCCTCCTGGAGCTCTGGCAGCCTTGGGGTTGTGCCCACTGCCCTGGGGAGCCTGGGCAGTGCCCAACCACCCTCTGGGGGAAGAACTTTCCCCAATATGTACAGAACCACAGCAGAAATACACCAGTGCATGTCCCAAACTCCTTTATTTTCTCCACGTGATGACTGATCATCCTCAAGGTGCTCAAGCTCAGCAGCATCTCCTCTTCATTTTGCACTGACCATGGGTGCACCCAACTGTACTCAGGTGTCTGGGGGTCCCTGAGGTGTCTCCAGATCTGTCTTCTGAGCAACACTCTGGGCTGCTGGACCCAAATATCCTGCAGGAAACAGATTTGTAGTGGGATGGTCAATCAGGAGCAGGGGACACAGAGGTCATGGGGGACCATCTCATGCTGGAAGACAGAGCCCAGCACAGCAATGATGGGACTGACCTGCGGATTAACATCACTGTAAACAACTCCCTGTCTCACCTCTCACCTCTCACATTTCATATATCATACTTCATATTCAATATTTCCTATTTTCTATTTCATATTAATTTACTTGGGGGCGGAATGAAAGGAAATGGCTCATTGTTTGTGAACTATCACAAAAGATAAAAAAAAATAACAATAAACCCCCACACCAACTGGCATTGCTCTGGAATGGTTCGTTTCAGCTTCTTGGTGTTAATTTAAGGCCTTTTCTGAATATGTGCTGAAATAGAAGTGCAACACATGCAACCTGCAGCCTTTAAACCATCCTGGAATGAAACATTTTTCCTCTTGCTGAGAAATTGTTTCCTTCCTGAAACTATTCACTGAATCCAAGAGGAATAGTTAATGGCCTCCACGAACCTAAAGAGTTGACATATTTTCAAGGGAATTCGCTGTAAATTCCATTGAAATAGTGGATATTTTTACATTTCATTTGGCCTTCCCCGCAGCTGTTTGTTTCTGTAGTTGGTTTTTGTTTTCCCCAGCTCCAGGCTGGTTTTCTGAGAGCAGCAGCAGCAGCAGCCAGTGAGCACCAAATACAGATCTCACAAGAAACAGAATAAAACCCCATTTTTGCAGGTTTTCTTCTCCCCAGCCAAGCTTCTTATAGGAATTTTTAGCAAGCAGCTTAAAAACTCCGAGTGATCCTATCTTTATGTTGAATAAAAGTACTTGCAGAGCCTTAACTTTAAATATTTCCTATTTGTTTCTGTCACATGATTTTAAGATCATTATAGCCTGGAGAAGCCCATGACCTCATTCAGTCAGAGCAGAGCGGAGCCAACAGGAACCAGCCCTGCTGTGGCCTCAGCACAAAAAAAAAATCCCACAAGCAAGAAGAGCGGAGAGTTTGGGGGGAAAAAAAATCCTTGTTTTAAAGAATATTTGTCATATGAGTTTATATAGACAGGAAGGAAGGAAGGAAGAGAGAAGGAAGCAGGGAAACCCAGAGCAAGGGGGTGCTGGAGGGAAAGGGGAGCATAGTTTGGAAGTGTTCATCACATCCCTGGAAGTGTCCAAGGCCGGGTTGGACAGGGCTTGGAGCAACTTGGGATATTGGAAGGTGTCCCTGCCCATGGCAGGGGGTGGAATGAGATGGGCTTGAAGGTCCCTTCCCACCCAAACCAGTCCATGATTTAATCACTGCACGTTTTCCCAGCATGGACTAACATCAAACCTTGCCTTTTACTCCAACCAACTTACTACCCCTGGTACTCACAAGTTCCCTACACAGCTTTTCCTGGATTCTGAGTTATATTTTAAGGGCACGGGGTTTATCCCTGTGCCTTTGAGGCCTCTGTGGGAAGGGTTGAAACCTGGCCTTTCTCTCCTCCCAGTTCTTGCCCTTTCCCTCTTCATCCAGGGATCCAAAGCTGCCTTTGCCCCTCTGCACACAGAACCCGGCAGAGCAGACGAGACACTCGTGCTAATTAATATTTTATGGGCTGATAGACTTTGGTTTTTTTTTTTTTTTTTTTTTTTTTTGCCTCAGCAGCTGGTCTTAAATAAAGACCAATTTGCAGAAGTGTTAATTAACTCTAATTACAAGGCACGTGGTGGCTTCTCCGAGGATTTCCGTCTGCGGAACGACACGGAACTGCTCAGCCCCTCGTCCCCATTGCACTGCACAGACACCAAGGCAGAATTTTCCAAGAATTCCACGTGTTTCCAATTCCCAATAAATATAGGAAACACTGAAAAATAGGGAAATATTGAAAATATTGAAAGGTGGAGACAGACTGGAGGGACAGGATGCCGGAAATGGCTTCCCGCTGCCAGAGGGCAGGGATAGATGGGATATTGGGAAGGAACTCCTGGCTAGGAGGCCCTGGCACAGGTTGCCCAGAGAAGCTGTGGCTGCCCCTGGATCCCTGGAAGTGTCCAAAGCCAGGTTGGATGGGGCTTGGAGCAACCTGGGCTGGTGGAAGGTGTCCCTGCCCATGGCAGGGATGGCATAGGATGATCTTTAAGTTCCAACTCAAACCATTGTGGGATTCCATGAATTTTACAGGAATGCTGGAATCCCTCCCTGACTGAGTGGACTGAAATGTCCACTTCTCCAAGTGGACATTTAAACCTGGGGAGTATTTAGGAGATTAAAGTCTGATATAAATGCCAATTAAGTCCATTATTGTCCTTTCAGCAGCAGTGAGGGAAACATTTTCCTGACCATCCTGGAGCCAGTGGAGGAGCAGGTCCTGGAAGGTGTCCCTGCCCACGGCAAAAGGGTTGGAACAAGATGAGCTTTAACATCCCTTCCAACCCAAACGAGTCTGTGATTCCCTGATTCCACAACCCTCCTGCAGCACGCGGGGTGCCCGCCGAGTTGAATCCACACGCATTATGCTTCGACATTATATTTACCCGCGCTCTAATTAGCTTTCCCTGACTCATTGTGTCGGCTCCACGAGCCCAGCCTTCCCAGCGTTCCACGCCGGGCGCCCAAATCCAGCCCCGGAGCTGGATGAGGCGCTAATGAGGAGGAAATCAATTAGGAGCCGTGACACGCGGCGGTGGCTCCGGCAATTAGCCCTGTCTGCGGCGATGAGGCTGCGGTGACAAGGCGACAACCGACAGCACCGTGGCACTTCCAGCCCTGCCGGTGGCTTCCAGCGCTTTGCTCCCGTTGGAAAAGCGGCCGTTCGTGGGATCTGCTCCCTTTAATTGGCGGCAATCGGGGTGGGTGGGTGGCTGGGGGGTTCGTTTCCAAGAGGTGTTTCCTCAGTGCCTAAAGCTCCCGGTGAGGATGGAAAAAGACCATCGGATGCTGTGGCCTCGCTGCCTCCACGTGCAGGATGGTTTCACATCAGCCGGCCCCGACCAACCTTTTATTGCCCCTTTTAAAAGCTCTAATTCGTGTTGTAAATTGTATTGGAAAATGATGATGATGATGACGACGATGATGATGATGATAATGGTGATGATGGGTCCCTGAGAAACCTGATCCAGTGGGGATCTACCCTGGTGATGGGGTTGGAATTAGATGGTCTTTAAGGTCTCTTCCAACCCGAGCCTTTCTATGATTCTACTACTACTGTTATTACTATTACTTATTACTATTATTATTATTTTCTTATCCTTATTAATTTCTCTTCCTCTTCTTCTCCTTCTCCTCCTTCTCCTCCTTCTCCGTCTCCTTCTTCTTTCTCCCTCTCCTCTTTCTCCTTCTCCTTCTCCTTCTCCCCTTTCTCCTCCTCCTCATTCTCCATCTTCTTTCTCCTTCTTCTCCTTCTCCTTCTCCTTTTCTTGTTGTTATTATTATTATTATTAATTGTTCTGCCACTTGCAGCAGCTTTTATACAGAGGAGTTGGGAGAAAAGTCACATTGCAGCTCCACTCGAGGCAACGTGTTCGCTACAAATTCAGATTTTCAGCTACTTCACAGCCCAAATTCTCCTCCGAGCTCCACAGGGCAGTGATAAAAATAAAAGCATGTGGACAACAGTTGGGAAGCACAAACTAAATGAAATTATAAAGAGCATGGAGGAGAGGTTTTAGTGTGCTGAAGTAGGTTTTTTCTTCCATTAATTTCCCAATAAACATCTATATTCAGGCAGCGCTGTTAAACAGTCGGTCCGGCCGCCGTCACAGAAACCTCTCAGAACCAGGAAAAAAAAATAAAAATAAAGGCCTTTCGCAGCATTAACTCCTTCAAACAAAACACGGGCACATTAATAAGCACCAGGCGTGGAGGGTCCCTATTGAGCAGCATCCCGCAATAGGAGCCGCTTTATCCCGAGCGGGGCCGGCGCCGCTCGCTCCCAAATCCGGGAGCGCGGCCGATCCCGAGGCAGGTGGGGATAGCTCCCATTCAGGAGGTGGGTGGCACAGCTCCTAATTAGATGAGCTGCCAAAAGAAGCCTCCTTTTGTACGCAACGCAACGCACACGCTGCCTTTCAACTTCCAAAGGGCAATTCATGAGCTGGGAAAGGCCTGGCAAATTAATAATAATGAGCTGATTTCCATGCCATCTGCTAATCGCTCTCTTCTGCAGCGCTTGGCTCCCCGAACAGGAGTTTTTTTTCCCACTCTCCTTCTGTCTACCAACAGGAAATAATGACATCCAGCTCAACTCTTTTGGAAGTGATTCACTTGGTATTTTTTACCTCTCTCTCTTCAGTTCCTCGAAGGGAAAATTCTCCCCAGGGAGAGGAGGGTGATCCCTGTTTTGTTCTCTCTCCCTAAGGCCACGTTTTTGTTTTTGTTTTTTTTTTATTGGGGTTGATTTTTGTCCCTGTAAGACTCAGGATCAGCAGGCCAGGTGGGTGGTGTGGTGGGTTGGGGGTGAAAAGCAGAGTGCTGTGTTTGCAGGGTGTATAGACCTCAGCCATAAATGCCAGCTGCTGATGCTAAGAGGAGCTGACTTGGCTTCCCAGCCCCTGGAAAGGTCGGGGTTATTGGGATACCCCATGTAGCTGTACCTGCTGAAGGAGGCAGACAGCACAGGGGCTGCAGTGATCCAGGGCATCAAACAGCCTTTCCTGATGCTCTGAGCCTGTGGTACCACTGTGATAGTCATGGAATCATGGAATTCCAGACTAGTTCAGGTTGGAAGGAACCTTAAAACTCAACTCTGAGCTGTCCCATGGGCAGGGAACACCTTCCACTAGCCCAGCTTGCTCCAAGCCCCGTCCAACCTGGCCTTGGACACTTCCAGGGATCCAGGGGCAGCCACAGCTTCTGTGGGCAGCCTGTGCCAGGGCCTCCCCACCCTCCCAGCCAACAATTCCTTCCCAACACCTAATTTAAATCCTCTTTCACTTTAAAACCATCACCATCCATCCGTGTAAAAAGTCGTTCTCTGTATTTTTTATAAGCTCCCTTTATTTATTGTGTGTGCAATGAAATTACTCCTGAACGTTTTGCTGTGCTCAGGAGCATCATCACCACTCCCTGAGGCTCCAAAAGCCTCTCCCTTCCCACATGGTACAATCACACCAGCTCCAAGTCGAGAAGTTTCCCCGCTTGGGCTTGAAAAAACTGGTTTTAGGGCTTGAGCACAACAAAATTCAAACATCTCTTCACGTTGTTCCCTGAATTACCAGGGTTTTTCTTCCCCTCATTCCCTTTCCCCTTGCAGCTGCTCCTTAATGGAAAGCAGGGAAGGGATTTTTCCCTCCTCCCTGACTTATTGCCTGTGTGCATTTGTAGGCTCAGGATATTACGCTGGGGATCTATGGATTGGTTTATTCGGTTTATATGGAATTTGGGAGAGCAGGAAACACATTGAGCTCTAATCACCTTGGGAATAGGTCACATAACCCGGAGAGTCGTGAACCTTTCATAACAAATATATATGGCCAGGTGTGGGAGCAAATGAATTCCACATGTTCCGCAGGAACCGGGCAAGGAGAAATTTCCTAGAAGCCGTAAATAGGATGGGATGTCGACTTTCCCCTGATCCTGGGAAATTATGGGTAAGCCAAAACGGATTCTTTCCCCCAAATTACACCCCTGATTTGATACGATGATTTTTTGATTGTCTTTCCCAAACGGCTCCGGGGCTCCGACGAAGACAAACCCACGGATTGAACGATTCCCGGCGGGAGCCGCGGGGCCTTTTCCGAGCGCGGGGTTCGGGCCGTGCTCTTTATTATCTGCTGACTGTCATCGTGCAAAATGGCCTCAAGTGGGAATGAAGAAGTGTTTGAGGCTCTTTCAGGTTCTTTCAGCACGTAGAGGGATATCTGGCTGTGCGAGGGAGCCAAAGCGGGAGCGGCGGGATGCGGCTGTCGGAGCGCTGCAGCTGTGCAGGGCTGCATCCAGGAAAACGGGGGAAAATCCAATATCTTTTGTGCTCCTAAGCCCGAGTTTTCCCACCAAATAGTACCTGTGGCTCCAGACTGAGGCCAGAGCACGTCCTGCACTGCACTTGGGGTGAGCCTGGCAGGTTTGGGGGGTGGGCATGGAGCAGTGGGAAGCACCAAATCTTCTCGTCCGGCTCCAAGCAAAGCCCAGACCTGAAATATGTTCCAAAGGTGATTTTCTTCATGTGAAGAAAGAAATAATTTTCTTCATTCTTCATCATGAAGCCCCCTTTCAGCATCTGTTCATCTGCTGAGTTCATCCTCATTATTCCAGTATCCGGATATTAAAGGATGCTGCGAGTGTAGCAGTGCCAATGGCTGTTGGTGGCTGGATCATCTCCCACGGCTTCCAGGAGGGAATTCCTGGGCATGGGACACCCTGTGCAGAGGGGACACAGGCTGCCAAGCTGTGAACAAACTGTGGCCCTGCTGGATTTATTTAAACTGTTAATGAATAAACATCAGATTTTTTTCTGCAATAGAGAACCTGAGAACTCCCAGATGAAGAGAACAGGATTGTAAATAATCATCTTAACAGTTAGACTGGATGATCTTAAGGGTTCTTTCCAACCTAAATGATTCTATGATTCTAAAATCATCTCCCCAGCCAACAGCAGATCTGGACCATGCTGTGGTGGCTCTCCAGAATGATGCTTGTGTTTGCCCAAGGTGCTCTGCAAAGCCCAGGGAACAGGGATCATACAATCCCAGACTGGTTTGGTTTGGAAGGGTTCTTAAAAGTCCACCTTGTTCCAACTTCATGCCATGGGCACCTTCCACCAGCCCAGGTTGCTCCAAGCCCCGTCCAACCTGGCCTTGGACACTCCCAGGGATCCAGGGGCAGCCACAGCCTCTCTGGACAACTTGTGCCAGGGCCTCCCCACCCTCCCAGCCAGGAATTCCTTCCCAATATCCCATCTCTCCCTGCCCTCTGGCAGTGGGAAGCCATTCCCTGTGTCCTGTTGCTCCGTGCCCTTGTAAAACACCCTAACGTTGATTTTACATGAGTTTTTTTCCCTATTTTAGCTCTTGCAAGTGGCTTTTCAGTGCTGTTATTTCACTCTCCCTCCCACGGACTCTGGAGGCAGATACAGACATTAAATTCCCCCCCCCAGATGTGCTTTGCTCCTGTCACCTGCTCTCAGTTAGGGCTGGACCCACGAGGAGCCATCGCGCCGTCCCCGCTGAGCTCCTCACACGTGCACGAGCAACGAGGGCTTGGACACTTCCTCTGGGAATGGAGAAACAATGCCAGAGGAAAAAAATAAACCTGAAGTATAAAGTGGTTTCAGGAAGAGATTATTGACTCACAATTGCCCTCCAGGCTCATGTCAGGCAGGAGGGAGTTTGGGCTACCCTGACTCTCTGCTTGTCCAGCCCGTCCCACCACACTGGAGCCTGATCCAGGGGGAAAGAGGGAATGTGGGAGGCCCATGATCCACCCCAATTTCAGCATCTTCTGTGTGCACACAGCAAACCACTCACTATTTATTTTTTATATTCTTACCATCAATTATTGCAGGTTTTCCCTGTTCTGAGCACAATCCACCCTCCAAGTGGAATCCAAGAGCTGGCTGTGAAACACCAGCAGCATCCAGCAATTCCAGCAATGCTTCACTTGGCCAGGGAGCTGCCCAGGGAAGGAATTTGGAACCAGGGAATTGTTTATGTTGGAGAAGACCTCCAAGACCATGGAGTCCAACTGTTCCCGCAGCACTGCCAACTGACCCACGTCCCCAAGTGCCATGTCCACATGGATTTTAAATAGTGTAAAATCTCTGCACTGGGGGGGTTTAATTACTCCCTGCTGGGCTCAGAGAAATGTCCAGAAAAAGGTAGAAATAACCTCAAGAAGTTTATGTTCTCTAAGAAATCAGCAACGGGCTCAGAGCCTGAACCAGCCACGGGCAGGGACTGAGATGCTGAACCACCATCCCAGAATGGTTTGGGTTGGAAGGAATATTAAAGATCATTTTGTTCCACCCCCTGCCATGGGCAGGGACACCTTCCACTAGCCCAGGTGGCTCCAACCTGATCTTAAGAATTTCCTGGGATGGGTTAGCCACAGCTGCCAGGGCCTCCCCACCCTGCCAGCCAGGAATTCCTTCCCAATACCCCACCTAAACCCAGCCTCCTCCAGCCCTCCTTATTTTATATATTATTTCATTTAAAAGGGGAAAAACAGCCTCTCTGCCTGTCAAAGTAACCCACATGACAGGAAAATGCCCACAACATTCCCAAAAAACCTGCTGTTTACCTTGGGCTGCATCTCCAGCTCAGGTTCCGAAGGCGCCTTTGACGGGGAGGGTTTTGTTTTGAGCTTCCAAAGAATTTGCCAAGTTTTAATGGCTGAAACCTGCAGAGTAGGGATGCCTTGGATGATTTATCTTCAGGATTTATTTGCAGGATCTCTGAGCAGATAAGAAAATAACTTTGAGGGGAAAACACGAGGATTGAGCCCACCCTGCCGTCAGCCAGGATCTTTTCCGGCGCCGGCGGCTCTTTGCTGATCTCTCCTCATCCCAGCCAGTTGCAAAAGGGAAATAAACAGATGAAAGAGTTTTTTTCCAACGAAAAAATGCAAACAGGTTGTAAAAATGTCTGCAAAAATCTAAATAGTCGGTGAGAACGTGCCGGTTTGGATGAATATTTTGATAAGGAAAAGCGAAGGAAAGGAGGAGAAGTTAAACGGTGTCAGGAGGGATTGTTTGGGTTTCCCAGATAAAAAAATTGCTGCAAAGAGCTGGAGTTTATTTAATTAAGGCTTTGCACCCTCTTAACAATAAAAGAGTCCATACAGAAGTAAATTCAGAAGTCAAATCAAAACGGGCTTCAATGCAAAATTAACTTATTTTGTTGTTACAAACTGATTTTTCCCTGAGGGGTTTTTGGGAGGAGAGGATGGATTTTCCCAGGAAAACCTCACCATGAAGCCCTGGAGTGTGGTCTCCCAAAGAAGGGGGACCCTGTGCTGGCCTGGCACCAGGAACCTCTGGATATTTAGGTGCTGTCACAGCTCTGTGTGGTCAGAAATTCCTTCTGGGTTTTGTCTAGGAAGGAAAACTAAACCACTTAACTTTCTGGCTTGCTCTTGCTCTAACTTTTTCCAAGTAATTGCAATTTTTATGGATTTTTTTTTTTTTTTGCCTTCTGCAAACCCAAATCTTAGAGGTCTTTTTGAACCTAAACAATTCTATACTGGGTTCTCAGGCCCACCTGCCCAGCCCAGTTCAAGGGCACTGCACAAAATAAAAAATACAAATAAAAGAGGTACAAACACAAATGTACAAATACAAACGGCATTTTCTAGTTCAATGTGTTTCGGAACAAAATATCTCATCCTTGTATTTCCCAAGCTGGTGATGCTGAAAACCTTTTAATTTTACTTTTCATTTTTTCCCAGCTGCTGGGAGCATCTTCATGGCATCCCAGAATGGTTTGGGTTGGAAGGGACATTAAATCCCAACCAGTTCCACCCCCTGCCGTGGGCAGGGACACCTTCCACCAGCCCAGGTTGCTCCAAGTCCTGTCCAGCCTGGCCTTGGACACTTCCAGGGATCCAGGGGCAGCCACAGCTTCTCTGCCCAACCTGGGACAGGACCTCCCCACCCTCCCAGCCAGCAATTCCTTCCCAATATCCCATCTAGCCCTGCCCTCTGGCAGTGGGAAGCCATTCCCTGTGTCCTGTCCCTCCATCCCTTGTCCCCAGTCCCTCTCCAGCTCTCCTGGAGCCCCTTTAGGCCCTGCAAGGGGCTCTCAGCTCTCCCTGGATCCTTCTCTTGTCCAGGTGAACCCCCCCAGCTCTCCCAACCTGGCTCCAGAGCATCTGGAGCTCCAGCCCTGGAGCATCTCCGTGGCCTCCTCTGGACTTGCTCCAGCAGCTCCATGTCTTTCCAGCCCAGCTCTCCCTTCCATCCCACACCTGCAGAGAGGTGTCTCTGCCTTGCACTGCTCATCTCTGAAAACCTACTACCCAACCTCCATGGGACTAAAGCTGCCAAAACCGTGGCATTCCCTTGGAGAAGGAGCTGTGCCACCAGGGGAAGGGAAGGCGTGGAGCAGCTTGGCTGGTGGGAGCCACACGGAGAGAAACCATGTTTTCACAGGGACACCAGGCAAAAATAGATCCTGGAACATTCCTGATCCAGCATGTTTGAAAAGTGAGTGCTGCAATGAGTGTTTTCCATCGTTAAGTCACATCCCAGCCTCCTAACAGAGGGGATCACAAATGCACTTACCCCAAGCAAGAGCACTTCCAACCCTCCTTAATCAAATCCCAAGCTGTGGTGAGTGCTGATGGATGGCAGGAGGGGGTTCAAGAGGTGTATCACTGGCAGCACAGAGAGTTTTTATGCTGGTGGTTGTTTTAAATTGGTCATTATGAACGGCTGCCGGGAGCAAATGGAATTTGTAAAGCTCCGGGAAGTTGGAAAATCCACCGGTGGTGGCGTGAGCGGCTCGTCAGGAACATCTCCAGGGTTCCCAGGGCAGGGAGAGAGAGGAAGGAGAGGATTGGTGTTAATTAAGGAGTCAAGGATTCAGTGGTGATAACATCCTGTAGGTCCCCTGCCCTGGGAAAGCACCAGGGATGGAGCATCTCTATGCCTTGGGATGGAGACAACTCTGAAACCATGGAATGGTGGTTCAGGTTGGAAGCCCACTAAGATCATGAAGTCCAACCATTCCCCCGACACTGCCAAGGCCACCACAACCCATGTCCCCAAGTGCCACATCCATATGCATTTTAAATCCTTCCAGGGATGGGGGCTCCACCACCTCCCTGGGCAGCCCCTTCCAAGGCCTGACCACTCTTTTCAGGAAGGAATTTCCCCAATATCCCACCTGACCCTCCCCTGGCACAGCCTGAGGCCATTCCCTCTCCTCCTGTCCCTTGTTCCCTGGGAGCAGAGCCCGACCCCCTCCTGTCAGGGGGTTGCAGAGCCAGAAGGTCCCCCCTGAGCCTCCTTTTGTCCAGGCTGAGCCCCCCCAGCTCCCTCAGCCCCTCCTGCTGCTCCAGCCCCTTCCCCAGCTCTGTTGTCCCTCTCTGGACATGGATTCATCCATGGATACTTGTGACACAAATCCTTTGCTCAGCAGTGATGGCATCAGGGTCCTAATCCTGAGCACAGTGATGGTGTCTGGGGCAGCAGGTTTTGGATGGAAGGAGCTGGAATCTGTGAGAAAGCTTCCCTGGAGCACCACAGGGCATTCAGGGCCATCCCAAGGGGCTGCAGGGATGTCAACTCCCAACTCCCACCCTCCAACTGGCACTGTTATTTTTCCTATCTCAAAAAACACAACAACAATCCCCTAATAAAATCACTTTGGGTGCTGGGGGAAAAAAAAAAAAAAAGCCACCCACATTCTGCTGGGAAAAAAAAAAAACCAAACCAACCAACCCCAAACCAAAACCACTCGTTCCAGGGGAACAGTCAAAACAATTATGAGCACGAATTTCCAGCTGCTTATCCCCCAGGGTGACACGGCATGTCAGGCACAGCCCTGTCACAACGTGCCATCCCCACATGCAGCTGATGGGAGGTGGCAGCTCCTGGAATGCCAGGCTGGGAAGAGGGTCCTGCCCGCCCCGGGCACGGCTTGGTAACTTCAGAGGGAGGGGGGGGGGGAAATTAAACCTGTCCCAAAGTCCCCCTGGAAGCAGCACGTGTGACTTGGAGCCACCAGGCAGCTGCAGCTGAGCTCGGAGACGTGCGTGCGCATAAATCCGAATTAAAACAACGGAGACGGATAAATAAATAAATAAATAAATAAATAAACAAACAAATAAAAGGAATTCAGAACCGCAGCCAACTGCTTTTTAACGCCCAATTTCGCCCGCTTTCGGGCCGAGAGGGGCGTGCGGGCAGCTGGTGTGTGGCACTCAAGGGACGGGGTGCCGCGACCTACATCCCAAAATCCGGCCCCGCGGCGCCGCGGCGGGACATTTCGGGACAGGGAGACGGGCCGACAAACGAAGTTTGAGGAAGGAGGAAAAGCGTTTTCGGGGACGAAACACGGCAGCGGAATATCGGGGGAAACTCAAATCCCTGCTCCGTTACGGCAAAAGCAACGCCAAGAGATCGGAATCTGCCGGCAGCTCCTTGGCACCGGGAATTTTTTTTATTCAGAGCATGAACAATGAATTTGCATCCTAGGAAACAAATGCACTCCACATGCCCCGAAACAAATAAGTGGAGATATTCCTTTATTCCTCGGCCAGGAATCTTAATCTCGCTGATAAACAAAGCAAAGAAAGACATGCCTCTGAATGTCGTGTTTCTCTGCAGTGCTGAGTTTTCTTTAGTCAAAGACCTGAATGCTGGGGAGAAAATAAAGTCAGCTTTGTGCAGGGAGAGATTTGATCCATCACGGTGACAAAGACAATTTTTTTTCCTTCCAGCTTTTGGTTTTCCTCGTAGTTCCTCTGCTGCAAAAAGCAGCTGGTGGGGAGAGCGAGGTGGGATGTTCCCATTCCCCCAGGAACCATCCAAACTCACCCACCAGAACCACACCTGTCCCCTGCCACCAACATCAAGAAAAGCACCAAAACCAGCACATAAATAACTCTGAACATCACATTTGTTGGCATTTTCTAACAAGGAGGATGTGACGGATCTCGCTCCTTTCCCTTATTTACCATTCTCATTTTCCTAAAAAGTAGGGAAAATTTATTCACTGAAAGGGCTGCCCAGGGCAGGGGTGGGGTCTCCATCCCTGGAAGGATTTAAAAGCCATGTGGATGTGGCACTTGGTGACATGGGTGGCCTTGGAAGCACTGGGGAATGGTCAGACTCGATGATCTTGGAGGGCTTTACCAAAAAAATGATTCCATAATTCTAAAACCTCTGAGAACAAGCTGCTCCTGTGCCACTTGCAAAGTCCCATTTGAACCTTTCTAACAGATATAATGTCAGTCAGGTTTGCCAAACTCGTGGCTGAAGGTTCAGGATCAAACAGGATGTTTTTGTGTTTGAGAAGAGCCACATCCTGGGGATGCTCGGGCAGTGTCCCCAGGACATGGCCCCCAAAGGATCTCCTTTCTTTTTAACTCCTCAAGCTGTTTCAGACTGAATTTGACAGCCACCAGCCCTCCTAATTCTCATTTTCCCCCTGTTCTTTTTGGGCAGGACACCACCCACCTGGCTGTGGGGCTCAGAGGGGCACATTTATACTTCTGCAGAGCTGGGATTTGTAATCCCGGAGTCGCAAGTTCATCTTCCTCTAATTGCTCCTCCCTTTGGAATTCCAGCTCAATTTTCTCATTTCTTGATCTGACACAGGGAAGGTACCCACCTATATATGATCCTATTTCACTTTCCAGAGCTCCTTTGGCCTTCATTACAAGGAACAATTTCCAACTCCTTTAGTAACTTTTCCCTTCAAGAGAGAAGGTTAAAACTGAGTGAGTTTTGAGCCAGCTCAGGGGGAACCCAATAGTTTTTCTTTCCCACCGCTATAAAAAGGGAAGACTAAACCCCTTTCTAATGGAATAAACTTGAATTCCCTCCAAAGAAAGCCTCCATTAAGGGTAACAGATTGCTTACAAGCCTGGCTGGATCGCTGCAGAGACAGAAATTCCTGGACTGTGGCTCAACCTTTAATCAGGCAAAAATCCCACTGAACTCGCCGGGAATTTGAGGTCTCAGAGTTGGCCCACGGAGCAGCAAAGCAGCACTTTCTGTTGGATGCACATCCCTCCTCCCCTTTCCCTTGCTGCTGGAAGCATTCCCTGCTCTCTCACGCTGAAGGATGAATCCCTCCAAGTGCCGCAGTGTAAAATCCCTCGCATTAAGATGCTCCACGCCAAATTATTCCCTTATTAATTAGAACACGAGCTGTTCTGCTGGTGCTCCCCATTCAGCTGAAGCAGAGGTTGGATCCTTTCCCCTGGCTCAGCTTCCTGGCCAAGGAGCTGGATTTTCTGCTGTGTCTCATTTTGGGATTAAGAGCAATGCTTGGTGTGTCCCCTCACCCCAGCGGGGACAGACCCACCAGGCTGGGCCAAGGTCATCTGTGTGGGCACACCCAGCCCTCTCCATCAGGCTGTAATTCCAATGAAACAGGAATCCTTTCTGTTTGGACAGGTGCAATAAATTAATCTCACATCTGGCAAAGCTCAGGCTGGGGCTCTCTCAGGCGAGACCATCCATCAGCGCTGGAGCTGCAGCATCCCGGGGTCAGGGGAGGCAGGGAATGCCTGAGCCCAGGGCTGCTGCCTGTCCCCCCTGCTGGAACAGCTCATTCCCAGCACCACGGAGCCAGGAATTTCACCCCCAGGGAGATTTTGGAGTGTGGTGGAAAGGAAAACCTCAGCTGACCCTGGGATGGGGAACAGAGGGGAATGTTGGATAGGAGAGGTGGGATCCTGCCCATGAGCAGGGGATGCATCAGGATGGGCAGGTTGTCCTATCCCAGGATGGTCAGGCTGTCCTATCCCAGGATGGTCAGGCTGTCCTACCCCAGGATGGCCAGGTTGTTCTACCCCAGGATGGTCAGGCTGTCCTACCCCAGGATGGTCAGGCTGTCCTATCCCAGGATGGTCAGGCTGTCCTACCCCAGGCTGTCCCACACTGTCCTACCCCTGGGTTAATTGTTGGCTGATTATTTATCCAAACCATCTTTTTCAGTTGGAGGCTTTGGCCTCCACATTTCCAGCCCGGGCCAAGGGAATGTCAGAGCTGCCTTTCAGACACATCTGATGAACACATTGAATCCCCCAGAGCACTGACTCGGATGGGGAAGGAGCCAACACCTCCAGGAGAGACGCACCTTGGGGGATTTTTTTGTTAAAAACCCGAAAGCACAGCTCCTGAGGAGAGGTAGAGGTCCCACCCCCACCCCTTCCACCTGCCTTGCTGGATGAATTTGAGTCCAGAGACTTTTTTGGATCCATAAAATCAGGAGCAAACAGAGGGTTAATAAGGCTTTCCTTGGATTTCCGTGGCCTTGCTTTCTCATGGCCACGTTTGGGACTGTGAACTGCTTTGAAGAAGTGGATTTTAACATGTGCTTATCATCAGCCTTGACCCTGTGGAAGCCTGGAATAAAAACCACCGGCACAAGTGCCCTGACCTTTAACTCCCAACCAAAGCCTGCAGTGCTGAGTAATCGCTCTCCAAGTCCAGGCCCTTCTCCTTCAAGGTCTCCAGGGAGGTAAAAGCCAGATTCCTTCCTCTCTGCAATCATGGCAAGGAAAAAGGAACAAACAAACAAACAGGAAAGCTGCTCCCAGCTGGAGCAGAAATCCAGCAGGGGAATCCAGGAGGTTATTTAAAGCTCTGAGAAGTTCCTCCTTCCAGCCACGCTGCTGCTCCAAGGGAAGCAAGGCCAGTTATTATTAGCTGGAGTGGAGCAAGCTGGGATATTGCAGGATATCACCAAGATATTCCCGGAGGAGCAGCTGCTCCTTCACTTAGAGGAGTGTGAGGAGGCTCCGTGCTGGAGGTGATGGGTGGCTTTGGCATCTGATGTGATCCAAGGTCAAATGAAGTCCTACAGCTGCTGCTGAAGCATGAGGAGCATCACAATAAAAAAACCCATCTCACTGAGGGTCTGGTAGCTCAGCAGTTTGGGTTGGAAAGGACCTTAAAGCTCCTCTTCCTCTGTGGGCAGGGAACACCTTCCATTGTCCCAGGTTGCTCCAAGTCCTGTCCAACCTGGTCTTGGACACTTCCAGGGATCCAGGGGCAGCCACAGCTTCTCTGGGCAACCTGTTCTTCCCCACCCTCACGTGGAAGAATTTCTGAAAAAACCCCAGCTCAGGTTTTTTTTGACCACCTCAGGAACCTCCACTCCCAGTAACAGCTTTCTGTGCACAATTATTTCCATGGCATTGTTAATTTGGGCTTCTGAGTGGTGCCTTTGTTAATTCTGCTGATCACTCCTCCTTAACTGATGGGATGGATCCCAACAGCTCCGAAAAACCAGCACAGTGAAAGAATTGTTTCAAAGATCTCACTTTCTTCCCCCTCCCTGCCTTCATCCCATGGGTCAGGAAGATGTGGCATCTCTGAAATCACAAAGCTGGAGCAGAGCAGCACGTGGAATTATTGAGGATGCCTGGAGAAAGGAAGGTTTTGGGGGTTATGAGAAGGCTGGAGAGGGACTTCTTCCAGGGGCATAGAGTGACAGGACTGAATGGAATGGCCTGAAGATGAAGGCAGATGAGTTAGGTTGGATATTGGGAAGGAATTCTTCCCTGGGAGGGTGGGGAGGTCCTGGCATAGGTTGCCCAGAGAAGCTGTGGCTGCCCCTGGATCCCTGGAAGTGTCCAAGGCCAGGCTGGACGGGGCTTGGAGCAACCTGGGCTGGTGGAAGGTGTCCCTGCCCATGGCAGGAGATGAGACTGGATGGTCTTTAAGGTCCTTTTCAACCCAAACCATTCTGTGATTCCACGATTCCATGTATGACATGCTGGACTGATTGGGATTTGGGGCTGCCTTAAGAAGGCATAGAGATATGGGAGGGCTGGGAATGCTTTAAAACACTGGGATGCCCTGAGATGGACTGGACAGAAGTGTCTGGAGCTGAATCCCAGCCCCCTGAGCTCCATTCCCACCATTTTGGGGCAGCAAAAGCCCAAAGTGCCATCCCTGGCACTTGCTGCTCCCAGGTTGGGAGCAGAGGGATGACATTCCTCCAGCACTGGACACAGCCAAACAGAGACAACTGGTTCTTCTGGTGCACATGGAGCAGGAGGAAGCGTGAGAATTCCTGGGAGCCACTGGCTGGAGGGTCCTGCTGTCCCTTAGGGACAGGGGTGGGGATGGCATGGACCATTTGGCTTTGGAGAAGTGATAACCCACGTTAAAAACCAGGAGGAGGGATCTGCCACAGAGGAGGGTGTCAAAGCCCTCCTGGAGCTCCCCGTGTCACAGTTCCCTGTCAGCCCTTGGTGTTCCCAGTGGGATCCTATTGTCAGCTCTGTGCAGTGTTCCCAGAAGGGTGTTGGAGGCTCCTGGCTGTCCCCAGCAAGGGATCCCTGTCCCCACCCTGCTGTGGGACACGTGGAGTCAGCAGAAGGTGCTGCCTCGCTCCCCGTGGCGGGGGAGAGTCAATGCCTGGATCAGGGAACAACCTCCTCTGGAGGAGACAGATAATTTTCAGGGAATTTTTTTTTAATTCCTTTTAAAAAATAGCAATGAATATTTCACAGGCCTGGAGAAAAAAGCAGGATGTCTGAATAGCTCCCACCCAGGGAACACGGCGTGAAATCTCTACACTGCCAGAGCTATTTTTACATCTCTTCCCCCCCCCCCCCCCCCCCATCACAGAAATGGTGACTGATTTTATGGTCCATGATTAATTTAGACATGAAAAATGGAAATCCAGGAGCGTTCAACCAGTTCAAAGAGTCATAACAGGTAAATAATGCGTGTTTACATAACTGCAATATCAATCTTGGCAACAAATGATTTGTAGGAACTTGGCAGAGGATGGGGAGAGATGAGAAGTGAGAAGTTCTCCTTGGAGGTTTCAGCAAAGACTCAAGAGGGGCTTCCAGCCACAGGTTTTGGTTTGGAGATCCAACCACCTTGTGCTGCCTCTTATCCTTGGATATGAATCATGGAATCCCAGAATGGTTTGGATTGGAAGGCACCTTAGAGGCCATCTTGTTCCAATCCCAATACCTCCCACTAGCCCAGGTTGCTCCAAGCACCATCCAACCTGGCCTTGGACACTTCCAGGGATCCAGGGGCAGCCACAGCTTCTCTGGATAACCTGGGACAGGGCCTCCCCACCCTTACAGGGAAGAATCCTTTCTCAATATCCAAATTAAATCTACTGTCTTTCAGTTCAAAGCCTCATTTTGCAAGGGAAAGTTCTTACAAGTTCTTTTATGGGAACTGGGTTTCTGGGTATTCCTTCAACACCACTGAATTCCCATTTCAGTTTTCCCACATGTAGATGTTTCCGGATAAGAACACCTGCAGATGTTCTTGGAGAACATCCTGCACTTTCCTGGCTGGAGCAGAAGGCCCAGGGCTGGCACCAGAAATCATGATTGCAGCTGCATTGTCCTACAGAGGCACAATGTCTGGGCACTGGAATCTTCTCTTCATTCACCATCTGCTCCAAATGGCAAGGTCCCACAAATACATGGTGTCCTTTTTTTTAACTCTCCTCCAGAGAGATCATCCCATTCCAATCCCCCTGCCATGGGCACAGGCTGCCCAGAGAAGCTGTGGCTGCCCCTGGATCCCTGGAAGTGTCCAAGGCCAGGTTGGACAGGGCTTGGAGCAACCTGGGCTGGTGGAAGGTGCCAATCCAAACCATCCTGGGATTCCATGATCGAACTATCCCAGGTGGTGCTTTTAAACAACCTGCTAAAGGATTTGTTTGATCTGATAAATTTTAACCAGAGTAGGAAACAACTTTGGCTTCTTCCCTGTTGCCTCCAAAGGTTGAGTTCTGCGATTCCTTTTTTTTTAGGAAGCAAAATCTGCTCGAACCCCGTCGCGTTTGCATATTTGAATACAGCTGAGCCAGGCGGTTCTGGCCACTTGCTGATGTGAAATGTCAGGGTAGGTGGTTATATAAATGTTATTTTTAGATGTGATTAAAAAAAAAAAACCACATTCCTTTAATGCTAACACATTTTTCCCCCCTGCTGGCTTTCTCGAAGTAAAAGGCTGTTAGATATTTCAAGACGGGGATTGCATTTTGCTCGTGGCATAACAATTCAGCCTAATTGTGCATATGTTAATGGTTTGGTTTTAGAAAGAACCTTGCCAGGCTCCAAGGCTGCTCAGCAATAATTTGGCTTTGCACTGCACAGACCTTTTACCTATAAAACTCTTTTATTACCTGCACTGCAATTGCAGGATAATGGTTCTTGTCCTGCTCTCGGCCTCTCCGTGGGGACCAGAACCGAGTCGTGCCTCCACCTCTCCTTTTGGCAAAGAAAACATTTCGTTTGGGACGTTTTATTTAACTGAAAACCCATTTCTGGGTGATAAAAGGGAATAATAACCAGAAACGTGGCGGGTTAGTTTGAGCTGCTTGTCATCAGAGAAGCTGTGGCTGCCCCTGGATCCCTGGAAGTGGCCAAGGCCAGGTTGGGTGGGACTTGGAGCAACCTGGGCTAGTGGAAGGTGTCCCTGCCCGTGGAAGGGGTGGGATGAGATGATCTTCAAGGTCCCTTCAAGCTCGACCCAGTCTGTGAGAGACAAGATGTGGAATTCACAAATAGACTTGGAATTAAATGATGCATTTCCATGGTGTGTCCTTTCCTGCTGGGAGTCTGCTAAGTGCCTATTTTTATTTTTCTCTTTCTCTGCTTAATTTTAAGAATTTTTCTGGTCGCTGGACAGGTAAATAAATTGGGATGTTGTTAAATAACTTAACGTGGTGTCAGGAACCAAAAAATACCCTCGTGGCAGTCAGGCCTCTTAGTAATGGAACATTGATCCTCCCCACACTAGACATATTTCTCCTATTTTAACAGTTAGTTAAATAAAACTGGTGATTGGTTTCTGAGTCCATAATCCATTCTCAGCAGCTTAAGTTAATATTTAACAACCTTTATGAGATTAGGATATTAATTTCTCCACATCGGCCCAGGCGTCGCTGGTTGTGGTTACACCGCGAGTGTTGGTGCTTGATCCACCACCCACAGGGTTGCTTTAAGTGGAACAAAAAGAGAAGATAAAGGGATTTATTGCATCTTGAGTGCTCATTAAAAATCAGGACAGGGCTAATTGAGGTTTTAATTAGTGGGGGGGGGTTCCCACGTGCGGTGTACGACACGCCGGGTTTGCTCCCCACACCGAGTGAAACCCAGACCTGGGGATGCTCCTCCCAGTAGATAAACTCTTCCACGGTGTGAAATCATTCCTCTGATCCAAACCAGATCCCACAGGGAGTAGGGAGTACAAATACAAGTGGAGGACTTTCTGAGGCAGCCGGGGTTGGTGCCTGGCTCTTGTACCGCGGCAGCTGCCTGAGCCGGGACCACTCTGTGTACACAGGGATAAACTGAGAGTGAATTTGGCCTGCAGAGCCTTTCAGATGCTTAGTCTTTACACAGGAGGACACTGGTAAATATTTACCAGAGACCTTGGAATAGTTTCTGGTCTCGTACCAAGGCAGGCATTTAAAAATTAAATGGAATTCCTGTTACAGGCTCGGTAAAATAGAACAAGTCTGGAGGGACCGGTCTGGGCTTTCAGGTGAACGAGGCTTTAAAGTGGTTCCTTACGGCCCCACGGAGTAAATGTTCAGTGTTTCTGCTTTTATGTGGTGGGATATTAACCCAGTGAAATACAAGTGGTGGGTTTGCTTTCCTAAAGTGCTTCGAGCTCCTGGGGATGCTCTGGCACAAAGTTTATTCCTGGAGCTGCTGGGCCCATCCCTCGGGGCTGAGGATGGAGGGTAATGGACCATTTAGTTGTTAATGCAAATAAGAGCTATTAAGATAAATTAAAGAAAGAAGTGTAAGGACAACTGTGCTCTGAGTTGCTGTAACAAACACCATCATCATCTTGTAATTAAGCTGTGAAGACTCTGCAAGATCCCAATCCAACTGTGCAACTGCCAGGCAGAAATATGTCAGCTCTCGTGCTCTGCTGTAATTATTTGGGAAGTTATTCTGCTCATCCCGCCTCAGAAACATTCCTGGCCAAGAGGTTGGTTGGGGGAAGGCACTGACACCAACTTGCTCCAGCTGATCCAGCCCATCCCTATTAGCAAACGATGGGGAAGTGTCAGTAAATCCCAGCTGGAGAGATGAGTCTATTTGGAGTTGACACACAATATGCTCTGTGTTTGCCTTGGCTTAGCCAGGCAGGATAGTAGGAAGACACTCTCCAAGTCAGGGCTTTACTTTGGGGCTGTGCCTGCACTGTAATTCCAAGCCTGTGCTTATCCAGGAGCAAAATTTGTCTCCTGGGATAATTAGGGAGAAGACAAGGTACCGACCATGCTTGGGAGAAGTAATCTGCTGTAGTGATAAGAGAAAGGATTAGACCATTATTGTGGAAAAATAATTTCAACTATTAGCTTAATGCCCAGCAAGGAAGGCAGGAATAATGATGGGCTTTTCCAGCGGAGCGGGGACGGGAACGGGATCGCTGTGGGAAAGCTCCAAGCCAGGAGGAAAAGAGGCTGCACACATGAGTTGTTTGCAAAGGTGCACGGGGAGGATTAAAAAAGGTGAGGGATGTGATTGCAGAGCTTAGGAAAGGGATAGAAAACACGTGGCACAAATTAGCTGGGAAGAGCACTGGAGCAAATAAGCTTCCGGAGAAAGGAGGGAAAAAATAAAGGATGTGGAAACCCCCCAAAAGATGAGCTGAGTAAGAAAACAAACAAGCTGCCCCAGAGGGATGCCTCAGTCCCTTGTTTTCCCTACGTTGTCTCCCTAACCACAGTCACAAATGATGCCCATGTGGGGTGTCACTGGGGTTCACCGGGTGATGCCACGAGTTGCTTTGCGGGGAAAATGCTCCAACACTTCAGAAATACCCTGGAAAGGAAGACAAGAAACATAAAAGCAGAGTTTTCCCTCCCCTGATGCCACACGTGACGTTCCCCCTCCTCCCTGGGGTCGAAGGCAAGGGTCAGGCAGTGATTTTCTGCCAGCTATGAAACACCTTTGCCTGCCTGTACAACACGAGCCAGCTCTTCCCACCTTTCACATTATCCTCCTTTTCTCCACCAGCTTTTCTCATCTTCTGCAAAATGAGGCAGCCGTGAACTCCTTCAAACTGAGGATTATTGGAGTCCCTGCAAATAGAAACCCTCTGGGCTCTGGCTGGGCTGTTAGCAAAGTCAGTGGGAGGCTGGGAACCTCCCCGCTCTGGAGAGCTTGTAAAATGTTTGAAAAGGAGAATTATAGGGGAAAAAAAAGCCCTGTATGCACCGAAATAGCCACCCACAGCCTCCCTCAGCACAATAACTGGATGCAGTAAGTCATTTCTGAGACAGTTGGGCAAGCACTTGATGTGATAACTTGAAGATAAGGGGAAATGATTCAATCACTGATTTTTTTCTCATCACAGCCGAAACAAAGAATATGGAATAACGGTTTGGGCAAACCTTTTAAAAAGGATCAAGGCCTCAAATTCATCATTTTCTCCTGTGTGAGTCACAGCGATGCTGGAATATCTGGGAGAGGTTCTGCCAGCCAAAGAGGCAAATCCCAGTCATGAATTCCTCACGTTTGGACACCTCTAAATATTTTCCAAACAGGAGACCACTCAGAACCTTCTGTACACAAATGATAATTCCCCTGCTGCATCCCTGTTTCTCCTGCCTCACATTTGGCTGGATCATTATTAAAGCACCTTTTGTTATTTGCCTGTTAATGCCATGAGATGGGTCTTCTGTGATTTGTTAAGAGGAACAGATAAGGCTGAGCAAATAAAATAATTTGGACACGGAGGGGCTGGAGCGTGTGCAGGGAAGGGAAGGGAGCTGGGAAGGGGCTGGAGCAGCAGGAGGGGCTGAGGGAGCTGGGGGGGCTCAGCCTGGAGAAAAGGAGGCTCAGGGGGGACCTTCTGGCTCTGCAACCCCCTGACAGGAGGGGGGAGCCGGGGGGGGTCGGGCTCTGCTCCCAGGGAACAAGGGACAGGAGGAGAGGGAACGGCCTCAGGTTGTACCAGGGGAGGCTCAGGTTGGATATCAGGAGGAATTTTTCATGGAAAGGGTGGTCAGGCACTGGCAGGGGCTGCCCAGGGAGGTGGTGGAGCCCCCATCCCTGGAAGGATTTAAAATCCATGTGGATGTGGCACCTGTGGACATGGATCAGTGGTGGCCTGGGCAGTGCCAGGGGATGGTTGGACTCGATGGTCTCAGAGGACTTTTCCAACCCAAAGGGTTCTATGCTTATACACACACACACACACACACACACACGTGTTTGGATGTGTCTTTGGCCCTTGTGCCCCCTTTGCTGAGATTTTAAACAAGTCTCTGTGTCACAGCTGGTGCTTCTCCCTCCACCCACCATCCAGGGAGGGGTGGCTGTGCCTGGTCTTTGCTGCTGTTTCCCCAAGGAGATGCCTCACTTGGATTCCAGGGGTGATGCGAGGATGGGTCTCCTGAGGATGTTAAAGTTCCCCCTCCAGAGCCCACAGTTCCAGGCTCTCCTTGTTTGCCCGTGTAGGAATGTAGGTCTCTGCAGCAGCTGCTCTGAAACCACTAAATTCTTACATTTCAGTCCAACCCTTTGCAAATATAGAGCTCTTTGCTCTCTTTTCATATTGGATGAAAGGATCTCTGCAGAGCCAACGTGGGAATGACGTGTGAGCGAGGTCCAGGAGGAGCCCTGCTGAATTAAATGGAGCTTCTCCCAGGGGCCAGAGCTCTGAATCCCAGCCTGTCCTTGAAAAAAACCGCCTGTCCCATATACAGATCTTTGCTTTTCCTATTCAGGTCAGCTCTGGTGCCTAAACTCTTTATTTCTAATGACAGCTCTTGCCTCTAAGTCAGCTTTCTGCCCAAACACATGTAAAAACACAGATCTTTGCTGTGTTGTTATATCTAAACATCAGACAGGATTTTTTTGGCCAAGCTCCCCCAGAGCTGCCTCCATGTGCTGGGATGCAGGACCTGTGAAGTGATGATCCCAGTGTTTGCCCACATTTCAAGACAGTGGGATAGTTACTCACTTTGGAAGTGGAAAGTCCTCAGGGCAGAAGAAAACTGTTATCTTCTCTACCTTGCTGTTCAAGTGCTCTTTGAATCCTGGAATCACAGAATATCCCGAGCTGGAAAGGGCCCAGGAGGATCATCCAGTCCAACTCTTGGCCCTGCACAGACACCCCAACAATCCCACCCTGTTTAATTAATATTTTCCTCCCCAAATCCTGTCCTTTCCCACATGGGAGCCAACACATCTTCTCCCAACATCCCAGCCCAGGAAAAGCTGAGCCTTTAACCTATTTAGCTTCATTTTGTGCTGTTCTCTGTAGCCAGGCTGGGACACGTGGTGATACAACCCAGCTATTTATACAATCACCCAGAAAATTATGCCCCAGGAGGTGTCTGGGTTGGGTTTTTTTGGGATTACTCTATGGGTTCATCACAACAGGGAGCACCAAGGAGGTGGAGCAGCTCAGGGGCTGGTTTGGGGTGACAGCAAAGGAGCAGCTCCTTGGATGTCCCACAGGACACGGCATCAAACCTCTGGATGGGGCAGGAAGAGCTCTTTCCTCTTCCTCTTCCCATCACATCTGGCCACAACTGGAATTGCTGCAGGATGAAAGCAAATAATTGCTGGCTTTTTATTCACCAGATCAATGAAACAGCAATAAATTTTTGCACAGGTTGCCTCAGACCCCTCTGTGAACACACTCACCATAAGATCCTCAAAGACCCAGAATTTGGGCAAATCAAGTCTCTTCTTTTGCATCAAAACCAAAATAAACATAATTTTGGTGTGAAAAATAATTTCTTCTGTCTCCAGGCACTTGCACTTGGGACCACTGATCTTTCCTTCAAAAGGAATATTTATATTCCTTCCTATTTATATACCCAACTAATATTTGTATTGAAACTCGTTTGAAGTAAATATGTGCCTGGAAGATGTGTAAAGGTCTTTTAAATGTCATTTGCACCAAATCCCAGGTTTCTCTATCCCTGAGCCAACCTATAGACACATTTATGTGTCTCAGTGTTCCCCATGTGGGAAAATCAGAGATATTAGGAAAAAATATTAAGAAATAAAAATTAGGAAAGCTATAAAAATTAGAGAAATTGGAAAAATTTTCACCTCTGGTGAGGTGTGGGCAGAAAATGAAGTGGCAGATAAGTAGCATGGTGTTCTGGATTATGCTCCATGCCCATTCCAAAAGCCATCAGGATCCATCCTCTGCCTCTTACACTTATGAGTGGGGGAACAACTGGGTTAAACCCACACTTCCCTGTGTTTTCTTCCCTTTCCTAAGGCCAGTTCCAGGTTCTGATGGCTGTTTGGGACTCAGACACAGACAGTTGCAAACAGCAGCTATAAATAAACCCGAGGCAAAACAAATCACTATTACATGTGGCCGTGTAAAAAACCTCCCAGGCTGAGTCTGGAGGAGCAAAGGAAGAGCTGTGCTATATTTATACTGGGCTTAATTGGACTGAAATGCATTAAAAACAACAACAGAGGAGTTGGAACGTGCTGGAAAAGGTGAATTATGTGGGATGTTTAATCCTTGGCTATCCTCTGCAGCCAAGGGATGGTTTCCTACTGATGCTCATCCAAAGCAGTGATGGCTTTTCCCTGAAGGAGCAGTTTGCAAACTGAGTCAGGGCAGGGTTAGGCTGGATTTCAGGAAAAGGTTCTTCCCCCAGAGGGTGGTTGGGCACTGCCCAGGCTCCCCAGGGCAGTGGGCACAGCCCCAAGGCTGCCAGAGCTCCAGGAGGGTTTGGACAATGCTCTCAGGGACAGGGTGGGATTGTTGGGGTGTCTGTGCAGGGACAGGGGTTGGGTTCAAGCAGCAACTCTCCTAAAGCAACCTAAGGACCTTCCTCCTGCTCAGAGCACAGGATTTAAAAATAAATGAGACAAGAAAACAAGCCCAGTCAGATGTACTCAGGATCACCCTCATACTCGGAGGTTTTTTTCTCTTAACTTTAAACCCCGGGTTCTGCAAACAGCCCTGACAAAATGGATGGCTTCTCTAAGCTTCTCTAAGCTACACCTTTTTTTTTTTAGGGTAAAAATAGTGGCTTAATGTCCTTTTGAACCAGAAGAACATCTGGCTCATCTCTATGGCGCCTTGCAGCCAGTGATTTTTTGGAAAGGGCAAGTGCATGGCTGTGTTTAATTCCTGCTCTACGTGGGACACCCTCACGTGCGGTGTCACAGCTCCAGCTCTTTGCCATCCCCGTGCCCCTCTGGAGTCAGTGCTTTCCTGGAGCAGCCAGGACGGAGCTGAGCTCAATCCACGTGATTTATCCTCCCCGGTGCTCGCTTTGACAAAGCTAATCTTTGAGAAATGTTTGAGCAATCAAACCCTCGGCAGCTCATGTGCCTCTCGCTCCCAAAACCTCCTCGGTTCCCAGCTGCTGCCAGGGGGCTCCGACTGGAGGGAACTTAAAGGGAAACAGCCACAACAAAAAAAACCCCTTCCCTGTGGCCAGGTCCTTTACTGTTATAATATTTCCTTTTAAATGTTTTTCTTTTCTCCAGGCTCGCTCCCTGGTGCTGCTGCACCTTCCCCTCCTCGGTTCCCAAACTCTGCTGCCCTGGCTCTGCCCAGCACCAGGAGTGGGGGCCAGGTTGGGGGGGCAGTTCCTGCTCCTTCCCCTCTGTTCATCCAGGCCCAGGAGCTGGACATTCCATGTGGACATTCCATGGACACCCCCGTGTCCTGGGTGATCCCTGTGGGCAGAAGGGGAAGGGGGATTCTTAGGTGAGACCCCACCTGCAGAGCTGCCTCCAGCCCTGGGGAGCAACATCCAAGGGATGTGGAGCTGCTGGAGCAAGTCCAGAGGAGGCCACAGAGATGCTCCAAGTGCTGGAGCCCCTCTGCTCTGGAGCCAGGCTGGGAGAGTTGGGGGGGTTCACCTGGGGAAGAGAAGGATCCAGGGAGAGCTGAGAGCCCCTTGCAGGGCCTAAAGGGGCTCCAGGAGAGCTGGAGAGGGACTGGGGACAAGGGATGGAGGGACAGGACACATGGAATGGCTTCCCACTGCCAGAGGGCAGGGAGAGATGGGATATTGGGAAGGAATTCCTGGCTGGGAGGGTGGGGAGGCCCTGGTCCAGGTTGGGCAGAGAAGCTGTGGCTGCCCCACATCTCTAAAAACAATTAACACTAAATAATCTTGGCAGTGTCCTGCCCAGTTTTCCACATTCCTCATTTCCATGCCTTTGAGCTGCCCAGCTCTGGGGTGAGGGGGGTTGTTTCCCAAACCAGCTCGTTAAACAAACCCCTCCCTCGAGTGCACAGCCCGTAATAACCCCGCTGGGAGGGGGATTGCTCGGGACACTCATCAGCATCATCTCCCATCAGCTCGCCCTGCCCTCTGCTCCCTCCTCCTCCTCACATCCCCCGAGCTGCAGCAGCCTCTGCCCCACAGGACAGGGAAGCCTTTAAGCTCAGGTCTGATGGTTCCTACACACTCACTCCTTTTCTTTTTTAATTCCCCATCATTGCTTTTATGCATTTTTTGAACCGAGGTGGTGTTTTTTTTCCCTCCCCTTTTCTGTTTGTTATTGTTTTCCATTCAGAGCCTTTAATGTTCCCTCATGCCCTCGTTTCAACTCAGCTGTGGAAGAGCGATTTAACACCTTCCCCCCAGCTTTGTTAAGGTGTGAAGGCCTCATTATCCCTGATCCCAGCCCACGCAGGCAGGAATGGGCAGCCTGTTCCCACCCCTAAATCTCCCTGACTCCCTGGCCGAGGTCTCTGGGTAATAAGGGCACAGGAAATTGTTGATTCGAGCGTTCTCTTGAAAAATGTAAACTTTGGGTCTCCTCTTGGCTGTTTTGGCAATGGGGGGAAGTGGATGGGATGTATTGGGAGGGAGGCTGGAGAGAAAAGAAAGGCACATCAAGTGTTGCAGCCCTGGAAAAAAGTTTCCTGGGACACCCCAGTGCCCACTTGTCACACCTGGATCCACCAAAAGTGAGGCTTCAAAGCAGGATGTGTCCTGTGTCCCCATCCAAGAGGCACAGGATGGTCCCAATGTCCTCACAGGTCCTGGGATCACCAGAGCACCCCACTGATGACCAGCCAAGATATCCAGACTCATTCCCACCAGCTCCTGTGCCCCTGGGGGCTGAACAGGTCCAGGTAAGTCCCTTCTACCAAGTCCCATCAGCCAGCACAGCTGGAGGCTCTTCATCCCCTCCTGAGCTTCTCTTGAGGCCAAGTAAAGCCTGGGTGAACACTGACTCTGGTGATTTGCCAAAAAAGATTAATTATTTCCCATGTTTTACAAATTATAAAATAGGGATCAGGAGCCACCCTAAAAATTAAGGGGAGTCATCCAGAGGAGTAAGAAAAGGCATCCAGGGGAATATGTCCATGGAGGTGTTTGGATCCTTTCTCAACAACCAATTTATCTCCAGAAGGCAAAGTAAGTAGCACTTGTGCATAATAATAATAATAACAACAACAATAATAATACCACAACCACCAAGCCCAAATATATAATTTCCTTCTGAAAACTGAATGACATATAGATGACAACAACATCTAATATTCCCTACTGAATTAGGGACAAGGCCCTGGAGATAACAGCACCTCTGCTCTCCAGAGCATAAGTGGGGAGTGGGAAAAGCCACAGAGTTCTGCTTAGCTAAGCTTGGCTCAAAGGCTGAACCTCCAGCCTGATTTAAGGAGTAAGTGCTTTCAATTCACCTCAATATTATTTGACCCCAAAGTCAATAATTTACACTGTCCACTTCTCCCTAATACCTGTCATGTTTGTAACCATAATAATCACAATAAATGAAACAATTTTCAGCCTGTTTTCTCCAGTCCTTTATGGTCAACAGCATCTGCTGACACTTAAGTCCTGAGGTGCCACCACTGCTGGGGAGGTGTCCAAGCCTTGAAGCCACGTTTCCTTAGAACTTCCCACATGTCCATGAAGAATCTCAAGATCATTTGGGCTGGAAGTGACCACCAAGTCCCCCCTTGTCCCCCAGCTCAGAGCACTGAGCATCACAGCCAGTCCTTCTTCGGACACTTCCAGTGGTGGAGACTCCAAACCTCCCTGGGCAGCCCCTTCCAGTGCCTGACCACCCTTTCCAGGGAGAAATTCCTCCTGAGAAGAGAGGGAGCAGCAAAGCAGTTGCCCTCCTCGAGGCTCTGGGCCTTCTGCTTCATCTCTGCCTGCTTTATGTCACTTGTCTCCCTGCACGGAGTAAAACCCAAACGTTTAAAGTTCATTTGGAGTGGAAAACAACCCCCTCTCCCTGCAGACTCACCAAAGCAGCTCCACAACCCACCCCAGGGACTCCTGGCCCCGCTCAGAAACCCAAGAGCTCACACAGGCAACATCTGCAATTCATAATTCTGTCAGGCAGCTCCAGCTGGGGGATGTTTCGCTGCCCCGCCGGTTGGACGACGGCAACGACTTCCTATTAAAAAAAAAAAAAAAAAGAAAAAAATAAAATTAAAGAGTGAGTTAAGGTCAAAACCAAGAGAAGTCCTTTTATTTGCTGACAAAGAAGGCAGGGAGCTCAGCCCTCAGGGCTGGCTGGGTGCCCACTTCCCCCAGCCCGGGGTGGGGACACGATTGCGACACCGAGAGGAAGATGCTGTTGCATAACATCTTCCTCACATCCCCCTTCCATAGTTATCCTGTGTTATCCTATCCTAGTGGCTGTGATCTGCTTATTTTTTATTTCATTGTTTTTTCTAAAAATATTTTAATACTAAATTTAATCTTTTCTAGAAACATTTTAATATTAAATTTAATCTTTTCTAAAAATATTTTAATATTAAATTTAATCTTTTATTTTCGTAAAATTTTAAAAAAACATTTTAACTTTTTAAGAAAAATTAAATAGACAGGATGGATTTCTTTTCTCTCAGCTATTTTAGCCAGCCCTGCCAAAACAACTGGCTCGTGGATACAAAGATTTTGGAGATGCATATTCTGCTTTTTTGGTTTGTTTTTTTGTTGTTTTTTTTAAAGCTTCTTCCTGGGCAAGTCTCCACACTGGGATGCACCAGCATCTATGTATTGCATTCTATAGAATAGTTTTGGCTTGGACATAAGTTTTGCTTCATGCCTACTCAAAACACATATGTAAATAGGAGGCAGTGTCAAATTGAAAAAATACCGAGAAAAAATGTGGTAACACATGGAGGAAGCAGAGAAAAGAGACTCTTAGGGATGAAATTTCAAATGAGATGGGAGAGTTAGCGAGGAGGAGGCAGAGAAAACACTGCTTTAAATATCAGGAGTTGCAGGAAGAGATTTGGATACAGATAACGTGGAGAAATGTGGATGTTGGGAGTGAGGAGTGACAAGCTGAGGGGATTGAGAGGCCAGGTCAGTGCCAGCTGCTCCTGGGCAGCTCTGGATCTCCCACTGACCTTCCTAAGGAATATCCAGAGTTCCAGAAGAGTTTGGATAACTCTCCTGAGCACACGGTGGGATTTTGGGGGTGTCCTGTGCAGGGCCAGGAGTTGGACTTGATGATCCTTGTGAGTCCCTTCCAACTCAAGATATTCTACAATTCTGTGATGCCATTATTGTCCCAAAGGTTAAATTTAAAAGTTTTCACAAGAAAAAAAACCACCAAAACATCCTCAAAATGTTTCCTGACTCTTCTCCTGCTTTGCTTCTGAACTGACCTCAAAAATCCGACGGTGGGAGACTCGCGAAGGTCCCGCGGGAGGGAAGGTCCAGCTGCACCCCATAAATACCCCCCACACCACCACCACCACCACCAGCACGGCTCCCCTGTTAGAAATTCAACCCACGCAGCTCCGAAACGTTTGTGCAGCCAAGATAAACTCTGGGAAGAGCGGCTTGGATTCATCCCCGAGGGCGTGCGAGCTCGGAGCCACAAAATACTTATGGAAATTAATACCGCAGTGGATTAGAAACCGCACAAGATTTGTCCTGAGCAGCCAACATCTGCTTTCTGCCACGGCAGCGTTTTGCCTGCTGCACTTCCCAGCCCCAGGAATATACTTATTAATTGGAAAACTGTCCTGGTTTCTTGTAGTTGTTTTTGTAAGCCGTGTTCAGAGCGGCACATCCCATCTTATCCAAGTGTGTTGTCTCCCAGAGCTGTAAAACTAATGGGGGCATCAGCAAGGTCGTTTAAAAATCCAGGGAGATATAAATCATCCCTGACTTGTTGCCACATGGAGTTCAGGCTGGCATCTTACACACTTCATGCCCTGCATCTGCTTCCTGGGAATATCCTTGCACAGAAGGTGTGAAACATCCTTATGGATCCATGTAAAAATATACAGTGATGTGACAGGATGCTAATTAGCAGACAGGAGCTGGTAATTAGCATACAGGAGTCAGTAATTAGCAATAGGAATGATTAGAGGCAGAGCTAAAAGTAAACACACCCAGTGATGGTCCTAGAACAAGTGGGAAAAATTAAGGAAGTATGTGGAATATGGAGCAGAGGGGACGGGAAATGTGGTACAAATACAGCTCCTTACTGGGAAAGATTCCAGTGGCCTCTGTGGGCCATGGAGATGGGGTTTGGGTTGGGCTTGTGTGAGAATTGGAGGGCAAATTCATCCCCTCAAGGCTTGGGATTCGGGCAGAGCTGTGGGATGCTCTGGAGCAGCCTGGAGCCGTGGGAATCCCGCCGGCTTCGGCTCAGGAAAGTCAGTTCGGAAACCCAAACAGAGTCACCTGGGGGGTGGAGAAGCAGCTCAGTGCTGTGAAGTGGCTGGACTCAAAATCAATTTGTCTGAGCTTTTGGTGCCTTGGCATCCCCCCACTTTAATCCCAGGCTGCTCCATGCTTTGCTTTTCCCAGAGGACTCCGCTCCACCCCGATGGTCTGGGATGTAACGGAGCACGGAGCCACGAAATCACATCTCTCTTTTCTCACTGCATGTAGCCTCTCATTTGGTTATCTTCTGCAAAATCAGCTGCAAGGAGACACTCCAAACACCCCCCTGGGAAACCAGTGAGAATTCCAGTAAATGGGAACACCAGGCTGTGCCTCCCTGTGGGGAGAAAGGCACTGCTGGGAACACCTGGGTGGGCTTAGTGGAGGTTGGTTGTGGCCAGCACTCAGTTGTCAGTGGGGTTCACACCAGTACCAACCATTCCTGGCCTCCAGATGTTTCCACTGACCCCAAAATGCCACCCCAGCATTGCCCTCCACCACCACCAAGTGCCACAAGGACACCAAACCTCATCTGCCACCTCCCCAAAGCTCCCTCCTTTCGGTTTGTGTGGTTTGGATGCACTGGATCCATTAAAACAACGACCCCGAGGGTGTCCCAAGCTTGGAGCTCACCAGCTTCAGCAGGAGCCAAGAGCAGACCACCCAGACCTTGGTGACTCAAAGTGTTTCTCAACCAGTTTAATGGTATTTTCCACGCAAGACAAAGCCTAAATAATTCAGGATTTGACAGAACCCTGTTGATTAACATCCTACAGTTTGGAATGGGGTATTAACCCACAAGGTGCCGGCACCCACCCCAAGAGGAGAACCTCAGCAGTCCCAACCTGACATTGGGCAAGAGTACTTAGCACAAAACCCCTCAAAAAACCACAGAACCACCCTCTCAAAAATAATATGAACTAAAATAATTGAGTCAGTTCAGCACTAAAACTAGGAGGGAACAGGAGCTGAGAGAGGAACATGTGATTTAGGTTTTGTAGTGGATAATTAAAGAGGAACTGAAATTAATGCAGCCTTTTCCCCTTGCTCTCATCAGCACCACTAAGCTATATATTATCAAGTGCATTAGGCTGGCTTTGGGTTTATTTTATAGGAAATTTCAGTTTTATCAGTGCAAGGCTAATGCTCATTCCCTTAGCTTGACTTCTTACCATACTAATGAAGCAGCTCCCTCAGAAACAAATTGTTTTTCCACAGAATTTTTTACATAATCAAGATTTAAGGGTTCACTGTAAGAGAGGTCAAACTTCGGGATGTGACTGCAGAGCTTGTCTGTCTCTCCCTGGATGGGACCCAAGGGAAGGGCCAGTTTGGAGCCAAGTGCTGCCAACTCTTCCCATTGCCCCAAGAGGGCTCAGACCATCAACTGGTGGCAGAGCAGAGCAGTGAAAATCCCTGTCAGGAACAGGAGAGCCCTCCCCCAGCTTCCAGCCCCCTCCAAGCTGCCCCCAAAAGCTCTGCAAACTCCAGGAGATCCAAATGAGCCGCGTGGATCTGAGCAAACACACATGCACAGACGTGAACAGCCTGACCACGGCCTGAAGGACTTGATTTTTAAACACCAATTTCCTTCTTTCTTAAAAAAGAAGCAGCTGCAAACACTTGTCAGCACCTCCCACAGCACTCTGCTGCCCTGGCTTACCTTGTCTCCATGGATTTGTTCATCAAGGATGCTCCTTGTGCTCTGAATCACACCGGGAAAGGGATATTTTTTTCCCCTCAGATTTGCCTAAAAGGCAAATTCCTTCCTTATTTTATATCCTTTTTTCCTGCCTTTTCCCTCCTCTTGCCCACCCTTTACTCCTCTCAGCCCAGGAGAGCAACATCCAGGACATTCCCTCTCTCCATCCCATGGCATATTCCTCATCCTCATCCAGGCTCTTACCTCTCTACCTGTTTCTCTGAATTTTCCAGTACTCCAAGCACTGAAATATAAACACATTTGAAGACTAGGATTTGATAAATTGCCTGTTATTTTACATTATCATGTGGTATTAGACTTGTAGATAAAGCTCTAAGCCACAGTGTTGAACTAAACACCTTCTCAGTCTTATCAAGAAAATTGAGGGAAAACATGAAGATTCTCCCCCTTTTGCAGGGGAAATTCCCCACCGACTAAAATTCTCAGAAAACATTGATTTGAGCAAAATTATTAAACATAATTTGAAGACTGGGATTTGATACTTAATCTATGATTTTATATTATCCCACGATATTAGAGGCCAGCCCTCACAAAACCATTTTCTCAGAGAACGCCCTCGGAAATTTTGGTCTTTGGGGCTTGAAACAAAAAAAGGGACACTTTTAAATTAAAAATTTGCTATAAAAGCTTTCCTGTTAAAAAATCCAAACTGCTTTCAGCACTTCCCAAGGCCATGTATGCCAGGGAACAGGGGAGGGCTGGAAAGACTGTGGTTTTCCCACAAGGGACATCTCCTGTGCCACTGGGAGCCAACGACACGTCCAACGGTGCTGTTGGAGGCTCCTCTTGGTGCTGCTGTTTCCTTCTGGTCAGAAATGTTGGGGTTTTTTTTCTTTGTCACCTGCTCTTCAGAAGGGCTGGAAATCTGGGAAGCGCTTTAGGGGCTTGGTCAAAATCCCATTTATATCCATCAAAGCTTTCCCATCGACTTCAGCTGATCATCCCCTTGGGAAAGGAGGGAAAAGGGTCTGTTTTAAGGGTGACCTTTGCAGGCTGTTCCTGATCAACACCAGGGAATAATGCCCACCATATGTGCCTTTAGAGATGAGTCTCAGGGTTCATTACCTGGTGCACAAACTCTATGATAATAAAGGAAAATTAATAGGAGGATGTATTAATTTTGCTTATTATCCCAGAATGGTTTGAGTTGGAAGGGACCTTAAATCCCATCCAGTCCCACCAGGGACACCTTCCACTAGCCGAGGTTGCTCCAAGCCCCGTCCAACCTGGCCTTGGACACTTCCAGGGACCCAGGGGCAGCCACAGCTTCTCTGGGCAAGCTGTTCCAAAACAGAAGAAAGGATTAAAGATCCATCTCCGACTGACACAACCATTCCTGCAGAAGCTGGAGTTGGAGGAGAGGTCCAGCAAAGCTTTTCCCTCCCAGTGTGGCTCCTGCCAACAGCAGCAGAGGAGATGCCTCTGTGTGGACTCACACTTTCCATGGGCACTGCCAGCCCTTGGTGTTCCCTCTCCAGCTGCAGGAATGCTGGAAACTGGGATCTGTCCTTCAAAGGGCCCAGAGAAAAATATCATAAAAGGAGAGATGTTAGAAAGACACGTTGATGGATGTTCCTGGTCCTTGAGTCAGTAATTAGGAGTGGATTTAGGATACACAAACATAAATGTCTGTGCTGGGTCATCTGTCCTGCTGCTACAGGGTTGGGATACATTAATTGGCAACAAATAAAATCAACTCTATCTGTGGACTTTTACCTCAAAAATCTGGCTTTTCCACTGCTCTTATTCCCATTTTTCATAGGTAAATATTTAACACTGTGGCCAAGGGCAGTGTTACCGCCCCCTCTATATTTATATATATATATATATTTATATGTGTGTGTGCATTTATATATATAAATGTATACGTATACAAAGGTATTTATATGTGTTTGTGTCTTTGCAGTGAAAAAGACATAAAAATGCATATACAAAAATTCACTGCAAATACACAGATGCATAAATATAAATAAATAAATATATCTATATATATGAATGTCACAGCTGAACAAGTTGCTGTGCTGATACTTAGAGATAATCCAATCAGACACAGGACCTGATTACATCACCCTCATTTTTTTTTCCTGGTTTTCCTCTGTTTTTCCTTCTCTGAGAACTCGTTAAAATACCAACCAAGCCCAACTTAAAGCCATCTCTCCCAGCAGGGTGATGAAGAGTGACAGCTCAGAAAACTCCCTGCCCAGAGATTTAGAGCTGAGGCTCAGGGATGGCCCAGGGATGGGGGGATTGTGCTCTTATCCCAGCCATAAATGTGGGGAAAGCAGAGCCCCCCTGGGCCAGGGGCTAATTGGGAACGGGGTAATTGCTCGTTCTGCTCAGCTTTTGGACTCAGTCCCAGTGAAATGGATATTAATTTGATTGGGTGCAATTTTATTGATGTTATCAGAAAAATACCCTGAGTTTCAAAACATTTCCCTTTTGTCTCAAGTGAGCCAAGTGCAGCTCCAGGTCAAGAAGCAGGAGAAGGCTGTGACTTGAGTTTGCTGCCAGTTTTTAGGGTATCAGGGCACGCCAAGCCCCACATTTGACCAGATCCCTCTGCTTCTTGTGCTGCTGTTTCTGCCTGTGACTAAACCAGAGCCCATCTCCAAGTGCTTGGAGAGCTGTGAGCACATGGGTCTGCCTGCAGACATCATAAATCATGGAAAAACGGGATGGTTTGGGTTGGAAGAGACCTCCAAAGCTCATCTGGTCCAACCCTGTGCGATGAGAAGGAACATTTTTCTACTAGACCAGGTTACTCAGAGCCCAGACTGTGATCTCTGCATTAAAATATGTCCAATTAGCAAAATCTTGAAGCTTAATGATAAGGAAGCAGCAATCCCACACCCCTTGAAGGAAGATCCCCTTGCCCACAACCCTTTGCAGGTCTCAACAGCCCAGGGAGTGGTTTTAGCACCAGAGGATGAATTAAAGGCTGTAACTCCATCAGACCACGGGAATTCCCCCACTCTCTGCTGGATTTCCAGCTACATTTGTGTCTCTTTTCTCATCCTACAGTTTTATTTGGATAAAAGAGATTTCTGGCGAGTAAAATGATGCTTTTGTAATCCTCTGCTTATGTCTGGGTAGCAGAGGGAGTCTGTCTCAGTCAGAGACCGAGTCAATCACAGGTCTCTGTAATTAGCAGGTGATTATTTCCTCCTCACTGGCACCTTCCTTAATCCGTATCTGAGCAGATCCCTTCTAAATCCTGATAAACACCTTGTCCATTTTGGAAAGAAAAGGGAAAAGGCAAAAGTTTTCATCCTCTACTTCCCCAGATGTATTTTTTTTTTGGGCTAACCTTGAAGTTTATTCCCATTTTCTGTTTCTTCAGAGCCGGCCAAGCACGGGACACTTTGTGTTTAGCCCGTTTCCTCACTGCTGGGTACTGGGGGGCTCCAGTGCCCCTGCAGCTCCTGCTCTTTCCATTATGGGAGCAGCATAAATTAAAAGAGAGACGTTTTAATCGCCATTAGCCTGTGACCCGGTCCAGGTTTCACCCACTGGGAGGGATTTTGGGGAGGGAGAGACGTCAACGCTGTGCTACGAGATGATTGATGCAATGAGCTATATAAGAACTGTGTTTCCAAAGGAAACACTGCCGGGAGTACCTGCCTGCTCCAGCGGGTTGTCCTTGCTCGGTGCAGGAGATATTTGGAGCATCATTAGGCCTTAATGACCCCCCTGCTGTGATAACCAGCCTGGAGCCTCAGGACACTCATTTAATGGGGCAGTGCCTTGGGGCACTTGGGCGTCAAAGGAGGAGGGTGGACGAGGCTTTCCCTGGCAAAGAGCAGGACTGGCTGTCTCCTCAAATATCCACCCAGCTCCAGGAGTTGTTTTATCTGCAGGAAAGAGCTCCAGAGGGGGTTTTCCTTAACTCTCTCCAGTTTCCTCTTACTTTGCAATGGAAGGGCTCTCAGTGTGTACTTTGCTCTCCAAGCAAGTGCAGAGGAAACAATATTTAGTTATCTAAAGAAACTGGAAGGTTTTAGGGGAAACAGCCAGAAATTCAAATGTTATTGTTTGCTTCATGGGCTCTGGCCAGTGAAGTATTTGAGGCATTAATAAAAACACGAATAATCTCTGTAACACAAAGAGTCTCTGTGGCTGCAACGGGCAGAAGAAACAGTGCTGGGCTTTGCTCTTCCCAACTCCCTCTTCCCTCCCAAAAAGGGGTTTGCTTGCATGGAGATTCATAGGATCATAGAATCACAGAACCAGCTGGGTTGGAAGGGACCTCTGAGATCATCAAGTCCAACCCTTGATCCAACCCCGCCGTGGTTCCCAGCCCATGGCACTGATGCCACATCCAGTCTCATCTTAAAAACCTCCAGGGATGGAGAATCCACCCCTTCCCTGGGCAGCCCATTCCAATGGCTGAGCACCCTCTCTGCAAAGAAATTCTTCCTAATCTCCAACCTAAACCTCCCCTGGCACAGCTGAAGACCCAGTTCTCTTGTCTTGCTGATGGTTGCCTGGGAAAAGAGACCAACCCTCCCCCGGCTCCCCCCTCCTGTCAGGGAGTTGCAGAGAGTGAGGAGGTCTCCCCTGAGCCTCCTCTTCTCCAGGCTGAGCCCCCCCAGCTCCCTCAGCCTCTCCTCACAGCACTTGTGCTCCAGTCCCTTCCCCAGCCTCGTTGCTCTCCTCTGGACCTGCTCCAGCCCCTCCATGTCCTTCCTGAGCTGAGGGCCCAGAACTGGACACAGCACTCCAGGGGTGGCCTCACCAGTGCTGAGTCCAGGGGCAGAATCACTTCCCTGGCCCTGTTGGCCACCCTGTTCCTGAGCCAGGCCAGGATCCATTGGCCTTCTTGTCCCCCTGGGCACACTCTGGCTCCTGTTCAGCTCCCTGTCCATCCCCACTCCCAGCTCCCTTCCTGCCTGGCTGCTCTCCAGCCACTCTGTGCCCAGCCTGTGGGGCTGGAGGGGGTTGTTGTGGCCAAAGGGCAGGACCCGGCACTTGGCCTGGTTGAACCTCATCCCGTTGGAACCATCCCGTTGGAATCCAGCACCTCTGTCCCCGCTGCTTCAGCTCCTCAGGGAAACCTTCCCATGATCCACATTAATCTGCAGGAGCAGACACGGCGTTCAGCACATCCATCTCCCCAGTCTGTCAGCGGGAGTAGGTCACATAATGCAAAACTCCTAATATTTTGACTCGGCTCCTCATCACGCTCTCCAAAATCTGCTCGACAGCAGGAAGGGAGGGGTTTCTCTCCTCGCTCGTGAAGCTTCAATTCTAATGTTGGAATTGTTCTATAAAACGCTTTTCTCATCAAGGGCTGCAGCAATGGGCTCTGGTTGTGGTGGTATCCCGGGGATATTCCTTCTTGGGCTTCTGGCAAGACTCTGGGAGGAGGATTTTCCCCCCTGATCTCCCCTGGTGTGGGGAAGCGCTGGGAGAGCTTCCTCTTGATGTCTCCATCCCTCTGGAGAGAGGGATATCCAGGCTCTGGAGCTGCTTAAATCTGCTCTGAGATGTCTGTGGGCTGGGTTGGTTTTACCCAAGTGTTCTCCCAGGATGGAAACATCCACGAGTGAAGTGGGGGCACTTCTCTGTCCATGCCTGCCCGCAGTGCAGGCAGTGGTGTCCCTGCTGAGCCCATCCCTGGGGATGCTCAGGATTTTATGGCTCATTTTAGAGCTTCCATGCATCAGTTTAAGGAGCTGTCACTGTGGATGCAGCAGCAATGAATTCCCAAGGCTGCTCTTTCCAGTGTAGCTCCAGCAGGGACCAGTGGGAGCTGCATCCCGGGAACTACAAGTGCAGCCAAACGAGGGGATGAGGGGAAGGAAAACAGCACAGGCACCACACAAAGGATCTGTAATTCCAAAGAACAGATCCTGCATCACTAAAGCAGATTAATGTGTGGATTTTTATGGTGTTGGATATAGAAACCACCTGCACAGTGGGACAACAGCAGCGGGCAGCTCCAGTGCCTTGGAAGGTATCCCTGCTCCTGCTAAATATTCCCTGCTGTTGTTCACTGCAGTGATTATCCTGGATATTTGCTGATCATAAGTTAGTTTTCTAATGGAAATGCAATCACAGCACAGAGTTATTTGAATCCAGCTGCTTCCCAGGGTGGATGATGAGAGCCCTGCCCAGGCCACCACTGACCCCTGTCCCCAAGTGCCACATCCACAAGGCTTTTAAATCCTTCCAGGGATGGGGACCTAACCACTGCCCTGGGCAGCTGTGCCACGGCTGGAGAGCCCTTTCCATGAAGGAATTTTCCCAGTATCCAACCTGAGCCTCCCTGGCACAGCTTGAGGCCATTTTCCCTCATCCTGTCCCTTGTTCCCTGGGAGCAGAGTCAGTGGTGGCCTTGGCTGTGCTGGTTGGACTTGACAGTTTTAGAGGACTTTTCCAACCTAAACCATTCTGTGATCCCATGGAAACATCTTCCCCTGGTTTATATTTCAAATTGAGCATTTTTCATGCAGAAAAATGGTGCCAAAGTGCTCCTCTTACACCAGTGCTGGTGGAGGCATCTGCAGTGCCCAACCTCTGCCATGCTGATCCAAGGGAATTCCACTCATTCCTCCATCTGGGATAACTTCTGGCAGCTATGGAGAGGTGTTGACTAAACTCCTGGAAAGACAGAGACACTTCTGAAACAGCCCATTTTTTGGTGTGTGAGCAAAAAGGGTTGCTCGTCCTTAAGGAAGGTCCTTCAGTTTGGGATTCCTGCTTGGAGACCCTCATCCAGCAACCAGGAGAGAGGAAAAGGCACATAATCACATTTATCATCCCTTTTTATCAGAGTTTCTCACCAGATTTACAGTGATAACATTTCCTTAGATTTTTTTTAGTGCAATTTGATATTTTGGGGTCTTTTTGGCTAAGGAAAATAAGCAGCTGGGGGGTGAGATATAAAGAAAAGTGAGTCAAAATACCAAAATATTGTATTTTCCTTTTGGGGCTGGAGAGTTTAAATGCCCCTCAGTTCTGATAGGAAGCCTTTGGAGTTGGAATTCTCCTTTCCCAGCCATCTCGGAGCTCCTGAGTTGGCTTTTTTTTTGCCCTCTAACTAAAAAAATCTGCTGCAATCTGATCTCCCACACCCAGATAGAAGGTTTGGGTTGTGTCCCAGCCTTTCTGCAGGCACAAATCCAGCTTGAGAGGAGCTGATTGGAAGGAAATCAGCAGAAGTAACAGATCCTGCCAGTATATCCCAGCCAGGGGCTGAACATCCTCCAGCCTGGGACTTCTTCTCCTTCTCTGAGGACAGTTGGATTGAGCAGGGGATGGTACCTTGGCTGGGTTGTCTGTATTTTAAATATAAAAGCATTTCCCTTGCAGAAAGGGCTTCTGTAGCACAGGGGATGCAGGTAAAAAAACCCTATAAAATAATTTTAAAAAATTTATTAATATATTTATATATATTAGAGATAGATATACTTTATTATGTATTATATATAAAATGCATCAGTGGAGGTACCTACAGGTGCAGAACATTTAGGAAGAGTTATGATTAAGAATTTCGTAATATTATTAGATATGGATTATTTATAATAAAACCCAGAAGAGTTTATAATAAAACACAGAAGAGTTTATAATAAAAGAGGCCACCAAGAGTTGTGCAACTCTGTGGACAAGCTCTTCCCATCCAGGACAAGCTGCTGGCCAAGCCCTGAACCTCATGGTCCATCTCCCAAATAATTTTGCCCCAAGCCAGGCCCTGCTTTGCTGCACTAATTTGACCATCTCTTTGCTTCTGTGGGAGCCCTTTCCTCCTGGAGGTCTGTTAATATTCATATCCTTGGATTATCTTCTTATTCCAAATTAAGGGATACTCTGTGCACTCCACTAATGGAGCATGACAGTGTCTGTATCTTGATTTAAAATCACTGATAGGGTTGTTATTCCAGGTCAGGCTGCACAAGGAAGCAGGAGAACACTTTAGGGAATACTCAGTGTTGTTTCTGCTGTGGACAAACATAACATCCAAGTGGTTTTTTTTCATTTAGAGGTGTTTATTTTAGTCTTAAAATATATGCAGGAATCTTCTCCTTAATCCAATCCTTCTGTGTGTCTGGGCTTGGGTGTTGTTTGATCTGAGCATGGACTTGGATATGTTGTATATGGGGTTTTTATGATGGCAGCAGGGTCTCTTCCAGCCTCTTACTCCATTCTCCTTCTTGCTGGGAGCATCCCCAGCTCTGGGATCCATCAATCAACGTGTTTACAAGGATTTATTTGTCTCCAAATCCCAATCAAGCCCCTCACTCTCCACATTCCCACCACCTTTGGGAGGATGGAGGGGCACAAACCCCCTCCAGAGCAGAGGTGGGTGCACACTGCAGCCCTTGCCCTTCCCGCTGCATCTCCTCAGCCTGCTGGGGTGTTGGGATTTGAGGATTTGCTCCAAGAGCCTTTTGTCCCCCAGCCAAAGTGGCTCCTTGGCTGCCAACGAGCAGCGCCGTGTCACCCTGTCAGCACCCTGACCACGACCAGACCACGGGTCCCACCCGGCTCCAAAGGATGAGCCCCTGCGAGGGAAAAGGGAGCAGAGCCAGGAAAATTGGGATCCAGCACTTCCAGCTCCACAGACCAGCCCTTCTCTGCTGCCTGACCCCCTCAGCCCTTCAGTCTCTTCCACTCCCACAGCGATTTCAACTCCTGGGAAAAAAGTCAGGGCTGTGATCCCTCCTCTCCTGACTCTTTGCCCGCTGTTGTTTCGGGCTGAATCAAAGGGTTTTCAGAGCTGGGATTGTCGTGGCTTCAAAGCCACAGGCTTCAAAATTGAAAGATGCAACTCAGCTGTTGGGGTATAAATATGCAGAAATTACAGCTCGTTCCTAAACTCAATTGAGCACCATATGATCTGCATTCACTGCAGTCAATTTGGGCCCATTAAAAGCTATTTGGATGGCTGTTTTTACAGTTAACTGATTTGTTAATGTCTGTTTTGCAAACGTGACTTTGATTGGCTCACCCTAATTTGCCAAGTGGAAGGCCCTCCTAATGAAGCCAAGAGGAGCAGAGGATTTCGTTTGACTTTGCATTTTAATACAACGACTAGAGGTTGTTTTTCCCCTCCAGCCCACACGGGGAGAGACAGAGGGTTGTGGCAAAACACCCCCAGGCCATGGAGCACTTGGATGTACAGGGTGTCTGAGGGAGGGAGAACACAGAGTGGTTGTCTGTCACCCAGGGAGGAGGTTTTGGGGCTTGTGCCAAGTTCAAAGAATCCCAGAATGGTTTGGGTTGGAAGGGATATTAAAGCTCATCTCATTCCACCCCCTGCCATGGGCAGGGACACCTTGCACTAGCCCAAGTGGCTCCAACCTGGCCTTGGACACTTCCAGGGATCCAGGGGCAGCCACAGCTTCTCTGGGCAACCTGGGACAGGACCTCCCCACCCTCCCAGCCAGCAATTCCTTCCCAATATCCCATCTCTCCCTGCCCTCTGGCAGTGGGAAGCCATTCCCTGTGTCCTGTCCCTCCATCCCTTGTCCCCAGTCCCTCTCCAGCTCTCCTGGAGCCCCTTTAGGCCCTGCAAGGGGCTCTCAGGTCTCCCTGGATCCTTCTCTTGTCCAGGTGAGCCCCCCCAGCTCTCCCAGCCTGGCTCCAGAGCAGAGGGGCTCCAGCCCTGGAGCATCTCTGTGGCCTCTGGACTTGCTCCAGCAGCTCCAAATCCTTCCAATATTGGAGGCCCCAGAGCTGGAGGCAGCACTGCAGGAGGGGTCTCATGAGACTGAAGGTGAGAATCCCCTCCTCCTTTTCCTCTGATCTGATTTGCTGCTGTGGAAAAACGCAGGAAAAAGCAAGTCATCATTAGAACTTTTATAACCAATAAATTCTTCAATTCTTTTTTGCAGTCTCAAAAATCATTAAGTTATCGAGACCTGAGACATCTAAAAGTCAACTCTTAAATGCTGCCACAGGAGGAGGAGAAGATGGAGGCTGTGTATCCCACTTGGAGACAATTATTCCTGTTTCTTGGGGGTGATCTTGTCTGCACCCAACTGACCGTGGGAACAAAGACACCCCGACAGTATCTCCCCCTCCTGTGCACTCCTCCCCTGGGTGTTCCTTATCACACACAGGGATCACATCCACTGGAGGGTGGGTGGCAGGATCTCAGGTTTTTCTGGTCCAACTTGAAGGCTCCTCAGGTTTATCGTGGACTCTTCCACTGCTGCAGGCACCACATCAAAGAGTCTCCTTCGGAGTCATCCCCTGGCTCGGGCAGCTGCCCACCAAAACACTGCTGTGGGCTTTGCAACCCCACTGCTGGTTTTACCTCAGCTCTTGAAGGTTCCTCCAGTTCCCTTTGTGTTCTCTCACTCATCCATGGCTTGAGAAACCTCTCACCCCTGCCTGATATCTGGCCCTTAAATGCACCCCCGGACAGGAGGCAGATTTTCTCACTTTACTCTGCTGAGATCTTGGCAGATCAAATTGCACCAAGTTCCTGCAGTTTGTCCTGCACTGGGACAGCTCATTTGGGAACATACCAGCTCAGAGTTGTGTGTGACATCTCAGGTGAGGGCTGCTGAAATTCTCGTGCGTGTCCTGGGAGTTCTTCCTCCCCCTTGACCAGGCAGAACTCTCCCTCTTCACCTTTTTGAACAGATGCAGCCCTCAAGTCTTCATTGGGAGACCCTGAGGGCATTAATTCAACCCTCAAGGTCCCAAATTGTCCATGTTTCCCCTTCAGTTTGTGCCATCAGCACAAATTTCAGCAGCAAACACCACCCCCACACTTTTTTCTCTTGTTATGGTCATCAGTGAACATACCATTGGAAATACCATAATGGAAAATAATATTGTTGTTTCCCATGGATTTCTCGAAGGAAAAGGCTCCTCTGGTTGTCACCTGCCCTTTCCCACTTTCTTACCTGAATCTGACACCCCCTAATTTCCCACCTCCTCCCTGTGCCACTGCAACCTGCTTTTGCTGACATCCAGATGCAATCTCCATTTCCTTTGTCTAAGAATCCCATTATCTTCACAAAGTCAGGCTCAATTAACCTTCCTTTCACCTTTGCTCCACTTTCCTGTCATTTTCCCTTTACCTCTGTAGCAGTAACAGCTCCTTCCTTCATCTATTTCTTTTAAATAAAGTTAAATTAGTCGGCTTTTAATCACCCAATCACCATTTTTCTCAGGTGTCAGTATTGCATATGCTATTCCCCAAGAAAACTCTTGAGCAGTCCTTGGGGCAGGGATCAAAGCCTGTAATTCCTCTCTCCCAAATGGGGGTCCAAATCACTAAGACAAACCACTAAAAGCCCTTCAGTAAAATACCTCTTGTGCTTTCTTAAAGCTTTATTGCCATTAATAGGTCATGAATTAGCAGTAATAACCCCGGGAGCTTCATTAATTTCCTTACTGGGTGTGAATGAAAAAGGTGACCTGGATAAACCCATCATGTTCTGGAAATGCTCATCAGTCCTTGGAGGTTGAAGGTCTTTGCTCCTCTTCCCAAAGCTGTATTTCTCTCCTGCAGTTTGGGTGAAAATGCTTCATAAACCTCAATGGGGCCTTAAAATGCTCAGAAACGAGTGTTTTCACCTCTAGAAATGTGAGTTCAAATGCAGGAAGGAAAACTGAGAGGGAATTGTTGCAACCTGATCACAGAATCCCAGAATGTGCTGAGCTGGAAGGGACCCACAAGGACCATCCAGTCCAACCCTCAGCCCTGCACAGGACAGACCCAAGAGTCACCCCCTGTGCCCCAGAGGATCATCCAAACCCTCCTGGAGCTCTGGCAGCCTTGGTGCTGTGCCCACTGCCCTGGGGAGCCTGAGCAGTGCCAACCACCCTGGGGGGGAAGAACCTTTCCCTGAGATCCAACCTAATCCCAATGTCCGGGCTCTGCTTCATCACCAGACCCAAGGTGGTGCCACCAGTTGGGGCACAGGGAATGAGCCCCAAATCTCTGCCCAGAACACCTCAAATTGACCATGAGCATCAGCAGCTTTGAGATAGTCACACCCAACATCTCCCATGTCCAGGAAGCTGGATGTCACTCAGGTGCCCCAGGCCCTGTACCTGGCACTGGAACCATCAAACTCTGCTTCATTCATCTCCCCAGGGCACATCTCACTGCAACTGGGCCTGGGGGCTTGTTGTCACCCTTTCCAGGCAGCAATCCCAGGGCTGGATGGGAGGCAGAAAGCCCAGAAATTTCATGGCAGACCATTCCTGGTGGATTAACAACAGAGTTTTGCATTCTGCGGTTTGGACAAGCCACTGAGTTTGTGTCCCAAAAACAAAACCAAATGCTGGATTTCCTGACAAGCTCCAATTACTGCTTTGATCCTTAGGGAAAAGAAAATCATTGCTTCACCTTCTCAGCAGGTTTCTGGAGGAGGAGATTGACCCCCAGCCATGCCCTGCTCCACAGATCCCGCTCCTCAAACTGCAGGGTGACACCTTTGGCAGAGAACTTGCTAAAGTAGGTTAGGTGTGTATTTTAGGACACTGTGCATGAGTAACTGCTATTTTAAAAAGCAGGATTCAGGGTCACACAGAAGTGGAGATGCACAGAAGTTTGAAGGAAGCTGGATCTTTCATCTATAACCAAAAAAATCCCGGGGAGGTGAACAATGCTGGCACTTTTACCTTCATCAGTGCTACCCCCCCACAGGCTCCCTTCCTGAGCTCCACAGCTCAGGGGTGTTTGTGTTGGGATGGATTTGGGACAATTTTGGACAAACAGGACAGCACAGGGAACAAGGACCAAAGTGCTGATAATGCCAAGGTTGTGGGTTTGATCCCTGTATGGGCCATTCATTTAAGAGCTGGACTTGATGATTTTTATGAATCCCTTCCAACTGTGAATATTCTGTGATCACATCTGCAGTGGCAGCACCAGGGACCCCCACATCCCATCCTGGGAGTGATTCAGGGCTCACAGAACTGCAAATCCAGGGGCTTTGCTGCTACTTGGGAGGGAGACCCAGGACAGACCCAGCTGGATTTTGGAGCAACCCCAAAAGCACCTTTAATCCTTCCTCCTTGTGACTGGCGTGGTGGCTTCTCTAGGACCACAATGCTGTGGAGGCAGGAGGAGAAATGTTTTTCCATGGCTCCAAAATACATATCCAGGTGTACCTGGCACATGCACCTGGCACAAGAAACTCATGAGAGGCTTTAGCAGAGCCTGCCCAGAGACAGCAGGCTGTGTCCCAAGCCCAGATTTCTGAGGACACACAGGATAAATGACAAAAGGTGACGGCATCCACGGTGGGTGGCCGGCTACAGGGAGGCTCAGAGCCCACGGAAATGACTCAATCCAAAAGAAAATGATAATAAAATCCTACATTCCGCTCAGCACCAGGGGAGGTGATGCCTCTCAGTTTGATTTAGGAGCATCCCCTCTATGTTTCGGGGTAGGAATTTGCTGGGCCAGCAAAGGAAGCAGGTTTGCTCAGCAGCCAGCCCGGCACGAGGGCAGCCTCCCATCTCAGAGGCGTTTGTGGCAGCCTGGCCAGCTTTGCTCCAGCCTGGAAAACATTTTGAGGTGGTTTGAAGAACATTGTTGAAATGCTTTTGCACGTCTGTCACTGCCAGAAGTCTTTACCGGGAATAGGAGGCTCCAGGTTTTCCGCTGGGACACTGGAATAAACCCCCCATCCCATATCCCTGTGCCTGCATGGAGCATTTGCAAACCCTGTGGCTCCATCTGCCACAGCCTAAATGAGCCCTAAGGGTGATTCCTGCCTTCTTTATCCCCACTCTCCCCATCCCAAGGGAACTTGAGTGCCCAACCCATTCCATCCTACCTTCCCCACCCTGGCAATCCTTGGAGCATTTCTCACCCAAGCAACATGTATATGAACACATATGTATATTTTGTGAGACACTTAGGTCATATTTAACTTGGTTTGCAGTGCAAAAAAGCTCTGTCAGCATTTCCTTCATTACATTTAGTGAACACACCCTGCCTTAAGTCACCAGTTCTCATTTTCTGCCCATATTTTCCTCCCAGACATTTTCCTTTACCTCATGTGCTGCTGCCCTGGCCAAGGGATCTCATGGCTCCTGCCCCTGCCCTCTGAATGTCCTGCAATTGCACTTTGATGGCCCCTCATTAAACTTTGTGGTTATTAAAACTATCTCTATAAAAAAAAAGAGGCATTAAGTACATTAATAAAAAGGCAAAAAATCGGTTTATTGACCCAGGAGCTGCTCCAGTGCTGCAGTACAGGGCCCCCACCCCTATCCTCTACTGATCCCATCCCCTGCACATCCCTTTCCAGGGGCTTCTCTCTGCTGAGAAAGCCAGATGAAGTGCTTGCTAAGTACCCTGCAACCATACAATAAAAATCCCTCTGGAGCACAGAATATTTATGTTTTATGAGTTCATCATAAAGCAAATGTGGTGAAGATACCGAAGGCATGAATAATTCGGGGTGGATGCAAAACACACACCAGGGCTGCAGGGAAAGGGAAGGGCAGAGAAATGGAAATGCATTTTCCTCCTCCCTCTCTTGTTGTTTAAAGAGGGGACTCAGGGCAGAGCACTCAGGTGCAGGTTTTGTGCCCAGTTTAAAAGGAGCCTCAGCTCAAACACCGACTGAAGTCAACAGATGGAGCCACACGGGTCAAAATCCCGCAGTCCTGCAAGGTAGGAAATGAAAAGGTAGGAAATAAAGGTAGGAAATAAAACTGCCAAAGCATTTTCTACCCCCCTCAAAATGTGTTAGTGAGGAAGCAGCACATCCCTGCTGCCCAGGGAAGCAATGCTGGGTACTCAGGAGTGCTGGGACCGAGGGGATGTGCTGGATTTGGGGATGCAGGAGCCAAATCCCATTAATTTTGGCCTCCCAGCAGGCAGGAGGGCAGGTATATGAGCCCTTATCAGGCAGAAGGGCAGGTGCACACAAAGCCAAACACCAGCCAGTGTCTGATCTCACACTCCTAAGGGCAATAAAAGGAAGAGGATCACAGGGTATTCCATGAAGCAGGTGAGGAGAACGCTCCTGGCCTAGAGGTTGTGAGCCTGTACATAAATATGGATGTGTAGCATTCCTTGCAGCTGCTTTATCCCTGCAAAGGCTTGTCCTGGAAGCTCCATGCAGGCACAGAGGGGTGGCAGGAGGGACCCTCACCCACCCACAACTCTCCTCAGCCGATGCCAACCCACCTTCTCCGCTTCCCCCGCCCAGTCTGAGCTCTGAACTCAGGGATTTTCGCACCAGACTGGAATATTTTATTGCTTGGCTTACTCCACTTATAAATGTATTACATGGGCTGGTAACATTCATCTCCTCTTCCTCTGCCTCTCACCCAAACCAGGGCTGATTCAGTCCCCAGGCGATGCAACGAGGCGGGGAGAACCAAAACCCTTCTGGGACTCGGATCTGCAGGCAAACACACCCGTGGCTAAATATATCCCCAGCCCTCCCTGCAGCTTTTCTCTTCCTCAGACACACACAGCCAGAGCTCCTCAGGGCAACGAGACTCATATTTTTAAATATCAGCATTCAGGAGTGGTTCCCGACCAGGAAAAAAAAAAAAAAAAAAGACTAAATATTGATTTAGCCGCCGCTGAATTTGAATTTGAAGGTGAGGGCTGGGGAGGCAAACAAAAAAGAACAGCTGCTGGGAGCCGTGGGTGAGGGCTGGGCACAGTGTTACCCTCATGTACCATGCTGGCAGCTCTTCCTCACAGATCTTCGTGCCCTGGGCATGGGCAGCGAGTGCTGCTGCTCCCGAGAGCCCCAGGTCTTCCTCCTCCTACATTCTGCCCCATGGATTCACACCAGAGCACGGATGGGAGCTGACTCTGCCAAGCTAAAAGGGTTTTTTTCCACTTTGTTCCCTGAAACGTGCTAAAATTTTTGCCCCTTTTTTTTGTCTCTTTCCCTCTTTTTAGCAGCCAGACGTGCTCCTGGGGAAAGTTGAGATGCGTGGGATCCTGGAGCACGTGGGGCTGGCGTGGGGAAGGCTGAACAATTCCAGCATTTTTTGTTTCCAGAGCCTTCCCCAGCCCTCCAGAGCAGCAATTTCCATGCAGGCAGCAATCCCACACGAGAGATATTGAGTTAAAGAAGTTATTTGGGGACGAGCTGCATCCGTGTGGATTCTCCAGAGCAGTTTTGCTGCGTGAAGAGCAGAAGAAAAGGGAGCCCAAATGTTACCATTTTCGTTCGAATTTGGGTTTTTCAAGGCGAAACTCCTGTCCCCGCGTTGCTTCTGGGGGCGTTACAAAACCTGGCCTGGAGCCTGCAGATTTCCTGCTTGGTGTTAAAAATGTGGCTACAAAGTTTCCTGAGAAAGTCTGGGAAGATTTCACACCGAGCGTGTTGGGAACGGTCTCGGCAGTAGCTCCGGGCTGCGCTGCCCATCCCAAATGACATCGCCTGAAATGCGACCCCGCGACCCCGAATACCTCGGGGCTGGCCCAGCTGCCACCCAGCAGGAACACGACGGGAGTTTTTCCCAGCTCCGAAGGGGAGAACAAAAGATTCGGGGGCTGCCTGAACCAGCAAAGCCCTGAAGTCCGGGGGGTGTTTGAGCGGGAGGGTGTGGATGCTCCTCCTGACTCCAGGCGGGTTCCTAGCTCTCGTGAGGGGGGGTGAGGTGGTGGTGGCTCTTCGGGATGACACCGGTGAGTGTCACTTCTTTTGATGTGCTCTTTGAGTTATATTTAAAGCGCTCACCCCGCGGCCCCAGGGGCTTTCACAACAATTTCCAGCGTGCTCGAACACCAGGCAGTGTCTCCGTGTGGGAGAGGCTGTTCCTGGGCTGTGGGAGGACACTTGGATGCTTGGGGACATCACCCTCTGGTACCCGAAGAGCCACACACTGAGCTGTGCTCCTGGGTAGATACTTTATTTTTTTTATTGAGTATTGACTATATTATTGAGCAGGGTTATTCTGAACTGGGAAATGCCCTCACGCAGCATCATCTCGATGTCACACGGGGATCAGAGCAAGGAACCACATCCCCCAGGAACCACATCTCCCCTCGATGCTGTGCTCTGACAACCACCACTGGCAAAGACAGGCTTAAGTGATCCTCTCCTATCCCGCAGGAGCATCCCTGATTCTGGAAGAGAGCTTCTCTTCCGTGCCTTAAACCCCGAGGGGAGCCGAGCTGAAGCTGAGCTTTGCGGACTCACCGGCACACAGGAAGAAGTAGCAATGTTTATCAGGTGGTAGATGAGGATGAGATTCTTTCCAGGAAAAGAAAAAAAAACAAGGAAGAAGGTGAGGTGTGTGTCCCAGCTGGGGTCAGGTGCTCACAGTCACGAGCTCTTCCTGCCCGTTAACATTCCTGCCGCGGTTTTGGAACCGGGCTTTGTTAACAGTCTGGGCTCAAAAAGGAAGAAATAACACTTGAGTATCCCCCACCTTTCGTTTTCCCTTCCTGGCTCGTGTAACCATGGCAAAGGATCCTACGCTAGCCTGGGAGATGGCAGAATTCCTGCCAGCCCCCCATCCATGTTCTGATTAAACCACTCAAGCTACGGGTCTCACCTCGGCATTCCAGCCGGGAAAACACCAGGATTTTGCTCCAGGGCAGAGGAGGGGCCGTGATTTGCTCGGGGCTGTGAATGGTACCTGTCCCTGCCGCTCCCCCTCTCCGGTGTGCGGCTCATTGACGGGAGGGTGGGGATAGTACCGGGAGCCCACGCAGGCAGCTGTCAGAAAACGAGCTTACTATGAAAGCAACATATGCTGAGCTGAGTTAGGAGACCTGCAAATCACTACAAGCGCTTAAAATATTCCAGAATTTAATTACAAGCCTGTGTGTGTGCCTTAAATGCATGAATGTCTAATGCAGAGTTGGGCTGTGACAAGGGAAACCTTCTTCCATTTGCAGGCGGAGGGGCTGGAAGGGAAAATCCTTGTGGGCCAGGGAGTTGGGATCCACGGAGGCTCATTGGTAGAAGGCAGGATGGGTGATATCCTCTGGTGCTCTGTGTCAGGGACTGCTGAGGCAAATGAAGGCAAGGTGTGTAAATCCCAGAATCATTTAGGGTGGAAAAGCCCTCCCAGCCCATGGATCCCCCCTGTGCCCGATGCCCCCCTTGTCACTGAGTGCCACAGCCAGGCCTTCCTGGGACACCTCCAGGGCTGGGCACTCCAAACCTCCCTGGGCAGCCCCTTCCAAACTAGTATGAGGTAAAGGCAACATTAATGGTTAATATTCCTTTAATATTTTCTTTTAATTGCTTTGTTGTGAAATTTTTTGTCTGACTCGGAATCACAGAGTGGTTTGGGTTGGAAGGGACCTTAAAGCCACAGGCAGGGACATCTTCCAGCAGCCCAGGTTGCTCCAAGGCCCGTCCAACCTGGCCTTGGACACTTCCAGGGACCCAGGGGCAGCCACAGCTCCTGTGCCAGGACCTCACCACAAATCCTTTCCTAATATCCAGTATAAACCTACTCTCTCCCAGTTCAAAGCCATTCCCCCTTGTCCTGTCATTCCATGCTCTTGTAAATCTAAATTATCAGAGACATATTAACAGCTGTGAAGTTGTTTGGGTTGAACCCTTTCAACAATGTTTTTATTCCTAAAAAAGCTTGTGTGTACTCAACAACTCACCCCTCTTCTATGTCACCTGCCCTGATCTCACCTGGTGTTCGTCACACAGACTAAAATAGATTATAATCTTCCCCCAGAGTTAAATGCCTGGTGTATTGTGCCTACAAAAATGAAGATGCACTTAACATAACAATGTGCTTATTAACTTAATGGCAGGAAGGGAAAACTTAGGGATGAGAATTAAAGCACTGCTCTTGCAGGATGTCCCTGGGGAAGGATCTCTGTGTCCCGGATACCCACTAAGGCTCCTCACCCCCCAAGGTTTCCTGGCAGGCATCCCACAGGGATTAGCATTGGAGCAGCATGTGACATGAGATGGGGAACCTGGATGGATACCACGCTGGTTTATAGCAGATTATTATTTTTTTCCTGCTTTAATTAACATAGAGAATTCAAATGAGAAAAGAGAGAATGTGTAGTTTCCAAGCAAAGAAAGTACTGCTAGTAAAGGCTTTGATCTGCAAGCAGGGATGCAGGATTGGACTGGAAAACTAATCACCACAAGCCAGAACATCCTCTGTAAGAGCTGGAGTTGGGATGATATTCCTGCCCACAGAATCATTAATTTGGAAAAGACCTCCAAGATCAAGTCCAACCTTTGATGGAGAGGCCAAACTGAGCCTGAGCAGCAAGTCAAGGGGTTTTAGGGTGTAGAATAAAGCCAGAGATTTCATTGCCGGGTTTGACAGAGGGACATTTGCAGGTGTCTTTCAGCTTTCCATCAGTCAGCATTCCCAGCACTGTTTCCCTGTGCAGAAGCACAGTGGAGATGGCACCAACATGGGCTGGAAGTCATTTAGCACAGAGTCACCACCGAGGCACTGAGGTGACAACCAGCTCAGAAACTTGGTGTGCAGGGTAACCAGAGTCTGGGAACACACCCGTGGTGCCAGGTAACCCCAGCAGTGACCTGTGCTTAGAGCTATGCCACACCTGAATCTTCCTGCAGGAAATGCTTTCTGTGAAAAGCGACGGCAGCTGCTGTGTTTGGGTTATTTGAAGGCTGGGGAGAACTCAGGTCTAGGCTGGGATGGCTGCTCAGGGCTTGCCAGGGGTTTTATCACTTGATCTGACTTCCAGAGTTCTCAGGGTCCCCTTTGGAGTCAGTAAATTTTGGGAAGAGATGAGGAGCAGTTGCAGGTGTGTGGCCGTGTCCCCCCGCGAGCACTGGATGTGGGATCTCTGCTTTCCCAACCCGAGCTGGATGGCACCCAGGAAACACTGTGGGCAACCAGGTCCCTGCTTTGGACTCGGGCTGGGACAGACACTGACCCGGCAAAGGGTGGGGCTGAAACAGGGATTTGGGGCTGAAACAGGGATTTGGGGTTGTACTCCCATGTCGTGGCCACAGTCATTTGCTGTCTCAGTTCTCAGGGGCCAAGCAACACCAGCTTCACAGCCCCAGTGCCCATCAGGTCCTGGTGACACTCAAAAAACACATGTGGGTACTGAAAGAAGGGAATGGGGTGGTAAAACCCATAAAATCATCCTGTCTCACACTTCAAGAGAGGTAGAGAGGGACTTTGGACAAGGGAAGGACAATGCGGAATTGCTTCCCACTGCCAGAGGGTAGGGTTAGAAATTCTTCCCTGTGAAGGTGGGGAGGCCCTGGCACAGATTGCCCAGAGGAGCTGTGGCTGCCCCTGGATCCCTGGAAGTGTCCAAGGCCAGGCTGGACAGGGCTTGGAGCAACCTGGGCTGGTGGAAGGTGTCCCTGCCCATGGCAGGGGGTGGGATGAGCAGATCTTTAAGGCCCCTTCCAACCCAAACCTCCCAAGGCTCCGGTGCTGGATGTTGGCTGTGCTTCCAAAGCACCAGGCCCTTCACAGGGAGGAAGGACTCAGCAAGACTAATGACTGCTTTAATTAAATACAGCAATATCATTAACCCGCTGGAGTTCATCAAATTAGTGTTGCAAATGAAAACCGCATTGGCCTCATTTTCGGGGAGGCGGTTCCAGGAGGGAAAACAGCATTTTGCTCCTGAAGACGGTGTTTGCTTTTCCCATAAAACAAAACCTCTTCTTGTCCCCCCTGGAGCTTTGACTCTCTTTAGTTCTCCACCAAATATTTGGTTTGGCCCTTCTGTGTTTTTGGGGTACCCGCGGTGAAGGTGTTGGCACAACGGGGGGGGGTTGCCACAGGAAAATGTTGAGAAAGAGGGAGAAATAGGGGACTTTTCTGGGAGGAGGAGATGCCAGTGTCCCTCCTGCAGCACATAAATCGTTTGTGGAGTTCAAAATAACCCAGCATCTGTGCAGGTTGGCCCCCTGCCATTCATTTTCTTATCTCTCTTGTTTGCTGAAGGGTGACTCAGTGCAAAGCTAACACGGTGCCCACGGGAGAGCTGCTGGGAATGTGCTGATGTCAAGGGCTTGAGGGCTGGGAGGGGGGATTCCCACCTGCTGGAGAGGAAGGAAGAGCAGTGATAGGGATCCCCCCACCAGCACCCTGGCTCGTGGCCCAGGCCACTCTCCTTGCTTATGTTGCACTTGGTGGAGAGTGTCTTAAATAAATACAAGCTTTGTACTCCAGGGCTGGTGTCCTGCTGACACAGGGACAGGGGGAATGTCCTTCTGCCCACTGCTCACTGCTGACAGAGCTTGGGCTTTCCTAGGCAAAAAAAACCCCCTTGGCTCATCCCCAAACCCTGGGGTTTATGTGCCCTGGGAGCACATGGGGGGTGTGGGGTAGCCCAGGTGCTCCTTGCTGGGATCCTGAGGATTTCTGTCTTCCCCACGAAATGCTTGGACCACCAGTTTGAGATGATGGGAGTCGCTCAGCTTGGTTTCCACACCCCTATTAATCACCTTTCTCACCCCCCCCCCCCCAGTTGAAAATTCAGGCTGGTTTAGCAAGGCTGAGTAAGATGAAGGAGTCAGGGAGTATAAATCTCTTTGGGTTGAAAGGTCCCTGGAGCTCAGGGGTCCCCAGGAGATGCTCCTCCGTTTTTGGCATTGCAGGGGCATCACTGAAAGCAGTGACTGAGCTTCTCCTATGCAGGGATCCAGGGGAGCCAACTAAATAATTAATTAACCCAGCTCCATCAGCAGCTTCTGGAGATGGCTCACAAGATGAATGCTCTGCCCTGGGAAGGGATGGGCAGTACAGGAGGGCTCCCTGGACAGTCCCCACTGCTGGAAGAGAGAGGTCTTAACCCCAGAGGTGAAGCAACCTCGTGCCTTTGGGAACACTTTGAACAGAGTTGCACAACAAGCAAAGCTGATTTCTCCACCTACAACCCTGCTAAGCTCCAATGCCCTCAACTATAGCTGTGTCCTGAGGGCTCTGATCGCCCTGTGCAACCCCCTCACATCTGCTCAGACCAGGGCACAGGTAGGATTTAACATGAGAAAAATCCTCCTGGTTCTCCAGTAATTCCGTTGTTATTTGATGCCAAGAGGCTTCTCCACCAGGAGCTGCTGCTGTGCTGCCCCAGGGCTCTGGCACAGGAGGGAGTAACCTGGTGCTGCCCTTGGGTGCTCCTGACCCAGCTGTGCTGGTGGCACTGCCACCCTGAGGGGACATCCCTGGTGTCAGTCAGGGAGCTGCCACCCCCTCAGTGCAGTTCCTCACTCTCCATGCTGGCCAGGCACTGGTGTCCCCAGAATTAACACCACGTGTAAATCCTCCATCGAGGAAACCAGGAATTCTCTGGGCTCGATTCACGGCGGCTTTGGAACCGCCAGGGATGTGAACTGGCTTGTCTGGAGCACCCACAGGTTCCAGGTGTGGTTAAACTGGCACTGGGGAAAGGATGCCAGGCAGCAAATGCCATCACCCTCCTCGCCCAAGCCCAGGGGACTGGCTGTGCTCACTGCCACGACCCTCCAGAGCGTGTGGATCTTGCCCTTTCCCAGCTGCCATTCCTTTTGGAAAAGCAGCTGAGAGTGCTCCTGGTTTTCCTGGAACATTCTAGGTTTGCACCACGACCCTCTGGCCCAGGCTTTGCTCCCTGGATGTTCCCTCTGCCCTCCCACTACCAGGGTCATCTCAGATTTAGTGTCTCCTTGTCCTGGGGACAAACATGGAATCTGCCAGTCAGTGGAAGGGCAGTGGAGGAAGCAGCTCTGGAATGCACCATCCTCTGGCAGCAGCTGGTCCAAGGACCCATCAGGGAGGGAGCAGAGGCACCCAGCACGTTTTCCAGCCAAATCCCAGGCTCCCAGGAGGCAGCAGAGCTCTTTTGGAGGAGGTGGCAATGGGTTCACCCTCCCGGTGCCCTTGTGAGCCTGGGAGTTCCTACGAGGTTCAGATAAGGAGAGAGGCACGGAGACGTGAACTGGCTTGCCCCACATCCCACTGGAAAACTGGCAGGAGAACCAGGAACAGAGCAAATTTCTTTTTCCTTGGACCAGAAGATTCCAGAAAGCTGAAAATGTACCTATTTCAGTGTCTAAAGTCAGCTTTTAGTTATTGCCAGTGCATTGCCCTCTCTGTCATCCTCATTTCCACAGGAGAAAACTGTTCCAAGACCATCCTCATTCTTCCAAAGCTCAATTCCCAATTCCCTTTTTCTTTGAGATTTGCCATCCATCCCCTGCTGATTTTCACAGGGATTAAGTTGTGGAGCGGTGCTGTGTGTGCACTCAAGCAGGGATGACCCTACACCGGATCCCATTCCCACCAGGAATACCCTCTCAAACCCCCACAGCGTGGCAGGAACACCCTTGGCTGCTGGATACTCCTCTCTCCCCATCATTATTTTTTTAGGCAGGAGGTCAGATGAGATTTCTGTGCCAGATGTCCCCCCAGAGCTGTGAAAACTATGGAATACTCCAATTAATTTGGAAAATACAGCGGGAGAAAAGCTATGTAAGCATTGAGAGCACCAGCCCTGGCTTCTGCCTGGGTCTTTCTTTATGAGAGGTGATTATACCCTTATAATTAATTGTTGGCTCATGGCAGTAAAGGTTTGACTTGCACAGGCAAGTTGGAAAGAGGGAAGCAGCCCTGGGATGGGAAGCAGATATGTGGGAGGACACAGCATTCTTTTCCCACGTTGAGGAGCAGCAGGACATGTTAATTCAGCTCTGGAATTTTGCTCCCTACCTTTTATGGCGAAAAAATGAGGCTTTCCTTTGACTTTGCTAATACATGTTCCAGCTGAAATCCAACCTGGGCATGAAAACCCAGCCAGGCGTGTGCAGCCGCTCACCTGGATGTGCTGAGCACGGAATATGCAAAGGGAAAGCTCAGCTCCAGGCTCCTGGAGGCTCCTGGAGGCTCCTGGAGGCTCCCAGACCGCCCCATGCGAGCTGATGTCATGGTTTTATCTGAGGACAGGATTTGGTTCTTATTGCTCTGTCTTGCCTTCCAGATGAAATAACTAAGCTCAGTAATTAATTTTTAATGCAGCCAGTGTAGGCAAGGGGAGTTTTGGAGTGATTTACACCCCTGCTGTGGTTTCCAGGCTGTTCCTGAAAGCTCAGAAATGCCTGGATCCCTCCTCTTGCCCTGCTTTGTGGGGTTTGGAGGTGGAGGGATGGAGCAGCAACATCCTGCAGGATCCCTCCAACCCTTCCTTCCCTACACACTTCACACCAAGCTGAGAACAAAGTGAAGCTGCTCCACCAGCCCTTGTGTCCTGTAACCTTCCAAAAAAACTTGTTCTATTTATTAAACAGCAGCGTAGGAAGAAGACATTTAAACCTTTGAATGATTCATTTGCAAACACCTCACGACAAAAGACCAAAGAGCAAAGGTGTTAGAAGACCAGTTAGTCCTTTCTGAGTCATGCAGTTCGAGCCACCGACTTTCCCTGCCTGTGGAAAATCTCAGGGTGGAAAGTGTGTGAAACCTGCTGCAACCAACACTTCCCTAATTAGCCTAATTAGGGAGTCAAAGTGTGACCCACAGATGTTTGCACTTTTCCAGGATAATCTGGCTTAGGAGCTGCTGAGGTGGGAGAGGCTTTTGCTGTGGGGTGGGATGGCAGTGGCAGCTGTGGGACTCCCAGCCTGATGCCCACCATCCATCCATCCATCCATCCATGCATCCATGCATCCATCCATGCATCCATCCATCCATCCATCCATCCATCCATCCATCCATCCATCCTGGTGCTTTCTGAGCTCCAGATCCTGGAAAAGTTGCACTCCTCCACACACCATTCCAGCATCTGGAAGTGAGCAGAGAAATGGAGCAAAACTCTGCATTTTATCTTCCTGGCTGCAGGCACACGGGTGAAAATCGAGGCCAGGGCCACCGTGACCCAGAAATGTCCTGTTTGACCCGGGGGCCTGGTTTAAATCTCATTTTTGTGCTGCAGCCTCCCTCCAAGAGCCCTGGAGAGCAGCTCCTCCCAGAGCACAGATCCCTCGGCCACGCAGGAGCTGCCTCAACAATTCCAGTTAATTAGAAATTTGAGGGCAAGGACTTGCTCGAGCAGCTTTTGCTTTTCCAGTGGAAGTTTAATAAGGTTGAACATTTGCTGTTCTTATTTTTCAGCCAGAGATTTCACTGCCCAGTCCCACGGATGCCTTTGTATCTCCCAAACCCCAGCATGGCACTGCAAAGCACTTCCCACGGAGGGTTTTTCTCCTCTCTGTTATTTGATTTACAGAAGCTCTGGGCTCTGGACACACAATCCCCTCTGCTTGCTACAAGACAGTGGGTGGTTTATCCACATGGATGCCCGTGGCCATCCTGCTTTTCCCCCATGAAATTCCTGAGGTTTTTCCACAGATCAGAGGCAGATTAATCCCAGCCTGGCACAAGTGGCCCTCCAAGCCCTCCCAGCCCCACAAGTGGTGACATTCAGCTCGGAACTCGTCCCTGCCACTTAATGGTGGGAAAGGCCATGCCCGGGGGGGGGACACAGAAAACAACAATAAAAATCAACATTGAAGCGTGTAAAGAGTTTCAAATGGCCCCCCAAAAAAATGTTTGCTATGTTTTCCGAGGGTCTGTGCTGCTGCTGTAACTCATTCACACGGGCAGGAATGCCAAGTATGTGTGTGCAGCCAGGAAAGCTTTGGTTCACCGAATATTTGAGGCTTGGTGTGGTATGAAGGGGTGGGGAGCACAATTCCAGCGAGGAGAAACACTCTGAACCTCCTTGGAACAATGAAACCACCCCGGTGGTGCCGCAGCCAAGAAAACACATTTATCAATGCAGAGTTTTCTGCTCTTCAGCAACACTTTAAAGCTGCTTTGCCTTCAGGGAAGCCCTGGGAAGTGCAGGGAATGGGTAAGGACACGCAGTGCTGACCTAATCCACTGCTTCCTAATCCTGGAAGCTGTTCCCAGTGTCTGCCTTCGGTCAGAGCTGGGTGAGAATTGGGGGGTTACACAACCTCACTCGTTTTTTCCAACCCAAAATGGGATTAAAGTTAAAAGATTTCAAAATTCCTTGTGAAATGAAATCATCCGTCCTTTGACGAAATATTCCAAGTTTGCTCATTTCCTATACATTTCCAGAAACTGCATCGTAAACAAAGCTTGGAATTTAATATTAATTAAAAAAAAAAAGGTTAAATCAGAATGGCGCAACCTCAGCTGAGAATTCATATTGGAGACTTTCTAATACCAAATTTTACTGTAATCCAAGAGTTCTGCAAAGGAAAGTGGCCTTCAGCATATCAATATTTCTGATGGAAAACCATCCAGTCAGAAAATTTTTATGCAGCTCTAGGCTAGAATTTCCTATCAAATAGTTCTACTGTCTCCCCAGCAACTGGCACTGCTGATCCTCTGCGAGGAATTTCCATAATTAACCTCCAGGAACTGAAAAGGAAATCTTTTTGTCTGCAGGATGTTCCCCAACAACGTCTAGAAATCATTTCACTCCGAGCCAAAGCACGATAAATTCAATGGGATTTTCTCCACACATTTCAATGGATCTTTGGATCAAACTGGTTCAGATCAGAGTTCAGACCCAGATCAATGTAATACAGCTCTGGGTGTTTCTTCAAATTCCGACGGGGCTTTGAATAAAATAAATCTCAAAACAATCCTTCCTTGTTGTTGAAATTCAATCCTATGTTGTCATCCAGATTAAGGACACGGACTCTTTGATCCTTGTGGATCCAAACACTTCCTGAGATGTTTGTGCTGATTTTGTCGGAGCCAGGAATGCACAACAGCATCAGGAATTCAGCCCAAATACCGGAGTTACAGCTGTGGGCTCAGAATGCTGAGTTGTGGCTTCTCCTGTGTGTTCCTGCTCGCTGAAGGTTGTTCCCTGCAGCACCATCCTGCAGCAGGGAATGTCCTTGAGCTGCACGTGATTCCATGGATGGCAGAACACCCCTGATGCACGATTTGTTCTCCCTGTGAGCGCCGGCAAATCATCCATAATGGAACAGCAAAGCAGCAGGATTTGCATGAGATACTTTCGCTGTGTTTATCCAGGAGTTTGCCTGTTTTAGCTGTATTTACCCAACTGGAATAAGTTCTGCTTCAGGGGAGTTTTGATCTGAGGCAATTCCCCGGCTGGTGGGATGAGAAGGTCAAGCAGCCCTAAGGCACAGTGGGTGTGTCTGAACCTGAGCCCTTGCAAGAACCTCCTTGCCCCGTCCCTGGAAGTGTCCAAGACCAGGTTGGATGGGGCTTGGAGCACCTGGAAGGTGTCCCTGCCCATGGCAGGGGGTGGAACAAGCTGGTCTTTAAGGTCCCTTCCAACCCAAACCATTCTGGGATTCCCTGATTTTAAGAAATGGCCCCAGGTAACATTTCTCTGGCTCCTAAAAGACCCATTTTCCTATTCTCAACACAGCAAGCTTTTCCAGAGGCAGAATCCAGATATATGTGTGAATAACCCACATAATTTTCCTGGCTTTTACAGAGCCTCCTTAGCTGGGTGGTGTGAAGGGAAGAGAGCAAACATGGGAAAAGGCTGATCGCCTCACTTCACTGTGGTCTCCACATGTGCTCCTGGAAAAGTCATTTATCCACTGTACTAACCCTCTGTAAAGGGGAGAGAACATCACACCTGCCATTCTGCTGATGCCATGTGGATAAATATCTTGGAATGGGCCCTTTGGATACATCCCAGGAGCTGCTGGCACTGCCAACAGTGCACGGGGCTGCCATGAGAGGTGGGATTCCTGCTTGTGTGTGAGTAATCACACCACAATCGGTATTTTAAAATACCTTGTCCTCTGCCTTAATATCCTGCCTTTTAAAAGCATTTTGGAGGGTTTATAATTTTGTTAAAGCGTCGCCCTCAGCTCTTGAAACTTGGAATAGCTGAGCTTTATATCCCATCCAAGCTGTAGCACCCAACGACCTGTCAGTCAGGTGAGGGAGAGTCACTTGTCTCGAACTAATGTTATGAATTTATTCAGCTCTTCCTCGGCAGTGTAGCTACAGACAGATTTCTAAATGCCAAAATACAGGATTATAAGAGTGTCAAGCTTCATTTTGTTTTCAGTTCACAGCTAATTAGCATTGATTTTCATGCCGATGTTCCTGCATATTATTACACCAACATCACGGAACGGGAGATGCTCGTTCTCACCCTGCCATCATCCATTTTAAACCCTCGCTGGAGCAGGAGGAAATTGGGGTTTGGTGCCTTGGCAGGGTCTGAGCCACGCGTGGCAGTCGAGCTGCTTAAACCCTGTTTTTCCTCGAGCGAGAATTCCCTACAGAATTCCCCACACAGGCAATGTGGTCTCTGATTTGAAGTCTAACCCCTCCTGGCTGCCCAGGAAAGTAGCAGGAGCTCTGTTTCCAACATCTGCATAAGGTTAAGGATTGGGAATGGACCAGAATTAGCGGGTACTTGTGACCTCAGCGCTTCTCCCCGTCAAACAGGCCGGCTCAGATCGCGTCACTCACACGGCAGAGCGAGAAATAATCTCTTTTCATCTGCTAAGAACTCGAATATGACATTGATAAGCCCCGCAGAAGAGATAACAAATGGGTCTGTGTTCAGGAGGCGGCTGTGAATAGCGGCCCTAAATGAGGCAGGGATTACACGGCGGCCCGGGAGAGGTGCAGATGTTTCTGAATAGCTGCTCGTTAAGGTGACAATACAACTCCGTGGGCTGAATGGGAGCCGGGGGAAAAAAAATAACCCGTGATCCCGAAATTAATGACTATCCCCACGTACTCACGAGGGAGCCCACGCTTCCGACACACAGGAAGCACGCATTTCCTAATCCACAAATGCCTGACCTTGAACCTTCAGAATGTTCTTTTAATGTGCCTCCCCTCTGGCTGCGGCCAGAAAGGAGGAGGAGTGGGATGTGTAAGGCCCGTGGTTTATGTGTATTGTTCCAGACTTTCCATGGATGCTTTAGGAGTTGGCGTTGAACGGAGAGAGAGAGATTTGGAGGGCAATTTTACATTTAAATCGTGGAGCACTTACTCTGAAACCGAAAGCACTTGTTCTCAGCTGATTTATTATAGCAGTAGGAAGCGTTCGGACAGATTAGTTGTGAGAGCAGAAAAACGTATTTTGATATTCCCATGAAATCTTATATCAGATTGGGAGTCATTACCACGCCAGTACTAGATTGTGTGTGTGTTATTAATACACACAGAATGTTTTCTTGGATGGAAAGAGGAGAAACTGTGAAAGTCTGGGATCAGATCTGGAGAAAAACGGGGAATTTGAACGGAGCAAAGCACGAACCTCTCTGCCTTATAAATCCAGATCCAGACTGCGTGTGAACAATACTGATGGAAACCCCAACCCCCACCACGTTATCAAGATATGGGAAAAGGCATTAAACTTAAGAGTATGACATGAATAATAGTTTTATGGGGATTAACATATCTGGAGCAGCTTCCCCAAGGAATGACAACGAGCTGGAGGTTTCTGAGCAGGCAGGAAGTGGTTTATTGATTGTCACCAGTGCCCAGGGCACTGCAGGGCACCCCAAAATCCCTGGGGTTTGGCCGGGTGATGCTGGCAAGCTCTGGAGAGGAAAAAAACAAATCATGTAAACATGATCTCACTGGGAAGAGTGGTGATGGAAGCTCTCTGCCCGTGATGAGTAAGTGTTTCTTGCGCGTTAAAGTTTCCACATTCCTCACATAGCTGGATGAGGGTGGATTTTCCATGTGAGCTGTGTGAGGGAGATGTCTCCCCCAGCCCCGGGGCACCAGTTCCTCCTCCAAGGTTTGGCCAAGCTAAACCACCAAGGAACGGGCAGCATCAGCACGGGCTTTGGTGCATCTTGTGTCCATGTGTAGGAAGGTGCCCGAGGAACTGAACGGGAGCAGATGTTCACACCCAGCTCCCATCCAGGATGAACAAAGAGCTCTTTCAACCCCGTCTTCTTCCCTGCTTGTATTCCACAGATACTGCTCTGTTGGCATGTTGGACTCAGAGAGGCAGAGCAGGACCTCCAGAGCTCTGTCCCACCTGCCCCTGCCCACGAGGCTGCCACGTGTTTCAGTGCAGAGTGGAAGGGGAGGCAGAAAAAACAGGATTTTCTGCCCTTTGGAGAAGACCTGACAGCATTGACACAACTGTATTTTTCCAGATTTATCTGCTCTTCAGATATTGACAATTGAAAAGCAGGGAGAAACCCAGCTTGCAGTGAGCATTAAGTTTCTTTGCTTATTCCTCCCATTCCGCCATATATCCAAAATCCTGGTGGACAGCAGGGTTGGATGGAGGCTGCAAAAGAGCTGAGGCTAGCTTTAAATTAAAAAAAAAAAAAAAGAGATGGAAATCTGTTTGCTCCAAGGCTTTACAAATAAGGCACACGCTGCAAATTTCAGTGTTTCGCTCGTGATTTCCAAACAGAAACCAAATTCTTTGGAAAATTCATTAGAGATGAGTAATTTGACCAGATGAAGACGTGACACGTCACAGAAAAGTCAAAAATACCAGCACTGAGCTTTGAAATGTCATGTTTGGGATTCTCCTGTGTGAGTCAGTGCAGCATCTCCCTATGGTCAAACATGCACATGAATTGCTCACGTTTCAGCCCAGAACTGACACGGAGACAGTTCGTGACCTGGATGACTCAAGAGATAAGGCCAAGACCCCACCTTCAGGAAGGACACTCTTGTGTCCGGCTGCGCCAGGCAAAGCCTGGGCTGAGCAAAGTTTGGTCTGAGCAAAGCCTGGTCTAAGCAAGGAGGGGAGGCAGGCTCTGCTCCAGCCCTCCTCTGCTGGCAGCCCTTTCCAAGGGCATCTGTGTGCCATGCAGAGCCATATGGGAGAGGAGAGGAGCACTTGAAGGAGAGGAGTGTTACGAGCCGCTCACAAACCAGCCCTTGTTCGGGGCTCTCCCTTCAGGAATGATGTCAGCCCTCAGCCAGTTTGGCTTGGGGTTGTGTCCAGGAAGCTGAAAAATAGGAAGTTAATGATGGGCAGCACCGATCTCTGCTCTCTGGTGACCTGAGGGAAGGGCTGGAGCTGTGCCAGGGCAGGGTCAGGGTGGATCTCAGGGAAAGGTTCTTCCCCCAGAGGCTGGTTGGGCACTGCCCAGGCTCCCCAGGGCAGTGGGCACGGCCCCAAGGCTGCCAGAGCTCCAGGAGGGTTTGGACAACGCTCTCAGGACAGGGTGGGATCGTTGGGGTGTCTGTGCAGGGACAGGAGTTGGACTGGATGGTCCTTGTGGGTGCTTTCCAGCTCAGGATATTCCACGATTCTACACTTTTGTGAGATCCCGACATGCTCCTTGTGCCCCTTCACCCACCATCACAAGCATCACCCTGCTGAGCCAGCCCTGCGGGGCAGTCCAGGCTGAAGGTGGGCGGCTCTCCTGAGCCCAGGGGCTCTGCTCAGCCCTCCTCAGCTTTTTTCAGCCTTCCTCAGCCTTTTTCAGCCCTCCTCATCCCTCCTCAGCATTTTTCATCTCTCCCCAGCCTCTTCACGTTTCCTTATCTCTCCTCAATTCTCCTCAGCCTTCTTCAGCCCTCCTCAACTCTCCTCAGCCCTTCTCAGCTCCCCTCGACCTTCTCAGCCTTTTTCAGTCCTCCTCGTGTCTCCTCAGCCCTCCTCAGTTCTTCTCATCTCTCCTTGGTTCTCCTCGTGTCTCCTCAGCCCTCCTCAGTTCTTTTCAGCTCTCCTTGGTTCTCCTCATGTCTCAGCTCTCACCCCTCCTCAGTTCTCCTCGTTCCTCCTCGGTTCTCATCATCTCTCCTCATCCCAGCCTGAGGCACTGGACCACCCTGAGGGACCCTGGACCACCTGTCCGCCCCTCTGGAGGCCACACAGCCCCACATACCGCAGATTCCCAATCGTAGCGCTGACACATAAGGACGGCCTGTCTAAAATTTAAAAAGAACGCCACAAAAAACGCCCTTTATTGTCCCGGGTCGCCGCGCCTCCCTCCCGCCGCCCTCCCCTGGCCGAGGGGCTGCCCCGCCGCGCGGCTCCCCCAGGGGGCGCTGTGCTCCGGCGGCGCGCGGCGGAGGGGGGCGTGGCCCGCGCGGGCGGCGGGCGGTGATTGGCGGGCGTGAGGCTATAAATGGGGGCGTGCGGCGGGGGGACAAAGCAGTGAGCGCGGGACCGGCGGGCGGACGGGCGGGAGCAGCGGCGGCGGCGGTGCCTCCGCGGCTCTGCCACCTCCACCTCGGCACTTTTTTTAAATTATTTTTACCTTTTTTTTTTTTTTTCGAGGAAACCGTATTGTGCGTGGGTTGGTTTTTTGGTTGGTTTTTTTTTTTTTTTTTTTTTTCCCCTCTCCTCTTCTGTCGTGGCCGGCCGAGGGACTAAGCGGAGATCAATGAAGGAAAGAAGAGCGAGCCAGAAGTTATCGAGCAAGGCGGTGATGGATCCCAACCAGAACGTGAAGTGCAAGATCGTGGTGGTGGGGGACAGCCAGTGCGGGAAGACCGCGCTGCTCCACGTCTTCGCCAAGGACTGCTTCCCCGAGGTGAGAGGGACGGCAGCGGGCTTGGGGTCGGAGCCGGGATGGGGTCGGGATTGGGGTCGGGGTTGGGGTCGGTCCGTGCCGGCGGGCTGACCCTGCGCTGTCTCCCGGCAGAGCTACGTCCCCACCGTGTTCGAGAACTACACGGCGAGCTTCGAGATCGACACGCAGCGCATCGAGCTCAGCCTCTGGGACACCTCGGGTGAGCGCTCCCTTCGCATCCCGGGAACCTGGGGAGGGGGGATCCGCAGCTCCCGCAGCCCCTCGCCCTCTCCGCATCCAGCTGCTCCTGGGTGCTTTTTTATATATATAAAAAAAAAAAAATCCGGGATGTACTTTAAGGATACACTTGGCTGAGGGTGTGGACGATTCGTCAGCATTGCAGGGGTTTGTGTCCTCACCTGCCTGCGGCGAGCTCAGCCGGGCAGCTCCGGCGGCACCTTCGCTCCGCTGCTGCCCGGAAACCCTCGTAGGACAGTGAAAAGGTGTTTTTACGGTGATGGCAAATGACATCAGCTCGCCTCGGAGCTCCTTGTGGCCTCCTTAATGCCTGCTTGGTGTTTTACAAAATACAGGACTTTTTTTTTTTTTTCTCCCACGATGTTTTAGAGAGTCTTTAAAGGCAGGAAAGGCTTTTTTAGGGAAAGCCTTTAGCCTTTATCCTCTGTTCCTCTGTTATCCCTGTTGCTCTAGGATGCAGAAGGAACCATCCTCTTCTACATAATGAAATAAATGCTGAAGGTCCTCTTCTTTTTTCCAGTTACATCTTCAGTGCCCATGCCAAAAACTGGCTGAAAGGTTGAGGTTTTTGGTGCTTGGCTATCTCAGTCGACATGTTAAGACATGTTAAGGCATTTTAAGACATGTTAAGACATGAACTCTCCTAGATCTTGATAATTTGGACTGAGCTTAGAGCCAGGGGGGTGAGGATGCACCCCAAACTTGCTGCAGAGGAGCGTGGGCAGCCAGGGTGTCTCTGCTCTGGATAACTGAGAACTCTGAGGTGTCCAGGGGTGAGTGACACCATGAACCATTAACAGAGGTGTGGGAGCATCATTATCCACAGAACTGATTGAGGAAAAAAAACCCGGAGGAACCTGCCAGGACACACAACCCCCTTTCTTCTTCAGGCAGCCCGTTAATGCTGAATTTGGAGGCAGCAATTTCTGCTGAATGTGACAGCAGTTCTCTTACCAGAAATGAAAATGTTAATCCCTCTTTAAAAAAAGGAGTTCAGGAGGCGGGTTGGCTTTCCTCGTGCTCTTGAGGAAATGATTCCAAATTCTTGCAACACGATTACTGGGAAAAGGCAGTCTCAGCCCACAACCAGTATCAGCGTGGCTCTGAGCTGATTTTTTTTCTTCATCTTATGCCAAGTGAGACTTGCAGACTTCCAGAGTGTGTCTGGTTTGAGCTTTCATCCTCATTACTAAGCTGGCTTTAACCGTGGAATGAGGGCTTATTAAAAATTAATGGTTATTTTGGAAAATTTTATCTTTAGCTATTAAAATACACAGGTTAAGCTGTTTGGGATCTGGATGTCAAAGGCTGGAGACACCCATGTAATGAAATATTCCATAGCACTTCAAAAGGCAAATGCAGTGGAAGGAACACTTTGGCAGCCTTTTGTCCTCTTGGGACTGTCCTGAACTAACAGAAAATTTGGTTGAGTCAGAAGCTTGAGATCAAGTGGGTAATTTGTCTGGCATCCAAAAACTAAGAGGAAATATTTCAAAAAGCCAATACTTGGTCTTATAAAGTGTTGCTGAGTGGATCCTTTGCCTGTAGGAGTCTGGATGGGGAATTTTGTCTCCATAAACATCCCTTCTCACCATCTGCAGGAAGCAGCAGTCCCCAAACCCATTAACCCAGAGCAAAATCACATCAGCAGATAAGAGCCAGCAGGAGATAAGATAGTGTTTTAGCATTATCTTCAAGTCTTGGTAATTTAATTTTTACAAGTCTTTGTCCTGGTCCTCTACTGAATTAGAATATGTGTCTGAATGACGTTTTTGAAGCAGGGCTAGGTCTAATTAACTTAAAAATATGACTGATTGACTGCCAAGTGCTAATGGAAGATCATGGCCATTGCAACCTGGCTGGAGTCAGGGTGAGGTGCTTCAGGATCTCTTGAAAGAGGGGGAAAGATGGTATTTGATTGCAATACATTGCAGATACTTTCAAGTGCTTGTTATCCATCTTTTCTTTAACTCTTTTCCAACTGGGAGCATCTAACAGGCTGCCTTACCTTTTATTCCCTTCCTTGAATTAAAATTGGGGTTTGCAGTGAATCCTTTGGAAGGATATACTTGACTTCCAGCTGTGGGTTAAAACAGTCTCGTGTCAGGGTGAGAACAGGCCCTGCTGTTTATAATTCTTTATTGTATAATAACAGTGTGTTTTTTTACTAGAGGACCCTTAGGTACAAAGTTTAGGAGTCATGCAGCTGATAGGAAAGTTTAGAGCTGACTGGCAGTTTATTGGGAAGCTGTTGTTGTCTCATATTCCTATGGGCATATCCAAGACACAACACACTCTTAGAAGTAAAGAGTGGAATGGGAAGGTTCATTATTCAAATGTTTTCTGGTACTGTCTAGTTCTGCAAGTCATTAGAAGGATTTAAATTAGCCACAGCATTAAGGGAAGCACTTGCCAACTTGAATTTCAATTGGGTTTTGGACTACCAAGCCTCCTCTCAAAGCAGGAATGTCTGGTTGCAATCTCCCTGCACCATAAATTATTCCACTCTGTGGTAACATGTGGTAGTTTTGAGCTGTTTGAGAGCTGTGGGCTTGTTTTGGGAGGTACAATGTTAGAATTTCTCCGGGTTAAAGCTTCATTTTGTACTTGCACAGTAGTGGAACGCTTCTCTATTAGTTATCTATCTTCATCTGTCATGGTCTAATCTAATTACCAAGTTTTTTGGCTTTTTCCATTGAAAGTGATATTTATATTTCTTGCTTGGACAACAGCAGCTGTGGCATAGGAATCACATACATTAATTAGGTATTCATACCTGGGTCTCCCTAAAATGTATTTTAGGGCTTTTTTTATTGCTTGAACTGTGGAAACTGCACTGGATACTCCAATAAAATAATTCACAACAGGGCCAGAAATACTTGGGCACTGCTGGGGATTAGCAGGTAATTAAATCCAGAAGGGCCTTGGAGCTTTAAGTCAAGTTGGCTTTGCTGGGATTTGGATGTATACAATGTACTCAGTGTCCATAGAGAAGCAGAATATTAATTATGAAGTTTGTGCTGTCTCTCTCTTTCCCGAGACTGAAACTTAGAGGAATTAAAGTTCCTAATTCCCAAAGTTCCCTGGCAGTAACCACTTTAAAGGAAATGTCCAGTTTCTTCCTTTGCCTTCCAGTCCCACTTGGAAGTTGAACCGTGTGATTTTCTTATTTTAATGGCAGAGTAACAGTAACTAGTTTTCTTATTTTTTGTTTTTAATTTCAATTGGAATTAAAATCAAATCACCTCCCAGAGTCCTGTTTTCTTTGATGAGAACGCCAAAGATGCCCTGGATTTTGTGATCCTCGTGTGCTTGGAGATCACAGGTTCTGTGGTAGCCCAGAAAAATCACCTGAACTCCAGACCAGCCAAGTTTTTTTGGAAGGAGGAAAACCAGCAGTAGTGAATCAGCTCCTTGGAGCAGCCACTGTGTGTTTGATGTGTTTTCTCTGGAGCTGATAATTAAGTGAGCCCAAGGGTTTGGGAGTGAAAATGCTGCTGCTCATCTGTTGTTCTTTCACTTGACTGGACTCCAAAAGGCTACAAAGACCTGAAGCCTGGTGGTGTGGAAATAGGAAAGTCTTGCCTGTTACTGAGCATCACTTGCCTGAAGGCCCAGGGGCAAGTGGTGGGACGTGGGGCTGAACCTCCTGCTTGGAGCTGCTGGTGGCTTTGGATCCTCCAGACAAACAGCTCTCCCTGATTTAGCATCTTAGACCAGTGCCAAACCACCAAAAAATTCAGTATTCTCTAGCTAGTAATGATATAATTCTATTATTTATTAAGATAGCAACATGTAAGCCTAAGCTTAAATGTCTAGAGTATCTACTCTAGACCAACATTGCTAGGGAGGGGTTTGATTTCAGTTTAAAAGCTAAATTTATGTTGGACTTTGCACCAAATCTAAGGGTTCAAAAGTAGATCGTTCTTAATGTTTCAAGTATTTTGCCTTAAATTATTTAAGCTGCCAAACAAATAAAAAAAGGAGGGTTGCAGCTGGAATAGACTCCCAGCACAGAGGGAGATGAACTATCAGCAATTCCTTGCTAAAACTGAAAAATCACCCGTGTTGTCCTCGCCAAAAATGTTTTATTTTGTAGGAGCAGGATCCCAAAAACAAATAGGCTGATTTTTCTTTTTTTTCCTCCACAAATACCACTGCTCCAGCCCTACATTTTCCTTCTGTTTTCGAGGGTTGGCACGGCTTCAGCTCTGCAAACTCAACATGAAAAAGAGCGAGCTGGAGTTGTCTGTTCAGACTTGAGTGAGCCTCATTCCTGGCATTCCTGCCTTCTGAGGGTTTCTCTGGGCTCCAGGATGAAATGCCAGCCTGAATAGGCCTGCACAGTGAGAGCTGCAGCCCCTCTTTATTTGCACAGCAATAAAAGCTCAGTTATTGCTGCTGAATGGGAGCAGGAAATTTCCTTTGTGGATCCTGCAGCCCGAGTAGTTTAAACGGTTCCTGTTTGTTCTGCCAGAGAAAAGGTGTTGGATATTCCTCTTGGCCTCGAAAAATACATTTATCCCAGCTCAGCATCTTTACCAGGAGAGCTCCAGAGGGAAAAGCTGAGGAGCAAAACCCTCAAAGCTCCAGCTGACGGGGTGGGAAGGAGTCTCAGGGCTGGAGGTGGTGACTCTGTGTATACATAAATACGTGCTGGTGGACATATATGGTGTGTTGTATCCCTGGAGCCTGCTGAGTGAGGAGATAGGTATGTGTCTGAGGAATTAGTTTCTGGGTGAGGCTTTTTTTTTTTTTTGAGCCTCCTTTCCAGCCAGCAACCACTTGGCATTAAAGCTCTTCCATCCTGCCCTTACACGCTGGAGCTCAGCGGGGAGATGGGCTGGGCTTTGGCCAGTTTATGGCACATTGTCCTGCAGTTCCTCTGGCCAGGGCACATTCCCTTGGCCCCTGGGGCTCCAGGAGGAATAACTTGGCCCTGGGGCTGCAGGATGGAGCTGTAATAGCAGTGCTGGAGATAGCTGGGGAGTAATTAGTAGGGAAAATGCTTATTGATAGTCCCTGGGAGCGGAGCTGAGCTCCAGCGAGTAGTTTACTACGGGTCACCTCCCTCAGAGTTGTCCCCAACATGTCATTTAGTGCTGAATTCAGTTAACTGTGGTGTGAAGAGCAATTCTTGACAGCTGCCTCTTTGTCAGCTTGACATCATTTATGAAGATGAGCATTTGAATAAAACAGCCTCGTGCAACAAATTACCTTCTGCTACCTAGTTTGGTAAGGCTTCATTCCCCATGTGTTACCCTTCACTTCAAAAACAACATTCCTGGGATTCTTGACTCCTTTCCGTGCTGTAGAAGCTGCCCAACTGAAGTCATACTGTTCACACCATCCCCTGCTCTGCCTTGTGCAACGCCTGTCACTTAAAAACTCAAAGAATTTCCCTAATCCCTCAGCCTCTGAGGCCTTCCAGCCAATTAGTCCCAGAGAGCTGGGAAATTGGTGGCATAATTAGCTGATAACCCCCCCAAAAGCCGTGGTTTTGTTGAGTGTGTCCTGTGCTGGGTTGGAGGCTCGTGAGAAAAAAAAAATAAATACAGAAATAAGGGCGTGTTATGAGTTTTAAGTTCCAGGCATGCATTTTAAAGCCCAAGCTCTTGCCCTGTTGAGCCACTTAACTGGTTTAAGCACCTTTTTAAATCAGAAATGGGTTCTCCTCAGGTGGTGAAGCACAGCAGACTTCAGGTCAAACCAGATGCTGGCTTCCTCTTTCTTAGGGAAAAAAAAAAGGAAGATTTTATTTCCCCAAACCTGTCGCCAGATTCACCAGCTGATTAAAATGACATTTCTGATGTATTTGTAACTCTGCACATCCTGAGCATTCTCAAAGCAAGCCCTTCCCAGCTCTGCAAGTAAAACATGCCCCAAGTGCAATATTGTGCCTGCATCTGTTCCCCCAGATCACTAAATTAGCTTTGATCTCCTTGATAAAAATCCGGTTTATGGGCTAAACATAAACATTTATTGCAAGCATTTATTGGTTTACAGATTAATGAGGCTTTTTGTGACAGACAACTTGCCTGCCTACAGGACTGGGATTCCTTCCTGCTGGACTCCTGCAATAAATGCTTTAAGTGGAAGCAAGAATTTCATCTAAAAATTCCCAATATCCATGACAACTAACGATGCTTTTTTTTGCCCTTGGAGCTGTTTGTTTTAGATTAACTGTTAGACAAATCAAAACTGCTGAATTTCAAAGCTTTGTGTGGTTTTTGTTTTTCCATGGAAGCACAAGTGTGGCAAATCTCCTTTGAGAAAGCCTTTTGGAGTTCAAGGATTTGTTCTCCCGAGTCAAATCCCTGCAGGTTAATGCTGGGACTTAAACTTAGGCTGACCCTATTTCCCTCTCCTTGTTGTTGGGAGGCTTTTGGTGGGAGATGGATCACTGGGGTGCCATCACTCTGAATTACTTGGGAAAGCTACTGCTTTTGGAGGTGAGAAACAATAGGAAAGTGGGGAAAATGAACAATGATGAGTGGGGAATACTGTTCTGTTGGAGAAAAAAAACAGCTGGGTGCTATTAAAGAGTTTAACTGAAAACTTCTCTAAACTTTCTGAATAAGCTCGAGTAAGTGCAGAAAATAAAATATAAACTAACAAAAATGTTATTTGTTTCCCTGCAGGGTCTCCTTATTATGACAACGTCCGTCCCCTCTCCTACCCAGATTCTGATGCTGTCCTGATCTGCTTTGACATCAGTAGGCCAGAAACTCTTGACAGTGTCCTAAAAAAGGCAAGTTTTGGGAAACATTTGAGCATAAAACTGTTTGATGTGTTTTCTCCTCTTTAAATCAGTGCTGCTGTTCCTCCACTGGAAACTTCAGGGCTGGAATTCGAGCTCTGTTTGTTTGAAAGGGGTGAATTAATTGGAAACAAAAGCTCTGCTAATGGATGTTGAGGGCTGAAGGAAATTCTCATTCCTCAGCCCTTAGACAGCAGGGAGTTGCTGAGGGTGGTGTGAGGTGCAGCAAGGAATTGTCTCTCAGGTGATGCTCCTGTAAGAGACAGGATTGAGAAACTTGGCCGTGTTGTACAGGTGGTTAAAACGTGCCAGCCAAGGGTTTGGACTCCTGCCATGGCTTTACATAATTCCTCAGCCAGTGACAAATGCCTCTGGAAGCCACCAGCAGACCAAGCAGTGGCATGGAAATACAATCTCAGTGACCCAAGATTCAGTGTCAGACTTTCCATGAGGGAGAACATTGAATTTTGATAATCAGGCTCTGTGTTCAAGGTGGTCCTGGTGCTCCCCTTGCTGAGCATGACTCAACTTTGCACTGTTTTTTAAGGCTTAATGACCTGAAGTTCCTCTTTTTTCTGTAGCTGGGGCCAGTGGTTCTTGTCTCACTGGGATAAAGTGGCATACAATGCTCTGAATAGCCTACAGAAAATGCTCAAAAACTATTCTCCCAGCTACAAACTGTGCCAAGAACCATCCAGAACTGTGGTTTTATTCTCTCTGATAATGTTGGTTACTATAAGGTCGCCTTGTTGTGTAAATTTTTCTTAATATGCTTTTAAACCCAAATTATAACCTTAGATTTTAGGGATTATCATCTGATCAGGTTATGCTGTGAAATTTTTGACTTTCTTGTGTTTTTAACCTATTAGGGATTCTCATCTGTTCACATCATACTGCTGAATTTTTGGCTCTCTTGTGTTCTCAGAATGACTTTGTAGAGAGGGAGGAAAACAAGGGATATATCACAAGTTCTGTCTGAAGGGCATTTTGATGGTTCACAGGTTGAACCTTTGGTAGATTTGTCCAGTTCTAGGTGTGAGGATTTAGCCCTGAGCCAATATTTAGCAGTGCTTATTTTGTGGTAGCTCTGTCTTGAGGACCCACTGAACGTGGCGACACCAGATATCAAATATCTCTGGCTGGGTGTGAGAAGCAACAGGTCTGCAAACCTTTACTCATGTAGGTAAATAATCTCATTTCCTCTTGCTTAGTAAGTCAGTGGAATGAATGAGTGTGTGAGATACTAAGATTTCATCCCTGACTGGGTTGTGCTGGAGCTGATGCCTTCAGAAATCAGCTCCGAGGCAGAACAATTATGGGAGAATATTTCTGTGTGGGATGTCATGGCTTATTAAACTTCATCTCCCATCTATTGCTGCTTGTGGATTTAAACATTTAACCACCTGGCTTATAACAACAACAACAACTTAATTTTACAGTGGAAAGGTGAAATCCAGGAGTTCTGCCCCAACACCAAGATGCTCTTGGTGGGCTGCAAGTCGGATCTGCGCACGGACGTCACCACGCTGGTGGAGCTCTCCAACCACAGGCAGACCCCCGTGTCCTACGACCAGGTGTGTGCCACAGCCTTCCTTGGACTGAAGGGTGGAAGATAAACCCCTTTTCTGTCACTGTTACCATCTTTAGGAACAATTTCTCCCCCCTTGTTGACATCCTGGAAAGGAGATGTGCTCTAGGAGGTGAATTCGAAAGGGATGAGCAAAGGCAAAGCCTGCCCACAGATTGGATGCAGCAGGAAATCCTGCAGCCCCACAACACATCATGGCTTTAAACACCATAAGATTGTAGCCTTATTGGTTGCAAAGAGATTTTTAAATGAATTGTAAATAAACTTAACTCATTCTGCCCCTGAGGACACCAAAAAGGAACTGAGAGCTGACACATCTTATTTACTGACAGATTGGTAAAATTGCCCAAAATGTCTTAGGTTTGAATGGCATTCATTTGACTTGTCATCACAACAGGTGTTTGCATCTAATCTGTCCCTTTTAGAATCTTGATACCTTAAAATACCTGGGAAGGCACCTCGTAGCCCCTCTGAAGGTGGCAGCAAAGCCAGAAAGCACCTTAATTCTTGGAAGTGTTCTGAGCTGCTGGGGAAGTGAGAAGTCTGGAGCTGTTAGAGGATAGAAAAATCGAGGTGTGAAAGGGAAAGGAATCAGGTCGTGGGAAAGCAGGAATGGGAAAACTGGGCTCTGAGGTCAGCTTGCCTTTATTACTCACATGTGTGTGATCACTGCAGCTGAATCACAGTGGTGGTGACAGATCCACCCTGTAGGAGGGAGAGTGGTACCTCCAGAAGCCACTTCAGTGTCTTTATCCTGTGCTATCAGCCAGTTTTTGATGTTTTATTCACGATCTGAGATTCCCAAACCAACAGCTCCTAATATGGGATTGCTACTGCTGCTCCTGCAGCATGTTTAAATTGAGAAATTGCAGTACTTCAGTAAAATCACCGAGTCTCACCCCTTGAGTGATCAGGGAGTGATCAAAAATCTGCTGGCAGGTGGAATTTTTCCCCTGGAGGTGGATTCAGCCCTGGACTCACAGCTCAGCCTGTAGCCCTGAGGAAAAGGAGTCAGCTGAAGACCAAGGGCTGAGCCATGAGCTACTCCTTGGCATCCAAAGGGAAAATTGTTTGTGTTCCAGGGAAGCCCATAATTTCCTCTCTAGTCTTTGTAAGCAAAAGCTTGGACTGAGCAGTGTTTGGTGTGTTTTGTGGCTGCCAAATTCCTGGTGGCACGAAACAAACCCAGCACTCCTGCGCTGGGTCCTCCGGGGTCGAGACACCGCTTAATCTTAAATTCCCTCCCCTGGCTAAGTCAACATGGGATCAGAGAGCTTAGTGGGGCTTTCCCATTCCTCTGGAGTTCATAAGGAAGCACTGGGAGGATAAAGGCCTGGTGGTGACACCCTCCTCCTGTGTGTTACCCACTTCCACTGAGCTACACCTGAGCAAACATTGCCGAGGCTCCACGGCGTGGGTTGGTAGGAGCTGAGGTGTTTGACTGTGGGGAGGGCTTGTCCTGCAAGCCAATACTCCTTTATCAGCCACTCCCACTTCAAATTGATAAAGTGGCTGCATCACTGCAGGGTAAACAGTGAGGATTGACAACTGGATCTGATGAGGTTGGTGCCATCAGCCTGGCCAAGAACAAGGAGGAGGGGTTGGACCAGCTCGTGCCCATGAATATGTGAGGAGTGGCACGTCAAGGATGTGGTTGGGTTTCATAACTTCACCAAAGATTCATCCCCCAGAAGTAAAATTCCACTGAGACAACTCCATTTTTTCACATAATGCTGTATTGTGTCCCGGGAGCAAAATCCACAACAGGATATTGGGTCATTGTCATCTGTGGGTGTCACGTGTTGTTTTCTTTGTGCTGCTGGAACAAACATCCCTGCTTTGACTTTTAGTGCCCTCAAACTCAAAGCAGAAGGGCTCCTCTAACCCCTAATGTCCTTTTTTTCCATCTCTTCCCTATTCCCTGGTTAGATGTTGACAGAACCATCCCTGAGCCAACAGCCCACAGCACATTTCCCTATGAACTTTGCTTTAACAGGGGCAGCTGGTTATTCCCTAAGGCCCAGAATCCATTTTTTCCTTGGAGATAGGCTTAAATCTGGGAGCTGCCAGCTCCAGTCCTTTTCCAGGAGCATGTAATTCATGGATTCAAGCTGAGGTGAAACTGCTAAAGAGGCCCCACTAAGACTCTTTAGGCTTTTTGCTCTTGTTTAGAAGTCACTGAGTTTCTCTAATCTTCCAGTTTCTGTCTAAATGGTTGGATACTTGTTCAACTCATCCTGGGAAGCAAAACTCACAATTATTTTATTTTGCAAAATTAGCTGCTGGGAGCTTTAGCTTTGGTTTTCACCAAAAAAAAACCCTCAGCACTGAAAAGGAATTGTGAGCTTTGCTTTGGCTCCCTCCAAATCTTAGTATTGATCCCATGTTAAGGTGATACTGCTAAAGGTGAAAGTGCTAAATAGGCCAGACTAAGACTCTTTAGGCTTTTTGCACTTGTTGGCAAGAGTTTCTCTCCTCTTCCAGTTTCTGTCTAAATGGTTGGATACTTGTTCAACTCATCCTGGGAAGCCAAACTGTTTATTTTGCAGAATTAGCTGCTGGAGACTTGGCTTTGGTTTTCACCAAAAAAAAAAAAAAAAGAAAAGAAAAAAAAGCTCTGCAAAGTAATTATGAGCTTTGTTTTGGCTCCCTCGGAACCTTAGTATTGATCACATGTTGTTTTTTGGGTCTTTTCTGTGTTTCCCCTCAGGGTGCAAATATGGCCAAGCAGATTGGAGCAGCCACGTACATCGAATGCTCAGCCTTACAGTCAGAAAACAGCGTCAGAGACATTTTCCACGTCGCCACCTTGGCTTGTGTGAACAAAACAAACAAAAACGTGAAACGGAACAAATCGCAGAGGGCGACAAAGCGAATCTCACACATGCCCGGCAGGCCAGAACTGTCCACAGTGGCCACAGACTTGAGAAAGGACAAAGCAAAGAGTTGCACAGTGATGTGAAGGACCTTTGGATTTTTCCCTGGAGGAGGAGGAGAACGTCCAGGAGGGGGTTGGAGGCTCAATGAAGTACAAAAGCCACGTGGTGTTTTAATGAGGGGCTTTAATGGAGACTTCGCCTGGTGGGTGAGACTGTGCTTAGAAGAAGAAAAAAAAAAAAGGCTCTTGAGGTGGCATCAGGAAATGACACGTTGAAGAAAATGCCAAAAAAAGAATAAAAGGGAAACAAAATGTTTGAATGTTGCTGAGAGAAGAGTGAATGGGAAAACAACACTGCAAAGGAGAGATGTCGTGGACAGTGCTCGTTTCTTTTTATTAACACTCTGCTCCTGGATGCTACCACTTTGATTTCATTAAAAAAATACTTTAATGTTTGGGGTTTTTTTTTTTTTTTAATGAAGACGTTGTTAACGTGCCCTTCTCATTAAGGAACTTACCCCTGTGACCTTCTAGTTGGTTTTCCAAAGGATATGATCTTAATTTTTTTTTAGTAGCTCGTTGTGAAAATGGAGAGGATTCCGAGGCTCGTGTGTCACCTGGAGGAAAACGCTGTGTGGGAAGAGTCTGGAGTTCTGTGTGATCCACGCTGGGGATGAAGACACCTGTTGGAGGATTCCCAGCATTCTAGGTGGAAATGGATGGAATTTTGGGGGCGTGGGGGCACAGCTCCTGCCCCCCTTGCAGGACTCTGGCTCGCTGTTCCTCTCTGTGGTCGTGGCGTGGGGTGGCAGTGGCCTCCAGTCGTGGTGTTGTGTGTGGGTACGTCGCTGTAGGTCCCAGTGCAAGGTGCTAAGAGCTAGGATTGACTAATGATCCTTGGTTTTACAACCAGGAGAATTCCCTAAAGCCTTACTGCCCACCTGGGGAAGAAGCCCCACCAGCCTCCTGTGCTCCTGGCAGGAGCTGGAGAGCTGGGAGGGATCCTGGGATAAACCCTGCAGAGAAGGGCTGTTCTGGGATGTGGTTGCAAAAGGAACCCCCCCAAAAAAATCTGCAAATGAGCCAGCAGAACCAGGGCATCTTTGGTGATGCTCTTCAACTGGGGGGGGGGGGGAGCAGCCATCTCCTGCTGCAGATGGGTGAGGAAATGGGGTCTGAAGAACTGTGAGGCCTTAAGAGGTCCCCAGTGGGAACTGGATGCTGCCCTTAGTCTTTCAAATGAACCCACAAGTATCCAGACACCAGTCATGGAACACGGGGGAACCGGTTGAGGCAAATTCCTTTTGGCTTAATGTTGTTCCACTGAATAAATCAGCCTTTTTAAAGTGTGTTTGCAACTCCCTGACCCACTAAACTTCTCTCAAAAGAAGGAGACTCTTAAGCTCTGCCCAGTGTGGTTGCTGCTTGTGGAGGACAAGCATTTCATTCCCAAGGGTGATGCTTCATTTTTGAAGTGTTAAAAGCTGCGTTCACTTGTGCAAAGGTGATGGGTTGCCATGATTATTAACTCTTAATTAAAACTCAGTTCTGTGTGTGTGTTCCTGGCACTTTGTTTCAGCTGAGAAAAGAAGAAAAAAAAAAAAAACCACTCCCATTCTGGTTATTTCCCACTAAAAGACGTTTTTGCCACCATAATAAGCTTTTAACTGATGCAACAGTGCTCTTAGGGCAGTATTACAAAATAGCTGGTAAGTGCTTCTTTCTGTATTTAAATATTGTGGAAAAAAATAAGTTATAACTGTCATAAAGCAGGACATTCATTACTTTTTTTTTTTAAATTGTTGAAGTCACTTTGTATGTTTGGTTAATGTTTCTGCAGTATTTATTAAAATACCATTTTTTTTCTTTGAATTAAAAAAAAAAACCAAGTAATTGCCTTGTAGTGGAAATGGCCTTTGTGTGGTAGTTCATTAACACTTGTGTGATTTGAGCATAATTGTGCTGAGCTACAGGCTGGGAAGGGGGGTGTGATTTGAATGGGAATCATTCTTCCCCTTGAACAGCCTTTTGGGCTCTTGTACATTATATTTTAGGGTGTAGCGTGGGTTACTTATCCAACTTATTTCCCGAAAGTGCCAGAGGAAGAGGAGACTGGAGCAAGAAAACAAGTGTGGTTTGCTTTGCTTTGCCTCTAAAGGTGAATTTTGAGGGGCTTCATGTGCTCAGGTTGTGCTGTGAGTTCAGCAAAGGCTCATTCCCAGCCCAGGGATGTGCCTGTTGTCTGCCACTGTTGGGGCAGCTGGAAGTTGAGGCAGGAGAGCTTCCAGTTGTCTCACTTCTGGGTCTCCTGAGGTCTGTGAGTTCACTCTGCATCTCTGAAGTCAGGCAGAAATCCCAGCAGTTGTTTATCTCCCTCATTCTTGTGACATCCTTGCACTGCCCTTGATCTTTCTCTCCCATTTCTCATGACCAAGCAGGTTTGTAGATGCTCTAATTACAGGAGTAAGGGGTTAATTAGCCTCATGCCTAAAAATCTCCCTTGTCTTTGACATCTGAACTTGTCTTGTTTCAGCCTTTGGTCTCTCCAGCAGGTGAGTCCATGTGTCAGATTGATGAGCTCCTGATTACTGAGCTTAACTACACCTTGTAGGTCACTGGTCCAGAATTGAGTCACCAGGAGCCAAACAGATCCACTCCTCCTTCAGTGACTTGGAATCTCTGTCCAGAAAGGGTGTTCCCAATTAATATTTAACTAGCTCTGTGGTTCCTCTCGGTGCTCTTGTAGGTTTTTGGTGTCTTTACCAGAACTCCCAAGTGCTGGAGGAGCAGCTGGGCCACTATTTCAGTGGTGCTTTTGTCTTCATCTTAACCCTTGTGGTCCCACATCACCAGTTCCCCAATCCAGGTTGTTCTTGGGTGGTTTTCCTGGCACCTGCCCATGGCACAGCTGGTGTTTGTTCACACTTGGCAGAGCAACATGACCCACAGACCTTCTCCTGGGGTTTGTAGACCTTCAGCAGATCCTCCGTTCTCTCTTTTCCAACCTCTGATCTGCCGCTTCCTTGGGCTTGGTGAGGCTGAGGAGTAGGTTAGGACAAGGGAATAGCTTCTTGGAAGCCTCAGTTTTACTTTTGAGAGCCCCCCCTTCACCCCCCAAAGTTTGTAATGAATTTTTGGCCCATTCAATGGGCACAGCCTTGGTTTTACATCACTCCTGTGTCACACCCAAGTGTGGTCACAGGTCAGATGGGGTGGATTGGGAAGGTACTGGTAAATGTACTCTGAAAACATCCTTAGGCTCCTCCAGAAAGGAGATAAACCCCATTTTCAATTTCCCAGTGTTAATCACTGCCCTTCTTTAATTCCACCAGCACAGTGGAATTTATTCCCTCCTTTATTTCACTCTGAGGGGATGAAAGATGGAAACGTCTTGATTTATCTACATTTTTCTTTTAACATTAAAGAAGAAAGCTGCTCATTCAGTCCAAAGCCACTAGCCTTGGCAAGGTTTCTTTTTCTCTTACTGCTCCCAGTTTTACCATTTCCTTCAGACCAGAACTGCCAGTTTTGTTGTTCACATGAGAATATGCTTCTTGCCAGCTTTGGCCACTGGTGGTTGAAACCTTTGAGCAGGGGGGCAAGGCCCCGAGGTTTACCCCTCTAAAACAAGAACCTGGGCTGAGGTGACATGCGCAGGAGGAGCCCAGTTGGATTTGGGGGTCAGTAGGATGATCTCCTGCTCCAGTGAGACGATCCACAGCTCCCCAGTTGCCAAAGCGAGCAAGGGGTAAATCGGAAGTATTTCCACTTGTGGGCTGGACTTGGTCAGATGTTTCACTTCAGCACCATTTGATCCCTGGAAAACAACTTTGGCAGGTGGCCACGACCGGGTTCCCTTCCAAAAAGCTCTTCACTTGTGCAATTCCTTCTTTTGGCTCTTTTATGACCCGACGACCGCGTTGTGCAACCGCTGACGGGAATCGCGGCGCGTTCCCGAGCCCCGTCCCCTGCAGCAGATCCCGGGGGATCCCCAGGAGAGCCGTGTTCCTAAACAAGGTGGGCCGGTTTGTGGTGCAGAAATAGAGCTGGCAGCCTCCCCACCACGCCGAGGACGTGGGACTCGACACCTCCTTGCTCTGCAGAGCGTTCCCCGCGCGCGATCCTTCGGGGCCAGCAGGGGAGGGGGCGGGTGACGACGCCAAACTGAACCTGTCTGAGCTGTGCTGCTGGGTGGATATTTATGGCTCTTTCCACCCAGATCGGGAGCTCCAGGAACTGGTATTTCCACCCAGACTGGGAGCTCCTCAAAGCTCTACACAGACAGTTTATCGTGGCACGTTGGTGGATCAGGCTGGTGGTGCTGAGCCCTCCGGGCAGGACCTGCCTCTGGGGCTGCTGCAGGAGGGAAAAAGAGCTCAAAAAAGGAGGCTGAGCCCCTTCCTTGTCTCTTGGGCTGGTTCTCATGGCTGACCTGCAGAGAGAAATAAGAATAACTTGGCTCTTGAGTAGTTTGAAGTTGTCAGTGTGGCATTTTGTTGCCTAATCCTCACATAGCGGAGCTGCCTCTCCTCGGGGAGGGATTACTGCCTGAAAAGCAAGTCATTAGTACTTCTCAGATCATTGCATTTCTTCCTACCAAACTGCCTTCTTAGAACAAAAGATTTATTAACCTTTTTGCTTTCCCAGGGATTCTCCATCTCTTTTGGCTCTTGTTCTAACTCAACTTTCCTGCAAAAGCCACGGAGAGTTGCAGCAGAGCTGCAGTCCCTGGGCTGCAACAGCAGCAGTTGCCAGTTTTTAAGCTCAGACAGAATGGTTTTTATATCTTTTTTTATATTTTCCTGCAGCCTGTTCAGCTGCTTCTTCTTCCCAGGAGGCCCTTAAATGTCCTTGGATCGTGTTGAGCCCCAGTGAGGGTGTGCTGGGGACCAAACTCCTGCCACAAGAGCCTTGTGATGGTCCTTGTTCTCTGTCAAGGAGTGATGTTCTACCAAGTGTCTCTTTTGTTGTTTTTTTTTTATCCTCCCTAAATTAGCTTGGAGGATTAGGGCTGAGAAGCAATCTGAGGAGAAGAGCAAAGATCTCATCCAATTTTCAAAAGGATCTGTGAACAAGGAAGTTTTCCTGCAGCTGCCAAGCGGGGAAATGGCTTTTTCAGCCCACAGGCTCACACACCTCACAGAAGGACTAATCCTGCCAGCTCCAGCTCTTCCCTGTTATTTACACACACCACGGCACAAATTCTGTGGATTCTCCCAGATCTTTTCCTCTTGCAATTTGCTGTTGAGGTTGGTAAGAAGTTGCCTGTATTTAATTTGTAGAAGGGCTGTCAAAGGGGGTGAATCCCCTTTGTGCAGCACAGGGACGTCCCTGCTGTGCCCTGGCCGCTTCCCCGGGTCCAGAAGGTGACAACAGCACCAGAATCCCATGGGAGTAAGGAGAGGGGCTGAACAAAGCCCCCCCAACCACCCCCTGTGGCACTCCCAGAGCTCCTCACCCTGCAAGTGGAGACATCCCCTGGTTAAACCACATTCCTGAGGGTCCTGCTCCTGCAGCCTCTGGCTGTGGGTGGGAACAGCCCCCCTGGGGCCAGTTCTGAGCCTCCAGGTGCCACTTTGGGGTGAAAGGAGCTATTTTACACGTTTTACTAGGAAAATATAAAATGGGGGCGTGGAGCTGTCAATAACTCTCTGCAGGGTGCTCATGAGATAAAGTGGGGTTTCTGTGTATTTGCAATGAAATAATGGTCATATTATTAAATATTATTAAATAAATATAGGTAGGGAGTAAAGTTATGGCCCCTGGGAGCCTGTGAGCAGCAGGGGCAGGGCTGTGGGCCTGTGTACGTGGCCTCTGCCAAGGCCACGTGGCTTTTTTAGGGGAAAACCCGAAGAAAAGCTTCATCCTCAGCACCAGGAGCCTTGACTTCAGCACACACACAATTTCGAGGAGCAGAAGAATAAATGAACACTGTGAATGGCTCTGAGGTGTCATCCCAAGGCTGGAATCCAGGCCAGCAAATGGCACTGGTGGTCCTGGGGGTGCCCTGGGGTGTCCCAGGGCAGAGGGTGCTCGTTCAGCCACCGGCGCCGGGTGTGTTGTCACCATGAAAAATAATCAGTGAACAAGGGGCTGGAACACCCTGGGGCACCTTCAGCTGCTGCTTGAGGAGCTGTGACAGGTCCTCATGTGACCTCAGTGCTGAGGACAAGGAGGTGACGACCACGGAGGGATGAGGGGATGTGGCAGCAAAGGAGCTGAATCTCAGCCTCTTCCCTACACCTTCCACAGCTGCAGGGGCAGGGACTGGAGCTGGAGTGCTGGGAATGCAGTTCCCCTCCTCGGGAATGTGCTGATGCCATCGGGCTGCACAAGCCTTCCAGCACGGGCAGAGAACAAAAGCGAATTGTGGGGCCTCGGGGCACTTTCTGCCCCCAAAAACGGGACCTCCCGAAGTCAGGGCAGGACTGGGAGCTGTAGGTGGCTCCTCGAGTTTCAAGTTACCCAGAGCAGAGCCATTAACCTTCTCCTGGCTGCAAATTAGATTCAAGGCTTGCCTTAAAGCAGACGGTGAGTCATTTATTCTACAGCATGGCTGGTGTTTAGGGAAATCTCTTCCCTGGGCTCCTGCCAGCTCGGGTGACTAATCCTGGATGGGAGCAGTGACGTGGGGATGGGGGCACTGCCCTCTGCACTGCAGCACTGTGAGCTCACCCTCACCCTCTGCTTGCTGACATCACTGGTTTGTTGGTGTTCATCTGCTCCTGGAGGTGCCTTGGTGCTCTTTGTCCTGCTCATCAGGAGGTGTCTTTGTGCTCTTTGCCCTGCTTTTTCACCCCAATTCCCAGCAGGGAGGTGACAGGATGGATGGGCAGCATTGCATGGGGTATCTCAGCCATGAGAAACCCTTCTGCCCAGAGAGATGTGGATGCCCCATCCCTGGAAGTGTCCAAGGCCAGGTTGGATGGGCCTTGGAGCAACCTGGGCTAGTGGAAAGTGTCCCTGCCCATGGCAGGGGGTGGAATGGGATGAGCTTTTAAGATTCCAGCCCAAACCATTCCATGGTTGCAAAATGCCCTTTCTCCACCTCCATTTCTGTAGCTTTACCCACCCCTGATAAACTGGGAGCACCACTTTGAGCAAACACACAGTGATGTGCTTCTACACCTAAATTTGAGGTCACACTGGTGACCTGCACCCTTCTCTCTGCACACACACCCCTAAAAACACTGAGCTGTCGCACATCCCACACCTCAGGACCTTTTTTCCAGTGCTGACAAAGGAAATTCCGTCCCAAAACACCACACCTTGCTGCCCAAAGCGCGGTGCTGATGGAAGGATGGGCTGATGAGCTTTTGTTGCCTTCCCTTTGTCCCTTCCCTCTGCAATTCCCACTCCAGTGACTCCGGGCAATGCAGGCAGCTCCGTGCTGGCTGCTCCACTCCTTCCCCGCTCCACACAGGTCATGGCTTGAGCCAACAGTGCATGGGAGTGATTTCATGAAGATTTGGGGATGCTGAGGGTGGGGTTTGGTGCCTTTCCAGAGCGAGGAGGGCTTTGTGCGGTGGGGGATGTGTGAGGGCAGGGCTGTGTGTGTGTGTGTGTGTGTGTGTGACTCTGCTCGCAGCCATGAAAAGGCTGGGAGGGGGTGTGGGGGGCGCTGGCAGGGGAGCCCAGAAGGCTCATCTGGTGTCGGCACCATTCATGTGCAAAGCAGGACCCAGGGCAGCGCATTAGCTCCGAGCTGGAAATCGCTCTTGCGGGCGATCCCAGACTTTTCAGGGATGCTGCACACTTGAAGGTCGGTTATTAGTTCCAAATGCTGCAGGAGCATCTGCTCTCAACTAGCCAGAAATCATGTTTAATAACAAGAAAACCTACTCCAGCCAAATCCCTGTTGGGAGGGCTTTAGCCCGAACAAAGGGCCCCACCACCCCTGATTTCCATAACAGATGTAGCATGTGATGCATGACAGCCCAGCGCAGTGGAGCTCCTTTATTCCCCACATCTCCATCTGCAAGGACCGGGGCTTTCATTTTATTAATTACTCTGGTGTGCCCGGCACGGCTTTGTGTGGCTGCGGGAGGAAGGGCTTGTGTTTCATGCTACAATGCCCGTGGTAATGGCTTGGGTTGGTTGCTTTTCCCTTTTTCTTTTTTTTTTTTTTTTAATTTTTTTTTATTTTTCCCTTTTCTAATTTTAGTGTTAAAGGTCGTTTTCCCTCCCCTTTTTTTCCAGTTCTCTGCATATGGCACGTTGGGGAAAATACCAGTTGCTCCCTGTGGTGCCAACCAGGCAGGGCTGGCAGTGGGCACCCCCAGGAGCCAACAGGCATCTTCTCCGTGCCAGCCTGGGGATGATGCTCAGCCAATTCCCTCAGGATGCCTTTTCTGGTCCATCCTCAGCTCCCAGTTCACAGTTTTCAACCTGGAAGTGTCCAAGGCTGGGTTGGAGCAACCTGGGATAGTGGAAGGTGTCTCTGCCTGTTCATCTCTTTGAAAACAGATGATCTTTAAGGTGCTTTCTGACCCAAACCACTCCATGATTTTGTGATTTACACCCCCCCTCAATATGAAGGTTCCTTTTCTTGGCTCAGCACTCCTGGACACAGAGCATCGGAGGGCTTCACCCATCCTGGCTCCATGGATCCCAATTCCCTGGCAGGGGATGAGCTTTAAGGTCCCTTCCAACCCAAACTTTAAAAGGTTATTGACATTCTGACACAAAGCCTCGGACTTGGCCACTCCTCTTGAAGGAGTCTGGTCCACTTTGCCGTGGAAATTTTGGTCTGGGGGAATTTTGGGCAGGGTACTTGCTCTCTCCCGTGGACACCACGTGTCATCACAGGTCTCCACCACTCATCCCCCCACACAGCACATTCCTACCCCATTAATCTGATCCTATTTCTGCTGCTCAGGTCACTGCCACGAGGTATTTTGATCCCCCTCTGTGCCTCTGATTCCTCCCCACTGCCAGATTTCCACGGCAGCCTCCCACGATTCCCATCCAGGCTGCCCTTAATCCCCTTTTCCCATCTTTTTTCTTCTGTTTTTTTTTTTTTTTCCCCCCAATATATTTTGGTTTTGCAAACTCTTCACCATGACTACGGCTCTGAAACCCTTGCTGGAGGTTGGAGCGTGAGATTTTGTGCTCCAGGACTGGATCCCTTCCAGTCTTTTCAAGGCATTTTCAAGATGTTCACGTTTCCAGCACTCGGGGATATTAAAAGTCACTTTTTCTACTTTTTTTTTCCTTTTATTTTTTTCCCCAAAGTATATATTTCATGGCAGAAATGGAAGAGAAAAATCTCAGAATAGCTTTGCAGGGATCATTTGAGCAGTTTATATTTGCAGGATATATCCAGTTTGAATCATAATTCTGGGTTTATCTCTCACAGCTCAGGTTCAGTGGGGCACAGGGGTCTATTCTGCTCCCACTCCCTGATGGCCAGCAGCAGCATCTCCAGCTGTTTTGGGTGCTGGAGCATGTCCAGGAAAGGTCAATGGAGCTGGGAAAGGGTCTGGAGCACAAGGAGTGACTGAGGGAGCCATTTATATATTTATTTTTAAAAAGGGATATTATATCTATATGTGATAGATATATGTGTGTATATACGCATAAAATACAATATATAGGTGCATAGAGAGAGAAAATACAAGATATCTATCCCAGGAAGGCTCATCCCAGGAAGATGCTGCAGGAAGGTCCCAGGAAGACACTGTAACATCCTGGAAAGGTGCTGCAGCATCCCAGAAAAGTGACACTCCTGGAATTTACACCCCTAAAACCCAGCAGATGAGAGCAAGGGAAAGAAATCCCCCACACTCTGGTGCACCACAAAAGGAGTGGAACATAAATCCAAGGAATTCCCACTTTAAACAACTTATTTCTGGGCTGAAGTCTCCCAGCACAGCGAGGGCCACGAGGGTTTAACTGGGATATAACTCAGGTCTGTCAAAACCCCGGGATGATTCCCCCAGAGCCACTTGGTTTTTTTCCAAGTTAGAGGGATGGGAAAGCCATGGAGTGGGGGGGGAATTTCCAGGCAGACCACCCTGGAGCACAGAGCAGTGTCCCCCCATCTCCTGATTATCCTACCAGCCCCACAGCAGCTCCGTGAGCGCTTGAGCAGAGACTTCCAGAGGCAGGGAGTCCCTTAATTCTCCTAAAATTTCGGAAGCGGGGAGATGAAAGGCCAGCCCTCGCTGCTCGGGCACAGATGGGAAGAGCTGCAGGATCCTTTGGAAGCTTTTCACGGTTTTAAGCGCCCTCTCCACCTCATTGTGCTCCCACAGAAGTGAAGAGTGGTCATGGAGCCCCTGGCTGAATTCCTGAGGGGCAGGAGCTGACAGTCATTCAGGACACGAGGTTCTGGAAGGAATTAGATCACAGAACTCCCCGTTTTTCCAGTGAGAAAGGAAGAGCAAAAAAAAAAAAAAAAAAGAAGAAAAAAAAATAGCGAAGCCCCCCCAAAAGATCAACCTTAAAAACTGAATGTGATTTTTTTCCCAGTCCTTTTCCCTCTGAGCAGAGGCTCTGAATTTGCATTAGCATCTTGCAGAGGGAATTTTTTCCCCAAAAATTTGTCCTGCCCAGGAGACCTGCTCCCTCCCACCCTTCCACAGGCATCTCCTTCAAGGCCTCTGTGAGGGCTTGGAGCAACCTGGGATAGTGGAAGGTGTCCCTGCCCATGGCAGTGGGGTGGAATGGGATGAGTTTTGAGGTCCCCCCCAACACAAACCTGTGATCCTCAAGAGCTTTTTTGATGCAATTTGTTGGAAAACAGCTTTTCCCAGTTGCATTTTGGAGCAAAGCCAGTGTGATCCACCCGTGTGGGTTCCTGTGCCAGGGGTGTTTGGGGTGCTGGGGCTGAGGTGGGATCACAGTGTCCCAAATGACCACCCTGAGGAAAAGCAGATGGTAATATTTGCCTTTATCCAGAACTCCCTGGCTCTGTGTTAACTTGAAAGCCTCCCCAGTGCCAGCCCCGAATGTATATCAGGCGTGAGGGAGCCTTTGGAATAAACTCAACCCTTCAGCCTATCCCTCACGTGTGCTGGGAATTTTAACAGCCTTTGCAAAAGGAGCTCCTTCCCCCTCACTGTCTATCCCAGAGTGGCCTGTGCCTTTCTCCAGCTCCCTGTTGCACCCCTGGCCCTGGCTCAGTGCCACCAGCACCGGGAAAAAGAGGGATTTGGTTTTCCCAACCATTTTACAGAGGTCCTAAGGATTTCTTTTGTTTATTACTTATTTACAGCTCTGGGTATTTTCCTTGTGGCTTTGTAGCATCAGAGTCAGGGCAGCTGTGCCTGAGACAAAGATCTGAAGGGCAGGTTGGGCAGGTCCCTTCCAGCAGGGGTGGGAGCAGAGCTGGAGCCCTGTGGTGGTTTGGGATGTGGGATGGGCTGAGGGAGCACTGAGATAAATCAGAGCCAGTTCCCCCACTCTCTGTAATCTGTTTTTAGGAGCTGCTGAGATGGGCCTTTTCCTCAGGCCCTGATTCAAGCAAAAAGATAAAAGCTGATTCCGTGCAATGGATGTTCCCCAATTAATCATTTGTGATTTTCCAGCTACTCTTTTCCCTTTCACATTTCTGCTGTAGGAGCAGAAAGGAAAAGCAAGATCCGGCTTTAAACCTAAAATGGAGCACGGGGAGAGCGTGGCTTCGCCCTTCCTCCTGCTCTGAAGGGACAGCAAACCATCCCCCTAATCCAGTGGCAAGTCTGGACACGGCCCTGGGATGGGGGGAGACACAAACCCACCCCAGACAGCCTTGGGATGGAGCCTCGGGAAGAGCAGCCCGTGGGCAGGTGCCAGCGAGTCCCACGGCACATCTTGGCTCGCTTCTATGGACCCAGGGAGCTTTAATCCCCATTAAATTCCCCAAGATTTTTTTTATCAGGGGTCTATTGTCATGACAACCCCTGCCACGAGCACACAGAGAGCCGGGGCTGGAGTGGCTTCGGTGACAAAACTCTCGGTGGGTGAGACCCAGCGCCTGGCACGGCTCTGCCTCCCTCCCTCTGTCCCCTCTCCAGCAGAAAGAGGGGAAAACAGCACGTTTCCCTGCAGACAGATGGTTGCTTTCTCCCATTCCCTTTTAAAAAAAAAGCCTCTGTTTAACATTCCCGGCAGATGAGGCTGGCATTGCCCCGTGACTCATCTCCCGGAGATTAAACACCCGCCGCCGGCACGGGCGGCTCCGGCTCCGCGGGGAGCAGAGGTGGGAAGCGGGTGGTCCCCACGCCGGGATGGATTTAGGAAAAACCAGGATGGCGCTGCTTGGCCTGGGTGCTCGGGGCAGCAAAAGTTCCAGGGAAAGCCTCTCTGGGTGCCTGGAAGTGGAGGAAAGAGGGGAAGCCTCTCTTGTATCCCGGTTAAATTTTGTGGCCCTCGCTGTGCTGGGAGACTTCAGCCCAGAAATAAGTTGTTTAAAGTGGGAATTCCTTGGATTTATGTTCCACTCCTTTTGTGGTGCACCAGAGTGTGGGGGATTTCTTTCCCTTGCTCTCATCTGTTGGGTTTTAGGGGTGTAAATTCCAAGAGTGTCACTTTTCTGGGATGCTGCAGCAGCTTTCCAGGATGTTACAGTGTCTTCCCAGGATGCTGCAGCACCTTCCTGGGATGCTGAAGAGCCTTCCTGGGATAGATATCTTGTATTTTCTCTTTCTATACACCTATATATTGTATTTTATGTGTATATACACACATATATCTATCACATATAGATATAATATCCCTTTTTAAAAATAAATATGTAAGCTGCTCCCTCAGTCACTCCTTGTGGTCCAGACCCTTTCCCAGCTCCATTGACCTTTCCCTGGACACACCCCAGCACCCAAAACAGCTGGAGATGCTGCTGCTGGGCATCCTGGAGGTGGAGGAAAGAGGGAAAGGCTCTTTGGATGCCTGGAGGTGGAGGAAAGTGTAGGGATGGAGCTGGAGGGCAAGGCATGTGTTACAGCAGGAGAATGCACTGAGAGAGGAGGATGTTATGAAACAGGGGAATGCATTAAATTGGAAAAATGGAAATAGGAGAATGGATTGTAATTAGAAAATTATTAAACCAGCAAAATACATTGAAGTAGGCAGATGTATGAATAGGAAATAAATGCCAGGGGGTTTAGGTCCAATTGATGCAGTGGAGGGTATCCCTGCCCATGGCAGAGGGTGGAAAAAGAGGGGCTTTAAGGTCCCTTCCAACCCAACCCAGTCTTGGATTCTGGGGTTCTCTGTTGCTGCCTCAGTGAGCCTCGGGGATAGCACTGAGCCAATTCCTTTTGGTCCCTGTGATACAGAAGGTAAGGAGGGTTTTTAAAGGTGTCTCTCACTTCAGAGGTGTCCAACAGTGTGTTTCAGAGCCAGCTATTCCCGACCTGACCCGGATCTCTGGGATCAAAGGCCGGTGTTTGCCATCAAACAGGATGAGGTCATTGCTGGGGGTGACTCACAATAAACCTGTTGGATGGGAGAAACACATCTCCCTGATTTTATAATCCCCCCCGTGGCCTGACATCTTCCCAAAAATGGATCTCCAGGAGTCCCAAAGCAGGGCCATGGTGGTCAAACCCCACAGCCCCCAGGCTGGACCCTTTCCTGGGAAAAGCAGCTCTAAGCCAGGCTCAGCCTCTGGACCAGCATCCCCTCGCTCCACACTTGCTGCAGGAATATTTCCAAGGCAGCAGGGGAGTCTCTGAGGGGTTTGAGTTTATTTTGGAGTCGTGTATCTTCATGCATTAACCATGGGACTTAAACTGTTTGGATGCTGCTAAGTCAGTTGTTAAATGAGAGTTTCAAATTAGAACTGAGCAGTGTAATTACATTTGCAGATCTGAGTCTCTGCAGCAAAGTTTAATGGGCAGATGTCAGGCAGGGGAAGGGCTGTGCATGGCCATGGTGCATCTGGCTCTGGAAGCTCCAAAATTAATTAATCCTTATTTTTTTCCTTAGCACTAAAGCAGGGAAAAGCCATTTTCCTCCCTGCTGCAAGAGGTGGTGTCCACATTAGTGCAGAGCTAAGCTGGGGAGCACAGTTGTCTTAACAGAGATCCCCATTTATATTCTGGGAGGGCATGGTTCAATCAATGAGCTAATAAATGAACTAATGAAGGAATAACACAGCTGAAATTAAAGCCTGATTTATGCTGCTGTGCCTGGCACTGCGTGTTTCCCTTTGCACGGGACCTGCAGCCAATTTTTCAGCTTCTTCTCCCAAGCAGAGGTGGGAAAGAGCTGCTCCAACACTCTGGATTTAATGGTGGGCTGTATTTCACAGGGATGTGTGTGGGTCTCAGCAGAGTTGTAAAGGAAGAGTCGATCATATTCATCTCTGTGTTTACTCATAGCCCATAAAAAAATCAACATTTCTGGGGTCAGCCTGGTTGTCTCTACCACCCCCAGCCCTGTGTGTGGCCGTGTCCCTGCAGCAGCCCCTGCGTGTCTTTGGGAATACCAGACCCTCCATATATAAAAGCACTTCCTTAAACATCTCCTTGCCAGCCACAGTCTGGTTATAAATCAGCAGAGGAGCTGGATCTCTGCTCCCACCACCCTCCCAGAGTCTCATTCCAAGCCTTCAGGGATGCAAACGGATGATGCAGCGAGGGGAAAAAAGCCCTGTGGCTTTCAGCCTCCAGACTTAATTTACTTCTAACTCCTTCATTAGTGGTGCTGGAGGATGCTTTTCCTTGCCTACTCCTGCAGGAGCCCACAGGAGCTTCCCTCCCGCCCTGCTGCTGCGGGAAAACCGGGATAAATCAGCCTCCTCATGTTGTGTGACCGGAGTGTCACCCGGCCCTGAAGAGCCTTTCAGCCAGACACAATCGACATTTCCAGGAGTGAACTCTGCTTTTCTCCTCTTTCATTACGGCCCTTTATTCCCAGATAATCTTGTGTGCCAGGATTAGAGAGGAGAGAGACGTTTTGGCTGTGAGGGATCAGCTTTGCAGAGGGCTTTGGCCAGGCAGGGGGGACGAGTGCGGAGCTGAGTTAGAGCTTGGCCTGGCTCTGCAGCCTAAAAGCAAGCCAAGAGCCTGGATTTGGGAGAGAATTGCATGAAAAGGTCCACTCTGGCCCTGGGAAAAGGGCCAGCAGGTGCTTTGCCATGGCTTTGCCTCTTCCTTCCTGCTGGGACTGCGGCAAACACCCGCCTTTAATCACCTCACAGAGGATCAGAGAGTCACAGAAGGGTTTGGGTTGGAAGGGACCTTTAAAGGTCATTTAGTCCAACCTTCTGCCATGGGCAGGGACACCTTCCACCAGACCAGGCTGCTCCAATCCCCTTCCAACAAGCATCACACGAGCCAGGGTGACACCTGGGGATCACAGCCAGGGCTCATCCATCATCCTCATTCACTACATGGGAGTCACAGCTCCTGATGAATGGGCAGCAGCTGGCCTGGGAGGGGGGAAAAGAGGGGAAAAAAAGAAGCTTTGCTAGAAAAAACCCCACCCAACTTGTGATGTCCTGCTGTTGCTGTTGGAGCGAAAGGAGCTCGGCAGGGCTGCCAGCGGGGATTTGCCCATGGCAGCTGGGTGAGCAGGGGCTGCTCCAGGGCATTGTCCCTGCTGCCTCCCTACAGCCTGGGAGAGCCATCCCTGAGGGAAAAGACACAGTGGATGCAAAAACTGGGGGATGCTCCAAAGCTGGAGCACATCAGCAAGGAGGAAGGTGAGGTCTGTGTGCCCCAAAAGGGGGTGGTTTATGGACACGAGGTGGCACAGCCGGTGTGGGGCGGGCACAGGGACAGCTTGGCTCCCCCAGGGACCCTCCAAATGCCTGATGGATCCCCATGGACACACTCCCAACAGGCCTGAATGTTTCAGGAAGCAACACGGGGATTTTTAAAAGCGTTTCTTTGGAAAAAGACCTTTTCTTGGTGATGCTCACCCTGCCTGTGCTCCTGGAGAGTGCTGACATGGGCAGGGAAAACACAGCTTCCAGGATGCCACCCCTTGCTGTTCCCATCCCAGCTAGAAAAGTGCAACTGGACTTTATCTCCTTTAACTGGAGCAAAATCCAGCCACCATCCTTCAGGAGAGGATCCCTCCAGGGAGGCAGACCCTGGGTGGGGGGTGGTGGAGAAGATCTGGCTGTGGTGACCAGGCAAGAGCCACCCTGGTCTCATCCACCCCCCAGGTTTCCAGAGCTCACCATGCCAGTGAGTGCATCCATGGCTGGTACGAGATAAATTAGATTTTAATTGTATTTTAAAATCATGGAATGGTTTAGGTTGGAAAAGCCCTCCAAGATCATCAAGTCCAACCATTCCCCAGCACTGCCAAGGCCACCACTGACCCACGTCCCCAGGTGTCACATCCACAGGGCTTTTAAATCCTTCCAGGGGTGGGGACTCCACCACTGCCTTGGGAAACCTGTACCAGGGCTTTACAACCTTTTCTGTGAAGAAATTACCCCTAATATCCAACTTAAAACTCCCCAGCTCCAACCTGAGGCTGTTTCCTCATCCTGTATCTTCATTTTTATAGACACATAAAGCGTCCATAAATCCACCACCCATCATTTCAGATGTTGGCACCCTTGAATCCTCAATATTCATCTCTGTTAAACACAACCACGTTCCCACCCCTCTCTCAGCCCGCATTCAAAATCCCAGTTTAGCACCAGTAAACGTGGCTGGAGCGTAATTTTCAAGTGATTGTCTGGGTTCCTAAATTGAAAAAGGTGATGAGCCTCTGCAGATTTGCATTCAGTCTGTGTGGCCTCACCTTTAGAAGCTCCGGGGCTGAAGGTCATTATCAATGGCTGTTTAATCAGCCAAGTCATGCACGCAGGCAAAGGTTAACTGAGCACAGCCCCTTTGTCAGCTCCACCGCAATTTGTAGCCTAATAAAGCTGCTCTGATTGCACTTAACACCTGCTTTCAAATCCAGCCTCATTAACACTGTGCTAATGAAACAGGAATCTTCCAGCAAGGGCAGAGTCAAAGACAGGGCTTTGCCTTCAATCTGGTGACCTCGGTGGCACTTTATCCACCAGGAAAAGGTGTTTGCAAAGCCATTCCGAGGCAATAATTGCCTGGGATGTTTTAATTTAATTGTAAAAGCAAACAAATAAACAGACGGATGGTGTTCACCTTGAGTGGGGCAGAGGTTTATGGGTTTGGTGGGACTGGGCTGTGCTGATGTTTGCTCTGTTTCAGACCTAGGAATGAGAGGTTCAGGAGCAGGGAAGGGGTGCAGGACGGTGCCAGGTGCCCATTCCCTGCTCTCCCACAGGAATCCATCATTGCAGCAAAAAGAAAAAGTAGAATTAGAATAAAGTAGACAATTATAATGATGTTCCTTTAGAGTTTTTCTTTTCCATGGCTGATATCATCCAATGGAGCCAATCCCACCTTTCCCATGGCTGGTCCTGGGAATGTCCTTTCAAACCCCTCCCACAGGGACATCACACAAAATCATGGATCACACAATGGTTTGGGTTGGAAAGGACCTTAAAGCCCATCCAGTCCTACCCCCTGTCATGGGCAGGGACACCTTCCACTAGCCCAGGTTGTTCCAAGTCCCATCCAACCTGGCCTTGGACACTTCCAGGGATCCAGGGGCAGCCACAGCTTCTCTGCCCAACCTGTGCCAGGGCCTCCCCACCCTCCCAGCCAGCAATTCCTTCCTAAAATCTAATCTAAATTTCTTCTCTTTTAGTTAAAAACTATTCCCCCTTGTCCTCTCACTGTCTGCCCATGGGAAAACACAGTCCCCCCAAGCAGAAGGATCCCAGGGAGTCACAACCCCCCTGTGATTCCCACCACCTCCAAATCCCGCCGGGATCCGTTTCACTCGCGGCGAGCAGAGCTTGGCGAGCTCTTATTTTCCTTTCACTGTGGATTATTTGTCTTCCCTCTTTATTTCACTCCTGCCTAAATATAATAATCCCTCCCAGAGATGGAGATTAAAGCCCTGTTGGCAGGGAAGCCTCAACATTACCCAGAGAGGCGAGTGAGCGATGCCAGAGCTCCAGTAAATCCTCCCCACTTGAGACTCTGAAAACTAGACTAGACAAAACCTTGGTGGAAACATCACAGGGAGAAATCCGGCACTTTCTCAGGCTGAAGGACTACTGGGTGACCCCTCAGGTCTTGACTTTCACCCCTTGGAGGAAAACTCTCATTTTCTCCTCTTTTTAAAAGCTCTCCTTCTAGGAAAGTGTGTGACAGCCTTGTGTAAAAAGACAATGCAATCCAAGATTTCATCATTGCTGCGAGAGGAAAAACCCTCTGGCTGTGAACTGATGCTCTAGTGGATAAAGCTCCAGGGATTTGCTCTTTCCCAGTCTGGTTGCCCCTGTGCAAAGGGCAGAGCTCTGCTCCTGCACGGCCTGGGAGGAGCTTGGTGTGACTCACCCTGAACTTTGGCTGTTTGCAGGGAAAAATCAATCCCTGAATCATCCCCCTGCCATCCTGCTGTGCCTGTGGCCACCCCAGAACGTCCCACAATGTGTTTTGCTGGGGCCACGGGAGCAAACCCAGCCTTGAACCCCCCTGAGGGCACTGGAGACCAGATTATCCCAAGCTTTTGGGAGGTTTCTGTGAGAGACAGCACTTCCTAACCTGGAATGTTCAAACACTGCTAGATGAGATTAAAAAAAAGGAAAATCCCATTTCTTGGGCAGCTCTTCCATATGTTTTCTTTCCAGCTTTTTGCTGGGCACTGGCATGATGGTGTCTCCATGCACATCCCTGTGTTCCCACTGATCCTTTGGGAGATCCTTACAACCAATTCTCAGTGTCCAAACCCCCACCGAGCTGGATATCAGACATTACCAGACCTTCATTCTTGGTCCCCTCTACTTCCCAGCTCCAATAAAGTTCACAAATAACCCTTAAATTAGAAGATCCTCTGACAGGAAGAGAATTTGCTTAATCCCATAACAGGAACGTTTCTGGCTGGAGGCACCCAGGAATTTTGGGATGAGCTCCAGTGAAAGTCAGGCAGAGGTTTTCTCCACCAAACCACCTTGTCCCACCATAATTCACAGTCCAGAGTGTTCAAAGGTCTTCTGCAGAGCCTGAGAGCCAGAGTCAGAGGAAGGGAATGATGCTCCAACTGGGAATTTCCAGTGCCTTTGAGGGTCTGTTCACTGCCAAGGGAGACTTGGCCTTGAGCAACTCACAGAGGGAATAATAAAGTGGGAAAATAAAAAATACATCAAAAAAAAAAAAAAAAGAAAATAGTCTGGGCTGAAGAGATGCAACACAAGGTGCACTGGGGGAAAGCTTGCAATAAAAAATAATTCCACCCTAACAAAAATTGATCCAGAGAGGGCTGAAGCTTAGATTTGATCCAGCCTCATGAAATCTTCCAAACTTTCTGCTTTTCCCAGCAGGGATAAGCAGCCCTTCTCCCCTCTCTCACTGCAGTTTGGACGCCTAGATTAGAAAATCAAGGAAATAATAACTTTTTAAGTATAATTTTAAAAATTATTCCTTGGACTTTTTTTTTTTTTACAGGGCAGATTGTTCTGAGCTGAGCCCTCAGGAGACAACCAGTGATGTTCCAGCCAACTGCCTGCAAAAATGAAGGTGTTCTCCCTCTGAATATGAAGGTGTTATCCCTCTGAATATGAAGGTGTTCTCCCTCTGAACATCACCTGGGATGGAGGGGACTCTGACCAGTTTCTGCCCCTGGCTTTGCTTTCCTGCTCCTTGGAGAACCTTCCATCCTGCTGTTTTCTCCCACAAACCCAGCCTGATTGTGTTCTCCTCCTCCAGATCCTGCTGGTGACGTGGCTGGAAGGGATTGACAGATCCCAATGTCACTGGAAGGGATTGGCAGATCCCAAAGTCACAGAATCCCAGAACCTGCTGCGTTGGAAGGGACCCACAAGGACCATCCAGTCCAACCCTCAGCCCATCCCGGAGGGAATGTCCCTCCTCAAAGGGGCACAGCATTCCTTAGGCATCTTTGTGGCAAGGAAGCTTTGCAGCTTAAAAAAAAAAAAAAAAAAAAAAAGAGGAAAAAACATCTTTCACCCCAGAAACTGGTGGCTGTTAAACCCAAACACGTCACTGGAGAGCATTGGGTGAGAGGATAAGCAGGTGTAGAGTGGGGCTGATACCCCAGCAGCTCCTTAAATGGATTGGCAGCAGCTTCGTGCCAAGAAGTTTAATTTCTCTTGGGGCAGACAGATGCTCTGAGGTGTCTCCCAGTGCCACAGACTGAGCTTGGCTTATCCAAAAAGCAAGTTTTATCTGTGAGTCAGCGGTGACTCAGACACTGAGATGCTGCTTTTTCACCGTTATCTCAGGAGGAAAACAGGGAGAAGGAGCTGGAATGCTTAATAAGAGTTGTCAAATACCTGTGACCCTTATCTGAGGTAATTTCAAATGTATTTATGCAAGTTTGATACGGAATTCTGTGCCTGCAAAACCTTCTGTGAAGATATCGGTGTGCCAGCACCAGCTGGATTAGCTGAATTATTGGAATGTATTTCTCAAAGCCCTCTTGTTGCTTGTCAGTAAAATGAAGCATTTGGGTGGATTTTTCCAGCCCAAATAACCTGGCAGTGACCTTTTGCTCAACTTTTCCTCACCTCTGGCCAGGGACAACCACTAGGAATCAGTTCAGGAAATTTAACTCCCAATTAATGTGTTTATAATGGTCACTGAAAATAAAGTGTAATAAAATAAAATAAAATAAAATGGCACGTGTTTTGCTGACAAACCGTCTTTAAATACACCGTGAGTCAGGTTTAGCACCAATTAAGCTGGAGAGCACCGTGTTTAATTTGAATTTTAGGGGTGAAACGGGAGGCTGAGCGTGCTGTGGTGTTTAACTGAGCACAGCTGAAGACACAGACTTTGGGAAGCCCGGAGAACTCATGGAATTGGAAGAGGTGACAGACACAAAATCCTCCTTGGAGAAAAAAACCTCCTGAGCTCCACCACATCTCCCTGGCTATTATGGGATGGCCCAACCCCCCCAGGGCATTTTTTTTTTAAGCTCACAAAAACGGGATGCTGGGAATTTGCCCTCCACAGCCACGCCCGTGTTGGAGCTTCCCTTCGCAAATCTGGGAATTCCTGCGGTGTGGCAGCTCCTGCCACGTCCTGATTGGAAATGGAGGAATCTTTCCTGTGTTTGGATAAATCCCTATCGTTTTGGCATCAGCTTTTCCAGGACTTAACCAGCTCCAGCTGGGACTTTCACTGGAATTCAGGGGAAGGATATGATGTAAAAAAACCCCCAGTTTCTTGCCCCAAACCCACAGCCTGGCTCCTCTGGGGAACCCCCACCAGGGATAAATTCAGTTTTCTCCCGCGGGAATTTCTCCCGGGGGGGTGGAATTCCAGGGGTGTTATCAGGGCACGTTATCCCAGCAGGAAGGCTGGAATTATTTTTGCCCCGTTGTTTCGACCTGTTCATTACCCTTGAGAGAATTTTGGGGGATATTTACACCGCTGCTGAGCAGAACCGTGGTGGCTCTTGGTTTATGGATCCAAAACCAGCAGAGAAATAAAAGCAATTCTTGGTTTTGTTAAGCAGAATTGTATTATTTCCGTAAAATGTTTTTATTCTATTTTTGCCTTCAAATGGAAGTGTTTGTTTTCTATTTCTTGCTACTCCTCTCTGTCATTTTATTCCATTCTGATGTTTGAAATATGCATCTGCGGGAGCTGCTGTGATTTCCACCTTGAATGAGCTTTTTATTGGGCTTCTCCTCTCAAGTGCTGTTAAATCACCACAAATTGGAGTCTTCAAAGCACTTGGTCAGGAAACAGATTGAATCATTTATTCAAAAGACTTCCCAAAGAGGAGGATTATTTCCATTTTTTCTGGTTTACACACGACCTTGAGCCCGAGCAAACACATCTCCAGAGATGTCTTGTTTTGAGAGAGGGGTCCGGGAGCCTGAAGAATGCAAAAATATTCCTCAGCTGGCAGAGCAAGAGGGATTGATATGGAGATGTTGAGATGCCACCCAGGCCATGAAAGCCTGAGCGAAGAGCTTTATTTCTCCCTCCTTTCAATTCCTGTGCTCCCAACCCCTCTGCTCAAGGACAAAAATCTTTAATTGCCAGCGAAGAACTGTCTCGTTAAGAATCTCCTCGTTAAGGACCGACTGCATGAGAACACACCAGGACAAAAGGATTTTAAGGATGCAATTTCTAATTGGAACAGGTTGTAGGCGAGGTGCTGATAACCTCACCAGCCCTGGAGCACCTCCCTTTATCAGGATCGCTTGAATAGATAAATCTTCCCAAACAAACAGGGGATTAAATGAGTGTTGGGAGTTCCAGGGGCTGCCTGAATGCGCTCGCAGAGGAGACGTGTTTGAAAGGAACATTTCCTTGGATTGTTTCCTTGAAACTCTCTGAATGGGAGCCTTTGTGCTGCCGAACAAGCCTTCATCAGATCATCAGATCGCGTTAATTTGGGCCTTTGGGAGGCTCAGCTGATCGAGACAAAGCAAAGAAGAGCCGCGAAAAGCCCGAGCCCCGTTGGTCAGTTCGGGAACGATGACACACAGTGACACACCCGGCTCTATTTACTATTGATTTGGGAGTGTCACCCCCCCTGATTCCTCAGAAATGAAATGCAAGCAGAGCTGGATACCCTGCTGGTGAAGGATACCTGCTTGGTGAAGGCTTTGCCTCCACTCGGAGGTGAGCAGGGCAAGGTCTGTGCGCAGAGGGTTCTTCGAAAACACGTGGCTTTGTGGAAAGCAAAGATTTCTCTTGGGAAAATATCAGCCTAATATCTGTTTTCTTCCCACGGGAGTTGTCGACTCGGTCATTTTTACTTAGTCTTTGTCCAAAATGTTGTGCTGGGGGGGTTATTCCAAGCTGGAGGCCGAGGATGTGCAGGAACTGTCCCTGCAGTCCATGAGGAGAAGAATCATCCAGGTTGCACATGGTGGTGGGAACCAACCTGGGAGTTCCAGGGGTGGGTTCCTGTAGCTTTGCACCCTTCCCAAAGGTGTTTTTCCATTTGGAAAGGGGCTTTCAGGGAGCCATTTCCCGTTCCCCAAGGCAGAGCACCAGAGATGGTGCAGCCCCTCTTGTGCCAAGGCTCCATCCTGCAGGAAAGTCGAATTTAAAGTCTTCTTTTCAATGTTAAATTATTTATTTCATCTGCCTAAATGGTTTTTTTCCTGTCTTTTCTCCTGTGCAGACGAGCTGGGGGGGTTCACCTGGGGAAGAGAAGGCTCCAGGGAGAGCTGAGAGCCCCTTCCAGGGCCTAAAGGGGCTCCAGGAGAGCTGGAGAGGGACTGGGGACAAGGGATGGAGGGACAGGACACAGGGAATGGCTTCCCACTACCAGAGGGCAGGGATAGGTGGGATATTGGGAAGGAATTCCTGGCTGGGAGGGTCTGGAGGGACTGAATGGAATTCCCAGAGAAGCTGTGGCTGCCCCTACATCCCTGGAAGTGTCCAAGGCCAGGTTGGACAGGGCTTGGAGCAACCTGGGCTAGTGGGAGGTGTCCCTGCCCATGGCAGGGATTTGGAATTAGATGGTCTTTAAGGTCCTTTCCAACCCAAACCATTCCATGATTCCATGATTCTCTGAATGTTATGGTTCTCCTGGCCATGTGAGCTCCAGGAGGGTGGGAATCCTTCATGGCCACTTGGGAATTTCCAGTGAAAACACAACATTATTTGCTCTGAAGGACAATTAACATGGAACTCCACAAGCTGACATTTCACATGAGCACATCAGCATCTTTTTATTAAATTTCCAGCTTATTTCTTTCCATTAAGTCTTAAAATCCAATTTAAAAAAAATCTCTTTATCTTATACAATTTTCTTTTTTTTTTTTTTTCCCTGCAAATGCCAGAAACGTATAAATGCAAATTATTTCTCCCTGTAGCAGGAATGAGCAAAATGAGTAAAAAAAATACATATTTATGGCATTGTTTGGGATGGATTTGGGGGCACACAAAGATATTATTACAGTTGCAATTTGGCATTTTATTTAAAAAAAAAAAGAAATCATTTTTCTCTCCTGTCTGTGACTTAGCCAGAGAATAGTGGTGGTTTTCCTCTCTGGAAAAGCAAATGCCAGAGCTCCCAACAGGATGATCCCGGGTCAGAGTTAAACCTTGTTGGAAGTGGAGGGGAAATGTCTTTCCCGGTGCCAGATCTGCTCTATCTTCATCTCCTCCTGCCCTCTGAGGTGTTTAAGGCCGATGAATTGTGCCTGTTTATTGTTCAGATTAAAGTCTATGTCTATCTCCAAACTGTTTGCATCGCTCACAAAATCAATATCAAGGCCAAAAACGACAATTTTAATGTGAATTTATTCACCAATGGCCCCGCTTTGATAGAAAGGAAGTCGAGCTTCACTTCCCAGAGCTGTGCTTGCTGGTTTTTTGGGGCTCCTTCTCATTCATCTTGGTTCATCTTGGATGGTTTATTAAAGGAAAAAATGCTACATGCAGTAAAATTTTGGCTCGGACTCGTGACACCCGCGTTCCTCACACTCCCATTCCTAACACACCAGGAGCGAGCAGCGATTTCTCCAAGGCTCTTAGGAAGTTCAGAGCCGTTTCCACATCCTTATCCCGCTCGAATTAATTCAGGATTGATTAACTGTTACGGCTTTTATGGTCTCTCTGTCCCGGAAGCTGCAGGAGACACGTCTGGGACGGGGTGGTCGGAGACGCCGCAGCTGGACAGGGAGCAACTGCCACCATGGGAGGTCCCACCACGTCACCTCCTCGGGGTGGCCTGTTTTTGGGACCCCCATGAGGACCCCGCTCCCCTCTCCTGTGATTTTGGGGGTGTCTCCTTTAAAGGGGACCTGAGTGAAAGCAGTCCAGAGCACCCCCGAGCTCCTTTCTCTTTCCATCCAGAGATGTGCAGGAATTCCAAAAATGCGGTTTCTGGGAAAAAGAAAGGAGTGTCCCACTTAGAATTTCTGGGTCCGAAGAGCCTTTTCTCCTCCAGAGCAAAATAAATCTGGTTTGGTAACGTGATCATTGAGAGGTGGAAGGGGTGAATTTTGAGGTTCTCTCACCCAACCTCTTCCAGGTGAAGAATGAAAAACCTCATCCACCACATTTAGCATTTAAATTTAGCATTAAAATCGTGCTTTCTGTCTCTTTTTGGGCTGTAAACATCTCTTTTGGAGCAAAAACTAGTTGATTTGGCCAAAATCAGCAGAGAAATGGGCCAGGGTCTCAAGTGTCCTCGTGATTGAAGATGTGTGTCACCAGAGCATGCCCAGGTACCAACTTCAGCCAGCAGAATTCCTTAATCCTCCTCAGGAGGAACCCCCACAGGCAGCATCCCTCCTAAATCCCCCAGGGACCACGAGGGTCCTCACCCAGCCAAGGATTTACTCGAGGATCCAGAAAATAAAAATCAATCAAAAGCCAGGGGTTTAACATGTTGTGGGAGGGAACTGGTGACCTTTGCTGGGAACCCCCTGTGGAAACCTCCCCCCCCACCTGCTGTGAATCCCGAGGGGATGGGGGGGGTCAAACTGAGGGTTTTAAGGAAGTTTAAAAGAAAGGATCCAGCCCCCAGAATGGATCATCGAGGTCGCCGGGAGACAAATTTGGGTAATGAGCGCACTAGAAATGGAAAGAGGAGATTAAAGCTCTGTTTGTCATGGACAGAAGGGCTTATCAGCCCTTCCCAGCTGAGCCTGGCTCAGATTAAAACTGATCTGAGAGAACAGGGCCCAACTGCAACCGGGGGTCTTCCCTTCCAGGCTAATTAGAAAGTGCTTATTAACCACGGGGGCGAAGGCAGAGCAGCTGCAAAGGTCTTTATCTCCATTAAGAGACTGTCCACCCAAGGAATAGGAATGATTATAAAGAAAGGAAACTTAAAAAGGAAATTGCACATCATGGCACATTCCACGTTTCCCTAATCCCAGTCCTCTCTGGGATAGCACAAAGCGTGGGGACACTTCGGTTTGTGCTGCGGGGTGATGCTCAGGGCTCGGCCAGCCCTGCTTCCAGCACTCCAGCAGCAAGAACTCCTCTTTCCAATATTGCTGTCTTTGATTTTCACAAGAGACATCCATGAAAAAAGCAGGAATTGGGGTTTGAGCATCTTTTTTGCTCAGTTTTTAGACGATACTTTACCACAGAGCAGTGAAGGGCAGCTCACACCCAGCTCTGCATTCCCTGAGCGATCCAGCAGGAAAAACTCCTCTTTCCAATATTGCTTTCTTTGATTTTCACATGACACATTCCTCATAAAAACCAGGAACTGGGGTTTGAGCACCTTTTTTGCTCAGTTTTTAAGGGATTTTTAAGGGCAGCTCACACCCAGCTCTGCATTCCCTGAGCGATCCAGCAGGAAAAACTCCTCTTTCCAATATTGTTTTTTTTTGATTTTCACAAGAGACATTCCTAATAAAAAGCAGGAATTGGGGTTTGAGCACATTTTTGGTCAGTTTTTAAGGAATCCTTCATTGCAGAGCAGCTCTGCATTCCCTGAGCACTCCAGCAGGAAGAACTCTTCTTTCCAGTATTGCTTTCTTTGATTTTCGCAAGAGACATCCCTGAAAAAAGCAGGAATTTGGGTTTGAGCACCTTTTTTGCTCAGTTTTTAAGGGATTTTTAAGGGCAACTCACACCCAGCTCTGCATTCCCTGAGCGATCCAGCAGGAAGAACTCCTCTTTCCAATATTGCTTTCTTTGATTTTCACATGACACATTCCTAATAAAAAGCAGGGATTGGGGTTTGAGCACTTTATTTTGCTCAATTTTTAAGAGGTTTTTAAGTTTTTAAGGGCAGTGCACACCCAGCTGCCAGTCTGGCCAAGGGGACACTAAAAACTCTAATTAATGATAAATTCATATATTGCCCTCTCAATCCTACAAGAATTTACCAGCCCAACATAATCAAGGGAGAGGAATATGTCAAAATGCACACAAAATAAAAGACTGAAGGAGAAGACAAACCTCCACCCTTCTCTTTCCTGCGTATTTTAGGGATTTTTGGAATCCCCTGGCTCTAGTTCTTGCCTTTCCAAGGGGCTGCAGGTTGGGATGGTGCTGGTTTATAAGCCTGGGCACTGCTGCACCCACAATATGGATTAAGGAACCCTATTAATGTCTGAGCCCCCCAGTTTGCCCCACAACACACAAGGACCTGGTCCTTGAGCAACCAGGTCTAGTGGAAGGTGTCCCTGGCCATGGGATGAGCTTTAAGGTCCCTTCCAACCCCAACCAGTCTGGGATTTTTATGACCAGGGCACAGGACAAGCTCAGGGATGTTTTTGGGCAGAGGTTTCAGGCAGGGCCAGGGGATAATCTGCAAGAACAAGGCAAAGAGGGTTTTTAGGGTCAAAATTTTCTATTGGCCCCAGCAATTAGATTTGTTCCCAGACAAATGGGACAGTGCTGTCCAGCTCCCCTCCATCATCCAGGGAGAACCAGGATGGATTGGATGGATTGCACATGGACACAGGTGTATCAGTACCCCAGTTCTGATCCTGAGCATGGATTAGGATTTTCCCAGGTCTGGCTCTGCTGAGTTCCCATCTCCAGCCCATCAGCAGCACCCCAAGGATTTCTGCCCAAATCTCCCCTTCCCAAGCAACTGGACATGAAGGTGCAGAGTCACCTTCCTTTCTCTTCCCCGTGGAGCAAATCAGAACCAGGGAGTGCAGGGGACCAAAGGAGGGCAGTGGGGCCCTGAGGGATGTAGGATTTATTGCACTGCTCTCACTGCAAACTTCACCTCTTGATATGGGGTGTGAGGGGGGTTGAGACATGAAGGAAAACATTTTGCCTCAGTTTAGCTTCTCCTTTTTTGTGACCTGCCAGGGTTTACATTCCCAGGATGGAGCTCAGGCTTCACAGCCCCAATTTCCACCCAAACTCAGGGTGTTGAGGAGCCCCCATGAAAGGCAGAAGGTCCTGGAGAGCCCCAGTTCTGCTGCTGTGGGGCTGTTTCCCAGGGCAGGTGCCTTCCTGGGGAGGCTTTTCCCAGGTGGCTGCAACGGGAATGGCTCATTTCCCTAAAGCAAAGGGAAAATAATGTTGTTTTGTTCCCGTGACAAACAACCAACCCAGCAGTGGGACAGGGCTGTGGGAGCAGGCCCAGCATCCCACTCCCTCAGCCAGGAAGCTGCTGGGGCCACGTTTCCTGCTGCCTTCTCTGTGGATGTGGAGGAGGCTCTGCTCCTGCAGGCAAAGCTGGAGCACGGCCACAATCCAGGCCTGGATATGGATCATCAGCGTGCTCCGAGGATTTCTGGGATCCCCCTGCCCAGGGTGGTCCCATCCCGGGATAGACAGGGCAGGGAGGGATGGATGGACAAGGCAGGGATGGATGGATGGATGGATGGATGGATGGATTGATGGATGGATGGATGGATGGATGGATGGATGGATGGATGGATGGATGGATTGATGGATGGATTGATGGATGGATGGATGGATGGATTGATGGATGGATGGATGGATGGATTGATGGATGGATTGATGGATGGAGAGTGCAGGAATGAATGTACAGGGATGGATGGACAAGGCAGGGATGGATGAATGGATGGATGGATGGACAGGGATGGATGGACAGGGATGGATGGATGGATTGATGTATGGATGGATGGATGGATGGATGGAGAGTGTAGGAATGAATGGACAGGGATGGATGGACAAGGCAGGGATGGATGGACAAGGCAGGGATGGATGGACAGGGCAGGGATTGATTGACAGGGCAGGGATGGGTGGATGAGCAGTACAGGGATGGATGGATGGATGGATGGATGGATGGATGGATGGATGGATGGATGGATGGATGGAGAGTGTAGGAATGAATGGACAGGGATGGATGGACAAGGCAGGGATGGATGGACAAGGCAGGGATGGATGGACAGGGCAGGGATGGGTGGATGAGCAGTACAGGGATGGATGGATGGATGGATGGATGGATGGATGAATGGACAGGGATGGATGGATGGATGGATGGATGGATGGATGGACAGTGCAGGAATGAATGTACAGGGATGGAGGGACAAGGCAGGGATGGATGAATGGATGGATGGATGGATGAATGGACAGGGATAGGTGGATGGATGGATGAATGGACAGGGATGGATGGATGGACAGGGATGGATGGATGAATTGATGGATGGATGGATGGACAGGGATGGATGGATGGATTGATGGATGGATGGATGGATGGATGGATGGATGGACAGGGATGGATGGATGGATGGATGGATGGATGGATGGATGGACAAGGCAGGGATGGATGGACAAGGCAGGGATGGATGGACAGGGCAGGGATGGGTGGATGAGCAGTACAGGGATGGATGGATGGATGGATGGATGGATGGATGGATGGATGGATGGATGGATGGACAGTGCAGGGATGGATGGACAGGGCAGGGATGGACAGGGCAGGGATGGATGGACAGGGCAGGGATGGATGGACAGCATTTGCTCTCACCACCACCCTCCAACACCTGCAGGATTTCAGCCCCCATGGACCATGACACGCAGCCTCCCTCCAGCTGCTGAGCACCAAACATCCACCTGAGGGGCACCAAACATCCACCTGAGGGGCACCAAACATCCAGCTGAGGCCATCCCAGAGCTGCTCCTGGCAGGATTCCCATCCCACAGGTGGCTGATGCTGCCTCCAGGAGCCATATGCCACTCCCAAGGTGAGGTTATCCACACAGAGGAGCCCATTCCCTGCCTCACACAGGGATAACTTATTCCAGCTCCTGTGAGTGGCACAGACACACCTTGACTTTTTATTCAGGTGTTTTTGGTTCTTTTCCCCCAAATCGCTGTATTTCCTACACAGAGACAAATCTTGTAGCCAAGGGGAAATCCAGAATTTCCCCAGCTTCTACAAAAACTCAAATCACACTGTTGCATGTTCATGGAAAATATATTTAAATAGTTCTGAGCAAACAAAAATGTCTTTTCAAATGATGCCACACGTGTGGTGACACTGCTCAGCATCAGGGGCCAAGGTAGGAGTGGCACAGCCTTGAGACTGCCCTGCCCAGCACCACCAGCTTTGCCTGCTCCAGCCCTTAAAAAAGGATTAAAAAAATACATGGAATGTTCTAGAATATCCTTAATTTCTATTGTTTCAATAAAAATCCCCCACCAACCTGACTCGTGTGACAGGTCATGGGTTTTTAACTCAATGCCAGGGCTCTGATTTTGCCAGAAATCCTTTAATCTGGGAGGAAAGAGCTTTTTCTACCCTCCTGGAGCATCAGCTTATTCCTGGAGTCTTCCAAGGACACTATTCCCCATCTCCAGGTGGCCCTGAGGCAACAAATCCATGGTGGCATTGCTTTGGGATGTAGTAGCAGGGAGTATTCCCTGGTCCCAAAGTGACTGAGCAGGGTCAGGACCTGGAAAAGAAGAAAGAGCTTTTTCTATCCTCCTGGAGCACCAGCTTATTCCTGGAGTCTTCCAAGGATACTATTTCCCATTCCCAGGTGGCCCCGAAGCATCAAATCCAGGACCTGGAAAAGAAGAAAAACCTTTTTCTACCCTTCTTCTGGAGCACCAGCTTATTCCAGGCATGTTCCCCATCCCCAGGTGACCCTGAAGGAACAAATCCACAGTGGCATTGCTTTGGGATGTGGTGGCAGGGAGTATTCCCTGGTTCCAAAGGGGCCGGGCAAGGCCAGGAAAAGGGCTGTGGCAGCATCCTCTGCTCCCAGTCTCCCACCAGTGCCTAAAAACAATAAATAACGAGCACAAAAAATACATCTAAAATTCAGGTTGCACAAGAAAACCCCGATGAGCCCTCAGCACATCAGCAAGAGGAAACTTGCTTGGGTTTGCAAAAGCTGTGAGAGGGGAAACTGGCCTAAAAGTGCAATATTTACACAGTCTTGTTCACATATCCTCTGCTGAAACCAGACCAAGCCTGAGGGGATTTTTTTGGCAGCCTCTGTATTGCAAATGGCAGATTTATTGTTGGGGAGTGAAGCAATCCCAGGCTATCAGTGCCTGCACAGCATCTCCAGCCTGAATTGGAAACAAAGATTTGATTGTCTCTGTTTATCTGAAATGATTTATAAAATAGGCTGGGGTTTTTTTATTTTTTTTTGCTCCGAGCTGGAGGAAGAAAAACATTTGTGTTCTTATCTGAGATCTTCTCTCTCTTTTTTTTTTTTTTTAGGGAAAAAATGTCACGTGGTTGAATCCCAATATCAGTTCAGCCCCTCTCCCCACAGGGATGTGGGGGGGGAGTCTCCAGGATGGGTCATGTTTGGAGATGTCAAACCAACCCTGAGCCAGAAGCTGCTGCAATGAATGAAAAGGTTTTAGGAAGGAATTCCTGGCTGGGAGGGTGGTGAGGCCCTGGCACAGGTTGCCCAGAGAAACTGTGGCTGCCCCTGGATCCCTGGAAGTGTCCAAGGCCAGGTTGGAGCAATCTGGGCTAGTGGAAGGTGTCTCTGCCCATGGCAGGGGGTGGAATGGGATGAGCTTTAAGGTCCCTTCCAACCCAAACCATTGTGTGATCCATGATTCTGTGTGATGCCTCTGTGGGAGGGGTTTGACAGGACATTCCCAGGACCAACCTTGGGGAAGGTGGGATCAGCTCCATTGGATAATATCATCCATGGAAAAGAAAAGCTCCAAAGGAAAATGATTATAAACATTTCTTTTATTCTAATTCTGTTTTTTCTGTTTGCTGGGATGATGGATTCCCGTGGGCCAGCAGGGAATGAGCACCTGCAGCTCCTCTCTGCTCCCTGTTCCCAGCATTCCCAGGGCTGAAAGCAGAGCAAATATCAGGAAAAACACAGAGCACAGTCCCACCAAATCCCTAAACCTCTGCCCCACTCAAGGTGAACATGATCTGTTTATTTGCTTTTAAAATGAAATTAAAATACCCCAGTTTCCCTCGGAATGGCTTTGCAAACACCTTTCCTGGTGGGAAAGTGGACAGGGCTTGGAGCAACCTGGGATAGTGGAGGGGGTGAGACTGGATGGGCTTTAAGGTCCCTTCCAACCCCAACCAGTCTGGAATTCCATGATTCTCTGAATTCCCTGATGAGCTGGTTGTGCTGTGAAACACAGCCCTGCTGTGCATCCCGGGGGGCAGGAGGATGGGATTGGGATCAAGGCTTGGGGATGCACCTTGCAAAGTGGGAATGTCCTGCTTTCCCCCCCCCCCTCCCTCCCCAGAATGAGAAATCAGAGGTCCCACTGCCAGGCCAAGTGTGGCTTTAGGGACTCAGCCCCAACATCTGCTGCCCTGTGGGTTTGGGGGGTTCTCAGCACACCTGGGGGGCTTTGGCAAACAATAGCCCAGGGGCAAAAAGCTGGAAAACTCCTCAGGAAAGGAAATTACAGCATTCCCAGCGAGGAGGGTTAAAATAACCCGCTCCCAACAAACATCCTGGAGCGGCTGCACGTGGAAGAACATCATTGTTTAGGGGGGGATTGTTCCCAGGGTGCCTGGAAAGGGCTCACCTGGCTCTGCCAGTGCCAGGGGGGTGCCAGTAAATCCCTGGGGAGCTGGTGAGAGCTGGAGGTAAATAATTCACATTCTGTTCCCTCTCAGCTGGGGGAAGGTGGTTGTTTGTTTGTGGGAATATTTATTGTCCTGGTTATTTATGGCATTCAGATCCCGGCCCTGCTCCACGTCTGGGCACCCTCAGGGGAGGGACCCTCCTGTTCCAACTGCTCTCCACATTCCTGCACTGTCTCCACACCACCTTCCATGGGGTTTCCACCTGGAAAAGCAGCTGGCAGAGGTTAATTAGGGAATGGGTTGTTAATGCTGCTCCTGAGCTGTTGAGGAATGGGGATGGAAGTGCCACCAGCAGCCCCAGGGCTTTGCCTCCAGCCAGGAATTCCGGGAAGGCTGAATTCCCTTTGCTGGGAATGTTGGCTGTGGAGCACCACAGCCCCTCAATGTGTCCCCAGTGTCAAACCCTGGGGTTTTGAACTGGTTCTCCTCAGCTTTTCCTGAGACAAGTGCAATTCCCAACAGGAATTGCAATTCCCTGCAGCTGCTCAGCTGGTCTAAACCAGGGTTTAACCCACCAGCCCAACTTAACATTGCTGCAAAAAAAGGGATATTTTATTTTATAATATTTTTATAATATTTTTATAATATTTATTTTATAATATTTTTTTATTTATAATATATTTCTATTTGTTCTTATACTTTTTCCCATCCCAGGCTTACTTCTACGCCTAAATACCCTTCTGGAAAGCCTATTTTTGCCCTTGCCACCAAACCCAGACACTTTCTGTGAATTCACATCACTTCTAAAAATGAATTGCCAGTGACAGTTTCTATCTACCCTGATTCACTGTTGCCACGTTCAGTGACAGCAGAGCATCTTTTTATTGCCTTATGATCAAAGTCCATTTTTCTGAACGTTCCTGACTAATAATTTCCTCTTAGGATGTGTTTTATTTGCAAAAAACCCCATTGGTGCCCTGCCCTCAACCCTCCTTGGCCGAGTTTTGAGGCAGGGATGGGTGATAATCCATATTTTCTGCCCACCCTTGTGCTGTTCCTCATCCCAAGGTGGAGAGAAGCTTGTGGAAGTTAAAGCTGCTCCCAAGGTTTGAAAACTGTATGAAAATCCAAGTTTAGTGCAGAAAAACACAGGAGAAGAATGTCAGGAATGGTTCAAACAACAACATTATCAAATCACCAGGCAGTAAAAAGCCAGGTTTTCTTTTGGATTGTATTCACCATTTTTCCATGTGCCAAATTCCTGCTCCTTCCCCAGGGCTGGAAATGCTCGTGGGCAATAACAGCAACAATTAGCAGCTGTTAATTGGTGCCAGCCCTGATGAGGAGTGGCCTTACCCTCATTATCCTGCGGGATTGGCACCGTGGAGCCAAGGACCAGGAGAAACGTGTCCCTGTCTCCTGCCTTTTCATTATCCTGGAGCTTCTGCTCTTGGGAATGTTAATCCATGGGGCTGGGAATGCCAGTCCATGGGGCTGGGAATGTCAATCCACGGGGTTGGGAGCAGATGAAATGGGGGAACCCCTCGGTGGGCTTGAAATGCAGCTGGTTGGGCAGGGCAGGAAGGGAGCACCAGCCCCATTTCTCCTGGGCATCCACGGATTATCCCACTGCTCCTGCTTTTCCTGCTCCCCCCAGCACATCCCAGTGCTTGGCTCCATCCTATTTATTGGGGGAATTTCCAGGTGAACCCTTCCTTCAACCCCAAACCTCCTTTTCTGCCCGTAAATAAACCTCAGCTCAGGTATTTTTATTTAATTTCTCAGGTACCACTGGAGCAGTTGGATTTGGGCTGCTCCTTGCTTTGGATCTGCAAGGAAAAAATCAGGGAGCTGGGCAGGCAGCTCCCCAAACCCCATGGCAGGAAAAATACCCTCAAAAACATTCCCAAACACGGATCCACTGCAGCAAATCCCCCTCCAAAAAAAAGGACAATATTTCCCGAGGTAACTTTTCCCTGGTTGCCTCCACCCTACCCGGGAGGGAGATGTGGGAGGGAAGGTGATTTCACAGAGCTTTTGTAACAGGTTTGGAATTTGAATGTTAAATATTTCCGAATAATTTGATCCTTAATAAATTTACAACCTGAATAGGTGCCTCCTCTGGTAATAGCTTGTATTTCCCGTGGTGCCAGGAGCCTTTTTGATGTTCCAGGGGAAAATTTGGAGGTTTTGTGCCGGCAGGAAAAACAGCCAGAAGTCACCAAAGTCCCATCTATTTGAAATAGAGGCTGAACTCTGCTCAGGAAAGTCTTCTTTGGAGAAATCTGTGACAAAAAAAAATCCCAAAATTCATTTCAATTTAGCTGACTGGAATATTTGATGCCCTCACAACTGTACAGCAAGAGATGCCTCAAAGGCAGAGGGAGAATTGACCTGAAATGCTCATTAAAATCACAATAAAATGAGGCTTGAAGAAAAGATGTGCTTTTCTCCCCAGCACGAGGTGAGGGAGTGGAAATTCCAACTCTTTTCACATCCTCTCCCTTGCTCCACTTCAAATCCCTTTTCCAGGGCTTTAAAGAGGTTGTGTTAACCCTGTGGGATCCCATCACCGAGCTCAGCAATGGGGTTTTTTTTGGAGCACATCCATTTTTAGCACTGGGGATAAAATTCTGGGAAGGTGGGAAGGGGCTCCCTCCATCCTTGATTTTAGGATAAAAAAGTGGTACCTCCATCCTGGATTTTGGGGGGGGGAAAATGGTACCTTCATTCCTCATTTTGGGGTGGGAAGGTGCTCCCTCCATCCCTGATTTTGGGGTGGGAAGGTGCTCTCTCCATCCCTAATTTTGGAGTGGGAAGGTGCTGCCTCCATCCCTGATTTTGAGGTGGGAAAGTGCTCCCTCCATCCCTGATTTTAGGATGAAAAAGTGGTACCTCCATCCCTGATTTTGGGGTGAGAAGGTGGTACTTCCATCCTGGATTTTGGGGTGAGAAAATGGTACCTTCATCCCTGATTTTAGGGTGGGAAGGTGCTCCCTCCATCCCTGATTTTGGGGTGGGAAAATGCTCCCTCCATCCCTGATTTTGAGATGGGAAGGTGCTGCCTCCAACCCTGATTTTGAGGTAGGAAGGTACTGCTTCCAACCCTGATTTTTGGGTGGGAGGTGCTGCCTCCATCCCTGATTTTGGGGTGCTTTTTGGCCACAGGATTTCCTCAACAGCTCATTGTCCATGTGGTGTCATCCTGAGCATCCTCAGGTGCTCCAGGAACGCTTCCACAACAAGAACCAGTGTCATCCCAGTGTGCAGCTATTAAAACCTGGCTCTGAGCCCAGCCTATAATAGCCTGAGATTAAAGGGAGCACATTTGTCCTGCTGGTAATATCAGCATTTTCTGAATGAGCGGGTTCTGATATCACCTAATTAGGAGCAGGTTTAGTGCAGCATCTGGCACCTGGAATTCAGCGATTTATCCCGGGGGCTCCTCGTGGGGAGGGAGCTGTCAAAAGCTGCCGGTGGGGAAGGTGCAGGATGCGGGGAAGGGGAAAACGGCTGTGCCGGGGGGGAAATCCCCTCTGGAAAAGCCGGGAGAGCGCGCTGGAAAATCTACAGGCAATTAGGCTGCATTGTGGTGGCCTAATTGCCTTGTTTGCCGATAATTTGGGAGAGATAACCATGGCAACGGTGGGATCACGCGCTGGTGAGTTGTGGCTGGAGCACATGAGCCGGTGGGCTTCCTTTTCCCCTTGGATGCGGGCAGTGTCCATCCTTTTTCCTTAGGAGCACCTCGTTTCAAAGCACTGCTACAGGGCAGAATTCCCGGCGCCAGCCTGGGCTCCCGTGGGATCACTGTCATTCCCAGCATGGGAAGGAGGGGGATGTCTCTTCCTTGGAACCCCAGGCTTTGAATTCCCCACCAACACCTTCCAGAATTCATGGGGGAAGAAGTCCCACATGAGAGATTGATTGTTTACAGGGAACACTTGGATAATCATGGAATAGAATCACATTGAATTATATCCCGGGATCGAGGTTTCCAGGCAGCTGGGGTGGAACAAAGAGGGATTTAATCCCTTGGCAAAGGGTGACAACCTAAAGGGGGTTGTGAGGACCCCCTGAACCTGCACCAAGAAGATGCTGGTCCTATTTTTAGGCTTCCAGGTGCTCCTTTCCTTGTGCTCCATCATCCCTTGCTCCCAGTGCTCCTGGGTACCACGTGCCCCTGTCCTACTTCCCCGCTGTAATTCCCACTTTAGGACTGCTTCCTGCCCCATTCCTGACCTCCACCTACCTGCCTTCTCTCCTCTGCATTTTGGTCTTGACATTTACAGAGGTTTTTTTTATGGTTTCCTGCCAGTTTTTATGTTTCTGGTCCCTTTTGCTGCCTGCAGGAGTGGGATTTGAGATCTGGACCTGGATTTCACCTGCTCTACAAACACCAGGTGGTTTTCTCCTCTGCCCACACTCCACTTTTCACCATCAGGAGTGTGTGGTACACAAGGAATTATCTCCATGTCCATGGCACTGGTTTAGGATCATTATCCCTGCCCCATGGCTGTGTTTCCTCATGATATTCAAGGAGCACTCACAGGTATCTCATTAAAATAAATCGACTTCAAAGGGCACCACGAAGTTTTTCAGCTTTTATCTGACCCATAACCTTTCAAATTAAACCAGGTTTTAAAATGCCAATATTGATTTTGGGAGCTGGATGATGGAAGGGCCTGGGTAGGGTTTGGGAAACAGGACGTGAATTTAATTCCATTTCATTTCCTCTGGGCTGGGACAGCATTTTTGCCCATCAGCATTCCTTTGATTTGCACATCTGGAAGCAGGCAAAGAGCACAGCTGGGAAGAGCTACTGGCCATTCCTGATGCTTTGCTTTCCTCTGGAGAGCACAGAAAAGTCCCCTCACCGAGGAGTAATTAAGCAGGAGAGTTAATAAAGTCATATTGGAGATGAAATGAGAGTCGTGGTACCAACAACCCCCAGCGTGTGGGAAAGATTTTGGGATTTACTGTGTTTTCAACAGTTTGGCCCATTTTTAGGAAGGCATGTTTAGGGTAAAAAAGCTGTGGCAGGTGCAGGTGGGAGCTCAGGATCCCCAGGGATGAGGCACCTTCCCAGGAAATTCAAGCAGCTCCAGCTGCTCCTTAGAGAAGTGCAACAGCAAAGTCAAGGCTGGAATAAAAACCCCAAAATATGGGCACAAATACCCACCTGAATTCACCACCCATGGAAATTTGTCCAGCTGCTGAGGGATGTGGGGGGAACTGGGCAGCACAGGCACCTTTCTTACATATTTGTGGTCCTGTGCTGCAGTCAGTGGGGCACAGGGCTCATGGAAATGAAGTTTAGCCATTAATAAAAGTGAAATCTGTCTTATAACTGAGGTTTTCCCCACTGGTGGGTCAGGGCTGTTGGCAGCTCAGCTTTGCAGCTACACAAATACTGGATAAAACCAGGAAAAAACTCCCATTTCATCTCTCTCAGCCTCGGGTCCCAGAGATTTTGTGACCCATCTGCGTATTAAAATCTACTTAAGTGTGGCCTGAGACTCAGCTGCCACCACTGATGCTGGGGTTTCATCTCTGGTTAAGCCAGGCCGGGGTTAAGCCCAGCTCAGTAAGAACAGCTCCCACTGAGGGTTAGGCTGGGCCTGGGAGAGGCTGGGAAGGTTTTCAGGAGTCTCCTGGATTAGGGGTGTGGGGTTTGTGAGCATTAAGGGCACGGTGAGCCCCTGCTGAGGGTGTTCCTTGCCTTTAAGGCCCTGCAAACCCCAGTGCTCCTGGTTAGGAGGGGTTTCTCCTCCCCCTGGAGATGCTCTGGCTTCAGAGCATGGGAGGAGGATGTCTGGGGAGAAACAGTTTGGGGGACATGATCATGGAGTCATGGGCTGGTTTGGGTTGGAAGGGACCTTAAAGACCATCTCATTCCACTCCTGCCATGGGCAGGGACACCTCCCACTAGCCCAGGTTTCTCCAGCCTGGTCTTGGACACTCCCAGGGATCCAGGGGCAGCCACAGCTTCTCTGGGCAACCTGGGCCAGTGTTTTACTGCCATCATTGTAAAAATCTGCTCACTTATATCAATTTAATGGACCCTCTTTCAGTTTAAAATCATTCCCCCTTGTTCTGTCATCACAGGCCCTGCTAAAACCTGTCCCTAAATGCTGATTTTTAGCACGAAGGCAAGGGAAGATTTAAAAGATGTTCCCAAGCAGGATGACCAATCTCTTCTCTGATATAATTATAACCTTTCCATCTATTTACCCACAACTATTCCTTGATTCCACCCAAACCTCAGGTTCCCTCAGGATCTGACACACTGTGCTGACAGGGACACCCAGTTGGGTTCAGGACACCCATCCCTGCTCTTGGGACCCACTTTTGGGGTCTTCCTTCCCAGCAAGAAAAGGAAGGTTGACATACTTTTACTATTATGAAATGCCCATATTTAAGCATCCAGTTCCCAGCAGGGTGTGGGTCCTGCACATCCTGGGATGCCACTCAGGGATGACAGGATTTTCCCCTCATCAAGAACACTGGGAAGCTGCAGGATCTTTAAGGCCCACATTTACAGCCCAATAAATCTGGGAAATACTGATAAACAAATAAATCCTTGTTTAGAGAGGAAAGTTTTCCTCAGGGCAGATCCACAGAAATACCTGCACGAGCAAAACCTCCCCCCTGGGGGCATCCAGCTGGAATTTAATTCCCTGGGAAAATAATCCCACAATAAACCAACACAATAGCTGGACAAATCAAAGAGGAAAAGTTGAGTTAAAATATGGCTCTATAAACTAGTACCTATAAAACAGAAATGCTGGGAAAGGAGTTTTGCTGTGGGTTGGGAGACGTAGTTTTATGTTCTGGTATTTATTTTGCTGAGCCCTGTGGCCAAACCACTGGTCACCTTAAATAAGAGTGGCAACAGTGGTGGTGAGAAGCAGGATCCTCATCCTCCTGAGTTATCCAAAACCTTGGAGAGATTCATTTTGGAGTTGGACTTGATGATCCTCGTGGGTCCCTTCCAACTCAGAATATCCTGGGATTCTGTGAGATCCCAGCTCCACGTGGCCAGGTGGGTTCTGAAGGCTGGCACAGGGTTTTATAACCTGTTTTCTAGGAATTTGGGAAGCAGAGACTCCCACCAGGATCACAGGGGTGCTTGGTCCACACTTCTCTCACGTTGCTGCTCCACTTTCCTCTGCTTTCATTTGGGGCTGAGCAGCAATAAGGACATTCCTGGATTTTCAAGGAAGCTCTGAGTCATTAGAGACTTAAAGTAGGATTAAGCAACACAGCTAATTAATTGTCACAGCTGAATTCAGGGCTGGATTTGGAATGCAGCATTAGACTAATTCCCTGGAGTTGATATTCCATGGGCTCGCTCTCCCCAACACAGGAGGACACAAAAGCCCCTCTCCAGGTGGCTGAAAGTGGCTTAAATAATCCAGGAATGGACAAGGTAGGTGGGGAGAGCAGCAGGGACTGCCTGGAAGCATCAGCAGTGGTGTCCCTGTCCAGGGAATGGGAATCACTGACCCAGACAGAGCTGATGGAGATGGAGATGAGATGGAGATGAGATGGAGATGATGGAGATGGAGATGGAGATGATGGAGATGGAGATGGAGATGGAGATGATGGAGATGGAGATGGAGATGGAGATGATGGAGATGGAGATGGAGATGGAGATGGCCACAGCGGTGACTCAAAGGACATAGTGATGTGCTCAAGTGGTTTTATAGAATCATGGAACAGTTTGGGTTGGAAGGGACCTTAAATCCCATCTCATTCCACCCCCTGCCATGGGCAGGGACACCTTCCACCAGCCCAGGTTGCTCCAAGCCTCATCCAACCTGGCCTTGGACACTTCCAGGGATCCAGGGGCAGCCACAGCTTCTCTGCCCAACCTGTGCCAGGGCCTCACCACCCTCACAGCTGGGAATTCCTTCCCAATATCCCATCTCTCCCTGCCCTCTGGCAGTGGGAAGCCATTCCCTGTGTCCTGTCCCTCCATGCCTTGTCCCCAGTCCCTCTCCAGCTCTCCTGGAGCCCCTTTAGGCCCTGCAAGGGGCTCTCAGCTCTCCCTGGATCCTTCTCTTCTCCAGGTGAACCCCCCCAGCTCTCCCAGCCTGGCTCCAGAGCAGAGGGGCTCCAGCCCTGGAGCATCTCCATGGCCTCCTCTGGACCCTCTCCAGCAGCTCTATGTCCTCCTGATGTTGTTTCCCAGGGCTGGAGGCAGCTCTGCAGGGGGGTCTCACCCGAGTGGGGCAGAATCCTCCTCTCTCCTGCTGCCCACCCTGCTTTTGATGGAGCAGACAAGCCAGCCCTGCTCCCTTCCAGAGATGCCTTGAAAATTCCATAAATATGAACCAAGGAAAAATCAAAGGAAGCGGATTTTCTCTCTGAACTGATTCCCTTCAAGGGCCTTTGCCCTCCAGACGTGACCCTTCTCAGCCCCTCAGCATCACTCCCAGATGGACAGCGGGATGCCCCTGGATGTGCAGCATTCCCAGCCACCGCCGTGCTCCCAGGTTTTTGGGGGATAAAGCCCCTGCCGTGGCCAGCAGTGGGTGATCACCTGCCCCCTCTGTTCCTGTGCAATTAGAAGGAATTTGAAAGTGCTCTGGTTTCCCAAATGAAAACCTGCTCCTAATTAGAGGTAGATGTGTATCCTGGTAACACTGAATTTTAAGCACCGTTTTCAGATGTTTATTGATTAATCATCATTATGGGCAAACACGAGCTCCCCTACATAAACCTTTTGACAGGAGCTGTCCATCAAAAATAATGATCCTTTTAAAACCCATGAATAAATAATAATGCAAATCTATTTTACACCAAATACATCCTGCTTTCCACTGGAATGAAATGCACTTATTTAAAATAATGACTCCACAGCACTTCCATAATGAGCTATGACACGTGTAATACTCCTGACTTTTTCTTTTTCCTGGCCTCTGGATTATCACTCTTTTTTTCAAATTAAAACATTACATTCCTTCAGATTCTTCTGTCCTAAGTGACTGTGGCATTTTTTTCCAGAAGGTTAAGGAGGTGATGGCCTAATTTGCCACGGAGTCGTGGCACGATGGGCACGGGAATATTGAGCTTCATTAAGGTTCACCTTGTGTTTTGGGGGACCAGACCCCTACAGGGAGTTGGAGAGAGGAAGAAGGTCCCCTTTGAGCCTCCTTTTCTCCAGGCTGAGCCCCCTCAGCTCCCTCAGCTGTTCCTGGTATTCCAGCCCCTTCCCCAGCTCTGGACATGCTTCAGCCTCTCAGTGTCTTGTTCCCATCATTTTTGGTGGGATAGCTCACTCCTGAGGTGAAGGCAGCAAAGGATGGATGTGACCAGCAGTGGTTGACCCTTGATTATTGACAGAAAAAATCCATTTATCCATAATTAGAGTAAAAATTGAGGCACAAATGAGAAAAAATGGAGATTTGATGATACGCCTCTGATGTTGAGTCGAACATGGAATTATCCTGAGCTGAGGATTTAAAAGAGGTACAGCAGCTGCTCCAGCCCCTCTTGGAGACCAGGAAAAGGGCTGCAAGGAACCACCTGATGACAGGGGAGAGGTGGAGGGAAGTGATTTCAATAAAGGTGAATTTTCAATAAAGGTGAATTTTCAATAAAGGTGAATATGTATTTTTCTCATCCTTTCAGTTGGGGGTAGAAAAATGGAAATGGGCCTGTGCTCTTCCTGCAGCTCTGCTATTAAAGGCAATACCCTCAGATTTCTCTTTCACTGCAGTAATTTGGAATAATCTGAAATAATATTTTCAGAGATGACTCTTAACAACTGCAATTCTTCCCCTGGCTTTCAAGTGTGATGCCAGCCAAGGAAATCATACCCAAAGCAGCAGCAGCAGCAGCAAAGCCATTTGGAAAATAGCTTGGGAGAACAATTTGGGGAGATGATTTCTTTCAATTTTATTTTTTTTTTTTTGCTCCTCCCCCCCCCCCCCAATTTTTCAATCAGAGCCTTTTCTAAAATGTTATTACATGGAATTCAAACACGTCAGAAATTCCCCCCAGGGAATTGTAGGGAGGATGTAATCAAGAAATTCTGTGTATATAGGGAAAGGGAGGGTGCTGGGAGAGGGAGAAACCCTTTTTTTCTAGGTTTGTTTTTCCTCTCTGCTTGTTTGATATTTGCAGAGACATTGATGGGTGGGTGACAGAGGGGCTCTTCTCCCCCCTGCACGTGCCCACCATCCCCAGCACAACACGATGCTGGAGCCCCAGCTGCACATTTCCACCTCCAAATATAAGAGGGACTCGCTTTAAATACATAAGAAGGTGGAAGAAGAGGCAGAAATTGTTTGAAGGTTCAGGGCTGGAGAGATTTGCAATTAAAAAAAGGAAAATAAAAAAGAGAGAAAAAGCCAACAGAGACGTTCTGTGACCGGGCCAGGGCTGATTTTTCAGATCTCTGCTCATTACTGAGTGGCTCCCTCTGTAAGTGCCTGTTTAAGCTTTGCTCTTCACTCCCTCTTTACAAAATAACAACCCTTCTCTCCTTTCAAGTGAGGGGAGAGAATCTTCTGAAGAGGAAATCAAAGCAGGTCCCCAGCAAGGGCTGTGTCTGCAGGCGCCGCTGTGGGAGCCTCTGGGACTGCCTGAATCCTCCCAGAGGGCCATTTCCCAGGGGGATGCTTCCAGAGGGAACCTGGACTCTCCGTGGGCTGGAGAGGGACCCCAGGGAGCACCTGGAAGTTGTGCTGGGGGAGGCAAGAGATCCCCTCACTGCCCCAGACACCTCTGTGAGGGGCCTTCTCCTCCTTCTCCTTCTCCTTCTCCTTCTCCTTCTCCTTCTCCTTCTCCTTCTCCTTCTCCTTCTCCTTCTCCTTCTCCTTCTCCTTCTCCTTCTCCTTCTCCTTCTCCTTCTCCTTCTCCTTCTCCTTCTTCTCCTTCTCCTTCTCCTTCTCCTTCTCCTTCTCCTTCTCCTTCTCCTTCTCCTTCTCCTTCTCCTTCTCCTTCTCCTTCTCCTTCTCCTTCTCCTTCTCCTCCTTCTCCTTCTCCTTCTCCTTCTCCTTCTCCTTCTCCTTCTCCTTCTCCTTCTCCTTCTCCTTCTCCTTCCCCTTCCCCTTCCCCTTCCCCTTCCCCTTCCCCTTCCCCTTCCCCTTCCCCTTCCCCTTCCCCTTCTCCTTCTCCTTCCCTTTCTCCCTCTGGACCACCCTTTGCAATCCTGCAAACCCACGTGGTGTTGCAGCCCCGACCTTCCCGTTATCACCCAAAAAACACAGGGAAGAAAAGTCACTCTGTAAACAGAAAAAGGCTGCAATAAATAATATTAACCTCTGAGAGGTGGAAACCCAGAGCTGAGAGAGAGAAGCAAACATTTCAGAACACCACCAGCAGAGTTGCCTCCCTGTTACTTTAACCAAGGCTTTAACCAAGGCAGGTTTCCTCTCTGAGGTCTTGGGCTTCTCCTGGTGCCACATTGTTGGTTCTTCAGGAATCTCCTGCCCTCTGACACCTCTTCACAGCATCCTGGAAGAGATGAGACAGTAGAAGCTCATCCAGCTGAGGTTGGTCACACTGACATCATAATTTTCAGGCCATACCTTGGGTTTGGGTCACTCTTTCCTCCTTGGTTGTAGGTGTTGGTGTTTTCTGGGATCATCCTTGTGGCAAAGGGAGCGACACCAAGCTTGAGATTCCCAAGGAAATCAGTGCTGGCTGTGGAAAGCAAAACACAACAGGTCTGCTGGGAAAACAAGAGGCACTGGGGGCAGTTCTCCAGCTGGGATGTTCCCCAGTGGTTGGGACCAAGGCAGAGCTGGTGCCAAGGATGGCACTGACTTTGCCCCAAACCCTTTGTGTGCAGAAGGGATGTCCCACTGCGCAGCCACATTTCCATTTCAACATCCCAAGCACTTGTCTCAGAGGGAAATGAGGAGCTGGATGTTTTCATGCCTCCTCCAGGAGCATCCAGGAGCCGGAGTGCCTTGGTCCTGCACCACAAAAACGGCCTAAATTCCCTTTGCCAGCCCAAACCCCACACCCAGCACCCCTGCTCTTCCCAAGAGCTTCCCAGGCAACCAAAAGGATGCCAAAGTAAATCCTCCAAGCTGCAGTTTCCGAGAGCATTCCTGCCCTTATTGCTTGCACATGGGTCCTGCTGGAGAGCTTCCTCCCCGTTCTCCTCGCCCTCGGGAAAGAGGCTTTTCCAGCAAATACTGAAACTCCTGCTCTCATAACCACAATATAAAGTCCTCCATCAACATTGGGAATCATTTAATGAGTCTGGCAGGGCTCACCCACTTTCAGCTGCCTCACAGCTGGCCAACCAAAATAAATCAGTTATTGTGGCAAAGGGAATTTCTCTCAAGGCCGTAACTGGGGCAGCCACAATGGGGGATTTTTATTTTTATTTTTTTTTTTTGCAACAGCAAACTTTTAATCCCATCCCCCCCCATCCCCAAAGAGCAGAGCATTACAAAGGGTTGGCCAAGCTCTTCTGATCCAAAGGGATTCATAAATGGGAGCTGACATTAATCTCCTCCTGCCCCGAGCGCTTTAATGGGACACTTTACAAGCAGTGAAAAATTGAAACTAAGAAGGATTTTCTGGGGAGAAAAAGGACTAAAAATCCATGAAACCCAGGCATGAATCCGGTTGCTGAGGGCAGTGTTTGCTTCAAAGGGAATTCATGAAACACGACTCCAGCATTTTTGGGGTCTTTGCTTTAAGGACAAGGACCCCGGGTGGCTGTGGGGTGGTGAGGGGCGAGGAAACAAGAGGGCTCTGCATGGGGGAAGGATCCAGCCCTTCCCCATGACTCATTCCTTGGAGGACTAGATGGATCTGCATGCTCCCCATGGATGAATTACTCTTTCCTCCCCCAAGGAAATGAGTTTTATGCCAGGGAGTCCCTGCAGAGAAGGGTCAGAGCACGCCCAGCCGTGCAGGCACTGCCCCAGGAGTGACCCAGCAGCTCCCAGGGATCCAGGCAAATCCAGAGCTCTCCCCGTGGCTGGGACATCACCTCCTCTTTGGAGACATCTCACAATGACTGGGCTCCTCAGCAGGGAAAGCCTCTTACTGTGCTCTCAGTCCATCCCAGTCCTTGGTTTTGAGCTCCCCATCCCATTTCCAGGTGTCTTGGCATGAAGGATTCGGAGGAGCTTCCAGAAGAATTGGGATCTGGGCACCTGTGAAAGATGAGAAAGGGCCCAAATGAAGGAACACAGCGAGAACCTCTTCAATAAAACACCTTTATGAGCACTTTGAATGCTCACCTTGCAGAGGTGCAAGATAAATCACAACCATTGCTGTGAAGAATTCCTGGGAGTTCAACTTCTCATGGATCATCCCAGGCTTGCAAATCACCTTGCAGAGCCTGTGGTTGTTTCTGCATTAATTCCACGGGCTGCTGCAAAGCACTTGGCTCAGCTGCTGGGGTTTCCACCTGGGTTTGTTCCAGGATGCACCAGGATTTGTCTTCCCTTCCAGAGGTGCCTTAGGGTGGGAAGCAGCCAACACCAGATGTCTTGGACAGCACAGGATACTCTGGGTACATATTTCCTGGCCCAAAGTACTTCAGAAACCAGGGAAATTTGGGCAGGGACACAGTTGGAGGTGTTTATCAGCTTGCCTTGGTCAGCTCAAAGGCTGTTTGAGGGGGGAGAAGTCACAGAGTGATGTGTCCAGAGCCAAGTCCACCACGAGGGATAATATGGATCAAAGGATTGAGGTGATCTATGGATGGAGGGAAGGGACCCGGAGTTCAAGCTCAGATTCTGCTCTCAGAAAATCCATTCTCAGCTCTATCACAGGATGTGTCTCTAGTGGGTGTCCAACCTGGTGCTGGGTTGGGTGTCCTGTTCAAGTCACAGAGCTGGAAATAGGGATCTGTCCAACCAGGAACACCAAGATCCATCACTCTGTCTGTGCATCCATCAGAAAAGTGCTGAGGGTTGGCTCCTTGTCCATGGAAATGTGGAGGAGAGCCAAGGCTGCTCCAGGAGACTGGTTGGTCCAGGTGCTGCAGAGGAAGCCAGGAGAGGTGGCACAGCTGGGAACCAGGACATGGAACAGGGAAGTGGCTGAAAATCCCAGCACCGGGGTTTTGGAGGGATAATGGATGGAGACGTAGATTTGAGAGAACAGGAGGACTATTTACCCACATCCCCAAAGCAAATTAACCTGGGACCTTCATCAGCATCAGCCCAAGGGTCTGAAGGATGCCCTGGAGCACCTTGGTCATACCTCAGCAAACAGGAGGGTCTTTGGATGATCTTTAAGGTCCAACCCAAACCTTTCCATGATTTCTTTCTCACAGAGGTGGGAGGTGGCAGCAGGGCAGGGCTCTGCTGGGTGGCCTGGCACTTGGGCAGCCCATTCAGCCACTCGGCTCCATGGTAACATTCACCAAAATCATCCAGATCCAAGGAATGAGCTGATTTTTCGGTCCTGAAGAACATACGAGATAAATAAAAATGAGGGGGGAAAAACCCACCATAATCATTTCAGGCTCCATTAGGAACTGCTAATAAAACTCAGTGTTTGCCAAGTGGAAAATCACTATCTTGATAAGGGGGGGAAAAAAAATTAGTTTTTTAAAAAGTGAATTTGGCAGCAAAAAAAGCCATGAAGAGTTTAAAGAAACACCAGAGGAAGGAGCTCTGTTAATAAATGACTTTGAGTGAGTTTATCTGGCTCTTTGTCACCCAGGATGCTTGTTGGGATGTTTGAAATCATTTGCCAGGATATTATATCACTACTTAAGTAGGGGCACTTCCCAAAAGTGCAAAAACCCACAAGTTGATGCTCGAAGGATTTGGAGAGCGAAGGAAAAACTCAGCAGCTGATTTCCAAGCAGCTCCTTCCCCGGCTAAGAACGGCCCCTGATTCCAAATGCACTCGGAGCAGGGATGTTCAAGGGAGTCTTTTATTATAATTAAACTCTCAGCTTGTAGCAAAAGGGCTCTGGGGCTCTGGGAGAATTATTCCTAATAAGGCAGGAACAAATCTGCCCAGCTTGTGGTAAAAAACCCACATCCACTCTGGTCCAGGGAAGGCTGTGGATGTGTGGGCAGCTGCCATTTCATTCCCCATCTCAGCTCTTTTTCCAATTACCTTTGACTAACCCCTAATTGAGATCTGAAATTAAAATCAAACAGTCTGGAGGAGCTTTAGTGGGGAAGACCCAGTCAGGCTGTTCACCTCTTTGTTTCACCCAAAAACCTTTTCAGGTCTTCATGCTGCTTTTTTTGTGCCTTATTTGCTTCTCTGAAGTGAATTATTTATTAGCAAGAAGTATTTCCTGTGCTCTAATCCCCATTTTCCATCAGTGTGAGGAATAAATATAAATTTATCTTCCTTTCAGCGTGGAAAAGGGGCCTTTAACACACTGATATTTGTTGCATGGCAGATTTGTTTCTGGAAATTGCTCTTCTTTTGCATCTAGACTTTTTTTGCATTTCCACTGGGAAATCTGCAGGAGTTTCAAGTCATTCCTGGCTGGGCAGCTTTGTGGTGCTAAAAAAAAAACAACAACAAAACATTTAATGCAGCCTCTGCTTTCTTTCTGTTTTATTTTCTTTGTATTTTCTATCTATTTTACAATTTAGTTCATTAAATTCACATCTGGTTTATACTGGGCTCTCAAGGACTGGCTCTGCCTTCTCACAGGAATATTCTTGGGGGAACACAAGATCTGTAGGAATCACCATGGCTGGGGCCCACCATCCATTTGAGTGCTCCTGAATCCCAGAGATACAGGGCATGGAGTGGAAAAAATGAGTCCTTCAATCTTAGAACACACATAAACCTTGGGAAAATTGAGAGGAACTAAGTATTTTCCACCCCAAGTAGTGGATTTGGTATTGGCAGGGCAACGAAACCCTGTGGGATCACACTGGCTGCAGATCTGCTTCTGCCCTTGCTGAGGGGTTGGTTGGTGGCAGCATCCCAAACTGTGGGTTTGGGATTTCTCCCAGGCTGGGGGTTTGGGAATTCCCCCAGGAACAGCCTGGTCCAGGCCCTGCAGGCTGGTTTGCATGGAAACACCCTGTCCAGGTGTCCAGCAGGAGCTCCTGGGCTTGGGAGCATCTCCATTTTCTGGGCACACGATACCAGATCTCATTATTTTTTAATGTCATCACGACCAATCTTCCAACCATATTTAGTATTCTTCCTCTTTTTGTTTCTAACCTGAAAACCCCCAGGAAAAACATCACCTTGGAAGGTGATCATCCCTCTTTTTGGGGGGTGGGACCATGAGGATCACAGGATGTCTGGACATTCCACAAAGGGCTTTCACAGGATGATATTTATCCCAGCGGGGTTTGAGTGAAGGAAAGATCTGCTCCCAAACATGATACTCATATTCCTCCTGCAGATCCTCAAGTTTGGGCTGAGAGCCAGGAGTAAAAATGTGTCCTGAGATGACATTTTTGCTGAAAAATCTGCACATACAGAGAGAGAGAGACACAGGCAGGAGACACCCTAAATAACAGGTTGTTCATGAATCTCCACAGCCTTGTGGTTCCCCTGGTGTTGTTTCCAGCTCATGGAGTGGCTCAGTTGACCAGAGCCTCCTAGCCAGCATGGCCAACCTTCTGGGAAGGTTTTCCCAAAGGATTTCCCTGGATGTGGCAGTGGCTGTGACCATGACAGTTGTTCACCTCCCGTGGGTACCCAGCACAGCCAGATGAGAATAGGGGTGGCTCACTTTGGGCAGGGAACAGTACTGGAGCACAAGGAGGTGTGTTGGAAGGAGATCTGCTGAAGGATCAACAAAACCACCTCAAAAAAAAAATCAGGTTTACATTAAAAAAGCTTTTCCATCACAGGATCCCATCCATCCCACATAAATCCCTCAGGCTGCAATGAGGCAAGAACCATCATCCCCTCACTGTCAATCCATCTCTGCTGGGGTATTGTAGAAGAAAAGAAAGCACTTTTGCAGTGCTTTTGCCCATTTTCCAAGGACCAGAGCTCTGCTGGAGATGCTGTTCCCCCCACATTCCCAGCTCTGCATCCCAGGAGGGCTCATGGGGGCCCAGCTCTTTGGGGACGAAGTGACTCAATTTTGCTGTTGCAGTTCCTGTTTAGTCACAATCTGTGTGCAGCTCTGAGCACCACCTATTAAAAATTCCTCCCCAGTGAATTCCCACTGGGATGTGATTCCTGGTTATCCAGTTGCAGCTGAACTGCATCCTGCTCTGCAGACCAGGACCGGCTCCGCGCCGAGTGAGCGCTGCCCAGGCTCGTTAACCCAGGCTTGTTAGCCCAGGCACAGTGTGGCATGGGCAGAGCTGAGCCACGTCCCGTGCCAGCTTGGACCCAACTTAAAATCAGCCACTTTTGGGTGGCAAAGAGCCCATGCTGAAATAATAAACCCTGTTGGATGAGCACCAGCAGCATCCTCACCACCTTCCCCGGTCTACTGGAGAGCCACGACTCCAAACGTGGTGGGTACTGAGGACTGGCTAGATCGACCCTAAAACAAAAAAATTGGGTTGATCAAAGAGGACTGGTGTGAGGAGAAGGAGAAAATGAACCCCACTGCCCCCATCCAGTGTGGTTCATCCAGAGAAGCCGCCGACGGTGACAGTCCCTGCTGTCCCCAGGTGGAGAACGTTTGGCTTTATCTGAATTCAAAAGAAAATAAATTAGATGCTAAGAGAAAAATAGCTCTCCCCGTCTCGGGGGAAAGGAAGAATTTTGGAGTAATAGATGACCTGCTAAAAATATTCTGTGGCCCCAAGTAGTGCCTTGTCTGTGTTTATGTCGCAGCTGCAGGAACGAGTCCTGAGGGGAAACGCTCCTGTTGGTGTAAAAGGAAGGTGTGTGCATGGCAGTTGTCTAATTATGATAATTAGGAGTTATAATTAGATATATGTTTTTATATATATATATATACACACTCATGTTACAGGTCCCTGCTCTTGGAAGAACCTTTTCACTCTTGGAAGAACCTTTTCACCACTTGTGTGTGAAACGGTCGTGCACCAAAACCTCCGGCTGTGGGTTGCAGCTCCAAGAGGAGAAGTGGGATCCCTCCTTGCTCCAATCTGCCTCCAGGAGGGATCACACGGCAGTGCCATGGGCAGTGCCAGCTGCCAGTATCCGGCTGCCCCTCACCAAAATACCCAGTGGCACGATGGGAATCATCCCTGGCCTCCCTCCCCCTGCCAACCTCAACATCACTCGTCCCGGGGACGGAACTGTGACTGGTTCCAGCCCCAGGGACTGAATTTTGCCTGTTTTTTTGGGAGCTAAACGGCCTTGTTCTTTCCCTGTGGAGTCAGGAGCTCATTACGGGAAGTTGTTTCGCTCTTCCTTGCTGGAAATCCTCGCCCAACAGCACATTTGATAATCATACACGGGCTCATAGCTCGCTACACTCCTGCCCATCTGCCTGCGTGGCAACGTGCCCGCTCGCCAGATGGCCCACTCGATTCACAGGGGCAGAGGTGCCAAAAAAAAAGATGGATTTAGATGACACTGTTAGTGCCACCTCTCCCGCCTTCCCTCCGCGGTGACAGCTCCGACAAATCGGTGCCGCGGCAACAAAGAATCCCTCGGAATAAAACGCAGGAATTAGAGGTGGAAAGACCTATTAGGTCATTTACTCCAGCTCCTCGCCGGTGCCTGATCATCACATTAATCTTCCCAAATGCGGAAGAGAGAAAAAGCCAGGCTGCTTCCAGAGACCGGTGCTTGCCAACGAGGCGAGCGAGATTCCAGGCGGTGCCGGAGAGAACCGGGAGGGCCATCTGGGGTGTCAAAATACATTACACCAAAGTTCAGCCCGGAGGCAAATCTACGTGAGAGGAGGCCCGTGACAGACATGAAGAATGTTCCCGTCCACGGGAGGATCCAACGGCGCTGGCGTGGCGACGGATGTCGTCCTGGGAATGCAGGAGGGATGGAGACCTTTGTGTGCCTCGGAAAGAGAAGCGAAATAAATGCCTGGGGGCGTGAAAATGGCTCTGAAAGGACAGTTCAGCTCCATTTTTATCCTTTTTTTGGTTTTTTTTGTCCATCATCACTCCGATGATGGAGGATGATGAGCGGCGGATTGAGCGTGCAGAGTTTTGAGTTTCTTCCTTTTTTCCTTTGTTTTTGGTGGATTTTTTCCCATGAGGAAAGCACCTCTGAGAGTGCTGAGTGCTCTGTGGTTGAATGGGATGCTCTTCTGGTCCTTTCCTATTTTTTCCGCCATGTCGCTCCTGGAAGAGCATTGATTGGAGCTGTTGATTGGCTCGGTTGGTTCTTGGTTAACGACACCAACGTTGTGGGTTTGGTCCCCATATGATCCATTCACTGTCTCCATGATCCTCGTGGGTCCCTTCCAACTCAGAATCCTCTGGGATTATATTTTAAGATAAACACACCAGGGCTCTAAACATCTGATGGGGCAAATACCAAACCACCCAATGTCATGCTTCACCAAGCATGTCTTCTCTTTCCAGGTGGGTTGGAAGCATCCATTTCCAAGCCAAAAATTTCCTAAAGCTTCGCAAAACTTTACAAACTCAACCCAACTCCGATTTCAAGTCCCTACAAGGGAAGCAGAAAACAGAATTACAGACATGTTTGAAGGTGAATACTCAAATTTTTGCCAAACGTTTGGCTAAAAAAAGGGAAGAAATGGCAGAATAAAAGGAATTTTCCCTAAATGTTGCCCTGAACTTGAGATAAAGATATTTAATAAGTCCTTGTGTGGCAAAAGACAAGGGTGGGTCCTCTACCTCCAAGATCTTGGCTGGATTTGCACTTTCATTCCCATTTTTCTCTCTCTCCATGGTTCCACTGTCAATCCCTAAGGTCATGTAAATAACACAAAGGAAAAACATCCATTCAGCTGGTGTTTTTCCATAATTCTTCTACCTTTCCTTCACAGTTTGCAAAGCCATAATTGCTCAATTAACCTAATGAGGTGGATCTTAGAGCTTTCTGAGTGTTCAGCTCTGAAAATCCCTTGGATACCTCCATCATTTATTTCCATATTGTACCTGTGATGGGAGTTTTTTTTTATTTATTCCATTTTATTCCAGGCAGAGGGTTAAAAAAGCATTGATTTTGGTTTTTTATTTATTTTATTTTATTTTTAAAGCACATCTTTGGGAAAGGCTGTGGAAAGACTTTGGAAGTACAGTCACATTTCGAGGCGAATATTCCAAGTGTTGCCAAATATTCACACACTCAAATATTTGATTATATTTAAATATTGTATTTATGAAATACTTTAAATACTTAAAAAAGGTGGAAGAAATGGCAGAATGAAAGGAGTTCTGCCTAAATGTTGCAGATAAAGAATAAATGTTTTTGGGAAAGGCTGTGGAAAGGTTTGGGAAAGGGGCACTCAGAAGCAGAGCCACATTTCAAGGTGAATATTCCAAGTGCTGCCAAATACTCAAACACTTCAATATTTTATTATATTTAAATATTCTATTTATTAAATAGTTTAAATACTTAAATACTGCAAATGGTTAAAAAAGGTGGAAGAAATGGCAGAATAAAAGGAGTTCTGCCTAAATATGGCAGAATAAAAGGAGTTCTGCCTAAATGTGGCAGATAAAGGTAGTGAATGTTTTTGGGAAAGGCTGTGGAAAGACTTTGGAGGTACAGCCACATTTTGAGGTGAATATTCAAAGTGCTGCCAAACTTCAATATTTTATTATAGTAAATATTATATTTGATTTATTAAATATTTTAAATACTAAAAAAAGTTGGGAGAAATGGCAGAATGAAAGGAGTTCTGCCTAAACCTCGCAGGTAAAGGGAGTGAATGTTTTTGGGAAATGCTGTGGAAAGGCTTGGGAAAGGGATAGCCAGTCTTAATTAGCCATAATTAGCCAAAAATGCTGGGTAAAAATATCCATGAATAACACAGCCAGGAAGAAGTGTTCCTTGGCTGGTGTGGGTTTGGGATGTTACTTTTTTTCTCTTCCCTTAAGGAGAAATTCCTGGGTTTGCTCCGCTCACAAATAAATCCCCACTAAAATGAGCAGCTCCGAGGGACCCCCTGCAGTGCCCTGGATCCCTGCAGTGCCCATATTCCCCCCCTCTGGATGAGGAGCCCCGGGGCAGGCAGCACTTAGAGGGGATAAAGGTGGCAGCATCTGGCCCGTGAAGAATTGGCTGGGCGAGAGAAGGTCCCTGCGACGACCCCGCGGCGAGAGCGATCCCGCCAGGAAAAGATCAGACCACTCTGCTGCCCACAAGGACAACACAAATCCATTAAGGAGGGAGAGAAATCGCCCTGCAATTGTGTTCTCTGGCCCATGTCTACTCCAACCACCACCCCCGTGACCGTTTGGAATATCCTCAATTACGGAACGAAGCGAGCGGCGGATTGAACGCGCGGAGTTTTGAGTTCCTTCCTTTTTTCCTTTGTTTTTGGTGGTGTTTTTCCCCGTGAGGAAAGCACCTCTGAGAGTGCTGAGTGCTCTGTGGTTGAATGGGATGCTCTTCTCCTGGTCCTTTCCTATTTTTTCCGCCGTGTCGCCCCCGGAAGCGCATTGATTGGAGTTGTCAGTCGGTGATCATTTACAAAAACTGGTCGGGAGGCTGCTCATTTCGTGTCTTGGGAGAGGAAACAAGGAAGAGGAGCAGCCTCTTTTTCTTGCTTTCATGAGCAATAAACAGCAATATCAAAGCTGAAGCCACTTTAAAGAATGGCAAGTTTCCAAAACACTTGCTAAGAAAGGGATCTAAAAGCACAACGGAGCGTTGCAGCCACTGGGTTTGGAAGTGGAAGGAACCCTTTTGGTTTAGCCCTCGGGGAATCAGGGTTTACAGGAACAATTAGAATTGCACTGAGATAAGTAAAGGCAGGAAAAGGGACAATGCATCCTATTTTCCAGCGTGCAAAGTGAGCTTTACCAGGAAAAAAAAAAAAAAGGAGATTCCAATCTGTCAAGAAGCAAAGCAGCAACTTTTTATCCAAAACCAAAAACGTTATCCAAGTAGGAATTATTGGGATGGCGATGGACACTCAGCCAGAGAACAGCACATCCCCTCTGCATCATTTCATAGCCTATCTCTATGTGTATTTTCTTTCCTGTTTAAATGTTGCCCCTTATTCCTGGTCCCAGCTTGCCTTTCCAATGGCAGGATCTCATGCCATTTTCCACTGGATTAGGGAGTTTTCCATAATCTCTTCCACGTTCCCACCCTGAGCCCCTCACAGCTCACCGAGGTGAACCTTGCTAAGCCAGACAGATTTAATTACTCAGATACCACAAGGCACATTTTTGAGGGTTCATGATATCTTTATAATTTTCTTGAGGCCTTTCCACTCTCCAGAATGAGGATTTTCAGTAGGAAATGAACTCAAAGCCCTTTTATGCTGGAAAGCAGACCCCACCATCCTCACTGTGAGTGGATTCCCTGGTTCAAGGCTGATGCCAGCGAGAGGATTAATGTAAATATTGTCCCTTGATCCTCCCATAGTTTCCTTCAGCAACCACGTGGGGTGGAACATGATTATCTTAGAGGTCTTTTCCAACTTTAATGATTCCCTGATTCTCTGCTGTCTGACCTCTCCTGGGATCCACCCCCAGGTTTGCCAACATCTCATGGAGAAATTCAAGTTGGCTTCACCCAGTCCCTGGAGATGCCAAAGATTTGGGACCAGGCACCCCAAACGCCCCAGGGAGTGGAGCATTTCCAGCTGATGGCCAAAATACTGGATGGGCTTTGTCTTTTGGAAGTGCCACTGATCCCACAGGACACCTGGAAAGGGCATTTCAGGCGGGCACCTGGAGCAGCACAAAACACTCCCCATTTCATCACTCTCCTGCCTGTTCCCGGCAAACAAGGCAGGACAAAGGAAGGCATCAGCTCTAAACATTCCACTTCTTCCACGTGCTTGTGGAAATGCTATTTTTGCAAAGCCAGCTCGGTTTTATTTCGGTGCTTTGCTGAACACAAGGGACCGGAATCGAGGAGAAGAGCGTGAAATGAAGTCGCGTCGCTTAAAAGAGCTTGATTGATCTGAAGGAAAGCATTTCCCCTTGAATTCACAAAGTGGAGCCAGCATTTTTAAATCAACACTCCTCTTCGTGAAAACAAGTAATTATTCTTTCATTGAAGCCACAGCCAAAGTCTGGCAAATGACTAAAGTTAGAAAAATGCAAATGTTCTATTAGTCTGGAAGGCCGTGGCTATGTTTCATTAACTCAGGCTCTTGCTGCACATGCATAATGTATTTTGCTTGTTTGTTTTTGTGCTTAACTGGAGGTGAAGGTCCATCTCAGCCTGTTGGCTCAACAGAAAAAGGCTGGGTGACAAGGGAGGACACGGATCATCCCCCAGGGATGCTGCAGTACCGGTGACTTCCAGGGACAACACTGCCTGGCTGAGCTTCCCAGGGCTTTCCCAGCTCTCCTGAGCCCTCTGCACGCTGCAGGCAAGGGGAAATGTGAGGTGGGGTGTCCTGTTAGGAGCGTGCCAGGCGATGCCACCCCTCCATTGGCACCACTGCATCCGTAGCAGCTTGTTCCTGCACGGCTGGGCTGAGTCAGGAGGGGTGGGGAAGTGAAGACAGATGGTGGCAGGTTTCCCATTCAGGTCTCATGAGTCACAGCCCGTTCCCTGGGATCCTTGATATAAAGCACTCTTCTTTCCAGTTTTTTTTTTTTAGCATGGAAGCACTTTGCTGATGAATACACCCCCTGAGCAGCCTCCTACGGTTTTCTGCTGAGGTCTCCCCTCCACAACGGGGAAATCAAGCAGGTTTGCTGGTAGCACAACATCCAAGCTCCCCAGGGAATGGGAAGTGTGTGGACAGCACTTATTTCCCAGGGATGTCCCAAGGATTAATTAATGAATGATCATTAGGTGTCTTCAGCCCCCAGAGATGAGCAGGGCATGATGCACATGTGTGACAGGACTGGGAAATAGTGGCCAAGACTTGGCCCTGAGGATCTACAAACCCACTGGATCATCCCATGGTCAGCCATCCCCCCAGGGCAGTCATGGCCCCAAGGCTGCCAGAGCTCCAGGAGTGGTTGGATAACACCCTCAGGCACAGGGTGGGATTGCTGGGGTGTCGTGCAGGGCCAGGGGTTGGATTGGATGATCCTTGGAGGTCCCTTCTAGCTCAGGGTGTTCCATGACTCATGAGCCCTGAAATACAAATTCCTAGAGGTGACAACCTGGAGGGTAACTTGGAACCCCAGGTTCCAAACCTGCCCTGCTGCAGCCACTTGGAAGTAGCCTTGGAATCATTTATTTGATTTGGAAGTTGCTCCTCGTGCTTGAAATATCCGGCTCATTCCAGAGATAGTTAATTAATCCCCTTCCTTGAAAACAATAACAAGTTTATCGCAGTCTGAGTGGTTTCCTGTTCCATCCCAGTTTGGCATCCCTGGATCTGCACCAGCACACGGAGCCTGGGACTGTCCCCATCTTCCTTGGCTTTCTGTGTCCAAGTTTTCCCTGCCTGGCTCAGTTATTCCTCCTTCCCAGCCAGGGAAAATGAGCCGCTCTCTGGAGGTGCTGGAGCTCCATCACCCTGTGCAAAAGCTGTTACAGACTTTACCCCTAATTTAGTGCAGCTCCCATCACAAAGTGTGTGATCCAAAGTGATAGGAGCTGGGAACGAGAGAATGTGGTTTCCCTGACCTCACTGGGAGTCGGGGAGCAAAACCAAAGGGATAAATGCATTTCCCTTGGAACAGCCCAGGAACACAACAGCAATGGATATTCCCTCTGCTTTCCCCACCAAGGACTGGAGCAGAGCCTCTCCTCCCCTTCTCCCACCAGCCAGAGCTGCTGCAATTATCCCAACCAGGACCTAATTAAGGTGTTTACCATCAGCCTTTCTAAGTGTCCACATTTCTGGCGTAGAAATATCACCCTCCAGGGACCCGTGTGAGATGGAATTCATTTTCCCGGGGCTGCTCAGTCAGGAGATGTTATAATAGAAATGTGCAAAATGCTTCCATTATTGTTGGAGCACCTGATCCTGTGAGAGGAGCCCTGCACTTTCTCAGGGGGGGAAAATACAGCTCTGTGCTGAACTGCAGCGTGTTAGAAACTGTTATCCCAAAATTGAGCCTCATCCATGTTTGCCCAAGCTCCATCCTCACTGACCTGTTTGTCCACGAGAGAAGAGTGATTAAAAACCAGCATTCAATCACCTGGAATTGCCCATAAAAGCCAGGATATTCTAATTTATGTGAGGGAATCATCATGCCAGGGATGTAAAAGCCACGTGGCTCTGAGAAGAATGAATCCACAGTAAGAGCAAAAGGCCGAGCTGTTGGAAGCACCAGGAAAATAAAAGGCTTCTTGCTGTTAAGTTTCATTTAAAGAAACTTGAAATTGCCAAGGAGAGCAGTCACAAGCTGCAGAAACCCTCTTTAAGTGATTTCCAGGGCTGTTTGTTATTTTACCTTTGTTTGCATGACATTTACAGCGTGTTTTAAATCTGTTTATAAACCTTCCCTTCCGAGCCAAGAGCACTTTTCTAATGATACTGGTGATGCACAAAGAAAGAAGTTAAAGAATGAGCTTGGCTGCTCCAGTGACAGATGAAAATGTGAGGGAAAAGAGCTTCATCCTGGAGTATGGAGTGGTTAAAAATCCAAATAAACCCATCTGAAAAGACAAGGTGCCCCAGGGGGAGGAATGGGGTGTAACTCACTCAAATTTTACACTCAAATTCCCACTTCTTGTCTTTTTATTCCCTTCCCTGGTTTGCTTTTAAGGTGGGAAAATTGTGATGGAGTGGAAGCTTTCAGAGAATTCCAATCACTGTTAAACTGCTGGAAAAACACCCCCCCCCTTTTGTGTGTTGGGTGAAAACACAGAGCAACGAAGTACAGGGGTAAAAAAAACAACCCTCAGATGAAATTTTAATCATATTTACAGTAAATTAAGAGCAGGTAAGGGTTGCTCTGAACTCTATCCCCATGAGGTTATTTCAGAATGAAGCCATCACACGAGAATCTCTTTAGTGATCACATCTTTTGCTGCTTTTGGAAGAAAAGAGGACAAAAATGGGGCAGAGTGGAAATGTGCTGCTCACAAAATTAAATACATACGGGAAGCATAAAAGAACCAGCCTGAAGAGCAAACTCTGTGCTCTAGAATTCCCCTAATTGCACGGAGACACCAGCCATCCACATCCAAACCCAAATCCCAGATTCGATCCCAGCTCTCCGGTCAGTCGGGATTTTATAGGTTATTCCAAGTGTCACAAGCCACGTAATTAACCCAGATTTCAAGATCTCAAGTATATTGTTTCATTGTCTGTTCATTTACGAGGTGAAACAGTAAATTTTCTCAGATTTCCCAAGTCCACTACCAATATTTACTGAGGGAAGATGAAAGAAGTTCAGCCACCGAGCACAGAAGTCAACATTTTTGTAACGTGACTTAATTGCAAACACTTCCCTGTTGGGATCCACTTTGGGAGACACCTTAAAGGGGATTTGCTTCCAGAATGTGTCGAGCATTTAACTACTAAAATAACATTTCTTGCCCTTGGCTCTCCGAGTGATGAGTCACTTGTCAAATCTTGGCCCAAGCTGTGAAATATCGTAAAAAACCTGCCTGAGGGTGTTTGTGAAAGGGAAGGGAAGGGAAAGAGCAGAGGAGGTGGCTGAGCTTTAAAAGATGAGCATCCTTCTGGAGCATCCTCTTTGGAGGCCGGGTAGGCTCAGACTGGGATTTTAGGGATGCTGAGAGGGGATGCGTTTCCATCCTCTCCTGCAGTCATTGAACCAGACAGAGTTGATGGATGTAGAGATGGAGATGGAGATGGAGATGGAGATAGATGGAGATGGAGATGATGGAGATGGAGATGGCCATGGCAGTGACTTGAAGGACATAGTGATGTGCTCAAGTGGTTTTATAGAATTGTGGAATGGTTTGGGTGGGAAGGGACCTTAAAGATCATCTCATCCCACCCCCTGCCATGGGCAGGGACACCTTCCACTAGCCCAGGTTGCTCCAAGCCCCGTCCAACCTGGCCTTGGACACTTCCAGGGATCCAGGGGCAGCCACAGCTTCTCTGGGCAACCTGGGCCAGGGCCTCAACACTTTCTCAGCCAGGAATTCCTTCCCACTATCCCACTAACCCTGCCCTCTGGCAGTGGGAAGCCATTCCCTGTGTCCTGTCACTCCATCCCTTGTCCCCAGTCCCTCTCCAGCTCTCCTTTAGGCCCTGGAAGGGGCTCTCAGGTCTCCCTGGAGCCTTCTCTTGTCCAGGGGAACCCCCCCAGCTCTCCCAGCCTGTGTTATTTATGCAGAAAATGAACATCCAACCTTCAACAAATAAAAACCTTGACTGATTCTTGAGTTCTCCCCAGTCTGCTGCCATCTGGATGCAGGAGAAACCTCTCCAAAGGGACGTCCATGTCTTTGGTGCCCATGGTCCACCTCCACCGTGACCCACATCCCATCTCCACCGGGCTGCGGCGGAAACCTCCCGTAAGCCAGGCAGCAGCTTCCATCAACAGCCAATTCATTATCCCAAACCCAGGGAGGATAATGAAACCCGCTGAAATATGGGATCAAAGGCCAAGGTTGGGTTTCCCTGGAAACCATGGCATTGTATTTGCTAACTTTTGTTATTCACAACCGTTGCCCGCCCCGTGTTTCGGCGCCGTTGGGGCTGCCAAGGGAAATGTCAGAGTTTGCACCAGCACTTCCCCCTCCCTCCCCTCCATCCCTGCATTAGGACTAATTTTTCCATATTTTCTTATCATTTAATTAATTAATTAATATTTTCTTCATAATCTTTTATTAGAATTTTCCATATTTACTTATTAATTAATTAAGATTTTCTTAACAATTTTTTCTTAGAAGGATACCAAGAGTTGGATTTTTTTTTTCTCTTTCCCAAAGTCTTTAATCTTAATAAAGACACTGCTCTATATTCCCATAAATATCTTGGCCCACGGAATATCTCCTTGGCTCTTGCCAATCCCTGGGAGAAAATGAAGTGACCTCAGCGGAGCTGAGGATGATAAGGTTGGGATTTATCAAGAGAAACTCCTACGAGTCTTATTTTCATTTTTTCCTGCGGTCCAGCTGGGATATAAATCACGGGGATATCGGGATCGTTCATCCATTGTGATGGATCTGTCAGCACGGGGAAGGACATCCGAGCGGGGAGATTTGTGTGGATCTGTCTCCTGCTCTGCCAACCAGCCAGTTGTGTCATCCCTGATGGAAATGTTAGCACGCAGTGGGAATATCTGGGAAAAAGGGGGTTTTTTGCTCGTGGTAATAAATTGCCCAGACAGACCATTCATATTGTCTAGTCATAATTTGCAGTGTTTTATCTCCGTGTCTGGAAGTGGCAAGGGAATTTCAGGGCTTTTTACACGCTATTCTTTAAACAAGACAAACTATTTTTAGCGGCTGAGTGAGGGGAAAAGCAGAGTGGAAACGGGATGGGCTTCCCAGCACAGCCTCAGCAGGGTTTTTAATGCTCAGGAACAATTATTTCACCCCCCCAAATGAGGACACACAGCTCCTAAAGCAGCACCAGCCAACCAGACATAAGGGAGATGCTTCTGCAACCTCTGCTCTGTTAAACCCTCTGTGTGCACCAGCTCATCTCCCTTCAGTGGACAAGAAAGGTGATTTTTCCTGTATTGTGGAGATAAAGAACTGCCTCAGGCCCAGGGATGTGCTCTAATAACAAGCAGCCCCAGCCCCACACGCAGTGGGAGCCGTGGCCGCCTGCTAAAGAATGGAAAATGAAGATAAAACTATGTAAACAACAGGCAAGGGATTAAAATATTGCCACATTTTTATGAGAAAGCGCATAAATATATTCCAGAAGTTCTCCCAAGCTGCTTTATTTTCCCTGTTTTGTCTCTCAGCTCTCCCCCCCTGACCATAAAGGCAGCTGTAAAACCCGCAAACAGGCTGCCTGTGGGGCGAGTGAGTTCACTGCTATCACTTGGAAATGCAGGAAGTATTTGACATTCACTGTCCAGGCCTGTTCCTTCTTCATGGGAAGGAAATTCCAGGTTTCTCCTTATCCCACATCATTCCATGCCGTGGTACAGCTGAGATGCACCAACCCCTCAAGAACCCACTGCGAAGGTTAATCAACATTTTGATTGGAGGTTGGACTTGATCTTAAAGCCCTTTTCCAACCTTAATAATGCCATGATTCTAAGCCCATGGCAGGCAAATTGTTCACGTGTCTGTTTGGTTTCATTTTCAAGCTTTTGCCTATTTTCCCTCTTTTTCAGCATGAGAAAAACAGGGGTGTTTTCACACCCATCATAGCCCTGTCCTGCTCCACGGGCACAGATAACCACCCCAGGGCCTCACCCTGCAGAGATGAGCTTCTTTTTTGAAAACAGAGGAGAAAAAAGCTGCTTTCTAGCAGTTTCCCACATTGTTCCCATTCCCTTTGTCCCATGGTATTGTCATTTTGCTCCCCAGAGGGCCCCACTGGTCTCAGCAGCTGGTTCCCAGCCTGCTGCTGCTGCTTCTGCAAAACGTGTCCCAGGAGACTTCCTGCTCCTCAGATTTAGGTCTGGAAGCCTGAGTGTGACCCCCCTGGGCTCCAGGCTCCAACCCTACAGGCACATCCCTCCTGCTTCCACGAGCAGCTCCTCTAAGCCAGCGGTGTAGCAGCTCCATGAGGTTTTCCTGGGACACTGTCACTGCTCAGCATTCCTCCCTGGATGGGGAAAGTCCTTTCAGCTCTGTTGGAAATGCTCCAGGGCTTAGGGATGGTGGTGATGCAGAATTCTTCCCTCCAGTCCTCAGTAAAATAACCACGCTGGGGATATAATATCCCAAATTTTGGCACCGGGGAGCTTCTGGCCCCTTTTACACACAAGTTGCCCCACTAATGCTGCTGAGCAGGTTTGGTGTCCCCCAGCCAGGCAGTCAGAAAGAATTGGGGTGCTGGATTTTACTGGAAAACTGCTGATGGGAAAGGAAACATTGAGGTTGGCCCAGAGAAAGGCTCATGTCCCATGTTTTTTATGCAGTGGAGCAGTCGTGCTCAGCCAGACACCCAAAGGATCAGGTGCCTCTGAGGCTGAACAGGACCTCTGTCCTTCCTTTTGGAGGCATGGAGAAACCCTTGAGAAGAGCAGGGAATGCTGCTGCTGCAGTGGGGACAGGACTCCCTGTGAAGCCAGCACTGTTTTCCACAGGCATGGATGAAGGAGAGGGGTCCTGCAAGACAAAATCTGCCTTTAATTGCCTTGTTCCCTTTGTCACCTCTGCCTGTTTCCCTTTCATGCCTCCTCTGTTGTCCTGTCATGCTGTCCACCCTCCCTCGCTCCTCACATCTCCCCAGGCTGGGTTCCCTCTTCCTTTTATCACCATTTCAAATGCCCCAAAGGGTTGGACTTTCATTTCTCCGTGCCTCTTGCTTCCCTGAATGCCTTCCCCTGGGAATAACATCAGGCTCTCCTCTTTCATTCGCTTCTGAGCCGAGTTAAAAGAAAACAGGACGTCAAACCCACACACAAAGCCACCAACACCCCGATTTCTCTTTGATCCTGACACCAGCAAGTCGTAATAGAACCAGAATCAAAACAATCCACAAATTTGGCACAGTGAGAGCTTGGAAGGAGCAGCTGAAAGGAAGATTCCCAGCCCTGACTTTTCTAAAAATGAAGGTTTGGGGAAAAAAATTCGGCTTCGCATGCGAAGCCATTCCAGTGCCAAATCATTTTCCAGTTTCTTGTGGCGAGAAAACTGAATTTTGGGAGAGAAGACGGGTGAGGAAAACGTTGAGCCTTGTTTACCATTATGCATAAAACCCATCCAGCCTTTCAGTGGGTGTCCAGCCAACATTCCTGTGATCCCTGCTCCCGTTGCCCCGCCGTGTGACCCTGTGAGACAGGACCAGACAGCCACTTGCACGTTGTTCCCAGTCCCCTTCCAAGCCCAGGGAATTTAGTCTTGGTTTTAGTGCATTTAACGAGAGGTTCTTGGCACAGGCAGCCTGCATGGCTCTCATTCCTGTGGTGGAAGAACATACACACTCTCCAAACTGTTTACACTCTCTGTCCAGAGATGTTTTCCTGATTAACCCCCAGCAGTTCCCGGGATTTCTGTTTGCCCACATGCACAGCTGGGAAGAGCAAACAGCAAGCACTGGAGGCAGGAGGATGGGCACCCTCTGTGTCTCAGCTGTGGGATGCACAGTTTGAGGCAAAGTGGCTCCTCTCTGCTCCTTGTGCTGTCCTCACTAATGGTTGAGGACACAGAATCCTGGAGTGGTCTGGATTGGAAGAGACCTTAAAGCCCATCTGGTTCCATGGGCACAGGGACACCTTCCACCAGCCCAGGCTGCTCCAACTTGGCTTTGGACACTTCCAGGGATGGGGCAGCCACAGCTTCTCTGGGCAACCTGTGAAATTCCTGTGAACCTCACCATTAAAAACAAGATAATGCTCCTTCTAGCTCTGTATTCCCACTGCTTTAATGTTCCCATAAATTCCTGGCAAAGGGGACCTTTGTATCCACCTGGGTAACGCATCTCTTTGATTCAAGCAGTAATTACTGGGTATTTCCTCAGTGCAATCAAGACTTTATCAGCAGTGGGTGCTCCTGCACAGAAAAGTAGATATTAAAGGGCATTGCATGACAAAAATCAGCATAATAGCTTTTATTTCAAGGCTAAATAAATGCTGGTACATCTGCCCCGGAGGTGTGTGTGTTTAACTGTGCACACATCACCTTAATTAGAGCACTGGTGCTATCACCAGGAGAAACTAGGCTGGGTCACAGAGTCCCCAGCAACCATTACGTTTCCATTTTCATTTAAAACACGTTGCTTTGTAATAAGAAAACTAGACAACGATGAAAAATTCAGCTCTTCTTTCAGTAAAAGCTGGTTTGTTTTAATTTCAACTCCCACGGGGCTCTCTCGGTGGAGGTGACCAAACTTCACCTCCCATCTACTTCCACCTCCTTGGTTTTGGGATGTTTTCGGGACCCTGCACTCCCACAAAGCCAGAAATCACCGTCACATAACATTATTATGTTTTTATATAGAAACAGATACCTCAGCTACGGGACACACACCAGACCCCAGCACTAATTTGGGCAGAAACATCTTCATCACTTCTCTCCCACCCTTTGCCCCTGTGCTGGTGCTCACTGGGGTGAGGGCTCTGAGCTCTGCTGCCATCTCAGCTCAGTCACTCCTTGCTCTTCATCCATTTGTCACCAAGCCTTGGAAGAAGGAGCTGGGCAACATATACCTTGAGTTCTGGGTCCACGTGCCTTCCACGTCAGGGTGGGCCTCACCTGAAATATTGTGCCAGTTTTGGGCACTGCAATATAAGAAAGGTATTAAACATTAAAAAGTGTCCAAAGGAGGGCAGAGGAGATGGGGAAGGGCCTTGATTTGAAGCCGTGTGAGGACACTGAGGGCACTTGGTGTGTTCAGCTGGAGCAGAGGAGACTGAGGGGAGACCTCAGTGCAGTTCCAGCTGCCTGGGCAGGGGCAGAGGAGGGGCAGGGACTGAGCTCTGCTCTGGGGGGACCAGGGACTGGCTGGAGCTGTGTCAGGGCAGGCTCAGGTTGGATCTCAGGCAAAGGTTCTTCCCCCAGAGGCTGGTTGGGCACTGCCCAGGCTCCCCAGGGCAGTGGGCACGGCCCCAAGGCTGCCAGAGCTCCAGGAGGGTTTGGATGATCCTCTGGGGCACAGGGTGGGACTCTTGGGTCTGTCCTGTGCAGGGCTGAGGGTTGGACTGGATAGTCCTTGTGGGTCCCTTCCAGCTCAGCACATTCTGGGATTCTGTGGCTGTGTGATCCTGAGTTTTCACTGATGACCAAAGCACCCAAAACCCGGTGCCCTCCTGCACGATGGAGAGGACAGGGATCAGCTCTCCTCCCCGACGCTCTGTCCCTCACTGCCACGACACCGAGTGGCTGCAGAGGGCTCTGTGCCTCTGCTGGGCTCAACTCTGCCAGTTCCCATCGTGGCTCAGCCATCCTGTGCCCCCTCAGCTCCCAGATCTGCTGGAGGTGTCTCTTGCTGTTTTCCCCCTCGCTGGGCTGGCAGACACAGATGGAAATAACCACATGTCCACTCACATTATCTGCTCCAGCTGCACGGTCTGTTGTTGGAGCTGGGTTTGCAAAGGCCCCTCTGTGGTGCCTGGGCTGGGAAGCTCAGTCTTGTAAAACCTGATTTTACGAGCCAAAGCCTCATCTCAGTTTATTCCCCGTCATCATCATCAGGCACTGCTCCAGGAGGCAGGGATTTCCCCAGGGTTGTCCTGTTGTCCCAGCTCCTTCAGAGCATCCCTGAATCATGGAATTGTTTGGGTTGGAAGGGACATTTAAAGGTGTGATGTCCCTGTGGATGGGAACAAGGGACAGGACATTCCTGGCCACTCTGAGGGCAGATGGAGTTGACTTTGTTGGCTGTTATCATCCATGGAAAATTGAGAGGGACTTTGGACAAGGGATGGAAGGAGAGAACATAGGGAATGGCTTCCCACTGCCAGAGGGCAGGGATAGATGGGATATTGGGAAGGAATTGCTGGCTGGGAGGGTGGGGAGGCCCTGGTGCACAGGTTGGGCAGAGAAGCTGTGGCTGCCCCTGGATCCCTGGAAGTGTCCAAGGCCAGGTTGGATGGGGCTTGGAGCAACCTGGGCTGGTGGAAGGTGTCCCTGCCCATGGCATGGGGTGGCTCTGGATGATCTTTAAGTTCCCTTCCAACCCAAATCAGTCTGGGATTCTAGGATTCTGCAATCTAGTTCCAACCCCCCTGCAATGAGCAGGGACATCTTCAGCTAGATCGTGTTGCTCATCCTTGTGGTCCTCCCATCTTCCTACTGAAAGCTTCCTCATTCCCACACCACTGTCCCACCCCAGACCTCGGAAATGCAGGAATTGAACAAGTCTCCCATGGTGCAGCAGGTGTGAGGGCTCCCATGGGAGTTCTCAGAGTCAGAGAAACCCTGGAGCATCCCGGGCAGAATGGCTCCAGCAGGATGGGGGGTTACAGCCCTCCCTGGGAAGACACAGAACCACAGAATAATTTAGGCTGGAAAAGCCCTCTAAGTTCACTGAGTCCAGTCACCCCCAGCACTGCCAAGGCCACCACTGACCCCATGTCCCCACGTGCCACATCCACAGGGCTTTTAAATCCCTCCAGGGACGGGGACTCACCACTGCCCTGAGCGGTTCATCCCAGGGCTTGACCACCATTTTGGGGAAGGAACTGTTCTTAATATTCAACCTAAATGTCCCCTGGTGCAAATTGAAGCCATTCCCTCTTTTCCTGAAATCTTCCATGGAGCAAACAGAGCCGGGACCCAAATCCTTCTCTCCGATGCCTCATGAAAAAATGTCCTAGATAATGATCAAGATTTTTTTAGCTGTGGTGGGACTCCATCCCTGAGTTCCTGCTCTGGTGGGCTCAACATTCAATGCCCATGGACATGTAACCACCAGCCCAGTACTGTCCTAGTCCTGTCCAAGCACAGCCACTTACAGACAGGATCTGCACCAGGATCCAGAGGGAAAATCAAGGATTTTTAATGCTTTAACCCCCCCCCAGGTGAGTTTGTTTGGTGAAAGGACACAGGGATGGTGAGCAGGAAGGAGTTGGGGGCTCTAGATCAGACCCAGCCGGCCTGCAGAGGTGGGGGAACAGCCTTTGCCTTCCAGATGATGGATTCAGGGATCCCTCCTGCAGCACCTGCCCCGGCGTGTGGTGATGGATTAGCAGAGCATTAACCTTGTCATCTGCAATAGGTCAGCCAGCGATTTTATCACGTTTTAATCCGTGTTTTTATTGTCCTGAGCTCCTTCCTAAGGGAAGATGGGCAAACTGAGGCTGGGTGGGGGTCGCTGTTCCAAGGGTTTGATGATAATTTTTTTAATCCTTGCCTTTCCTGAGTCTGGGTTTTGTTTTTTTTTTTGGGGGGGGGGGAGTGGAGCTCATTTTTGAGATGACCAAATTAATGATGTTTATTTACTGGTGACAGTGAATTCCCCACGTCCTTGAGGCACAGCAGGTTCAAGGGAACAGACCACAGAGAATCTTTTAGGGTTGTTCTACCCAAAAGGATGAATATCTCCCCAAACCCACAAGGATTGCTGTGCCCATCTGAGGGTAAAATCCAATGTAGGTTTATTTTGTGTTTTGTGAGTACATCAATCATTTCTGGTTTATTCACTCTCTTATTTAAAGTAGGTGATGAGCTGTGAATACCCACAGTTAATTAATTAAGTAAAACCCATTTTTATTTAGTACAGATTGTGATCCCACACTTGCAGGCACCTGGAGAGGCTTTTGAAAGCACTGAACACCAAATTTCCCATTAGAACCTTTTCCAGCAAATCTACCTTTCTTCCCTACATCTTCACCTGGGAGGTTTCCCATTTTCACCTGTTTCTCATCTCTGTTTCCCATCTCTGTGCTGCATTTTGGTTGTTCCATCAGACTGGGGACTGAGCAGTTTTCACACCCTGATGTGATGCTTGGGTGGAAGGAAGGATGTTATTCCATTTATTTATGTCCTTTTTTTTTTCCTGATAGTGTTGCCTGAAAGGGATAATTGTGATCTCAGGTTTGGTTTCAATCCAGGAATAGAATCACAGAATAATTTATGTTGGAAAAGCCCTCTGAGATCATCAAGTCCAACCATTAACTGCCCATGTCCCCAAGTGCCACATCCACGTGGCTTTTCAATCCCTCCAGGGATGAGGACTCTGCTTGACTGGAATTATTCAGAGGTGCAGAAAGAAGAGATTGAATCCAGGAAACCATCAATAGTCCCAACTTCATTTCTTTGTCTTTTTGTCTAAAAAAGAACAGCAAATCATGGAAGAATTTTGGAGATTATGATATGAAAAACTGAAAGACTGAAGCCTTAACGGAGGAAATATTTTTAATTATAAGATTCAAACATGTTAGCATAAAATCTTGAATTCTCAACAAGTCAGCTGTGACTGCCTCCAAGAATTTTAGCTTGATTTATCTGAGAATATACAGCAAAGTGCTAAATAATTCTGTACATTCCCAGTAGGCAACAGTTTAAATTGATAAACACTTACCTGGAGATAAAATTGAATATGTAAGTGTAAACAGAAAAACATAAATATTTCAGAGGTGAAAGTTTCATAGTGATGACATTAAATTCAGGTTAGTGGGTTTCTTACCTGCAAGGAGTGCTTAGAAAAGGGTCAAATATGACTCTTGTCAGGACATTATTGCCCTCAGATGATGCTTTCTGGGTGCTGATCTCAAGGCACTGAGGGATTTTTTTTAATGCTTTTGGCATCAGGCAGAAAAACAGGGCAAATCTGTTCCATCTCACACCTTGGAAAGTGGAGACATTAAATAAAATAAATTAACTAAATGAAATAAATTTCTTGAGCCCAGCGAGGAGATTTGTTGGGATAATGATGCACTGAGATGCATTTATGTGCTGCATGTCTCAGGACCAAATTCTGTGGGATTTAGGGCATCCTCTCCCTGGAGCAGAGCTCTGTACATGGAATTTCACGACTTCAACCTCTCTCCATTCTGTGGAGAAAAGAGGATTTCACCCTCCCAGCAGCTAAATCCACCTTCAGGGGCAAAGACAGCAGCAGGCTTTTGTCCCAGACAGAATTATCTTGGATAACCACATTTAACCCAGGCTTTCACTTTGTTTCACTTCAACCACCACCGAGAAAAATCTGTTGTGGATACATGGGAGGTATTTACATAGTGTTTATTTTTAGATTTAATCTAATACAGAAACAGGAACAGAAAAAAAAATCAACCAAGGGGAAGGGTACAAATGTATTTGTGAGACGTGCCTGAACCTGCTGCTCCTCTTAACGAGATTTAGAGAGATCAATATGTTGATACAATAAATTCTCTGGCCTTGCCTGGAATAAATATTCCAACAGGAAAGTGGGGCAAGGATGGCTGTGGGCTTTTCAAGCTGCAGAATTTGAAGGAATATGCATTCTGGAAAAAAGATGGAGCTTTCAGGCAGTGAAAACCCACCATATCCAGGAATTTCTCATCCTTGGCGGGGTGATAAATTCACAATTCCCTCTCTCTGAGGCAGCTCTTGTTAAGGGATTATTCTCATTTTTTTTGGGTGTGATATGAGTGATGAGTTCAGGATCAGGCACCTTGAGTCATTGCCTGGTGAGGGCTGGGAAGAGGGCTGGTGTTCCCTAAAAACACGCCAGAAGCCTCCATGCCAAAATATCCTGTCACAGAGACAGCAACTGAGAGATGAATTCCACCCAGAAAGCAACACCCCTCTTGGATCCTCAGCAATGTTCTTTGTTGAGCATACACACTTGGAAAATCCTTCCCAAAATATTTACTTGCAAATATTTTAGACTCTTCTGCAGTGCTTTACAATAAAAAAAAAAAAGAAAAAACAAGCTAAATTTATCCCTCCCTGGTTGTTTTGCAGCACAGATGACTCAGAGCTTGGGAGTTCGTGTGAGCTGAGTCTGCACTGCTCCAGGGTGGTGTTCCATGCTCTTCCTGATCCATGTGCTCCTACTGGAGGTACAAATGTTCTTAACTACTGCTGGAAATGTTATTTTTTTGAGTGGATTTGAATCCCTGGAAGTGCCAGTGCATCCCTGGAAACGCTCATGGTCAGCTTGGATGGGGCTCGGAGCAACCTGGTCTAGTGGAAGGTGGCCCTGCTCATGGCAGGGGGTGGGACTGGTGGATCTTTAAAGGTCCCTTCCTTTCCCAAATGGGAACGGAAAACCCGAATCATTCCATGATTTCATGAAAATAATTTCAGATACGACAAGGCAATTTACAGGAAATCTGATTGAGAAACCACCGTTTCTGGAAGGTGGTAAAAAACAGGACTCATTATTATTGTTATGGGCTGGATTGTGAAAACTAGATTTTTAACCTGGAAAACAGAGGCTGAGCCCCAGCCAGAGCAATGCCTGTGGCTTTCCCAGGAACCTGCTGCTGTCCTGCCTCTCCAGCCCCTCACTCAGAGAGTCTGACCTGGGAGAAACAATCCTCACAAGAGAATAAAGCAGCTCATAAAGCAGGCTGGAAAGTTTAGGACTGCAAATGATGGGGAAAAAAATTACATTCCTTATTCTAAAGCTACCTGCTTTAATATGGAGATGGGGTGATTTGATAATCCCAGGCATTTTGGGAATGGCTGAAAGGAATAGTCCTGTAAGAAAGTGGTCATAAGAAGTTCCCTGGCACTTCACTGCCAGCAAATAGAGCCTCAACACTGGGGAGCAAAAACCAGGGTGAGCAAGGTTAGATGGGATATTGGGAAGGAATTGCTGGCTGGGAGGGTAGGGAGGCCCTGGCACAGGTTGCCCAGAGAAGCTGGGGCTGCCCCTGGATCCCTGGAAGTGTCCAAGGGCAGGTGGGACAGAGCTTGGAGCAACCTGGGAGAGTCGGTGGCATCTCTGCCCATGGCAGGGGGTGGAACTAGGTGAGCTTTAAGGTCCCTTCCAACCCAAACCATTCTGGAATTCTTGGATGATTTGACACCATCACGCTGTGCAAGGTCACAACCCACACCTGGTTCAGCCTCCTGGCAGCAAATCAGTGAAACTTCATTTTTCCTTGAGTCAGAGCCCACACCTGTGAGTGATCTAAAGAGAAAAAACTCAATCCAGGCCCTCCTGCCCAAAACAAAGATCTGAATCTCAACCCATCTGCGGCTTCAGCCCTTTCATATCTTCTGTAGCAAAAACTGTGGGATAAAAAGCACAAATAAACTATTTAAGAGAGATGTCTGGGGTCACTGGGTGAGCTGTCACACTTGGTTAACTCCAACATGTTGCTGCAACGTGTATTTATGGCCCAGCATGGATCAGCCCAGAGGCTGGGACGAGGTGCTTTGCCAGGAGGGAGGGATCCCCCTGTTTTTTCTTGGACTTAAATCCAGCCTAAGTTCAGCAGAACTTAAAAAAAACCCCCACAGATAACAAAGGAATAAAAGGATGTGGGAAACATTAAGAGCAGAAATTTAGAGCAGTTTTATAAAGGACTGCTGTTGTCTGGCCAAGGGCTGAACACCAAGGTCACACCTCATGCCCACAGAGGTGGCAGGGCTTTTATCCCACCATTCCTTTTCCAGATCATCCTTTCTCACCTGGAACTGGCCTTTTTCACAGTGGGGTCACTCAAAGAGCCTCATGGTGACACAACACAGTGTCAAGGCAACAACCTCCCACACCAAGAGCAACCACCAGGGAGGGAATGGTGGAAAGCAGAGCACAAACCCTTCATTTCACTAATCCATCAACTTTTACTCAATTTTATGGAGCGTTTCCCCCCTTTATTTTCTCCCCTTGATTAGTCCACGTCCCACCACTGCTTCTGTCTCCAGTTGCCACCTGTGAGCAGCCCACAGCCCTTCTCATGGTTTGTCTGACAAAAACTCTGCCACAGCCCCTTTGCAAACACCCAAGTGATGCCCAATTTTTCATTCTTCTGTTTTGAGGGTTTTTTTCCCCTCACACATGGTAATAGTTTTTCCATGGGAAAAAAAAAAAAGGATGTCAATGACATTTTATAAGGAAAAAAAAATAAATAATTTTCATTGGGAAGTTCTCTTTTTGGAAAGCAAACAATGCTTTCGAAACTCTGATGTGAAGAACTGTCATTGCTCGTGTAAGTCTGAAAATATTTGGCTTTATTTCAAGCGCGATGAAAACAGCTTTTGAAACATCCAGATTTACAGTAAAACAGACATTCCAAACTTCAGACAGCTTTGAATCCAGAAAGCCCTTAGGAACACTTGGGACAATCCACCCCAGAGACACCAGCAGCTGCTTTGCCATTTTGGAGACAAAATAGGGAGAACAAACCAGGGGGTTTGTTATGTGTGTGCAAACACCGATCCATCAAATCCAATCCTGTTTCTATGGCAGGATTTTGGACCGCCAATGCCCTGGGAAATAAATGCAGAGGCAAATCCTCTCCCTGTGACCTGAAGAATCAAACCTTGGATGTGTTTTGGGAAGGGTCTTTTCCACAGGGAGATTTCGGTCTGAGAAGACCCCACCCAAAGACCACTCAATGCCCACCAGCTCCTGAGCCTCCTGCTTCAGACATTCCCCTAAATCAGAGACCAAGGGCACTCTGCTGCCTTGGACACACATCCATATGTGCCACACGCCTCCTGCCTTCTCCTAATTAACTTAATTTGACAAACCGCAACGAGCAACAGGCGCGGTTGTCTCGGAACCCGCGCGGTGACGACTCCCCGAACCATCAACATGACAGGAGAGCTGTGTCTAATTAACACTTTCTTAATACCTCAACAAATAACAAACCTGCTGTTGGGGGAAAAAAAAGTAGTTTCACACTTCCTTATCAAATTAGGGCGAAATCGCTCCTAATGAGCTAAAATCAATTAGTGAGACACCAAAAATGAATGTATTTGTGCTGTCAGCAAGAGCTATTTGCATAACAGTTTGCAAGGGCAGGGAAGATGCTGGAGCTGCTCCGTGCTGCTAATGAGGAGCTGCTGCAGGAAGGTGCTGCCAGAGAGGAAATTGTTTTATCCAACCTGCACTCGGTTTAATTGTTTTATCCGACCAGCTGGTACTTGGGATCAGAAGCCTCACGAGATCCTGCGGGGTTTTGGACCTCAAAACGCCCCAAATTCCAGGTAAATGAGGTGCAAGGGAACAGCTTTCTGCAGTCACAGGAGGAACGGGGATGTTTGTGACAGGGATGAGCTTTCTGGCACCAGCAGCAGCTTCCCTACGTGCATCTTCTCTGATGGAAGACCTGGTTCTTCCCTCAGTTACCCAAAACCTCTTCTGTGCCTCTTCAGGGAAAAATAAACAGCTGAAAATGCTGCATAACAAGACAAAAAAAAAAACTCCTGTATGAAAAGCACCCTTAGCTTTCTGTGGTTGTTAAAACCTTTAATCAAATTAGAGCACTGGTTCACGAACAAAAGGAACAGACAGCAATTGATTTTAATTGTTTATTTGTTTTATAGGTACTTAAAACATTTCACTGCAGTTCTGGTGTATATAAATTTATTTTTGGCCTTGGACTTAATTGCTTTGAAGCTGTGCTTGTGACTAATGCCCTCGAGTCCACGTGTTTCTGACTCTCCACTTCAATGCCATTATACTCATGGAACCAGAGAATCCCAGAATGGTTTGGCTTGGAAGGGACCTTAAAAACCATCTAATTCCACCCCCCTGCCATGGGCAGAGACACCTTCCACTGGATCATGTTGTTCCAAGTCCAACCTGGACTGGAACACTCTAGGGATGGGGCAGCCACAGCTTCTCTGGGCAGAAATAAATATATAAATACATATATAAGAGGAAGAGTGACACAACATGGACTGAAATAACTCCACCTAAAGCTGAAATCTTTCCTAAGGAAATTACTTGCAGCAAATTATGTCACCTCCTGAAATCAGGCTGGCAGATGACAATAGTTGGATGGAGAAATAACTCAACATCCTGTGGCTTTTCCCACGGGAATAAAGGATGCACGAGAGGGAAAAGGGGGCCAAAAGTATCAGGGCAAAGAGAAGCAAACCCAGGGAAAGTCCCAAGGGAGAGTAGGAGTGAGGGTGCTTTAGGAGAAGGAGCTGGAAGGTGGTGGCACATCTGGATGGGCACAGCAAGGGCAGGGAAGGGACGTGGTTGCTCTGAGTCCTTCTGGTCCTCTGCTGAAAGATTTTGGGGAAGGATGTGGAGGGAGGCAGATTGGCACAGCTCTGATCTGTGAGAATGGTCACAGGGAGGTCTGATGCCACATCCAGTGGGAAAGGAAGAACAAGGTTCATCCCAAATTCCTCTCAGGATGCACCTACGGATGCCACCGGCTCTGACATCAGCGTATTTTCCTGCCCAATTTCTCCTTTAAAACAGAAATGGCCAATTCTGCAGCTCAGGAAAAACACAGGGGCAGACCATAAAATCAAAACAAATTTTCAGGTGTGTGGGCAGGGTGATGCTCTGAGATGAGCCCGAGCTTTTCACATCCTCACCGTATTTTCCTTGGATAATAACGGTGTTCAGACAAACCCATCAGGCACTCGAGTGCCCACACTTCCAAAATCACTCCTCACTGCTGTTTTCATTTTAGTCAGCCTATTAAAAAGGTGTGTGCATCGGGGAGGACTTTAATCTCAGAAATAAATACAAAAATGAAGCAAACAGCCCCATTTATTTTGTGTCCTTGGGAAACATTCGTAGCAAACACGGAATGTTTTTAGAACTGGGATTAGAGGAAGGTGTCCCTACCCATGGTGGGAGGGTGGAGAAGATGACCTTTAAGTTCCCTTTCAACCCAAACACCCATGGCAGAGAGGTGGTCTTTAAAAGGCCCCTTCCCACCCAAACTATTCCATGATTCTAAATCCTCACTGGATGTCACTCTGGAGAAATTTCTCCAAGAATTTCTTCTTTTCTTCTTGAAGGAATATACTTTTTGCTCCATTTTCTGTCAATAAACAGAGCAAATAGTTTGTTTTATGCCCTGTAGGCTTTCCAAAGGGTGGGATGTGCCCGGGACCACGTAAACTCCAGGCATTCCCAGCGTGCTGTGATTGCAGCCTCTCCACTTAACATATCTTCACGCATTCCCAGCATCCCACATCACCCCCCAGTGCCCCACAGCAACTCCAGCTGCTGTGGGAACCCCACCACAAATCCCATCAATCACACAGGTAATGGGCAGCAGGGTTTGGGTGCCTGGCTCTCACCCAGCAAACCAGGGGGGGGAAAAATTCCGTAATATTTTAACTTTCTGCTCTAGACATGCTCTGCTGGGGTCTGAGGCATCAATCTGGTTCTTATCTTGGCTTTTTATCTGGCAGCCACTGGGAAAAGCATTTACTAATGCAACCAATGCACTCAGAAAAGTTTTAAACAGACTTTGTGGCTTTCTGGAGAAAGCAAAGGCGTTGTCACGGGTCAGTGCTTGTTGTCAGCAGGAATTTTTGGACAAGGAGGGATTTTGGACACGGCTGGGATTTTTTGGCCAGAGTGCAGGCATCAGAAAGTGCCCTCTGGGGAAAGGTGGACATCCTGGTCCATGACACATCTGAGGGCTTTTGGACAAGTGTAGAAAATTCCCTAAATTGTCACAGGCAAAATTCCCAGGTGGAAAAAGAGACGAGACTTGACGGGGACCAAGAAGAAAGATGGAGCCAGAGTTTTAACAGGGTCTGTTGCCACAGCACAAGGGTGAATGATTTTAAGCTGAAGGAAGGTTGTTTTAAATTAAATGTAAGGAAGGAGGTTTTGCAGTGAGGGTGGTAAAATACTGGCACAGGTTGCCCAGAGAAGCTGTGGCTGCCCCTGGATCCCTGGAAGTGTCCAAGGCCAGGTTGGAGCAACCTGGGCTAGTGGAAGATGTCCCTTCTCATGGCATAAGGGTTGGAACAAGATGACCTTTAAAGGTCCCTTCTGACCCAAACTACTCTATGATTTGTCCAAAACCCCCCAAATCAATGGTAGTTTACTGTTAAAATTAATGCAAAATAAGGAAAACTCGATGGAAACAGATCTTTCCTCTCCCATCACTCCACAGAGAGCTGTTTTCTCTCTGAAAATAAACATTCTCCTATTATATCTGGGCCTAGTGTATAATTTTTACATTATGACTGGGATATTTGAAAGATCATCTCAAATAAGGCTGCGACGTAATTTCCCGGAAAGGATGGGAAGCTGCAAGGTCAGGGCATCAACGAGAGGAGAGCACGTGGGCACCTAATGAAGCAAGAAAATATTAGTGGGAAAGGGGAGAAAACAAATCCCTGGAGGGCTGAAACCACAAGGATTCCCAGCCTTGTGGGCCCTGGACAGGCTGAGGGGAAATGTGGGTACAAGGGGGAACACAGGAGCTGGGAAAACCTACTTCTTGGATTCTTTTAGACACCTGCAATTTTGTTTTGATTTATACATGTTAAAATTGGCAGGGGGCAGCTCCCTGGCTTGTGCAGAGGAGCTCCCAGGGCCTCACCCTGGAATAGCTGGAATAAATAGGTGGATAAACAGCTGGAAAAGACAGAGGGTACAAGGGGGATCACAGGAGCTTGGAAAACCCACTTCTCAGCATCTTTTAGACGCCTCCAAATTTATTTCAAATTATACATGGAAATATTGGCAGGGGGCAGCTCCCTGGCTTGTGCAAAGGAGCTCCCAGGGCCCTCACCCTGGGCAGGACAAATAGCTGGAATAAATAGGTGGATAAATAGCTGGAAAAGACAGCACTGCTGGAGCCAAGGTGGCATGAATGATGCCAAGCATCTCCTGTGGCAGAGGCATTACCTGCCACAGTAATTAACACAGGACAAGCATGTTGTGTTCCTGCAGGTGCAGCTGTTCTGTAAATGAGTAATTTATAAGGACACATTAATGGATATCATGTGTAATTCCTCACCTATCACTGCCTGAGGGGAGCACGCCAACCTGGTTTACAAGGAGGTGCTACACAGACACCATGTGGTGTAGTGACAGATTTCTTGCAGCTTTTCAGGCTTTAAATAGTTCTACAAGGCACTGGAAACACCCTTGAAAAACAAAATCCCCCGTGCCTCGTATCTTCACGGGGCAAGGGGCACAGGAATCCTGCTGGGAGATGTTTGGCAGCTGCTGCTGCTTGAGGGGGGTTTGGAAAATCCTCCCAGATGTTTTGCTGGGTGATTACCTGGCACTGAGCAAGGATGTGCTGGCACACACACACACACTGGATGGGCTCGCCCTGGCACCTTGCAGAGGTTTGATGGAAGGATCCTTGAGGAAAGGATGCTCCAGGAGTAATCCTGGACCTGCCACATCAGGCTTAGAGCACCTTCCAGTACCTACAGAGAGCTGGAGAGGGGCTTTGGATAAGGATGGAGGGACAGAACACAGGGAATGGCTTCCCACTGCCAGAGGGCAGGGTTAGGTGGGATACTGGGAAGGGATTCTTGGCTGTGAGGGTGGGGAGGGACTGAATGGAATTCCCAGAGAAGCTGTGGCTGCCCCTGGATCCCTGAAAGTGTCCAAGACCAGGTTGGACAGGGCTTGGAGCAACCTGGGCTAGTGGAAGGTGTCCCTGCCCATGGTGGGGGAGTGAAACAGGATGATCTTTAAGGTCCCTTCCAACCCAAACCATCCTTTGACCTTGTGGATTCTATCCCACACATTTAATTCCACATTTATTGTCTCACCTTCCAGCCAGTCTTATGGCTGTGGAAAAAATCTGAATGCCCAGCACATGATGCACAAAAGTCCAGTTTCATCCCAGGATTTGGGTCAATGTCTCGTTGTCAGTGTGTGATGTACAACAGCAGCTGTGGCTGCAGGAGGAGGGGACCATGGCCTCACAAAGTGCCCAGGAATTAATGTGATGTGACTGGTGTCAGCCCTTGAGGGGAGGAGGAGGAGGAAAAACAAACACTCCTGCAACCCTACACCCCAGTCATCTCAGTTATGGGGTAAAGACTGCTTTCCTTGCCACCTCAGAAGGGAAAAGGAGGCAGCACAGCCAAAGCCAAAAGCAGGAAGACATGGAGAGCCTGAATCAGAAGCCAAATTACAGTGACTATGTATCTGTTTAATATCACCCAGTAAAATCCATTTGCCATCACGACAGCTCAGAGAGGAGCTGCATTTTTAAATTGATGCACGTTCAGCTGGAGACCGAGAAAACAAAGCAGAATGTTTCTATCGACGAGATTCCCGCTTTTCCAACCTCTTGGGAAACACAGCAACAAAGCTCCTTTAAGGCACCACGATCCTGCCTCACGTGGAAATGTCGTGGACCACCACAAGACAAATATATCTTTTGTGCAATTGAAATGGCAATCAGGGAGCTATTTTTTCTGATTAATGTACGGAAAGTTGGCGGTCACAGCAGGGGACTGATGAGGCTAATCCGTCAATGTCCTTGATCCCGGGATGCCTGATTGCTCCAAACCCCTGGAAGTGCATAATGAGGAGGAGAGGTGGTGATGAGGGCCGGGATACTCCGTCCCTTTGGGTGTTTGCACCTCAGCTGATGCTGCCTGAGGGGCTCTCCAGAGGGTATTGCTGATGAAATCAGGGGTAGGAGAGGATATCTGTGTTTGTGGGAGAGCAGAGACAGTCCAGAGATGAAATTTAGGATATTTGTGCCTTTGTATGAGCAGGGATGGACCTAAAGAACCTGAAAACATGACCGTCTCACAGACGAGCTTGTCCTTCCACCCCGGCACTTTGCAGAACTTTGATGCATCCTTTCCTCAAGGGATGCTCCAGGAGTAATCCTGCACCTGTCATATCAGGCTTAGGACACTTTCCAGTACCTAAAGGGCCTCCAACAGATCTGGAGAGGGACTTTTGGTCCTCGACTGGCAGGACAAGGAGGGATGGTTTCTGTGCTTCAGGTACCTGCCACGGCCAAGTGACCATTAAATTCCAATTAAACCAAATAAATTCATAAACAACCATCCACTGTCCTTTCATCAGGGAATTTGTGCCCTCAGTGGGGAGCAGGAGAGTGGGTTTGAAGGGCTGCCCTGACCACACTTCCCTCTTCCACCCTGTGAGACCAGATGCTCGTGATCCCAGGAGGGTCCAGCCCAGAGCAGCCAAAGCTCTGCTGTTTGGTTGTTCAGCAACTGGCTGTCATGGGAGAGGTTAAACACCAACTGAGGGCCAAATCTGTGTTTTCTATCCACCCTTTGAAGCCTGGATCATCTCTCCCTGGTTTTCTGTGCTCCTGGAGGTACTGACAGCACGAGCAGGCGGGGAGCCCACAATGCATCGCTCCCAGTCGCCCACTGCTTCCCCGCTGAGAAATGAGGAATTTCACGGCTTATTGAACACTGCAAATAGTCACAGCAGATAAGACACAGCCCCAAATTATTTAATTTATTTTTTTTTTCAGTTGTTACACGTCGAGAAATCCCCGTTGTGCCAAAGCATACAAAGCTACACTTGCTTTCCTCCTCCCGGCTCGGTGCTCTGAGATGAGTTCAACATGCCCACAGAGGGGATTCCAGCCCAAATTTCCACATTCTGGAGCTCTCCTGACCCCCTGAAAGCCAAGGACCTCTTTATCCTGGCAGCATTCCAACAGCCCCATGTGGGATAGCTCACCACACACTAATGGTGGCCCATCTTCCATGCAGGGCAGCTGATAGAGGGTTTTCCCATTTAACATTCCATTCTGGGGGGTTCTCCAGGTGCATTGCAGGGATTGGGACCAGGGTTTCTTGAGGGCAGCCTTTAGTGCTGCTGTACCAGCAAAACATAGGATGGGCACATCCATGTTGCTTCCCAAAGGGTGGAGAGAAGGAATCATTGCTCAAACAGAGCTATTCTACATTTTTGCTCTTTATGGAGTAAACCTTCCCTTGGTTCTGCTTAATTTCTGACTCCAAAGGGTGGGTCAGGTGTGTCCAGACAGGTTCTCTTTCATGGGCTACATAAACCAGAGAGGAGCAGCTCCACTTTCCATCTTCCATCCTTCATTCTCCACCCTCTGTCCTCCACTTTCCATCCCTGAACCATCTTCTCCATCCCCCGGTGTGACTCTGCCCTCCTTGTGTGGTCACCTCCCAGGTCCACACATCAAAAGCTCCACTGAAGTGCCAAAGATAATTTCCCACTGTTTTAGTTTTTATTCTAAATGCTGTAAGCACAGAAATGCAGCATCTGAAAGTTGAAGAATGCAGGGAAGTGGCTTTGGCTGCCTTGGATAGAATTGACTATTACTTGAAAGAAAATGCCAGTGATAAGGAGAACACTAGTAATGTGATTCCATCTAATTTTTTTCTTGAGGAAATAAAACGTTGCCAAGTTCAAACATCCCTCCTCTGGCAGCACGTGGAAAGGTGGGAAGGGACATCAAGTGCCCTCATGGGTAGCAGTGACCCCGGCACACTCAGCTCCCATTTGCAGCCCTGCACCAAAACCATCCAATGCGACTCAGCCTCCAGCCGCTGGATCATGGGAATGCTGTGGGGCATCACCCTTCCCTCCAGCCCTCAGTGCCACTGATTTTCCAGCGCGTTTGGCTGCGACGGCTCCAGCCAGGGAAAAGAGGAGGAGGAGCATCCGTGTCCCGCAGGTGCCGGGAAAGCCCTGGGGTGGCACAGGGGCTGCTGTGGCACCCAGCCCGGCTCGGGGCACACATCCAGCCCCCGTTTGACAGGCAGGGTGGGACACCGGCTGCAGGGGACCACTCACCATCTGCTCATTTGCTGGCGCGGAGCAGCTCAAAGGAAGCCACAAAATTGTAATGACCTGAATATTCCGGCGCTGGCCCATTTGTAATTAGTCCGGGCTAATTTGCTTTCGGGTCTTTTTCTCTCCTGTAAAGCTCGGGCTGCTTTGCAAGACAAATGAGCGTTTTGCTGGAATACCTTTCCTCCCCTTGGATCGCAAACCAGGCAGCCCGAGGGCTCAGCCTGCAGCAGGCGGCAACTCTGCCACCTTAAGATGGCTGTGGAAAACTGCAGGAAATGCTGGCAAATCCAGCCCTGAGATCCCGGCGGGCACTCCTCCATCCTTTATCATCCACCCTTCATCCTCCACTCTCCGCCCTTTGTCCTCGACCCTCCATTTTCCACTCTCCATCCTTTGTCTTCCACCCTCCATCCTCTATCTCCCATCCTCCACCCTCCCCTTTCCATCCTCCATCCTCCATCCTCCATCCTCCACTTTGCATCCTCCATCCTTCATCCTTCACCCTCTATCCTCCACTTTCCATCCTCCATCCTTCATTCTCCACCCTCCATCCTTCATCTTCCATCCTCCACTCTCTATTCTCCATCCTTTGTCCTCCACCCTCCATCCTCTAACCTCTGTTTTCCAACCTCCACCCTCCATCCTTCGTCTTCCACCCTTCATCCTCCACCCTGCATCTTTCATCCTCCACCCTCCAACTCTCACCCTTGCAAAATTCCCAAAACATAGACCAGGAAGTCAAACCACACGTGGAGAATTTCCTCAGGTGCTTGCAGGCAAAAAATGCAATTCCAGTGACCCCCTGGGCATTTGTGATCCTTTCCCAGCCCCTTGAGGCCACAGGAATACCACCTCCCTTCAAACACAGCTGGGAATAGGTAAAGCAGATGGATTTTATCCCACTGGAACAGCTGGGTGGGCAGGCAGAAACAGCCACTGTCACCAGTGGCTTCCATAAATTAGTGGTCCACACCTTTATTTTATCCATCAGATTTAATGCAGTGATCCTGATTATCAATGGAATATCCAGCCCTAATTTCAGCTTATTTTGCAGGGGGAATAATAGCTCAAAGACAAAAAATAGAGTAGGACACGAGTGAATGAAGCTGATCCCAGGCAGGAGGAGGGAGATGTCCCCAAGGCACCTCGTGGCCAGTATGGCCCTTGCTCCAGGCTCCATGCACGTGGGAAGGACCAAACATCCCAGAGGGATCCCAGGCTGAGCACTCAGCCTCAGAACTATTGGTGTGACAATCAGAAACACAGGCAGAGCCAGGAGGAAAAGCACGTGGCCACATCCCAGGCAGAGACACCGAAATCCTCCCCAGTCCCTCCTGCAGAGACGTTTCTCAAAGAGGTTTTTTTCCCCCAAGTGCAGCTCAGAAGCACAATCCTTGTTTGCTGAGGATCCCTCCAGCAGGAGGAATCAACCACTGGCAGCACAGGAAGGAAAGCTTTCTCCCAAAAAACCCTGCTTGTGTCCCTCCCCAGGCAGGTCACCTCCACAGCTGGCAGCGTCCTCGGGGCTTAAAGCTGTAATCCAAGAAACAGTCAGAATAGCTCTGTGGCCCATAAATATGATCCTACAGAGCCACAATTAAGCACATGACCCATCAGAAAATATGTAATGCTTGCACCAGGTTTTCCTTCTCAGCCCCGTTAGATAAAGAGATACTGGTGGGAAAATCCAGGGAGGCCGTGGCTGGAGTTCAGCAAAAGGACTAATGAGAAGGCAAACAATGTTCTTTTTAGGCCCTGGGCTTCAGGAGTCCCAAATTCCCAACATTAGAGCTAACACATTTTAAATGGCTTCCCAAGGCCCAGCCCTGAAGTCTGTTTACATTTTGGAGAGCAGCCAGGAGGTGGCTTAACAAATCCGGGCTGGAACAGGACACCTTCCCAGAGGAGCCCCCCTGGGGTTGTCACTGAGGTCCCTGAGCTGATGTGGGGACACTTTTGGCTCTTCCAACGCCCAAAGCTGGCTGGTTGTTCACCCTCAGTGGTGTTAAAAGCATGTCCAGCCAGGCAGCACCAACCCCTGCCTCCAAGTGTGGTGGTGGGAAGGATTCCAGGCACAGGGAAGCAATGCAGCAAGTCATGGAATCATTAAAGCTGGAAAAGACCTCTAAGATCATCAAATCCAACCATGAACTGAGACCTTCAGATCAAACCACGTGCCAGGGCAAATAAGGGCTGATTGATGCCAAAATATACTCGTGTTCCTTGGAATTCCCTGCCCATGGAAGGGAAAATTTAATACAGGTTCTGGGTTGGGTTGGTTGGGTCTTTTTCTGTGGAGGTGATGAGATCTGACTGCCTTGAGAGCAAAGTCAGGATGACTTTCACAATCACATCTCCCACCTGACAGGAGGGTGGAGGAGGTGGGGGTTGGGCTCTGCTCCCGGGGAAAAAGGCACAGGAGAGGGAACGGCCTCAAGTTGCACCAGGGGAGGTTTAGGTTGGATATTTGGGAAAATTTCTTCCCCAGAAGGGTTGTCCAGCCCTGGAACAGGCTGGGAGTCCTCATTCCTGGAGGGATTCCAAAGCCATGGGGATGTGGCACTTGGGAACTTGGGTCAGTGGTGACCTTGGCAGTGCTGGGGAATGGTTGGTCTTGATGGTCTTGGAGGGCTTTTCCAACCTAAACCATTCCATGATTTGATGATTCTCACAAAAGGAAGAGAATGAAGTTACTTCAGAAACAGAGGAAGAGAAAATCTGGGTTTTAAATAAAACAAACAGAAAAGAGCTTCAGCCATCTCACAATTCCCACTGCTGGAATTCCTTCAAGTTCTCCCAATTATCTTGTGGGAGTTAAGAGGGAGCAGAGCTGCTCCTCACAGATCTTATCAGATCCCCCAGACTTAAATCATCATCACAAGCAATGTAGGTTTTTTTCAATAGGCTTTGATGCCTCTGCAATTCATATTTCCTCTGATAGGTGGAGGTTTATATGTTTTCAACACAAAAAAAAAGCATTATCTTTGTTTAGATACCTTATTAAATGCAGTATTTATTTGCTTTTGTCAGAAGCTCTTCTTTCACTCATTTCCATCTATGCTTCTCTCAGTGTTTTAAGCTGTTTATAAACGAGAGTTTAAAAGGTTTATACATTTGTTGCTCTAGTTGCTTGTCAAAGGTATCTTGATGTATTAAAAAAAAGAGCATATAAAAGTATATAGGTACATTTCCAGTGTCCTGGGTGGAATTTGGACATAAAAATGTACCTGTTGGACACCAGTTGGGGCTGGAAAACTCAGGAATGACATGGTGTGGTATGAAATATCTACCCTGGGACATGGAGCTGGTACAGCCATCTGAAATCTCAGACTTCGGGGAATTAGATCATCTAATTCCTCCCTGCTGTCAGGGCAGAATTGCTCCTCATATTTTCAGGAGCATCCTCCAGTGTACCATTAAATAACACAATTAATTGGGGCTGTAGGCAAAGATATCACAGGTCCTGGTTTGGGACATCCAGAAATAAGAATGATTTCTCCCTTCCCTCACATTTATTCGATGTGAGAGCAGCTTCTCTCCAGCAGATCAAGGGGTTCCACCTGTCCTACCATCACCAGACATGGACACCTTCCAGTTTCCAGCCCAGAACTCCATTTATGCTCCAGCTCATCTCAGATTCAAGGCTTCCTTGGGGATCAAATCCTGCAAACAAGAGAAAGATTCCTGTGGAGGTTCTTTCTTCCAGCATCACTTCATGCCTAAACCACAATGTCTGAGATGACCTTCAGTCCCTCTGAACCTTTCCCTGGGGAGCAGGATGAAGAGGCATTTGCATGCCCAGCCCTTTTTTTTCCTGACATTTGCTGGAGCTTCGTTAGTTCCACGTTATTTATTTGATCTTCCCCTTTTTATTCCTGCCTTTGATTACCCAATAACACTGGAAATTATTTTGAAGACTACAAGGGGGTTCATCATAAATAACAAATCTGCCACCTGACCCTCATTATTCTCCTGTTCCTTTGGCAGGCAGGGCTTTATTTTACATAGTCAGAACGTGAGGGAAAATATAAAGGGAGAAAAAAAAAAACACACGAGGAACGATGTCACACTGACAAATCCACATGATGGCTCCAGCTTTTATCTCTGGGAATGCCAGCAGCCCTTGGATGTCAGCAGCAGCTTTGCAAGAGGAGCTGTTACAGCACTGGAGTGATCAATAGCACCATTAATCTTTCATGGGCTCCTTCTTCCATGCCCAGGCCATAATTAAGAGGAAAAAAAAACCCCACTCCCAATTCCTGGAAGCGCTCAAGGCCACGTTGGACAAGGCTTGGAGCAACCTGGTCCAGTGGAAGGTGTTCCTGCCAGGAGGTTGGAATGTGATGAGCTTAAATTAGATCTCTTCCAACCCAAACCATTGGTGAATTCTGTGATTCTATGGAATAAATGTAAAAACAACCCAAAGCAGTGGGTGGATGGGGAAGCTCTGCCTGTGACCACGCCGGGAATGGCACAGCCTGAGCACACATTAGTGCTCTGAAGGCAGCAATTACCATATATCTCACCCTTTAAGGATTATTAGAAATGTTATTTAAGAGCTGTGCTCTCCCTGGATAGATCCCCATCTCCCTGAGGAGACCTCTGGAAGCTGAGGGGGGAATGCATGGAGTAGAAATGACTTTATTTAATAACCTTCAGATTAAATGACAAGCACAGCGTGTGGAAGGAGGAAGAAAAGGGCAGGGTCACGACACTAAAGCAAAAAGGATCAGAGCAAACAAGCCTGGGATTCTGTGGGAGAAACAAAGCCAAGGAAATAGGGGATATTTTGATGGGAATTTCTCCCAAATAAAATAAAATGAATGCGAAGCCCTCATCTGGCAACTTCCAAATCGAAATTCAATCGGAAAATAAAATAACCCCCGATGTTTTTAAGATGCCCCGAGGTATCACAGAGCTGTCACCAGATCAATCCAGCTGGAGAGCACTCCCAGGGAGCTGAAGTGGGAGCAGGGATGCAGCATTCCCAACTAGGAGCAAGGGGAGAGAAAGGCTGGGTGAGAGCACTTTAACTGGGAAGATTCACAGCCTGGGAAGGCTTAAATTATCCCCCACCATAAAGCAGAGTGGGGGCAACACCTGATGGGATTTATGTTCCCCAGATGGAGCTCTGGGAAGGGCTGGGATCCTGCTTTCCTGGGAAGGAAAAAAACCATTTCAAATTCATTCACTCCTCCATTGTCAGTGTTAAACGATCATTTTTTTTCCCCGTGAAAATGAAATAGTTCCAGCACAGCCCCTCGCTGGCATTTCAGGATTAAAAGAGGCAAATGAAATGCTCTCTTGAATCCAAATATCAGAATGATGGACTTGGGAAATGCTGGAGTGAACTTTACAGGCTGGTTTTCAGTCTCAAAAAAAAAATACCTGTGTAAGTAGAGAGGGCTGTGCAAATAACACTGAAAGACCTGATTTTACATTTTCTTGGAGTATTTGCCTAAGAAAATTCATGCAGCTCCGCTTGGGAAGACACAAAGACAGTGGTTCAAAGCTGAGTGAATGCTCTGCCTCCTCACAAAGTGACTTTCTACATCTGCAAGGCAATAAAATGGGAAATAAATGTCATGTACAGGGAAAAATAAACACCACAAACATCAAAATTCAGCCTCTTTTTTTTTTTTTTTTTTTCCCTTGCAGAGGAAACATTTATGGCAGGTTTTTTTATGGATTGGCTTCAAAATGGAGAGAGGAAACATCAGGTCCCAGCCTGGTGCTTTCTCCCTACTCACACTGAGCTTTTCATCCCCACAACCTGCCCCCCCCCCCCCCCCGAAATTCCTGCAGAGACACTTTGCATATATGCAAACAGCATTCCATATTTTCCCTGCTGGAGACACCAGCTGCCTTTGCCTTTACTGCACTGGGCCATAAACGCTGGCAAGCAGCAGAAGCTGCAATAAAACCAACATTAAATGTGCAGCAACACCTCAGAACAAAGAATTGGTAGTCTGAAGAAACGTGGATTAATTGATTTGAAACAGGGGGCAAAAGGATTTTAACAAATCAAGATGGGCTGGTTTTCCCATGTTGCTCCAGGATGGAGTAACACCTTTCAGAGCAACGCTGTTGGAGGGAAAGAGCCTGGCTAAAAAATGTTCCAAAGGTTGGATTTGCACGGAGCTGTGGCTTTAATGTCGCTCTTAAAGTTAGGAAAAGACTAACGACATCCAAGGGCACCATTCCCAGCTCAGGGCTTCAGCTGAACCACTAAAACCGGAGCAAGAGGAGCAATTTAATCTCCTGCTAAAATTATAATTATTTGCCATTGGCTGCCTTCAGCGGGAAGCTTTTTAAACCTTGTTTGCTGCTGTCTGAGGTGCCGGGCTGGGCTCTTTCAGATGCGTGGCCGTATCGATCCACCCATCCCGACCCGCATCCTGAAGCCCTGACAGACAAAAGGGCTCATTTCACGCCCAGCTGGGTTCCCTTTGGAGAGGACATTCCTAAACCGGCTCCCCGGGGGCGGCCACGGCACCACTCGAGCGGTATTTCTGGGAAAATAAAATCACTCCCAATATATTTAGCGATTAAAGCTGGGAAATAGTTATAATCTATCCCGGGCTTTTATATTAAATGGGGAGGGATTAGGCAGCGTTGGAAACCCTCGTGGAAAATCCAACAGCAGTATTTTGGAGGAGGATAAATCCCACCTTCAGCCAGCCAGGGCAAAGTGGAGGTTGGATGGGAAAAATAGGATCAAGGTTCTTTGTCCCTGTGAGCCACGCTGGGCAAAGCACTTTGGAAATAATCAATTAACAGAAGCGATTTAATTTGCTTAATTGAAGAAAAGCCAGAGCTCCCCAGCCCACACCCAGGACAGCTTGGCTGGCAAGGTTTGGGTGGAGTGAGCCCATCTCCAGCCACCACATTCCCAGTGTGTTGGTGCCTCCTTTCTTCAGCCAGGCTCAGCACCGCCGGGAATTTTAACAAATCCAGAGGCCCCAGGGAAGTTCTCCTGTGCAGGAGCATCATTTCTGCTCCAGCACCTTCTGTCTCACCCACAGGTAAAGATTTCAGCTCCATGTGAAGTTATTTCAGTCCACATTGTGTCACTCTTCCTTTTATATATGTATTTATTTCTGCCCAGAGAACCTGCCCCATCCCTGGAAGTGTCCAAGGCCAGGTTGGACAGGGCTTGGAGCAACCTGGTCCAGTGGAAGGTGTCCTTGCCCATGGAGGAGGGTTGGAACCAGATGACCTTTACAGGTCCCTTCCAACCCAAACCATTCCATGATTCTGTGATTCTGGGGCTGAAAACCCTCCTGCTCTCAGAAGCTCCTGTTTTTCCTGGTACCTGAGGCTGCAGGTCCCTCCTGGCAGCCCTGCCAAGCCCGGCTCCAGCCCCATCACCTCTGGGGAGGTGACTTGGAGACACAGGGGCTGGAGATGAGCCAACACCAGCTTTGCAATAAAAACGTGTTTGCCTTAAAACCGTTCCCTGGCCAGTGCAAGATAACAGCGCTCTCCAAACACTTTATTTTCATTTTTTTTTTTTTTGCTTCAGACACAGAGCCCTCACGTTACTCCAGCAAAGCTCTGAGTGCCCAGGGTGGACCTTTGCTGTGCCCACCCTTTGCAGCAGCCCAGGTGGTCCCTGAGCACCCCACGGCCCAAGGTCAAGCGAAAGGAGCGACCGACCCTTCCCGCAAAACGTCAACGGAGAAATCAAAGCAGGAACAACGTTATCAGCGCTGGCCCAAACCAGAGATTATCACGTTTCTGCCGCAATAACACGGAGATAAAGACAAAAATTCAAAGCCAGCTGATAGTTTATGTTGCTGCAGGAGAGAGCTGGGGCTGAATAAATTCATCTGTGGCGACGACACGTGGAGCGGCGAGGCGCGACCTCCCCGGCTCCCGGTGCCTCCGACAACACAAGGACACTGATGGATTGGAGGCAGACGTGGCTTTGACGTGTGAGCAAACCCGACGTCTCCTGATTACAATATCCCGTGAAGCCATAATTAAGGCCTTTATGGCAACAAAGAAAATTGGATTACATTATTCCGGGGCTAAACAGCCGGAAGATTGCGGGAAAGCCAAGAACGGGGACGGCTCTGACAGGGAACAAAGACGTGGGCAATTGCAGGATGTTTTCATGGGGTCTTGTGTTTTTTGAAATTATATAGGACAAACCCAAGAGTGGCAGCAGAGGAAATCACACTTTCATTTTCTCTTGGTCTCTTCATACTCCATTATATCTGAGTACTGTGTGTCATGTAAATGAGAGGAACTTAAACACAACCCCCACGTTTCCTTCGATCCCTTCACAGCAAGGATCAAGTTTTCCATTCCATCTTTATTTAAATGAGTGCCACAACGCAGGTGAGCAATGCTGAAAACCCCCAAAGCACCCGAACTCACCCTCCTTTGAAACACCAAACCGGTTCTATAAGAACAAGAATGCCCTGAATTAAAATTGCAAGTGAAAAGCAGGCATGGGGCAGCTCTACTTTGCATTAGTTTCAAAACCTTTCCATTATGTTATATAATCATAGAATTCCTGAATGATTTGGGTTGGAAGGGACCTTAAAACTCATCTCCTTCCTTACCATGGGCAGGGGTACCTTTCACTGGCCCAGGTTGCTCCAGACCCCATCCAACCTGACCTTGGACACTTCCAGGGATCCAGGGGCAGCCACAGCTTCTCTGGGTGACTTATTCCAGGGCCTCCCCACCCTCACAGGCAGGAAATTCTTCATGAATTAATTAAATTATTATTCTTCCTAAATTAATTGTTATTAATAATAAACAGAGTCTATGTGACAAGGAGGAGCCTTTGAGAACCTGCCCACACCTCTCCTTCACTGCCTTCCTCCAGCAAGCACAGCAACATCTGCTCCCTCCTCTCCATCCATTCAAAGAGGTGGCTCGTGGTCAGCAGTTCCCATTTTTGATTTGCAGGGGGTCCAAAAGAGCAGTGATTTGGCTCTTGCCAAAATGTCCTTGTCTGTGTATGTCCCTGCTCTGCCTGCAAAACCAAAACTCAGAGTAGAGCTCAGCCAAAACCGCTGTTTTCCCTTGGTTCTTTGTCAAAGCCTTGTCAAACTTCACCAACATTCTGTCAAAGATTCCTCCCAACTCTTGTCAAAACTTTGGCTGATTTTAGCACGAGACATTAAATCACAAAATGATCTCAAAGTAGGCAAACTGTGTCAAACCACCCGGGACACCCTTTCTACAACAAACCGACAGAGTCAGAGTTATGTTTTACTTAATATGGTGCCACCACAGTTCTAGAAAACCCACAATTTATTTTTTGCCACTTTTGTGACCCCCCACCCTCTGCATCCAGCTGTTCCCAGAAGGAACATGGATATAGGAGTCATTGCAAGGAGTCCTCACCACCTTTCGGCCACAAATCTCAGATACCTCCAGTAAACAAAACTCTGTATTCTCAAACCAGAGGATAAAACTCATCTCAGTCTTCAGCTCTAGGACAGATTTATTGTGCACTTCATAAAACATGAATATCATTTGTTACAATAAAAGGAAGCCACCGGGGAGCTGGTTTCATCTTGGATCTCAATTCTTTGTTTGCAGGTCGTGCTTTGCTTGTTTCCCAGCTGGGGGTACATCAGTCATAACCCATCAGATCACAGACAAAGGTGTTTGTGCTCTGTAATATTGTGGTTTTTTCTGGTGTTCTCCATCCTCTCGTGCTCCCTGGGAAAAAAAATATGGATGTGTCAGAGCCTTTCCAGGGCGATATCGATTTGTGACAGATCGCAAGCGTTTCGTCTTCTTCAATTCCCTTCGCTGAGCAAAAAGGAGCTGTGAAAAATATCACCCCGACTTTGGGTTTGTTTTTTCTTTTTTTCTGCACAGAATTAGCAAATATCCAGGACAGAAGTAATATCAGGAACACCTTATGAAAAATACATGAATTTTATCAGATTATTTCAGCTCATGGCCCCATAACCACGTAGATAGCGAGGCAGACTTTGTGCTGCTGGGTTCCTATTTTGTTTGCTTCCCTCAGTTCAGACCTGGGCAAAGAGAAAGGTTGTGTCTGAGTGGGGAAGGGGGAGAAAATGTGCAAAACCTCTCCAAGACCTCCAGTGCTGTCTCTGGTGCTTCCCCAGGACTCACCAGAGCTGCATCCCCAAAGTCTCAGCAAAAAAAATTCCAGTCTGTTCTTCCCACTTGTTTCTTCCTCTCTGTGGAGCATAAATTCAGAGATTAATTTAAAATTAGCAGGAGAACAGTGTTTTGGGAGGAATGAAATGATTTACGAGCTCAGGCTGCATTTGGCAGGTTCAGAAATGGCTGAAGGTTCCCCCCTGTTGCCTCATTTCAAAATGGCAAACTTGATCCACTCCAAAAAGAAAAGAGGTTAAACAGCAAGATTAACTCACCCCAAATAGCCCTCCAGATTCCAACAGGGATATAATGAGATGGTTTAGGCAGACACTAAAGGAAAAACATTAATATTTTATTTCATTTGAATCTCCTTTCTCTCAGTTTGGCCATTAATTACTTTAAAATCCATTATCCACACAGCTTTACTTTATTTTTAGTATGAGCAAACTTGAGTTACCTGGAAATCTCATTTCTTTAAACATTCAGAAGTTATGAATTTTTATGGTACAGCAAAATTTGTGGGGGAGGGGGGTATAAACTACCCCCCCAAACCCACCAATGATAGAAAACTAAAGCACAGCCAGAAGTGCTGATTTGGAAGTCAAATAGCTTTGAGAAAATTGCATAGGACATCAAATCAGAAGTAATGTCAGGATATCAAATATGAACCTCAAGCTATATTGGAGTCGATTGAAAAAAACAACAATCCACTGTGGGTTTATTGGATTGCTGGAAAATTCCAGGGCTGAAGCTGCTGGATTTGTCCATGGTACACGTTAAACCATGTTGAACAAAACGACCTGGTGTGCTGACGAGCCATGAAAATATCTTCTTTAATATCTGTAAAATGAAGTAATAGGTAATCTTCTGTTTTCCTCTTCAGCATGGAGCAGGTTCAGCCTGTTCCTGCAGGAGATTCCTGAAGAGGAGCAGGGATGAAGCATCAGCTGCCTGTTCCCTGCACGGGCCGGGTCAGTGTTTGGGATGATGAGCAGGGCCTGGAGTTGCTGCCTGGTTCAAAGTACAGGAGTCCAGGGTGGAGAATAGGGCTAGATGGGATACTGGGAAGGAGTTCCTGGCTGGGAGGGTGGGGAGGCCCTGGCTCAGGTTGCCCAGAGAAGCTGTGGCTGCCCCTGGATCCCTGGAAGTGTCCAAGGCCAGGTTGGACGGGGCTTGGAGCAACCTGGGCTAGTGGAAAGTGTCCCTGGGGTTGGAATGAGATGAGATTTAAGGTCCCTTCCAACCCAAACCAGTTGGGATTCTACAATAAAAAGGAAGTTGGTGACATTCCCTGGTGGTACAAAACCCAGGATGGAATCACCCTGCTTTATTCCCACCAAACATCCATTTTAAGATCTTACACTTCTATTTTCTTTCCAACTCCTGGGCTGGGCAGGAATTGCCCTCCCTTCACACGCCAGGTGACAAAAGAGCAAAGGAAGAAACCCAGGCAGATCCCAGGCTTCCCAACACTCCACGGGGTTGGTTTGACTCACCCTTGTGCAAATCCTGGCACTGGCATGGAAAGGCAGCTGTATCCTTCAGGGAATCTCACTGGGAAGCAAATGACATCATTGCCTCATCCCCGCCACGCACGGGGCTTTGCCCAAGAATTATTTGCATCACTTACAGAGCAGCTAAAAATGGAAAATGAGGAAAGAGGATCAAACAAGGCGATATCTGGTGTGGCAGCAGCTTGTGGGACCTGCATCCCAGGGAGGGGGTGCAGACATTGGCCATCAGACCTGTGCAATATTTAAAAAATATAAATAAATATTTTTAAAATACAAAATATAAATAAATATATATAACTATAAATAAATATAAATAATTACACATATAAATACAAATAAATATATATATGATATAAAATATACATTACATAATACTATTTTATACATGTTAATTGATATATATGTAGCTAAAAGCAAATTCAACACTTATGAATATAACATTAAATGCATCACCATTATAACATGTAATAATAAATTATAACCATTTTAAATAGAATATATAATATTATAAATATAAATATAATGCAACTAAACACTATTATAACACTATTATAATGTTATAAATGCAACGCTGTTATAAATATAACATTAGATATATGATATAAAAATATACATTATATTATATATTATATAGTATAGTATATATATAATATATATAGTGTATATATATACACATTATATATTATAGTATATATTATATATACTCTTTTATACTGTTAGTTTATAAGTATATAACTGAAAGCAACTTAACCACTATTATAAATATAACATTCAATACAACACTATTATAACAATATAAATATAACTATTATAATTATAACATATAATATTATAAATATAACATTACTGTAAATATGAATATAAAACAACTTAAACACGATTATAACACTATTATAATATTATACATTCAACAGTATTATAAATATAACATTACATATAGATGATATTAAAAGATACATTATATATACTATTTTATACACATTAGTTTATATATAGAAACTGAAAGCAACTGAAACACTATTATTAGTATAACATATATTAAAAATACAGTACTATTGTAAAAATAAATATAACACAACCTAAACAATATTATAACAGTATTATAATATTATAAATATAACTCTGTTATAAATATAAATATAACTCAACTTAAACACTATAACACTATTATAACATTATAAATACAACACTATTACAAATATAAATATAATACAACTTAAACACTATTATTACACTATTGTAATATTACAAATCCAACACTATTATAAATATAACACAACTTAAACACTATTATAATGCTATTATATTATAGATATTACCCTATTATAAATATAAATACAACTCAATCACTATGATGAGTATGACACTATTATATTATAAATGCAACAGTATTGTAAATATAAATATAACACAACTTAAACACTATTATAACAAACTTAAACACTATTATAACACTATTATAATAGTATAAATATATCACTATTATATTAGAAATGCAACATTATTAGAAATACATAATTATAATAATATAAATATTTCTAATATTATAATATTAGAAATACTACATTATTAATACGAATAAATATAAATATAAATGCAGCCTGTTTACTAAAAACCACAATTAATTCCACTTTCCAAAGCTCCTAGACAGGACATCTCGCTGGAGGGCTGTGGAATTCCCCCCCAGCTCCCACTTCCAAAGCCCAGCCAGCAAGGCAGGCTGTGTGCAGGACTCCAAACAAATTGGGAATCACTAATGGAATATTGTGCAGTTTGTTCCCATTAGGAGCAGTCAGAAATCATCCCTAATGTAACAATGTCCATGCAAGAGCAGGCTCGGGTGGGATAATTTAAGCACGAGGAAATGCTCTTGGAAGTGGTCCCTGAGGAGGCTCTGCTTGTTCCTAAGAGAATCCAGATGGATTCCAGAGTGGTGTTTTAAAACCACTTTCTAAAATTTCCCCCCCCCCCCCCCTCCCGTCATTAAGGTGCATTATGGTGACACTCTGCAGTTGGAATTTTATGAGGGAATTGCTTCCCTCTTGGATTTGGCTGTTAAATGCTCCCCCCTGTAGCTGAACTCCCCCTCTGCTGACTGCAGGCATCTCATCTCTTGACCCACACCTTCCCTGGGCTTTGCATCCCGCAGGAGATCCAAATCCTGCCTCTTGTTATCCCTGGGAAGCTCATTAAAGGCTGTTAATCCTGCCTTTGCGGGGGTTGTGGTTCGGGAATGTGGCCTGAACCCTCCTGGTTTCACCCCAAAATGTTACCTCGTGGTTTTTAGAGCTGCAGAGCGGAGCAAACCAAGGGCAACAAGAGCCTTCCCTCCCTTGGATGCTCCCTGAGAAGGGGAATTAAGTGGATTATTAAAGGGCTCCCTGATTTTGCACCTTGCTGGGGATTTCCCTGCGAAGCCACAGAGGAGCTAGCCAGGAAGATGGAATTTTTGGATTGGTTCTTTGCATTTCTTTGTCCCAAAAGCCACAGAAGAGATGGGTTGGATGGATCAACCAAAACAGACTCCCAGACAGCCACAGAGCCCAAATGACTCTGATCCAGGCTATGATTGGGTTCCTTCTTGGTGTTTTAAGGAAGGCACAAACAGCCTCCTTGTACATATAATTAATACAAATGTACCCTACCATGAACCCCATCGAAGCAGCAGCAGACCAGGGGTCACAAGACCTTGTTTTCCTTTGTTTTCCTCTCTTTTTTTTTTAAAGATTTGACCTTCAGAAGGCAATCCATGGGCCACCCTCACAATAACCCCCTTCCCCCCCTCCCTGTTAAGTGCCGGGGAAAGCCATCAGGCAAAGCAAATTGATTCCCTTTCAGAGACAGAAACAGACCCAGCGAGGGATTTTATTTCCCTGTCAGGTTATTATATTCAATGCTAACATTATTTAAAGGGGTTTGAATGGAGCTGTACTCCGCAACACCTCATTATGGAGGAAAATCATCTTAATGATTGTGCTCTGCCAATACCCACCGCTTTGTGCGGTGCTTTCATTACTGTTTGAGATGCTCTCCGCCTGGGAATGATGTGCATCCATCACAGCAGCCTGGAGAGGATGGGAAAGGGAAGGAGACCATCACTGTGCAATAATTGTCAGCCTTCCTGTCTGCAAAATCCCCAAAGTTGTCCCCATTCTGTGGGATTTTGCATTTTCCCGCAGCGCTTTTTTAGCACCTGACGCCTTCAGAAAGAGTTTCATCCATTAAACATAAATTCTGGGCTTAATCTATTTGTGCTGGCTGTTTCCTTTCCATAAGGAACCCGTCAGGAGTTTAAAATAATCTGAAATGTGGTCATTTATTTCCACACTGCTTTAGTAAGTGTATGAACAGCACTTATCACCCAGTAACACACCTGCAGCACCAGCCCCTTTGCATTTGTGGAACTAAACACATTTATCCAAGTGAATAAGTAACACAGACTCCCAGGGCTTTTCTCAGGCTTAGCCAGGAAAGCTCTTCCAAGGTTTTTTTTTCTCCCCCCTCTCTGAAAAAGTCTTCCAAAAAATGAAATAACTTTAGGGTTTATAAAAAGACCGTCTGGAAATGTTTGAATTTTCAGTGAGAACTCCAAATCATAGAACTACAGAATGGTTTGGGGGGGAAAGCATTTAAAGCTCAGCTCATTCCAACCCCCTGCCATGGGCAGGGACACCTTCCACTAGGCCAGGTTGCTCTAAGTCTTGGCCTTGGACACTTCCAGGGATGGAGCATCCAAAGCTTCTCTGTGCCAGGGCCTCACCACCCTCACAGCCGAGAATTCCTTCCTAATCTCTAATCTCAACTAAATCTAAGATCATTCAGTTTAAATGCTCTGCCCAAACGATGCAAACACCCAAAATGGAAGAGACTGGGGAAAGATGCCTTGGAAAAAAATGCAATATTCTTTATTAAAGAGTATTGTTTTCCCCCCCAAAATGCAATATATCTCCTTGGGAGGAAGGCATGAAGAGATATTTCCCTTTGAATTCGTCCTCTGCAGAACTCTCACGTGAAAAATTATCTCCCACTGCTGGAGCCAAGGATACATGGGGCTGGTAGGTTGAAAAAGCTTGTTCACTCCAAAAAAATAACACTAAATACATTTTTATGGTGAAAAATTTAAGCTTAATAGATGAATCTTCTCGTGAAGGAAAAGATCAACAGGTGGCTTGGCCATAATATCTCATGGATTTAATACTCTGCAGTCTAACAGGAGAGTGCTCTGAGCCTGGCAGGCAACATTGTCAGAAGTTATCACAGCTGGAAGTTGAAATTTAGGCTGGTACAACTTAAATTGGTCTGATTTATTTCCAACTTTACATTTACTTAATATAAAATATAATATAAAAGGGAGTAATTTCCTCAAGGCAAATCAGGTCTGGCTTAGCCTTCCCAGGGCTTGCACCAGGACTCTCTTCTCCCTCTTCCAGCCTCTCTAACTGCAAAGAAACTCTGTTTTTCCAGGCTTTTTCCTGCTAATTGAACCCTATTTAATGCAGGCCTGTGTTTACAGTGAACTGGGGGAACATTCCTGCCCAGACTTTGGTGCTCAGTTTGGAAACTCAGTTTGGAAACTCAGTTCTGCAGGACTTTGCAACTCATAACTCAAACATGCCCCTTGCAAAGAGGTTTTACAGCCCTCAGAAGGAATAAATCCAGCACTCTGTGACCCTGCAGCACCCCTGGCAGGTCCCACCCCACAGCAGTGGGGGATCCCTCATCCCCCAGACCCCAAAATCCAGAGCTCTCCCCCCTCCCCGACGCTTTGTGTCCTCGCCAGTGGGGCAGAAACGGCTCCAGTTCTGACATTCCTGCAGACAAATCGAGATTTTTAGACTCCTTTTCCCCCAGTCTGCTATTAGTGTGATTAATTGAGGAGAGAAAAAAATGGATAAGGAGAGGAAAAATGGATAAGGAGAGGAGAGAGACGTCCTGCTCCTCCGAGCTTGGAGATGGATGGGGTTGCTGCACATCAGGAAGAGGAGCCAACAGGCCAAGCTGCAATCCCACCCCAAGCCCATGTTTAATATTTATAGCTGGGTTAGAGCAGCAGGAGGGTAAATCACACACGGGTTTTGAGTTACTTGTGAGTTTTTCCCCCACTCTGTCCCTCCACCTCCAGCAGCAGCAGCGGCGGTCCCTCCATATGGAAGCATCCCAGGACTCCCCCAGCCAGCTCTGCAGACAGAAAGCAATTTGCCAGTCAACAGATGCATTAAAGCAGCAAATCCCCCCCGGGCAAAATTCCTCCGCGAGGCTCAATGAGCCGCAGATACCTTAACACAGTCCCCAAGCCCTCCAACGACTGGATTTTAATAACTTTAATAACCCCAACACAGCGAGTAAAAGTTAAAGATTAGGTTTGTAGCTTTTTATTGTACTTATTTGGGGTGTTTTGAATAGCCGGGGAGTGGATTTAGTTGATTTTCCTGCCCTGGGCTTGCGACTCGATGCTCAACTCAATTGAACCATTTTCCCTTCTCTTAACTGCTCCGGTTTTCAAAACATTCCTAAATTGCAAACTGGAAGAAAGGGAAACACGGGGGGGTTTAGGGGAATTTAAAGTTCCCAAGGAGGGAGGTGTGTGTCCCCCCGAGGAACACGGGCAGATCTGACTGCTGGGATGAGCACAGACCCCTCTGCGATGTCTCCTTCTGGAGCGGTCCCCATCCCGCGGAGGTGGAGTCCAGACACCCGGCACTTTTCCCAAACCTCGCCAGAATTTGGGAATTGCTGCCAGCAGCAGCCTCCACGCTCGTTAACGCCTCTTCATTTGCAAGTCTGACAGCCGGAGGGGTTGGCCCCTCTGCAGATGGGAGATGAGGGGCTTGGGGCTGAGGGAAGGAGCCCAACTGTGCCGGAATTTTGTGCCGGGGAATCACCAGCACGGCCAATCCTGCTCCTAAAGGTCAACACGGGCAGAGGAGTTTCCTCAAGAAACTCGTTGCTTTCACATCTTTTCCTTCCAGGCCTGTTTTTAGCACAGCAGAACCACCATGAGCACCACAATGAGAATCCCAGAATGCTTTGGGTTGGAAGGGACCTTAAAGCTCATCTTGTTCCACCTCCTATCATGGGCAGGGACACCTTCCACCAGCCCAGGTTGCTCCAAGCCCCATCCAAGATGGCCTTGGACACTTCCAGGGGTCCTGGATTCCACCCCTCTGTGAAATGATGGCTAAGGTGTTTGAGGTGGATGATGAAAAAGAAGGAGTGAAGATGGTCCTTCCTACAAATACACAGGTTTGGGACAGAGCCTTCTCTAGGCAGGTCTCTGATTTCTCCTATAAATCATAGAATTCCAGAACAGTTTGGGTTGGAAGGGACCTTAAAGATGATCTCGTTCCAACCCCCTGCCATGGGCAGGGACACCTTCCTCTATCCCAGGTTGCTCCAAGCCTTGTCCAACCCAGCCTTGGACACCTCCAGGATGGGGCCTCCACAACTTCATCTACCCTACAAATGTTACCATCTCCAAAGGGATCAAGAACCCATCAATGCCACCCACAAAAACAGGCAGAGCAAAAGTAAAACACTAAATTATCTCTTTTCTAACGTGAACGTGTTGAGTCACAAGTTAATTAATGAAAAGTTCCACGTGAAAACTCCACAATGAGTCTCCAGCTCTCTGAGTCAGACGCCCACAGGTCGGAGGAGGGAGGAAAAGGGAGAAGAATGGCTTTGCAAAAGGGTGCCCTGAGGAGCAGGACCAGCAGTGAGCAGCCATCCACCCATCATATAATTCCCAAGAAAGAGTTATATGCAGCATGATGAGAGATGTCAGTGCTTCAAAAACAAACACACAAACCAAAAAGAAATAAAATGCCAGACCTCTACAAGCAACAATTTGCCAGAAAAAGCAAAACAGCTGAGGAGGAGTAATCTGATCCACGGTTTTTACTCATTTTCTTCATTAATTTTAAATACCGAGACTTAGAGAAAAGCAAGCCCTAAAAAAAAAAAAAAAGAAAAAAAGAAAGAAAGAAAAAGAAAAGAAATATTAACTCTTTCTTTTCTGTATGAAAAAAGCAGAACAGGTTTTTCTAGTGATGTCTCCCTTTCCTTTGAGAGGATGGGACCAGAGACACAGAGCAGAGCAGGCTGCTGAAGAATTGGACCCCCATGACAAGGTGGCTGAAGCTGAGAGCTATTCCAACTAAGATCCCATCAGGAGCTCTAGCCCAGCTCAGGCACATCCCTCTGGATGGGGAGATTTGGGGAAAGCCTCAGAATCTTTGGGCAACTCTGCTTTCCTTTCTTAGGGTGACTAAGAGGGCAATGGACAGCTTTGCCTCCTGCTGGAGATTTCAGGAGCAGATGGTGTTCCTGAGCTCTGTGCTTTGTCTCTGAATGCCATGGAGATGAGTAATCTTATAAAAAGTGATTTATTCACAAGCCAACCTGTGAGAGCCTCTCTGTGTGATCAGCCTCTGGTTTGGTTTGGGATTGAGGGCAGAACCTGTCCATCTGCTCATCCTCCTCCTCTCCTTTTCACTCTCTCTTCCCTGTGTGTAGCCAGAGGGCCACTGGAGTTTGATCAGTAACAACCTGATTTGTTGGGATTTATTCCACTCTGCATTTCTGACAGGTCTGGGGTAGCTGGGTCTGAAGGATTTGCCACCTTCCACAGCAAGACAGGTGTGAAACAAGATGTGATCCATCAGTGGAAACACCCTGCAGTAAAGATAAAGACACCTGGCCCACAGGGGAAGCTGTCACCCTGCTGTGACACTGAGTGACAGCCACCAGGAGCATTAGAATTGCCTCAGAAGCCATTGGGTGCAGGGAGCCCTGAACCCCCACCCCACAGAAATCCAGGTGCCTCTCCAGCCAAGTAGACATTCAACATCCAGACTTAAAAGTCTATCTCCAAAGGGAAAACAATTCCTGGAAGTCTTATTGCCAAGGAGCTGCTTCACTGGTGACTTGCAGAGGCATTTCTCCTTCCAGCTTCAACCTCAACATGCACTTCTTGACCTTGTGCAGGAGGATGGTGATGAAGATGAGACCCAAATATCCCAGAGAGCAGAAACTAGCTGACTTTCATCTTCCCAACAACCACCAGCCAGCCCCATGGCCCCAAACTGCTCTCATCCAAATTCTCTTTGACCTGAGTGACCATTTAATTCCCACAATGGCACAGTGCTCAGAGCCCAAGTTTCTCTTCCTGAAACCCCAAACCAGAGGTGCTCCAGGTCAGGTTGGTTAGGAGGAATCTGGGAAGCCACAGCCCTCACCCTGCAGCCTCCTTCCCCTCCAGCTGGTGGCAACACTCTGCCCAAAGTCATGGTCACACAAGGCAGAAATTATTTCTTTAATAAGAACCAAAGGTTTTAGGTCCCTATTTCCACGTATTTTGATTTGGAAGTGGAGCAGGAGCAGGAAGGACACGGTCCAGCTCTCCCTGGAACACCTACCACTGCGTGCTCTGCCTTTCATCCCAAGTTTCACTTTTTCCCACCGACAAAACCGTGAGGAGAAAAAGCAGGAAAGAACTATTTCTGTTCAGGATCCGTTTCCATAGAAACACCAAAATTAAGGGAGAGAGAAGCCTTTTAAGGTCCCCCAGTCCAGGCACCCTCCAGCACAGCAGTGAGCACCAGGCCCGGAGCTTCGAGGCCTGCTCGCGCTCGAGCTGACAAAACACATCTCCGTGGGAATTTTACAGCATTCCTGCCAACCCAGCCCTGTGAGCTGTCCCAAATGGAGTCACACACTGCTGGGATTTAATCTGGGAGCAAATGCTTCGTGGGACCATCTCCCAAGGGCTGTGTGGAAGCAGGGACAGGCACGAGACACTCTCAGGAGCTCATGGATATATTTAACTCACAAGATGCACAAAAATCACTCCCTGAGCAAGGGGAACATGGGAATTATTTGGACAGGGTTCGCAGGTTTGCAGGATCCAGATGGAACACACAACTCCTCCAAGAATGTGAATATCATGTCTTTTTTTTCTTTTTTTGGAGCAAATTAATATGGGCCACGAGCCAGGCTGTGTCAGAAGGAACTCTCACATAAGGGAAGCAGTCACAGCACGACCCTTTGTCCTGACAAACCATCATTGTACTTCCCAGTGCTGCTGCTTTAGAGGCAGAGCAAAGACACAAAGCAGGTTACCAGGCTCCTACCTGGCAGCAGGATCCAGGGATTCCCCCTGGTCCTGGTGTGCTCCATCCCAGGCTGGGAGGAGGAGGAATTTCATCCTCTCCTTTGCCTCTCCTGGAAATGAAAACATGTGTGCCAAGAAACCCCTGAGGCATTAATGAAAACTGGATGCTACTTCTTGTTACTTTTCTAAATTTGAGATATAACAGGAACACCGAAAAATGTGCAAAGGAATGTTCTTTCCCCCCTCCACCAAATGACAACAAGCTTCTCCCTGGTAGTTTGCAGCTATGGAGCCATCCCTGCTCCATAAAAACACAATAAAATCACAGTGAGAAACACTAGAAGAGATTGACAGAGTAAAACAAGAACAAAGGATAAAACCAGAAGCATCAAGAGTAAGCTCTTAAGTCTCCTCTTCCTAATCTTCCCAATGATCTTCTCCACTGTGCTGTTTTATTACCTCTCAGAAGGGTTTTAGCTTTAATATATATTGGAATTACTGGGGAAAGGAAACATTTTAAACATTTAGGCATCCTAACTCTTTCAAGAGAGGTTTCTTAACCTTTAATCCTCCTTCCTCCACCCTCAGGCCATGCAATATGCAAGGCAAAAGGTCAGTAATGTGGACAAAGGCAATAAGCTGAGCCTAACCCACTCCTCTCCTGCCCAGGCTCTCTGCAGTCAGTGCACAAACACACAGCACTGGCTTTTATTACTGCCAAGGGCTCAGTTTAAATACTGCCAAGTGGTTAAACCACTCAGTAGCCAAGTCTGGAAGAGTTTGTGGCCTTCCTTGGGTTGGCTATAAGGGATGGAGAGGGCAAAGCCAGAGGACTGTATCAGGTCATATGGTTTGGGATGGAAGGGGCCTTAAAGATCTGCTCATCCCAACCCCCTGCCATGGGCAGGGACATCTTCCACTATCCCAGGCTGCTCCAAGCCCATCCAACCTGGCCTTGGACACTTCCAGGGATCCAGGGGCAGCCACAGCTTCTCTGGGCAACCTGTGCCACAGCTGGGTCCTCTCCCACAGTTGGCCAAGCAGGTCCTCCGCTGACACAAATCATTTCTGCTCCCTGTACTTGCACCCTGGGGGGTTTGTGGGGGTGATCAGTGTGTTTATGATCAGCTCTGCCCTGCTGTGCCCACCCCAGAGCTGCTGGCTGGGCCCATGAGGGGCAACCACTGTCACAAGCAGTGACAGGGATGGACGTGGGGTCTCTCTGAGATGTCACAGCCCCACTGCTGCTGGGCACGGAGGCATTTCAGCTGTCTCTTGGGATGGTTCCTGGCATGCACTTTGTAAAGTAAACAGCAGCAGCAAAATCAACTCCAGATCCCTCCAGGCTGAGCAGCTCCACAGGAATACTCAGCACTGCCACCATAAATATTCACGAGGTGCTGCAGGGAGCAGGGCCTTCATTTCCTCTCTAGGAGTGACAGCCCTGCCCTGCACAAGCTGTGGACACTTTCCCTACAACACTGGAAAGCCCAGAGGGACAGGCATGCTCCAAACAAGGCAATAATGTCCTACAAAGGAGATGTGCAAACACCACAGCCACCCTGCCCCGGTGACCTTTCAAAACCCACTCCCTTTGTCCCTTCCATAACGCCCACACTTAAAAGAAATCTCATTTTTTCCACAAGTTGCTTCTTCTCTCCCAAAAAGCTCTCAAAGGAACAGCACAGAGGTGTGAAATAGGTGTACCCAGGGACAGAGCTGAAGGCAGCCTGCCCAAAAACTTCTTCCCCATGAAAAAAAAGTGAACACAACAGAACAGGAAAAGCTTTAAAGGAGATTCAACCCCTCTGCTGGTTTTCCACACCAAACTGATTTACCCAAGTAAATATTTGTCCCCAAACATTCTTTCCTCAAACTGATTCACTCTAAAACTTGTTATATTCCAGGCTGGCAAAGAGGAACACAGGGCTCCCTTCTCCCTTCTCTTGATCTATACTTTGCTCTCTAGGTTTGGCTGTGAGCAGCTCAGCTGGGTTTGCTCCCAGAGGAGCCTCAGCATGATGAAATGATGATCTCACCATGACCTCATGGGACTTCTTTGTCCCTCTGTGGAGAAAGCTGCCATGAGCTCATAGCTCATGTGGTTTATCTCCATAGTTGGTGATGAGCAACTTCATAAGGAGATGAATAAAGATGTGAGTTTGAATACTCAAGCACACAGAGAGATCCTTGATGATGGGTTTTGTGAGACACCCCAGGCCCTGATTTATACTTGCTGTCAAAGGGAAGCTAAAGATAACATTTGGAAGAGAGCATAAAACATTGGATCTGCTGTGGGGAGCTTGAATAAAATTATATATTCATGAAAAGTGTGGGTGTGTTGCTCTGTTTGTGGGTCTCACACAGTTCTTCTACAGGTTGGGAGCAAATATTAACTCAACTCCAGTGAAATGATGCTTCAGCCAAAGCTGTGGCTGCCAAAGCTGTGCATCAGCAGTGGCCTTTGCCTGTTTGGGAGACGCAACTAAATATTCAGCAGGGAATCAGTAACATGGACCTGGAATGATCCCTTCCAAACAGCACTGCAGTTTGTCCCCACTAGTCCCATTCTGAGCAGTATTTATCCAAGAGGATAACACTGATTTATCCAACAGGATCAGCCAATCTTTTACACCACTGATTTTCTTTTTTTTTTGTCAGTAAAGATCCTGGTGTGAACCCCCAGCATTTCATGGCTCCATCACACAGGCAGGGAATTGCAGCTCACTTCACTCTCCCTTTGATCATCTTACAGGTCTCATCTGTTCCTATCAGAACTTTTGAAGAGCATGTCTGATGTTTTCTTCTGAAGCTCATGTAAAAAAGTGAAGGGCCTTTATTTTGAAATACCTTTAGCAAAGAGGAGGTTGACACATGCAAAATGGAGTTTTCAGTCATTTGTTTTAGTCGGAGAAAAGGAATCTGTCACTGACAAGTCAGGGGGTTGTTTGTTATTCCTGAAGTGGTAAAAGAGAATATTTAACCTGCTGGGGATGTGTTCTGGAAATGATACTATTTCTTATGCTTCCTGAAGCATAAATAAGTGTTGTGCCCTGGAATCAGGCCAAAAATGCATCAGCAAAACAGCAAATCAGGAAAGAGAGTTTGGTGACAGAAATATGTAATAGCACCCAACCGGGTTTGTCAGCAGAAGTGTTTTGCTCTCAACAATAAAGGCACTCCCTAAGTTCAAAGGTTTAAGTCTATGAGAAGGAAAAATGCAGTAATTTGAATAATTGTTAGTTCATCTCATATCTCCACCCAAATCTCCCCTACATCAATAATTTTACCCCCACGTACCAGATCGATGCTGGGGAGCCTGGACAGAGGTTTTCCACCTGGATTCTCCCTCTCTCAGTGACTCATGGTAAGAAGTATTTGGGGAATTACTAACATGCAATGTCTCAATGTCTATTTTTATGTCTAGTTTTCACTACAGGTCTTCTATAAAGTTTAATAGGCTCTGAGTGTGGGTAACAAGAATCCTGGTGAGATTTTGCAAGAAGGTTCTGGAGACTGATCCCTGAAATTCTGGGCACCCCTCACCTCCCTTTCTGCAGAGCTGAGCTGAGATTTGCTCCTGACACACAGGACAAAAAGGGCAGGAATTTAGGCCTCCCTGCACAGGCTGCACAGGGACTGATCTCCTCAAGCTTCCAGCCAGGTTTGGATAAGCTCCATAAATTTTTACAGAAAGGGTCTCCAACTGTCCTGACTCACATGTCAAAAGAGATACTTTATCACAACCTCCATCCCATCTCCTCAGAGTGAGAAGTTTTGGGATAGCTGGTTTTCCACCAGTGCCAGATGCTGGGCTCTTTCATTTACTGCCAGACAGGAACAGTCTCATAACTCACAGGCAACACATAAACCTTTTTGCAAGGAATATCTCATATCCAGGAGGGCTAAAAAATACGACCCCATATATTAAAAAAACAATAAAATGAGGAATCTAATGGAATAAGTAGCCCATTAGGCAATGGTACCGTGTTTAGGCAGGAATTTTGGCTTCTTGTCTTTTCTAAGGGAACATTTTCTCAAGGGAAAAAATAAAGATTTAGATAGATGTTTTAGAAGATAGAAAGACCCTATAAAAGACTGATTTTTATACAGTTGTGAGGGGAACCTGTCTCCTGAGCTGCCACCCAGCACATCTGGCACACAGACCCAGAGCCAGGAGCCTGCAGGACCACGTTTCAGGGCAGATGTGCACCTGAAGACCACCACAGCCAGGAGATGGGACTTGGAGGACTTCCAGCCTGCCAAACTGATGGCTTTCCCACCAGGAGATCACAGAGGACAGCTCCATCTCATCCTCCTCCTCCTTTTGGATCTCTCCACCCAAGACCTGGGACCTTGGTCGAGCAGAACAGCAACGTTTGGGTGCAGTTCTGAAACAAAACAGTCCCTTTCTGAGTTCAGGTTCAATATGGACCAAACTCAGGTCACAGTGAGGTTATTCCAGGCTCCTTCTGGCCTCCAATCTTGGTGACAGTCTCAGCAGTGAATTTTTGATACCTAAATTCCCTATTTGCTTTCACAAAGAGGCAGATTCAGAGAGGGAGCACCACCTCCCCGTCATAAATGTAAATATCTCCCAAAATACCCAACCTGCAAACTCTTCCTGTTTCCCACAGGCAGCCTGGCCATGTTGGATGTGGGAGCATCCCAGAAATGCTGGTGGAAGTGACACCTGGAAAGAAAGGAGATGGGAATCTCCCCTTCCCTCCATGTGAGGGGTGAAGGCAGGAGCAGCTCATGCTGCCACCCCAGGAAAAATATCCCTGTTTAATCCCTCCCAAACAAATTATAAAGCTTTTAAGGCTCAACCTCGCTGCCTCCAATGGAACATCAAAAGCTGCAATAAGAATGGAGATGAATTAATGTCTGTCTTACAGCCTCAGATCCATTTGGAGAATCACACATGAGGGTGGTGGAAATGGGGCACATCCCAGGTTAGTTTGGTTAATAAATGTCTCTCTTTGGTAAAAATGTAAACTGGTAGTTTATAGACCCAGGAGAAGTGATGCTGCTAAAGGATTTCCAGTAACCCCCCAGTAAAGCAGAGTCAGAGCCAGGCGGTTTTCAGGGAAATGGTTGTTTCCTCCGGCTTCCTCCAGTTGTCCATTTGGATGGGCATTCAAAAAGGACTGAGACACAGAGCAACGCCCTGAGATAACGGAGGAAATCCCTTTCAGGTTCACAGAAACAGATCCAGGGGGGATATCTTTCGGAAAAGAAAACAAATCATGCAAAGACTTATCTTGTGTAATTGCACCGCCCGACTTAAAAGCCTCTTTTCCCAGTGGCAGCGAACAAATCTCTGGAAATGCCAGAAGAAAGAGATTGTTCATATAAACACATACATTTCCAGGGGAAGTTTACTCTTCCTATAGCCAGAGGATGTTTACTTTTCTGGGGAAAAAAAAAAAAGAGCATGTTAAAACCTTTCCTCCCTTCCACTTCATCACAGGAACAGACATTCCTCATTCCAAACACGGGGTTTAGCAGGTCAGGCAGAGGGGGAGTAGTGGTTGTATATGCAAGGAAAAATAAATACAGGGAATGAGAGGAATAAACAGAAAAGGTCGAGGTAGAGCTGGAAATTCCCTGGCTGGGGCAGTGACAGAGGCAGGGGATGTGATGGCTGAGGACTGTCAGCTCAGACAAGCTCCCAAATATCCCAAGGACCACAGGCTGAGATCCCCCTCCCTCCCTCTGCTCTTCTGAACCACAGGGAATGCAGTTGGAATGTTCAGAGAGCTGCCTGGCGCTGGGCATGCTCATTCCTGCTTTGCCCTGAGCAGGTTTTAGAGATCCAAAATCAATGGCAACGATTTTAAGTTGGGTTTAACACAGTCCTAATGAAGTTTAATGGAGGCCATTAGATAAATTGCAAGTCCCAGCTCTATCCATCATTGCACAGATAGATGTGCAACGGGAATAAAGAATATCTCCTTATTTTTATGACCACTTAACAGGCTTCTGCAGTATTCAAATGAAAAAAAACCACTGCTCCCATAACCAGGGGCAATTCCAGTTAACCAGTGAATCATAGCTGGTTAAGTGCAGGGGGGAATGGGAAATACAAGCAGCAAAATCCACATGAAGGATGAAATTAGGGAAAATAGGGAAAAGCTGCAGCTCTAATGCTTAGGGAAGGATTCCAAAAGCCTCTATTTGGACAGGCTTAACAAAAATGTTACCTGTAAGGTAGGGATGGTGACAAAGAGGTTTTAATTAAAGTCTTGTTTGTGCAACAAGTGAAGAGGACAAGGAAGGCCAACCTCCCAGGAATCCAGGTCCATCAGTCCCAAATAAACAGGTCACCATAGATACTGAAGATCCCACACCTACCTGTCCTGGTGCAGGTGCTGATGAACACTGGACCACCCAGGAGCATCTGATGTTTGTGTGAGGAGATTCCTCTGTTTTTCATGAGCACGGAAGCACCTGTTCACAGGAAAAGCCACATCTCCACACTGGAGCTTTCCAGTCCAATTCCAGGACCTCATCACAGTGAGTTTTGAAAGCCTCCAAGGGTGGAGTTTCCACAGCTTCTCTGGGTTCGTGGAAGAGCAGAGAGGGAAGGGCTGAAAAGTCACCCTGTGCTTGTTGTAGGCACCCAAACACCTTGTTGGGCACCTCTGGTTGCTCCTGCTCACAGAGCAAGGATTCCAGCAAGTCTGGGGATGGGGAAGGAGAACCCCAAGGAGGTTGGGAGTTCAGTTTTCAGTTTTCAGAGGGTGGTGGGGGCTGGGAAAGCTCCCTTCTGCCTCCTCCTCGCTCTGACATTCCTGCAGCTGCTGAGACTCTTCCCGGCGCTGCAGCCGTGAGGAAACCACTGTCACCAAAACCAGAGACTGGCAGAAACACACAATCCCAGAATGGTTTGGGTTGGAAGGGACCTTAAAGATCATCTCATTCCATGGGCAGGGACACCTCCCACTAGCCCAGGTTGCTCCAAGTCCCGTCCAACCTGGCCTTGGACACTTCCAGGGACCCAGGGGCAGCCACAGCTTCTCTGGGAAACCTGTGCCAGGGCCTCCCCACCCTCCCAGACAGGAATTCCTTCCCAATATCCCATCTATCCCTGCCCTCTGGCAGTGGGAAGTCATTCCCTGTGTCCTGTCCCTCCATCCCTTGTCCCCAGTCCCTCTCCAGCTCTCCTGGAGCTCCTTTAGGCAGTGGGAGGAGCTCTCAGGTCTCCCCAGAGTCTTCTCTTCTCCAGGCTGGACAATCCCAGTTCTCCCAGTTTTTCCTCACAGGAGAGGACCTCCATCCCTCTGATCATCCTGGTGCCTTCTCTGGACTTGCTCCAACATCTCCATGTCCTTCCTGTGCTGGGGAGCCCAAAGCCAAGGAAAAAGAGCATCCCAGGAAAAGCCACTCGTGCTCTTCAGGTTTCACCCCCCAAATTGCTGCAGGTTCCTGGGCACAGACTGAGCTTCACTGAACTGAACCAAAACAGGCTTTAAACTGAGGAATTAGGGATCATCTTGTGTGCATTCCTTCCTCAAACCGAGAGGAGTAATCTCTGAGGGAAGAATTTAATCAAAGCCAGCTGCTAATTACTTTCCTGACACCAGGGGAGAGGAATGTTGGCATCCAAAAGATCTGGGAGATTTTCATTATTAATATTTGATAAATCCATAATTGGATTGTTTGATTTCGCAGCCCCCTTTGAATAGAGGTAGAAACTTGATTGAAATGAATCTTTATGAATTCAGGCCACAAACTTCAGGGGGGTGATAACTCATTGATTGATTTGAGTATCTCCAAGTGCTCACCCTGGAGAGGAGATAAACTGGGATTGCCTCAGGACAAGTCAATACAGGCTGGTTGGAATCCAATTTATCTGAATTATATTCTGTAAAGAGTTAAAGTTGAATTTCTCCAGCATTTTGTTGTTTGTTTTTTTTTTTTTTTGCTGAAGTTCAGAGATTCAACATGAATATTTAATTTAAAAGCAAACGAGAATTAAGTGTGCTAACATGGAATTAATAAAATAGTTGGGTGGTGTGCAATAGTGAGCAAATGTTCTCATGAAAGAGTCCAAAAATCAAAATTGCAACATTATAGCTCCTTAATATATCATAATGTTTGGAATTGGATAAAATAATTTCCTCTTGATCGCCATCAAATAAAGCCAAAATTTTATTAAATGCAATAAGAACATTGTAGGCTGAATAGTATGACCACAAAACCAATTTCTTGCTCTGATTTTGAACTACAGAGTGATATATTGAAAGCTTTTATTATGATATTATTATATATTTTATATATTATTATATATTGAAATCTGGTTTATGCTAATAAATTTACCCTTATAAACCAGCAGCAAAGCCAAATAAATGTCCAGAAATATCTGTTTTATAAATAAAGTACATTAAAGGTCATGTGCAGAGTCACTGAGGGATCTGAATGCCCAATCTTTTATTCTGAAGAGATTTAAGTTCCTTTTTCTTGACTAGCTTGGAACAGACAGCAAAGAAATGGCAAAAAAAAAATAAGAAAGAAGAGTCTTAATCCTGGTATTCTGAAGTGGTTTGTCTGTGTTTCCCCTCTAGTGCAGCAAAACAGCTCTTTTATATGAGCTTTAAAGCAGATTTGGGATTGGGCACCTCTCCCCTGATATTTTTAATTCAGCATTTAAATAGTTGCATTAGTATGCACAGCACTCCCCACATATGCAAGTGGGGAGGTTTTTGCCTCAAAGAGCTCCTGATTTAAATGAAATCACAATATTGAACACGCCACAAAAAAGGTACCTGAAAACAATACCCAGCCTTAAGCTGCCCACAAAGCTTCTGCCTTCCCTTTCCAGCGCTGCCAGGGCTTGTGAAAAGGAGGAATAGAGGGTGGTTGGTGCTGGGCAAACAGAAAACACTGGACTTGAAGACAAAGATGAGGAGGTTGTTCAGCACAGTGTCTGTGGGGGCTGCTCTGGACTCAGCAGCAGAAAATTCAGAGATGGTTTTGTTAGAAAAGCTGAAAAGATCTGGGGTGCGAGGAGGCATTTGGGAGAGACAGAATTCCAAAATGGTTTGAGTTTAGGGAGGCCTTAAAATCATTTTTTTCCACCCTCTGCCATGGGCAGGGACACCTTCCACTAGCCCAGGCTGCTCCAAGCACCACCCAACCTGGCCTTGGACACTTCCAGGGATCCCAGATTCCATCCTCTTATGGAATGATGGCTAAGGTGTTTGAAGAGATGATGATAAAGAAGGAGCTAAAATGGTCCTTCCTACAAATACATTTCAGCCCAGAGTGGGACAAACGTGTCGTGTTCCAGGTGACATTAAAAAAAAAAACAAAGGATGGCAATTTGAACCAAGGTTATGGACGGGAAAACCAGCAGAATTCTGGAAAAATCACAAGCAGGAGCTCTACACATGCACAGGGACATGGCTTTGGGATCAATGGCTCTGGCTGAGCCCCACTGACTTTGTGGATATTCGACACATTCTCTGTGGATAACAAATTCTTTATTCAGCAGAACCCCTGGAGTCACCAGGGCTCAACAGCAAACATCAGCTACCTTCGTGTCACCTGTTTTCCTTGGAGCAACAAAGATCTGCCCATAAACCCAGCTTGGAGCACCTTCATTGGATCCAGCTTGGCCTTGGACACTTCCAGGGATCCAGGGGCAGCCACAGCTTCTCTGGGCAACCTGGGACAGGGCCTCCCCACCCTCCCAGCCAGCAATTCCTTCCCAATATCCCATCTAGCCCTGCCCTCTGGCAGTGGGAAGCCATTCCCTGTGTCCTGTCCCTCCATCCCTTGTCCCCAGTCCCTCTCCAGCTCTCCTGGAGCCCCTTTAGGCCCTGCAAGGGGCTCTCAGCTCTCCCTGGATCCTTCTCTTCTCCAGGGGAACCCCCCCAGCTCTCCCAGCCTGGCTCCAGAGCAGAGGGGCTCCAGCCCTCCAGGGACACCTTCCACTATCCCAGGTTGCTCCAACCTGGCCTTGGACACTTCCAGGGATCCAGGGGCAGCCACAGCTCCTCTGGGACATTCAGATGGTGAGCGGAGTAAAACCACGACCCTTCCCTTTGCTGGAGAGACCCGTGCTGGGATCCCTCCAAGCTGATCCAGCACCACACAAAGAACAGTTTCAGAGCCTACATATTCGTTTGCATTAATAACTTCTGAAGTTAATTAACAGCAAGGGCAGAAATTAACAGAAGGGGTGCTCAAGGACCATCCAGTCCAACCCCTGTCCCTGCACAGACACCCCAACAATCCCACCCTGTCCCTCAGAGCGTTGTCCAAACCCTCCTGGAGCTCTGGCAGCCTTGGGGCTGTGCCCACTGGTGCCTTTCCCTCAAACCACCCCCCCCCAAAAAAAAAGGGAAAAAGAAAAAAAAATCAACAACAAAAGACACTGAAGGTTTTTATTCTTATATTGCACAACAGTTCTTCGAGGTCTCGCCTCCGAGTCCTGGTGTTGTGGCAGCAGCGACACTGACGCTCCGCATTCCCAGGGATCCCCCGGGAATCGCAGTGATGGAAACACTCCCTTCTTCGTTCCCTCCACAGAAAATCCCCTTTCCTCCTCATTTCCCAGGAGAAAAGCCCCTTTTTCTCCCCGTTTTCCACTTCAGTATCCCCATGAGGGTATGGGGATACCGTGAGCGCGGTTGACGCTCCGTGACCGCCCCCTGGTGTCCCCGGCGGGTACTGCACCGCCGCGCCCGCCGAGCCACCACCGCCGCACCCACGGGCGCGCTTCGCCGCGCCATAGCACGGGATAACACCGGCTGGAGGCCGCCCCGAGGGGCCGCCCCGGCCCCACCACGATCGTCGCCGTCCCGTCCCCGCCGCCATCGCCGCTTCTCCCCTCGAGCCCCCCACCACCTCCTCCTCAGCCCCGAGCAACCGAGCGCCGAGCGGCCGATTCTGGCTGGTTCTGCGCCGCCTCTAATCGAGGTGTCGGCGGCTCGGCTGGCCGGGGCTGGGAGCGCGCGGCTAGGGCGCGGCGGGGGCGGGCGGGCGCCGCCATTTTGCAGGAAGAGGTGAGAGGGGCCGGGAGTGCCCCGGGACAGCTCCCCGATCCCCCTTTCCATCTCCCTGCTCCTTTTCCTCTTTTCTCCGTCCCCTTCTCTCTTTCCGTCGTCTGTCCCTGGCAGCTCCGGCCCTGTGACACCGGGCACCGCTGTCCGGGGAGCGCGGGGGCGGCACTGAGGGGATCGGCCGTGAGAGGGGTCCGGGGCGGCGGAGTCCAGCGCCTTCCCTTCCCCTTCCTTTTCCCTTCCTCTTCCTTTTCTTTCCCCCTCCCTTTTCCCTTTCCCCTCCGTTCCCCTTCTCTCTTCTCTTTCCTCTTCCTTCCTCTCTTCTTCTTTTCCAGGGGCATCCGGGCCTGTTGGCGAGAGGAGAGCGGCGTCTGCCATGGCCAATGTGAGTGACACCGAATTCCGTGGATATCGCGGGAATAGTCCAATTGAGGGTTAAATGGAGTCACAGACAGGTTTGGGTTGGGAGGGACATTAAAGCTCATCCAGTCCCAACCCCTGCCATGGGCAGGGACACCTCCCACTAGTCCAGGTTGCTCCAAGTTCATCCAACCTGGCCTTGGACAATTCCAGGGATCCAGGGGCAGCCACAGCTTCTCTGGAAATTCCATTCCAGTCCCCAGCACCCTCACAGCCGAGAATTCCTTCCCAATATCCCATCTAAACTTTCTCTCTTTTACCTAAAATATCCCAGGGTTGATCTAAGATTAAGCACAGTTTGTTTTGTGCTTGTTGTAACATCCCGAGCTCGGGTGCAGTTCCGTGATCCTGCAGGGCTTGGGTTCACCAGGCTCCTCTCAGGCTGGAGAATAAAACCCCCTTTATTGATTTATTCTTGCCATGGAGCCATGAATAATTCATTGATTTCAGCGGTGTTTTCTCGCTTGTGTAATGCCAGGTGTGTCAATATTTGCATGAGTGAGCTCAGTCATAGCTGTAATTAATGACATCTCCATGTTAAGTGAGCCTGATTATAAGGCAAAAAAAAAGCTCTTCTCTTGTAATTACGTGTCAGCTGGAATTGTTTACATCTGTTTATAATACAATCATTATGCACAAATTAATTTCAGTAGTCATTTTATATAACAGAAAAAAAAAGAACTTAAGTGGCATCAGATTTTTGTTGTGCTAAAGGAACCTTTTTAAACCTCTGTTATAACTAAACAGCTTAAGGCTTTAAATAATTGATTTAAATCATAAATTAAATGCTTCTCTAAGCATTTGAGTCTTTATGATGTTGGCAGGACTTATTTTATATTTGCACAGAGGTGGTGTGGGAGAAATTGGTGCTTTTGTTGCCTTAAGTGCTGATACTTTAAATACAGTTTTTTATATTAAACATACAAATAGCAGCATTTACTCCCTCCTTTTGAAGTGACCTGGCTGCAGAAATATGTAGTGGTAAACAGGTGCATAAATATTTATGGAATCAAAGCTGCAGCACTTAAGGAAAATCCCTTTGTGTCATTTTCTGAAAACAATTTCTTTCTCTCACCTGGAAAATAGAATTTTACAAAAAACCACACCCTCTGGTAGGTGATATTTGTATTTTCCAGTAATACCTGCAAAATTGGTGCAGTTTTGTCAAATAGCAGCAGTTTTGTGCTGGGGAGTTTAATCTTCATTTTTTAAAATTACACTCCTAACTCTCCATCTGGAGTGTTTAATTGGTTATTTTTCTGTTCTGAGTGTGTCAATGCAGCTTGAAAGTTGTCAGTGTTTTTCTAAAGCATAAAAAATAGGTCAGAATTCTCTGTTTAATGGCACCACCTGGGTATTTCTTCTTAAAAAAACCCAAAACAACTACAAAAAACCAATAACAGTTGCTTGTGTTACTCCTTAAAATATTGTCATGAGGCTTCAAAGTTAATTCTGAGAATGAACAACGAGCTATTGTTGAAAATTAACAATAATTAACAATATTTTTAGGTCTTTCTAGTAATCACCCCCATGATGGAATTGTGATAATCCTGGAAACAGTGACATGCATGGAAATAATCATGGAAAGAATCCCCATCCATAATTTACTTTAAGTTGTGGGGTTTCACTGGTGCTATTTCAGGTTTTCAGGGCTTTTTCCTCATATGAGGAGTGTTTTGATTTTGAAAATAAACAGTAAAATATTTAAATATTTTGAAAATAAACCAGTAAAATATAAAAATAACAATCCAGTACTTCTAAAATGTGATGCTAAAGTTGATCATCATTAAAGTTGTAATTGAATTATGGAGCAGGGATTTCTTTGTGACCCACGGGGCTGTGTTAAACTCTGAGGTTTTGGGGAGCAGTTTGTAATTGTCCTTTTGTTTTTTTGTCTTCTCAGGTGCTCTGTAACAGAGCAAGATTGGTCACCTACCTCCCAGGGTTTTATTCCTTAGTCAAAAGAGTTGTAAATCCCAAGGCTTTTTCCACAGCAGGTTCCTCTGGCTCAGATGAGCCTCATGTGGCTGCTGCACCTCCTGATTTATGTAAGAAAAAGCAAATTCCTTTCCTTTGAACCCGTGTGCTGTCAGAACTTTGCACTCCAGAGACATTTCTGAGTGTGGTTTTTATGGCAGGGCCCTGATTTTGTGCCTTGGGGTTACTTGGTGAGCAAATATTTGCGTGGGAGAGGGGGTTTCATTTGGTTTCTCCCCCTTTTTTTTGGGGTGTGGTGACTAAAACAAGACCTTGGCTCCTGCAGGTCCCAGGACTGTGTGGCCAGATGAAGTGATGGGTCCCTTTGGACCTCAGGATCAGAGATTCCAGCTGCCTGGAAACATTGGCTTTGACTGTCACCTCAATGGCACTGATTCCCAGAGGAAAAACCAAGTTTCCAAGAGCCTCCCTGACATTTTAGCAGAGCCTTCAGCAAGTGAAAGGCATGAATTTGTAATGGCACAATACATCAATGAGTTCCAGGTAAGAACAGGCTCCTGTATTGTCTCAGAGGAACAGAACTCATCTCTCCTCCCTCCTGAAAAACGATATTGTGGATTTTCTGGCTGGTTTTGTAAAATGGACTCCAGCTGGATTGAGCAAGAGATTACACAGGACCAGTATCAAGTCTTGTCTTTTAGGAGAAAGAAGTATTTCAGAGTGTGTTTTGAAATAGCATTTTTGATGTGACTTAATTCTGTGGATATGGGAGAGCTTCAGTTTCAAAAGTTGAGGTAGAAACATTTCAGGCTGTGTTTTGAAATAGCATTTTGAGTGATTTAATTCTGTGGATATGGGAGGGCTTCAGTTCCAAAAATTTTAGTGGAAATATTTCATTGCTATTTGAAATAGCATTTTTGATGTGACTTAATTCTGGGAATATGGGAGAACTTCAGTTTCAGAACTTTTAGTAAAAAGAAATAGTTCAGGTTGTGTTTTGAAATAGCATTTTGAGTGATTTAATTCTGTGGATATGGGAGAACTTCAGTTTCAGAATGTTCAGTTGAAAAATATCCTGTTGAAAAATATCTTAGTAGAAAGAAATATTTCAGGGTGTGTTTTGAAATAGTATTTTAGATGTGACTTAATTCTGTAGATATGGGAGAGCTTCAGTTTCAGAACTTTTACTTGAAAAAAATACTTCAGGGTGTGTTTTGAAATAGCATTTTGAGTGACTTAATTCTGTGGATATGGGAGAGCTTCAGTTTCAAAAATTTTAGTGGAAATATTTCATTGCTATTTGAAATAATACTTTAGAAGTGACTTAATGATGTAGGTAAGGGAGAACTTTTAGTAAAAAGAAATGGTTCAGGCTGTGTTTTGAAATAGCATTTTGAATGATTCTGTGGATATGGGAGAACTTCAGTTTCAGAACTTTTAGTTGAAAAAAAACCACTTCAGGGTGTGTTTTGAAATAGCATTTTTGATGTGACTTAATTCTGTGGATATGGGAGAGCTTCAGTTTCAAAACTTTAGGTAGAAAGAAATATTTCATTGCTATTTGAAATAGCATTTTAGATGTGACTTAATTCTGTGAATGTGGGAGAACTTCAATTTCAGAACTTTTAGTAAAAAAAACTTCAGTAAAAAGGCTGTGTTTTGAAATAGCATTTTGAGTGATTTAATTCTGTGGATTTGGGAGAACTTCAGTTTCAGAATGTTCAGCTGAAAATATTTCGGGATGAGTTTTGAAATAGTGTTTTTGATGTGACTTAATTGTATGAATATGGGAGGGCTTCAGTTTCAAAACTTCAGGTAGAAAGAAATATTTCACTGCTGTTGGAAGTAGTATTTTAGAAGTGATTTAATTACGTGGATGTGACAAAAAATCACTTTTAAAACTTGCTGTTTACCAAGTCTTGCCACCATTTAATAAATAGAATTGGTCATTCCTTTAGTATTTCATTTAATGGATGTGGATTTGTGTAATTTGGACAGTGTTTAGTTGTGAGAGCCATGGAATTCTCACAGGAAAATCAGCATCTCCCAAGGAATGTGGATTGTGGTGCTGGCAGAGCTGGCACTGAATCACACACATCATGAACAGCAAAAACTTGATAATTTGCAGCCTGATCACAACATTCCCACAAATATTTAGTGCTGGTACCTTTAGTTAATATTATTAATAAAAATTTCTGTACTGTTTCTGATAAGGGAGAACACTAAAATATAAAAAATATAAAATTTCTATGTAGGTTTAAGTAAAACCAATATCAATTCCACTTTAAATATTTAAAAAATACTAAATCTGACTGCAGATCATCTTTGTGTGAAATTGCTCGAGGGTATCTGGGTATTTAAGTCTACAAAGTTATTCCTGTGATCATATTAACTGAGAAAGCTGCAATTCTCCTTTTTTTTCAGGGTGCTGGTGCTCCCCAGAAGCAGCAAATAAATAATGCTGAAACCTACTTTGAAAATGCCAAGGTGGAATGTGCAGTCCAAGCTTGTCCTGAGCTCCTACGAAAAGGTGGGGTTTCACTTCAATTTCTAGCCAAGAAATCACAGCTTTTTCCAAATATTTAAAAAATACTTTTATTTCTATAAATATTTTTTTTAAAAAAATATCTTAAAAATATTTTTATTTCTGTAATTTTTTTTTATAGTTAAGTAAATACTTTGTAATTGATGCCACAGGATATGGAGTAGAAATATTTTGCCAAAAACATACTATATAATAAGACCCAAACCTTTGCTGTTGACAATATTTAGTATTTCATATAAAATTCACATTTATATTTCAGATCAGCTGGGGCAGGGAGTAACTTTCAGCTGTAGTGTCAGGTAGATTCTGGAGCTAATCCACTATCCCCAAACCAGTTCTCAAATGTTTTGGCAATATTAAAATGGCAAATGGAAATCATGAAACTTCTGACAGCATCAGGTTTGTATCTTTAACCAGTTCAAGAAGGAAAGCATTGAAATGAAATTGGAATAAAACCCTATTTAAGAAGTGAAGAGGCTGAAATGTGGCTGGAATTGGTCCCTGATTTGTCTCAAACAGAAGGAAACACGAGGAAAATGTAGGATTAAAATATAACCTGATGGTTTCTCTTCCTGCAGACTTTGAATCCATGTTCCCAGAGGTGAGTCCCAACCGCCTGACCGTGTTAACTGTCACCCAGAAGACCAAAAATGACATGACTGTGTGGAGCCAAGAAGTGGAGGATGAGAGAGAGATGCTCTTAGAAAATGTGAGTGCCTGACACCAGCAGGGGCTTCTTTTGGTTTGGAAATGAATCTTTTATGACCTGCCTGTGTATTTTGGTTCATTTCTAGCTCTGCTAGTAATATATTACATTTTTGAGGCATTTTTTGGCTATTCCTGTGTTCTCTTGCTGTTAAAATGGTTGATAATTTTTTGCAGGTTTAGAGCTTTTTGACTATTTTCTGTGAAACTTCTCCTTAGAATTATTAAATTCATTATAGTGGGGTGAGTCAAAAATAGGCTGAAATGCCACAAAGGTTAATAAAGGTGTTGTCCTGATCCAGGTAAAGGGCAGCAACTATTTTCTCCCCTCAGTTCAGCTTCAGTACAGTATATTTTGTAGGGTTTCACTGCTATTTTTGCCTTCCTGTGATTTAATTAAGATCCCAGTACAGAGTCTGTGGCCTCACTGGTAAAAGATGTAAAAAAACCACCAATTGCTCTGGTGTTTCTGGTTTTTCCATTCTGATAATGGACACTTAATTCTTTTAACCTGTTACATTTATATTTATTTCATCTTAACCATCCTCATGAACTTTGTCTTGTTCTGTTGCCACTAGAGGGCTCTGAAAATCACTTTATTTCCCACTTTTCAGGAATTTTGTATTTCCCCCAGCAAGTGTCGCTGTTCACTGCTGCCATTCTCCCTTAGCACCTCAAAATAAAACATTTCTATCTATTACTTGTCATAATTCTTCCAAATCTAGCAAGAAATCACCCTGTGGGATTTTTATCTGTGTTAAATTTATATTTAAAATTAATCTGGCAGTGTCCTTCCCATCCTATAAATGCAAGTGTGGCCTCTCTAAAGCAGTGGAAGAAAAAAAGGAAGCAACAATCTGAAGGATCAACACAAAGATTACACACAAATTAAAATTCCCTTCATTTCAGTGTGTTCTTCTCTTTGAATTATTTCTGGTCTGTTGGTCTTTGGCTTTGTAATCTGGTCTAATTATATGTTAATTGGCATCTTTCTTCCTTGTGCACCTCCCTGTCAGGTCTAATCCAGTCATTGTTGGGGTGTGAGGATGTTGGTTGTAACCTCCCAGCCCAGAGGTTACAAACAGCAAAATTCACAGGGAATTGGGATGTTTTCTTGGGAGATTTAACCTTAAAAATATTTAATATGAGTGGCCTGTGCTAAAGAAATGAGGGTCATGTACAGCCAAATCTAAATTTTTACAGTGGTGCCTCTCAAATGTTTATTAAGTGGCTGCTGAGGGGTTGTTACAACACCAAAAGATGTCCTGGGTCAGAAATTTAATGTCTAAAAGGCTGTTTTCAGGTGGTTTGATTTTATTGGTGACTTATAGTTGAGACACAGTTAATCACCAGAGCCATCAAACCTCAAAATACAGAAGAATTTACTGGAAAGGGTAAAACTCCCATATTTTGGATCCTTAAGAATCATCAGAGCCATCAAACCTCAAAATACACAATTTACTGGAAAGGGTAAAATTCCCTTATTTTGGACCCTTAAGAAGTTGAGTAACTATAATATTGAAATAAAATTCAATAAAATTGAAACCTTGAGCTGCTGAGGGCCATAATTGTGAAGAACAATTCTTAGAAGTGAAAGTAAATAAAGGATTTATTTAGAATAGATATAAATACGTAGAATAAAGTTAGAAATATTTCTTGTTTTATATGTGTAACAGAAATCTCATTTGATATCCTTCTTTCCCATTTTTTCCCCCTTTCAGTTCATTAATGGTGCCAAGGAAATTTGCTATGCAATTTCTTCTGAGGGCTACTGGGCTGATTTCATTGATCCATCCTCAGGACTGGCAGTAAGTGTGAAATTTGTCTTCTGCATGGGTTAAATCCAACTTTTTCGAGTGGTCCAAAAGGATAATTCCTTTAATAAATCAAGATAGTAACCCTGAGCCATTCCCAAAGGGTGTCAGCTCTCGTTGCAGTTGGCACTTTGAGGAAATGAAGTTGGATTTTAGAGAGCTGGAGTTTTTATGCCCATTAAAAAAAAAAAAGCTTTTGCTCACTGCACAAGAAGCTGGTTGTGCCCTGCCAGGGTAACTTGGTAACCCTGACACCTGGTTGTGTGGATGGAGGGTTTAAAAAGCCTCTTTGCAGCAGAAAAAAATGAATAATTGTTCCTATCAAACAGTGTGTGCATTGATTGTGAGATCACGCAGCTCTCTGGAGGAGCTGAGTTTGTTACCAAGACATTTATGAAACAGAATCTTAAAATTTACAAGAGAGAGAGTTAAGAAAACTTATATCAAAGCAAGAAATCTGTGTGGTTTTGTCTGAGAAGTATTAAAACCATATAGCAAAGCTCAGTTTAGTGGGGTTTTATTTAAAAACACTACAAAATGTGTCTGTTATTAATATTTAATGTGTCTGTTCACCTTACAAACATCCCTGTTTGCAAACAGGTTTAATAGGGGATGTTTATAAGCTGAACAGGCAGTTAAGGGGCATGTAGGGCTTAAAAACTTCCCAGAAATTCCATGCATTTAAAGAATAGTCAGGGATTGATGAAAGTAAGATTCTGTTTTCAGAATCCAGTTCAGTGGTAACATCAGGACGAGTCAGAAGCTTCCTCCTGAGGTAAAAAACTGAGATACCCGTTTCCAGTTCCAATTCAAGCCAATTTTTGCTCTTCAAAGCAACTTTTTTTGCAGGGGGAGCATTGAAAAGGTACATTTCTGCTTTTTTTTGCTGTTTCACAGAGAGTTTTATTCTTAGCACAGGTCTTATTTTTGCTGTTTCACAGAGGGGTTCTGTCCTTAATCCCTACAGAAGTATCAGAAGCTTTCCAAAGCCTGTGAGGTTTTTCTGGGTGTGATTGATGAGACTTCAAATGCACTTCAGTGCCCAAGGAAAACCTTTAAAATGTGCTACCAGTACACCCAGAGCTGCTCTGCTTAATCTCTCCTTTAGATTTTAAGTAAAAATATACATAAAATTTCCTCCAACAGATGTAACTTATTTCTAGGCTTAGGTTTTGTTTAAAAAGGGGAAGTTCTGACGTGAAAAATTCTTTTTTTTTTTACAGTTCTGACATGAAAAAATCTCTTTTTTTCAGTTCTGATGTGAGAAATTCTCTTTTTTTTATAGTTCTGATGTGAAAAATTCTCCTTTGTTTCAATTTTGACGTGAAAAAATCTTTTTACAGTTCTGAGGTGAAAAATTCTCCTCTTTTTAGTTCTGAGCCAAAAAATTCTCCTTTTTTCAGCTCTGAGGTGAAAAATTCTCCTCTTTTCACTTCTGACGAGAAAAATTCTCCTTTTTTCTGTTCTGAGGTGAAAAATTTTTTCAGTTCTGATGAAAAAATTCTCCGTTTTTCTGTTCTGAGGTGAAAAATTTTCCTTTTTTCAGTTCTGAGGTGAAAAATTCTCCTTTTTTCTGTTCTGAGAAAAAATTCTCCTTTTTTCTGTTCTGAGAAAAAATTCTCCTTTTTTCTGTTCTGAGAAAAAATTCTCCTTTTTTCTGTTCTGAGAAAAAATTCTCCTTTTTTCTGTTCTGAGAAAAAATTCTCCTTTTTTCTGTTCTGAGAAAAAATTCTCCTTTTTTCTGTTCTGAGAAAAAATTCTCCTTTTTTCTGCTCTGAGAAAAAATTCTCCTTTTTTCTGCTCTGAGGAAAAATTCTCCTTTTTTCTGTTCTGAGAAAAAATTCTTCTTTTTTCCGTTCTGATGAAAAAATTCTGTTTTCAGTTCTGAGGCGAAAAATTCTCCTGTTTTCAGTTCTGAGGCGAAAAATTCTCCTGTTTTCAGTTCTGAGGCGAAAAATTCTCCTGTTTTCTGTTCTGAGGCGAAAAATTCTCCTTTTTTTTTTAATTCCGTTCTGAGGCGAAAAATCCTCCTTTTTTCCGTTCTGAGGCGAAAAAATTCTCCTTTTTTCCGTTCTGAGGCGAAAAATTCTCCTTTTTTCCGTTCTGAGGCGAAAAATTCTCTTTTTTTTTTAAGTTCTTTTTCCCTTCTGACCCGAAACCTTCTGTTCTCTCGCAGTTTTTCGGGCCTTACACCAACAACACCCTGTTCGAGACGGACGAGCGTTACCGGCACTTGGGGTTTTCCGTGGACGACCTCGGCTGCTGCAAAGTCATCCGGCACAACCTCTGGGGCACCCACGTGCTGGTGGGGAGCATCTTCACCAACGCCGAGCCCGACAGCCCCATCATGAGGAAACTCAGTGGCAATTAAAGCCCCTTGGCACCCTTTGACTTGATGATCCTCTCCGAGGAAATGCCACATTTTCAAGTGTTCTTAGGTAATAAAGTAGCTGTTATTTATTTTCAGTCTTTGTGTTCACCGCACGTGACTTGCAAAGATGAATTGGCAGCATCCAGACAGATCCTTTTGTGCCACACAGATTTCAAGCTGTGAGTTTGCTTCATCTTAAATGAGTTTAAATATACAAGTACACAGTTATCTGCATTTCCTTTTTTAATTTTATCACACAAGCCACACTTCTCAACCATTTTGTCTTTCAGTGTCCAACAAATCTGCTAAATTTCTAGGAGTTCTGCCACTTAATCATTTCAGTAAGTGGCAAAAAAAAGTGGAATAAGTAATAGAAGTAATAAGTCACCACATGTGACTTAGAAAGATGAATTGGCAGCATCCAAACAGATCTTTGTGTGGCACAGGAGTTTGCAACTGTTTTCACCCTGACTGAGTTTAAACATAGTTACTTGCATTTTATTTTTTAATATCATACAAGGCACACCTCTCAACCACCTTGTCTTTCAGTGTCCAACAAATCTGCTTAGTAATAAAAATCCGGATGCCACTGAAGTTTCTAGGAATTCTGCCACTTACTGAAATGAGTAGCTGGTAAAAAATAAAGTAGAATAAGTAGTAAAAGTAATAGGTCACCACATGTGACTTAGAAAGATGAATTGGCAGCATCCAAACAGATCCTTTTGTGCCACACGAGTTTCCAGCTGTGAGTTTCCTTCATCTTAAATGAGTTTAAATATAAAAGGACATAGCTAACTTTTATAATTTTATCACACAAGCCACACTTCTCAACCATTTTGTCTTTCAGTGTCCAACAAATCTGCTTAGTAATAAAAATCCTGATGCCACTGAAATTTCTAGGAATTCTGCCACTTACTGAAATGACTAAGTGGTGAAAAAAAAGTGGAATAAGCAATAAAATTGTGCTCTCAGAATATAGAATTTTATAAAAACTACAGAAGTTAGACTAATCACTCAGTGTTTTAAAATGAGAATATTGAGATAAGCTCTAAATACAAGTAATGCTTCAGTAAGGAAGTGTTCACTCAACTGCTACATCCACAGACTCCATAAAAAGTCTTAAATTACTCTAAAATCAGTCATCTCTTCTTGTTTTTTTTGTCTTCATGGTGCTTGGGATTTATTTTCTCAGTGTTAGCTAAATATATTTAATTAGTTTATATATATAAAGGTAATTTAAAGTTGCTTTTGTAACTTACTTAGGTCATTAAATACAGGGGGGGAAAAAAAAGATAATAGAGCAATGCCTGGATATCATCATTGTTTTCCTGGACTCTGATGCAATTTAGACTTGTCTCTGGAATTTTGAAATGCCTGTGCAAAGAGCAATTATGATCAATTAGTGCAATTATAAGAGGAGGGTTTCAGTAAATCAGTTCAGGCTCTTCAGGGATCACATAAACAATCAGATCAGTTGAAGGTACTGGGGGAAGAACAGGGAAGACATTTCAAGGCACCTGGAATACCTGGAATTTCAATGCCTTGAAATTTGGCTCCATAGATGAAGGAATAAAGTAGATTTTAATCTCATCACAGTTTTGGGGCCATTCTTTATGACACCCCTGCAGTCATGTAACAATGGGAATCCTTCAGTCTTGACTCCATCAAGCTGAATTTCGAGGATAATGACTGCCCAGGATGAGGATCCAAGAGTTTCAGCTTCCTGTCAGGTAGCCTGGGATTTTATCCTTCTGTCTTTTCCCAGTGTTCACCAACACCATGGATTTAAACCTTGTCCTAGGTGTGTGTAGTTCTTCTGTTCCCTACTCAGGTCTCAGCCAGTTTCCACCAAAGTCCTTTTCTTGGCTTTAATGGCTTTAGAACCAGATCCTTTCCCAAGTGCCTGTCCCTGTCCTTGGGAACTTTGCTGGATCAGGGAGGTGGAAGCGAGGAAGCCTTTCCCCTGGAGAAGTGAGTGCTGTCCACCCTGAATTCCCTCCCAAAGCCAGCAATTCCAAGGTTGTCCTACTCACCTTCCCTTCACTGGCTCTACTCTGCCCACATTCCAAGGTTCAAGTGTGTGGCTGCTGGGGCAGGATTTGTTTTTCCCTTTGTCCTGGAATTTGTGCTGTATTTCCAGAGCCCCAGTTCTTGCCCTCTGCTCTGCTGTCCAAGAAAACTGTCACTTCAAAGTCTTTTATTGCTGTTTGATTTCCTCAATCTCGTCAAGAGGATTAAAAAAGCTTGAGAAGCTGCAGCATGTCTTGTCTGTTTGCAAAATACACATAATTTTGGTGAGCACAAACGAGCTCATGGGATAAAAGAGGGATGGTGTCTTGCTGGACTCGGGGAGAACTTTGTTGGGTAAATATTAGAAAAATCAAGTTGTGAAAGAGTTCATATATATTGTAAATATCCTGACAACTTGATGTTACCTTTCCCTGTACTTCCTGTGTTTTAGAAAGGGTGGGAGCTGTCAGGTTATTCCAGTTCAGCTTGGGATGCTCATTTTTAAATTCATGTGAAGTTTTGTCCTGTAAAGGATTTTTCCTTGTCAGAAACCTCACTGGAAATAACAAGAGTTTTGCCTTCAGTGATATTAATGTTTCATGCCAGGATTTGAAGGGAGGGATGATTTCCTGATATTTTTCTAAACAGAACTTTCTCCTACATATTAATTCCCAAAAGAGCTATTCCAGTTCTATTCCCCTCCCATCAGAAGAGCCCAAACTGTGTGTTAATTAACTATATTAATATACTAGGAAATAAAAGTCCTTGAATGCAGTGTAACTGAACTTCTGATAATAAAAGCCAGAACAACTTTCAGAATTACAAAATGAATTCCTTTTTAGGGGAAGAAAGGTAAGGTCACATTTTCCTGCCTGATTATCTTCGGGTCTTCAGTGATTGGGATCTTTCCACGTGGACACTCCTCAGGTTCAGACTTGGTGATCATTTTTAATCAGACTTCAGTAGAAATGTTGAGGTAGAAGCCCCAAAAATGTGTGTTCTCAGGAACTGGCAAGTTAAATGTTCAGTGTAAGAGCTCGTTGTCAGAGCTGTTTGTTACCTCATCAACACCAGGTGGGGATTTTCCAGGTTGGGATGGAGGAATCTCTTCCAAATCCTCTGCTCAGCCACTTGTGTTCAGGGAATTCGTTGCTTTATTCATGAGATCCTCGTGCCACAGTGCAGGATTTACAGCTCAGCTTTATGTTCAGCCCTGCTTAACTTGGGAGAGAGCAAAGAAACTGGGCTTTGGAGTTAAAAAATTAACACTGTACACGTGGAGGGAGTAAAAACCCCGTTAGTGATGAGGAGCTGAAATACAAGAGCGAAATAACTGCCCTGCCTCATGTGCCTGCTGCTTTTAAAGCCTCTTTTTATTAAGAACAGGAAAAAAGAAGCTGGGTCATGGAGCAGCTCCCATTTCTAAGAGCATAAACAGCAAAGAACAATATTCCCCTTCCACTGGCAGCCACCTGGCTGGAAAAAAAAATCCCGAGGGTCAAAGAGGGGAGAGGGGCCCTTTGCTGTGCCTGCCATCTTGGCTGGGGGCTCCTTGCCCTTTCCTGCTAATTGAGGTGTCATTCAATAAGGGATCCTGCAGTTCCTAAAGCCCAGGAAAGCCAGGTGTAACTTTAGACAGCTCCAGGAGCTGATCCAGAACGGAGAGGCCGCGGGATGGGAGTTATTTGTCACAGGAACATGCTCTGGGAGCTTATCTTGCTCCGGTGGCAGCAAAAATCAGGGGGAGGTCTGGATGGCTGATGAAGTTCTCTGGCCAAAAGTTTTAATGGCAGGCTCAAAACTTCAGTCCATCAACCCTTTAATAAGAATTAAATTAGCCCTGGGGAAAGGGAATAGTTTATTATATTTATTTTCTTCTAGTTCAAAGAAACCGCAGGAATTTTTTCTCTATATTAATGTTATTTATAATTTTCTACTGGAAATTCTGACTATTCTTTATGCAACTGCAATTGCATAAAGGAGATATTTTTGGACCAAAAATATGGAATCCCAGCTTGGATGGTTTGGGTTGGAAGGGACCTTAAAGTCCATTTAATCCCAACCCTGTGCCATGGACAGGGACACCTTTCACTACCCCAGGTTGCTCCAAGCCCTGTCCAGCCTGGCCTTGGACACTTCCAGGGATCCAGGGGCAGCCCCAGCTGAAGGGATCCTGCAATTCCTAAAGCCCAGGAAAGCCAGGTGTAACTTTAGACAGCTCCAGGAGCTGATCCAGAATGGAGAGGCTGCGAGATGGGAGTTATTTGTCACAGGAGTAACCCTCAAACCTGGTCTTGCTCTAAAAGCTGCCCAGTCAGGCTCAACTGACTGCACAAATCTGGATATATATGGGAAAACATCAATTTGGAAGTGATGCTGTTGCTCAAATAATTGGAAATAATTATGGAGTGGCAGCACCATTTTTATTCCTGGAGTGATTTGTGTGATCCAAGATATCAGAGCACACTTTGCTTGGTTTTCCCTCTGCTGCAGCTCTGGAGAGCAGCTCTCCCTGCAGTTTTCCTGAGGGAAACGTGAAAGCTGCTGGTTTAGACCTGTGTGGAATTGATTTTCATGGCTGCATGGAATAAAATGGCTGATGGATGCAGATAAGGAGATTATCGTTGTGTTGCAAGGTACACAGCATATATATAAGCATAAATATAAACATATTTCTGAATTTGTGTACTTTAGAAAAGAGGTGACAAACCCACAGTGCTGCCACTTAAAAGCTGCCCATGGGCCTGTGGCTGTTAAATTAATTCCTCCCCTTACTCTTGAGCTGGGACTGAGGAAGGAGAATGAACTGTATCCATGGGAATATCCATGGAATTCTGGCCCACAGAAGCTGTGGCTGCCCCATCCCTGGAAGTGTCCAAGGCCAGGCTGGAAGGGGCTTGGGGCAGCCTGGCTAATGGAAGATGTCCCTGGTGGAATAAGATGAGCTTTAAGATCTCTTCCAGCCCAAACCATCCTGGGATTCTATATTTTTGGTCCAAAAAATATCTCCTTTATGCAATTGCTGTGCCACAGCACCAACAGTCAGAATTTCCAGCAGAGAGAGATCTAATTATAAATAACATTAATACAGAGGAAAATCCCCGCAGTTTATTTGAAACAGAATAAAATAAACAAAATAAATTATTCCCTTTCCTCGGGGCTAATTTAATTCCAGTTAATCCCTAAATTTCGTGCAGCCTGGCACTGCTTTAGGGGGGACTTCTCCCTAAATCCAGGAGCTACATGCCCAGATCCACACACACTCCCAGCAGCTGCCTGGGGACAACAAGGGCAGCCTGTGCCAGCTGCAAGAATCACTTGTGTGTTGGCTTCTTCAGAGGATCCTGCTCTGGGATAATTCCCTTTGTTTCCAGGGAAATCAGGGCTTCCTTTGTCAGCAGCTGGTGGGTGACACCACTTAGGTCTGGGTGACACACTTAGGTCTGGTTTAAGGATGCAAAGCTGAGCTTTGCCCTGTTAACACACAGGTTTAACTCTCCAACCCGGTTACTTCTTAACCAGAGCTCTCAGTCTGAGCTGTTTGCTCACAATCCCACTCTAAACATTGCACTTAAGCACAAAAAAAAACTCTTAAAAAAGCAAATTTTAGCTTGGCAAAGCTGCAAACCACCAAAGCAACCCCTCCCTCACCCCGTGGTTACTGGTTTTCAGCAGGTGGGGAACTGGGGCTCAGTGTTCTGCAGCTTTGGGGTGATGGGACTCCCCATTCCTGCCCTTTCCCCTCCTGCTGCTCCTCTAATCCCCTCCACCAGCACAAACCCCTCAATAATCACTACCCATATTACTAATTATTAGTTAATTATTTCTTCCCCCTAGCCCTGAGCAGCTTGTCCCCATCAAAAAAAAAAAACCCAAACCTGTGCTGGGGTGTTTTTATTGAGCTGCTCAACTAATCCTGCCTCTCCCAAGAGGACTTAATCAAAGTTTTATTGCCTCCACACAGGTAAGTTGTGTCTGTGAGATGCTTTTGGCTCTGAATGCTGTGAAAATAATTTAAATTACTCTAAAATAATTTAAATTGCCCTGAGAGTATTTGGCTTTTGAGGCAATGAGGAGCCTGTTAAAGTTCTACAGGTTTTGGAGGGGATTTATCTGGGGCTGTGCAGGGGGGGGAGGAAGAAGAAGGAGACTCCAGGGTGGCATTTTTGTCAGTCTTTGCTGAGGAGCTGATGTGGTGACAGCAGAAAAAGCCTCAAGGTATCAGTGAACTCAAGTGTGGCTCAAACACTTGGGTGGTTTTGTGCCAGCTGGGCTTTCCCTCAGGGCTCCTTTTGCTGCTCAGCCCCAGGCTTAGCTCAGGAAAAACTGAATTTGAACCATCTTGAATCAGGTAACTTATTAATTTGAGTAGAAACTAAATGCTGAGGTGGTTATTTAGTAATTTCCTTTGGTTTCTTGCAGGATTTTTGAGATATTTCTCTCTTTATTTTGTGCAGTTTGCTCCCTCTAAGGGGAGGAGTGTTGTGTGTTTGAAGTCCAGAAATACATAATATTTTCATAATGCTGAAAAACAGAGGTTGGTGATGAATAGTGAGATAAGAAAAGAGGTGCAGGAGTGAGGTAGGTTTGTGTGGAAGTGTGGAAAAGGAAATGAGGGAGTGAGGGGAGAGGGCAGGATTGTTGCTGACTTGGTACTTTGGGGTCTGAGAGAGGAGAGAGGGATCAGGGAAGTTGGGAATTCAGAGGCAAAAGTACAGGTAATAACATCAGTAACTCCTGCATCCCAGTAGGAATCAAAGGAAATGCAGGTATTTAACCCCATCCTGTTATTTATGGAAACATCCAGAGCAACATGTGATTTTTTTAGCCCAGGAATTTTCCCTACAAACCAACACCCCCTGGTTGTGCTGCAGATTTGGGGTGATGGGACCCCCATTCCTGCCCCTTCCCCTCCTGCTGCTCCTTCTGGCAAAATAAATATATAAATATATAAATATATAAATACAATATAGATAAAATATAAATATATATAATATAAAAATATATATAAAATATATAAATAATACTAAATATTAAATATATAAAATAAATATATATTGTACTTATAGACAGGTGGACACTCCCATGTGTGTCTGGCTCTTGCAGGAATTGAGGGTTTATGTGGATGCACAGAAAGGCTGAAAAAAAATCTATATTTAATTGTAGAAATCCCCTATTAAAGAGGATTTTCACAAACAGAACTAATAGATGGGGGTGTTATTATTAATAATATTTAGCAATTTAAAAATAATTCCTCTCCCTGCCAGCTTTTTTTTACTGGTCAGGTTTTCTGCTGGCTCTGATGCTGGAAAATGGCTGCAGATTCAGGGGATATTTGGTGTTGGAAAGGGCCAGGGGAGGTGGTCAGGCCCAACCTGTGGGGCCAGCTGGGAAATCTGGGAGTTTAAAAAAAACACTGAAATATCAATGAGTTTAAAAACACTGAACTATCAATGAGTTTAAAAACACTGAACTATCAGTGAGCTGAATAGCAACAAAATGATAAAAAAATAGGTTCCAAAAAGCATCTCAATGACAATTTAACTGAAAAAAAGCTCTATTATTCCCAATTTAAAGTGCAGTGAATGAGGTTTTCTACTACACAGTAGCTCCTAGGATAAAAATTAGCTTTTTTTTTCTCTGGATAAATATCCCAACACCATCCAACAAGGAAATCCTTGGAAGCTGGGAGTGTTTGCCTTTATGGTAGATAAAGTCCATCTTTTTGAAGATATCCTGGAATTTTTTCAGCCTGAGGCTTGTAGGGTTGAGCTGCACTCGATGAAAGGTGTGAATGTTACATGTCTAGAACCTGGTGAAGATAAAAATGCTTTTAAAAGCTTTGCCCAGCCAGTTATTTCAACTTGGGTTTTGTGGGGCTGGGCTGAGTTTTGGCTGAAAATGGAGAAGTTGGTTTGGATCCCAAAAAATTTAAATATCAGGGATTAATAATTGGGAGGTTCAGCATCACTTTGGCTGCCTTGGGTAGGTTAAAAAGAGATAACAAAGTGTTTGTAATCCAAAGGTGCACTGAACACCAAACCACCAGAGAAGCTTATTTTGGGAGTATTGGGAATTTCAGGAGCTCTAAATCCATATTCTGTAGTTATCTGTGCTACCATAAATTGCATTTATTCCACTTAAAGCTGTGGGAATTGGGGCTGTGCAGAAACACTGTGAGCTGCCTCTGACCTAGCATTATCCACAAATAATTTGGAAACCTTTCCATCAGCTCCAGGAAGTTGTTTCCATCCAAGAATTGTTGGTTTCAGGAGTGGAAATGAGAAGTAAAGCCACGAAAACCCCCAGAACACGCTGGGACTAAATCAGTGTGACAGCACAATTATGGAGAACATGTTTTCCCAGAGCAGAGAAAGCAAGATCCAGGGGTCACAGATTAAACAGGAACCTCCTCAGACTTATTTTATTAAATAATAATTGTCCAACATGAAACAATTTGTACCCAACAACCACGGGAGCTCAACAGGGGAGGAACCATGGGAAAGATTCATTAACTACAGGGAGAGTTAAAACAAAATTCCTTAAATAGAGCTCCAAAAATTCTCTAAATACATCTCCACTTTTGGGGTTTTTTTGCTGGTAGGACAAAGGAAGAGAAAGGAAAAGGGATACAGGACAAGAGGTGGCACCTCATGGAAGATCAGGACTGGTGAGGACAATTGGATCAGACACCACCTCACATGTCGTGTGCATATTTAAAACATTTATTTATACAAATGTACAGCATTTACAAGAGTTAAAAAAATTAGACATTTCAAAGCAACAGCACAGACAGGGAGAACCTAAAAAATAAATATGGGGCAGCTCAGCATTTGTGTGGCTTAAAAACCCCCCGAGAGCTCGGTGGGCAGAGCAGGCACAGGGAGCTGCTGGTGCTGGGTGGGCTCAGTCACCTTAATTTCCTTTTTTTTAAGCTCAGTGTCCAAAATCCTCAGACCAGGAGGGAGCAGCTGAGCTGGGCAGGGCCCAGGGCACCAGCACAGCACAAGAACTGGGATTTTCTCCATCTGCAGCAACGTCCTGGTGGGAGCAAAGCTGGTGACGTGCTCAGGAGTGGCTCCTAAAACAGGTTTTGCAAAGCATTAGTCTTGGCTTAACACGTCTGGGAGCTGGACACCTTCAGTGGGGTGTATTATCCACATCCATCATGTGCCTGAGCTGAGGGAATTTAACCCTCCACCTTCACATGTAACAAATCAACCCCTGAAATGCCACTTTGTCCTCCACTGGTTCCAGAGGGAGTTGAAGTAATGGTTTGGTTTAATCTCTCTGCAACACCAATAACTAAGTTGGATCACTGGCATCCCAGAATTTGTGGGTAGAGAACCCAAAAATGTCTCTGGTCACAGAGATCCCACCTGGGAGTGCCCCCCAGCCAGCACCGAGCCCACCTCGCCTGACTGCAGGCACCACACCCTGCAGGAGGTGGGAGTGGTCCCAAAATCCAACATTTCATCAAGAAATCCTGCTGTTCCTGCAGCTCAGCCCTTGTGGTTCCACAGATTTAGCCCAGAGGAACCACAGGGAAGGGTTTTAAATAACAAACAAACTGCAAAATATGTGTCTTGTGTGAAGGCAGACTGGGAGAGCTGGGGGGGTTCACCTGGAGAAGAGAAGGCTCCAGAGAGACCTGAGAGCCCCTTCCAGGGCCTAAAGGGGCTCCAGGAGAGCTGGAGAGGGACTGGGGACAAGGGATGGAGGGACAGGACACAGGGAATGGCTTCCCACTGCCAGAGGGCAGGGAGAGATGGGATATTGGGAAGGAATTGCTGGCTGGGAGGGTGGGGAGGCCCTGGCACAGGTTGCCCAGAGAAGCTATGGCTGCCCCTGGATCCCTGGAAGTGTCCAAGGCCAGGTTGGAGCAAGCTGGACTAGTGGAAGGTGTCCCTGCTCATGGCAAGGGGTAGGATGAGATGGTCTTTAAGGTCCCTTCCAACCCAAACCACTCTGGGATAAATTGAGGGACAACACACAGAAAAGGCAGAAACCCAACTGTGAGCCCCTGCCCAAGGCAGTAGCTCAGCTCAGGAGGTGCCATCCCCTAAATACACATATTTAAAACTACAAGGCCCCCAAAATTAAAATGCAATCCCCTTAAAATGCCCAGCTGAGCTACCATAACCCCTGTCTGAGCCCTGAGGACAGTGAGGACTTGGGATACAGCCCAAGCCTTGAGCCCACCTCAGCTGAATCTTAAACTCTTCCATTTTGCAGGCTAAAATAATAATAGATATATAAATTAATGTCAGAAGTCACAACCCCCTTTGCCTCGTTCTCCCCCAGCCCCTCAGTACCTCAATTCCTTAGATTGCCTAAATACAGAGGAGGGGACAGACTTCAAGGAGGCTGCAGGGTTGATTTTTTTTGGGAATCTCCAGAGGCAGGTTAAACTTGCATAGAACAACAGATTGCAACAACCCTCTTAATATTGGAGATCTGTGAGCAAGTCACAGAAGGACTGAAAGGACACCAAAATGTCTGGCTGTGTGTGAGGTCAACCAGCACCCCCCTCAAAAAGGGTTTTATATTAAAAAAATTGAAAATAAACAGTGTTGGAAGGTAAGATTTCTAGTGGTGTATATATATATATATACACACACACACACATATATATATTTTTTAATAACAACACACTGAGGTTTCCAGCCTTTCCTTCCCCAGAGAAATCACCTGAAGGTCAGTGGGAAGCAAGTGCTGATCCTCCTCCTCTGCTTCCAAGAAACCTCCCAGAAGCACAAGTCCCAAGGCCACAAACCCCAGGACAACCCTTTGCATGCCCAGATCTTCAGATTCCTCATTTTTTCAAGGTATCCCACACACAGATTCTACTTTTTGGGACTCTCCAGGATCCCTTGACACAGCCTTTGGATTCCAACTTTGCCTTCCTTCATCTGCATTTCACTGTAACTCCCCCAGAAAAAGCACTTCAGGGCAAAAACATGCTGGAACTTGAGCTCAAGTTACCTTGGAGCCTGAGCAGCAAAAGATTAGCTCATAAAAAGACAATTTATGACTGTAATGGTGTAAAAAAATTAATTATAAAACAGTTTGATTTAACTTTAAGCAAGTCCATGATACCCTGCTTTTATTACTGACTTTGCAAACAAAGTTGATTCTTTATATATTTATATATATATTTCTGATAATTTATATATTACAGGCTCACTGACTTGCAAAACACCCATTTTTTTTCCTGGCAATATCAGCATTAAGAATCTTTTAAACACTTCAGACCTTACTCAACATAGAAAAATAAATATTGCATCCGAGATTTCCAAGCAAAACAAGCAACACAGGGCACCAAAACACGGCTGGGGTAGCCCAGACTTCATTAAATAAAATAACAGAGCTATTCAGGATCAGTTTTCTCTCTCTCATACTCTAGGGCTGGGTGCCAAAACAGGAAAATATTGTCCTAAATCAGCGTGGAGATGGTGGTTGGTGACCACCAGCCCCTCAGTGTGGGGATCCACCAGCTCTCCATCCTCCTCACACCTGAGGGTTGGGGATGACACACCTCTAATCACACCAGAACAAGGATTTTTTTGAGTCTTGCTGGTTCAGTTTATAAACTCCAGGGATTTTCTGTGGGGGGGCCCTGGGGGTGGGTCTTTGTGCCGTTGGACCCCTCGGGAGAAGCACCTTTGGGCACCACTGGTTGCTCCAAGCTCCTGCTGGTCCCTTGAGCTCATCCCTTCCAGGTTGCTGCTTCCTTGCTGCGAATTCCTGCCCTCTCCAAGAGGATCAGGAAGTGTGGGGGACACTGACTGTGTGTTATTTACTGTGGGTTCTCAAGCAGGTTAAGGAGACACTGGAATTAGTGCAGGGGGAGGTGACAAAGGGCCATGTCCAGTAAGTGATGATGTGAGCAGGGGTGTAGTACTTGGAAAGAACATTTCTTCACAGAGATAACACAGACATCAACAAATGTTAGGCTGGACTCGGTGTCTTAGAGGTCTTTCTCAACCTAAGTGATGCTGTGAAGAGCACACTGGATTCTGGGAATATTTTCCATGAGTTTCTTCAAAAAAACCCAGTAGGAACATGGAGGTTTTGATCCCATTCCGATCCCAGGCTTGGGAGTTCATGATGACCGAGAAACCAGGAGGAAAAGCAGCCTTTCAGAGCCAACTCCAAAGCTCCAGCTCTGCAGGGAGAGGTTGGATGTCCATGAGATGTTCCCGCCCGGCTCAGCTGCCCGGCCGGGCCACGTGTGGCATTGTCACCCAGAGCTGTGCTATAGTCACCCAGTGCTGGGCCAGCAGCCCCAGCCAGAGGCACACTGTGGTCAGCAGGACAGGAGGGGACAGTCTCTGGGCCTTGTTGAGGGGGGACAGGGTGGTGAACACGGCGTCTGTGGAGTTCTTGGGCAGGGGCAGGTTGCAGATGCTGCCCTCGCAGCAGGACGTGCACACCTGGGAGGAACAGGTCACAACTTGGTTTTTTGGTGAATAAAAACACAAGGAATATAATATGATATTTTTAAAGGAGCACAGTGGCCAGTCTGATGATTTCCCCCATTTTTTTCCCTCCCCCTCCCTTCTTTTTTTAATCCATCTACTGGCAGACCAATTTTTTCTCCTTTTTTTTGCCCCTCCTTTTTTATCTTTCCCAAGAGAAACTTCGTTTCTGAGAATGCTGATTTATAGAATCACAGAATCAACTGGGTTGGAAAAGACCTCTTTGCAGAGGTTGTAGAGCCAGAAGGTCCCCCCTGAGCCTCCTTTTCTCCAGGCTGAGTCCCCCCAGCTCCCTCAGCCCCTCCTGCTGCTCCAGCCCCTCAATATCCTTCCTAAACTGAGGGGCCCAGAACTGGACACAGCACTCGAGTGCCCCTCACTGGTGCCCAGTTCAGGGGCAGGATCCCTTCCCTGGTCCTGCTGCCACACTATTCCTGATCCAGGTCAGGATGCCCTTGGCCATGGAACCAGTCAGGCTTCTGTCAGACCCCAATTCCCAGTTATTAGATGGAATAAAAAAGCAGTTTTTTCTGCCATACCTTGTACTCTTCATGCTTTATATACGTGCATCCTGTGGACAGACAGTCCTCCAGTGGCACACAGCGTTTGGTGACAGACACACTCTCCCCAGTGACTTTCATCATATGTTGGCTAAAGCAGTACCTTGTACCTGCAAAAAAACAGAAAAAATGTGTTTATCTGTCAAATTCCAGTTTTCTGATAGGCTACAAATAGGAAGAAATAGGAAAGAAGCCTTTAAAAAAAAATATTCCCAATACCTGTTTAGGTCTGAAGCTTATTTTCATTTAGGTGAAAAGATTTAATATATAAGTATATACAATGTACAACATAAAATAGATACTTTTAGATAATATATTTTTTATATTTTTTTACTGGTTTCATGCAGCATCATTAATTCTGTGGAACTGGGGTTTGCCCCAGTGGAGACAATTTTCCCTATATCCTAAAAATCTGGGCAAGTTGTCCTTGGGCTCCTGCACAGCCTGGAGAAGATCCTTCACCTTCTCTGTCCTTCAATTTTATCATACATAAAATAATGCCAGAATACCTGTAGAACACTCAGGAGGATTTAAGTATTTCTCAGTTTTTCCAGGTTTTGGAAAAAGCACCATGGCATGGGCTGGTATTCCTGCTATTCCCACTGCACCTTCTGCTCATCCCCAACAGGGACCATCCTCTTCCTCCTCCTTTTTTAAGCCATTTCTCCAGTGACATCTGTAAACCACACCAAAAATTCCCAGCAGAATGACTGACAAATGCTGTGGTCATTCCCAAGCATTAAGAATTCAGATTTATTTCCTGCTTTAGTCATTAAAGAGAAGCTGAAGGTGCTGCTCCCCTTCTTCCAAGCACTCCAAGCTGAAAACACTGGATTTTCAACACAAAAAAACACACCATTATATATTTATCCTCTAAATTATACATTTCTTTAATTAATCCATCTAATTGTGAATAAAACTGTTGTTTCCACAGGGGGGAAAAGGAGGAGCATGGTGCATTTAAAGCCCCCATTCCTGCCCAGCCCTGGTTCCCAGTGGGCAAACCCTGCATTCCTCTCGTGTTTTAGGCATTCAGCAACATCCCAGCAAGCTTGTGGACTGAACATGTCATTCTTTAGGCAATAAACCCCCCCAGATATCTGTCATATCTCTGACCTGCTCTTGACTCAAGTGTGATATCACAGAACAGACTTAACTTATCACCGGGGGATGGAGTCTCTCTGTGTGCTGTTTGCCTTCATTCCCAGGGCTTTTGATGTGTTTTCCAGCCTCTCCTGCCCTAAAACTCACGGTTTTACCCCAAGGAGAGCACCCTCTGTGCCCCAGCTGTGAGCTCCTCCCAGGACTTTGCCTGGAAGTGCCATTCCCAGCAATTCTGAGCTTTCTCATCCCTGCTCTGGCAGTGGAGTTTCCCCCTGACCAGTCCCAGATGGAACAAATAAAACTTCCAACATCCTCTCTCAACAACTCTTTTAAGGCTGTTTCATTCTTTCTTCCTTCCTTTCCTCTAGAAAATATTGTGCACTCATCTTGGAGATACAGATTTTCCTGGCACAGAACACCAGGCACAGGAGAGGCTGTCACCTTCCTGCAAGGCTACACACAAATCCACAGTAAGCCATAAAATCCACTCATTCCAATGAAAATTAACTTTTACTCTCTTCTCCAGGCACTCCAAGTGTAAGGATTGAGCCAGAGAACACTGGGAGAGCCCAGAAGAAAGTAAAGGAGGGGAACATCAAGCCCTCCTGCCCAGAGGGATGGAGGAGGAACTCCAGGCTGAGCTTGTGAAGACCATGGACCCAAAACTTTTACCAAAAATAACAAGAGAAATTTAGAGCAATTAAAATCAAACACTGCAGCGTGAAAGTTGATGCTTCTAAGTAATGGGGATGCTCTGGACACACCAAAGCACAGTTTTCCTCTCCCTTAAACCACCATTTGTCACTGATTTCACTTTCCAGATCAGAACTGGGTTTGCTAAGGTCATTCCTGCTGCTTGTTTCTAAAGGCAGACCCTGCAAGTCACCCTTTTCTCCTTGCACACAGCCACCTAAATACCCCCTTCTCCTGTCAAAACAGGGAGTGTCTGGGAATATTTGTCTCATCCCATGCCAGGCAGCCTGAGCTCTTTTATTGTTGTTGTTGCTGTGCTGATTTCAGCTGAAAGGAAACCAATTCTGGGACAGATAACGTGCTGCAAACATATCTGTGTCCCCACACAGGGCAGGTCAGGGCCTCCCTCCTTCCAAAGTAAATATTTTCTGAGGGCACTTGTCCCAAAACAGACCCAACTCAACTAAAGGGGCATCACAGGTTGGATAATCTTAATGTCTTGGGAGTGTCTCAAAAGAGTAGGAAGGGAAGGGGAGGTCTGGGGATCTCACCAGTGCCTGGATATGATATTTGAGTGCCTGTATTCCAAAGGTTTTCCTGAGTTGTTCCAAAATTCAGACTCCAAGGGGAGTTATGAGATCAAACCACTGAAAATACCAAAATTCCAGCCTCAGCTGCCCTGAGCGTGGGCTCGTGCCCAAGGGGAGGGAAGTGAACAAAGGCAGAACCAGGTCTGTATTTCCCAGTAAATGAAACACAACCTTTAAAAATACACCCCTGTGAGGGTAGGCAGGCCCTGGCCCAGGTTGCCCAGAGAAGCTATGGCTGCCCCTGGATCCCTGGAAGTGTCCAAGACCAGGTTGGACAGGGCTTGGAGCAACCTGGGCTAGTGGAAAGTGTCCCTGATTGGAACAAGATGGGCTTAAGTCCCTTTGAACCCAAACCATTCCACAATTCCACGACTCTATAAAATAAACATCCCCCGATTTAATCCCCAGCTGAACCAGAGGAGTGCAGGGAAGAGATGAAAGTCCTAAACTTCATCCAGCACAGAGACAGAAAAGCTTAAAGGATTACTCCTATCGCTTACACATCTTCCTTTACTGGGGAGACTTCACAGGCAAAAGGAGCAGAACCACCAGATCTGGGAATACCAGGGGCTCAGCGTGGCCTGTGGCAGGAACAGGGAGCAGCAGTGGGAAGGTGGGTTTAATTAAACACTAATTAACGTTACCTCTGGGACAGTAGACATCCGGAGCCCAGCGGTTGCACTCGTAATTATCCGCGGCCCTTTCGCAGGTGAAACACTTAAATCCCCGAGGATACGGCGTGGCTGGAAGGAATGGATAACATGGAGTTAAAATGAGCCTGGTAATCTGCTTCCATGGTGCTTTTCACGGGCACACAGCAACGTTTGTTCTCTTCAGATCTGGTTTTCTACAAATACACACCTGTGAGCTTCGGCAGGTTGGGCCTGATTTGGAAAACCCTGTCACTTATATGTATATGCAGAGGCACTTTTAGGTACATATGGACTCGTTTCAGATGTGTTTTTACCCAGCAGACTGACTTCAAAGGGAGTTAATGTGAGCAAGGAACACTTATTCCCCTGGAATCAGAGCTCACATCCAACACTGCTGCTTTATGGGTGCTGATAACAAAATATCAGATGGATTAAAATACTCTGGAAAATTTCCCACCGAGGAAAAGAGCTGCTCCTGTTGAAGGCTGATGTTCCCAAAAGGAAGAAAAATCACTGTGCTGAACCTCCAGCTTTCACCAGCAGCCTCTGTTCTAATTTCTCTTGCCAAACAAAGAGCATAATTCCTTAAGTGCTCTCCTGGCAACACTTCTGGAGCACCTCCAATGCTTCTTCAAGGTGCTGCCACCTTCTCAGAAGCCAAACGGTGAACAGGTCATGTTTATCTTCATGGGGTGAAGTAAACTGAACCTTCACAGCCCCATGGATCACATCTTAACCCTCCCTCCTCTTCCTCTCTTTCCCTTGTCCCTCAGCTCTGGGCCAGAGTCACCTGGGAGCATCTCTGGTGGGGCTGGTGCTGCCCTCAAGGAACAGCTTGGGGTGGGAAAACACATCAGCACAGACTAAATTTATCCCTGTCACTGTGGACTGCTGGTTGTGGTTATGGTGTAAAACTAGAGTTTCATCCTGCTTGTGCAGAATATAAATTTTCCAGCCAAATGCAGGAAGTAGTGAATTTTCTCTGGGAAGAGATGGCAGGAACAGCTCCAGAAGCACCCTCTTCTCATGGAATTCACTAAGTTTGTGCCTGATAAAGTGAATAGACTAGTGAGAGTCCAGGGAAGAGCTAAAGATGTCCAACTCTGCTACAGCATTGCTCCAGGAGTCGCTGAGATCAAGCCAGGAGCTGCTGGTGCCACAGCTGCTAATAGTGGCGTTTGGCCCTTGCTCTCAGCTATCCATGTGCTCAGGGTCCGTGTGGCCATGGTCTCCTGGACAGGGAGATTATTGAGGGACAGAAAATAGTGAACTAAAGGCTCCTGACATGCCCAGCAGCTGCCTGTGACCCCAGCCTGTCCTATAAACCCTGGTCTGGTTTTACGTGGAATCATAGAATGGCTTGGGTTGGAAGGGAAATAAGGGGTCATTTTGTTCCAGCCCCTGCCATGGGCAGGGACACCTTCCACTAGCCCGGGTTGCTGGGTTAATTCAGAAGGAAAAACCTTGAGGTGGGTCCAGAGAACTTGGTTCTTCTTGCACACCAACTCGGCTCCATGAGTGTGGGGACGTGCGTTTACCCTTCGCTCTGCTCTCAGCTCCACCCTGACGTGTGTTTGCCCTTGTCCCTGCCCTCACTCCCCCCCGAGGTGACTTACTGGAGGGGTGGAGGTAGACGATGTCCTTGCGGGTGAAGTCGCGGCCGTGGGCGCTGAGCAGGCCGAGCAGCAGCAGCCAGGCCGGCGCGGGCGGCGGGGCCATGGCCCGGCGAGGACGTGCTCATGCGGCGGCCGAAACACCTCCCCTGGGCAAGAGCAGAGAGCAGGGGTGAGCACAGCAGAGCCACCAGGAGCAGGGCCACCACCTCAGCCCCGGCAACGTGACCTCGGCAAAGGCACGGCCACACGGTCACGGAATCCCAGAATGTGCTGAGCTGGAAGGGACCCACAGGGACCATCCAGTCCAACCCTCAGCCCTGCACAGGACAGACCCAAGAGTCACCCCCTGTGCCCCAGAGGATCATCCAAACCCTCCTGGAGCTCTGGCAGCCTTGGGGCTGTGCCCACTGCCCTGGGGAGCCTGGGCAGTGCCAACCAGCCTCTGGGGGAAGAACCTTTCCCTGAGATCCAACCTGAGCCTGCCCTGACACAGCTCCAGCCATTCCCTGGGTGCTGTCCCTGCTCACAGAGAGCAGATCTCAGTCCCTGCCCCTCCTCTGCCCCTGCCCAGGCAGCTGGAACTGCACTGAGGTCTCCCCTCAGTCTCCTCCAGCTAAACACACCAAATTGCCCTCAGAGTCCTCACACGGCTTCAAATCAAGGTCCTTCCCCACCCTCATTGCCCTCCTTTGGATGCTCCCCTGAGCCTTCCACCGCCCTCCCATGGGTCAGGCAGTGGTGTTCATAAATCATAATAAATTCATTTAAATTAATTAAATGAATTAAATTAAAATAAAGAAATAAAATTATTTAAGTTACATGAACAAGTTATAAATTTGTAAAAAATAATTTGGCATAGAGATTCCTGGCACTGCCTGGGAAAAGGGCGTGGACAAACCCTCTCCTGGCTGGAGAGCTGCAAACAGGAGCCAAGGACAAAGGTGGTCGACTTTGTCACTGTTTAGAACTTAAACAGTCAGAGACTGGTTGGCAAAAGCCTCAGTAGGATGTTGATAAAGTCATGAGAGACTGTGCTGTGACAGGATTTAACAGCTGTTAGAGAGTAATGGAAAACTGCAGGATTAGACCAGGAAGAAAGGAAACAGTAGGTGGAGATCCATTGGGATATCTGGGAGAGCAGTGGTGGGTCTCCCCCAGCCACTCTCCAACCCAACTCCACCCCACAACTCCAACCCCAGCCCAGGCTCACACCCTCCACCAGTGTACAAACCAGGAGCTCCACATCACTTCCCACATATCTCAGGGAAGCTGAGGAGCTCCAGCTGCTGCAGGGGGGCTCTGCCTTCACCTGGCTGCTGTTCATAACACAAAGTGACCACTGCTTTCTCCTCATCCGTGCTCCAAAGGGTCCTATTCCCTCTGTGACGCCGTTGACCCACAACACAACGTATTTTTTCCCATGTTCCTGACTGATGGGAACTGATGTGAAATCACCCCCAAAACAGCTTTCAGGAGCACCCCAATCTGTGGGGAGCCATCCAGGAGTAGACAATGCTAATACATCATTAAATATGTGGCTCATATTATTAGAAGTCCCTACAAATTATGACAGTGCCTCAAAAACCAAACGGGACAGGAAAATCCCAGGAGGACGTAGCTGCTGAGCCAGGCAGGAGCCACTGGTTTCCCTTGGAATCCATCCACAACACACAGGGTTGGGATTTTTCTTCTCCCACCCAGATTGACCAGGAGATCTGCAATACCCAGATATTTCCCAGGCACCTTTGAATGTGTGCTAACTGTTCTTTAACAAATATTTTGTGTTGGTTGTTTTTCAGGAAAGATGTGCCGGGGGTGGGGACCTTCCACCTCTGCCTCCAAATGTTTGTCTCACAGCAGAGACCACACAGGCCCAGCAGCACAAAGGCCATCGGGGTGGGGGGGTGGTTGTCGTTGTCCTTGCTCTGGTGTGCAAACAGCTCTTTTATTAAAACACAGTGAAATCCATAAAAATAGTGAGGAGAACAGATAACACACAACGTGGTGCATTAAATGTTGTTGTTTTAACCTTCTGAGAAGGAAATGCCAGTTTTCCCTGGGTTTACTCCACAGATGCCTATCAGGCAGGGGAAAATGAAAGCCTGATTGGAAGCAGACAGGAAGTAAAACAAACCTCTCCCAGCCCTGTGGAAGATGAAAGGAATGGGTCCAGCAGCTCCACGTGGGGTCTGGAGGGAAAGCTCACAGCAAATCCGTTTGGAGCCCACCTGGGTGAGGGAGGTATGTGCATGGATTTGGGACTGAATAGTCCTGAATTTTTGAGTTCCTCATGGATCCAAATGGACTTGGAGCTGGTCAAATGCTGACATCACCCTGATGCCCCTGAGCTGAGGACAACAGAAGCCATCAGCTGTACAAGCAGCAGCGCTGGGTAAACATGTTACACTCCAGGAGATTTCACTTCCAGAACATGGATCTGTGCATAACACAAGTCACATTGATGCTCAGTGTGGAAACAAGATGTTTTTGGGCTCCTGAGCCCAGTTCCTCCATCATCACACACAAATCAGCCTCTCTGCTCGTAGCTCAACCAGAGCCACTCAACCCAACACATGGATATTGCTCAGTATTCATACCCTTAAGATAACAAAGGTTTGGAGGGGAGATTGATTTTGGGATTATTTTTTTATCCCAAACAACTCAAGGCAGATTTTACAAGCCCCACTATTCCTTTCCAGACATCAGCAGTTTGCAGTGAAACCGTGGGTTCATGTGGTTGCAGCCGCAACCCTGAGCTATAGCCCCCAAAAATTGGGATTCACATCCCAAAGAGAGGAGCTCAGCTCAGTGCTAATCAGTAACCAGTGATTAACATATGGTTTCAACATAAAGGACAAACAGAGCCACAGAATCATTAAGTCTGGAAAAGACCTCCAACATCATCGAGTCCAACCATAATATTTTAACCAATATTTTAAATTCGAACATAACAAGGTTAAAACAACGGCCTGAATTCCTCCCAAGTGCAACAAGACAAGAATTTGTTGAGTTTGCTCATCCCAACCACAAAAAGCTTTTGTCTTTGCAGTGCTGATCAAAGCCTTCCAGTGGAGGACACCGGTTCTCCCTCTCTCGCACACGCTCCCTTTTGTGGCAGCGATTGCTGATTCAGCCCGTCTCCAAACCCTGAGAGCACTTGCCTGCTCATCAGATTCAGAGGACGAGTGGCTGTTAGTCCTGCCTGAAAGGGTGGCAGAAATCCTCCAGCTGCTCTCTAAAAATGCTCACATCATGCCTCTCGTAATTGCAAAGAGCTTAATTGCCGACACCGCTTATAATGAGAAAGAACCGTGAATGAGTACGGAGAATTCACTTCCCATCTCTATTTTGTATGTCTGGAACATTTAATTGCAGGCAGAGAATTCAAGTTAGAAACTCTGTGGGTTACAAAATGATCCAGGGCAAGGCCAGCAGAGCCAATATTTTGAATTATGGCACTTGGTGAAGTAGAAAGTCTTTAGTGACAAAACACCTGCCACAGAGGGCACATCCCCCCTGCTCATTCCACACACACAGGTAGTATAAAAATAAATAGGTATTTATGCATTAACTACTGTCAGAAACCCAAATACTCAATATTTCATAAATATTTTGAGCATAAACACATGGGTTCACACAGTTCTCTCTTTCATGAGGGGCAAAACACAGGTATAAATATGTGACATCCACCCGAGAAAATGTTCATTGATGCTTAAGGTGATAACGACATTTCACAGAGAGTGGAACAGCAGGAATGTTTTCAATAAAAGCAACTATAAAACATAAAAAAAATATTCAATAATTACTGTTCAGCACACTCATCCTCCCTGGTTTTTTTACACCCATGCATAAAAATAAAAATCTAATTGCTTTTAAAGGACTAGATAATATAATATATATATAGATAAATGTATATAGATATATATATATGGATGCACTATCTTAAAACCTGCAGACATTTGACCCCCCCAAAAAATAGATTTAGTTCCCAAAATGATCCTAAATGATATTTTTCCTGCAATGCTGGATTCTCCTCAGGAAGCCTCGAGGAGGGTTTTGGGGGCATCTGGGTGTGTTTTAGGGGTGACCAGGGAGGTTTTGGGGCACCTGGGAGGGTTTGGGGGGTCCCCAGGGAGGTTTTGTGGGTATCTGGGTGTGTTTTGGGGTACCTGGGAGAGCTTTGGGAGTGCTCAGGGAGAGTTTTGGGGGTGCCCAAAGCCCTAAGAAGCCTCACCAAAAGCACAAAGACTTTTTCTTCTGCTCCTTCTCATTCATGACTTCCACCAAAAGTGCCAAACTTCACAGAAAAAAATGGTTTTTCATGGAGTTATTGGTGCTGGATCAGCTACCCCAGGGCTAAACCTCTGCTGGCAGAACCTCTCCGGGGCACGGGCACAGATTTTTTTCCTTCTGGATTAACCCGGCTCCTTTCCAGGCTCCTTTCCCAGCCTAATGGAACCTGCTCTGAATCCGCCACCGGGCTGCAGTTTGGGGCCACATCACATGGCATTTAGATCATACAGTCTGTTTGGGAAAGGTCCTGGGCGCTGACACAGAAATCCTGGTTCAAACTCCATCTCTCCAGCTTCCCCAGCACCTTTCAGTCGGAAAGGCATCCCCATCCCCGGGATTACTCCTTCCTGCCCTTTGCCCCGACACGGCGCTATGGAGATGAACCACTGGAGGCCCCGAGCAGAGCCCAGTTGCCCATTTGTCAGGTCTCATTAGGGAGGTGACATCTCATCCTCGTTGTCACCACCGCTGGGACAATGGAAGGTCCCCGTCCTGCGAGGAAGGACAGGGAGCCCCGGAGCAGAGGCGCTGCCGGATGGATGTCAGACTTCCAGTCTGGGGGAGAAGTGTTGATGGAGGAGACAGTTATTTTTAAGGATGTGTTTGTCCCTCCTGTCCCTCTCACAAGCTCAGCAGATACCTCCTAACTGACCATGACTGAAACCACTGCCAGCTGCAAGTTTGCAGGAAATACACCATTTCAGGGGGAAAAATGGAAAAAAAAAAAAAAAAGGAGCCAGACACCAAATCTTCCCATACAGACACTTGGACAAAGCCAGGCATGAAAGAATTCCCAGTTCATGGGCATTTCTGTGGTTCTCTTCATGAACCTACAGCACAGGCTGCAGTGGGCAGTGTCCCTGCACCTCCCTCCCATGGGAGATGGAGCATTTCCCTGCTCTCCCTGGCATCTAATGCCGTAGGAGGTTGATGATTCTGCTGAAATCTCACCTCAACCTTCCTTCTGCATCTCCTTCTTGCTGTCTAGGCCACCCTCCAAGTACCTACGAGGTTCCTACCTTATTTCACCTTGACATTTTCGCTTATGGAAGAGCCTCCACCTCAGAACGCCCCAAAGCAACGCTGCCCTCAGCTAAACAAACCAGCAGGAGCAAGTAAAAGTTCCCTCCCAGCAGGACTCACCAGCCCTAAAGCAGCAGGCACAGCATGTCCAAGCAGCAACATCTGTGAGAAACTGCAGAGACCTCGGCGCGAGTAATTTGCTCTCGCGAACTCCGCTGTGCGGGGTCAGCTGGGCCATCCCTGCCCTGGGTTAGGATGGCTGTTCACCAGGGAGAAATGAAGTTATGGGAGCTCCAAGCAGCATGACAAGGCTGGAAGATCTGCTCCCGGGTGCAGGGTCTCCCCAACAGGAATTCCTGCTCGTGCACAACCCCAGCGGGATGTTCCCAAATAACGTAAGAATTCACTCAGCTGATTTTTCTCCCAGTTCACAGCAAGCTGCAGGTTGGGGTTTCCATGACTGAATCTACAATATTTGGATTCATTTGCATCTCTCCACAGCTTCAGAATCCAAGCCCAGCTCTCTGCCTGTGTCACCTCATCACTGTCCAGAGACAAATCGGAATGGCAACGGAACCTTTCCCATCTGCCGACTGTGGATCCCAGACAACAATCCCAGAGACTATTTGCAGCTTCTCCAGCTCTAATTGTACTTTTCCCTGTTTTCCTCTATCCCACTTAACCTTTTTCCTACTTTTTTTTTTATTTTTGTCTGTTCTGTTAGTTTCTCTTCTTTTAGTTCCCACCACACATATAAGAAAGGTTCTGAACAAAAACTGGAATTCTTATTATTGTTTCAAAATCCAGCTTCTCCCCACGTGCCATTTAGAGGCTTTTCCTTGCAGTTTTTCCCCAGGAATGGTTAAACATGTCTCCTCATAACTTGAGACATAGTGAAGCACATCCAGCTTGGATCTAAAGAACCTCTTGGAGAAGGGCTTCGCTGCCTCTCCTCAATTACAGTAAGCAAGAGTAATTAAACAATCAAACACAATTAGTGCACAAATTACTCCCAGAAATCTAATCGCCTTGCTGCCAATTACCAAGCCTGGAGTTCATTGAGCTAAAAGCCCATGTCCTGGGCAAGTGAAGGGGGGGACAATATGTTCCCTCTCACACCGCCTTCCCTCGGGTGCAATTTAATCTTTACCAGGATGTGATTCCAAGATTATTTTACCAGCAGCACGTTGCTTCTGTTTCCAACCTGAAATACTTCTATTTTCAGTAGTAAAACTTTTCTTGGGTCTCATACAAACCCCTGTTCACGTGTCCTTTGGATAGTTCAGCTTCAGATAAACACAGAGAGGGGATGGAACAGAGATATTTCACCTGAGTAGTTCAGATAAGTCATATTTGGCATAAATTAAGGGGAAAAAATTAACTTAAAATCAGCAGGGCATGATGTTCATATGAGAAAACAGAATTTCTGCAAATTAATTGTCCAGCTGAGGAGATATTAAAAGTTAGGCATAATTCATTCCATAAGGAACACACAGTGGTGCAGGTACACCACTATTTTTATTTTTAAATTACACAGGGTATTCAAACCCCTGACCATAAACACTTCAGAATCAGAAGAAATGGATGATCCAAGAAATCATGTCAAGACCTATCCCCCAGGATTTTGCATGGTATGTGATAGAGGCAGCAGGGGTAGCAATCCCTGGACTCAGTGGGATGCAGAAGATCGGGATTTGGCTCAGTTTGGGAATTCTGGAAGGCAGGAACCACCCCTCCTGTGTCCCACAGCACATGGAGTGACCTCAGTGCACGGGGAGCCCTCAGACATCCCGGCTCCACACAGCCAGAGGGGAAGGAAACCATGCGTGAGCACAGAAATCCCGGGATTTTCCTGCTAATAAGAAGCCAAAAGCCCCAATCATTGAGTTCCATTGGAGAAGGGGGGCTAAATAATTTCCTAAATAAACATTTAAGTTCACAGGGGCAACCAGAGGGGCTCCTCTTCCCGAGACAGGGATGTTATCCCTGTGGATCCCATGGTTCCTACAGCTCCTTTGTGCTCCCAGTGAAAATCTTGGAGCAAAGGAGGAAGGGGACACCCAGGGAAGGATATTTCAGGACAGGGAGGCTGTGACTGATGGTCCAGGGGTGGTGGCCCCACCATGAGCAGAGGGCAAGGTGGTGATGCTCTCCTAGGGAAAAGTAAAATGAGGTCCAAGATCCTGAGCATTAAAGGTAAATTTTGGTGAAGCTCAATTGGGGTCATCACAGACCATCTTTCCTACTTTCATTTAAACCAAGCAGCAAGACCATTCAAATAACTAGGAAAAAGGGAAAGAATTTCAGTGTGTTACCAAATAAAACAGTCAAAGAGATGCCAAAGAGAAGTGAAATCAAACAAAACAGGAGAACATGTCCCATGTTTATGAACAGAGGGATGGAAAATGATCTAATCTGCAACCAAGACATGAAACTTGTCAAGAAAATACTTTTTTAGTCTGTGTTCCACTTGGCACATACATATAAACAGCATTTTGAGAGGAATGAGATGATCTTGCTGAGCTTTTAAGGATATATTTTTATTACCTCCAGAAAATTGAGACAACCTTGAGACCAAGAGGATCTTCAGCACAAACTCAGTATTTTTAAAGGCTCAAAGGAACAACTGCTGAGTCTGAGGTCATCCTGGGTAAACTCACAGAGCAGTTTGTTTGTCCTACAGAAAGAAGTATTTTGAGTGGTAAAAAAAAACCCGCAAGGTGAATTAAAATTAGAATTAATTCAGTTATTTGGTGCAGGATGAGCACTTTGTCCATCTGGAAATTGTAACGGCATCAACAAGAGGGGGTGACTTTCTGCACAAGGGGAAAGAATTTTCTGTAGGAAGGACCTTAAGTGCAGCTCAGCTTCCCAGGATATGGATGGATGGATAAAAATTGTGGATGTTGTGGAAAAAGAGGTCTCCAAACAAACCTCTCGTTTGCCAAGGGGCAGGATTCCGGCTCTGGCTGTGAAAGGAGACTGTTACACAGAATAATTGGGGAGAGACCAAAGCACAGCCCCAAAGCACCGAACCCTTGTGATTACAAAAACGAGTTCTACCCAATTAACCAGGCATGCCCGGGCCAAATTAAAACCCAGCTTAGTGACATCTCCAAATCTAATTGGTGAAAAGGGTGCCTCCAAATGAAAATACTTACTTTTTCCCCCCACCACCGCTTTCCTGCAAGTCTAGGTTCAACATTTTTGTCCCAGAAGTATTGACAAGAAACTTCTTGCTGAAAGGCCGGCGAGGACGTTAAAGGCCGAGCGAGTCGTCGTGCGACAAACTGTGCTTTAATAAAGCCACACATCAATCTGCACCATTGTGTCCTGGCTCTCCTGATGCCTCCCCCCCCCCTCTCTCCAGAGGGATTTGTGACAGTTCTTCTGGGACATCACCCCACACATTTGACATGCTAGATTAGGCACCGAGTCACAAACCGCTCGGCGTCCACCCCAAGCCGGCTTTGTACAACTTCAGACATCAGCCCTGGCAACATCAGCTTGTGGAAATGAGGTTTTCTTGCCGTGAACTGATTCAAAATTTGAGCCTTTTCCCCCCCATTGAAGAATGTTTTGTCACCAAAACCAACATAAAATTGGTTGGGCCGTTATTGCTCCTTGCAACGGGAAAGATATTAATGAGCTTCCTTGTTTTGCCTGCTCCCGTTGTAATGCCATGTTTTTTCCCCCCCAAACAATTTAACATTTGCATGTAGCAGTTAATGAACACCAGGAGGTTTTTTTCCAGCCCTGGCCACGCAGAGATGAGGCTGCAGAAAGGCTCTGTTCCCCTGGCAGTTCACCCAGAGTTCATCCCATTTTTCATTTCCCGACCCGCCCGTGAATTCCCGTTGGCATGAGGCATCAAAAACCCAGGGAGAGGACATGGAAGAGGACAACACTTTTGCTCCTTTCCAAAGGGCACATCTCCAACCAGGTTGGAGGAGACACCGCAGGGATGTCGGCATTAACCCCCAGGGAAATAATCGGGAATTGGGAATGGACTGACCATTCCCAGCTATTCCCTTTTGGCACCTACTTAAATTTTAATGACCAACGACCTGACCCTGGCACACCCACCCTTTGGATAAGTATCTCAATCTCATTTTTCTCTTGGTAGAATAAAGTAGTTTGTGTTTGTCTGTGCCCACAAGGAGCAGAGTCAGAGGTGGCTCCCAAAACCAGTTTTCTACATCAAAACAAATCAGACTTTCTCTTGCTCTATTTGATTATTTCTACTGCCACCCTTTGCTCCTGTAACAGACTTTGTCATAAGTCTCTTTGCAGAAATTGCCAAAATTAGTTGCTTTAAAACGGCAAAATTCACCTGATTTGGTATTTTCTATCCTGTGATACCAAAATTTAAATACTTTCCTCAAAAAGCTTTACTCAGATTGATGCCGCTGCTGTCCCTCTGCTTTTAATGCATATTTTATTTGGTATAAACAGTAGAAGAGCTATGTATCATTAAATAAACCCAAATGAGAACTGACCAATTAGTGTTCTTTCAGCTGTCTGTTAATTCACAGAGTAAACAACTCTAATTCATTAAGATTTTCATTAGTTTTTCCAGAAAAACAAACCTCAGCATAACCCAAAACAAACAATGCTCCCTCTGCTCCATATGATTTTCCAGTGTTATTTGAATTCAATGGCCAGTTAATTGCCACTTGTCCTCCTAGAAAAAGCCATTTAATTCCTTTGTTTTTCCAACTTGTTGGCAAAAAAAAAAAAAAGGTCTAATTAAAAGAAAATTATCATCTCCACCGTGATGGGAAGCTGTAAAACACCATCCTCAATTTTGGTCACTGCTCCTGTGGTGGTTTCAAGCTTCCAGCTGATGGGTCTCAGTGGATATTCCTGAGGTGGAGACCTCGCTCTGCTCCCTGGTTTTTAACCATCCATCCATATCCTGGGAAGCTGAACTGCACTTAAGGTGCCTTCCTACAGAAAATTCTTTCCCCTTGTGCAGAAAGTCACCCCCTCTTGTTGATACCATTAAAATTTCCAGATAGACAAAGTGCTCACCCTGCACCGAATAACTGAATTAATTCTAATTTTAATTCATCTTTCTGAAGACAAAATGAACAACTTCACTGTTCCAGCTTCAGTTTGGAGGGAGATGCTTATACAGTGAATTAACAGCAGACAGAAAACTGCAGGAATAAAATGGAAATATATTCATTCCCCCCAGCATCAGTTCCCTTGTGCATTTAATTTTCCACTCATTTTTCACACAAACTCTGCACCCCCCCCTACATTTCACCTGTGGTTAATCAACCCTTCCTCAATTTTACTGTATAAATATCACATAAACAAGGGCATGGGCATAACACAATATTGTAATAAAAATTATGCTGTTATATTCCACAGTTAGTTAGAAAGGAAAACATTCCCATGATCGCTCATTGTCATGAAGCTGATGCATAAATTTATGTGCTAATTTTTAAGAGCAGTGAATAGACAATCAAATAAGTATTTATTTAATAAATAAAATAAATTAAGATACTGAACAGGGGTAAACATTTGCACTGGAATCAGTACAAGCACAAACCCAGGCTCCCATCCTCCTGGATTTCTCTCCAGAACAAACCCAGCCATTTGTAAGGAATATCAGAAAAGGAATTTTTGTTGTTGATTTTCCTGTTGTTTGGGTTTTGTTTTTTTTTATTTCTCTTTTGTGTTTTTTTTTTATTTCTTTCATTTGTTACTTTAACCCACCAGAAAGAATTCCCTGCAGCTCAGCACTTGTTTGCTGTGTCTATTCACGGCGAGCTGCAAACAACAGCAGTGCCCAAGGACAGAAGAAGTGAATCTCCCTGAAACTGTGGTTCCTGGCTAACTGATACTTTTCCAAAATAACAAACTTTTATTCATATGTTCATTTCGGCAGAAATAATGAGGACATGAATAAAGTTATCTTGAAGTGTTTGCCTCCAGTATTCAATATATGATACATTTCTTCTATTACTGAACCCATTTTACGTTTCATACATTCAGCACTGAAAAATCCCCACTGTAATGATGGAATCACAGGATGATTGGGGTTGGAAGGGACCTTAAAGCCCATCCAGTGTCACCCCCTGCCATGGGCAGAGACACCTTCCACTAGCTCAGCTTGCTCCAACCTGGCCTTGGACACTTCCAGGGATCCAGGGGCAGCCACAGCTTCTCTGCCCAACCTGTGCCAGGGCCTCACCACCCACACAGCCAAGAATTCCTTCCCAATATCCCATCTAACCCTGCCCTCTGGCAGTGGGAAGCCATTCCCTGTGTCCTGTCCCTCCATCCCTTGTCCCCAGTCCCTCTCCAGCTCTCCTGGAGCCCCTTCATGCCCTGGAAGCTCCACGTCTCTCTACACTTCACCCTATAACAGAATGAGGAAAACACAGAAGCATTTCCTGGCTCATGAATTAAACTCTAACACCTTCTTGGTATTAAAATTTAAACCAAAAAAAAAGATAAAAATTAAATGTTTCCCTCCATCCTGGATGATCTGCAGTGGAGGAGGTGTGACCTCTTCAGTGCCAAGCCTCGCTGGGGCAGGTTCCCACACGGGGTGGTCAGGCCTTCCACTCCCTCAGCCCCCCTTTGCCCTCACCTGTAAGCAGCCCCACACCCTGCTGCCTCCTCCATTTGCCCCAACACCTTTCCTAACTCCTTCCATCCCCACCATTCCACGCCCTGGAATCTCTGCCACCGACCGTTTCAAACAGTTGAGATGCTTTAATACCACGAGTTCACCAGATGGCAAATATTATATAGGACATTAAATGAAACATTCAGTCTCAGTAACTGGGAGGTCCTGCTGCTCCATCTGATCCATCAAACCTCCTGGAGACTCCTCTGCTCCTTCACTTATCTCTTCATCTGCTCTGCCTCTTGCAAGATCCGAATGCCTCATCATCCTGGCATCAGAAAGTCCACTTTCCCAAGGTACAGAGTGTTTGTGGAGCATCATCAGTAATTCCAGTGTCTGCCAGCTCAGAGATGTTATCTCCAGCATGGCTGGAGAGTACCTCAAAATCATGCTCCAACTCATCAGCCTCCAACACTCACCCACAAAGTCTTCAAAATGGGCCCCCCCCCAATTTAACCAGTTGCTCAATTTTCGCCCGTGAATCATCTGGAATTCCACAGGCCACGACACAGAACTTTCATTATGTCCCCACTGACATTTTCACTGCTGAAAGATGGTGATTTACTGGTTTTCAGGAGATCTGATCTCCACTCTCAGTCCTGCCCCCAGCTGGGTGAGGAATCCACATCTGATCCACGAGATGTGGATCCGACTGGAAAATACACAGCTTTTCACCCACTAATTTCTCTAAAATTGGTCTTTTCTGACAATTACTTCAGTGCTGGCAGTAAACACAGACCACTGTAGATAATGACCCTCTGAGGGCACCTCCTCCTCCAGCCTTGGGAGAAAAGAGGCTTCTAGAAAAGACATTCCCCAACCAGAGCCACAACTCTGCTGGTTTTACCACACCAAACACAACAGAATATTTAAGACAAAATAAATCCATTTTCTTGCAGACATTTGAACTGAAGCTTTGCCCAGTTTTGCTTTCCAGCTTAAGCACTGGGCCAACATCACTATATTTCTTTTTCTTTTTTTCTAGCAAAGGACTCCCTAATAATTGAGAAAGCACCTCCAAAAGGCTGGAAGCTCCTTTGCATTATCATAAGGGTCAAGATATTCTTGAGAGCACAATCAGGTCAGCCCACAACATGGTATGAAAAAAAAACAAACAAAACCCCAAAACAAAACCCCAAAACAAAACCCCAAAACAAAACCCCAAAACAAAACCCCAAAACAAAACCCCAAAACAAAACCCCAAAACAAAACCCCAAAACAAAACCCCAAAACAAAACCCCAAAACAAAACCCCAAAACAAAACCCCAAAACAAAACCCCAAAACAAAACCCCAAAACAAAACCCCAAAACAAAACCCCAAAACAAAACCCCAAAACAAAACCCCAAAACAAAACCCCAAAACAAAACCCCAAAACAAAACCCCAAAACAAAACCCCAAAACAAAACCCCAAAACAAACAAAAAAAAGCCAAACAAAACAAACAAAAAAAAAAATCAAAAAAGCAACCAAAAAAGGGCAAAACAAAAAACCAAACAAAAACACCATCAAAAATAAAATTAAATCACTAGAATAAAATATGACAGAAGTTTACTCCATAAAGCCAAGAGACTAACTAGAAAATGGGCTGGAAATTCAAAAATCTTCCTGCTCCAAAGGATACATGAGAACAAGTCTGATAAAAGGAATTCTAAATTGCTTTCCATGCCAGTATTTTAATTAATTTATCTTTTATATGTCATCAAGACCTCATGAAAAAATAAACCAAGGTTCTTTTGTTATCATGGAATAAGGTTCTTCTATTATATGGAATGATTGACTTTCCAAGAAAATTATAGATTAAACATAAATTACTTGAGAGCATCTGTGACCACCCCTCCATGCTCACCAACAGACACATTTGGGCACTGAAACACTGATTTAATTCCATAATGTCCAATTATGCCACGAGTCACTGGCTGTACAACCAGCTATCTGCTTAAAGCCAGGTTGGGTTGCAATTAAAGAAAAATGGCATTTCTGTTCTCTTTGCAAGCAAAACACACACTGGCTGGAAATATCTCAAATTAACAATGCAAGAAAGACATTTAAAAAAGGAATTACAGCCCTGGGGAGGTTTCTGTGAGCTCTGGCACTGATCACTCCCACCCAGCTCATGAGGGAGGGCAACTCTGGAGATATCTTGGAATGAAGGCACAGCATTGGCACATTCCAGGGTGTCATCACTGGCTGCAATTATTACCTATTATAATATTATAATTTATTATTATATATAATCATGTGTTACTGTAATTATTCTCTATTATAATATTATAATTCATTTTGAATCATAGAATGGGTTGGAAGAGACCTTAAAGCCCATCCAGTTCCACCACAGGCAGGGACACCTTCCACTATCCCAGGCTGCTCAGAGTTCAATCCAACCTGGCCTTGGACACTTCCAGGGATCCAGGGGCAGCCACAGCTTCTCTGGGCAACCTGGGCCAGGGCCTGCCCACCCTCCCAGCCAGGAATTCCTTCCCAATATCTACTTTAACCCTCCTCTTTCTCAGTTTAAAGCCAGAACTTGTGGATTCTTCATCCCTGGAAGTGTCCAAGGCCAGTTTGGACGGGGCTTGGAGCAACCTGGGCTAGTGGAAGGTGTCCCTGCCCATGGCAGGAGGTGAATGAGTTGAGCTTTAAGGTCCCTTCCAACCCAAACCATTCTGATTCTCTGACAATTCCATGAATCCCTGGTACAAGTTCAAGCTGGAAAATGTGCAGTTATCTCCGTGATTACACCCTGAATGTTCCTCTCAGCAGAAGTCAGGAGGGTTTGTTTATATAAGTGTCAAGCCTTACTGACTCCAAAAGCACATGGAAACCAGAAATTCCCAGGAGAAGACACTTCACCTGCTCTGTTTTCCTCTGGAATTCTGGGGCTCAGTGCTATGGCACTTAAGTGAGCAGAAACCCTTTCACTGACCTCAAACACCACTTCCATAGGGATGTTGTGGGAATGAGCAGTGAGATCACACAGAATCCCAGAATATCCTGAGCTGGAAGGGACCCTCAAGGATCATCCAGTCCAACTCTTCACAGGACAGACCCAAGAGTCCCACCCTGTGCCCCAGAGGATCATCCAAACCCTCCTGGAGCTCTGGCAGCCTTGGGGCTGTGCCCACTGCCCTGGGGAGCCTGGTCAGTGCCCAACCACCCTCTGGGGGAAGAACCTTTTCCTGAGATCCAACCTGACCCTGCCCTGGCACAGCTCCAGCCATTCCCTGGGTGCTGTCCCTGGTCCCCCAGAGCAGAGCTCAGTCCCTGCCCCTCCTGAGGAAGCTGGAGATCAGCATCCTCCTGCAAGGGCTGAGCAAAGACCCTGCCCAGAGCTGTGGGTACCACCCAAACCTGGCACCTCCTACCACCAGTGCAGCTTTACAGATGAGCTCACAGTTGCAGCCACAGCTCCAAACACAATTCCTAAATCACAGTAAAATTCATTTCCTCATCCCCCAACTCACCCCAGCACCACCCTGGCACCTCACAGCCCCAGGAAACCCCCCCTCTCTGACACAGCAGCATAAAAAAAACCCTCCCAAAACAAGAAGTGCTTTTAAAAATGTACCTTTTTGTGGAGCACAGGTAACCCAAGAGGTCCAGGCCTGCTGAGATGAGTGGGATAAGGAGAGCAGTAACCAAGCCTCCCAAACCAAGCAACAGGATCTCTCTGAGCTCCTTATAAAGTTATACAGCAGCGTGAGAAGCAGCAGGAATTAATTAGAAGGCAGGTCCCCACCTCTGATCAGGTGTCTGCTCTTTCTGTTACAGCTTTGTTTACAAGGAGGACGGGCACCACACCTGACTCCTCCAGAACCAGCAGACAAAAAGTGCTATTTGAGGTAAAAATTATAGAGAAAAGAGGGGAAAAAAATGACAAGTAGAAGTCTGTACAGTTTGGTCTTATATTTTCAACCTGTGCAATAGAATTAACAGGAAAGTAAGAAAGGTCTCATCCCAAACAAGTGATTTCTTTCTTCCAGACTCACCCATTATAAACCCTAAAACTTTGCCCAATAGTCACAAAAACTGTTTGCCTCAGAAAACCAAATAATCAGTGGTTTAAGTCTTTACTTCCTGCTCTTTCAGTAAAGAGTAATTAAAAAAACAAAGTAAAAAAATAATAATAAAATAAAATAATAAAATAGAACTTTACACCAAAAGCAAAGTAGCTGAAACTCTTGCAGGCTAAACAGGCTGGGAGAGCTGAGGGTGTTCACCTGGAGAAGGCTCCAGGAAGACCTGAGAGCCCCTTCCACTGCCTAAAGGGGCTCCAGGAGAGCTGGAGAGGGACTGGGGACAAGGCATGGAGGGACAGGACACAGGGAATGGCTTCCCACTGCCAGAGGGCAGGGCTAGATGGGATATTGGGAAGGAATTCCTGGCTGTAAGGGTGGGGAGGCCCTGGCACAGGTTGGGCAGAGAAGCTGTGGCTGCCCCTGGATCCCTGGAAGTGTCCAAGGCCAGGTTGGAGCCACCTGGGCTGGTGGAAGGTGTCTCTGCCCATGGCAGGGGGTAGAATGAGATGGGATTTAATGTCCCTTCCAACCCAAACCATTCCATGGTCTGTGATAAACCACCACATGTTCTCACCTGCCAGCACAGATTTAGGATTTTTCAAGTGTGACTGGAAACACATTCAACCCTCTTGACCCCAATTCTGCCCTAAATCAGCAGATCCCAGCCAAAGTGAAGGGGCATCAGGGATTTTTCAGCCCCAACAGCCACAGAAGGAGACAGGGCAGGTCCCCATCCCCATAGAACACCCCATAACTTCCCCCCTCAGGCTTGCTCATCCTCTGGTATCCAGAGAACAGCTCAGAAAAATTCATCTTTCTTCTTGAAGTAGAAGAGAAGAAATCAAAAATGTGCTGTACAACCTTCTCTTGTCGTGACAGACCTGCTCAGATACCTCACATTTTGATTTATTATCAGGGGGGCAGGTTCCTGGAGCTCCAAACCCTGCTGCTGTGCCAGAGATATGATGTCATGTAACTGCATTTCTGACTCCCTGCCAGCTGGAGCAGTGATATTAAAAGAAGCCAAAATGAGCTTCCTGTGCTAAACTGGGAACAAAAGAGCATTTTTTCATCACTACCCTGAGGGTTAATAGGAATCTGTAGGTCCAACTCCAGGCACAGTTACCATCTTATCACACTCTCAGCTCCTCCAGGCACTGAACAAAACACACTTTTTGTGGGCTCTTACGTGATGGGTTTATATTTAAATCAGGGACAGACACACAGACACTTAAGAACAACAGCAGGATCAAGCCCCCGGCTCAGATCTGCCCACCACAGCTTCTCTGGGCAGCCTGGGCCAGGGCCTCCCCACCCTCCCAGCCAGCAATTCCTTCCCAATATCCCATCTTGGGATAGCCATGGGAAGCCATTCTGCCTCATCCTACCCCTCCATCCCTTGTCCCCAGTCCCTTTCCAGCTCTCCTGGAGCCCCTTTAGGCCCTGCAAGGGGCTCTCAGCTCTCCCTGGAGCCTTCTCTTCTCCAGGTGAACCCCCCCAGCTCTCCCAGCCTGGCTCCAGAGCAGAGGGGCTCCAGCCCTGGGAGCATCTCCGTGCCCTCCTCTGGCCTCTCTCCAGCAGCTCCACGTCCTCCTGATGTTGTTCCCCAGAGCTGGAGGCAGCTCTGCAGAGGGGTCTCACCTGAGCAGGGCACAGTCACCACCCAACTGATGACCCGAGTTACCACCCCACTGTCCCCGAGCACTGGCCAGGGAAGATGCCCCCCATGAAGGACTGGGCTCAGGTTTGTCACACACAGCCTGAGCTGGGCTCTCCGCCACCAGCAAACCATGGACAAAGGCCTGGTGATGGTGGTGCTTCCTTCAAGCAGCCTCAGTGCCTCATTTCACATGTCAGATGACCAAAAAACTCCAAATGAGACAGAAAGTTCTGTGTTATACAGTCAAGTGTCACGTTCTGCAAGGTGTGTCCACGGGACAGGACATTTTTAGTGCTTCAGAGGCACCTGGCTGCTTCTCCAGCCACCCAGACAATCAGGGATGGACCACAAGTATTCCATGAGTCCAACAGGATGGACCTACACGCCAGGAGATGAGACAACCAAGGACTGACAAAGTATTTACACCTCTTGGAGCTACAAGGAGATTTATTGCCCCACTGGAGACCACAGAGAGAGCTTCACTCCTGAAGGATAAACCAATCTGAGTGGAACTCTTGTGACACACAGTGCCCTGAAAAATGCCAAGTTAACTGACCCAGAGCTGTAGGTATTTGGGACTTCAAAAGAACAAGCTGATCTTAAAGTCTTACTTGAAACACTTGGGAACAATGGGAAAAATCCAACAGTGCTCAGACAGATCCAGCACTGCTGCTCCAGACCTGTCAGATGCTGCTGACAGCTGCTGGAAGCACATGGAATCTTTTCAAGACAGATCACCTCGAAAATAATCCTCCCTCAAGAAAGCTGATGATACCCAACAAGCATAAAGCTTTTCCACACTTACGTGGGAAGAAGAGGACTGTGAGGAAAAAATTGCTTGGAAAATCAGTCATACAGAACGAATGACAGAGTGGTTTAGGTTGGAAGGGACCTTAAAGATCATTTAGTTCCAACCTCCCCTCCGTGGATGCTGATCAGACAGAAAAAGTGAGAGAAGACAAATATCACTGAACACACTGATCAGGTAATTTAGACCAAAACTCAAGCCAATGGCCTTGGAAGTGCTCTCCATTCCTGAAGATGCTGGATGCAAGGTAGCAGGCAGGAATGGGACCAGCCTCAGGAATGAGACCTCCCCTGCCAAACTCTCGCTGGCACCACAAATGCCAGAGGGAATTCGGATGTCCAGTGCACACATCATTTTTCTGTCACCTGGGTCTGTCTGAGAGCTTGTGAAATAAAAGGGTCTTTCCTGCCTTTCACTGAAAGTTCCTATATTCTTAAAAAATTCTGCAGATAATGTGAGTTCTAAACACATCACCAGAAATTGCCCTGCTGGGTAACAAGAGCTCAGTTCCTCTTCTTGACTCGGGGCCAACAGTTCGTGGGGAAGATGTGCTGGTGTCCACGGAATTCCGTGTGGCTCCCAACATATTTATTCCAAGGCATTTTTCCCTTCACAAAGAGACACTGAAGTGTTGCTGCAAGACTTAAAAAAACCCCTTCCCACAGAGGTTTTATGTGCTACATCTTCCCATAACACGTCCCGTGAATGGATATTGGATACAAACCTGTTAAATACACAAGTCTCGAGCTGAGTCAGAATTATCACAGCAACAAGTGTCTCCACAACAAAGCTGTGGTTATAATGTTGGTCCTGCTTTTGGAACCTCAATCTAATTTTCATTCTCTGCAATCAGACAGTTCCTCCATGTTTATTTTGACTGCCAAGTCAGAAAAAAACCAACCCCTCACAGCACAGGGATTAAAACGTGACAGACAGCCAGGGCTGCACACCTTGCACAGGAACAATTTGGTGCACGGTCCAAAGCACCCAACCTGTACTAATCACCTTGAGCTCATTAATTTACAAAGCTCTGGCCCAACTCTAGGGGCTGGCAGATGATCAAGCTCTTAGTGGATGTGATTCAAACTAATCCACTAAAAGGCATTTAAGAGCCAGCAAGGAAATCAGTACTTTTCAATTATTAGAAGTGCTGAAAAGTTTTACTGGCATCAGACTTTCAAGGTGAGGGGAGAAACCTCAGTTCCCACCACCACTGGGTCGCTCAGTGGTTCCTCCAGACCCATCAGTGGCATTTCAACAGGCTGGACATGAAGGCAGAAGGCTGGGAAATTAGGGAACACACACTGGGAACATCCTCCAACTGCCTCAGTTAAGGGAACACTGCAACTTGTATCAGCACCTCGTTAGACACCAAAAATCCCAACCCAAAAAGACCACCAAACCAAAAAATACCCTCACCAAACTTGACAGAAAAAGAAAGAAAAATCTTTCAGGTGCCCCAATAATGGGGAAAAAATTGAATTACAAACCAGGATAAGGCACAAGGTTTTAAGAAAGCAGCTTCCTCAGAACTGGGGCTCATGGTCTGAATTGTGGGGAATTTGCTGTTAAAACTGGGTCAGACTCAAGGATTTTTTGTTTTACCAGCTCCCCAAAACCAGGGGCTTGTTGACTGAACACCAAACTCTATTCCCAAATGAAAGAAACATTTCAGTGTATATAAAATTCTACCTTTGCTAAACAGGCAAATCCAAATTCATTTAACAAATGGTTCAACTCTTGGTTGCCTCAACTGAAATGTGCTCAGTAAAACAGTTTCTCATGAAACAACACAAAAAACCACGAGAAAGCCTTTTTCCTTTTTGCCATTTGAATATCAGATCTAAAATCCAGTTATACCAAAGCAGAAGCTGTTTAAAATGCCTTTTATGGGGGGAAAGGTAAGAAAATAATTGCATTTATTTTTAGAACCTCACAAAACTGCTTTGTACTCTGTTATATGTTGAAGCAGTGTACGCTTGGTACTTACAAGCTAAACTCTTGTTGAAAACCACTTAATAGCAAGGAAACTCTCATTCTTACAAAGTAGTTTGTCTGATGCTGACAAAATAGCTTTAAAATCTTTTCAACCCTTGAAGACCAACTAACAAATATATAGATCTATATCTTTATGTACATATTTTATATACTTTAAAATAGACATTTTATATATATTTATATAGGGGTTTTTTTATGTATATATATGGATGCACACACTCATCATTCAGCAGAGACAGGGGGTAAAACAAGGACAACAAGGACACTTAATCTTTTCCTGGGAATCAATAACATTTTCACTCCCCTCAAACCCCTTCTTGTTGACTCCCTCGGACGCTCGAAACCACCACAATTGTCGCCCACCAAATAAACACCTTGGAATCCCTGGAAAACTACCCAAAGCCACCAGGTCTATCCCAAGGACACAGGTTGAAGTTGGCTCCAAAGGGCGTCTCCCAACCCTTCACTCACCCGTTCCTCCAACGCCGCTCGACGCCGTGGCCGGAGACGCCGCTCCGGCCCCTCGGATCTCGCTGACAAGGAGCCTCTCTGAGGGCTGGAAGCTCCTTAAGAGCATGAACACATCTCAAGAGATGTATTAACTCTTAATATCTGCAGACTGGCATCTGCTTCCTCGGCAGTTTAGCCCCAAATGTTTGTCTGGGAAGACAAACCGGGCGGGATTTCTACGAAATCCAGCCCTGCGCTGGTTTAGCTTTAGAATCCTGTCCTGCTAACACAAGAATCCCAGGAAAACAAACTGCCTTGGCTAAATATTTATGGTCTGATTTCTTAACATCCACAGAAAAGTCTGGCTGTTAATGACATCCATGAAAACAAAGAGCTCCATAGAGGTAATAAATATAAAATATACAAAAAACCAACTTAAACTACATTAACTATTTAAACGTACACAATAAAAGAATAGGCCAAATTGGTCATGAAAATACATTCATGCTCATGTTAAAACTGTGTTTATTTGCCTTGTTCATGACAATTCAAAGGCTCTGTTTTATTTCCTGTATTTGGACCTACATCAGATTCACGTGATGACACTCAAACAGCACGAGATGGGTATTTATACAAAAATACAAATCAAGTCTAAACCAACTGCAAGTGGGCGTCACAACTATGAAAACAGTCAATTTGGGATGAGATTAAACTGCTGCTCCTTGGGACTGTGGTCAGTGAAAGCCCATGAGACTTGAGCAACAGAGCGATAACTTAAGATGCTAAAATTTTATCAAGGGCTTCCATTCTTCTGCAGACAAGAGCTATTGTTTGCCCTCACATCAGTGCTGTTTGGGGGGAACTGGTTATCTCACACATCTGTCCAAATTAGTTTTGATTCAATTATTCAGAAATCACATCTGAGAAGGAACCCGCTGGAATTTACTTTGCTCGTTCCAAAATCACGCACGTGGACGCGAAACAATGAATTAAAATCTGCAGGAGGAAGCTGAAGCTGGCAAAGAGAAATCCAGGGGTTCAAGTGAAAAATATTCTGGATTGATTGTCCTTCTCCTTCCTAACAACCTTATTTTCAAGTGACTTTATGGCATATCTTTACCTCGTCTTCCAGGGCACAACAGTAGATGCACTTTATTTACTTTAATAATCCATCCTACAGCTGATTAAACTCCAGAAATGAGCAGGTCAGGCCTCTCCCTCCATCAGCCAGACCAAAAAAATTCCTGATTTCTGTAAAGGGAGTATGAATCTCGTGGCACAGAAGGACAATGAGCTGCAATCACCCCGGTCCAAGTGCTGGAAAACAGCATGGACTCACACTGAGACGTGATTCCATCTGAAAATCTCTTCATGGATAAAGGAACAGTAACAGTGAAAGGGAACAGGGACTGGAGTCAGTGATTTCCAAGTATTTGGGGAGGAGAATGTAATTAATTAATAAAAAATAAAGACACTAACAGAGCAATGGTTCGTATAATTTTCTGAAAAAAGATATTTTTGAGGATTTTTTTTTTTTTTAAATTGCCCTTGGGCACTTCACAGCCAGACCTAATAAGCTCAAAATCAGACAAGATTCTAATTCAGCCTTCAGCATTTCTGGATATAAAACACCAGGAAAACACCCTGTTTGCCCTAATTCCAGCTTCCCAGAGTCATTTTACTCACTGCACCATAACTAATTCCTGAATTCGAATAATTCGGTCTGATAATCCATTTACACACTTTTCTTTCTGGCAGCACATGGAAACACCCTCCACAGCCCAAACCCCAGGAATTTTGCAACCTGCCCGGTGCTGAAATGTTTCCATGCCCGTTTTGCCAGGCAAATACCTTCTGTATCCACAGGGATCATCCCACTGGGAGCCAGTCACCTGCCTGGAAGTCATAATTGGTCTGCACCCCAGCTAGGGAGATGAAAGCAGAGACACACAAAAGCAGAGGGGTTGACTGATATGAAGTAATTGCAGGCACAATTTGATGACAGTAATTTATGTAATTCTACGAAAGGCACTCGTGGAGGAAGACAATTAAAAGGCAGATGAACCGCTCAGAATTTAAATAGAATGCACGAATTTTATACACTTATAAATAGTTTGTATAAATGAGACACATAAAAGAGTAAAAGATATAATAAATTTTAATTATAATTGAGTTAATTCCTCCCATTAATTCCTGTCATTTTTAGCATATATAGGATATTTAGCTATTTATATTAATTTTTAAATATATTTACATTTATATAAAACCTGCCAAAGCTTACTCAGAAACACACACTGATGGAGGAGCAGATGGGATGTTTTATGTCCTCACCCAAAGCACTTCCCAATCTTTAACTTTGAGGCTCCCAGGGAGAATTTTCCGAGTATTCCAGCAAAGCCAAGTCCCGGCACGAGGCGCAGCTCCCACCGTGCATCTGCAGCGTCCCTCGGGAGAGAGCCCCAGTCTTAATGCCCTGGCACTGCTGCCACCCAATAAATGGGAATATTGTGGATTCAGAGGGAATCATGCACCGCCGGGGAAGGGTCTGAGCTGGGATCACGTAGGCACAAAGCTGGGCAATGCACAAATTGTAACTCCATTTATACGGGATTTTTCCCTTTTTTAACCCGTGCCAAGTGATAACCGGGATAAGACACAAGTTTTTTAAGAAGGCAGCTTCCTCAGAACTGGGTCTCCTCAGAGCCAGGCACATTGTGGGGAATTTGCTGTTAAAACTGGGTCAGACTCAAGGATTTTTATTTTACCAGCTCCCCAAAACCAGGGGTTTGTTGTCTGAACACCAAACTCTATTCCCAGATTTTAGCGTATATAAAACTCTACCTTTGCTAAGCAGGTAAACCCTAATTCGTTTAACAAGTGGTTCAACTCTTGGTTGCCTCAACTGAAATGTGCTCAGTAAAAGCAGTCCCTCATGAGAACCACACTCCTGAAAACAAAAAAACCATAACAAAGCCTTTTGCCTTTCCGTCACCTGAATATCAGATCTAAAATCCACTTATACCAAAGTAGAAGTTGTTTAAAATGTCTTTTATCTGGGAAAAAACCAAACAAACAAACAAGAAAATAATTGCATTTATTTTAGAACCCCACAAAATCATGGGTTTGTTTGGCATGCAAAATTCAATATTTAAGGAGTTAACAATGATATATTTCCTGTGATGGAGCAGTGCTGCCTGCAGATCTCCATCCCTACCGTGGAAACCATCAGAATTTCCACAGTAAATTTAGGAAAACTCTGCCAAAGACAACAAAGTCCTGCGGACACACAACAGGCCAAGCACTGGGACCGACGGAAAACGATGATTATTTCTGGGAACATATGGTGACTGAGGGATAAGAACCACGCTCCTCTCTCAGTAGGTCACACCACACAACAAAGAACACACCAGGGGGAAAATGGGCATCTAAGGTCTACCCCAGATATTGTAACACTTGGCAGCACGGAAAACCACGAGGAATTATCCACTTTATCACAGAAAGAAGGATTTCGGATGAGTGTTGTCGTTTGAACTGACTCGTCCTCCGAAAAAAATCACGGAATCCAAAATAATTTAAAAAATAAATGACATAAGCATGAGATATATTTGTAGTTTTGCCCTTCCTCACCAATTACATCACTGTCTAATATAAAAATCTATCCAGAGTGCCAAAGAACCAGTAGAAATTCCACCTTCCCACCGACTTTGTGCCCTTGTCACTCAGTAAATCTCTTCTTGCCCCAGCACCAACCAGGACACGCCACCTTTTACCCAGGGACCACGTCGGCCGCCCCAGGATTAAAATAACAGTTTGTTTTTCGAGGCAAATGAGTCCATTTTAACTAAATAGGTCTCACTGAGCCCTATGGGACCAAACTATCAGGCTCCCCAAGATACTCCACCCTCCCCTGCGGAGTTTGCTTGGCCCAAGCGCGGTTGTTGTATCACTTGACCCCGTTGACTCACTCTGCCCGTTTCATCACATCAGTTTGACAGACACAAGGTGCAACCTTGGAGCCAGGGAAAGGAGAGGGGGTTATAACTTACTGCCCTCAGGTCCAAAGGTGGTTGAACGACATCCTGAAGGACATGCAGCGATTATTTTAAACTCTTTTGTTGCCGATCGATCCGGTTCCTAACTGGGTAAATCATGAGATCCAGGCTTGGGTTCTCACCCCTACTCATGAGCAGAACTGAAAGAAAATAATTTATTCTATTTCCAAACTCCATCGTAACTTAAACTTTGCCTTTTACACCGGAGAATTGGAGGAAATCAGACTCACGATCAGACACGCGGATGCCAAATAATTAAACCGGCGGATCACTGACGCATAAATAAAGTTTTAGATTTACAGCGAACAAATCTTCCACTGTAACACGGCCAGGATGGCTTTTCACGTGTTTTTATGTCAGCACCGGCCTAAAAAACCTCCAGTGGAAACTGGAAGGGTCGGATTCCCTCCCTGCTGGCACCTCCCGGGGCTGTCCGGAGGCAGCAGGGTTAGACCCGAGGGTGAGCCCCATTAAAAGCCTGTCCTGGGTGTTTGCATAACTAATGAGTGGAGTGCTGGGAATCATTTTAGCTGGGCAGTGCTAATGAGCTAAATCACTGTGCCCCTTTTGGTGATCACCCACCCGGGAGTGTTTCACCCACGGTTTATTTTCACCTCGTTCCACGGCCGAGCGGAGAAACCTCGTCCTGGCACCTCCTCGCTCCCGGTGCTGGACACTGAAAGCTCATCCCTAACCACAACCAGAGCAGGAATATCTGAGTTTCCATTCCACCTGTCCTTCCTTGAGCACTCATTACACAAAGGATGGCAGTGTTTCCACACCAGGAAACCAAACTCACACGTCTGACATCCAAAGGCCGTGGAGCGGGAGCGGGATGCGGAGCCAGCTCGACCTCCTGCCACCCCTGGCCCCAAGCTCTGACCCATCCAGATACTCCTATCTCGGTGCCAGACAGCATTTCCACAGCAATAAAAGCAGGAAAAAATTCACCAGAGGTTGTTCTGAAGGTGGGGATTTCCACCCCGTTCACACTGGGATCTGCCTTAGTTACAATAATTTCCACACGACAAAATCTCTGACGCAACATAATAATTTTTTTTTTAATAAAAAATACATACATTTTGCCAGTTCTGCCCATTGGAAATTCACAATCCATGATGAGCGTCAGCCCTGTCTGGCTTGGCCTGCCAATGAGTCTTAAAGTGAGAAAAAAAAACTAATCACAGCCTTTCTGTGCAGTCTGGGCTCCTGATGCTGGAAAAATCAACCAACACACACCTGACAACGTACTGTATTACACACAAGGGATATTCCTGCAGGTAATCCCACAATTTGGGCAGGTTTCCATATCTATTGCCACATAAAAATTTACAAACTACAACAGAAATCACGTGGGTTTATGAAAAATTGTGCAGCTTACTGTACTGGCAAGTGATGTAACTGAGTGTTTAGCTACAGAATGTAATTATAATTAAGAAATGGTTAATGTTCCCTCCAAAAAAAAAAAAGTATATTTTAGCCAGAAAGAGCGCAGACACCGGCTACAATTGGAAACACAACTATTTATCCATGAAATTAATTTTATTTTTGATTTAATTGAGTGCAAGGCTAGGTTGGATGGGGCTTTGAGCAACGTGATCTGGTGGAAGGTTTCCCTGCCCATGGCAGGGAGATGGAATGAAATGAGCTTTAAGGTCCCTTCCAACCCAAAGCATTCCATGATTTTTTACAGAGTGATGTTTTTTAATTAAGAGGGAAACTCGGGAAGCCCTTTTGCAGCAGTGACATTTCTCTTTTAGAGATTCACAACACATACGATTATTCCACTTGCTTTGACTCGGGAAACAATTTGTGAAGAACTACATTTCCAGTAAAAATAAAATAAAAATAAGAATCACACCCAGAGTCTGCTGCCAAACGCTGGGGAGCGGGGCAGGACCGGCCCCGGGAGTGCCTCCAGCACCCGGAGAACCCGTTCCTGTGTTTGGGACCCCCCAAACCAGTGACTCTGGGGGGAGAAGAGGGACATTTGGAGGGGAAGGAGGGCTTCAACCCCCGGGGGGCTCGGCTGGAACCCCCTGAAAGCCCCCAAACCCGCTCGCAAAGGCGGGGCCGGTTCTGCTCCAGGAACGGAGCGATGGTCCATAAATGCAGCTGGAATCAACTGTCCGAGGGCTGAACGAGCTGAAAAAGGGCATTTTCCCTTTAACCCGACACAGACACGGTTTGTTTTCCTAAGCACGTGTCAAGTCGAGTGACTTTCCGAGTAAAAAAAAGTGCCTTTTTTTTCTCCGTAACAATAGAGAAAACAATAGAGAAACAATAGAGGACAATAGAGAAGCAACGGAAAAAAACAAGAGAGAAAAATAGAGAAAACAATAAAGAAAAGGGTTAGAGAGAAGGGTTACGTACCTTTGCAGCACGTATTTTCCAGCCGGTCGTTCAGGGAATTTCCATCGCGCCCTCGGCGGCCGGGGGACCCCGGGAGCCAGGAATGCGGGATCCGGGGATGCGGGACCCAGGGATGCGGGTGCCGGGGCTGCAGGTTGGGCTCGGCTCCCTCCCGGGGCCGGCTCATGGAGCACTCTCCTGCGCTGGGAAGGGAAGATTAGGATCTCCGGCGGGCAGGGATTGTGCTGAGCTCTAGCTTTCCTTCATGCTTCATTAAAAATTAGATGCCGCATTATTTCAAGCGTTTATATACACATCGAACAATTGGGTTGTTATCCTGCTCTCTTACACAAGCCATCCTTGTTCCGGGGGGGGTGAAGGGGGGAGAGGAGTCAAAAAAAAAAAATCTATGGATAAACGTGAATTCAAAAGCGAAGGGAATTAGCAGCCGAAAGGGAGAGGAATCGTATCCTGAGCAGCAAAGAGCGACCCAAGCACCTCAAACACGAACCACGAGCACTCCTGGCTCCGGGGTTACCTTATTCCCAGCAGCTTTCCCGCTCGGCGGGGCTGATGCCGCTCTTCCCGAGGGTCACCGGCGAGCGAGTTCCAACTCCCTGCTCCGGCTGGGAGTGCCTTTCCAGCGATGAATCACTCCGGTTTATCCCGGCATAATGTTACAGAACGCTTTACCCAAGCAAAACTGCGCGTACGAGGCTGCGGGTTTTCATCTCCTGCCAGTTTCCAGCGGGTTTTGTTATCGTTTAAAAGGCCGTAATTAGGTTTATCACAGCGCAGTCACGGCTGCGACTCGGCAGACTGAGCACAAATACCTCCGTGTATTTAGAGAACATGACATCACATTTTAGCTCACTTAAGTGGCTTTTAGATAACAAGCGATATACCCCCCCAGTCCCTGCGACTGCCGAGATTAGATAAAATATTGAAGAAGAGCCATTTGTTTCGCACGCCCTGAAGTTTTAACAGCGCAATTTAAATCATTTCGGGTCGTTAATTAGTCATGCAGAAAGTATTCAAAACAGTCTAAGCAACGATTCATAAAAAAAAAAAAAAGGCATTACTATTAAATCAGCTCTGGCTGCCAGTTGGAAGCTGCTAATAAAGGCAGGAATGCTCTTGGGAGAAGCTACACAACCTGTCTCCCATTCCCACTGCTCTCCCAGCACACAAATCAGGGGCAGGGGCTCCGGCAGGTCTTTCCTGCTCCGTGCTGCTCCTGCTTCCTCTTGCAATGTTTATGGGAACAGCATCTATAAAATAATGAGCTCGCTCAAACAGTTCTCTGACATGGCCAAAGGTGTTTTTGTCCTCTGGATTTTGAGCACTGCCACGTGTAGACTCCTTGGTATAATTTAACTTTCTAAGAGTTGCTCTGTTGATACAACCACTCTTACTGTAAAGGCTGCAAAGTCAGAATTCTTGAATTAATTGCTTTTTTTTAAACCTACACAGCCTCTTGGAGAAGTCCATATTTTTCTCTTAGGGTTACTAAGGTATAAATATTAATTTTAAAGATTCCTTAGGGTTTTACCTGAAAAATACTGTGTAATTGAGCCCTAACTCAGGGTCAAGGGCAGACCTCCTTTTGCATCCCAAAAGTCACACAAAGGCTGGAGGAGCACTTGGAAAGTGACTGGGAAAGAGGGAAACAGTCTAGAAGAGCAGGCAATGAATAAAGAGATTTGGGAAAACCTTTAAGGGACTGAGGAACAAACCCTGGCATGGGCAGGACATGATCCCTGTCCTTGTCCTGCTGCAGGACCAGAGCTGGGGGTGGTGCTGGACCATGAGCTGAAAGGCAGGTCCCAGATCTGGGTGTAAGAACTTAGTCAGGGCTGGGTGTGGAGGACAAGAACTCCGTGCTGAGCAGGCAGCAGTGGGATGGAGAGAGCAGGAGCTGGGAATTCTGTGTGACGAGGAAGCTGTGGCAGTCTCAGATAGAGACAGGGAACTGCTTGGGTCAGGAATCATGGAATCACAGAATGGGTTGGAAGGGAAGGGAAATTAAGGATCATTTTGTTCCACCCCCTGCCATGGGCAGGGACACCTTCCACTAGCCCAGGTTGCTCCAAGCCCTGTCCAACCTGGCCTTGGACACTTCCAGGGATCCAGGGGCAGCCACAGTTTCTCTGGGCAACCTGTGCCAGGGCCTGCCCACCCTCTCAGCCAGGAATTTCTTCCCAATATCTAATCTAAATCTCTCCTCTTCTAGTTTAAGGAGGGGCATCTCCCTGGATCGCATCGAGTGGCCACAGTGATCCTCTCTGGATGGAGGTGGTAGCCAGCCTTACCCCAAAAATTAATGAGTAGAGAAAGAAATCTCCTTTTCAGGGCAGAAAACATGGTTAGAAGAGTGGAACAGACACTGAGCATTGCCAACAGAGGGTGGACAGCCTGGGACAGAGTTCCTCACTCTGCTCAAATGATCCATCAGACTAAAAAATCCTTACCTGACATACAGGATTTAATTACACATATCTAATTATTTCCACATTTGTCCCCACAAATACCATTAATAGGAACAGAATGACCTGTCTGGTGCTTTCAGTGCTGGTGAATCATCCCAATGAATCAATGATACCAAAACAAGGAGCTTAGAGAAGAGAAAAGGAGCAGCAGGGCTGTGAGACGACATCAGGGGGATGAAAAGTTTGACAAGACAGGCAAGAAATCCCAACACAGTGCGAGGATTAGAAGGGCTGTAAGTCTTGGGAAGGCTACAAAAGCCCTGTGTTCCTGTAGGGAGATTATGAGGTCAAAATGTCTGATTTTCAGGGGTTTAGATGAATCAATTTATTCCAATTCTCTCCAGTGATACCCAGAGCAGGGAACACCTCCCTGCCTGTGTGTGCATGTACAGAGTTATTTCAAACCCTTTGTGTGTCAAACCCATTGTTAAAACAACTCATAAAATTATGTCAGCTCTGAAACAAATTGTAAAGCGTTTTAAGAGTCCCATACAGAGTGGAGGATTAATGAAATAATTGATGTCAAGCGTAAAAAAGGCTGTGTAATGTATTGTGAAAGGCATTTCTTTCTCCTCCTGAGGAGGATCCAGGCATCACGTGCATCCCTTTGCTGAGAGTCTGAGCCCTGACATGTGATATTGGAGGCAGGTCCTGAGCAGCAATTAAACCCCAACAGCTCAGTGAGTGCTCTGGTGTCTCAGCCAAGCCAACCTGGGGAATCCCAAAGCATCAAAGCCCAGATATTAATAGCTGTTATTAATTCATTAATTTAAAATATTACATGAAAGAATTAATGTTCACAGAGGGCAACACCAGCTCTGTTGTGAGCAGACCCTTATGGTGAATGAGTGACTGGCATCTGTTCCTTCAGGATTTTGGGGGCCATAAATGCTGAGGCTCTGCCTTTGGGCACGATATAAAAATAGATTTAGATTTTCACACATCTTCAGACACTTCCTAATTGGCCAGACATGAAACCCATTAGTATTTAACAGCATCTCCAGTGCAGCCCTTGGCTTCTGTGCCAGTATTCAATGGCTTTTATTCATTTCTTGCTTTTATTCATCTCTTGCTTGCAGTGGTTGATGAACCATTGGTTCATGGCTGGGGGAGATGAAAGCTGATTCTTGTACAAGCAGCAGCTGCTCAGCACTGCTAGAAAGGATTCCTCAAATTCCCCATAAACACTGGGAAAAGAGCTAAACTGGGACTGTCATTTCATTCCCTGTGTCCATCATGACCTAGACTAGTCCAGGCCCAAGGCTGGGCTTGGCATCTGTGTCTCAGAACAGTAACTCTCCTATTAAGCATAACTATTTATAGTTCCCCACAGCATCAAATATAACATCTGCCTAAATTAAATGCTGTTATGTCCTCCTTTGAGAGCCTTCTGCCAGTTTTGGTCCCATTTATGTCTCTGTTGAAGCTTTGCCAGGAGCACCCAGCACTTGGTGCTTCTGCAAGACCAGCTCAGTGACTGCAGGTGGATCCCAAAGGGACACCACTGATTTTCAATAACCTCCTGGATTAAACCAAGATTTTGGAAGGCAAAACCTAAATCATTAACCTTTGGGCCTGTGGAACTGGGGCTGGATGTTGGAGTAGCTCTGAAAAGAAGGACTTGGGGGTGTTGGTGGATGAGAAGCTCCACGTGACCCAGAGAGCAAAAAAAAGCTCCAAAATCAATGTCAAGGACATTAGAATTTCCATCGAAGAAACGCGACCAAAAATAGTGAGTTTTGAAAGTTTTAAGCTCCAAAATTCTTCCAAATTCACTCATTTAGTGGGAGACTCAATGACAACACACCTTGGAGACATATCCCAAGCTATTGGTGGTTTATAGTCCTATTGCAAATGGAAGGTTTGGGTTCCTACATGCCCAAACAATCCTTGGTTTCACATGGAATTAGTGACATAATTAACAACATTTAATAATGTTCAGCAGATACGCAGAGCCTGAAGTCTAAATTAAGACTGAATTTTCCAGTCCTACAGAGGGAATGAAAGTAAAAATCTGTGGTGTTCCTGCTCTCCAGCATTTGGAAACTACTTTCCCAGCAGTAAAACTGGAAACACATTATTAAATCTCAGCACTTTATGAAGAACAGGAGATACTGGGAATTCCTGTACCCTTCATTTGACTTCAGACTTCCTGGATTAAGGATCACTTGAAGAGAGTGAAAAATCTAATCAATTATAAGTTCTCATTCCGTCCAGTTTAACACTCCAACCACCAAAGCAATCTCCAAAATAAAAGGATTTCATATCAGTTCAGCATTCCTTAATTTTCAATAACTCTCAGACATTATTCCTTTTGGACATCCCTTTGAGAGGGACTGGTTTAATAGAAAAAATAATGTATTTCTAGTTTAATTTTTAAAAATAATACATCAAATTAATAAGAAGACGTTATAGGAAATAATGGAATTAGAAAGATGGGCAGGCAAAGGAAAATTGGAGGAGGGGGAAAAGTAGGAATGTTTCAAAGGCATGGAGAAATTCCAGGTTGCCCAAGAAAGCTGCCACATCCCTGGAAGGGTTCAAGGCCGGGTTGGATGGTTGGAGGTATTGAGGGTTGTGTGGGATGTTTTAACAACACACCCCACAATTTATAAACTGCAGTTTCAGCCCATCCCCATATTCCAGCAAACAACTTACTGTGTGTTTTTCCTGCGACTCTGAGCCAGGAAGGGAATTCCAGAGGCAGGCACCAAGTAGGAACTCCAGTTGTGAGGCTTTTTGCTGGATGAAGGAGCACTTCTGGATCAGCAGCAGCCACAAAAAGCAGAGAACCATGAAAGAAAGCACAAAAATAGAGCGTTAGTGGAGCAAAAAGGGGGTTAATTTTTTTTCCCCACCAGCTATTTTTGTGTTGCAAAGAGCAGGGAGACAAGTGACAGGCATGAAAGGGACCCTGACTGCCTGTTATTAACTGGGAGTAGCACCACTGCTGTATTTAGCAGAGTGAAAACTAATAATGAGACTAATGAGAGGTTTGGTTGGAGGCTTTGTGGAACTTCATTGCAGTCGGGAGGGAAAGTTGGAAATGAACTCCAGAGCTCTGAGCTCCATCCACTCCTCAGAAAAATGGAAACACAGGAAAACTCTGGAGGATTTTTTTTTGTTTGTTTGCAGCTTTAGAGGATTTCTTGCTTTTTTTGCTCTTCACACCTGGAAGTGAAATGTTACAGCACTAAAATTCATTCAGTGTCAACAGCAGCTGTGGCTGCCCCTGGATCCCTGGAAGTGTCCAAGGCCAGGCTGGAGCAACCTGGGATAGTGGAAGGTGTTCCTGACTGTGGTAGGGGGTGGGAAAAAATGATCCTCAATTTCCCTTCCAACCCAAACCATTCCATGGGTCTATGAAAAAATAAAACAACAAATATGTCTATTTTCCCCATAATTAAATTCCATCAACATATTAATATTTTTTTTAATTATCAAGAACATCTTGGGTTTTGTCCCTCTTTAAACATCTTTTAGTTGATATCTGAAGTCAGCAAGCAAACCATATTGCCTGTAGTATATTTTGATTTTACAGATGGATATTTTGTTTGGGGTTTTACATCAAGGAGATGAAATATTAAGTGGCGAAATGACAAGCAAATTTAAAAAAGAAAATTAAATATCCAGCTGTAGTTGCTCAGAAAACCATACTGGCAATTTGGCAGAACCGTGGTGTTGCCATGTTTAATACACAGGATGAAAAAAAGCTTTGGGTTTAATTTAAAAAAAAAAAAAAAGAAAATAAACAAACGAAGGAGGAAAAGCCATTGGGAAATACTTTGCATGTCTTTATAGCTCAGATGCCAATGGTCCAAAATGACACCTGTGTTCTTCCTACATTCTTAAGAAATAAAATAAAAACCTCCCTGTCTGATTATGTCAGTTTGCTTTGAAAGCCCACAGCAGATTTATTATTTCCTTTGGAAAAAAAAAAAAGCACTTTGTTCTTCCTACAATATCATTCCCATCAAGTGCAGCATGCCAAGAGAAGCTGCTTTGGGAAGGAGCCAAGAAGATGGAGACAGCGTGTTATACTCCAAGCACAGACTATTTCTGGGCCAGGAGAGGAAATCTTTTTGTCATTTTGGAAGTCTGCATTTGGGGCAAATTAACGAGAAAGTTTGGGAGCCTGAGAGGTCTCGTTAGGAGGTGTCACTCCAAGATCACATCTTTGTTTTCCTAATTGTCTTTTAAGCTGCTCCCAAGCTGCCTAAAAGGAATCTTTAGGAGAGAGGAGGAGAGAAACTTTGGGAATTTGAATGCAAAGATGGCCTGGACAGATTGGATCCAGCGGTGAGCTGGTGAGGGAGCCTAAAAGTCACTGAGAAGAGAGGCTGTGACAGAGCTAGGAAAGCCCAGCTAGATTTTCCTCCCAGTCTGTAGCATCTTTTGGGGCTGAGGAGAGAGTTTCTGGTTATTTACAGTGCTGTGCACGTCGATACAAATCCAGAGTTGATGATCCTGAGGTGGTGGATTCACCATCCCCGAGGAATTTAAAAGCCACGTGGATGAGGCACTTGGGGACTTGGGTGAGTGAGGATTTAAACAGAGGTGTTTCCCTGGTACTTAATCAAGGATCCAACTGTTAAAACATTACAAATATCAGAAATTATTTGGAATCTTGTTCAGATGATCACAGAGTCATGAAATCCCAGAATGGTCTGGGTTGGAAGGGAAATTAAGGATCATTTTTTCCCACCCCCTGCCATGGGCAGGGACACCTTCCACCAGCCCAGGTTGCTCCAAGCCCCGTCCAACCTGGCCTTGGACACTTCCAGGGATCCAGGGACAGCCACAGCTTCTCTGCCCAACCTGGGCCAGGGCCTCCACACCATCCCAGCCAGCAATTCCTTCCCAATATCCACCTAACCCTGCCCTCTGGCAGTGGGAAGTCATTCCCCCTTGTCCCATAATTCCAGCTCCTTGTATATATATATATAAGATCATATCATATCATAAACATATATAAATGATATCTGTAATATAACACTAACGTTACATTTTTATATTAAATAATAGGAATTTCTAGGGAATCTTAAAACTGATTCATGGGATTACAACTTTACCTGGGAATCTTCTTTCCTGGTGGGTGAACAGGCAATATTTGGAAGGATCTATGAGGAACCTGAAGGACAAACACAACTCCTCCTCTCTGTTTACTTCCCAGTAACCATTTGTGCTCCCAGCCCCGGAGCCGAGCTGTCTGCTCCTGCTCAGAAACCAGAGGAGCTGTAAAAATTGCATCAGTGCAAAGATAAATTCCCTCACCTGGGAGAGACAGGGATCCACAGTGAGCAGGGAGGAATGTGAGATGAGATCTCCCACAAACGCTCCTCGATAGTAACTGGGCAACACACGAACGCTCCCAAACTGCAGAACTCAGCTGAAATCCGGCCCTTTCCCCATCCCTGGTTGCAATCAGGCTGCTCAAGGGCTGCTTTCCAAAGATTTTTGTCACTGGAATACTCGCATGTCTTGAAAAATTTTAAATGTGCTCTTGTGTTTCTTCATTTAATTCTTTTTTTCTTCGAATCTCGATTACGAGTATCCAACACTGAATATGATAAATTGCTTCACTGGAAATGAAACCAGTGGGAGTTAAAGCCTTTTTACACTTTTTTTTTTTCCTGTTGATAATTTTTTTTGGCATCATTTCAAGCTCATTAGCTGTCACTTGACTGATTCTGTTCTTAAAATAGCACAGTGGAAACCGATCTTGTCTGGACTATTTTCATCTCAGAAATCTTCATCACTTAGTTTCACAGAAAACATAATGGCTAAAAACCTGCCTGTTCAAGGATAATGAATGCTCTGGCAAACAGGCTCAGCACTGGGAATACCAAGGAATGGGAATGCCTCATTCATGGCCATGAAGCTCCCCAGCTCATCTACCATGGTCCAGCTCCAAAATGGGAATTGGATTCAGTTGGGCTCCTCACATGCTTGAAAAAAAATATATATATTTATATTTAAAATGCTTGTGATGAGAGTGGGGAGGCCCTGGCCCAGGTTGCCCAGAGAAGCTGTGGTTGCCCCTGTGGTTGCCTTGGAAGTGTCCAAGGCCAGGTTGGAGCAATCTGGGCTAGTGGAAGGTGTCCCTGCCCATGGCAGGGGATAGAATGGGATGGGCTTTAAGGTCCCTTCCAACATGAACTATTCCATGTTTCCAACACAGTTTTGGACCAGGATTCAGTCCAGTTGGCAACGGGAACAGGTTCATCAGAGGGATATCTGGACCCCCAGCTGGAAGGGGAGAAAGGCTCTCATGATTTTGTAGCTCATACAGGACCTTCCAGTGCTTCCCTGTTGCCTTCAGCCTCACACACAGACTCTTCCTCCTGCTTTTCCCTGTCCTGTACCTCTGCCCTATCCTGCTTCCCAGAGCCTTCTGCCCTGGAGACACCCACATCCTCCAACACCAGCACTTTAGGACAGGGCAGGACAGGAGGGGAACAGAGAGAGACAGAGGCTGAACTAGCAGGGAAGGAAAAGCATCAAAGAGAGAAACAAGAAAGAACAGAGCTCAGAGCTCATGACCTTCAGGGAAAGGTCTGATGGGTGGGAGCTGTTCAACCCACAGACATTTTCTGACAGAATGAAAGGGCAAGTTCCCTAAAGGTTGACAGGGGACCATCTATTCAGCCTGTTCACAACAGAATCCCAGACTGGTTTGGGTTGGGAGGGACCTTTAAGATCTCATTCCATGGGCAGGGACACCTTCCACTAGCCCAGGTTGCTCCAAGCTCTGCCCAACCTGGCCTTCAAGTGAACATCCCAATGCAGCAAAACCCACTCAAACTAGACAGGAGCAAAATCCTAACAGAGAGGGCAGGGAAAAATAGGAAGAGCTTTCCATGCCCTCAGTAGAGGTCCATCTTCCAGTCCAGGTCAGGAGGAGCTGAGGAGCACAGGGAGCAGAGTTGCCTCCATTTCTACCTCTCTGAGCCTTCTTCAGATCCATAACACCAGTTGCACCTACTGGCAAGCTGACCACAGGTATTCCCTACATTCAGACACCAGAACCCCTCTGGAACACCCTCTGCAAACAGCACCAGGAGGAACATCTGCTCCATTTCTCACTGCTTGGACGGCACAAAACTTTACAGGGAGCAGCTGCCCCCGACCCTTTCCAGGGGCACAGGACACTCCAGATAGTGTTTGGGAGTTCTGACTTGTTTTTCCAACACATTAGTGAATAATTTATCTTGTTAATCTGAAAAGCTGGGAAGAGATGACTGTCTTTAAGATTAATAGCAGAAACTGGGGAGGAGGGGAACATGAAACAAAATTCCTCCAAGAGCATGTTTTGCTAAGGGAAGATGATTAATGGCAAGGGAGATGTTATATTAATGGAGAAAATTATGAAAGTACTCATTCTAAATATGAGAATGAATCCCATTCCTGTGGACTACGAGTTGAGGGGCATTTTAAGAGAGGGAGAGGCTGTCCCACAACCAAACATGTCACTGCTAATGCCACGTTGTCCTCACACTTGCAGACCCACTGCACGTGCTGCATTTGCACATCCAAAATCCTTCCATCAGTCTGCTGCTGTCTGAACTGATTTATGGGTGAAGATTTTAATGAGTGGTGAAAAGAGCAAGTTCCAAAAATCCTCTCATAAAGATTTTTGCCAACGAACTGTCAGCACAGGTTTTTTTTCTTCCCTTTATAGTATAAATTAGGCTCTAACCAAACCACCTTTCTGTAAAGCCAGATCCTGTGCAAACCTGGTTTTAACTGAACACAAACAGCAGTTCCTGTGGCAAGGAATTGTATGGGGAAAGTGTTTAGGCCCTTCCCTTCTTCCAGGTGTTTGAGCCCCAAACCTGAATACAGAAGGGAATTTGTTGCCCCCGTGGAAAGTTATTTAATCATCAGATTCTTTCCCCTCACAGCACCTTGATTTGGAGCCCAGTCTCTGTGTAAAACCCTCAGAGCTGCTTTTGTTCAGATGCAGAAAGTCCCCAGCCCTGAATTCTCCTGCAGGCAGGTCCTCTCCTCTTGGGAATCATCCTCTGCTATTTTGAAACACCTGAAAATTTGGGAATAGCCGTGGCAATGGGTCAGAACTGTGCCCTCTCCAAGGTTTGTCTGTACAGATCTGAGGTCATTTCTTCCAAGAAGTGGAGTGAAGAAGACACCTTTTCTCAGCTTTAGCAAGACAGACACCAAAGCTTCACCCTGGGCTTAAACCAGAGCGTTGGTTTAGGGGCTCAGCTGCTTCCAGAGATGTTATTTTACCCCCCAGTCCAGATCACCAGGTCTTTTCTCCTCCAGGTCCAACTCATACAAAAGCCACGGTTCCACTGTCCTGGTTGTGATTTGGGGAGCCTTGGCATGGTCCTGCCCCTCTCCAGCAACATTTCAACAACATTTCTGTTGACTTGGACTATTTCCTTCTGGTTTTTTGTTCTAAGAACAGACGGTGAATCTTTTACCACATTTAGTTTGCTGCTATGCAGGCACTGAATCTGCTTTATTCCAAGTGGAATTCCAAATTCAGGGCTTAATTCTCTTCACAGTGGTTCATAATGTTCAACACTCAAGTGTCTCCTGAAAACCCAAGCCTGTATTTCTCTGGCTCCTCTTTTTTTTCTGCAGCACTTGTTTTACCACTGCTAATCTTTAACTTATCATATAAACTCACACTTTGCTCTTCTGCACCTCTGTAAATAGTTCTATGATATTTCTGAATGCACCTGCATCCATATTTTGTCTTCCCAAGTAGCCAAAATTCTCTACATGGGCCACTTCATGTAGAGCCAGAGCTACCTAGGCTGGAGCCCAAAGCCCTTCTTTATAGATTGTAAATAATGAATATTCAAGTTAAATGTCGATTTTAAATAATGAAGATTGATTTTAAACATCGATTTTAGAGAGTTAACATTGATTTTAAATATAGATTTTAAATAATGAACACAGCAATCCACGAGTTTGCTTAAAACAAATAAAAATTATTTTTAAATAAGTCGGAGGGGAAAAAAGGCACAAGACAAATGCCTGGGGTTTGCTCCACAAATTTTACACCACCTGCCACAGATAAATCCTACATTATCCTGACTGTGAACAATAGTTCACATCCAGGTTGATATTTTGGAGGGCAATGGTTATAAACCTGGGCTAGTGGAAGGTGTCCCTGCCCATGGCAGGGATGGAGCACGATGAGTTTTAGGTCCTTCCAACCTGAATCATTGTGTGGTTCTATTATTTTAGCCCCAGAAAGAGGTCAAGGAAAAGCTGAAAAATCTAAAATCATCATTTTCAATGAGATTTTTCCTACAGTACCAGCTCTAAAATGCTTCTGGAAAAATCTACTTTAGGGCTCTGTGACTTTGGTCATCTCTCTCCAGTAAGTGATGAAGTACTGGTTTTGAGGAAGAGTACCTTGTTTGGATGAATTTGATGTCATTTGTTGAATCTTGGAAAACAGAGGTGGGTCATTTCACACCTTCAGGGTTCAGCCTGAATTCCAAACCCACAGCAGGAGGGAAGTCGTGGTGCCCTGGTACTCAAGTCTCCATCCAGAGTGAAACCATCACTTTCAACTTTGACATCCCAGAGAATCAGACCTCAAACAGGAAGGGGTTGGGGGAAAAGCTGTTTAGAAGCACAAAGTATTATCACCAATATGCAGCTTAGATCAGATCCTCAAAACCAGCATTTTGGCCCTGTATATTATTAGATATATCAGATGTATTCCTGCATCTGATTTTCAGCACTAGGAAATTGTTTAACAGATCTGCCTGGGGAATGAAAAATGCTATTTTCCCCCCCCAAAATAAATATGGAAGGGAGCACAGCCCCCATTTTCTCAAAGGCAGCAGTGCAGCCTCTGTAATCGCTCATTTCCAATCTCTGAAGCCCAGCATGAATAACACCATTGTTGCCCCATATCAGTGCCCAAACGCTTGGGTTACAGCACTTCTGGAAATCAGCAGCCTTGGGATCGACCCCTCCTACCAAGGAGCAACGTTTGGGTTTTTAAAAGGCATCAGAGCATAAAAACAAACACCGGAAAATGAACGTCGCGTCGCTCGGGGTTATAACCAGAACCCAAAATGTGAATTTTCACCGGGTAAAACACCATTTCCTCCACAGAAACGGAACAGCCCAGCCTTGCATTTGCACTATCTCCTTGCATTTATCAAGTTGAAGGGAACAATGGGAATACTGAAGGAATCCAGGGAGGGAACACAGAGCTATTGAGTTGCTCCGGCCTATCGAGGGTTCTATCAATCTTAATGTCCAACAGCACATTCCCCCTCTCTTAGATTTCAAGGGATAGGGGGAAGAGTTGAGCAAATTTGATGTAATTACTGTGCACTTAAGAGCTCCAGAGGAGGCTGCATTTCACATTTAGGTGCTTTGCCATCGCAAAGATTTGGGGGGAAAAATACAGAAATCAGTGTGTTTTGAAATGTTTGAGGAATTGTAATTATTTTCCTGCAGTTCCACCATGTAATTCTATATTTGTCTGTAAAATACATATTTATTGTGCCAGAGGGGTGCTGGGGATGTATTAGAAGGCGCCAAGCCTGGTTTAATTAACAATTAAATGTTCCTGTAATTTTAAGTTATTGATATTAATAATGTTAAAAAGTTTAATAAATGATAATGTTACAAGGTTAATCAGTAATAATGCTAAAAGTATTAATAAATGATAAAGTTACAAGGTTAATAAATAATAATGCTAAAAGTATTAATAAATGATAATGTTACAAGGTTAATAAATAATAATGTTTAAAAGGTTAATAAATGGTGTTTAAAAGGTTAATAAATAATAATGTTAAAATGCTGGTAATATATAATATAAATATATATTTATAAATATGTAAAAGTAGTGTATAAATAAATAATGTTTATAATGTTAATAATATATATTATAAATATATATTTATAAATATATAAAAGTAGTATATAAATAAATAATGTTTATAATGTTAATAAATGTTAATATAATTAACCCAGGGACTACAATAAACTGGACATGTTTGTCATCCCAGCCAGTTTTGTGTAACCCTGAAATGAGGCTTCTCATGGCATTATAAATTTAATTTCTGGGACACTGAAGTGCCAAAATGTCCTTTCCAAACTGGAGAAGGGAGGGAGTGGCCCAAGTTCTTCTCCCTTTTAGTATCAAACAGGCTCCTCAGGGTCACATTTTCAAGTCTGCCCCCAAAATTATCCAAGCAACTTTTCCAGGCTGGTCAATGGGCTCCCCTGTCCCTCAGGACCATCTCAGAGCTCCCACATCACCCACGTTATAACCTTCAGTTATAACATCAGTCATATATCAATTAAAACTTTGTTATATATCAGTTATAACCTTCAGTTATAACATCAGTTATATGTTGATTATAACCTTCAGTTAAAACACCCAGAACAGAAAAAAAAAAGAAGAAAAAATCAAAAATGAGCCCGTGAGAGATCCCTGCCAGCAGTTTTCATGGATTTTTGGGTGAAACTCCTGTTCCTGCTTTAAGGTTGGTGACAAGCAGCTCATGAGAGGGAGGGGCACAAAAAAACCAGCAAAGCTGCTTTTCACGTGAGACAAATTGCTCTGGCTTTATTTGAGCTGAGAAAAGCGTGTCCCTGCTGGTCCTTCCCTTTGAATCCAGCCAGGATTAGTCAGATGCTTCAACCCCTCAAAAATCTGCTCCTTAATGCACCCCTGGCAGCAATAAAACCACAGGGATCTTCCCTGCAATAGAAATTATTTGGATTTTTTTTTTCTTGTTCTCTGTGGGTAAGACTTTCAAGCTTCGCTCGTTGATTTACCAGGCTGGAAAAGTTGGCTTGGATAATTTTTGGGGGCAGGTTTTGAAGGGTATTGTAAAATACTCTTAAAAGTATTTTGAAGTAGCAGCTTCAAAATCTGACCCTGAAGAGCCTGTTTGATACTAAAAGGGAGAAGAACTTTGGCCACTCTCTCCCTTCTCCAGTTTGGAAAGGATGTTTTGGTCCTTCAGGGTCCCAGAAATTAAATTTATAATGCCATGAGAAGCCTCATTTCAGGGTTACACAAAACTGGCTGGGATGACAAATGTCCAGCTTATTGTAGCCCCTGGTTTAATGACATTAACATTTATTACTATTTTTAACATATTTTTATATTTATTTATTTATTTTTATTATCACTTTACAAGTAATTTTATGTGTATATATTTATCTGTATATATTTATACACACATATTTATATATAATTATATATACTGTGTATAATATTATATATATTATTAACATTTTAACATTATCATTTATCAACCTATTAAACATTGTTAACATCGATAACAATTAAATGTTCCTCTAATTTTAAGTTAATTAAACCAGGCTCAGTGCCTTCTAATACATCCCCAGCACCCCTCTGACACACTAAATATGTATTTTACAGGAGGCCAAATATAGAGAGAATTACATGGTGGAACTACAGGAGAATAATTAGAATTACTCAAACATTTAAAACACACTAATATCTGTATTTTTTCCCCCCAAATCTTTGGGATGAGCAAAGTTTTTTCAGAGGACTAATTACTGGTTTATCCTAGGAAGTATCAGGGGTTTAAGCAGCTCATTCTGGAGGGCATCAGTGTCAGACCAGGCTATAGAAAATTGTACATATTAAATTATTGTATATAAAATTACCTCTGGTACAGGTATATTGTGTAATCTGGCTAAAGGGACAAATAAATAACTAACAAAATCTCATAAAAGGCAGTGGCACGAAAAATAAATCTAAAATAAAACTTGCAGTTTTGAGAAACAAATGGAATACAAAAATCATTCTGCTTTAATGTATTATTTTACCCGTGGAGGCACTTCCTGTTAAAAACCAAAGCAAGTCACGAGAATAAACCAAAAATGGAATTTTTTTTGCCTACAAAGCAATTTTCCTGCACAACACTCACCCACAGTCTATTTTCTGAAGTTTGGGTGTTGGTTTGTTTTTTGTCAGATGGATCTTTTTGCTTCACTTTGCAAGTGAGAAGGAAACCTGAGAGTTTTTAGCCTAAGGCCCCACATAAATTCTTCCCTCCTTGATGGATGTTTTGCCTCCAGCTTTTGGCCAGGAAAAAAGAAAAAAAAGCAGAATAAAACCCACGTGTGCCACGATTCTTGTTGTCATATGTGGCCTGTGATATGGGGGAAATAAGAGCCCACAGAGCCAAAAAGTCACACCCTAAAACAGTTCTGGTGGGTTTCAAAGGTTCCTGCAAGGTTCATCACAAGGGAAAAAAATGGTAAAAAATAGAAATAATCCCTCAGCACATGAAAATGAGGTACAAAATGAAGACTTTGTGGGTTTTTGCCAGTTCTGGAGCCTTTATCAGTCCGACACCAGCACGTGGGGTGGTGGTGGGTGGTCTGGGATGAGGCAACGAGACAGCACAGACAGGTCAGATGAGCAAGAGATACCCTGGATGGTATTTAGGCTCCATTTCAGCTATTAAGGGAAGCTGCTTCTCCGAGGAAAGATTAATAACAGGTCTCCAAACCACCTCAGGCAGTTTGGGACACAGTAAAAAGAGCCTGCTCTGAGCTGTTGGAAAGGAAGATGTTGTGGGGGAAGTGTTGGAGATGTGCTTCCAACAGACTCAGGGCTGAGCATGCAGGTGAAGATTAACACTAAATTACCATTAAATAAATAGTTAATAATTATTATGTCAACAGGTTGCCCAGAGAAGCTGTGGCTGTTCCATCCCTGGCAGTGTCCAAGGCCAGGTTGGACAGAGCTTGGAGTAATCTGGGATAGTGGAAAGTGTCCCTGCCCATGTTGGGGTGGTTCAAATAAGGTGATTTTTAAGGTCCCTTCCAACCCAAACCTCTTGATTCCATGATTTAAAGCAGCACCTAAATGCCTTCTGGAAGATGAAAGGGAGCAAGTTCTTGATGGACCTTAAGGCCAAACAGGTTTTGCCCCCCCCAAATCCAGGGAGAGGGAAGCAGAGGCATAAGAGCACCTCAATCTCTAGAGACATTTCTGTCTCTGATCAGGGACTTTTTCAGTTAATCTAAATACATCAGAACCTTTTCATCTCAATTATAAAATGCCTGGAAAAATTAAATTAGTGTATCAGTTTTTGAATCCATCAATCACTTTTATCCATCAGATTGCTCTTTTATCTATACCCCTAAGATCCTTCTCCAAAGGTTTACTCCCCATCTTTTTTTTTTTGGTCAAAAATAAGACAACAAAGACAAAAAAACCCCAAACCCACTGCAATTCCGTCACTTTTACTCTCTCCAAAATCACCTCCCCGTGCTGGATTTTCATACCTGAGAGATTTACAGGATTTAATGGCAGCCAGGGCTGGAGGTCAGGTCAGGGAGCTCCAAAATTCCTCGCCTCAGGACAGCAAATTCCGCAGCAGTTGCAGGGAAGCTCAGGCATAATGACTGTTTGGGATGCTCTGATGACAGATGGAAAATAGTCCTGATACCTGTGCAGTGCCCAAGTCCTCGTGGAGGGCAGGATTTTCCTCTGGATAACTTATTTTCTGGAATCCAGGTGTCTCCGGAAGCATCGCCAACCACACTTAGCCCCTCTGAGTCCAACACCCAGTGTCACTGCATCCACTGTCACAACTGGGATGTTCGAACTCCCACCTCCCCAGGGATCTTCTCTCTCTGGCCCAGCCAAAAAAAAAAAAAGGTCTCAGGTTTCCAATCCAGCCCCCACCCTGCAGTTAGAGATGAATCACTGCGGTGATTTCCAGAACCGCCACCGCGCTTTCATCCTGCTGGAAAGAGCACTTCCAGAAGTCAAGTTCCCTCACGCTGCCACCGTGTTTTGCCTTCCCTCCCCCACATCGACTCTCAGAGTTCTCTGTAATTGGTTTTTCCAAAGAGTGTGGCCACCCAGCCCCTCCCCAGGCTGTGCAGGCACAGCTCAGACGTCGCTGTCCCACCACCCTTCCTCGCTCGTCCTCTCCTCATTCTTGCACTCTCCTAATCCTCCTATTTCTGCAGGATTTCCCCTTTTCCCCACACTTAATTTAGGTTATTTTTCGGTGAGGGAGGCAGTGAAACAAAGCTCCCCTGTGAAGGGCCTTGCCAGTTCTCCTGATGATCCAGGAGATGATCGGGCTCAGGGTGATGTTTGACACTTTATGACGCAAAAAAAGGAATCCCAGAGTGGTTTGGGTTGGAAGGGAACTTGAAGATCATCCAGTCCCACCCCTGCCATAGACAGGACACCTTCCACTAGCCCAGGTTGCTCCAAGCCCCATCCAACCTGGCCTTGGACACTTCCAGGGATCCAGGGGCAGCCACAGCTTCTCTGCCCAACCTGTGCCAGGGCCTCCCCACCCTCCCAACCAGGAATTCCTTCCCAATATCCCATCTATCCCTGACCTCTGGCAGTGGGAAGCCATTCCCTGTGTCCTGTCCCTCCTTGGAACACTGACCTCACCAAACACCACACTCCTCACAACCACCTTTATGCTGATGAGCTTTAAAGTCCCTTTTAGCCCAAATCATTCTGGGATCATTATATAAGAAATTCTAGGACATTCTAACTGGGAAATGTTCCCAATGAAACCTTCAAAATTTAACATTTCGGCTGCTGAAAATCCTGGGACTCAGGGATGGACAGATGTGATTTAGAACCTTTAGTTATTAGGAAATGTTAATAGTCCATATGAAGAAAAGAAGGATCACTCAGTGTCCAGAGCAGGTCTGGGATTACTTGACATGTTTTATGTGTGTGAGTGGAACACTCATTTATAGCTCAGAACAGAAATAATGCACAAACAGAAAGGAATACATTGGGAGTCAAATGTCACTCAGCCAAATCACTGATTTTTGACATTTAGGGCTGCAACCACATTAGGTTTAAGAGAAACATTTAAACTTGGATTAGTCAAAGCATTTTCTGAATTTCTGAATTTTCTGGACCAAAGTCACAGAGAGAGGGACTGATCTCTCACTGATAAATGAAAACTATAATCAAGTATTCACCAGGTTCTTTTAATCTATTTTCATTACTTTTCATCTAATTACTTTTAATTTTACTAAACTCTTCATATATGGACTTAAAGTAATATTAAAATCCCCTTAAATTCATAAGCATCAGATAATTCCATTTAGGTAAAATCCAGCCATTACAGCATAATAGATACACACATATATATGTATATTATACACATATATATGTATAAAACACACATAAATAAGAGCTTTAAGGTCCCTTCCAACCCAAACCATTCTGGGATTCTCTGACATTCTCCAAAACTTTACTTCCACAGAGATGACAACTGTGGAAAACACCAAAGGAAACCTGAAATTAAGTTCAAGTAGCCCTTTGAAACCTGCCTGCAAATGCACAAATGAGTTCAGCCATGAAATTATAATCAAATTACAGTCCTCTAAAAGCAAATTGAAAGCTTTCCTTTGAACAAGTGCTACCTGTGGATCTAAACAACTTAAAAAAATCCTGTAAGGAGACAAAGGGCAAAGGACAATTTGGATTTAAAAAGTAACAGTGTCACACTTTCATTTCCTAACCTCAATATCTTATCTAGAAATATGTTAGAAAATTTTTCATATGCAATTTCTTTTTGCAAAAATGCAGGTTTGCTCTTCCCACTTCTTCTTCTTGTCCCAAATAAATCCCAACGTTATTTAACAAGATGGAAGTGAACCATTCACAGGAGTAGAACCTGCAACAATTTCTCTCAGCTCTTTCAATTCATGTCCCACTTTCTCCATCAATGCAAAATAATCCTTTCAAAAAACAAGCAAAAAAAAACAAAACCAAAAAAGACCCACAAAAAATCACAAAACCCTTCAAAAACTTATTCCAGAACCCCCCCCCCCAAAAACAAACCAGCCCCAAATACCAAGAAACCAACTGCCAAAAAACCCAAATAAACCCCAGGATGTTCTGTTCTGACCCAAGAACAAAGAGAAAAACCTCAATTCCAGGAATTCCTTCTCACTGACAACTCTCATGGGCTGCTTTCCAGACTGGAGGAATGATGTCCCACTTTGGGGGGGTGCTGCAGGGAAAACTCATTAATATAATGTTCTCCATCAGACATTTGTAAAGAATTTGATTTACTGCCAATACAGGCTGATAACCTGGGATAGTGGATCCAAAAAGATCAAAAAATAAAAAAAAATCCAATAAATATCCCCCAAAGCACCCATAAAGTTAAAAAAAGTCCCTTTCTTTTTGCACAAATCTCATCAAACCTCGAATTTTCCTTCCTTCAAAAGCAACTCAGCACAGAAAACTGATGATGCTAAAAATGACCTTAACAAATCACCACAAAATAGAAATACTCGAAAATAATTATGAATGTTAAACATATTTATTCCTTTCTGTCTTCCCACTCTACAGAAATGGCTTTGTGCTCTGAAATACTTATATTTTTAATTTATTCTTTTTATACCTTCATCTTCTTTTGATGGGATTTGCTTCGATGATCCTTGTGGATCCAACTCAGGATATTCTATGAAATATAGCAGTAAATTTTATTTCCACTTGAACACCACAAAACTACACTTTAGTAATGATTCCAGCAATCAAAGTTTGAGAAATGCAAATTAATCAAGTTTTCTTGTCCTTTTTAACGTCTCTGGGCACAGAGTGCCTCTACCAGGATAAATCACCCTCCAAAAAGGGAGGATTGGCATCTGTAAATATCCCCCAAAACTGGGAAAAGCCAAAGCAGATGAAATTCTAAACTATACTGAGAGATTTTAATTCAAACTAAGATTTTGCCAGGAGTTTATGAAGCAATTTTTGTCACCACAAATATTTTCCACCAGCAAATATTTGAATATTTTTAATTAAAAGTGCCATTTCTGGAGAAGATATAAACCAGTAACACAGCAGACAGGAAACATCATACAAACACTGAATAGTGAAGAATTTATCAGTATTTAAGTTTTTAAAAATAAACCTTCTATAGGCTGTTCAGTGCAATGTAAATAATAATAAAAAAATCATATTACACTTACATATCATAAAAAATACACTTCTCTTTCCTCAGCTGCACAAATTGAGGGATTTGCCATTATTTGTGAATTATTTTCAGGTTCAAAGGGCATTTAAAGTTATGGATGTGCATTGACAGGAACATAATTTCCAAAAGGTGTGGCTAATTTAGGCATTAAATTGAACATATTTGAGTTAAAACACCTGTGAACCCTAAGCTGAAATACAGACACTATGGAGTGCCCGAAAATCAGTTTTCTCAAATAAATTAATGTATGATAATGTGCATTATCTAAACTCTGCTGTTTGTCAGATTTGCAGCTGTTCATTTAATTGATGAACGAGGTGAACAATGAGGAGTCAGACAGTCCAACTATGCAAATAAACCACATTAAACCCCAGAATATTGTCAGGAAAAGCAGAATATTGGCCCAGACTTTTCAAACAAAGCTACACAAGGATGATCCCCAGAGGCCTGGGGTATCCAACGGTGCTGACCTAGAAAATCCATCAAGGGCAATAACATTTCTGGGAGAAACTCCTTGCAAATCAAGAGAGAACAGAGACTTCTCTCTTTATTTATACCAAGTGCCCACTTACAATTTTTCTGACAACAAAGCTGCCTGGTCGTAGCTGCAATTTCAAAGTCGTGGGATTCCAATATCACAAAGGTGAAAATCCAGCTGAGGTGAGACTCAACTGCAAGAAAATCATCCCTTGGGGGCAGGGGATCAGGAATTCTGGTCATTTTTAGGAATCCTCCATCATTTCACACCGTTTCAAAACTGGAGGGTGACACATTTTGAAGAAAAGCAAGATATAAAGGATCGTTTCGTATTATTGGCAGGAGAAATTATAGCTCTGATCAAAGCAGAAGAAGTCCTCTCATATATGTTCTCTATGAAAACCATGACTAAAAGAAGCTTAAATACACCTGTTGACCAAGACAAGAAACTCTGGGTCCTTTATAAGCAGTTAAAAAGCAGTTTCCACGTTGGCACATCGCCCGTGGAAAGTTCCCTTTTGTCTCAGCTGGGAAAGTGATTGTCACAGTTCTCTCTGTCCAAAAAACATACCAAGAAAATGTGCATTTTCATCATAAACCAGTAAATTAGGACTCGAGTTCACCCCGCCCTGCTCAGTCCAAGTGGGTTGTCCTGGGGTTTATTTGTAAATATTTGTAAATACCAGGGGGCACGTGAAGCATCTTCATTAGAATATCCAAGGATTTAATGATGTGCACTCGCGTTTTCTGTAATTAAGAACTACCAGAGATTTCTCCTTGAAGATCCTGACAGCTCTGACGGCCCAAAGAGGTGTGTGGTGGGGGTGCAGGGTCAGGGCAGGGTGACCATCACGGCTGACACCAGCACTGCCACGCTGACTGTCCTCCTGCTGCCGCCCGACGTCCTCCGGGCGGGCAGGACGGCGAACACGGCGTTGGTGTCGTTGGTTGGGATCTCCACGTTGCAGATCATGCCCTCACAGCAGGAAACACATTCCTGGGGAGGGGAAAAAAGATCGTCACTGGACACAGGGGAGCTCAGCAGGGGCTTGGGGAGGGGAAGCAGAGGGGCAGGTACTGATCTCTTTATTCTTGTGATCCATGACAGACCCAAGGGAATGGCTGGAACTGTGTCAGGGAGGTTTAGGTGGATCTCGGGAAAAGGTTCTTCCCCCACAGGGTGGTTGGGCACTGACCAGGCTCCCCAGGGCAGTGGGCACAGCCCCAAGGCTGCCAGAGCTCCAGGAGGGTTTGGACAACACTCTGAGGGACAGGGTGGGATTGCTGGGGTGTCTGTGCAGGCCTAAGGGTTGGACTGGATGATCCTGTTGGATCCTGGATGATCCCTTCCAACTCAGCATATCCTGTGACTCTATGAATGTTCCTTCAATTGGTTGCCAAGTTGAGCTGAACAGACCCATCACCTCCACTTGGCAGCCTGACTCAGAGCAGCAGAAGGACCATTTATGCTACAAATCATCCCCAAATTAAACACACACCCCAATCAAATCTCTTCCAAATCTTGGGCACAGCCTTCCTGGAGCAACTGATCCCCTGGTGGTGTCACCAGGCTGGGATGGGAGGTCACACACTGACAAGTGCACCAACACTGGAGAAAACAGAGCTCCCCCTTCTAACAAAACCTGCATTTGAACATTTCAGGTTTCAGCTTTTTAAACTAAAAAATTCTGGCTGTAAAAAACTGTTGTTCTCATTCATTTTTACCCTCAGCTTTTATATTCAGTGTTGCTTTGAGTGCTGAATTCGTACTTTGTTTTTCAGTTTCTGGTGCCACAGAACCACTGACACAGCTGACTTCCAAAACGGAGTCTGAAAACAATTTTCCTTACTTGACCCTCCTTACTAGAAAAGCCAACAAAATAAATGAATAAAATGCCAATTTTTATCTAATCCAAAGGCAAAGAACTGTTCTAAGATAAAGTAACTGCCCGTGACAGGGGCTTGGAACAAGATGATCTTTAAGGTCCCTTCCAACCCAAACCAGCCTGTGATTTTATGATTCCATGAATATAGAAGGCAGGTTGCAAAGTCATTTCATTCCCTCAATCCACCAAAACCTGTTGGAATCACTGGAAATCGTGTCAGAAAACATACAGATCCTTTTATAATTAATATAGACAGATCTTTTGATATTTAACATGGACAGATCCATTGATATTTAACATGGATGTTGTCTGCTTCACTTTTGCTGTCTGAAACATTTCATGGTAAAAGTAACATAATTAATCTTCACAACTACTGAGGAATTAGTGGGTTATTTACAGCAGGAAATAATGCTTTGGTGAGCTATGTTTGATTATTAAGAATAAACTCCCACCCATCACCCAAGGACGAGAGAAGGCAGCAGTTTTAGCTCTTTCTCATGGAACAAAAACTCAAGACAAACAGAGTGTTGCACAACCTCGCTGAGAACTCCCAAACCTCCTTGGGTACACCCCAGCCATGCCCTAGAAAGCTCAGGTGTTCCTTCAAGACTTATTGTCCCACCCTGTCCCACACGAACGGGGAAGGAGGAAGGAAGGGCTGCAGAAACCCCACTTCTATTGTTAAACACCACGGAGCGGATCTTGGCACATCCCGCTCGGCCCAGCAAGAAAAACGAGTCCTGGAATGCAAAACTCCAGCCCAACTTGTGCTGCTCTTCCTCAAGGAGTAGGGCAAGAGGAGCTCTTACTGTGTGGCCACTCTCTCCGTGCCGGTGGCAGCCGACGAGGTGACATTCCTCCCCCGTGGCACATTTTTTGGTGACTGACGTGCTCTTCCCGTGGTCCGTGAAGAGATGAACTGTCAAGCAGTACTGAGTGCCTGGAAAAGAAGATTTTGAGAGGTTTATTTGCATTAAGCTGGTGTTTAAAAACTTCACGTGATTCGGAAGAATATTCCTAGGAAATTCATTATTTTGGCGGCACAAAGCTATTTTCAGCTTGATTAAAATAGCATTTAGCGATTAATTAGTGAGGAAATCTGAAGCTTAACTGACCCTTCAAACCTCCAGGGAGGCTGCTACCATTTCAATTCCTTATTAGCACTATAATTTACACATTTATCTTCCATTCTCTGCTCTTTCTGGCAGCACATTCTTGCTTTGTTTCAGACACATTCCCTCTAATTTACTTCTTCCCCTTTCCCACCATTACTGGGAATATCAGTGCAAAATAAAATGAGGAAACGTATTTCCATTCTTTCCTATGGATCCATCATTCCCTCATACAGGTATGATATTGGTTATTCAGGTCCTGCTGCTCACAAGGAAGCCATTAAATCTTGGGATGGCATCCAAAGGGAGTGGGATGAGGCTACAAAGACAATTTTTAAGATTTAAAATAAAAAATAATCTTTAAAATTAACTCCTAGGAAGCCCATATATATATACACACATAGAAAGACATATATAATTAATATTATTGATATTATATATATGGATATATTATTAAGACTTCGATTAGTATATTGATAATGTATTGTTACATATTACGTGTTATACAAAATGTTTTGTAGATGCAGAGATAGATATAAATAGTTTTTTCACTGTTGCTTTGAGCTCTGAAACGCTCAAAATATTCACCTCAGCAGAAATTATATGATTCATCTCATCAATAACAAGACTGAGGGCCCCACAGTTGGCACATTAATCTCATTAATCACACTTCTACAAGGTTGTGAGTCACATTTAAGTCTCACATTAGTCCAGACTTACTCACACTTACTTTCAGGGCACCATCGATCTTCAGCCCATCTGTTACAGCTGTAATTGTCCTCTGCATTCTCACAGGTAAAGCACTTAAAACTCTCTGGAAACGGGGTGGCTTTAAAAGCATTAAAACACAGTAAGTTTGCAAAGCATTGAGGAAAAAAAAATAGAACGTTCGAAATATTTCCTGTACACACATATAAAAAACTCACACATTTGCATATTTTCCAGGATATTTCTACTGTTAGATGAATAAAAGAAGTTTTACGTTTTCAACTGGTTTTGCAAGGCCTGAAGTTTAAAATGTATCCTCGTGTTTTCATTCTCTCCCAAACCAAAATAAATCACTTAAGTGGGAAAAGCAGGAGAGAGGGAACAGTTTATTTACATCCTCGTGGAGGTTTGCACAGACACACAAACTCAATCTACATTCAAATGGCTCTGGATTCCTTTGATGAGGAAAAAAAGGCACCTTAAAAAGCAGCTTCAGAGCTTGATTTTCAACTCTGAAGGAGAAGTTGGATCCTTTTAACAAAGGGATCGGGAGGACTGGCTTAAAATCTTATTTACATTATTTAAATCAATTATTTTAAGGTGCACAGCTCCCTAGATGCACACAGATATCTAATTTATCTGCCTGTCCTGACTCTTTTAATGATGCAGATAATGAAAATGAAGGGATAGAACCCTTCTGATGCCAGATAAGAGGCCAAAAAAAAATGATGCTATTAGTGACAACTGGCTTCACAGGTCCCACAAGGTTTTTAATTACCTTCAGACTGAATTAATTGCACACAGAACACCTATTCTTTCCCTTCACAAAACCCCTAACAAGATAAAAGACAAAAACCACCTGTCCTGTATTATTTATGAGAAACCCACTGCATAATCTGCTCTGTGGGGAGACATTTCAGAGCCAGAAAAACAGAATAAAACGGGAAAGACCTTAAAATGTGAACTCCTTATTTAGCAGTGCCTGCAATTGTTTGTTTTCAAACAGTCAACTTGTAAAATATTCGAAATAAAGCGCTGTGGGTGGGAAAGCAAAATGGTTATTTTAAACTTTTTCTCGTGTTTGAAGGGGAAAAACACCTAAAAACCTAAAAGATTGGAAGAATATGGGGAGTAACTATAACATTAAGCTAAATATTATATTATATTAAGCTAAAATATGAAGGGAAAATTGCAGATATACGTAAAATAAAAAAAAAAAGAAGTCCCTACTTACGGTCCAGGGGAGGCCTCACGTCGTAAAAGTTGATGTTCTCAGCTGAAACCCAAATTCCTGGAAGGAGGAAGAGCAGTAGAAAGGCCCCGGCCAGAGTGGGATGGAACAAGGACATGCTGAGGATTATTGCACATGGAAAGCCGAAGTCAGCCCTGGCAAAGGAAGAAAACACATTATTTTGGGGAAATCTGAGGAACCGAGGGTGGAGAACAACAAATTTCCTATGAAATACGGCTGGAGCCTTGGGAATTCCGTGGGGAGGTCTAAAGGCAGCGAGTCTGAGCTGCTGAACGACACAAAGCTGAGCTGGGAGTGCCTTCTGCTGGCCAGAATCCTGAAACTTCCACAAAATTCAAGTTCACGTTATTCCTCTCATCTGTTTGCCCTTCCAACCGATGGCAACCTCAAAGATTCCTTGAAAGGTCTCCTAAAAATCGACATGAAAATTAAACTCCTCTATATCCTGCTTGAAACTGGAATATAATGTTATTAAAGAGAGCAAAAAAGCGGGGAAATGTCGTTTTTAACACCACCAGCCTCGAGCCCAAACCGATTCCTTATCTGAGACAGATCAATGTAAGGCTGTTGACTTCAGATAAGCTCCACAATCTAATTCTGAGGGTAAATCAGATTTATTTGAAGTGCATCCCGAGGAAATGCTGAGGAAAAACCTGGGAATGGCAGGCAAGGGTGGGAGAAGCACAGGGCGGAAAGTTCAGAGGGAGGAGATAAAATGACACAAAAATACATTTATTTGGTCCCCCCTGGGTCCTCTGCTAAGGCTTTATAGAGGAGGAGGATTAAGCACTGAACATTTTGGTCAGTTTGGATGTGCACACACACACAGGGATTTGTGGCAAACTGCAGTGACACCAAAGGCTGGTTGGGAGATGAAAAAAAAGCAGGATCAGCCTCGCTCCACCCATGCAAATTCCCAGCAGGACAAACGAGCTGGAGTGGAGGCTCCAGCCAAACCAGAGGTGTTGCTTTGGGATGCCAAGGGCATTGGGGTGCCAAGGGCATTCCCTCCAAACCCTCCCAACACACCCTGCCCAAGCCCAGGCACCGAACTGAAAAAGTCACCACGGCAGAGGAGACACAGAATTTCCCACTTTTTCCAATATTTTTTGGTTTGGTTTGGTGTTTCTTTTTCCAACTGAGATGGTTTCGCCGACAAATTGAACACCAGAAAGTTCAATTTTATGAACTGAGTATTTAATTGTGATTTTAATCGTGAATTTTGCTATCCTACTGAAGATCTGCTTATTAAATCCTGGCTTTATGACTATACTTCAGTAGATCCTGAGGAAGCCTCAGCTCACCTCTGCTCCCAGTGCACCTCCAACACGATTTTCTGTAGGATGGTCCAGATTTCTTCTGATTACAGCCCAGAATCTAAAGCATTAAGTAGAAGAACCTGTGGAAAACAAACCAGAAACCAATCATTATAATTCTGTTTGGAAGAAACTAATTAGCTGAAACACTCTATGTCCTTATTCATATTGAAAACTAAGATAAAAATTTGGGTTTTATAAGAAAATATCCAGAGAAGCACCTGAACTACACAGTTTGGCTCATCCCAATGCCACAAAAGACAAAAAAAAAAAGGCAAAAAGTGAAGGAATGAGGCTGCTCAGTCCTTCCATGAGAATGAGTTTACTTCTCTTCCAAGGGAAAATCATTATCCAGTGAATAATGGGCAGGACCAAACCACTCCAGGTGAAATATATATCCCACACTCCACAGATATCCAAGCTTTCCACACAAGCTGTGCCCAAAATAGAAGCAGTAATCAGGAGCAAGGGAACCTGGAAGAGCAAAGACAACCCTCAGCCTCCTAATTAGAGGTTCCTAATGAACCTCTAATGAAGTAAACAGGTCCCCTCAACGTGTGGAGTTAAAAATACAACTCCAGTACAAGGAGGTAGCAATTTTCAGAGCCACACATTCCTGATCCTAATTATCCCGTGTCCCTGGACCATCAGGGATCCAGTTTTCCTGACTCCAAGAGGGCTCCTTAATGCACAGAGGCTGCTTGAGTGATGTTGGCAACAACATGAGGAGAATCTTTTTGGGGGGCCAACGTCCTTCTTCATGGATTCCTTGTAAAATAATTCTGTTTCTCATGGAATCATGGAATACTTGGGTTGGAAGGGACATTAAAACTCATCTTGTTCCACTCCCTTCCACTTCCACACCTTCCACTAGACCACGTTGCTCCAAGCCCCATCCAACCTGGCCTTGGAGACACTTCAACCCTTTGAATATCTCAAGATATTTATAAATTAGCAGCCCAGTTTTAATCAAGTATGGAGAGTTTAATCAAATTTCAAGCAGCTCGACAGCATTTAATTATTTCGGTTTTCCTCTGCATTTGGAACTGAATTATTCCAATGGCAGAGCATTTGCAAAACTCATCCCCTCAGCCTGGACCTTCTGCAGCTCCTGCTGGGTTAAGGAAACTTTCCCTTTATGGGGAGGCTGGTGTGTAACTGGATCTGAAGCACCTGGATAGCAAATAAAAGGCACAATTACACCTGTGCCAGTTTTCTACAAATCCAGGCTCTCTCCTGCCCCCCCTCCCCCTGAGTTCCTATCGCTTTCCCTGGACAAGCCGATGCCAAATGGAAAAATTCAGAGAATATAAACACAAAAAGGCCACTCTTTGGTTGGTGTAAGGCACAGTAAATCGACCTCAGGATTTGATGTAGTCAAAGGTGTCCTTGTTTGCCAACCAGGCCAATAAATAATGGATGCTGTTTGACGTGGGCTTGGTTACACAGCTGCACCAGGAGCCCTTCTCAAATAAAATAGGAAAATATTGGCCAAAAAATGGCTTTCATATCTTATCTGCAATCTTTAAAATGCTTGTTTTCTCCAGAGCCTCTCATCTCTGTTGTGCTTTCATATAATATTATCAGGCAGCGTGAGTAAATGTTTCATTAGGGCCAATTAGGAGCCCTCGTTAATGAAGGGAAAAAGCTGTCACAACGTGGAAGATTAACTTATATAAACAAGAGGAAACACGGAGCTCCAGCTTTCCTGGAGGGAGGGAAAACAACCCAAGAGGGAAGGGCTGCTCATATAAAAAAACCCCCCCAGAATAAAGAACACCTCAAGAAAACAACCAGGCACACAATGGCTGAACTAATTAATATATTCCAGGAGGTTTTAAGGTTCACCTTACAGTGTGTAACAGAAAAGTAGGAAGCTTGATTTCTGATTTTAATAAAATTCAAGCCTGTCTACACTGTTTTTCCTGGCAGCTCCTGCTGGAGGATTAGCAGATTGAACACGGAGATACGGAATGCAAATGAAACTTCCTGCTGTCATTTAGTAAAGGCAATTTTCAGGTGCTATTAGATAATTGCAAGTGCTCCTGTTAAGCCTGTTAAATACCACTTCAGGACATAAGAGTTGGGGAATACACAGGCACAAAGGTATGTGTGTTCAGGGCTGAAAAAGTTAAACCCAACACCTGACGTCATCAGGTGTTCCCTGCAACAAAGCAGAGAGGCCAAAAAATGAATATTGAATTTATCTTGAAAGGGCAAAACTCATCTCCTGGCTCCCCCATTTCTTAGGGAAAAACTGCCATTTTCACGTTTTCCTTTAAATTTGATCTATAAGGCATCATCTACCCCACTCCAAAATGAAGAAATGGGTGGAAAAAATGAGAAAAACCCCTTTGGGAAACAGGCATTTAAAAAATCTAAACATTTAAAACAAAAAGGGGGTGAAAAGTAAATATTTTGAAGGGTTAAAAAAAACCCCCAAAATATTATTGCGGATCTGCAAATTGAAACTATTTTTATACAAGTTTTACTTTTTCTTACCCACCAAGTTGAAGTCTCTGCTTTTTGACTTTTTGCCTGTTATCACGAGCAGAGAATAACAGAGGAAAACATATTTCACACTCCACTGACAGAATCAAATTGAACTTATCAACATTACTTTTAAACACGTTCCTTTAGGTTCACCCACAGCACCCTCAACAATGGCTGGGATGAAATCTGGGGCTTAATTACAAGAAATGATGGAGTTCTTTATCTGAGATCTTAGAGAAGCAAAGCACAAACAGAGCTGGGAGTGACAACATCCTTTAGCTCCGGGGATAATGTTGGCACGGGGAGGTGTGATGGGAATGAGTGGGAGACACGGAGGTGTCTGGCTACACAATCCACCCAACTGCTGTGACTCTGAAATGGAAATAATGTCTGATTAACAAAATAATGTCTGATTAACACGATAAACCCGAGAAGTACCACCGAAGTGAGGTATTTGCAAGGAGAAAACATGTAATGAAAGCTGCATTACATCACATTCCTCTTATAGCCCAAACTGATGTTCACTTAAAATTCAGAATCCCTGATCATCTGTAAAAAATAAAGTTATCCCATCTCAAAATCCGTTGCATTTCCAGCTAAATTTAAATTTTTTTCCAGCTAAATTTCCTATTCTCTTCTGCAAATATTCCATTTCCTCAAAGAACTGCCCTTTGGCAAAGCTATGGATGAGCAAAAGCTTTTACACTTGAGCTTGGAACAGCTTCTCCACATCACATGCAACTGGTTTAAATCTCTCCCTCACCTGTGCCAGACTGGAAATAGGAATTTAATATTACTCTAGGAAAAAAAAAGGGATTACAGGAATAGGAAGTGGTTTTTCTTTTCTTGAGCACTTCCGTACAAATCAGTTTAGAAAATTAAATTTAAAGGACATATTGAATGTAGGAGAGAAGAGGAAAAATCTGATTTTCAGTATTTTTCTTCTACAGTTCCAGCCTCGGACCACAATCAATAAAAGACTTCTTTAATCCTTCCAAGGTGCTCAACTAAACCTCTGGTTTTAGTTGGAACCTTCTCCCAAGTCACAAAAGGTTTGGTGTCGTGGGAGCTGCAAGAAGAGGGAGAAAAGGTAAAACACCTCTGTCTAGTTTTATTGTAAGAGTCCAAAGAAAATGTCCTTCAACTGACACTCCACTGAACCCACAGGCACTATATTTTCTACAGCAACACAACACCACAGCGATTATTTTGCCTTTTTTTCCCCCAAGAATAAGAAAATGGCCAAGAATCACAGAATGGTGGAATTTTTTAGGTTGGAAAAGGCCTCTGATATCCCCGAGTGCAGCACCCCAAGGCCTTCCTGCCACCAGTTTATGCCAGTTTAAGACAATAATTGCACTATAATTGGGGAAAAAAAACCCCACACAGAGTCAGGTTGGTATTGGCAGGGTATGATGTGTGAGATTTATGGCGCTGATACCATCTCTGCCTCGTGTTTACACCAGCTTGGTGTTCCTGGGCAATCCTTGGAATCCTGCCAGCTCCTGGAATGCACCAGGAACCACTGGGAGAGCTTCTGGGAAGACACCAGCAATTCCCAGTGCTGCTATTCCACCTCCAGGTGGAATAAAATAATATATTATATATTTATAATATTTATATATATATATATATATATAATATTTATAATATTATAAATATAATAAATAAATATAATAAATATAAATTTATTACATTTATAAATAAATATAAATATATTTTATATAAATATATTTTATATATTTGTAATATAAATTTACATATTAATATCTATTTATAATATGAATTTGTATATTTATAATATAAATAAATATAAATATATTTATTTATTACCCATAATAAGTAGGTAACTTTTGCAAATTATATTTTATAAGGTAATAATAAATATATAAAAATATAAATAATTAATATTAACAAATAATAATACATAATAATTAATAAATATAAATAATAATTAATGAATATAACAAATAAATATATTTTTTTATTACCCATAATAAATAGGTAACTTTTGCAAATTACATTTTATACGGTAATAATAAATATACAAAAATATAAATAATTAATAATAATAATAAATATCTATAAGTATCTATAAATATAAATAATAATAATTAATGAATATAATAAATTAATATAAATATATTTATTTATTACCTGTAATAAATAGGTAACTTTTGCAAATTACATTTTATAATGTAATAATAAATATATAAATATATGAATAATTATTAATAATAATAAATAATAAATATCTATAAATATCTATAAATATAAATATATATAATAATTAATAAATATAATAAATTAATATAAATATATTTATTTATTACCCATAATAAATAGGTAACTTTTGCAAATTACATTTTATAATGTAATAATAAATATATAAAAATATTAAATAATTAATAATAGTAAATATTAATAAATGATAAATTAAAAGTCACAAGACACCCCGAGCACTGCCCTCAATATTCATCCCCCAAACTGAGAGTGGGTTGAGGCTTAGCACGTGTCTTTATCCCTGCTGGAAACTTTCCCCTCAGAGTATTTTCCCTAAATCACAAGGGAGACATCCACTCTTCCATTTATCCTGGATATTTCCATACTGGCTTTTCCCTACAGTACAATCCCCCTTTTTTGTTGGTTTTTTTTTAATATGGTTTTATTATAAATTGTAGCTTAACACTAATGGAGAAGAGCTGATGAAAATCCCCTTCCCTTGGCAGCACTCTGGTTCCTACCACCCCTTCCAGCTGAACTTTTCACTCCCAAATTTGCCAGCGAAGGGGGAGCTGAGCTGATCATCAGAGAGGCATTTTTTGATGATGCCCTTCAGGAAAAAAACCTCACCTGACAGAACCTATCTCCACATGTACTTGATGGCATTATCCCCCTCGGGAAAGGCTTGTTTGGGAAATGTGAACCCTGGAAAATCAAGATGAAAGGGGCGAGGAGAACCGGCTTTGTTTTCCCGAGAGGACTCACCGAGTCCGATTGGATTCCCCTCGTGGTTACAGGCACAAAAAGGCTTCAGAGGGATTTTGTTGGGTTGGAAATGCTTTAAATGAGCCCCTCTCAGCAAACTGCTGACCCATCCAACCTCAGCCAGGGGAAGGTGGCTTTTCCTTCCCATCAACACCCTAATCCAGGCAGCTGAAAGCAGCAGAAAGCTGCAGAAAGCACATTCCGGTTTTTCCTGGCTCGGAACCGTTCCCCACAAGCAGCCTTTGGCACAGTCTGGTGTTTGAACAGCCTCTGGTGCGTTGTGAGAGACAAGAGATTTGCCCTCCTTTCAAAGGGAGGGACAATACAAACATAACAAGCTCCTTTCACAGGTCCACAAAAGCTCTGTTGACATCTATGGCATAACTTCAGCTCCAAACCCAAACTCTGCACCCGCCGTTTTCTTCCTCTGAAGCTCAAATTTCTGGAGCAGAAGCACATAATTCCCACATCCAGGGACACAAATTGGCATTAAGCATTTGTAATGGAACAGAAGGATATTTAATTTAAATTATTTGGGGGGGGAAAATTAGCTTTGTACAGTTTCTTTCACTGCCCTCCACCATAAACATCCATGGTCTGGGACAGGAACCACGAGCCTATGGAAAGCAGCTGGAAGAAAATCACACTTTGAGGTCCCTTTTAACTCAGGCCATTTCTCTGATTCTGTGATTTTATGATCCTATGATTTTAAGATTCTATGATTCTATTATTCTATGATTCCATTATTCTATGAGTCTGTGATTTTATGACCCTATGATTTTATGGTTCTGTGATTCTATGATTTTATGACTCCATGATTCTATGATTCTATTATTGTTTGATTTTAGGATTCTGTGATTTTAAGATTCTATGATTTTTCAGTTCATTTCATTTGCTAAAGACTGAGCTTTGAATATTACTAAGAAAACATTCCCAGGATTCAAAAAGAAAAAAACCCCATCCATAATATTTGCTATTTTCACCACTGTCCTTATTTCTTTAGTATGATGTTAAATTTGTCTCTGTTGCTAGAAGGAAACAATTATATATATATGTAAAACTATATATATAAATATAAATATAATATATAAATAAATATATAAAAATATATAAATATATATACATATATGTAAATTAAAGTGCCAGGATGATTCTGTTCAGCACCATCCCTGCTCTTCCATCATATTTTCTGAGCCCATTAAGGCTATTTACATTTCAAATAGTCTTTCCCACCTTCACACCTCTGAAGAAATCACCTCTAGCTCGTGGGTATTCCTGGTTGGTACTTCTCAAAGCCTAATATTCATAAAACCCTTCAGCCAAGTCAATGGAATAGTAAAACAAAACACAGGAAATCATTTATAATCTGAATTAAAAGCCAGTTTTCACTCAATTAGAAGAGCAATAAAAATAAAGTCTCTTAGGGCACTTATCTGCCCCAAAGACACTGATATATTCTTAATTAAGCTGGTAATGTGGCACCAAGGACCAGTAAGAAATGCCCTGGATGGGGAGATTTATTCACTGTACAGATTGCCTGGTTTAATTTGACAAATTAAAGCTGCCAAATTTTCTGTTTCCTTCATTTTCTGCTCACAAATCCAGAGCAGTGCTAAACAGAAAACCACCGTAGAGTAGAAAAAAAAATTAAAACTCCAAAAAAATTAAAGCTCCTAAAATAATTAAAACTAAAAATTCAAACCAATAAATGCCTGACAATTTAAAAACATAAAAGCATTGTATTCTAGCAGTGAATGCCCATCCCAGCATGGGAAATGCCAGCACTTGCTTTGCAGAATTTCTTCCAGGATTTCTGAGCTGCTGTGAGTGGACTAAGCTCAAACCCAAGAGGCAAATGCTCAACCTGCCTTTTTTTTTTTTTTTAATAATTTATTTTAAATTGATTGGAAATTTCTGCTCCACACCACCTGACAACTCCCCCCTTTCCCAAAGGGATGCAGGGTTGGGTGTCTGCTCTAACTCCCTGGGACTATTGATGCTCTTTACCTGCTGAAACACGTCCAAACCACTGAGCAAACCCTGCAATATTTGCACAGTGCATTTCCAAACAGGTGCCCAACACACCAGGAAAGCTGAATAAATAACTTATTGTAGGAGTTTCTCTTTATTGTGCTTTTCCTACCCTGCAGGCCAATTCCAGGGACTCTCAGAGGCGACTGGAGCAAAATATCCATGTAAATGAACACGGATGAAAACTCGCTTTACTGCTGTTCCCCTCCAAATAAAAAGTGATTCACTGGGGGAAAAGAAGAAATCTTATTCCTTTTGTGCATGGGGGCTCAAATTCTAACTCTTCACAATCAAAGGCACCACTTGCTTTTTTCAGGAGGTTACTCAGAGCCTTCCAGAAACCCTTTGTACAACCCTGGGTGGATTTTAGGCTGCTGGGTCGTTGCTAAATTAGGGCCTGGAGAGACACAAGGAAAGAAAAATCAGCTGTAAGAAAACAAAACAAACCACTAACAGTGGAAAGAAAAACCTCAAATGTTACTAATAAAAACCCCTCAAACACTAGTAAAGGAAAATAAAAAACAAACCAACAAATACTAGTAAGAAAATAAACACTGTTATGAAAAATCATGGAATTATGAAAAGTCATAGAATTATGAAAAATCATAGAATTATGAAACATCATAGAACTATGAAAAATCATAGAATGGCCTGGATTGGAAGGGAATTTAAAAATCATCTAGTTCCCACCTCCTGCCATAGACAAGGACACCTTTTACTAGATGCTGTTTGTGTTTTGTTTTTTTTTTTATCCTGCACCTTATAACAGAACGAAAACATTCTGAAACTCAGCCCTTCAATCCCAAGTGCCAGCCTGGAGCGAAATGTTCTGGCTGAGCTACAGGATTAAATCCCCCAAGCACAGAAAAGTTCAAAAAGAACATCTTTTCAGGCTCTTAATTGTTACTGCACTGGAAAGGAGAGGTTTAGCAAAGTCTTCATTGCGTGGTGACAGAGAAGGGAAAAGAGAAATATTGCACCAATAAACCTTGCTGAGATCATTAAATTAAAAAAAAATTAAATTAAATAAGAAAATATGGACAGGAGGGTCAGGACAAGTGAATTAGTGAAGAATTTAGACAGTGAGCTGAACCAGCAAATTTTGGAGCTTTGAGTGTAAGCTGAAGAATTCTGCAGAGCAAGGGGGAAACTCTCCCTTCCATAATGCCAGGCAAATACATAGGAAGCAATAAACTTTATGACAGGAAAAAAGGAGTTCAGCAGCCTTTTGGGATGAGAGACCTTTTCTTGCTGCAATTCTGTGCTCTCACTTATCCCCCATAAATGGGCTTTGACGACTGAAAACCAGCAGCAGGGAAGGGAAAACTGGGGCCAACATTCCTGAACAGTTCTCAGGTGATGTTTAATCACTTGTGTTATCAGGATAAAGGGATGCTGCACCAGCAAAAAACCCCCAGTGCTTTTGGGAAGGATCTTTAAACATTTCCAGGGAAATATTGCAATACCTGCAAAGAAGTGGATGGAGCAGCTGAAGGGAACAGCTTAGAACAAAATTGTGCATCTGGTTCTGATGGAACAGAATTTCCACTTTTAAAATACTGTTTAATCAGGTTATATTGATACATGCAGCTATTTGTGCTAAGAAAGTATCAGAAGGTAAGTAAATATAAACCAGTACATGGTATTTGGTTGTGCTACAGGTATAAATCTGTAACTTAGCTATGGGACCTTCACAAAAATTAAATAGATCATTTGACTATAACAGCTGATCAGGGTCCATAAAAGGCACTTGTGTTTGTTTAACAAAATAAATGAGGAGCTGAGGTAAACCCTTGAGTAGAAAGATGCTGAGAGAGGTAAGAAAAACATTCTAGGGAAGACCATGTCAGCAGAAGACTAAAAGCTAAGTTCTCTAATGTAGGCCAAGAAAGAGTGCACTGCAAAAAGATTATTTTCCTCTTGCTCCATGTCTCTCCATCACCTCCAGAAATCCTTGGTTGTTTAAGCAATTAAAGAAACCAGGTACGTGCCAAGTAAATAAAGTACAATGACCTTTTTAATGCAGAACAAGATTAAAGGTTAAGTACAACAACAACCCCCACATTATTCAGAACGTGTTTAAGTGCTGAATGACCCTCAAACCCTCCCTGCTGCAGGTCCAGCCTGATCTGCTGATACACAGAAAGCAACTCAGATGCCTGAGAGCACTCTGCAAATTCCCAGTTATTATCCCTGTGTCGCTTCCTGCACTTCCCACCCTGGTGTGAAAAACCCCTTTGATGCTCCACAGCTTTCAGCTCATCACCCCCCTCACCACCAGAAACTCATGTGACTGAGCCTGACCTTTAACTGGAACTATTTATTTATTTGGGACCCTGAAGAGCAGATTCCAGGTTTGAAACACAGCCAGATGATTTCAAGGATGGAGTCAGGAAAACACTTGGAACAGAGCTAACCATGCATGTGGATCTCAACCCACAGGCTTGGGACAGACCTTCTCTAGGCAGGTCTCTGGTTTCTCCTACAAACCATGGAATCTCAGGATGGTTTGGGTTGGAAAGGGCCTTAAAGACCATCTTTTTCCAAGCCTTTCCATATGCAGGAAAAGCTTGCTCCAACCTGGTCCTGGACACTCACAGGGATGGGGCAGCCACAACTTCTCTGGGCAAAAAAAAGACCATCAGGTTGCTGTTGTTCTCATCACAGCCCCAAGGCAGTGGCAACACACTCCCATGGCCCACTCAGCACCCAAATCACGTGTTTCTGCCACCTTTTATGCAAAGAAAAACTGCAATTCCCAAAATCCTACCCCAAAAACACAGCCGTGATTAACCCACAGCAAGCAAAGCAGCAGCTCCACATCCATCCTCCAGTTCTGCCTATCCAAACCCGTAAGATGAAACCTATTTGGGGGTCTTCAGCTCCTCAGACCTAGAACACAGTCCTTAAAAGGAAAAATCCAGTTAAAATACTCATTATTCTGAAGAACTCAAAACACAGTCAGCCAACTGCATCGCCACAAGTAATTGTGGGAAAAGAAGAGCACGAGGTAAAAAAGGTAAAAAAAGAAGCTCATTAGTCAAGGAGAAAATATGAAAGACAGTTTTTTCCACACAGGATAAAGTATGAATCTGGGAGGAAAAAAAAAATTAATGCATATTTTGCTTTTTGTAGCAATTTTTGGACTCCTACAACCCTCGAACACGGGGAGGAGGTGCCAAAACAGGGGCAGAATTCCTCTGGCTCTTATCAGGAGCTGTGCAAACACCACAAAGTGCTGCAGGAAGATAAAAGTTCTCCATCTGCTGATGGTTGCTACTGTTACCCAAAAATGGGGTCAAAAAGTTAACCCAGCCAAGCTTCTGCATGAGGTTTTTATAGCTCAAACCCTCGGGAATAAAGTCTGTGTGGAGAGAAAAAAACACTCAGCACGTAGGAGGGCAGGCAGAGACAAAAGGATTAGGCACGGAAAGGGCTGGTCCAGCTGAACCAAGAACACACCACTCAAAGCAAGCTGAGTAATCAATAACTAGAGACAAGAAAATTAATTAGCTGTCGTACAACCCTCTACAGAAATTACTCCACAGATGAAAGATCACGGGTAATTAGCATTAGTTTTGAAAGTTATTCATAATAAGGTTTAAGTTGCCTCCAAGAAGTCAATTGACTGGGATTTTAGAGCCTGTCAAGCAAGGAAAAATGGCCATATTATTACCAGCCTAAGACTTGGAAGGGTCTAATGTCCCACTCCTCTGCAAACATCTAAGGCAAGTCACCAGCCTTCTCATTTTTCCATCATAAAAAGAATAATTGGATACTTTAAACTTATTTAATCCATGACAGACTGGGAGGTATTTGTTGGCAGCCATAAATGTTGTGTTCTTATAGATATGAATCCAATTTTACACTTAATGGTCTCCATGGAAGCAAGTTTGTTGAAAAACACAGTCAAACCCCAAACACCATTTTAAAATCTAATATACAATTCAGTGTGATTACTTCTATTCCCTAAAGAACAGAAATAGGCAGGATTTAACCAATCAGTGCTGACAGATTTTGCATTGAAGGGGAAAGGAATGCCTTGTCCATGGTTTAACCACGGAAAAATTGAGTTCCACAGGAGCTTCCTACAGAATAAAAGCTTGATGATCACAGGGACCCATATTTATAAACCAACATGCACTTCACTCCAGTTAGGGCTGGGTTTACAGTTAGTCAAAAGATTAGCACTGGTGTAGAGCTGGGCCAAAGGCAGGATCAGCCTCCTTCTCCATTTTTATGGCCATTCTGAACACACAACTTAAAAAAATAAGTGGCATCTCCAGCCCCTTCCCTCAGCTGTGACACCCCGAGATGGAACAATTCTGGTGTGATCATCTCAAGGTCCTTATTTGATAAATTCCTCTAAGCTGCCCAAAACCCCTGGCACTGGAAGCTCTCCAGAAAACCAGGAGAGCTGTGACAGACGTGCCAGACAGTTGGCCTCCCTTCAAAGGCTCGGAAGGGCAGGGTGGGGAAAAAACAGGGTGGAGTGAAAAAAAAAATAATCCCAACTTAATTATAAATAGAGCTTAAGGATCCCATCCACGTGAAAGTTCTCCTGCTTTGTATCACAGCTACCTCCCGGGCTCAGAAAGCTGCCTTGGACAGAAAACACTTGGCATGATCCTCTTGTGAGTGGTACCACACGGGAAGAGGGTGAGGGAATATTCCTCTTTAACAAACTGCTGGAATTATTGCTTATTTTGCTCCAGGTTGGAGGTTACAGCCAGGACCAACACAGGGCCTCCCCAGTTGGTTGATGGAGGTGTGACTGTGCTCTCCCCACATCCAAAAACTTCTTTCCTCCCCTCTTTGCTTGACTTTGGGGTCATCCATCTCTTCCCCATATTCTTCCTGCTCTCCTGTTGCTACTGTCAGGTCTAAGGGTTTTACCCACTGCTGGAATGCAGGTGAGAGGAAGGGGCAACAATCAGGGATGGGAGGGAGAGAAAACAAAAGGTGACACTCCAGGGAGTATAAAATCCTGGCAGAAATGTCTCCCAACTGCTCCAAGATCTCCCTCCACTTGCCAAACAGAAAGCTTTCTTGGACTTCCTTGCAAATAGAGCAATCCTCCTGTGTTGCCTATTTTCTTTGTGTCAGCTGCCAAGAAATCAAATTTAACTGCTGACATCTCAGCAGAAGAAGGAAATAATAATAATAATAATAATAATAATAATAATAATAATAATTGTAACCTTTAAGAAATTGAATAATAATAACTGTAACCTCTGTACCAAACATGAAGTTCAAGGTGCTTTACAAAGCTGTATTTAGTGTAAAAAAATATATTAAACTGGTCCTTGAAACGTCAACTGCTACTTCAACATGGAGAATTATCACAAATAACACTAATAAGGTACTAAGCCAACCACTGAGTGGGATATAACTTTAAATGAACCCAAAAGAAAGCTGTATTAGATAGTTTTGATTGAATTGAAAGCAACTGCTACTTCAGTGAAGACACAGTAACCTTAAAGGAAGAATTTGGATGCTTCTGAATCACAAATGCCAAGAGTGACAACTGAAGCTCTCCACAATTCACAGACTGGGTAAGAAAAAGATCACAAGCCTTGGAAAGTCTTTCCTGCACTTCTCCACCCTCCTTTCAACACTTGTCACCAGAGAGGCACTTCACCAACATCAACAACACATCTCCTGAGGTGATAAGGGATGGCAAAACCCTCTGAAACAGCTCCCTGACACCTACAGAGGCTGCAGAAGCTCTTGAGGATTCTAAATACTTAATTATAGTTTGCTGTGAGGGTGGGGAGGCCCTGGCACAGGTTGTCCCCATCCCTGGAAATGTCCAAGGCCAGGTTGGACAGGGCTTGGAGCAACCTGGGATAGTGGAAGGTGTCCCTTACATTCCCTTTAAGGCCCAAATCTATTGTTTTTAAACTATTACAACAGTAAAGAAGAAATAGGAGCATTATTCTCACTTTTTTGAGTCAATGTGGATTTAACACCTCCAACAACACACCGGTTTCAGTAGCTAGAAATTTCTTCTTCCCAGCTGCTGTTGAATACCAAATGTTGTGAGGGTTTCTGAAAAATTCCTGTTTTTTTTTTTTAGAAACACATACCTTTCATTCTGAAAAGATATAAAGTATAAAGCCTGCTGTACCTCATCAGTCATTGCTTATTCAGGCTCGACACACACTATAAAAATCAAAATCCACATGCTTGTGCCTCATAATCCCTTTACTTACAGAAGTCTGGCTGTGGGCAGAGATCTCCAAACGTGGTGTTTTGCTTGTGAAAACGCTGAACAGAAGTTTCAGGGCTTCAGCTATTATGAAAATGTCACAGCTGCTAAAAAACCAACACTCTGTGCTGTGGATCTTTTACAGCTCTGTTATTTTCTCCCTTTATGCTGCTGACAGGAGTTTTTTTTATCCCATCTCAAGTATAAAAATCCCTTAGATGTTCTCTACATTCCTACAAACGTAGTCACACTTCTCTGTTTGGGGTTTTGGGGTTTTTTTAACTGTGTGTATTAATCAATACTAAATGGTTCCAGTTTTGCACATCCTAACAAATCAAAATATAAACCCAAAAAAATTATTTAATGTGAGGGTGGGAGGCCCTGTCCCAGGTTGCCCAGAGAAGCTGTGGCTGTCCCTGGATCCCTGGAAGTGTCCAAGGCCAGGTTGGAGCAACCTGGGCTGGTGGGAGGTGTCCCTGCCCATGGCAGGGGGTGGCACTGGGTGATCCTTAATGTCCCTTCCAACACAAACCATTCTGAGACCCTATGAAGAAGACAGAAAGAAAAAAAAATCCAAATTCTCTGTCCTTACATCACATTATTAACATCATTTGTGCAGTGCAGGGGCAAAAAAAAAGAACCTTTTCTCCCAGGAAATGCAAGAACCAAATTGCTATCCACAGATTGCTCAAGATTTATGGAATGGATTTTTGCCTAAAAAGTGTCTGGATGGAGAATTATCTAGGGCTCCCCACACTTGCAGAATTTAAGCACTAGTAGAGCCACTCAGCATCCCTAAGTTCCTTAGGATGGGTACCAGGGCCAGGATGGTAGCTGGGAGGATGAGAAGTGGGAAAAGGCTTTGGAAGACGACATTCAGCAGCATTTATTCATATATTTATTCATACTCTTTAAATTAGTGCAAGCAGCAGCCACCCCTCAGTCCCCCAAATTTCATCCCACCTCCAGCTTACCCCTCATGTGTGGCCACACCACGAACCACAGGAACTGCTCCAAGTGAAAATAACCCCCCAAAAAAGCAGCTTTTCAGCACAGGAACTGCTCCAGGTGAAAATAACCCTCAAAAAAAAAAAAAAAAAAAAAAAAAAAAAAAAAAAAAAGTGGCTCTTTCAGCCACTTTCCTTTCCCTGGCTCAGTTCAGTCCCCAGCTGTATAAATGCCTATGCAAACACAGCCCAGGAATGAGCAGGAACAGACAACCTGGGTGCTGGTTTGTGTTGTCACAAAGCTCCCTGTGAACTTCACCCCTCCAGCAAGTCTGTCTTAAAATAAACTCTGGCCTTTCCCCGCCCTGAGCCGGTTCCTGGGGAGCTGGTTCACATTCCTCACGTGCTTTGGTAATGGATCAATAAACCCTCAGCAGCTTTACCTGGGTTTAGAAACCGAGGTGATACAAAAACTAGACACAGACGGATGCAAATTGCACCACTCTGTACAAAAGCCTGCGGGGTTATGGCAGCAGATTTATGGCAGGGGGTGTGACCTGGCCCCAAAAAAAAACAGATTTGGGAGGCTCAGGCTGGTGGGTTTGACCTGATTATAGTGTAGACATCGTTGGTGAACAGGGTTATAGTCCTGAGTCCACGTGCAGGGCAAGCACACAGGCTGGTGGTGTGGATGAAGTTACACCTCTGCTCTGGAGCCAGGTTGGGAGAGCTGGGGGGGTTCCCCTGGAGAAGAGAAGGATCCAGGGAGAGCTGAGAGCCCCTTGCAGGGCCTAAAGGGGCTCCAGGAGAGCTGGAGAGGGACTGGGGACAAGGGATGGAGGGACAGGACACAGGGAATGGCTTCCCACTGCCAGAGGGCAGGGAGAGATGGGATACTGGGAAGGAATTCCTGGCTGGGAGGGTGGGGAGGCCCTGGCACAGGTTGGGCAGAGAAGCTGTGGCTGTCCCTGGATCCCTGGAAGTGTCCAAGGCCAGGTTGGACAGGGCTTGGAGCAACCTGGGCTGGTGGAAGGTGTCCCTGCCCATGGCAGGGGGTGGGACTGGATGGGCTTTAAGGTCCCTTCCAACCCAAACCAGTATTGGATTCCATTTAGCCATAAAAAAAAAAAAAAAAATTAAAAAAGAAAGGCAGAAACAAGCGAAGAACAGAGTGGAGAAATTTGACTGCCAATTTAATAATAATTCAGTGACTCAAAGATTTGGAAAAGCAACCAGTGTGAAAAGACACAGGACCCTAAGAGGAGAGGTGGTGCCTCAGAAGAAGGTAATTGAGGAAGAACAAGTAACAAGTGTCCTTCTTGCACTGCAAGGAGTAAGAAATTAAGGGAGTCTGACGTTCCCAACCTCCCTGCCAAACACCATCACATCACTGAGCCCCACACAGCAACTATTTTAATGTGTAATGAGAAAAATTTCTTCACTGAAAGGGTGGTCAGGCATTGGAAGGGGAGGTTTGGAGTGCCCAGCCCTGGAATGTCCAAGGAAAGCCTGGTTGTGGCACTCAGTGCTCTGGGCTGGGGGACAAGGGGGGCATCAGGCACAGGGGGGACTCTGTGACCTTGGAGGGCTTTTCCAACCTTAATGATCCCGTGATTCCATAACTTAGCCCCATCCTGCTTTAACTTATTTCTTGTGGGATGAGCCAGAAGCCAAAGGAGCAGTTGCCCAGCTGGAAGCTGCGGGTATGACCCTGCGCTCTGGCCTTCAAGCACAAGAAAATACACCCAAATAAAAGTCACCCAGAGGTCTGGTGGCTGCTCAGCTGAACCCATGTGGGTGCTGGGCCATCACCTCCCTTTTTTCAAGAAGGGAATGTGTAGAGAAGCCCCAGTGTGTCAAATGAATTAATAAATAATCAGTCATGGATTAACGAGCTGACTCAACACCCAGGACCTGAAGGAGCCTGGTGCCCTCCTTGGCACTGACCCCACTTTGGGCACACCAAGCAACCTGTTTTGGGCAGAGGAACCACATGAACCATGTCAAAATATTCTGGTCCTGGTCCAGCCCAGACCTGAAGGCAAAAATTTGGAACCCAAAGCATAAAATGGAGGAAAAGAACTGAACCACAACAGTTAATTTGGGCTTGGCTGCCTTGAAATTAGAAAAGATTTACTGAGCAATTCCCAGCTGGTGGATGGGCCATAAATTTGTAATAAATCTGCAGTAAAGACACCAAACATATTTCCTGGTCTAACTGACTAATTGGAACAGCACATTATCATCTGCAGCTGCTTTTGCCTCCTTTGTTCTGCTGTATTAATTAACATGGACAGAGTAAGTAGGGACATGCTCTCAGTCTGCTGCTCTCTTTGGAAGGGGAAATATCACTCAAATATTTCCTCTTGCACCACAAACTGTTTTGAAGTGGTTTTAATTTGACAGAAGAGGCATTTGCTAGCTCATGCTCCAATGCTTCTTACTAACTGTGTCACCTAAGGACTCCTGATTAGTCTTCACTATTTGGGAAAAAAAAATAAAAAGGAGAATTTGCACACAAGTTACTAAAAAGTTAATAATTAGATCACCTTACTGAGGCTGAAATGAAAGTTGAGGAGAAAGCAAAGAACTAAATCCCAGAAAATCATGGGAGAAGCTGAGGAAAAAAAAATAAATCTTATTTTTGGTGTACATTAAAAAAAAATAGGCAGAGCATTAAAGGAGTTTAAAATGGTTCAACTCCTGATCGTTGAAAGCAACAGGAAAATTTCCCATCAATCAGGATTTAACTTCAGAAAAAGAATCTTATGGGAAAAAAGTTTCTTTTCCAACCTAAATGATTCTATGTAAGTTTGTCTCAATGCAGAAGGTAAGACTAAGTCATTCTGAGCACTTCTTTTCTTATTCTTACATTAAAAATAGTATTTTCACCTTCATTTTTTCATGTTACTCAACAAAGAGCATGGGAGAAGTATTTCTACAGTAGAGAAGGCTGCAAGTCACCATCAAAAGGTGATTTAAAGTAGAAAGGTAACTCTAAATAGAGGTAAAATTATGGAGAGGATTTTCACAATTAGCTTAAAAACCTTCAAATATCCAAGAATGCCACAAACTTATTATATTGCAAAAAAATTGAAGTGGGAACAAACAAGCAAAGAACAAAACTGAAACAGTTTTTCCACGACCCAGATTATCTGGGCAAGGAAATACAGTTGAAATTCCTTTTTTTGGGGATGTCAGAGCTTTTCCATAAATCTGGAGCCCGAAGAAAAGTGAGACAAGATGCTCTGGACCACAAAAAATGCTGCATTTACCTACCAGGATCTCTTAAATTTGATTCTCCAAGTGCAGCCTGGGCTCTCCACACATGAATCCTCCCCTCCTGCATCCCAGCACTGTTTTATGGAGAGGGATTGAGGCAGGTGATGTGACCAAGGAAGGTTTTTATCACTCCAGATTAATTTTCTTTGCTCAGTGGTCATTAATCATGATATCCCTGGAAGGAGGTAATAGTTCAAATATTTTTCTAAACTGACTGAAAGTTTGCTTGGTTGCATTTTATCTTCTGTAATCCCCTCCTATCTCCTTTTAATCAAAAGGCTTGTAAAGTTTTACAGCAAAATGAAGCAATTTCTAGGACTTCTAACATGGTGCTCCTTATAGGAAACTAATAATAATTTAGGGTGGGCTTTTAAAAAATCAAATCATAGAATGGTTTGGGTTGGAAGGGAACTTAAAGTTTATCTAGTTCCAACCCCCCTGCCATGGGCAGGGACACCTTCCACTGGACCAGGTTGCTCCAAGCCCCAAATTAACACTTGAAAGCCCTTTCTGCTGCATTTTATAATTGACAAAACCAGAAATGTTACACTTAAAACACCCACTGAATATATATATCCAGTATGTTCTATCAGCCCAGAGAGGCCGAGTGGAAAGCAGAGATGCTTAATTCACTTGCAGTCTTGGAAACCACTTGTAACAGCAAGAGCAAACTTTTAAAGCTGATGAAATACCTGATTTCTAAACTCAGATCACTCTGGGCAGTCAGGCACAAATCTTACAAATTGCCATTTGAAAGAGTTCCACGAGCAGACACTCCCACCATTGCCCCAGGAGCACTTCAGGGAGGGATTGCACCAAGGCTTTTCCCAGCCCCCAGCAGCCTGGTTTAAAAATGAATTTTATACTGATTTTCTTTTATTTCTATTTATTTCTTTAGGCCTGATGATTTCCCTGAGCTCCCAAACAGCCCCACTGCCTGTTTTAGCTGCAGTGCCCATTTGATGCCCTTCCCAAGCTGCCACCACAGCTTGGGATTCCGGGTAGAAGAAGAGTTGAAACAGGCCATGGAGTTGGAAAAATCCCAGAGGATTTCCCAGCTGTGGAGTGGCTGGAAGCTCCATTAATTTACTCCTTGTAGGAGCATCCATGTGGCCTCAAGGCTTTGTGGAAAGGAAAGAAGAAAAAGGAAAGGAAAAAGGAAAGGAAAAAGGAAAGGAAAAAGGAAAGGAAAAAGGAAAGGAAAAAGGAAAGGAAAAAGGAAAGGAAAAAGGAAAGGAAAAAGGAAAGGAAAAAGGAAAGGAAAAAGGAAAGGAAAAAGGAAAGGAAAAAGGAAAGGAAAAAGGAAAGGAAAAAGGAAAGGAAAAAGGAAAGGAAAAAGGAAAGGAAAAAGGAAAGGAAAAAGGAAAGGAAAAAGGAAAGGAAAAAGGAAAGGAAAAAGGAAAGGAAAAAGGAAAGGAAAAAGGAAAGGAAAAAAGTGGAGTGAGCAAGAGGGTGGATGGAGTGAAGTGAGGGGGTGAAGAAGGAACTGGAGAGCAGGGAAACAGCACAGGATCTTTTGGCAGCACTGAGCCTTTAATTCACCCCACCTACACACATTTTCACCTGTCACTCTGATCGTGCTGGGGGATTTTTTTCTGACTTTTTTTTTTAGTGGATCAGTTTTCTTACCGAGTCCATACCTGCAGAGTTGGCACATGGATGGAGAAAAAGTGTCAATCCCTGAGCCACAACACCTGGGAAATGCAATATTAACGGTGAGAAATCATTACCTGCCCCAGACAAATGCTTAAAAATCCCATTTAAGGAGTGTCCTCTGACAGACCAGGTGAAACCCATGAAAAAAAAAAAAAGTTAAAAATAGAATTTTTAATATTTTTTTTTTTATTTTCTCCTTTAAAATTACCCCCCAACGAAACGAATGTCAGTAATTGTCAGCAGCTCCTTTTCTGCCCCAAAGCATCCCTAAGAGAAGGGGGCTCATTACACAGCATCTGATAAGTTCTTGGCACAGTTTAATGATAAACAATGGGACTCTGTCTGGAGTCTGCTCGGAATCAATGTCCTGCAAAACTCCTGCCTGCCAAGGAGACACAAACCCATGCATTTGCAATTTTCCCAGCAAGGAAAAAAGAAAGCAGGGTGGCTAATTTAGTGGCCCAAAGCCAAGTGGAATTACTGTGTATTCAACACCTGTAGGTCACACTCTTCGCGCTTAAAAACACATCAAGCACAAGGAGCCTCTTTTTTTTCCCTCCAGTCCCACAAATCCCATTTCGTTTGAAGCACATTTTTTAATTGGGTATTATCTGAAACAACTGGGGGGGCGGGTTTTGTTTAGAAAACCAGGAGAACATAATGAGAATTCAGGAACAATTGTTTCCTTTTGTGCCATGAAAGGCGCCGCATCCTTGTTTTATGCGGGGCAAAACAGGGTGTCTAATGCTCACTTCAGGCTGGGAGAAAACCCTCCCCATTAAAATAAACAACTTTTCTCCGCTTCTCCATGACAGAGACAATAAACAAGCCCGTGGTTTACATCAATTCCTGACACTTCAAGAGAGTAGAAACTCCTCAGATTAAAGAATATGAAAAGTCTTTGGAGGAGAGTTAATCCCTGGGGAAAGGCTGCTTTGGTTTGGGAATGTGGAGCCACGTTTTGAAGCAGACAAGTGAAGAAGTGGAGGGGGGGAAGAATTAACCAGCAAAAGGAATCCCTGCCTGGTTGGGTTTTCAAGTGATGAAAGCACCAATGATGTGATATATGCTGAGATTAACAGAAACCTAAAAGAAAACATCAACAAATGCCTGTAAGGTTGTACTGAGTCGGGCTGGGACAGTTATATATATATATATTTTTAGTAGCTCAGAAGGTGCCATGCTTTGGATTTATGACCCAAACAGTGCTGAAAACTCACTGATTCTTTAGCTGTTGCTGAGCAGTGCTTACAGAATTTTCTAACAGTGAGTGGGCTGGGAGTGCACAGGAATTTGGGAGGACATAACCAGGAGAACTGACTCCAACAGACCAAAAGGATATTCCACACCATATGGAATCATGAAGGTGTGGAATCATCAAGAAAAGGAAGCAGGAGATGTTCAAGGTGATGGGGTTTGTCTTCCCAAGTCACCACTGGGTGTGATGGAATCCTGTTCTCCTGGAGAAACAGCAAATAAATCCCTTATTTTACTTTGCTTAATAATTCCTGACATAAAACGTGCACTTCATAAATTGGAAAATCCTATTTTCAGCACAGGGGGGTGGCTGTGGAGCAGCACTGGTGGACCAGGAAAAGTGCAAGCCGTGTGTCATTTCCCAGAAGGGAGAAGGATCTGCTTCTGTCCCATGCACCTATATTTTAAGAAACTACAGGGTGCATCAGCTGCTTAGCTCTGCAGAGATTCCCAGCACCAGGATTGTCCCTGTGATCACAGCCTTGGACTTGGACAACCTGCCAGACCCAACCAGCATCACCTCCTCCTGTGTCCTGTCAGTCAGTCCCATAGATTTCCCAGATCACCAAGTTTTTGTTTTTTCTCTTCAGCAACCTGAAAACAGTGAGAAAATGCAGGGCAAAAAGGCTAAATGTGGATTTAAACAACATTTCAGGCCTGTGTCACCTACTTCTCCATGGCTTCACCAACCCCCTTGATGTTCTCCACGTGAAGCTAAACAAGAGCAGTGCACCAGAGATCAGAATTTGATTTGATTTTGATTTCTGTGTCTTCACTTCTGCTGGGAAAGGCCCCAACTCTACCTCAAGCAGGGCCTGAAGTCTTGCACTTGGTGCAAGTTAATTTAAAAAGGAGGTTTCAGCACGAGATGTCTCTTCTAATTTCACAGTCTCCCTGCAGACACTTGCTGAGGCCCAGTCACCCTTGGCAAGCTCCACTGAAACCTCCTGCTCCCCACTTTGCACTAAAATGAGTTCCACTACAAACACGTTCTCACTCTATTACAGAATAAAAATTTAACAGAATTTAATTTGTGCTAAGGATTTGCTACATTTTCAAAACTAAAAGGTTGTTATTTTGGTGGTTTGGTTTGGGTTTTCTTTTTTTTTCCTCCTTCAAAAAGAAAAGAAGGCACGTATTTAAAGCATTATAATTGCCCCAATTTGCTTCCATGTCCACAATACAAATTAAGGCATGGAATTCACAAATAGCAGCCCAAAAAAACCCCCGTGCAAAATACTTCAGTTCAGGCAGAACACTGAGGATCAAACACAGCTGTGAAGGGTTAAACAAAAAAGCACTTGAGTTTCTTCTAGATGGGTATAAATAAGTACCAGAAAACCATATGAAAGAAAAATAATTCAAAAAGAAAAGGATAGTGATGTAAGAGCCAGGTATTCTAATTTTTTTTTTCTAAGCAAGCTCAGCATAACATCAAATAAAGAAAAAAAAAAAACAACCCTCAAATCCCTTCCACTGTGCAGTTTGTACAAATCAAAGCATTTCTGCCACCACAGGTACCATCTAAAGGAATAGCTGCAGCCTATTAAAAGGCCACCAAACTCTGCCAAAACCACACAGAAACTTCCAAAAACCCCCACGGAGAAGCTGCTGCTCTGTGGTTACATCACCCACCCTCTCATTCTGGTCACACGAGGCCTTCAGCTGCTTCTGACACTACAGGACAGAAAAATAAATGAAGATTCCCTTTTTTTCCTGTTGTCCAGTGATGATTCTGGTAATGAATTTCTCCTCTTTACATCAGAGACAGAAATTGAATTTATTTGAACAGCACGGTTGTTCCCTCATACTTTTTTAAATGAGAAAATATACACAATATATGATTTATGTCTCCTATACTGTCTCTTCTATCAGCTCTTCTCTCCTGCTGTTGCACCATCATTTTCAAATATTGGCTCTAGCTGTTAAAAAAAAATTAATAAAAACCAAGTTCAGTCTATATTTTATTGCTAGACCTGCTGACAAGTCTAAAAGCTGCATCTTATGTCACAGTTCTCAGCCTTTTTAAGTCTGTTTCCATGTCAGGAGCTTAATGAGCAGAAAACCAAACGAGAACTCCAAAGAAGATCAATGTCACTCAACAGAACCTCTCCTTTTGCCTTTTTTTTTTTTTTGTTTCAAACATGTGCATTCCTGAGAAGACAATGATGACAGATTGAATGTCAAAACCTTTTAAAAATTTTTCTAACCTTTTAATATTTTTTTTTTATCTCTTAGAAATAAGCTTTGCTGCCTTGAGCTCATGCAATGTGAAAGCCAAAACTTTAATAAAAGGTACACTTGGCCTTCATCTGAAGCTAATTTAAGCAACCATTTATTTCTTCCACAGGTCTAATCATATTTTATTGTTAGGAACACCTTCCTTTATTATGTTAAGGTAAACATTAAGGTGTTTTATTGTGGTAATTTCTTTCAGATAGCAAATATGGTGCTGACATGATTCAAGTTAAGTGCAGGAAGCCATAACTCTGGAATTCCTTTCCCAGCATCACTCCTGGTTGCTTATTTACTTTTGGAAAATCCCTGCCCTAGTCTGAGCCTCGGTCTCCACTCCTTTATAAGCCACAGATGAGCCTCCATATGCCACGGAAAATGTAACACAATCCAAACAACCACTTGCTGCTTTTCCATAGAACCCATTTCTCAAGACTGAGTGGGAAACAGGATCTTAAGGTTTTGAGTTGTTACAAGTCTGAGCAATTAAATCTCACACAAAAACACATTAATACATGGACTAAGAGCTTGTGAGGCGAGGAAAGATTAATAACCCTGGTATTTAACACACTAATATAGCTACGGGCACAATGAATTTTCATGTCTGGTACACTGTGGGGTATTGCACTGCACGACACATATTCACAGCCTCAGGGCTTTCCTATTAAAACAGAAAACAAAAATTCCAGCTTTCTAAACCACTGGTCACTGCAATGACAGGTCAATCCTCCAGCAGAGAAAGACATTTGGGCGTTTCATTCACAGGATGTGAAAATGCAGCCAAGCACAACCTGCCAACCCTTCAAATTTAAGTCCTTTTTCACCCACACAGAGACAAGGAAAAGCCTAAACCAAACTCCAGTGGAGCCCTAGACACAAATCCACCGTCAGAAATTATTTCTGTGATTGGACGTTGGAGAGTTGGGCTGATTTTGATGAGATGGGTTGACACGATTCTTTTTTACTGACATTAACCAGTAATTTTTCCAAGCACCCCATTTTGTATCCACCAAAGAGAACTTGTGTTTAAAAAAAAAAAACAAATTGAAAAAAAAAATAATCAGAGTAACAAAAAAGTGCAAATTTCACATTCACCCTCACGGCTGCTACCAGGGTTCCCCAGGCTCCTCAAAGTTTTCCATTCTGTAATCCCACGAAATTTAGCTTTCAGGCACACCCAGATCTGACAGGCCTGAGCAGCTTTCCACCCTATCTTCCAGCTTAGGCTCACACTTGTATTCACAAGCCCTTCTGGAGGGCTTCATGTGAGGGGTTTGATCCAGGTGGCACCCAGAGCAGGTTCCAGCACTCCTGGGGAGGGAATAATTGCTGGTAGGGGCTGTGCCCCTCTTAGGAGCTCTATTCAACGAGGGTTAGGCAACACACTGCCTCAGATGTGGGAGATCTGGGTTAATTCCTGCTGGGATTCAGACCACGGGTTCTCCAAGAAAGTGTTCTATCAACCTGTGGGTTCATTTATAGGGGAAAGCCCTTGATCTCTCCTGTGGAAGCTGATACGCCTCGCAGGGAACATCAAAAGTCCATCCTGCACACAGGAAGACTACACACACGCAGGAAAACTCCACAAATACAGGGAGAAAGTCCACACTCACAGGGGAAAACTAAACACACACGGGGGGAAAAACTACACACACACACAGGGGAGAACTCCATACACACAGAGGGAAAAAGTCCACACACACAGAGAGGGAAAAACTCCACACAGATGGGAAAACTACACACACACACACACACAGGGAGAAACTACACACACAGGGGGAAAAACTACACACACAGAGAGGAAAACTCCACACTCACACACAGGGAAAAACTACACACTCACAGGGAAACACTACACACACATACAGAGGGAGAAACTCCACACACACACAGGGAAAAACTCCACACAGATGGGAAAACTATACACACACACAGGAAGAAACTACACACATACAGGGGGAAAAACTCCCCCCACACAGAGGAAAAGTCCACACACACACAGGGAGAGACTCCACACAGATGGTAAAACTACAAAAACACACAGGGAGAAACTCCACACACACACAGGGAAAAATTCCATACAGATGGGAAAACTCTACATACACACAGGGAGAAACTCCACACAAACACAGAGGGAAAGACTCCACACACATAGGGGGAAAAACTCCACATACATAAGGGGAAAAACTCCACATACACAGATGAAAACTACACACACACACAGGGAGAAACTGCACACACACAGAGAAAAACTCCACACACACACAGGTTAAAACTCCACACATACGCAGAGGGAAAAACTACACACACACACAGGGAAAGACTCCACACAGATGGGAAAACTCCACATACACACACACACAGAGGGAAAAACTCCACGCACACACAGAGGGAAAAACTCCACACACACACAGAGGGAAAAACTCCACACACACACAGAGGGAAAAACTCCACACACACAGAGGCAAAAACTCCACACACACAGAGGCAAAAACTCCACACACACAGAGGCAAAAACTCCACACACACAGAGGCAAAAACTACACACACACACAGGCAAAAACTACACACACACAGAGGCAAAAACTACACACACACACAAGGAGAGACTCCACACAGATGGGAAAACTACACACACATACAGGGAAAAACTCCACACACACACACACACACACACAGGGAAAGACTCCACATACACACAGAGAGCACAGAATCACTGGGAAGGAGGAAAACCTGCATTCCAGGCTTTGTTTCCCTTATCAACTCTTTTACTCAATGACTTTGGCATATACAACATCTGCATTCTCAGCGAAGATAAATGCCTCTGGTAAACCAGAATAAAGCTCCCTATTTCCAAGAGAGCCCTGGTTTAAAAACCTGTATTTCCCTATCCTCACTCTCCTGCATAGCCCCAGGCAGCTTCCCACAGGTAGAATAGAGCCCTTGACAGCTGGCTGTGAATTCCCTGTCATTAGTAAAGCACACAAAACACTGATGTTAGAGCTCCATGTGGCATTTTCTGGATTTCAGTGCTGTTCTAAGGGCTATTTTCAAAACATATCAGAATTTCCAGGGATTTAGCCACACGGCAAAGCTGTATAATCGATGTCTATTAGAGCAGGCTGTGAAAAACACGCAGGGAAAATACATTTCACCAAATGAGTTGAGGCACTTCTGAGTATTGGTGATAGTGATTAACAATTAACCCTCTTCCAAGCAGACTCAGAAGTTGATTAACTACTGCATCTTTTACACAAAGGAAACAATTCAGTTAAAGAAACACACAATTTAAAATTCTCCCAGAAGAAAGCTACCCATTTGCAGGAGCACAGTTATTAGAAGAGTTCTGGAGGGATTTCCCCTTATCTACTTCTTCAAAGAATATGCACTTTATGTGAATATATCCCCAATACTAACCAGTGTTTTACGTGTATATACGTTACAAGCGTCTTCCTGCGGTAGTAAAATGAGTAAACCTGAAACTTTCAAAGTAACTTTATTGCTCATTTTATAGATTTCCCTGGCCCTTTGATGAGCTGCCATTCCAGAAGGCAATCTCAGCTTCAGACCTTTGTTGCTCCTGCTCACGTCAACCCCACCCATTTCCAGGTTGTCTGTGGGAACTGCATGTGCTGGGAATTAGCCAGGCATCTCCCATCAGAATCCCTCCCAGCAGGGTGCCAAATCCCACACGACATCACAGGGACTTGGTTCAGGACGTGCATTTTAGCACCGAGCCCATTATGGAGAGAAACAAAATATGATGTAAGAGACAAGAGGGAGAAGCCAGCAGGGAAATGGTGTTCTCGAAAATCCAGGCTCGCCAAACAGCCAGTTTTTAAGAGATCTGGAATAAGGACTGGAATTGCTGAAGGTGGAAAAGCCCTCTAAGATCATCGAGTCCAACCATCCCCCAGCACTGCCCAGGCCACCACTGACCCCTGTCCCCAAGTGCCACATCCACAGGGCTTTGAAATCCCTCCAAGGATGGGGACTCCACCCCTGCCTTGGGAAAACTGTTCCATGATGACATTTTCCCTAATATCCAACCTGGCACAGCTTGAGGCTGTTTCCCCTTGTCCTGTCCCTTGTTCCCTGGGAGCAGAGCCCAACCCCCCCAGGCTCTCCCCTCCTGTCAGGGGGTTGCAGAGCCAGAAGGTCCCCCCTGAGCCTCCTTTTCTCCAGGCTGAGCCCCCCCAGCTCCCTCAGCAGCTCCTCACGAGACCTGTGCTTCTTTTATTGTCTTATCTCATATTAATAGAGAAATAAATGAAGCTTAAGCCAGGCTGGCTGAAGTGCCAGAAGAGCTGAACTTGCCTCCTTCCAGCAAGGCAGTAGCTCCAAACAAGTAAATTCCCTGCAGGTGGAAACCTCCAGTTTCCTGCAGGTCAGAATCCAGTGGCCACCTTTAAAAATGAAGACAATCACACTATTATACCCATCCCATGGGAGGGAGCATTCTTCATCCAGGGATTATGGAACAGCTCCCAGTCCAGCTGTTTCTACTCTGTCTGGAAATCAAGTGCTGAGGCTGCCCAAAGAAATGTAAATCTCATGCACAGTCTGAATCAAATTATCTGGCAAAGCACATGAAGAAGAGATCAAAAAAGCTACAACCAAGTAGGGAGATGAAAATGAAAGACACTTGCCACAGTCCACACAATTCCTGCTCCTGCCATTGTTTGGGGGAAATAATCAAATGCTCCAGGTGCTCATAAGAAAATCCTTCATTTAAATGCCCAACTGGAAATACATAAGAACTTTACCCCACAAATGGTTACCTAGAAACTCAGCTGCAAGTATTATTATTTTTCAGATTTGTTCTGCAGAGCAATTCTGCAGTGGTGGAGGACAAGCCCCTCATTTGCCTAGCTAATTTAACTGCTATTAATTAATTTCATAACAAGCTTAAAATACTGTATTTCCACATACATATATACACTGTGATTTCTCTGGTAAAATAAGTAGCACTCAAACACGATGACCCTGATGGCAAACCCCAAATGCTCCAGCTCAAATATCACCTTCACCTGATAAACTTTAGTGAAAATTGAAGAAGACTTACACTAATAGCCCAGATTAGGGTAATGCTTGAAATAAATTCTCTTGTCTTTCCCGTGATAACTAAGAAACAGGAACAACAGTCAAAGAGATGTACTGTGGCTGCTTTTAGCTCTGTTGACTTAAAAGTGTAGAAACTGCCAAGTTTCAGGTTTCATGTCTTGCATATGTCCAGACATGTGATTTAACACATTATCAGAGCAGCCTTAACCACTGAAGCCTTTTTTTCTGGAAGCACTGCAGGGAAACAGGGCAGTGCAGTGTTAGAAGGCCAATCATTACCTTTCCACCTACAATGGATTATTTTGAGAGAGTTAATAAACTGATAACATTCCTCCCAGCAAAGCAAGCTCCCCTCGGAGCCAAAGACAATTAAAAAAAAAAAAAAAGCACACAGAAGATTCATTTAAATGTGAATTGTATCATCAACCCCTCACCTGTGAGCACTCACGGGGAGACAGTCCATGATCTTATCTAGTGGTGGTTAACCACAGGCAAGGTTGTAAACACGGGTTTAACTAGTTAAGAGAACATTCTGGCAACTCAGAGCAGATCTCAGTTCCCTTTATCTTGGCAACTGAGCACACAGGCAAAGATTCCTTTGCAATTCCACATTCTTCTCAAAAGAGTTCACCACGTAATTGCTTCGGGTGGTCAAACTACTGATAGCTCACAAAGCCACATGCAGAAGTATATCTTTAATAAATATATACTTTCTACCTACCTGGGAATTAGCTGAGAATAAAAAGGGTTTATATCCACACAGAATAAAGGAAACCTTCTGTGGGAAGAGTGATACAAACTGGATTTTCTCATCGTCACTGAAGCAATGCCACATTTTTGGCAATACTAAAAGAAGATGGGAATGTGGTTCTAACCACCCCCAAACCTTAGAAATAACAAGAGGGTTAACTTATCTATACTTTATAAAGACAAAAGTCTTCCAGCATACATAAAATTCCACAGTTAAAATACCCAGGCAGAATATTAACACAATCAATAAAATTTTAAAAAGCAATTTAGGAATTGTATGTCAGCACAACAAGTCTATCAGCTCTGTTTATTTTCTTGAATGCACATCCAGATAGAGCCTGGGAGATCCCAGATTCTTATTTTGAACAAGTCTTTGTAGCCTTCCCTCTGGAACCACCATGTCCTCGTGGTGTCCAAGAGTTTGAATTCCAGGCACCAGCTGCCCAGTTCCATGGTTTTAATGGCCATGGCACCATTTCCCTGAGAACCCAATGGAATGGCCCCAGAGTGAATCCTTCCCAAGACCTCCAGGCCTTCAGGTCAACCCTAAAAAAAAAAACCATTTTTGCCCCCCTCTCCCATTTCTGAATGCTGAAGTCAGGGCAGCCCCCAGAAATAATGCAAGGCTGCCCAAAGCAAAGAAAGGAGAGGAAATGTTTCCTCCTCCCTCCGCCCTGCCAAAAACTGCCCCATGTGCATCTCTGTGACCATCAAGGTTGGGCACAATGCAGCCACTCAGCCTTCAAAATCCCAGCATCTGTCCCTAATTGTCCTTACTCTGGCATGACAGTGGGATACAAAGAGTGTTCATAAATAAATTCATGTGTCCAATGGCATTTTCCGGTGTTTGGAAATTTATTTTTTTTTCCCAAGACAGAACAACCTTTAGAAACAGCTAAAAGTGGCCTTGCTACATTTTGCTTCCCTGTACCTTCTCTCATTATATTTCTGTGGTGATTTTTCAAAAGATCTGGCATCTGTTTTAAAAACCTGACCCCGTTCTGCAGCTCTTGGAGCATTTTCCATTGAATTAAGGCATCAGAAGAGCTGCTGTTTGCCCTGTGCTTTTCTAAAAAGAAGTGAAAACATGTCCAAGGGTAGTTTTGTCATCCATCTTTTTGGGAGGCAGCATCCCACCCTACAGCTGCAATTCCTAAAGGCTTTAAAGGTCTTATTTTGCAAGGAAGGGATGGGAGTTGGTGGTTTGAAAAATCCAAGAGCAGCCAAAACACCAAACAAGAGGTTCAGTGATCAGTTATTACAGGATGTCTGACACTCCAGAAAGCACTTTTTAAAAATGCTTTATTTAAAAATCTAAAAAAATTATATAAATTTTTTTAAAAAAAGGCATGAGAATGCAGTTTAATAAGTGGTGCAGAGGCAACCACTCAACCCTCCCACCAGCAGAACAATACCCAGCAATATTATAATAACCCTGAGCAGCAGTTACCTCAGGTTTTATTGATGAAGACATAATATAGGATAGGATATGATTATGATATTATATGATATGATTGATTTGATATGATATGATATGAAAAATGCCTTTGATCAGATCAGATCAGCTGCCCCAGCTCTCTACAGTCAGTGCACCAAATTCTGATCTCTACATGTGCTACATGACACAGAAAAAAAAAATGCATGAAATTATTTTATGTGACTCCTCTTACCCTCCGTGCCTTTTGGTATAAATAAGAAAAGGTAAGAAACCTCTCTATCAACCAAAAAATCCCACATTTCATAACTATCCTTTTTTAAAGGCCTTTTCTTCTTCTCTTGGTAATTCTTAGTGAAGTATTTTTCTATACCTCTGAAATCTGGCTTCAAACCACAGCAAACAATTCTTTCCCATCAGCCAATTCTTTCCCATCTGTCAAATCACCAGGGCATTGCTGAAGTCCCTGTTGGTCAGGAAAGGGAGTAAAGCCCAGCAGAGCATTCCCTCAGGACATTCACAATAGCTCAGGAACTGCTTCTGAGTGACTGGAGTTCTGAATTCTGGCAAGGAGGTGGGATGTATAAATCTCACCTATCAAGAGTTTGCACAAAACAATCCATCCTCCAGCCAGGAATGGCTGCAGCTGGCAAGCACTGGAAGGACACATTATGGTAAATACAGAAGGAGTTGCAGCAAAAATAAATGAACAACAAACACAGCAAGGATCATCTATTTTCAGCATTTACATCATTCCACAGCGTGCAGGACACAGAAGGTGAATTCACTGGTCACCCTGAGCAGGGATCTCTTACTCAAGCTCCAGCTTCTTGGTTCCAGAAGCTTCCAATTCAATTTAATGGCACCACTCTGCTGTATTAAATATACTATATATTTATATTAAGTATATTAACACAAAGGGGTTGTGTTTTGATTCTTTGCAAGGCAAATCCATAAATTATATAAACTGCTGTCATCATGGTTTTGAAAATAAAATCTGCTTACTGGGAATATCCTGACTTGGAAAGGACTCACAAGGACCCCTGTGCACCTCTCCTATGAGGAAAAGCTGAGAGAGTTGGGATTGTTGAGCCTGGAAAAGAGAAGGCTTTGGAGTGACCTCATTGTGGCCTTCCAGGACCCGAAGGAGTTACAAGGAAGATGGAGAGAGACTATGGACAAGGGCCTGGAGTGGCAGGACAAAGGGGGAATGGTGTTAAACTTGCTAGAGGGCAGGGTTAGATGGGATATTGGAAGGAATTGCTGGCTGGGAGGGTGGTGAGGCCCTGGCCCAGGTCGGGCAGAGAAGCTGTGGCTGCCCCTGGATCCCTGGAAGTGTCCAAGGCCAAGTTGGAGCAACCTGGGCTAGTGGAAGGTGTCATGAGATTATCTTTAGGGTCCCTTTTCAATCCAGGCCACTCCATGATCCTGTGATTCCTCAGAACCCAGGAAGTACTTCCATGTGCTTATAACTAAAGAGTCTGTTGCCCAAACCACGACAAACCAAAAAGGACCAGATAACACAATTACAGCTCATTGACAGGGACATGAGGAAAACTGGGATAACACAAAGGAAATGTGAGGTATAAAGGGATATTCTCTTCAGGAAGAGCATTCCACTCCATCACATTTCATGTTAGATGCCCTACAATGCCAAATCCTTAGGAAGGTGATGCAGCACTTAGTCTGTACTTACATATCCAAAGATTTAGGTAGTACAGGCACTGTGATTAGATGACAGTCCTACTACCAAACACATTCAAAAAGGTGGTTAGTCATGGTATAAAGAGAGGAAAAACAGAGAGCCTGAACACCAGATGCCCTGAATTATGGAATGATAAAGATGTAGAAAGGCTTGGGTTGGAAGGGACCTTAAAGCTCATCTTAAAGCCACGGGCAGGGACACCTTCATCTATCCCAGGTTGCTCCAAGCCCTGTCCAACCTGGCCTTGGACACTTCCAGGGATCCAGGGGCAGCCACAGCTTCTCTGGGTAACCTGTGCCAGGGCCTCCCCACCCTCATTTCCAGCTGAGGGTGGTGAATGCCTGAATTCCAGTTTGATTTAGCACAGAATTCATGGTGCCTGGAGGCACTCGAGGTAGGCAGTGACAGCCCTTCACCTCTGCCTCCTAAAGAAAAAAAATGCAGATTTTTAGTTAAATTAGCAGCCTGGTTTCAACAAAAACTTGTTCCTCTGAGTATTTTACAGCACCTGCATTACAGAGTGTCCAAAGGACACTCACAGGTCTGCACCCCAAATCCCTCATTTCCTGGGACCAGCCAAGGAGAAATCCTCCCTCCCTTGACACGTCGTTCTTCTCCTCTAATTGTGCTGTAATTATTAACTTCATTTATTGCTTCACAGAAGAGATGTTTTCAAGTCTGTGCAGATCCACTGCAAATCTGCAGCTCCTCAATACCTCACTAATATTGTAAACACCTATTTTAAGGTTTTTTTGCACTAGAGAGCCTCGGTGTCAGTGTAAATTTTTTAGCTGTAATCCCATAAATCTGGTGAGCTCTCCAAATGGGAGAATTATTAAAGGGAAGGAAATGAATGATGGGAATTTTGTTTCTGAACGGGATCATTTTGAAGAAATGAAGCCAAATAGTTAATTCTGAAATGTTATTTTAAAAGTTTTTATCTCTCTCTCTCTCTACATATCTATATCTATATATACATTTATTAAGCTGAAATAAAGAGGTAAGCAAGTCCTCCTGAACCTAATGGTGATATTCTTTTAAAGTTTTATTTTATTTATATGTTATTTTATTTATTTATATATAAAAATTAATATATATATATATATAAAATAAAGAACACTTTATTATCCTGTTCATTTTTTGATCTAGTGAATGAGTGTGAATTTTTCTCTATTCTACTATTCAAGAATAACTCCTGTAAACTTACAGTACAGCCCTCAATCAATAACATTTTGCCTACTTTAATTTGTGTTTTGGTAGTGATACACATGTATTAAAGCAATAAATCCCTTGGATATTGTTAAGGCAAAATAACTCAACACGAAACACCATTATTAAGGCACAGAGCATCAATTTGATCTGAGAGGGAGAAAATTCCTTAATAAAAGCAAAAACAAGTTTATTCCCCTGTTAGAAAAGCCAATAAAAGCCAGTTTTCACTGTGATCCCAGGCTGACATGCAAGATGGTGGGATGGAGCAGGGCAGAACATGGGACATCCCTGAAGTTCCCAATGGAGAAAGGACTGTCCAAAAAAACAGAAATGAAAACAAAAAAACCCACAGGGAAGCTCTTTCCTGAAACTCCACTGGTCTTTCCCTTCTGTGCTGTGAATTTTGAATTTTATCAGGCAAGGTTGGTATCAGGAACTGCTGTAATAATCTTAGAAAAATAAAAGAATTAAGATGCACAGAATGCAGCCTGAGGCTGAAATGAGCTTTGAAGGGAGAGAATCCTCAGCCCTTACAACCACGTGGTGTTTTAAAAAGTGATACCCCAGAGGAACAGCTGCTGTGCCAGGAGCTCTTGGGTTTAGTTGGACAAGCTGCTTTCTTGAATCTGAGCTGTTGGGGTGTTGTAATATACTTAAAAATAACTCCTATATGTTCATATAAACATCATCTAATTGGACTCTACATCAAGGCAAATGAGGTGCCCTGAACCTTCCCAAACAGGGAAGAACCACTGCAATCTTGATTTATTTAATAGGTTTGACTTGTAGGCTCAGTTCTAAAGGATGGACACAGGGCCTGTCCTTTGAGCAGACTCCAGTTTTGGAGCAGCCACATGACCCCGGGCAGCTGAGATCAAGAAGCTGATAAATCCTGAAAGCCAAATAGGGGATTATCCTACAAAGTCCTGCAGCCACAAAGAGCTGGAACTACAGAAACAACTGTAATGATGAGCACAGGGAAGATGTCACACTACTTGAGCCAGGAACAACAGATGGAGACAGTGGACTTGCAAGGAAAAATGATGATACCAGCCAGGAAACAGTGCTGGGACCTGAACAGCCACCTGATGCTCTGCAGCTGAAAGACCACAAGAAAGCACAGACAAGGTCATTTGGTTTGTCCAGCCTGGAGAAAGGACTGAGGGAGACTCAGCATGGTCTACAACTTCCTCAGGGGTAGAGGAGGGGCAGCACCAACTCTGCTCTCTGGGAGCAAGGACAGCACCCAGGGAATGGCTGGAGCTGTGCCAGGGCAGGCTCAGGTTGGATCTCAGGGAAAGGTTCTTCCCCCAGAGGCTGGTTGGGCACTGACCAGGCTCCCCAGGGCAGTGGGCACAGCCCCAAGGCTGCCAGAGCTCCAGGAGGGTTTGGATGATCCTCTGAGGGACAGGGTGGGATTGCTGGGGTGTCTGTGCAGGGACAGGGGTTGGATTCGATGATCCCTGTGGGATCCAGCCCAGGATATTCTGTAATTCTATGTATTTTCTCAGCTGAAAGAAGGAACACCAACACTTTAAGCTCACATCTAATAAGTGCTCCTTAAGCAGGCACCGAAGCTTTTCATATCCAGCCTTAAATGACATCAAATCTAAGGCAGAACCAGCACCTGCAAGAAGGTTTTAGGCCCCGTGAGGACACAAAACACTCACCCCATCATGGTGCCTGTGCTGCTCCCCATGTCATAACCTCTCAGCCTCCATTTCAGTGCATTAAGTTGAGCTCTGAATTAGTGCAATTTGCCACAACAGGTTTATTCACATCAAGACAAAGCCAGGGCAGCACTTTTCCCAAAAAACAGGATTAGATGACGGGTAAGTGCTCCCATCTGCACTTGTGCATGTTTAGACTCCGAGCAGGGTAATCACCACACTCCAGGGCACGATCTGCTGGGGTCGGGGAGATAATCTTACACCTCTTGCTGGTTTTGACATGGCCCAGTTGGGAAGGTGTGTAAGGGAGGAGATAAGTCTGCCCTGAAGCACGAGTTATTCATCGCTGCCAGGGGTAGCTCCACAGATCCCAGAGGATGAGCCAGTCTAGGATGGCAGCCTGCTCTTCCCAGCACAGCTTCAATGCTGCCCTGTGTGTCAGACACTTAGGAGAAAAACCACATGGAGCAATTTTGGAAGGAATTATTATCATCCTGAGGGTCTACAGACCACTAAAGATGATACTTGTTTCTTCAATTTTTTAAATAACAGAAAAAAATTACAATATCTTGCATTGAAACCTAAGGTAAAAATACAGATGCAAATCAAGTCTGCTCCTACAACTGGTGTTAGTTCTCAATCCATATATCCTGAGGATTTCAGTCTTAGCTTCTCATTTGGTATTTCCAAAGGATATCAGTGTAATTAGGCTGCAGGGAAGAAAGACACGTTTCTTCATTGAAAAACTACAAGGCCATTTCGACTGACATAGAAAAGAAAACTGTTCTCACAGACACACTAATTTATGGGCAAAATTAATTACAATGAGTGCTAAAATGACTCCACTTCAAAATCTTGAATAAGCAGCATGTTCAATCTATTTATACATCCAATTTTTCACCTTCTTACTGCAAGCATCTCCTCCCATTTTGCTTTTCAGCATGTACTCTGACTATAAAAAATGAAGAATAATGAAGGATGAAAATGAAGGATGGAGTGGTCCTTTCCCTGGACTGAGAGCTGGTGAGTGGAAATATTAGATCTAAGAGTCCACAATTCTCCAGAATGAGACAAGAAATACACTGAAAGAAGATAAATTACTTATCTAGAGCCATTCATCCAGTCAGAATATTGCTAAAGCCTTGATCTTTCCTTGTCTATGAGAGTGGTGAGGCCCTGTCACAGGTTGCCCAGAGAAGCTGTGGCTGCCCCTGGATCCCTGGAAGTGTCCAAGGCCAGGTTGGACGGGGCTTGGAGCAACCTGGGCTGGTGGAAGGTGTCCCTGCCCATGGCAGGGGGTGGGATGAGATGATATTAAATTCCCTTCCAACCCCAACTATTCTACGATGATTCTTTGGTTTTGTTTTTTTTTTTAGCACAAAGACTCAGGTTCCAATCTCTTACTGTCCCATTTCCATATCTGCAAAGTGATATCAACAGTGGGATCTCCAAGTGTATTTTAAGCAGGTTTCACACAACAGTTTAAATTTGTTTAAATATCAAAGCAAAGCCCAGACAAAAAAACCCCAAATGAACACCATTTTACCCTCATTTGGTTCAAAGCCAAAAACCCTGGAGTTCAGAGCAGGTACATCAAAAGGCCCCAGGCTTGAGGTAAGAAATCCCAGCCTGGTTTTGTTGGTGTGGGCAGATTGGTGCTGTTGCACTGGGAAAAGGGATCCTGGTCTGGGCTCTGTGTTCTGGCTGCTCATGGACAATGAGAAAACAACAACTGCCAACAGTTATCCTGAGCATTCCCTTGAAATCACAGAATCATGGAACGGTTTGGGTTGGATGGGACCTTAAAGATCACTTTGTTCCAACTCCCTGCCATGGGCAGGGACACCTTCCACTAGACCAGGTTGTTCCAAGCCCAATCCAACATTTGGCACCGGGAATAACCAGCCCAGGGATCAGCTGGAAGCACATGCAAAGCCCATGGGAAAGCTCTTACTGAGATTAAAAGATTCTCACAGCAATTAATGGCACAATAACTGCCAACATCACAGGCATCACCCGATCCCACTCAATCCCTAAGGAAAGCTTAATTCAGGAATTAAGCTTCAGAAATTCCTTCTGAAGTTTATTGGCGTGGCACTATCGGAGGTACCTTTTCACCACTTCTGAGCCCTCCTCATCCAGGAGGCCTTTGAGTCACACACTTGAATAACTGAAAAATTCCTTTCCTTTGAATCCACAAGATCCAGCCCATGGACACGAGGAATTAAAATATTTAGGAACTTACACTTAAAAAAAAACAAAAAAAAAAACAGAGGGGAGTTTTCAGAATTGTGAGAATTCGTGCAGCAAAATTGTCATTATTTTTTTATTTTTAATCATGGAATGGTTTGGGTTGGGAGGCACCTTAAAGCCCATCTCATTCCATCCCTCTGCCATGGGCAGGGACACTTTCCACTAGAAGGTGGAAATCATAGTGACTCTGTTTTGTAATCCAAGTTTGCAACTCCTGATTTCAGACAGGGTTCTCCTACATAATTTGTATAAAGAGTAGAAAAGGAAACATTCCCTCTGTCTTCTCCCACAGCTGAAGCTTGGGCAAACAGAAAACCAAGCAGGAAGAGATGGTGATAACCTGTCTGCATGGCAGGAATCTGCTTAGGAATTACCAAGGCACAGGTGTCCCTTCTCCAGAGCTCCCAAGGGTGCAGGAAAAGGTGCCTGTTCCTGTAGCACTGGTTCCTTCCCTGCAGCACCTCGTGCTTGCCAAAGGCACACGTTCCCCAGCACATCTCCCCACCTTGGCTGTGCTCTCCCTCTTCTTCCTGCCAGATAAAGCACCCAAGAGCCAGCCAGAGGATGGAATTCCTCCCGAGTGTTTCCAGGACCAGCACGTGGGATCCATCCTGCACAAGCTGATTAGAGGATTTCCCGGGCCCCTGACAGCAAACATCACACAGCCAGATGTCAAACCTCAGAGATGCAGCTCTGGCAAAGCCAGGCTGAGGGAGATTATCCACTCTGGAAGGGATGGCACTGTCTGGGAGCTGGCACTGCAATTACCATGCTGGGAAATGTTAACTGAGTTAAAGCAAGGCATGGAGGGGAGAGAGGGAAAACACTGGGAACTGAGTCAATTGTGGACTGACTAGAGGAGCAAAACTATCACCCTGCAAAGACTGATGAATCACCAAGCTGTGTAACAACCAGGACAACTCCCTTCCTCCATGCTATAAAACATCCATCTGCAATTACCTCTGGAATTCACCTGCACTGCAGGTACATGGCCTGGCCAGGGACTGACGGGAGACAGACACCACAGCTCTGAATTCTCCTCCTCCAAGCTGGTCCCTGTTGTGTTCTCAAACACAACCCTTTGTCATCATAAACCTTTTAATTTTCTTTGTCTCTTTCTTCAAAACTCACTGGAGCAGAGGCAGGATGGGGCATCGCAGTGGGGAGGTTCATAGTTACAGGAAAAGCTCTAAAACTTTAAACTTAGAGGTTCCAAACCAACCCGAGAAAGAGAGATCTCAGCATTTAAGATTTTATAATTTTAAACAAAAACATGTTTATTGAGGGAGAGAAACTTGAGTCATTATCTGAGCATCTGGGATTACCAGTCCTGTATTTATGAGAGAGGCTGCAGCACATGGCCCTGCCACTGCTCTGATCTCTCCATCTGCGGTTCCAGGCTCTCCCTGCACTTACCCTCTGACAGATGGGAAATCACACAAACCCATTTTCCTGAGATTGCCCTTAGGAATCAACCAGCTGAGTCTTGCAAACCAGTTCTCTCTGGGTGAACCACGGACACTCCTCAACGCTGGGGTTGTTTTCATTCCCTGCGTTAGCAGAGCACCCATGGGCCTCGCTCAGCACCGAGCCCTCGGTGCCTGTGATACCAAACAACAATGCTGGTGGTTGTTCCAGGGGATTTACAGCCTGATTCAGTGCAGGGATATGCATTTGGATATAGGGAATAGGTACAAGGAGCCAAGGTTCATTCTCAGGAGAAACACCACGCAAAAGGCAGCAATGACCTGCCAGTGTCAGCCCAGCACCTGCTCACGTACTTTCCTAGGATCTCAGAATGGTTTGGGTTGGAGGGGACCTTAAACCTCATCTTGTTCCACCCCCTGCCATGGGCAGGGACACCTCCCACTAGCCCAGGTTGCTCCAAGCCTTGAACATTTCCAGGCATAGGGCAGCCACAGCTTCTCTGGGCAACCTGTGCCAGGGCCTCCCCACCCTCCCAGCCAGGAATTCCTTCCCAATATCCCATCTAACCCTGCCCTCTGGCAGTGGGAAGCCATTCCTGGTGTCCTGTCCCTCCATCCCTTGTCCCAAGTCCCTCTCCAGCCTTCATGGTGGGCAGCTTGCATTTCTTGCTGGTATTTGCTTCCCTAGGTACATTATTATTGTGTTCTGGCACTTCCTACAGTGAAGCTTAACACGCCTACTTTAAAAGAGCCCAAGCTTTGCTGCCATAGCTGTGGAAGACAGAACCTTTTACAGCTCTATAACCATCAGGAGATGTGCAATAACTGCACTTTTACAGCAGACTTGTAAACCACGGGCTATGATTTGGGTCCCTCGACGCTGCACACCCAGCGATTCCCACAGCCTGGTTCCTTCCCACAGTCTGGCTCCTTCCCACCAGCACCACAGCTGCTGGGGACATCCTGATTTTGGTGCCACCTCCTGCTCCCCAAAACTGCACGGTCTGGGGACACCTTCACTTTGCTGCCACCTCCTGCTCCCCACGGAGCCGGGGGCACCCTCATTTCGGTGCCACCTCCCACTCCCCAAAACCAGTGGGGCTGGGGACACCCTGATTTCGGTGCCACCTCCCACTCCCCAAAACCAGTGGGGCTGGGGGCACCCTGATTTTTGCTCCCTGTGGAGCTTGGGACACCCTGATTTCAGTGCCACTTCTGCTCCCCACAGGGCTGGGAACACCCCGATTTTGCTGCCACCTCTCGCTGCCCAAAACTCCTGGGACTGGGGACACCCCGTTTTCGGTGCCACCTCCCACTCCCCGCGGGGCTGGGGACACCCAGATTTCGGTGCCACCTCCCACTTCCCAAAACCAGGGGGGCTGGGGACACATGGATTTCGGTGCCACCTCCCACTTCCCAAAACCAGGGGGGCTGGGGACACATGGATTTCGGTGCCACCTCCCACTTCCCAAAACCAGGGGGGCTGGGGACACCCAGATTTCGGTGCCACCTCCCATTTCCCAAAACCAGTGGGCTGGGGACACCCAGATTTCGGTGCCACCTCCCGCTCCCCGACACCGCCGGGGTTGGGGCCGCGGCTCAGCATCCTCTGGGGCGGCAGGATGGGACCCGCAGCCCCGAGCCCGTCCCAGCCCCGCTCCCTTCCCGGGCCCCTTCCCCGCACTCACCGTCCGTGCAGGGGCGGGCTCGGCGGCCGCTCCGGGACTCCGGGACACCAGGACACCGGGATACCGGGACACTGGAGCACCAGGACACGGGGCTGGGGCTGTGCTGGTGCCGGAGGAGGGGCCGGGGCGGGGAGCTCGGCTCGGACACCCCGCGCCCGCCCCCGGGGCGGTGGGACCTGCGGGCAGGGCGGGACCGCCCGGGCGGCTGCGGGGGCGAGGAGGGGACCCCCCACCCGAGCATCCCCCCGAGAGCTGCACCGACACCTTCCCCGACACCCTCCCCTTCCCCCGGGACCGGCATCAACGTGGCACCAAAGCGTATCAAGGACGAGCTGATTCGTGTGACCACCAGGTGACTTGAGCCCAAACTACTGACCAACCTCATTTTAGGATAAATAGTCTCCATTGGGTGCAGCTGTGCTAGAAGGTAAATTTAAAGTATTTAAGCCGGAGTTAAGAAGTGTTGAAATCAACAGTGACAGGCTGGCAGCGAGTGTTTTTCTAGGGATGCAAACCCTTTGTTTTTCGCTGGGCTGTTGCGTAAGCCGGATCTTGGAAATGGATACAGTAATTTGTGATGTTTTCATGGAGTTAATTAACTGCTGCGATCCCACATTCCGAAAGTGAAATTGTAGGGATAAACTTGCAAACAGTCTGCTCTGTAATTGAGTTCGTCCTCCAGGCACAAGGTTTATCAAAGAGATCTAGAAGGGTTTTAACTCACGGAGAAAGCTCTGGCACCGCACAGCGTCTGCCTTCCTCTACAGGACTATGGGGGAATGTTCGGACTTCCCATCTGCTCTCCTTAACATAAACCATCTATACTGGAAAGCCTCTTCTTCCCAGATGGATCCATCCTCATCCTGCAGGCAGCAGCTTCTCAGAGCATGAGGAAGCGCCTTTTACGCACTGAAAGCAGCACAATCCAATATTTATTCTGATTTAGAAATAATCAACTCCAAATTTTGCCAGACTAATTTCTAGCTCTGCTAGGCTTGGTGCAAAAACCACATAATTCTCATTAGAAATCAACCAAAAAAAGGGAGCAATCCATTTCCACAGAATCCAATGGAATTTCCATTGCTGAGGAGAAAGGTAATGATTTAATTGAGAATTGCTCAGAGTAATAATTACTGGAAATAAGCTGTTTATAAAGCTCCTGAGTATGACTTAAGGGAGGTGGCAAGGAGGCAGGAACTTCACTATACTGTACATAAAGTGAGTGTAATATTCCTATAAAAATGGAAATGCATGCAGAAGGTAAGTGGAAGAGTCTCCCTGTCATACTCCAGGCAACTAAAAAAGAGGAGGAAGGAGGAATATGTCCATGGAGAGGTAACAGAGAAGATGCAATTATTTATTAAAAAAAAATTTAAAATGCTGTGTTCATTTCCCAGCCATCCAAACCTTCTAATTAATGCCCCATCCCTGGAAGTGTCCAAGGCCTGGTTGGATGGAGCTTGGGGCAAACTGGGCTAGTGGAAAGTGTCCCTGCCCATGGCAGGGGGTGGGATGAGATGAGCTTTAAGGTCCCTTCAAGTCAAACCAGTCTGGGATTCTATGAATTACCTGGTGCAGGTTTAGAAGGAAAGCTAAAATGCAGAGTGTGACGTTGGACACGGACTCCAGCACGCTCTGGAGTGCAATTCCATTGAATGGGTCACTTAGAGAATCATGGAATATCCTGAGTGGGAAGGGACCCCCAAGGATCATCCAGTCCAACCCCTGGCCCTGCACAGACACCCCAACAATCCCACCCTGTCCCTGAGAGGATTGTCCAAACCCTCCTGGAGCTCTGGCAGCCTTGAGGCTGTGCCCACTGCCCTGGGGAGCCTGGGCAGTGCCAACCAGCCTCTGGGGGAAGAACTTTTTGCTGGGATCCAACCTGACCCTGCCCTGGCACAGCTCCAGCCATTCCCTGGGTGCTGTCCCTGTCACAGAGAGCAGTCCCTGCTGGACGTCCCGTGTCACACAAGGCCCACACCGCAGAGTTTAGCTCAGTTTTATTGTCCACTGTAACGGATTTCGAATGATACATCTCATGCAGTCTGCCAGTGTATCCATCCATCTCCGGTAGAACTTCAGGATGAAGATAAAAGACTTATCTCCACGGGATGGGGGAAAGAGGGTTCAGGTTTCCTATCAAGAGTTAAATACATTTCAGCATCGTTTGATGCAATGGCAAAAAAAAAAATTTCCCCTTGGTACCAGCAAAACGTGTCCACAATTTATTTTTTTGTTTTTTTTTTTTTTTGTTTTGTTTTGTTTTGTTTTGTTTTTTTAATCCTAAATTGAACACTACTGTAAAGATACATAGAGCCCAGAGAATACACATCTGCAGTACACATTACACAACTTTACAAACTAGACAGGTATAAATCTACAGAATGCCTCAGCCCCCCTGTGGATCTCCCACAGCGAGAGGGGTGTCCATGGGCAGGGCTGTGAGGGCGGGAAGGAACGGCTGGAGCAGTTCCCTCCTGCACGGCGGATGCTGCCGGTGCACGGCGCAGTTCGTACAGGCACAGTGAAGACAGGAAACAAAAAAAAAGATATCAAGGCAAGGGGAGATTAAGATTATCCTGCTATCAGTTTATTTCCTGATTCGTCCCCTCTTCCCGTCGAGGTGGGACTGGGTGGTTGCAGGAGGTGTTTCTCCTCCGACAGAGGAAACCTGGTGGGGCCTTTTCCCGTCGGACCTTCGGCACCGTTGGGTTTAAACACCCTTTTCTTCAAATTAAACTGTGTTCAAATTAAAATTCTTAGGGTAGGTTTAGGTGGGATATTGGGAAGGAATTCCTGGCTGGGAGGGTGGGGAGGCCCTGGCCCAGGTTTCCCAGAGAAGCTGTGGCTGCCCCTGGATCCCTGGAAGTGTCCAAGGCCAGGTTGGAGCAACCTGGGACAGTGGAAGGTGTCCCTGCCCATGGCAGGGGGTGGGACTGGCTGGGCTTTAAGGTCCCTTCCAACCCAATCCACTCCAGGATTCTCTGATTTATAAAGATTTCAGGGAAACGTGCAACCTTAGTCCATCAGGATTTACAAAATGAAATTGAAAATTTACTCGGGGTTCTGTAGTAAAAATTCTTGTGACTTAATTTTGAAGTTTTCGGCATATTCAGGATAATCAAACTCTCACCCCTGTTGAATACAAACTTAAAAATGCATCAGCCAAGATCTTTCCAGGCCTAAAACTTTCCTTGCTTTCCAGAAAACAAGTTGATGAAACATGAACTCAAGGACGAACACAAGATATTTGAACATATCATTAAGAGAAGCTCGAGTGAGCCAGAAATACTTTTTAAATACTAGCAAAAAGAACAATATGCACTTTAGTTCCATCTGAAACACGTTTCCCATTCGTATTTCCACCCAAATTTGTCCCATGCATGACATTTTTAGATGTGAAATTTCTTTTGCGCTGTACAAACCACAACTTGAAAATGAGCCTCGAGTAAATAGAACACAACACTCAAAGAGCAAAGAAAGTAAGGATCAGGTGGCAGAAAACGGCAGGAGACAGGTTTGGATCTCTGCAGAGCAGATGTGTGGTTTTCCTCTCCAGATATAAAACGTGAAAGCCTTAAAAATGGTACAAAAGTTGAATATACAGCACGCGGTACAAACTGAAGTCGCCTGATTAAAACAGGCTTAAAAAAAAATCAAAATAGATACAGAAGCAGAGTATGTTCAACTGAGAATTCGTGATTTCCAGTCATTACACATTTGGAGAATTTTAGCCCAAGGCATCCTTTTGGCATTCCAGTTGGAGGAAATCCTCCTGCAGTCGGGATGGAAAAGTGAACTTGGAGAAACTTAATTTGTTCTCGGCTAGTGGGACTGACTGGCTGATCAGCACTAGCACCATTAAGAGATGTCCAAGTTAACTTATCCCTCAAGCTGCAGAAAGCTCTCAGAACTGCCCTCCAGAACTGCCCTGGTGATGCTCTGAGGAACTCACACCTTTTTTTTTAAGCTAATATTGCATCTACAATACAATTCCATACCAAACTCCCAATTCAAAAGACAGAACAAAAAGTTTTCCTACGACACAAAAATCTTTTGACGGCAAATAAGTTTGGTATCTTTCCCAAAACAGCTGTTTCAGAACCAAAACAAGAGGATTATTAGTTCAGAGTAGAAACTTCAGCTTCCAGCAGCTGGTAAGATAGCACAGAGTAGTTGTGGATTAGTGATTTTATTCAAGATTGCATATGGCAAGTTCACAGTTCATTCTTCTGGCAGTGCACATGCACGTAAAGAAAGAAAATATAAAACTTTGAAAAATACAAAATAAATTAAATACATGCAAATTTGCAGCTTCATTAAATATGTTTAGCAAAACGCTCCCCAAAATAGTGCAACATTAAAAAAACCCCACAAACAACAAAAAAAACAAAACAGTTAAATTAAGCCCCAACTTACTTTGCAACAACTTAAGTTTCAGTAGAAAAAAATATCTAAAGTCAATTCACAATCTTCCAAAACACTCTAAGTAACTGAATAGTTCTACTCTTACTAACAAACAGGTTCAGAAATTAAAAACAAAAACAACCAAGAACAACCAACCAACCAACCGATCTCAAATTAAATAAGAGCAAAGGTCTGCAAAAGAAGACTAGAGGGCTATGCTCGGCCTAACCTTCCTGGAATCCCGGCTTCCCTAAGCCCGACCGTGTCACCTGCCCCGGGAGGAATGTGCAGGCAGGGAGGAGGAGGAGCAGCACCTTCCCGGAGAGATTCCAGTGCCCCCTTGCTGGGAAGATGGGAATTTGCTGCCTGGCTGGAAAAAGAGATCCAGGAAAGGCTCGTCCTTCCCTCGGTGAGCACCATCCGTAGGATGATTTGCATACATTGACCTACAAAAACATTCTTTTCCCCTTGGAATGTGCTCCTCACATCCCTGCAAATGTATTCCCAAATTTGGCCTGCAAAGGACAGCTCGAGTGTACAACTCTCACCTCCTTCTGGACTCTCTAATTTTTTAAGGGAGTATCTGGGATTTGAGGGATTTTCTTTTCCTTTGTTCCTTTAAGCTAAGTCCTTTCTGGTCGGGGACTGTTCCCTCTGGGATGTGAATTCCCAAAGGCATGTGGGAAGGGGAAAGGAGGAGGAGAGGGGGGGGGGAAACACTTGTCAGATTTTCCTAGACAAGATTTCCACAGCATTCTGAAAAGCCTTCAAAACTTCCTAGGGAACAACGCTCACAAACACACTCCAGGAAAACCCACCACCGTCGGGAGAACTACAAGCAGCAGCTCGGATCTTAATTTTAAAATAGGTCACACAGATAATATTCATGGAACTACCAAACTTCAAATCCTAGCTCTATACTAACAGATTTCTCTGCATCCCGTTTGATCTTTACCAGGTACTGCAATAAAGGTTATTTTACACAGTCCAAAGATTTTTATTTTTTTGTTTTTTTGTTTTTTTTTTTTGTTCCCTCGGGATTTTACAAATGGTTCTTTGGGGAAATTTCCTTCTGAAAATGTAAAGCAAGTAAAACGAAAACCATATAGCAGCACATTTTCATCCCCTAAAAATATAAAATAATATGTATATTATACAGTAAATCAGTCATGACAGAGCACAATCACCTGCCTTTGGTGGCACTTGGTCAGTGAATAATTAATTGATGCCAGAAGTCGGGATTTACCGATGCAACGGAGGACTCGGAAAAAAAAAAAGAAAGCATCGCTCTGAGTGTGGAAGCGCCAACCTAAACCAGCGCCAAGGTGGGCTCGGAGTGGCAGACTCCCTAATCCTTACTGAGATGGGAATGTCCAATACATTGCAGAAGGGTCTGGACACTTCTGTACACGTGGAGGTCCTGCGAAGCTCGGGGTACCTGGGACCGGTGCGTTGCCGATGGCCGGAGGAAGCGCAGGATGAACGGGATGTGGGTCGGGTCGAAGAGGGGCAGAAAAGAAACTAGTGACTTAATGACAGTCCTTAACATGCTTAAGTGGAACTGACCTGCCAAAGAGAGCAGAAAGCAAGGGAAGTTAGCCCGTTTTTGGGGTTAGGAAGGAGATCACCCCAAAGGTGACATCCAGCAACCAAAGAGCCTCCGCGACGGCGACGAACGGAGCCACATGGGAACAATTCATGGAATTAGGAATTTGTCATAGTGTGCCAATTCTCTTGATTTACACTAATTCTTTACCACCTGTAACCTGGCAGTTTGTCTTGCCTAAACACTGTAAAGGCCTAACTTTTTTTTTCCCTATAATCCTGTTCCTTTAATGGGATTTTTCTCCCCACTGGATGTGCTCAAGAGCAGATCTGTGCCTATCTTATGTACCAATAAGGAAAGTAACAGCAGCTGTGTTTGAAAAACATAAAACAAAGGCATGAAAAATATAAATACTTCTGTTCTACATGTGCTGACAGAGAGCCTTTCCTGATATATCTATATATGTGCACATATATATAAATAAATATGTGTTTATAAATACGCATGAAGTATTTTATAGATAATATCCAATCTAATGCTATAACACTATAGTATATAATTTTATATATGCACATTATACAGGCATCTTTCTCAATAATTTATAATAGTTCCATCCAGAAGCAAAGTCCAAGGCACGTGACCAAGTGCCAAGGTTGCTTGGTTCACCTTTATAAAAAAGTTACAAATCATAAAGCTGATCACAAAACATTCCACATACATACTTTTAAAAGCTCTTGGGTTTTAATTGGATTTTTTCCCCCACATTTTTCATATGGAAAACACCACAAAAGCAACTGAATGTGCCTGGAACGTTTCTGAATACACTGATACAAAACCAGTCTTATGAGGATCCTCAATGAACCATTTTCTTGTACAGTTATTAAAAAAAAAACCCTTGTCCAAATTCAAGATCAAGTTATAAAAATAAACACATAAATATTGATGCATCAGTGTTTTTAAATTTGCCCTAGATTAATGTTGGGAGTTGTAGTTGGCTCCTAATTGTCCTCTTTATTAACACCTTATAGGAAACCAGATGGTTATTAATTTATGCATCTTATTGGCTGCATTAGCAGTGTTCTGGGTGGATTAAAAATATTTATTCATTTTGAATTTGAAGGCAGAATTTCAAAACGAGCTGATTTCTATTAACACTGATTTGGCCACATATTTAAGCATGAAAATTCAACATAGAATTGCCCCATTATCCACTTCAGCCTGGCAGCCACTAACCAGACCCTGCAAGGGACACTCAGGTTTGCCCAGACACCACCTTTATGCTTATTTCCAGTTCTAAAACTGATCATTAACTAAGTTTTTCTTTAATGATTCAGAAAAAAAAAACACAACACATAAACCCAAACTGTATAGTGAATTTGAGAATTCTGTGCAGTTTCTGGCCTAAACTTTGTGGAGCAGCATGAAAAGGAGTCAAAACAACAAATGCATACCACAGTTTTTGCTTTTGGAATTCCAGGCATTGTTTGAAAAAACTTAAATTCTTTGAAATCTACACTCTGTATAGATATTGAGTTATATTTAGTAACTATCCCCCATCTAGAGCTTTAAATATGACAATATACAGTGACAGGAAATTAATGCACAGCCATCGAGTATTGCTCTTTAAAGTGTTGTCAAAACACATCCCTTCACAAAAATAATTATTTTTCTTTTAAATTTAGGCTGAAGAATATATTTAAAAGCAACAAAATCATTGCACTTGTATTCCCAAAACCATCTACACTGTGGACAGAGTGAGGAATTCTCTCTTGGAGATCAGCAATGTGCAATTCCAGGAGCACATTTTATTAACACCCCACATTTCTTTCTCTTCCATCTGCTGCTGGGTCAATCAATCATAATTACTGATCATTCTAACAGCACTAAATGTCTATTATCTTTGTGGTGAATAATGAATGAATGCAAGATAAATCTCTCCTCATCCTGGTAGAAAGTTGTCATTCCAGAAATGGGGATGGTTTGACAGCAAATGTTGGTATGGAAATCCCGCCTTTATTTCACTGTTGTTAAATGAATATAAAAGGAAGTTCTAATCTAATTCCAGCTGTGTGAAACTGCACCTTTCAAAAGGAATGTCTCAACAATATTCTGGAAATAATCTGGATAAAGTTTTCCCTGCACAAGTAGTACCTTTATCAACACTCTTGCTCAGACCCCTGGGTTTCCATCCAAACAGCTCAAAATTCAGATTACTCTGATACTCCCAATGTTAGCAGTGAAATAGTTACAATTTGCCAATAATCTTCTAAACCAAAGGACCAAAACTGATGAGAACTGACTTTCTTCCATCACTGCATGGCCTTACCTGACTACATCTTCCAGCCTTACTTCTAGGTGTGAGCAGAAAAATCTACAGCACACTGTTTAAATTATTTCATTGCAGCCTCTGGGGAATTGCTTTTCAGAATTTTTCTAATTTTATTCAGAAACCATAAATCCATAACTTTATCCATTTTTTTTTCTGAGGTCTTCCTTCTTCTTTTTCCTCCACCCTCACTTTCCATGAGCTCCTCTGCAATGTGTTCCAAGTGTGGCCTGAATCTGCTCATCCTGCACCACCTTCAGCATCTAAAATATCTGACAGGTATTCTGTGCCTTCTGATTGCTTTTTATTGATTTCCACAGTCCTATCTTCTTAAAAACCCATCTAGTTTTATTTTAATTAATAGCTCCTATTAATCTCATCAGGTTGTTCACTTGACACGTGCCTGTACCTAATGTGTGGCCTGTTTGAGCCTGACTTAATTTCACAGCAGTTGGTATATTAAAAGTAAGTTTAATTTAGGCAAATGGCAGCTTTTTTTCGCCCCAGAGCAGCTGTTGCAATGAAAGTTTAGAAGTGTTTTACTAATATTTTAATATTTCCTCAGTCCCAGAGGTGGGAATGCAATGGAGCAGATGGACAGAGGCACCTCACTTGTGAGCTGGAAAAGCCACTTTCAGTTCAGAGTGAACTAATGCACAAAACCACTCAGCAAAGCCTTGCCCTAATTTACCCACGGAGAAAATATGTTGCTTGAAGCTCCAGGGAAAACACAATGAGCAGGAACAATCCCCCAGCACAAAGAGAGCCTGAGTGTGCTGTGATGGATGCTTGGCATGCAGGCCTGACGTGAGGCATTCCCAAAATAAAGGGAAAACCACCCAAGAATGCTGAGTGCCTCCACGAAACCACAGACCATCAGAGGAGAGTCATGAGACAGAATTAAGCCTCAAGGAGAGGGGGGAAAAAGCCAGACTTGGAGGGACAAATTAGCAGTGCCCTGGGTGCTTTTCACTGCACTACCATCCAGCTCTTGGCTTGTCTGTGACATAAAGTGATCATCTAAAATAACACAGATATAAAAATCTCTCAGATAAGCAGCATTTAAAGAAGGAAATGGGAGGTTAGAGTCCATGAAACAGTCTCCTGGGAATATCTTGCTCGTCTTCCAGAGATTTTTTTTGTTCAGAAATCCTCAAGCCCTTGCAATTAAAGTAATATTAAATTATTTTCTTTTCTAAAAGAGACCTGAGTAAGAGTGCAAAGCAAGAGAAACAAAAGTAATGTTTCCCAAACTGTGCCATTCAAATTTGTGCTGCTCTACCCCTGCCCCAGGCTGGAATATCACAACATGGAAACACTTTCATGGTACAGAAAGCAGCAAATGATATTGGCAGAAGGAACCTCTGGAACTCTATTTTTACTACATGAGTTTCACGCCTCCAAGTTGGAATTTCAGTACAGATTTACTAGACTATAGTTTATTAAAAAAAGTCTTAACTGATAAGTCATTAAAATCAAACCTTTCTAACAGGCACTCAATTAGTAATTTTTTAAATATCAGCAAACGACTCCTACTAAAAATGGGAAAAATACACTGTGTGTCTGCTGAAAGCAAGACTGAACTCTAGGGGAGTGGGTGATCAGTGAAGGAACAGATGAGGAAGGTATTTTGGTCTTACTTCTCGCCTATTTGGTGTTGTGGTAGTAGCTGGAGTTGGACATCCCTCCCCCTCGGATGGCGTGGACAGCCGTCGGAGAAGACGCTGGATAATGGCCAGGGCGGATGGGCTTGGCTGCACAGGAAAAAAAGAGGGAACCAAACAACACATTCAGCTTTCACAGGAGGTTTTCCACCTCACCTTCTCCTCTGGTACAAACCCCTCTGTTCCCAAACACGGAGCTGTGCTTGGCAGAGGGGTCTGTGATCCAGCTCTGCGGAACACGGCATTCCCTCCCTCAGCCAACACATCCATCTTCTGCTTGGGACAGAGCCCTTTAGCCTTCCCATGCTTGGGATCTCCAAAGATTATGGGCTGCCTAGACAACACAGAGGAGTCATGGCCACTTGGTGGGCAGTGATGCACTTCCCATGTCCAATTTGAGGATTTATATCATTCCAGAAGACGCCAAGACAAAGCTGCCGATGGCTTCCCACACAGGTGATACTGTGTGCTGCCTGATTCTCTCTTAGGTTTTAAAACACCAGTATTTGCATCACCACCCAGACCATCACCCTGCTGTTTCATCAATCCCAACAAATCATTTCTAAAATTGCCCCATCTTGACCGCCCCGTGGTTGTGTGCACTCATTGTGCCACAGATAACTCAAGCATCTGAATTACACAGGAAGAATTTTTGACTCTGCACAGCCCCAAATTAAATCACAAGGAGGAGTAATCAAGGGAAAAAAAAGAGAAAGGGACAAGGTCCAGGAAGGCACACATTGTGGCACAGAGACACATCAAGTATCTGAATTACACAGGAAGAATTTTTGACTCTGCACAGCCCCAAATTAAATCACAAGGAGGAGTAATCAAGGGAAAGAAAGAGAAAGGGACAAGGTCCAGAAAGGCAAGGAAATAATGAAAGCAGAAAGGGAGAGCGTGGGGGGAGGAGGAAGAAAGTAAGAGACTAATTTAAGGAGACAAGTTTTCAGGTCACTAGAAGGGCACACAAGCCCCATTATGCCACTTATTTACCGAGTTAAATAGCAGAGGCTCTTTAAACTTGAGGTGGGGCAGATTCTATTAAAAAGTGAAGCCTTTGAAGATCCCAGGAGAAGCAGCGGCCCCCGCGGTTCCGCCGCTGCTCTCAGAGCTCGGCTCAAACCCGAGCCAGCACGCCGAGCACGAGGAATGCGGGCAACCCTTTAGCTCCATGGCCTTACCAATCTGAGCAGAGTGTGCTCTCCTGGCCATGTTTTTGGCTCTCACGGCCTCCTTAATGCGATCCACCTCCTGCTGGTAGCGCTTGCGGTCCCTCATGGCGTTCTCCTTGGCCTCCTTCAGTGCACTCTCCAGGGCCTTAACTCTCTCTGCCGTAGCTCGAAGGCGTTTTTCCAGCTTAGGAAGCTCGCAACGAAGATCTGCATTATCACGAACCAGCTGCAGGAAAGGAATGGCCAAAAGGGCCCGTTAGAGACCGCGGGAAGGGTTCTCCGACAAGGAGAGGCCGAAAACGCCGCCGGTTCCTCTTCGCGCCTCGTGGGCTGTGGGTAAAGCGGGTTTCTCCCAGAAATGACTGGGAAAAGCTTATGTCAAAGAGAAATGTAGGAGTGAGGAACATCCTGAGCTGGAATGGACACACAAGGATCATCAGTTCCATCTCCTGCACAGGACAACCCCAACAATCCCATCATGACCCTGAGAGAGTTGTCCAAACTTCATGGTTTTAATCACACAGTTCATTTGTCTGGCTGAGGTGTGATATTCATTTAAATATTTTCTTTTCAAAGAAAAATTTAGAATCATTGGAATATCCTGAGCTGGAATGGACACACAAGGATCATCAATTCCATCTCCTGCACAGGACACCCCAACAATCCCACTGTGTCTCTCTGAGAGAGCTGTCCATACTTTTTCATTTGTCTGGCTGAGGTGTGATATTCACTTAAATATTCTTTTTTCAAAGAGAAATTTAGAATCATTGGAATATCCTGAGCTGGAATGGGCACACAAGGACCATCAATTCCATCTCCTGCACAGGACACCCCAACAATCCCACTGTGTCTCTCTGAGAGAGCTGTTCATACTTTTTCATTTGTCTGACTGAGGTGTGATATTCATTTAAATATTCATTTTTCAAAGAGAAATTTAGAATCGTGGAATATCCTGAGCTGGAATGGGCACACTCAGTTCCATCTCCTGCACAGGACAGCCCCAACAATCCCACTGTGTCTCCCTGAGAGAGTTGTCCAAACTTTGCAGTTTTAATCACACAGTTCATTTGCCTGGCTGAGGTGTGATATTCACTTAAATATTCTTTTTTCAAAGAGAAATTTAGAATCATGGAATATCCTGAGGTGGAACGGGCCTACAAGGATCATCAATTCCATCTCCTGCACAGGACACTCCAACAATCCCACCATGACCCTGAGAGAGTTGTCCAAACTTCATAGTTTTAGTCACAATTGTCTGCCTGAGGTGTGAGATTCATTTAAATCTTCCAGAAAAGTCAAAGAACAACAGAGTTTATGCCACTGTTTATTCCATCCAACAAAATTTCACAGAGCTGATCCTGAAGGGTGAGGGCTTGAGGACAAAACCTGTCACTTCAGGACACTCTTCTGCCATATCTGCTTCTCTAGACTTTACAGCAGCTACAGCAGAAGCTCTACATTTGCTCAGAACACAGAAATATTTTGCAAATAATCGATCACCTCGTGATTTCAAAATAGTAATGCTTCAATATGTCTTACAGGCAACACTGGGGACCGTCCAAAATTCATCATCTCAAATGGTTCTGACACATTCACCTGTGTGTTCCCTCCCCAGGCATGTGGGAAAATTGGAAACTTCACAAAGAAATCACTTTTAGGTTCTGTAGCTATAAATATGGTGATTATATGCAATTTTGACTTCATGCACTTCCTCAATTTAATATAAACCTGAGCGAGGTCTATCAATTATCTAAATAACATCTGACTTTCCATGCCCCAACAGCCAAGAGAGAGAGGATTGACTTTTAATAAATAAAAACAGTCAGAAAAATCCAGCACAATTTCTACTGAACTGATTAAACCAGTGCTAGAAGTCAGCAGAAATCTGCTCCAAAGGAGTGATCCTCCCTTTTCTGGAGTGAAAAGTGGTTTAACCACCACATTAATAACACAGTAAAGCACCAGCACGGACTGACATTCACATGTTGTTTGACAATCAAAATGTTTTACACCTGCTGGGCCACGCTTAGTGCTGAAATAAAACACAAACAAGCTAAAAAAACTTGTCACAATGTGCTTTTTCTGCAAGTGTTGAACCCTTGTCCTAGGAAATAGTGATGATATGGAATCAGAGCAGGATGGCAGCACAGTCAGGTCAAGTCCAATGTCATTTTTCCCTCTAAGTTTCTTAAAAGCTGTGGATTCCAAGTTGGTTTTGAGTAAATACAGACTAATGAGAGCTATAAAAATGCGGATTTGAAAGGCAGCAGATGCGTGATTCGAGTGCAAAAAAAGGCAAAATGGTAAAAGAAAAAGACACTCCTCCAACATGTCCCCATTTCCACATTTAGAAAGTAGGCCTTTAAACCATCTGTTCCCTGGGAATCTCAAACTACTGAATCTTAGTGGACACTTGTCGTGGTCCCAGCACCACTTGGCCTCTTGGCACTTCCAAAGGAATAAATAAAGAGAATTTCAGGGTATGTCTCACTAATACAGTTTCAGAAAAGTGCACTGCCTTCCAAACCAAACCAGGCTGGGATTCTGTGAAACAGGAATTCCATGAAGGAGGGGTGGAATGCCCACAAATGAGGCGCCAGCCCCTTCAGCTGCCCAGAAAACCTCCCTTTCTTTGCTTTCACACTGTGCTCGTTGAACCCCCTCGAGTCACCTCCGAGGTGCCCCTGAGCAGCTTTAACCCAGGAGTCAAAATTTGGGATACACAAAAAAAAAACACAGCTATTTTTTTTTACGTATTTCTTAGTGCCAAAAATAAGCTAAAGTCTATTTTCATAGACAAAATAATGCTTATTTCACACATTCATAGAAATACAGGTGGTGGGAAGAGCAGCTTCACACCAGCTCTTGACACCAAGGAGTTGGGAGTTAAAACCTGTGGGTACCTTTTCCTCAGGCAGCGCAGGTCACCCGCCAAAATTATCCTTGGAAACATTAAAAAAAGGGTATTTTTTGTTTGAGGGAGGGAAGAAGGGAAGCAGGGGAGAAGGGAAGGGGAGCCCCTACCTGTTTGTGAACCTTTGTAAGCTGTTCCAGGTTGTTCTCAAGAAAGGAAATCTTCTGCTTCTGCGCGGCGCTCCCACCTCCATCGTCGCTGTCAAGCTCAACACTCTGCACAGAGAGTTCAGCATTCAGCAAAGCCAGGCAGAAACTCCAGGGCAAGCTCAGCTCTTTGGGAAATTTAAGCTTCTCAAAGGCAGGAAAGTCTTCCAGAGCCCCAAATTAAAATTATTTAGCCTGTTTATTTGATATTTAACAACCGCGTTCCCTGCTACGTAAAAAATAAACTGTTCTTAGTGAGCAATTATGGGGGGATCCTGAATAGGAAAATCAAGTTATATTGAATGATTTCTGGTGCCCATTAATACCATCTTTGAGAATATTTTTACTTGAACTCAACTGGACTGGTTCATTTGCTTAACTAAGACTAGTCCTTAACGAATGATGACCAAATAAAAGCTCATAAACAGCAGAATAGTTTTAATCTTGTTTCTCCCTGTTGTTAAAAAAAAGACAATATCCCATTTGGTGACAACATGCACTAAGGGCTTCCAGCAGATCACAAGAATACTGCAAGGAAAAGGCAAGATTTGGGTTCAAAAGGAGCAGAGTCTCACTTTTTTAACGCGGGTGGTAAGATCTTGGACAAACAGTTTACGCAGATTGTGAAGAGTCTGAAGTTCTCTTGCCTGGAATAAAAACAATAAAATAACCATTAAAAAAAAATAATTAAAAAATCCCTCAGTAAGATACAGTAGATATTGCCGTGTAAAAGTTCTCCTTGGATTTTAGTTGATAGGAGGGGAGAGAGCTCTGGATTCTCTCTTTAGCAAATACATTACTCACAGGCACTTCAGAAGTTTTAAGTGCTTTTAAAATTTTGGCCAAAATCCAGGTTTTCCCAGCTTTTTTTTTTTTTTTTTTTTTTTTTAAATTATGCATCAACTTTTCAGGCTCAGCAAAATAACCACCTTACCCCAGACTGGAGGGAAACATTAACCCACGTGCAGGAAAGGGTAGCTCATCCCAACCCCACCCAGCTCCATAGCCAGACTGAAGAGAATAAGAGCAACCTTTTTTAATTCTATTTTGAGTAATTAAAATGTGTTTATTCAAAAATCAAAATATATATATCATCTGGATATATACACAGATGTAGGGGACAAAGCTCAATAAAGTGTAATTAAGACCTACCACTGTTTCCTCCAGCCCCTTAAGGTCTTCTCTTGCTTGTTCTCTTTTATCATTAAGCAGTCTAGAAAGATCACAACATGGAACACAAATCAGAGATGCTGAAGTCATATTAAACAGAAGAGAATCAACCAGCATTCAGCTGGAGTAGCACATCTGCAGAATGTGAGCAAATTGCACATCTCTGCATCTGTAATTATGCTTTTGACTGCCCCAAATATGCAGCTCTCTCCCGTGGAAGGGCTGAGTCACCACCTGCATCTTTTATGTCCTCACATGAAATTTTTATCTCTCATTTCCAGGAAAGGGTTTTTCACTCAGACAGCTGATTTATTACTTAAAAAAAATCCCAAACCAAAACAAAGAAAAAAAAAAAAATCAATAAAACTCCACCTGAACTCCTCGGCCTTTTCCTTGTTTTTGCTGTTCGTTAAGGAATGAGAGATTTAACACTTGCTGTGATATTTTATAAAATCAGAGCTCTAATAAAATCTTTTTGGGCAAGTATCAAACCCACTACTAAAAAGCCTTTGATATAAAAATATGGAGCAATTGGTAATCATTTATTAATGCTGCAAGTTGATATTTTCAATGTGAATATGGCAACACAAATGCCTCTCACTGGCACATTTCCTGTGATCATACTGAGAGACTGAAGGACACCAGATGAGAAAACTCTTGACTTACATGAGCTTTTCCAGTTTCATTTCTCTTTCCTGGTCCTCAATTTTTAATTTATCATAATCAGCACTCAGTTTCTCTTGTTCCAGCTGCAGCTTCTGATTCATGCTGGAACGAGAAAGGAAAAGTCAGTACAGCTCAGGCCTGAACCCCAGAAAACAGGTAAATCCCCATGAACAAAGTGGGGTTGGACAGAGAAAGAAAAGCTGTAACTCTACTGAAAAATTCTGAAAGAAATAAGCATAAAGAACCCTAAGAATGATATTTTAAAATACTGGAGAACTAAAATCAGTGGTTTGTTTCCTTTATCTTAAAGGACACAACCTGTTCTTTCTGTCCTGCTTCCTCATGTTCCTCCTTTCCCTATGATTAGTCCTTGGCCACACAATAAATACAATAAAATAATAAATACTACACCAGGGTTGCCTGGATTTTAGGAAAAGAAGAATACAAGGAGCAAAACACTCCATTGTCCAAGGGCTGGAGTATCTGACTAACAGATACATTGGTGTGTCAGGAGGAAATATTAAGGGTGTGAAAATGGGAGAATTTGAGTCTCTCAGAAAGTCTGACAGGACCAATTGCTGTAAGAGGCCCCCAAAAAACCTTTCTGGGGACGTGGTCAGTGGTGGCTTTGGTAGTGGTTGGACTTGAGGACCTTAAAGGTATTTTCCAACCTAAGTGATTCTGTGATCTCTTGAAATCTGTTCTCCTCCGAGCTCCTCTTACCTACTGACCTGCAGGTCTAACATGACTCTTCCTTTTTCCTCTCTATAATTTTATGGACTTAAAGCTCCCCACTAAAGAAGTAGGGACTGTAATCCACCCCATAAAATAATTACAGGGTTGGCTGTTGCATGCAAGGACGGAATAAACATGTAAGGGACAGAATATTATGTATAAACATCCATTAAAACTAACAAAAGCAACCCCAAAACATCCCTACAGCGTCACAGGACAGAGAAGGTGATGGAGGGAGTGAACATACTCTCTGATTTCATCAATTATTTTCTGCTTCTCCTCGATTTCATCCCTCAGCCTGGACAGCTGCTTCTGGTGGGCTTCCCTGTGACTCTCCATCTGCTGCTCCAGGGCCTTCTGCAAACACCAGAGCCGGGCATGAAACACAAATCCAGGCACACACAGCTGAGCTTCCTTCTCACCTGCCCCCTAAATCAACCTGTTCCTCTGGATTTGAGGGGAAATTATCAGATCAAGTTAATTCAGGAATCTGCCTGGCGTATCTTTCTGTGATTAAAAACTGTGTGTCTGCTCATCTGAGCGTTTAATTCAGTTTTTAGCAACAGATGTACACCAATTTCTGCTCATTTCCTTGCAAAAACTGCCACCAGTGAAAGTCAGGGGCCTGGAATATCAAGTGCCACAAATGACACTGATTTTACACCAGTCCTCTGTTATTTCACCTCTTTTTTTCACCAAGGAAATATGTGTACAGCTTTATTTCACCTGCCTATTCACCAAGAAAAAAACAGCAGCTCTGCCTGTGACAGAAGTGAAACCCAAACCACCCTCCTCCCCCTCTGAAAACTGTTTATCCACAGAGCCGCTATTTAAATTGTTATTTAAATTGAAATTCTAAGATCAGTAAGAAAAACCCAATGCACCTCTTTAAATTGCTAATAAAAGATTTGTTTTTTCTCTTCCAGCTGTAAGGAAGAACTGTACAACTGCTTTAATCCCTTTAAATTTTTATAAGGGAGGGAAAAGTTCTGCAGAAGACGAACCTCTAAAAAGTCTATTTTTTTCCTTGTCTGCAACTTGCAACCCCATTGAACCAACACATTGCCAACATTTCTTTGCATTCCAGGGGAAAAATACCAGGAAACAGGTTTATATTTTATTATTACTTCCAGGGGATAGTCAGAATTCTTGCCAAACTTTGGGAAAGTGGAATCTTTGTAAATCAAATCTCTTAGTACCTAAATTACATCAACCTCAGCATCCTGACTCACTCCTGAGCAAACTGACTTTCAGCAGAGTCCCCCCAGCAAAAAATGAGCCTAACTTAGAGGTGAATCAATACAATTTTTAATAGAGGAAGGCAAAATTACACCCCAATTATCAGCTGTGTGAAAGATCTCACTGAGAAATGCCCTCTAAAATTGCAGTGCCAAACTACCTTCATCTCCTCTGCATCCTGAAGCCGGGTCAGATGCTCCTTCTCCTTGTCCTTGAAGCTGACTTCGTGCATTTTTTCTGTTTGAAGGTGGAGACAGTTGAGAACTAACCACACAATTCCAAGACATGCTACATCCAGCCATTTCTCAACCTATGCCTGTCTGTTTTATAATCCCACTTATCCCAATTCTGCTTTCACTGGGGGAATGGTGCCTCTAGAACCAGGTCATTTCTCATCAGCGGGGTAGGAAGAGCAGGAAACAGAATAAAAATTCTGTTCTAACAAGGCAGGAGGAGTTAAAAGAAAAAAAAAAGTCTTGTCACCACCTGCTGCTCCCTCAGTCAGAGAAAATCCCTTGTGCAGAAATCCAGAGTGATGGAATTTTACATAAAACAGTAGCTCAGCAAAGCTACAAGAATTGCTCTTGATAGATACACATTTTCCACATTAAATGAAGGGGGAAAACAAGCAATCCTTAAAAGGAAATCATCTGGATCCTGCACAGGAGCTGGGAAGGACACACCTTTTGCACACCTAAGGGAAGCAGCTTCCTTTGGAATGGAGTTTGCCAGAGGGACAACTGAAATCAGACAGACCTCTAACAATTTTACAGAACATTTAGCAAGATTGCCTAGTGCTGTTTGGCTGAAGAATTCGTGTGGTTTTTTTTTTTTTAATTTCTCCCATCATTAAAACCCAACACGGAATTTTCTAGGACACAGCTACTAAAAGGAATCGTGGCCACAAGGCCCAGAGTGGTACCTTGAGCACGTAGCTTGGCCAGCTCCTCGTTGAGAGAGTCCTGGGACTCCTCCAGCTGCCTCCTCTTCTGCTCCATGTTCTGCATGTAGTCTGTGAGGGACTTGATCTTCGCCTCGTGCTGTGGAGACAAGGAGAACAGCAGTGAGATGTGAGCAGCACGGCCTGTTTCCTCGGAATTCAGGTGCTGTCCCACATCAAGGAGGAAGGACTTGAGTCCCCTCGGTGTGGGACCCACGTTGGAGCTGTGCCTGAAGGATGGACCCTGTGGAAAACGACCCACGTTGCAGCAGTTCATGGAGAACTGCCTCCCATGGGATGGACTCACGTTGGAGCTCATGAGAACTGTCTCCCATGGGATGGACTCACGTTGGAGCTCATGAGAACTGTCTCCAGTGGGATGGACTCACGTTGGAGCTCATGAGAACTGTCTCCCATGGGATGGACTCACGTTGGAGCTCATGGAGAACTGTCTCCCATGGGAAACATCCCACCCTGGAGCAGGGGAACGACTCTGACTGGAGCAGCACCAGGAACAACCTGTGATGAACTCACTGTGCCCCCCATTCCCATCTTCCAGCATCACTGGAGGTGGCAGAGCTTGGGAAGGATGGTGTGGTGGGGGAAGGTGTTTATAACATTTGTTTTACTTCTCATTATCCTGCTCTGATTTTGTTGGCAATAAATTCAGTTATTATCCCCAGGATGAGTCTGTTTTGCCTGTGAAGTATTTGGTGAGGGATCTGGGTCCTTATCTCATGAACCTTCATTAGAGTTTCTCTCCCCTGTCCAGTTTTGGAGGGCAGTGATAGAACAGCTTTGGTGGGTGTCTGGCCAGGGCCAAACCCCTACACCATCCTATACAGTTTTCCATAACATTTTATTTCATATACTGCTGCCTTGTCATCTTGGCAGCATATTAACAAAGCAGGTATGAGGAGCTCTCCAAAGGTTTGGCTAGTGAACAATATGGTCACTGCTCCTTCTCTCAGGCTGCTTTTAAGATGATACAAGATACAAATTCAGGGTAAGGAAATCCCATATAAACGGGTGCAGAAATCCCATACAAATTCAGGGTGAGGAAATACCATATAAATGGGTGCAGAAATCCCATACAAATTCAGGGTGAGGAAATCCCATAAAAATGGATATGGAAATCCCATATAAATTCATGGTGAGGAAATCCCACATAAACAGGTGTAGAAATCCCATACAAATTCAGGGTAAGGAAATCCCATATAAATAGACATGGAAATCCCATACAAATTCACGGTGAGGAATATGGCCTTTTCAGCCTTATTCCACAAAACACACTTCAGGACAGCAGGACACGATCTCGCCACAGAATGTGCTGAAAAACACTGAGGGGGAGGAACGGGAGAAGGGAGAGAAAACCCAACAAAACAGACACTTCTGCCCCCTGAAGCCTCATTTCTCGCTCCGAGCACACACATTCCACGAGGGAAGAGGCTGAGGAAGCCCTCAAAGCTCGGGAGAAGGCAGGAAGGAGCCCTGGGAGCGGGGAGGAACAGCCCCACCTGTGAGATGAGGAGCTGGCAGGCCGCGAGCTCCCTCTCGCTGGCGTTCATCTTCCTGTTGGAGTCGATCTGGGCGCTCTCCAGCTGCTTGCTGCGGTTCACCAGGGACTTCACCTCGGATTTCATCTTGCTGATGTAGAGCCGGGCCATGGTGAACTCCTCCTCGATCACCCCGTTCACATCTGCCAACTGAGCACACAGAAAGTTGGGTTGTGCTGCTCCGGGAACGGGGCAGAGACTCGGTCTTGGGTTTGGGACAGTTTGACAGCCCACATATCATTTCAGAAAGAGGCTCTGGAGAGGGATGTTAATTATTATGTGGGAATTTCTGAGAATTTACAACTCATATTCACGCCCCAAATGAGGATAAAAAAATCAAAACTGGAATGTTTCTGCAAAGCAAAGACCACTTATTATATTAAGTGGACACCTTTTGTGAGGACTTTTGAAGTTCTTGATTTGATTTGTGTGTATATCTAGTATGTTTTATATCTATGTGTGTATGTGTATCATGTAGGTATGATGGTGGATCTCAGGAAAAGGTTCTTCCCCCAGAGGCTGGTTGGGCACTGACCAGGCTCCCCAGGGCAGTGGGCACAGCCCCAAGGCTGCCAGAGCTCCAGGAGGGTTTGGACAACGCTCTGAGGGACAGGGTGGGATTGTTGGAGTGTCTGTGCAGGGCCAGGGGTTGGACTGGATGGTCCTTGTGGGTCCCAACTCTGGATATTCCATGATTCTATGAATCCAGTGGTTCAACATCTAAAATAATCAAGCCCACCATCATGGCAAGAGTGCATTTTGGAGAAACATTCTCATGTCACCAGTAGGGGAAATTTTCTTTCTTTCACCATTCCAAAAAGCTGAAGAGCATTTTCAAAGCACTCCTACAAGAATTCCCCTCTGGAAGGGTTGTGCTTCTTCCATGAGGAGCTGTAAAACACACACGGGTCTGGAAATCACCTGGTAAGAGAAAACTAATGGCTCTCATCTCTAAATATTAGTATAATTCTACTTATACATAATTTCCTTCACTGGCTTAACACGTTATCTTTCTCTTCATGATTTTTCTTCAGCTACTGAATTCCTGTAACCACAGATTGGCTGTGCAGGTTCTCCCTGAGCAAGCACAGGGATGAACTTCATCTGCTTCTCACCTTTCCCCAGCACTGCCAAGGGGAAGGGAATATGTGCTGCATCCCGAAAAGCCTAAAAAATGACACTGCTTCCAAAACTCTCAGTCTGGCCTGAAATTAGACACACTTGGAGAAGATGCTAATTGCCAACAAATTTGAAATTATTCTTCCAAACACTTCTCAATCTGGCCTTGTTTACGCTGACAGCTGTCCTCAAAAACGCTGACATCTTAGTTATATAAAAATTTGTATCTCGCTGCCTCTGCCTCCATTTTCGAAGGTTTTCTCTGACTGTCCCTGTCACAACGGCCACCAGAGGCTGCTGTGACATCTGCCAAAGGCTGGTCTGCTGCTCCTGGCATCTGCAGCACCACAGGGACAGCAGGGATTGTGTCCTCTGCAGCAGGAGCAGGCTGGAGCATCCTGCTAAATAAAGGGGGCTTGAGCAGGACGTCAGCAAGAAGTCAACTAAAAGCAAGAAAAATGAGTGCATTGCAAGGAATCCACATACATCTTTAAAATGGATTTCTTATGAAGTTTTAACTGTTGGTCTTTTTCACGTGGTTTTAAATGGACAGGCAAGATGGTTATTAATCACCTGGGAGATTTTCCAGGCCAGGGAAAAATTTCATCACTGCCATTTAGCACGGACCATAGAAATATCTCCTCTGAAACTTGGAATTTTGTTCATCTCCCACAGGAGTGTGACAGGCCAATCTCAAAGCAGAGCTGCCCAAAATTTGCACCAACCTTCAAACAAAAAGTAGCCACCCCAGATGCCAAATCCTGCCAATAAAACTGTTTCAGGTTCTGGGAATTCTGAGCTATGCCAGCTAAGGAAGGAGTGGGGCTGCATGGGAATAGTTTTGGGGGGAACTCAGAGCCCCATTAATCAGTGCATCAACCCACAGATGGGCTGCACTAGTCTGGGTCTAAACACTGAGCTGGGAATAACTGTGGGAACTGTGTGTCCAGACACTGAGCCAGACAAAGAGCTCCAGCCAGGACTTCCATGGCAGTGTCCTGGGAGAAGGACTGCTGGATCCACATATTCCACATCAACTGATGCTCCAAGGGCTGGAAACCTTCTGCTAAGGCTGGGAGAGCTGGTGGTGTCCAGTCTGGAGAAGAGAAGGCTGCAGGGAGACCTGAGAGCCCCTTCCAGGGCCTAAAGGGGCTCCAGGAGAGCTGGAGAGGGACTTGGGACAAGGAATAGAGGGACAGGACACAGGGAATGGCTTCCCACTGCCAGAGGGCAGAGTGAGATGGGATCTTGGGAAGGAATTCCTGGCTGGGAGGGTGAGGAGGCCCTGGCCCAGGTTGGGCAGAGAAGCTGTGGCTGCCCCTGGATCCCTGGAAGTGTCCAAGGCCAGGCTGGAGCAACCTGGGCTGGTGGAAGGTGCCCCTGCCCATGGAACGAGATGATCATTAAGGTCCCTTCCAACCCAAACCATCCTGTGGTTCCATGATCAGATGGAGCATTTTTACACTGCAGGAGGTGTGGGGGACAAGCAGCAAAACCAACTCACTGTTTTCACGTCGTTGGTTCCGATGATTCCCCCGATCTCCCCCAGGTCCTTCAGCAGCAGGTTCAGGATTTCTGTCGCCCTCTTCTTCTGGTGGTTACTGAGCTCCTGCAGCTGGCCCAGCTCCCTCTGGGTCGCTGTCAGGGCACTCTGAGAAGGTTTAAAAAGAAGAGTTACCCTCCTCTCCCACCAATTCTCGCGTGGCATTTGGGTTATGTGGTGTTGTCTTGTATTTTCCTGACCGTGCCCGTGGCACAACGTGCTGACATGTCCCCTTCCACCTTGACATAATCCACTTTCACAACTCACTTGCTACCAAGGCTACTTTACATGTATTAAATGTAGCAAATCCGGTAAGAATCTTATTTGCATAATACATCAGAGAAGGTTAATCACCGAGAAATAGGTATAGAAGGATATAAAATTCAATTTTTTCGAATGGATTTCATACTAATCTGTTCTACTGAAGTAGATAACAAAGTCTTTAATGAAATATATCTGTTAACAAGAGCTTCATCACTTTGTGTAATGAATTAAGGGAAAAGGATGCATTAAGCTAATAAACCAATCTTGATTTCCCTCCGATTTTTTCCTTAAGATCAGCCAAAAAAGCTGATTTATTTTTTCTGATCCCTTCCTTGAGATGCCCTGACTCTCAGTACAGAGTCCAGAAAAACCCAGAATGCTGCCATTTGCATAAAGCAGATTTTCACAGCCTTCTTGGCACGATAAGAGTTTTCAAACACCCAAAACACAGAATGGCCAGGGCTCACATTCATTTCAGTCACTGTTAGAGTGTGCAAAGCACAGGGGCTGCAAGAGCCACAATCTGCCACCAGCTTCCACAGAGAAGTGCTTGAATTACCTTAATTTTATTGTTTAATTAAGATGGAAGAGAGACAAGCAGCATCAGAAAATGTGGATCTTGATTGCTGCTGGGGGACCACGACACAGGTTTTGGGGACCCCCCGTGGAAATCTTTGGGGGGGTGAGGAGGGAACCAACCCTTCAAACAACTTGCTCTTACACTCTTCTGTGCCAGCTCATCAGCCAGCTGCTCGTTGGTCCTTGTTTTGTCCTCCACTTCCTGGGATTTCTGGTCATAATTGACAGCTAATTCTTCCAGGGCTTGGAGCACCTCCTTCACTTCGTCCTTCGCCGCTTCGTTCTCGATCTGCAGACGGGTCAGCTCCTCTTGGATCTTCTCATAATCCCTCCTAGTGGAGGCCAAAAGCTGGAAAGAAGTATCACAGAAGCATTAAGTCACCCAAGAGCTCACTCAAAAGGCAACACTGGAAAGAGCAAAAACAGACAGAGGGAGAGAAAATGTGTGTGCAAGAGAGAAAGCAGGAGCAAAGAAATCCTGCTGCTCTGCCAGAAACAGCACCAGCTTCAGCATAAATGTATTTGAAGGAAGCACAAAAAAACCTCTGAACTTCAACGAAATCTTTATCAAATCCTATTATGACACAAGACTGAGGCAGAGAAACTTATTTTAAGCAGTATCAGAGCTCCAAAGAAATCCTCTGCCCTCAATATGGTGCTGCGGTGAGGACCAAAAAACACCACAAAGTGAAATGTTTCAACACAGACTCAGAGCTTTGAACTGAGCCAAGGGAAAGGGCTCTCTGAGGCAGCCTCAGAGACCCTGGGGCATTAAAGAAATATTTTGATAAGCAAACCTAAGATGATTATTCTCAGTTATCATCTGAGGCACGATGCTGAAGACAGATTGGCTGCTCATATATTTGCTGAGGGAGAAGATTAACTAAAGAAGGAAATACTGACCTCACACAGTCTAGTGAGTATTTCCAATTGGTAAAACTTATTAAATCTACTCTTTGCACACTATTAAGGGAGATGCTGGAGTTTCAGTGACAGGGCTGAGGTCACTTGCATGGTCCTCTCCCTTGCCCTTGAACCAGTGTTCAGTGAGATGTTAAAGTCCTGAAAATTCAGCTCCTGGGTTCTCAGCACAAACCCAGACCCACCAGCAGAATGATGTGAAAATAAACAACAGGTGCCACCTAACATTTAATACTAATATTGTACTTCTGAGAATAATAACAAAATCAGGACTTAACTTTGCATAACATAGAGAATAATAAGGTATAAAACTAGTGCAGGAAATACAAGAAGGCTTTCCTGCTTATCCTAACAGCAAAGTTTGGACATTCATTCACAGAATTCACTTCTTTCCAAGTATTCCTATGTATGGATTAGTTTAACATATATACATATATTAGTTTAATAGAGCTGTACTGAAGCTTTCTTGGACAGTGCAATAAAACCTGCCCTGCTGAACTGAGTTGGGTTGACTTCTCCTGACCTGTCACCCCCCCCCCTAAAACAGACCACAAAAAGCAGAATGTCAGATAAGACAGAGCTTTTTTTCCCCTTTTTTTTTGGCTCAGAGTTCTAATGGAAAATGGGGAACCAGGCAGGCAGCTCCAGAGGCTGGCACATGCCCAAAAGTGGTGCAGGGAGGATTCAGATGTAAGGGAAATTTATCTCTCTGGTAATGCTGCAGCCTCAGAAGTGCACTCACGTTATGGAAAAACCCTGCCGAGTTGCCAAAGCCAGATGGCATGTAAATATTTAAACAACAGAACAGCTTAAAATAATCTTTCTGCCAAACACAGATGGAACTATTATTTACATTTACTTAAGAAATTTTCTGCGTGGATATTGCTGTGACTTCGAGGAGTGCTGTGCATCACCTAGAGCATAAACACGGCTCCCCAGAAGGTTCTTGCTGATATTATGGGGGGAAAAAAGAGATTTTCAAAGGCCATTAATGACACATTATAAGCATCAACAGTAAACAAAGGGAAGGGACAATGGCTGCAGCACTTCGTGGATCTGTTCACAGTATGGGAGGTGCAGGGTGGAGTATTAAGAATCCCTCAAAAAATGCACCCTAAGAAGCAGCCAGGGGTGAAAAGGCACCAAAAGACACCAATATCAGCCCAATGCCATCTGCAGCAGGCCTCAGATTTATAATTAACCTGCTGGCTTAATCAAGCAGAAAAAAGGCCTCTGGTTAATTAGGGGGAAGCAGAGTGAGGCAGCTGCTCTCAGCTCGTGTATCACTGAGCCAGTCACAGCTCCAGGACAGAGCAGGTACATCCCTCCCACAGAGCAGGTGGAAAAACACCTTGAAAAATGAAATATCACATGAGCTTTCAAAGGTAAGAGACGGACAAGCTCCTGAGATGAACCAGATAAAGCTTCTGAACAAGCAGTCAGACATCAGCTGCAGAGATTTCCCAAGTCAGCAAAGCTAGGACTGTGCAAAAAAAGGGGGGAAAGTGGTCTGGAGGGCAAGGATTAGGGGTCACTGAAAACCTGGTTCATATTCTAGGTGTGATATCAAGTATGGAACGTGGAGAGTGGGGAATAATTGTGTTAGTTGCTCCCCACCAGCTAACACAAAGGAATACACATCCCCCCCAAAAAAATGAGACATCAGAAAATAAATTAAAAAAAAAAAAGCTTTAGAGTCAGCTTTGGGTGAGAAGAATGATGTGAAAAAGATGGGAGAGGTGAGATGACACAAATAGAACCACAACACACATCAGAAAATAATGGTGCTGAGAAGGCATAAAAGGCTGTTGTGTCTGTGTAGCCACAGGCACGGGCAGCCAAACAAAGCTGTGGCAAGGGCATGAGGAGCTTAATCATGGAATTAGATAAGGCTGGTGATTCCTGCAGAGAGGACAAGCCCCAAAGGTGGCAGGTAAGTCATGAGTGACGAGTAACAGCCATGTTCAGACGTGACAAGGGGGCCCTGGCAACCCTTTCTGAGGGCTTGGGTAAGGACTGAAGGATTTTTCCATGAAAAGGGAGGTTTCACACCCCAAAAAAGCAGCCAGAACAGCGCTGTGCTCCAGCTGGGCAGCTGGGAGAGACACTCCTAGAGAATCCCAGCAGTGTGGCCTGAAAAGAGAGAGCAGTGTTTCAGAACACTGGTGATGGATGAACTCCCACAGCAGGATTATATTCCGGGTCTGGATGGCCCTTATCCAATTTCCCGCCAGCCTAAAAGCAATTTCTAAGAAATATCACAGCAACATTTGGGCAACTTGGTGATTTAGTGTTATTGCCTCATTCTGCATCTTCAAATCCTCTTGTAAACAAATGACAGACCAGGGAATAACCTGACTGCAGGTTTAGTGGTCATATTTCCCCTGTCTTAAAACCAACAAACATTCGTTTTATGGACAGAGACAATGAAATCAAACGTTTCAAGTGAGCAATCCAAGATTTTAAAGCAAGCCCGTAGCAGCACCAATAATCAATTTTTCCATCTCACAGACTTCTCCCATTACTGTCTCTAATTACCCAAAATAATGAACATCAGTAATTTATTACCAGGAGTAATTTTTATACAGTCAGAGCAGAAAATCTGTAACTCCTTGCAGTCCATAGTGTCTGGATACCTGAGAGGGCACAGACATGCTGAAAAACCACATTTGAAGTGAAAAATACTGGCCACACTCCTACCTTGGACCTCCAGCAGCACCTCCCAGCAGGATGGATTGTTATTATGAGGAGTTATCAAGGTTTAATGTTCTTCTGACAGTATTATGAAATTTGAAGTTTAAACCTGGCTGACACACAGGTTTCTCTTGCCTATTGAATTTTAGCCAGTTCATATGAACAACTGTGACAGAATCACTAAACAAGGGGCTCATGAGGAAAATGTAAGAGTTTTTCATTTGGTTGGTTTATTTTTTTTTTTAACTTGCTTACCTCCTCTTGATCCAACATTTGTTGCTTTAGTTTTTCAGCCAACTGGCTCTGCTGGTTGATTTCATCGTCCTGCAACGAAAAAAGGGGTTGGAGATTTTTTTAGTTTCTTTTCACTGTTCTCATTTGGTCACTTTTTATTTCCCCTTTCTCTAGAAAAGAAGGAAAAATAATACAGCAAACCTTGTGCACCTTGGAGCGGTGTGAGAGGGGAGAAAAACATACATACACAGAACTACACAGTAAATGCAAATAAATGGTGCTATTTTGGAGTAGTTTTGGGGATTAAATGCCATCTCATTTCCTATAGTCCTGCAATAATGCACCAAATTTTCTTCCTGTGTTTTCTAGGGCAAAACTCAAACCTGCTGCCAGTTCCCTCAAGAATAATTCAAAGGGCTTTGCTACTTTTGAGGAGGAAAGTGAAAGAATGGTTGCCTTTTTTTTTTTTTCCTTTTCCTGATCAATATGTAAAAGCTGGAGATTGCTACTGGGCACGTATTCTCCATCAGAAAAATAGGTGTAATTTCTTAAAGACCTTAACTGCTCTTTTCAATGCCATCAACACACTGCTGGGTGTAACCAGAGACCTCGTGCACATCAGAATTAAGATTTAAACACAACCCACTCCCTCCCTGGCTATTCACAAACAGCCAAACTCCAACATTAACAGACAAGGGCACAGAGGAGCTTTTTTTTTTTTTTCTCTCTGACATTTCCCTGCTAATTACAACTGAAATTTAGAATTGAGTATTGATTCATGATGAAAGCTCCCCTTTCTCTAGACAGCCTTTTATGCTGCTCTCATCCACAATGGTCAATGGCTTTAATGGGCCTTTTTTTCTTTACCTCCAATTATCATTTTCACACAAGCCAAAGCTATTAATGGCCAGCCCTGGGTAAGTGTATTGCTGAGAGCTTTAAGTGCCCATGATGACTTTCAAGCTGTGCAAATAAATAAATAAATAAATAAACAAGCCACCTGCACTTTGGGGCCCAGCTAGAGCAGCACTAACAAAAGACACCCAAGGGGTGCATCTGTGGTTTCCTTAAAATTCTAATACATTATAAAAATATTAAAATGCAGTCCCCCTTGTTTTCTCTCCCCCGTGAGGGGGAGAAGAGTTTGGTGAGGGATTTTACAGAAACCACTGAAGAAAAGGAGCGATGAAAAGCCTGTACTGAGACATTAAAATTAAAGGGAACTTTGGCTCTGATTTCATGGAGAGTGACCCCAAACACCGCACGGGGAGCAGAGGCAGATCTGATTTGATGCAACGAAGAGCGTCTGGAATCTTCCAACATTTTTCCAATTCAGGATGGCCAAGGATGACAGACAGCCAGCCATTTTGGCAGAGTTTTCCATTTACACCCAGCAAACGGAGTGAAATCCCACCTTATCATCCAGCTGCCTGTAGAGACTGGCGATCTCCTCGTCGTATTTCTGCTTCTCCTCCGTGGAGATGCTGGCGACAACGGGGGTGATGTTGTCAATAATGGGGGTGTTATCACAAGGCTCCAGGTTCTTCTGGTCCTTTGCACTGATCTGCTCATCCTCTGGCACAGCTTCTCCTGCAGGCACACAATCCAAGACAGAGGGGTGTCCAAAACCGTGGATGACTTAGGATGGTCCTTCAGAGTCACCGAGAGGGACTCGGGAAAGCAAAGAAGGGCTTTGTGCCACTGCCAGGGATACAAAGGACAAGGAAAAGTAGGTGTGGAAAGATGGCCATCCTCGTTAGGATGATGATCTCCATGGTTGGAAACACAAACATGCATCACCAATGGACTCCATGATCATGGAGGTCTTTTCCAACCTTAACATCCTGTGAAAACAGAGCAACAGGTTGAGCAGCTGCCTTTAAAAACACTGAACTCCTGGCTCTGCCTTCACTCAAGCCCTGGACAGATGGGATTAACTCCGTGGTTTAACAGAGGTGGAAATAAGGAGGGAAAAGCCCTGACTTCCTAAAGACTATTGGCAATTAAATATCCCTTTCTGTTCAGATTTCCAGCTGTGTTGGAAGGTGATGGGAGGGCACCAGGACAGCAGCAAGACAGGTGTGTTTAAAGCAATATTCACCTTCTGCCACGTAAATTAAAGCACAAACACCAACTTTTAGATGTTGTCTGTGCATACCAGGCACGTTTTACTTCGGAATCATTGTCTCCAAGGAATATTTCCTTCAGTGGTGGTGGTGCATCACAATTCCCACCCCGCTGCAGCTCAGTGGCGAGAGACAGGCAAAGTGCTCATGCCAGAAATTAAATCTACTCCCATCACAGCCTGCTGGGAGACTCTGAGCCCCTGAGTGCTGCACACACTGCTCAGGGTGTGGGAAGGTTACAGCCAACCCTTCTGCACAAATTTCCTTTTCCACAAAAAGCTACAATATTTCAGCCACATAAAGCTTTACCAGCCATTCCTCTGGCCAAAAGGCTCTGTTTTATCCTACTGGCAGGGAAACAAGGAAACAGGACAAATATATCAAACCCCAGACAGGCTGATTCAGGCCCAAAAGTGAAACAAAACAGGGCATGAAAGACCAAGACCAACTAACAGAGTAAATAATCTTTTTCAAGCTTAAAGCGTGAAAAGACGTGATCTGAAATCAAGCACTGTCACCTTTAACAATGTACTTCACTTAAAATATTTTTTGCCCTATTTCTAAAGGCTTGGTGACATTCTGTGTCATGAATGAGAAAAATGTAAATGGGTTTTTCCATTGTTGGATTTCACTGGAGCAGAGTGGAGAAGGTGGGCTCAGTCAGGCTTGTACACAGGGCAGTGCTCCTCGGGCTGTGGAGAATCCATCAGGAGCCTCCCAAAAGGAATGTCTGATTTTCCATTCATTGGACAACAACCTCCTACCTGTAAAACACACACCTGGCTGCTGAAATCCAGCCCCAGTGAGGACTGGGCACACCCATTTCCTGCTACCATTTTATATTGCATAATATCTATTTATTTTGCATAATATCCTCTGAATTTCTGGAATAAACCACGCCAGTGGAATATTATCCAAGATGCAATTCCTGTGAAACTCTCCTTTGTAAAGAGGCTCCTCTGACAGCATATCCTTCCAAAGGGTGGGATTGCAGAGGGTCAGACAAGAAATCAATAGTATTTTGAATGTATTGCTGGGTAACACTGATGAGAGCAGCAGGGCTGATGGGGGGGATGGGGAGTATTTAGACAAAACAGCAGAGACAGGCTTGTTTACACAGCACAGAGAAAGGATTTCTGGAAAAACAAAAAAAAGAAAGAGATTCTGGGCTGGGGAGGAAATGAAAGTGGTCCCATTCAGCAAACACGGGGTGAAGGAGGGAGAAGAAGCAGGTTGTAAATCCCAGCACTCCCAAGAGCAGCCCCACGTCTCCATAGCAATGGCACTGTGCTGATAAGGGAAATATTCCCTGTGCTGGAGCCTCCAGAGAAAGGCAGGCAGCACAATCATGAGGTAACCATCTCATCTGAAAGGCAAGCAAACAGCACAGGGAGATGAGAGAGGGAAGCCCACAAAGGTCAGGTATTATCTTCCAGGCAGTGGCTGCACCCAGGGTGTTCAAACCCAGATCACAAAGCGTGACTTCTAATTAAATCACAAATTTTGTTCTTGCTTCAGATGCTTCTGGCTCGCACATCAACACACAGGACCTGGATGACAAGCACTTTAAAAAATAAAAATTGCTCCAAAGCAGCTGGGTTTTACTGTCAGGGGTTTGTGGAGATTTCGGGAGGGATGCAGGGTTGGTTTCTTTGGGTTGGGAGGGGTTGTTTGTTGGTTTGGAGTGTGGGCTTTGATTTTTTTAAATGTGAAATAGAAAATCTGAAGTAAGGATGGTTTGACAAAATTATTTTTCAACGTTCCAGATTAAATAAAACGTCTTTAATTGTATGTATGCATTAAAAAATTAATCTTTCTCTTCCATCCTACACTTGATTTTACAACCTACCTGAACAGCAATTTCCTCTGTTTTTAAACAGAAAACTGGCTGTTCTCAGTATAAACTTCACTTAAAAGCCACAGAAGGAGACAAGTGGTGATTCTTCCAACCAGATGACACTCCCAATCATTGTAATAAAGGACTAATTATTCTAATGTTAAACCCAATTATAAAAAAACCCCAAGGCCCAGTTACCTTAAAGCACAATGGAACTGATTCTCAAGCCTGAGGAGCAGAGTTCTTTCAAAAAAAACCTCCAAAAATGCCATTTTCCCTTTTCTTTATTAATATTATTAACATCATTAAAAGTAGTGATGCCTCCCTGTACTCTCTACACCTGACATCAAAATAATTTGAGAATTTAAATGGTTCCTTCTGTAAACAGCTGTTGCTGGTTTCCCTGGTTTTTGCTTCTTCACCTTTCAGTTCCTGTTTTGAAGCCTGAGCTACAACTGAATGTGAACTTAGAATTAGTGACTTAAGGCAAGATTTAAACAGATGTAACTTAATACCACAAAGACACTCCCCCTTTCCCCATTCCTGGCACGTACCATTTCTCCACCTGTTCAGTTCCAGCTCTAGGTGTTGGATAACATTCTTTAGGCTCTTGTTTTTGTCTTTCTCCTTCTCATACTTCTTCTTCCACTCCTCGGCCGTCAGCTCCAGGTTCACAGACACCGTGTTCTTGATGGTCTTGGCTCTGCACAACAAAACCTGGTATCAGCTGCAGTCTGGCTTTTATCTCAGTGCAAAGTTTGGCCATAACACAAAGGGAAACTCCTGGAGAAGCTGTGGCTGCCCCTGGATCCCTGGAAGTGTCCAAGGCCACGTTGGACAGGGCTTGGAGCAACCTGGGCTAGTGGAAGGTGTCTCTGCCTATGGAAGCAGGTGGAATGGGATGGGTTTTAAGGTCCTTCCAACACAAGTAAATTCTAGGATTCTATGAGAATGAGAAGCTCTGGAATGTGTGCTTGGATTAAGGACAAAGCCAAGCCCTGTCATTCCTGCTGTGCTGGGGGAGCTGTCACCTCACAGCCTCTCCTGGCCCGAGACCCACCACAGCATCCGACCGCGGGCTCTCCCCGTCCCGTCACAACCATCCCTTCAACCCCACCAACAAAACTCAGCCATGTTCCCAACATCTCAGCATAAAGGATGTCAACCCAGAGAGGCAAATATGGAAATCTGTCCTTCTTGAAAGCCAAATAAATTCAATTTTGCAGGTGGAAGGAAGGGAGGGAGGAGAACCGGGGTCACCGCCGGGTACCAGGGTTACTCCAGGGCTGAGGGAGGGAGGCTCAACTCATGCCTGTGCCACTGGAGTTCACATGATTTACTCATGATTTACTCATGATTTATTGCCTCTCTAGGCAAAAACATCCCCAAAATTGAAACCCTTCTAACAACAACCAGCAGCACTTTGTTCCTGTGAAAGTGCCCAGCTCCGACCCGCCCTCCACAACCGTGCCAGGGAATGCAAAGCAAGCAGAAAACCAGGCCCAGCACCTACAACAGCAAAGCCACACTGCAAAAGAAAAAACCAAACAAATCACTGTGAATTAAGAAAGCTTCAGATCTTGGCCCTCCACTGCTCAGACAGAGTCCCTTCAAATGACTCCAGTGTCATTGAATAAAACATAAGATAAGCAGAGGAATAACAGACAAACCTCCCACCAGTTTGTGCTTTGCAGGAAGTTTTGGTACCTTAAAAAAATATTTTAAAATAACCCTGTGCTTTTCAAATAACTCCTAATGGCCAGGGTTTACGTATTGTCTCTGTCAGAAGCAGGGCTCAAGTTTCCACACTCACTTAACTGTACTAGGGGAATAAAAACCATCACACCATAAAGTTTATCCTAATGATGGATGAAGTAAACTAAAATGAAAATTTATATAAAACCACAAGAAAGGGTGCAGTAGAAAGAGAATAAGCTGATTCACTACTATGAGTGCAGGATATGTATGTGTTGATTAGTAGTAGTGGGCCTGTGAAGATGAATTTTTCTACTCACACTTATTTTAATGGTGATATAACTCTTTTTTTTTTTTTTTTTTTTGGGCTAGGAAAAATGGAGGAACCAGTAATGACCCCTGAGTCATGTACCTTCCCTTTAATGGTATTCAGGTCCTTAACAGTGTCACACCAGAAAAATGAAATATTCCTCTTCCCAGAGAAGTTTTAATCAAATCACATCACTCCATGCTCTGCCAGTCAGGATGCCAGAAGTGGCTTTGAAAACCGTTTTGCCAAACAGAAAGGCCAATTTTACTGAATATTGGCAGCAGAAATGAAACCAAGAGGAAGGTAAACTGGAATCTAACAGGGAAGCTGGACTTCAGAGTTGTTAATGCCTTTTAATTGCTGTGGTAATTATTGTGTTTATTTAAATTTTCTGTGGCACACACAGGTATGGGAAGTAGAAGCTTGTATCTTCATAACTTATTACTCATCATAAAATGGTGAAATAAAACCACATGGCAGCTCTAAACCTGATTAAGTTAATGGCCACTGCCTTCTTTTGTAGCCCCAAAATTACAGATGGTGGAAAACAACCCATTTTCAGACAAATTCATTGCATGCTACAGACTGTTAAATTCTACTTCTAACAATCCTAACCTGCGAGGCTTTTTCCTTTCTGCTATTACACAAATAAATCAAAATGAGTAATTTTCCAGAGTACCCAAGTTCTCCTCAATTACCACAAGAGCAGTAATTACATAATGAGCCTGACCTACTTCTGCAAACTTTCCAAATGCATTTCCATATGATTATTGGCAACGGACACATATGGGAGAGAAATTTTCTTCCTGGATACATCCACGTTTATCTTGTCCTTGCTCGTTTCTGAGGGCTTGTTAAGATCCTTCAAACACAGGAATGCCCATGAGCCACCATGGCAATCCATCCAAGCTGTCAATATTACCCAGGGTCCACATTCTTCCACTTCCTTAATGGTTTAAAGATATTTTTTAGAACCATAACGACGATCCCTGAGGTGCCATTCAAGGAGAAGACACCTCTTGAAAGCATCGAGGGCAGCACCCAGGTGAAGCAAAAGGGAACATTTTCCACTGGGTTATCCAACAGAAAACTGCCCAGTGCCATTACCTTCCCCATAAAATTCAAAAGCACTGTGATAACACTCTGTACTTTCTGCAGGAAAACCTACCAGGGCTTTTAAGCAGAGCAGCTGCTGGCCAACATTAACATTTATTTTTCTGGTGCCGCTGGGAACGAAGGGACAGTTCTCTCAACTTCTCCAGTCCTATTTTTGAACGACTCTAGAAACCATAACTTCCCTGTTTTCTTGCCTCATTCCCTCTCAGCCCCAGGAAGATGTGGAAGGGCCCAGGGGAGCATCCCCCAGGATTCCCAGCAGGACTCACCGCTGGCCGAACATCAGGGTGGACTTGGTCTCTGCCTCGTTGAACACCGAGGGGGAACAGCAGATGACAATGGTGGTCCTGCAGTTCCCACCCAGGGAATCCTGAAGGATCCGGGTCATTTTGCTGTCTCGATACGGAACGTGGGTTTTCTGATCCAAACACAAGCGAGAGACAAGAACAATTCCATTTTAAACACAAGAGCCAACAGTGACAGGTGTAACAGATCTGAGGCGGTTCTGAGGGGTAATTGTTTTGATTGTGCTAAGATTGGATAACCACTGGAGTGAAATCACTGAGAATTAGCTTCTTATCTCGGGCAGAGCAGCACGAGTGTCACTGGTTTGTGGCTGGAAAGCCAATATTTTCTTCCTTCTGAATTGAAATGTTAGCTCGGGTTTGTTTTTTTCTCTCCTCGATGCGGGTGGCGAAGAAACACATAAATAAAAAGCCATTTTTCAACGACACAAAACAGGATTACTTACAGTTCCTTCTGCCAAGGCAGATATCACATTGCCTAGAGCAGACAGAGACTTATTGATATTTTTAGCTTCATCCAGAACAGCTCCCTCCGCTCCAGTTTTGCTGACCTACCAAAGAGAGCAGGAACAGTCAGGCTCAGCCATGGGGACACACACAGAGCTACAGTGCAACAGCTAAAGATGCTCTTGGAGTTAAAACAAACCAAGAGCATGAAGGAGGAGAACTTTACATGGACTTTTTTGTTAAGGGAGGCCTGTAATAATTCCACCTCTAAGAGCAAGATGACCTTTTGTTCAGGGAGAGAAGTCTGTGCTCGCCTGAGGACACTTGGAGATCAATTCCAAGACCATCCAGAGAGGGAACACCATGGGGATGTTCTCAGGGCACACTCAAAATGAGCATCTTGGCTTTGTATTTGGCCTGTGTGGACCAAGAGTATCAGGACAGGAAAGTGTGATCCCACTCATCAGGACAGGAAAGTGTGATCCTACTCATCCCGAATGCAGGGTTTGCTGTCCACAGACTGGATCCCAAGGATGGTGTCCTGGGACCAGCACTCCTCCGGGCAGCAACAGGGTTTGTAGTCTGTTCTCTCTCTCTTTTTTGAGGGGGTGAGTGGGGAAAGGCACAGAAATGTAGAATAAAGCCATATTTTTTCTCTAATTAAAACTACACTGTCTGTACTTTCCTCTAAATATGCTACATGACATAAAAAAGAAAATAATTGTATTTTTTAAGAAGACAACCCACCAAGGAAACCCTTGTTTCAGGTTTTCTGTACAACATCCAAACATGGTGAATCATAAAAGTTAATTTTTTCAGAGAAGTGCAGTGCCTGAGTAGGCCCTCATTTTATAAACACCATAAAGAGCTTTTAATTTAACACATAATAATAGATGCAATTATAGACATCAACATTATTAACTCCTGCATTGTACCAGTGGGTTATCAATTAGTGTGTCCCAACAAGCAACCTGAAAACACCATTCAAACCAGTTTTGAACACTGCAGAAGGCATGAGAATGAGAACTGGGAAATATTTTTGCACTGTAATACTGTTCTAGACCATTATTCTTTTGGCAAATAGATAAAGGTTTTTTTCTGGTTATTATTTTTCTACATTGGAAAGCAGAAATAGTCACCACAATCAAGAGAGACATTCAGGGAGTTCAAAAAGACTTCAGGTATAAAACTCTGTTAACTGCTGGCATTTCATTGTAATATGTGCAGTAATTACAGAAAATCTAGGAACAGGATATGTTTGAATACAAGCAAATTAAAATAGCTGTCTAATAAAAATTACATTTCTTTTTTCAAACACCCATAACTAAATGTAAAGTTATATATATAAGTCCACTCCATTATAAGTGATTGCAGGTTTTTGCCCCTTTTCTCCATCCCACGCATTAAAAAAAGTGAAAATAACCTTCCTAAAGAGAATCTAAGGTAATTTTTCGGTAAAATCTCCCTCAGTTTGCACTGATCCCACCAGGATCGTTCAGGGAAAAGGAAAACTCACCTTCTCACTTCCAGCCAAGTCCACCAGGTAAAGCTTCCCACTGAGTTTCTTCTCAGTTTCCACGTTCTCTTGTTTAATGTTAATAAGGAAGATGCTGTGGCTCCTGGAGCTGTGTTCATTCATATCTGCAATCACAGGCTTGGTTTAAATGGCTTTAAAACCTGACAAGGGGTTGGGTTTCATCACAGCTGGGCTATGGCCACCAAATTCAAAAGCACAAGAAGAGCCCAGACCACTGCAAGAGCCCTAAATAAAGCTCATGGGCTACAAAAAAAGCTCCCACTCTCTTCCAACATGACCAAAATAATAATAATTGCAATAAAAAGAAGCTGGGCAGGTCTTGGTGCCACTGTGTGAGGTCTCCCAACGTTTAGCAGAAGTTTTCATTAAACCCACCCTATTTAAATTCAAATTTCAGAATGATTTTTATTGCTTACATACTTCAAAATCCTCCTTTACACAGGCAGCTATAAGTTCAGCTTCCACTTGCTTTAAGTGTCATTGTAATTATGTTATGCTTGGAGTTTCATGAAGTAGCAAAAAGAAAATATTAAGACTGAGTAAACCACTTTCTCATCTGTTTTCTCTGTTCCCATAAGCCCAGCTCCACCTTTCCCCCATTCCCATCAATGTTCATAATTATTTAAATTCCCTTTTCCTCCTCCATCTCCAAATTCTTTTTTTTTTCCAATAACATTTCCCAATTTTCTCCAGGTAAAATTCATTGTCTGTCACCCTTTGTCAGAACTTTTCCAAGTGCACCAAAAGCAATAGGTAATATCCCAGAAAAAAAAAAGAAAAAAAGATGTATTTGGGTATTTTTTTGTTGAAGAAAATAGCAGAAATAATGGGAGGAAATGCTACTCAGAAGAAAGAGAATGAATTCCTATCAGTATGATGGGAAAAGCACGGGAGAGATGAAGCAATATAGCATTTCTCAAAGAAAGAAGGTAGAGACATGGAAGAGAAAGGAGTTACCCATCAAAATAAATCAAATTAAATTAAATTAAAAAAAAAAAACACACAAAAAGCAAAAAATATACCCAAAATACCACCCCACCACCAAGGCTGGAGTTATAAACTGAGGCTCTGCCAAGTCCACTGTTGGATCAAAGACATCTCCCAGTATAAACTGGGGAACAGGCCCTTTCATCCCTGCAATGCCAGCAAGTCAACAGGTTTGGCAGGGGCCAAAGGGATTATTATGGGGTTTAATTCAGGAAGATTTGTTTGCTTTGCCATCACTGGGACTCCATCCAGGTCACTGCAAGAGATGAACAGGCAGAGGCTGATAATTGCTCTGCGCCCCTCGGCTGCACTTTGACCACTGAATCGCTCCCAGTTCTGGCCTTGCAGCACAAAGAGAAATGCAAGTTATTTTAGTTATTCACCATTTTGGTTATTCACCATTCCCAAACACCTTTATTCTGTGCAACAACCCACGTTGGGGATGGCTCATGGAACAACACAACGCCACGTCTTAAATCCGGGGGCTCGGAGCCGCGAGCCGATCGATGTTTCCGTGCGCGGCGAAAGGGCACAAAAGCACAGACTATTCATTTTAAAGGGTTATAATTTGTTGGTGTAAGTAACTCAGAGTGCTTTGTGAAGGATCAGTAGTTCACTAGGAGGTACAACCACCCAAACCCTGGAGCCAGGGAACACTCACTTGTCACGGCCACGTGCCGGTTGGCCTTCCCTTCGTCGATGACATCCAGAACTTCTTCAGGACTAGACACAAATCTTTCTGTACAACCCTAGGAAGAGGCAAGTGGGAATCAGAGGCATTCCTAGTGCTCCAAAAGCTGTCAGGAGGAGTATTTAGCACTAATGAACGAAATAATTAGGAGAAGCATCCCCATCCAGCAGGCTCGTTAGCGAGGCAATGGACCAAAACCTGCCTTTGGGTGACTTTCAGGAGTCCACGGGGTAAAACTTGGGAGGAAACTGCTCTTCACAAGATTAAAGACTCAGCCAAACCCAAACATGCAGCAGGAAATTTTCTCTATGTAGAAGACATACAACACATATTCCTGTTATTAATTTGGGTTGGATTTACATACCCAAATTAATTGTTCTCTCTCAAACTACAAGACAAGATGCAAAGTCCTTTTTCTCTGTCTCAATGCAACATTACTGAATACATTATTTTATCTTGGTTTTTTTGCTCCTCAGGCTGAGAATAAACAGAAAAATATTCTATGTGTATTATTAAGGCTCACATATGTCCATAACAAACACATCACATTTAAGTGAGGGCCCAGAAATCCACAGAACTGATTCCTAACCCAACAAATCTGTCCTAAAGTATTACAAGATTAAAGCACCCGTGCAACAAGATATTAAAGAACAAAATTCTTCAGGTTGTTCTCCTTCATATCTGACATGAAAGGGGAATAGGAATACTTAAAATTTAACACCATACCAACAAAACGGAAATGTTCAAAGTCAGGCAAATAAAACAAACATGATTCAAGGCCATTAATATTTCAGGAAACTGTTTCAATCCAGGAGCCAGTACAACCTGAACATTTGAGGCTTCAAACACGAGCTGAATCATTTCAGGGGGATGGAAATGGAAATGTGCAAATAGATGCACGTGTGAGAAAGAAGGAAAAACTGAGGATTAAATGATCCTTTTACCTTAACATATGGGACTCTGTTTTTATCTTCATGTACAGCAAGGTTTGTCTTTGACACTAGGAAAGAAGATTGAGGTAATCAGGAACATTCCACATGTGTGAACTGTAGCCCTGGCAGGCACATTTTGAATGTATTAAATGTGTAAAACCCTCTTAACAGAAGCAAAGCAAGGAGTAATCTGAACTGAACGTGCTCTAAAAACACTCTCCTTATTTTTTAAATACAGTTTTACTTTGAGAATATCAACTGCCAGAGAGGCTCAGACCTGCCTTGAGGTCTGTAAAACCCTCTGTGCTCACTGATTCATAGCCAAGCTCTGTAGCACTGCAGAGGCAGGTGCACAAGAGACAGATCAGATGATTTAAACTGCAAAACTCTCCTTCTCAAAGCCAGTCACACAGTTTAAATTTAATTCCCTCCCAAATAAAGTAACTGTTTCCCCTTAAGCACCAGTCAAGTCACTCAGCCACGTCAGAAACACAGAACTTACCATCCAGTAGGTCCCTTATTTTGTCCAAATATATCTCAAAGTAGGAAACCTAATTAAATAATCATAAACAGATTTAAACATTGGTGATTTAAAAATCTCTGTGCCTGTATTTCCATCTCTGTCAAAGCACCAAACTAAAATAAACCCCAGCTCCCACACAGTTTGAATTACATCCTTCTTGGGAACATAACTTGTATCTTGAATGATTTACAAGTCATTGATCCTTCTCCATTTATCAATGATTCATCAGAAAATTATACAAAAAAAACCCCAACCTTCAGGAAAATCTTATTTTTTTTTAACACGGGCAAAATTGACAAAAAATATTGAGCAGAGTCAATCAATTCATATTTTCATACTTTCATATCAGTGCAGGTGCATCATGAGAAGGGTCAGATTTGAGATCTGTAAAAGGTATATTGATATTGACCCCCACAAAAGCAGAAAGCACCTTTAACATAAGACTTACATAAGCCTAAACAATATATATATATTAAATTAAACTTTTAAAGGAAGGTTTAAGCAATATTAAAGTTTTAAATTAAGCCCATGACTCTGTCATGAATCAAGAAGAAACTGAAAATCAGCTTTTCTCTAACAAAGAGACACAACTGCCCTAAGGAAAAAAAAATTAAGAAGGAAAATGAATAAATGAGTCTTTTAATAAAAGGGCATTTGACTTGCAGAAGCAAATAAAATGTGTTAGGGGAGTGGGGCCTAACCATTCCCTAAATAAGCTTCATCCAGGGATTATTTAACTAGAAAACTAGATGGTTAAATTCTAGGGATCAGTAAACTTGCTATTTAGTAAAGTCTCATTTTCTCTCACCTGAAAAATAAATTATCTGGAGTTTTTATAGGGATGAGTTGATCTTCCTAAGTGACAACTGTCATTAAATACAGATATATGTTGCTTTTGTGCCTTTACTTCCCCTGTGCCCCACTTAAAGCCAAGCTCTGGCCCAGCTCATTCCAGTTAAGCCAGACTTAACCCCACGTGCTTCTTATCATCCTATTAACACACTGCTGAGGACCAACACATGTTCCCCTCCCTGTTCTAAATGGATCTGTATTAAAGAGGGGGAGAAAAAAAAATGATATTAATTTTCAATGTTGGCTCAGTTATTAAAGGAGTGTGACAGTTTGGTTAAATCCTGGCTCCTGATGACGGAACAGGCATTTCTCTCCCTGACAGCTCCCTGCACAATCACTCACTCACTCCCTGCTATTTAGGCAGCTTTTCTGTTAAGATATTCATGGATGTCAACTATGATGGGAAGCCATTGAAACAATCCTGTGCTGGCAGAACATGATTTATAAAGTGATATCTTCTGCTGGGGCAGGAATTTACTACGTCTTGGGGTCTCCATCTGTTGGGATCATGTGGGAAAAGCTTTTGCAGGCAATGGAAAGAAACCAGTGGAAATCATTCCTGTGGAAGCCATTTGTGTGAAAATTCAGAGATGTCTCTTCTCAAGGAGCTCAGTATTTTACAATTTAAGGTCTATTGAAGTGTTTAATGGTTTATTTGTACTTTAAACCACTGTTTAAACCACTGTCTGTTCTTCATGAGCACCCCACAAACAGGCCCTGCTAAGAAGGTTCTCAATATTGAGTCACTGCAGAAGAGCTGGTTCAGAGGCACCAGATTATTAAAATAAAAATATATATATATATATTCCCCCAGAAGTGCTTCAAGTGCTTTAGTGCAACCAGAACTAAAAAGCCACTTATCTCTTAACTTCTAGGCACGGGAAGGACAGAGAGCTCCGTTCTCAGGGAGCTCCATTCTCAGGGAGCTCCATTCTCAGGGAGCTCCATTCCCAGGGAGCATCCCCCTTGGAAGAAGGGACAGTGCCTTCACATCTACCTCTGCTCAGCTACTGAACTTCACTGAAACCATCTAGGTGTGTTTTCTGTGGGTTTTTTTGGGGGGGACGACCCAGAGGACCCATTTTTCCTGCAATCCACTGGATAATTTTACTGATGGAAACGAACTGCAGCCTGACCCCGACTCTGCCAGATGGAGCAATGCCCCCCATGGCTGAGAGCTCCCCAGGAGACTGGATGAACAGTGGGAATTAAAGGTCACTCAGACAAATCTGAGAGATCATGTGGCTGGGATCAAGACAGGGACGTGGAAAAACATGGGTGTTCAAATGGAGCCTTAGAGCACCACCACAAAGAGCCCATAAATCAGCTTTTGAGCTAAAAATTACTTCTAAACATCCTCCCACGAATTGCCCAAAGCCACCTCTCCCCCATTTCAACCCCAAATACTGTGCAGGGCTGTTTGTATCCTTGAGACAGCAGCATGTCAGTATTCCCACAAATGTCCTTCATGGTATTTATGGTCATTATGAGCGGGGCTGAACTCCAGCCTTTGGAGAAGCCGCAGAGAAATCGGTGTTTTCTGACCGCGGTGGCTGGTTTTCCCAGGAAACTTGAGCTGGAAACACGCTCAGGAAAAACATTCCATCAACAACCAGCAGCTGGGTTGGGTTATTTCTAGGAAATATCCTCAGTAACGTGGTGATTTTTGAAGGAGGGAGTTAAAAATCCGCGGCGCGAGGGCAGATTTCCCGCCCGGCCCGACTTCCACCCGTCCCGTTACGTAACGTGTCGCTCCACATTTACCTTTATGTGGAACTCCAGGTTCTCATCCATGGAGTAGATGTGATCAAAGATGTCGTGTGCAATTCTTGGAATGATTCCCATGAGCTGAGGGTCGTGCAGTTTTCCCTGCGGACGCAAAACCGACCCGTTAATTCGGAAATCCTCCCTCGGGGACGAGGGGGGAGAGAGCTTTGTCCAAGCCTGCCCTCTTCCAGAGGGTCCCTATGGGTGTGTGTTGCTCTGGGGAGGGATTTACTCGATGTCAGTGCACAGAAACGTTGGAATTCCTCACCCCACGGAGCACCAATTTGTTCTGGCAGCTCCCGCCACTCTTTGCAATGTCACTCTCTGACCAAGGAGAGGAACAAACACAAACAAACACACAGATCACAGCCCGGTTAAAACCAGATATTTGGGAACCTGGTAGCAACAAAAGGAGCATTAAACAATCCTGTTTCTCTTCCCCCACTATGCTACAGAGCAGAAGGAAAATCTGGGTTGTGAGGATTTGAGGATTACAATAATATATTCTGATCTGAGCTCGCTTGGGCCTATAGCCAGAGATCTGTGCCTCACAAACACTCCTGCTTTCCATATTCATTTGCACAACTACCTTCCTCTATTCTTTCCAGAAATGAATATTAACTAATCCCAACAATTTCCCTGGCTGCACAGCACTTGCATTGCTTTTTTTTTTTTTCCCCCCTAAGCCAGGCACGTAGAGGAGAGCTAACACCACTGGAAATGGAACAGAAATAGTAATTTGAAAAAAAAAACCTTTTCTGACTACAGCCTGGACTGTATTGTTATTTCTAAATGTTTTATGAAACTGTTTAAATATGCATTAACAAGTCAGTAGTCAAAGACTCCATCAGAACACAGTGTCCAGAACCTCTGACACACCTTTGGAATATATTTTTGGCCAATTAATACTGCACAGAACAGCACAAAAAGGGTCTTACTCCAAACAGTGGTGGGGAATTATTACTTTTTGTAAATATATAGGGCAATGGTACAACTCCAAATTGCCAAAATTATTAAACACCAGCATTTTTTTTTTAGCAAAATGGGGAGAAAATTATACACACATGCACGTGGTTTTCAATATCATGTGTGTTTGTGAATGACTAGTGGGTCACATTGACCTGTTTTCCCAGTTTCCCCAGCCTTTATTAGCATACTCAAATATAGGCTTTTTAGACACTGCCTCATTTATCTAAAGCTGGTGAAATGACAGTCAACTTCTAAGCATCAACCCGGGGTGAAGGCAATTTAACACGAAGAACTGACATAACCTCTCCCTCCATCCCACAGCCTGTGTTTAAAGCAGTGTACTGGGTTTTTCTGCCCTTGAATTACATAAATATCTTGAAGCAGAAAAAAGAGGGAACAGAGATAAATCAGTTCACTTGCTGACTGCCTTCCCCATAAAGCAGCACTCAGCTGTACCTAAACTGAGAATATTTGATTTATATTATACAAATAATATCACCTTCTGCAGCAGAAGCACCATAACCAGTATCTTATTAAGCTACTCAAAAACTAAAAAATCCTTCCCAAGTGAGACACCATTTTATTCCAGACTTTGAGAATGAAAAAGGGGGTGGTTAAATAAAGTAAACCCTTGATGAAGAGGAAAACTTTATGTGCAAACACCCCCCAACACTTTGTTTGCCAGCGCAGCGCTTGGCTCCAAAACACAGTGACAGCAGCACCATTTTCACACCATCCATCCTTTCTCCCTGAAAAAGGCCTTGAAAAGCTTTTCCCAAAGAGGGAAAAGGAGCTTTTCCTAAACCAGGATAAACAGAGATTTGTTGGTATTTCTTCAGGGCACACAAATCCAGCCAAAGCTGTGTCTACACCACAAAGTACAGCAAAATTCAAAATACACTACAAAGTACAGCAACAGAGGCAGCTCCAGAACCAGGAATGCTCCAGCCATTCCATGCCCCTTTTCCCAGAGTGGCTTTGGGTTGTTACCTCAGAAAAAGGAGGCTTTGAACCCAAAGTTGTGCCACAGAGGTGCAAAATCACCCTTGGGATCGCTGTACCCATAAACACGTCCCCTAATAATTGTTGGGAAGCGACAACTTGTAAAAGCATTTAATTAAACATTCTCCCAGCCCCAACAAGCCCCGTGATGAAAATGCTTTTATGTTTTCCTTTCCACAGCTCCTTCCAGCTCACAGGAGAAATCAAGCTGTAAAAACACGAGGTGTGCACGACACTCAACCACTTCTACAACTTCTTGGGCTCAGATCTCCTCCCTTTTTAAGTCAAGAGAAACTTCAGAGGGTTTTTATTAAAATAAGAGGCCTCACTACAATTTATATCATCACCCACTGGTTTGGGTTGGAAGGGACCCCAAAGACCATCTAGTTCTAACCCCCTGCTATGGGCAGGGACACCTTCCACTAGAAGGGACAACCTGGAAAGGAAGAGTAAGGTAAAGGCACAATATTCCCTGGAAATCTGGACTAAAAGGAGAAAGAAACCACAAATACTCTCATGGATGCAGCTGTAACCTTGGGAAGAGTTTGGAGCTGCTGCAAAGCTGACACTGCATTAGGGGACTCCACCAAAGCCCCTGGACAGAGAGTTCTGTGCTCATCAAAGCCTCTGATTTTAAGCAGAACATTAATTTCCACATTTAAACACAGCAGGAGAAGTGCAACATTGGAGACAGAGCTGTTTCATTTCAGGATGTTGACATCATAACTACAGTTTGTGGGGGCCAAGCACTGAAAACTCTCCTATGAGGTCAAAGCCCATCAATTTAATCCCATGGGCAAAAAAAACCTGTGATTTTTTAAGCAGGTGTTTATCCTGCTATACAGGTGGCAACTCTTTTATTTAGACCTGTGTCTGTCAGAAAGCCCATCCTGGCTCTATTATGCCACCATATCCTCTTGAAGCTTAACACCAACACTAGGAAGTATTTCACATTTCACAGAAAATCCTCCATAACAGCTTTACCAAGAGGATTTACTATTTCTCCAACTTCAGACTTATTTTTTTTTTCCTTCCACAACATATTTTAGCAACTTTACAAGAGGATGTTAGGCTAAGAGGGGGGATTAAAGCTGAATGTAGACTTGATTCCACTCTAAAATGACAGCTTTCTCTTTATTAGAGCAGCGAACCGGCCGTTTTTTCTCCAGTCATTTTCTTTATCACAGCTTGTAATTCTGAATATAAATTGGCTTTAGGAGATCTTCCCCGTGCCATGTGGAAGCACCAGCTCGAGCCCTGCAGACATTTTGATTTAATTACACCCAGAGCTGGTGGATTACTCAGGACTGTGCCATCTGTGAGGGCTGAGCCAGTGATTTCCCCCACGCTCCCAAGGACGGGCTTAATTAGACCGGTTATTGCATCCTCCAGGAATGGAGCCATTTCACCAGGGCCCTCTGGCTTCCCTTGTCCTTTAACCTTCAGGTTAAAAAAACCATCTGGTGGTGTTAAACCCAGGAAAGGTCATTTTTTTCATCTCTCACTCGGCCAGACTTTGCTGTCGACCTGCAAAATTCGCGGTTGAGCTGAAACGCTCCGGGACGAGACAACCCAGTTTGGGAAGGAACAATCCCATGCAAGGATTAAATGCTTGAATGATCCTCCTTTTTCAGCAAAACTGGGATGTCTAAATGTCTTCTGCACTGAACAGTTAAAAAAAAAGAACCCAAACCAGAGGAAAAAAACCCCCCACACTCCACGAGGCAGAAAATGAACAGGCACAGGACTCCAGGCCCTGGAATTTGGGCTAATTTGGTGTAATTTCACCTAATTTCACATTCTCCTCCAAAGCAGCAATTCCAAACTCATCCATCTGCGCTGCAGAATGCCAGAGGGGTATTCCCAGAAGGGCAGTGCAAATGAGAAAACCAATAAGCAAGGCAGGAATTTTCATAAGCCTGCCTTGCAAAGGGAACTCTGCAGACAGACCCTTATTACTGTTTCCATTTGTGGCTTAACCAATCTCACCAAAGTCCTTTAAAATCTACACATCCCTGAGCTGGCAGGATGGTTTTTTTTTTTACTCACAGTTTGTTAGTTTATTTAGATATCTGGAGATATCTCTTGGAAAAAAAACCCACTCCAGGCTGAATGAAATACTAAAGGCAGGAGAGGCCAAACGTTCCCAAATCTCTTTTTCTGTGTCACTCAGAGCTCCAAAGAACTGCCTTGTTCAGGTAATTGGTACATAAAATCCTACTGCTGCTCCCAAACTGACTTAATATTCCCACTGTACCTCCATGGTGTGTGTTTTTCCTGATGATGTCTGTCCATAGGCAAAGATTGTGCCATTGTAGCCTTCCAGGACATCTGCAAGAAGAAGAAAAAACCAATTAAAACTCTCATTGATGTCTTAAAGCTGAATTATCAGCCTTTCTTATGTCTTTACAGTGCTGAAGCTCAATTAGAAAATGTGTTTTTTTCAGTAAACAACGGGGAAAATATGGCATATGGAGCTAATTTTAGAACAACAACAAAAAAATCATACTAAAATCTAAATTAGAGAATTGCAGGATTATTGATTGCTTATTTTTCCAGGGAAAAAGTATCTCTGGACACTACATATCATCCAATACATCTGTGTAACATGGGAAAGGAAAACCTTAACTGCCTGCATTTTAAAGCACAGAGAAAATTAAACCAATTCATGTATATTTCTTGCTATTAATGTCATATTATATTTCCCTTGCTGTATCACCCTCAACAGGTCGTGGCCTCATTAATTTATAAGTTTCCCCAAGTCTACAAAGCAGGAGAGCAAAGAAAGAGGAAAGTCAGATGAGCAGGAATTTGCTTTATTGAAAATAGACTCCTTTCAAGGCAGAAATAGTCATTTTATATTGCATTTAGATATAAAAATATCCATTTTTAACTTGGCAGTGCTTAATGCCCACAGGAGCTTTCAGAAATCTGGGAAGGCTGGAAAATATACTTCTGTTTCCCACCCTCTGGATCTCTACTAATAGAGGCTTCCAGGAAATAAATATATCTCTGTGTGTGTGTGTATTTATAGTAAATATATACACATGACTGTGTTATATATTATTAGATATGTCATATATATCATATTTACATAAACACACACAGAAAATATCTTAATTTGCATCTCCACATGTATCCAAGCAGGTGGTCCAGACAGGAAGGACAATTAAATAAAGATACATTAGAAAAATACAAAAAGGAATGAAGATGGAACAAGTATGGGAAAAAAAAATCAGAGAAAAAAAAACAGATAAAAATTATTTCAAAGAACAGAAATGGATTAAAAGAAAGGAAAGGGAAAGAGATTTATTTTTTTTCTGCTGCACAGACTCACATTTCCTGTGCAGCAAGACTAAGGATGAAATTGGAATGAAGCCATTTAAAACTAAATATTCTAATTAAACACAGAATATAATTTAGCATCGTCATCTGCTTATAAAAATAGAGCCACTGCTTATTTTTGCTTTAAGGAAATGACAGCTGAAATAAGCAATTAGAAATAATAATTGCACAGATAAAAAAATCTAGTGTAAGTGCTCCCTAAGAGTTCACTCCTACTATTTCTACTTTGTGCCAAATTGGGTTAAATTTAAAAAAAAAATAGTTTGAATTAAAAGAAAGAAAGGAGGAAAATAAAGAAGAAAAAGGGAATTAACTCCAGGTGGATCCAAGGTACCAAATCAAATCCATACAGAAACAAAGCCAAGGGGGGAAATAATCTAATTAATCAACTGTTATGCAAGAATATTGTTTAGAATTCGCATCAATGTCTGCTGAGGAAGCAGAGATAAGTAATTTACCTTCCCAATTAGCAAAATTTACTTTATTCTGTAAAAAATTGCCCTTTTCATTGTGTGCAGTTAAATAAGTCAGAGGCCTCAGCAGCAGAAAAGGTTATTTTGGCTGGAAGGGTTTCCACTTTCAGTGACTTCCTGGACCATCTGCCCACTGATCCAGAGAGAAGCAGCCCCAGATAGGCCAAAACTCCAGAGTGAGGGGAAAAAAACAGATTAAACAATTGACTGAACTGAGATCAGTTGGGATTTTTACAAACACACAGAAAAAAATTATTAAGTCCAAGTGTTTTTCTCAGTTTTCTCAATTCCTGGTCCAACTCCCCCCCTTCCTCCCTGATTTCCAGCTGGATTTCCCCTCCCCATAAAGGCCACTCAGCTGCTGCCAGATGTGTCTTTTCCTGAGGAGGGATGGAATAAATAACATTTTATCATCAAAAAAAAATGCAATGTCCAGTGGTGATTCCCCACAACCCAGTGTGTATTTTAGTATTTTATTATTTATCTATTAGATAGTACTTATTACTTTATTTAGTATTTTATTTAGTGTATTTTAGGAAAAAAATGCAATCCTTAGTGGTCATTCCCCACAGCTCAGCGTGTTATTTTAGTTTTTTATTTATTTATAAAAATTTATTTATAAAAATTTATTTATAAAAATATAAAATATTATTTATAAAATTTCTATTATTTATCTATTATCCAGAATTAAATATTTTATTTATTTGGGAATTTTATTTGGTTGGTTTTTTTTAATTTTAGTATTTTATTGATTATTTTACTTTAGTATCTTCTTTAGTGTATTTTAGTAAAAAATGCAATCCCAGTGGTGATTCCCCACACCCCAGTGTGTTATTTTAGTATTTTATTTATTTTAGGAATTTATTATTTATTTATTGTACAGTATTTAATATTTTATTTATTTGGGGATTTTATTCGGTATTTTATTTTTAGTGTTTTATTGATTATTTTACTTTAGTATCTTCTTTAGTGTATTTTAGGAAAAAATGCAATCCCAGTGGTGATTCCCCACATCCTAAGTGCGTATTTTTGTATTTATTTATTTATTAATCATTTAGTATTTTATTTCTTTAATATTTTCTTTAGTGTTTTATTTCATATATTTCATATATTTCACTAAAATATGCATCATTCTCACTCCCCATCTTACACTCTTCTCTCCCCATCCTTCCTTTCTCTTCCTCCCCATCACTCTCCTCACTTTTTTATTCCCCTCTTCTCTCTTTTTCCCCCCATTTCTCTTTTTTTCCCCTCCCCACCAAACTTCTATGTGGAAGGTAACTCTGAGCTCTCCTTCCAAGCAGGACTTTGGAGAGTTATTTTCCTTCCTATTTATGGCACGAGGACAATTTACTCCCTGATTTAGCTCTTCCAAATCCCTCTCACCGAGGGTTTTATTCCTCTCACCATTTTCAGAGGAAACCAACTTCCACAGGGGATATAAATCCCCTCAAACAGCCCAGTGCTGCTCCTGTCAGCACACCCTGGAGTCCTGGAACAGCTTCCCAAACTTCCAAACAGCTGAGTGGTGTGTCAGCAACCCCAGCTGATGATCCCTCAACTCCAGCCCCACCAGTTTTTATTAAGGCTTACCCCTCTGAAGGCAGAATTGCTGTAATCAGGCTCCCTCTGAGAAGAGGTAACAAAATTTTATGCTCATTTCCACTCTCCAACAGCAACATTTTTGTTTCTCCCCTGATCACCTGGGTGGGACCAGGTTGGTTTGCTCCAAGTTGTTGGAGCAGGAGAACCGATTTCCTCCAGAACTGCACCCAGGGTTTGGAGCGGGGCTGCTCATTCCAGGGAGCTCTCCCGACACAGGAGCTCTGAGCAGATCCAGCTCCATCCCTAAAGCACCAGCAGGTCCTCCCACATGGCTCCAGCAGCTCCTGCACCCCTGTGCACACCCCCAGTATCTCCAGAATTCCCCAAGTGTTCCCCACCCAGCCTTGGCCAGCTCTGACACCATTCCCACTGTCCACACACTTGGATTTAGAAACCAAAACCCAAGGACCAAACTCAGGGAGAGCCCAGGGACACCACACAAGGAACAACCAGACCAGGGACTACTGAGATGCTGCAACACGGTCAGAGCACCAAGGCTGAGTTCAGGAAGGGTTTGGACAACACTCCCAGGGACAGGGGGGATTGTTGGGGTGCCTGTGCAGGGCCAGGAGTGGGACTTGATGATCCCTGTGGATCCTTTCCCACTCAGCATATTCCATGATGTTATGAATACCACCAGGGAGGGACCACCCAGCCTCGGGACCACATGTGAGGTCTGAGGGTGATCTGGGAGGTGGGGGGGTTATGGCAAGTGACAAAAATGCACCCAAAAACTCTGATTCTCAAACGAAAATTCAACAGCTCATGAAGGTTTTGTTTCAAACAAACAGGGTGTCATCTGAGAGGCACCTGTGTTCTCATTTCAATTTTAAATGCAAGCTCTGTGCATGCAAAGAAGAAACCAGTGCTTTCTACACTCTCCTTCCATAGTCCACCCTCCCACTCCAAGGTACAGATATTCCACGCTCATCCTGGACTGAACAGTCTCACACTGCACGAAGAAAACACTTTTTGTTCCTTATAGCACAAAAAGCAAGTGTTTGTGTGGAATAACACGAGGAGAAAGGAAGGAACAACTGCTGCGATTCCTTCAGCTCTTCTGTGGTTATTTTTTTTTACCCAGACAAGCCCCAGAAAAAAGGAAATGCTTGGGATCACTAATTACTAATTACACCGAAACATTTATTATCCAGTCTTTAAATGGCTCGAGGGGACAGGGAGACATCTCTTTCCCTCCCCCCAAGCAGGGATAAGCAAAGACAACACCTACCTTTAACAATCTGCTTGGCACAGGCATTATAAACTTGTTCCTGGGTTGTGTTGGGAGGTAACACTCTATCAAAGACATACGGCTTCCCTTGCTGCAAACAGAAGAGGAACTCATAAGATAAAGCACATTTAACACAGCTTATAATCCCAATTTAACAGGCATCAGGAAATGCAGAGTTTCTCACAAAGGGAGCCATTCAGTGCAATATTTTGTGGCCTAAACAGATGTGACATCTCGTGTGCTCCAAACCCATCTTTTCTAGAGCTGGCAAATAAAACGTGGCATATGTTTCCTGTGTGCTCACATTTGGGTCAGCAGGGAGGGCTGTGGGACACAATGAGCTGAAATATCAGCAAGAGTTGGTTATTTCCTCCTGGGAGTTACAGGGGAACAGCCATGTAAGTATTGAGGGGGAAACCATGTAAATATTGGGGGAATAACCATGGTAATATTGGGGGAATAGCCACATAAATATTGGGGGAATAGTCGTGTAAATATTGGGGGAATAGTCGTGTAGATATTGAGGGAATAGCCATATAAATATTGGGGGTATATCCATGTAAATATTGAGGGGAAAGCCATGAAAATATTGGGGGAATAACCACATAAATATTGGGGGCATATCCACGTAAATACTGGGGGAACAGCCATGAAAGTACTGTGGGGAAAGTCATGGAAATATTGGGGGAACAACCACATAAATATTGGGGGGATATCCATATAAATTCTGGGGGAATAGTAATGTAAATACTGGGGGGATAGCCACGGAAATATTGGGGGAACAGCCATGGAAATACTGGGGGAATAACCATGCAAATATTGGGGGAATAACCACGTAAATACTGGGGGGATATCCATGTAAATATTGGGGGAATAGCCACATAAATATTGGGGGAATAGCCACATAAATATTGGGTGAATAGTCCCGTAGATATTGGGAGAATAATAATATAAATACTGGGGGAATAATAATGTAAATACTGGGGGGATAGCCATGGAAATATTGGGGGGATAATGATGTAAATACTGGGGGAATAGCCATGGAAATATTTGCAAAGGGTTTGCTGCTCATCACCGAAAACTAGTGAGAGACTTGGTGTGAGAAAAGCACTCAGAGCTGAGAGAATCTGAAGTTTGCAGGTCCTGAGAGCTGGTTGTGCCGAGTCTGGGGTGGCCCAGCCCAGTCCCAGCACTCTACTGGTTTCATTTCTAGGCTAAACATGTAAATGTGTCAATAAAACCCCCGATCAGACCCAAACCAGGCTGCCCATCGGGCTGTTATGCTGCTCTAAGTTTGTTTTTTATTCAGAAGTCGTCGTGATTTTTATCCTTAGCCCCAACAAACAACGAGGTGCTGTGTGGAAACCCCACAGTGACATTTTGGACCATTTCCCCTTGGAGCTGCCCTGATTCCCAGGTGACACCAGGACTGACACTTATTCACATGGATACAACTTGCACATGCATTTTGATTCCTCTTTGCAGCGAGTCTAATGGGTTACAAGGCAAACACGCATCACTACCCCTAAAAATAGAGCTGCCTGACACTTAAAAGGCCAATCAATCCTTCAGACAGCAGCTCTGCTCCCTACAACCCAACAACAAGCACGACATTTGCATTTAAAACACGCACCCTTCCTTTAAAGCTGCACTAAGAGGATGTGTAACATCCTTCTCATCTGCCATCAGAGACCTGACACCGACTTAACGAGGCCTTCAAAGCTAACGAGGTGGCTGGTACCCCATGCAGGAGGTTGTTCTGTCGTGGGGATGTGCCACTCGTGTGCCACTCCAGCAGCTGTTCCAGTGCTCTGCTCAATTAACCATTTTTGTCACACTTTGATTTGACTTCAAGCAGATCAGGAGCTTCCCCTCGCCGGCTCCTGAAACTCGGCTGAGCAGCAGCCACGGGGGAGAAGGAGACAGGGAGGTGCTGGATGGCTGGGTGTGTGCCTCATGTTTCAGCCCAGGATTTAGGAAATCAAGGGTAAGGAGGCAATTTATAAGTTGTTTAGTAAATAATTTGTGGGTTTGTGCTGAAAACTGGGCCCCCAAGCACCCACTTGGTGAGACACAACCCCAAAGAGGTGACCCAGACCAACACCACTGATGCAGCCCCTGACCATGTGTGTTCATGTTCCATCCTGAGACTTTGGGTTTCAAGGGTAACAAGGCAATTTATAAGTTGTTTAGTAAATAATTTGTGGGTTTGTGCTGAAAACTGGGCCACTCCAAGCACCCACTTGGTGAGACTCAACCCTGACAAGGAGACTTGGACCAACATCACTGATGTAACCCCTGACCCCAGTGTGTTCATATTTTGCCCTGGGATTTCAGAACTCAGGGATAAGAAGGCAATTTATAAGTTGTAAATAATTTATAGTAAATAATTTGTGGGTTTGTACTGAAAACTGGGCCCCCCAAGCACCCACACAACCCCAAAGAGATGACTTGAGCCAACACCACTGACACAACCCCTAATCCCAGTGCAACGTGTGTTCATGTTTCACCCCAGCATTTCAGAACTCAAGGGTAAGGAGGCAATTTGTAAGTTGTTTAGTAAATAATTTGTGGGTTCCTGCTGAAAACTGAGCCCTCAAGCACCCACTTGGTGAGACACAACCCCAGCAAGGAGACTCAGACCAACATCACTGATGTTGATCCTGCAGCCCCTGATCCCCGTGTGTTCATATTTTGCCCTGGGATTTCAGAACTCAAGGATAAGAAGGCAATCTTTAAGTTGTTTAGTAAATAATTTGTGGGTTTCTGCTGAAAACTGGGCCACCCCAAGCACCCACTTGGTGAGACACAACCCCGAAGAGGCGACTGGGACCAACAGGACTGATGCAACCCTGAACCCAGTTCTCACTCCCAGGAATGTGGGGGCACCCAGACAGCACCCACCCCAAACTCTGCCTCTCCACAGCTCCTCATGGCCAGTGCACACTGTGGCTCTCAGCAAGACAGAGCTCTTCACTCCCAGGATGAAAAGGGCTGCCCAGCCCTGCTATAACTATTCCAGAACAATGCAACTTTTTGCCTCCTTACCCCCATTTTGCTCATCCCAAGCACTTAGGCAATAATCCCTAACTCAAGAGGCCAAACCCCACATGGACACACAACCCCAGACATCCCTTTATCCCATTTATTTCCTTCATGCCTGACTTGAGGCTTAGAGAGCAATGTCAGCTCATCATCCCACTGTGGGAAGCACAGCATTACAGGCAAACACCACTCTGGTGCAATCAATCCAGCTCTTCCAGTGCCTGGAATGTCAGAGAGCCCCCCCAAAAAAAGCAATCCCATCAAAACTGTGCTCCACTGCCTGCAAAGTGTTATTTATCTGCCAGACTGAAAAGCTGCACAGGCAAAGCAGCAGCTCACGGATCAGATTTCTTCCTGGGGATTTTTGTTTGGGAAGCTGAAAGGCTGGAAAACTCATCCCTGGTACCTGAAGAAAATAAATGGATGTGAAGGACAAAATGACTGCACAAAGTGAGAGCAGTTATGGGGTTTTTTTGGGGAGGATTTTGTGCTTCACCTCCACAAAGGCAACTAAAGGCTCGTGCTCTGTCCCGTGAGGGAGGGAAGAGGGACAGACCCTCTGCCCACCCTCAGCTTGAGGGTTTGTGCTTCTTTTGCTCTGCCACCACTTCTTTTCCATCCTAAACTCCCTCAACCCCCTTCTCCTCACCTTCACCACCAGCTCCTCCCTCATTCCTTGTTCAGGAGTTCCTGCCTGGATCTCTGATGCTGGAGAAAAGTTGGGCACTCCCCATGTCCCCCCCTCACCCTGTCCAGCTTTGGGACCCTTCCTTCTGTCTCCTCGTGCTCCTCTCCTCACCACCACACCCACCAGCTCCAGGCTTTTATGTTTTGGGGTGGATTTTTTTTAGGTTTTGTTCCTGTTGTTGTTATAATCTCTTAATTTTTTCACAGACTTTCCACAAAGGCAACAAAAGCCAAATCCACCCTACAAAAACAACACGCTGGCAGATCCAAAAGGTTTGCTCCAGAACAGAGAGGGAGGGTGAGCAAACACAAACATCCCCTGGATTTTTAGCCTGATCCCAAGCAGTCCTTTTTTTTCCCTCCCCATTGTCATCTTCAGAAATAACATCACTGTTGGTTTTTTTTTTTTTTCAAATGTAACTCAGCTTGAATTAAACACCAAAATCAGGAAGCAATTCGAGGAAGCAATAAGCAGCCAGAAATAAAATGTTATTTTCTGAGCTATGCCAACGATTTTATCCGTGCACCTCCTCCATACATTATTTCCCAAACTTTCTCATTACATGCAGTGTATTATCTCTCATACATAAATCACATCGTCCTTCCTATGCAATTGCTTCCTACAGTCCCCCTGACAATCTGTTCCATTAACTTGTGCCACTGCTGCATAATGGCTGGGATAAGTGCTCCAATCCACCCACACAATTCCTGCTGAAGTTGTATTGACAGCAAGATGGATTCTGCTCTGGCCCTTCAATAGCACCAAGGATTGTCTCCATAGATATTGCCAATTATTATTTCACTGGCTTAACATTATCAAGGTTTCCTATTGAGTTTACAGGCTTGGTATTTTAAAAGGAAAAAAAAAAAAAGGAGGATTTCACAAGTACCAAAAGGATTTTAACCATAAATTCCAAATTTACCAAATTTTACAAGCACCATCACAGAGCTGTACTGTCAACAGAAGCTAATACAGTCTCAATTAAAAAAATAAATAAAATAAAATACCTCTCAACTCTCCGAAATTCCACCCAGACAGGAAATGAGGAGTTCTCAGTGCTAAGAATGAGAAGCCCTAATACAATTCCATACTTAAATCCCTGTGATCTTCAGGTAGAAGTTGAGGGTCGACTCCACCCATGGATTGTGAGATGACACCTCACCTTCAGGCATCTGAATCCACAGCCCCATCCCCAAAGTCCTCCTAAAAAGGTGAGGTGGCTCAGGACAGAATTCCCAAGAGCCAGCAGGGAGCTCAGGGATAGAATTGCTTAAGTAGAAAAGAGGAAGAGAGAATACAAAGTGCTGGGTTTCTTTGATTTTGAGGGGCTGTGAGGAGACATTCGGGTGTGATGGGGAGTTTTAGCCTGAAACCATCCCCTAAAATTAGAGATATCACTGAAATTTCTCACAAGAGAGGCACAGGTTTGTTCTGCTTGAGCAGACAACACATCCCAAGGAGCACAAGAGCACAGAGGCAGGAGGGGGTCCCAGAGAAGTTTCCCAGAGAAGCTGTGGCTGCCCCTGGATCCCTGGGAGTGTCCAAGGCCAGGTTGGAGCAACCTGGGCTAGTGGAAGGTGCCCCTGCCCATGGCAGGGGGTGGCACTGGATGGGCTTTAGGGTCCCATTCCAACCCAAACCTCTCTGGGATGCTCTGAGCCAGGAAGAACCATCCTGACAGGGCACCATTTCAGGATGACACCAGAGTTTAGGGATGTCTGTGGGAGGACAATGGCAGGGAAAGGGAGTGATGTGGGTGATTTAGGGAGGAACCAACATGGGATGAAGGGGGAAAAGCACCAGCTCTGTGAGGAGGCTGCTGGTCACCCTGCTTGTCTGGCTGGGCCCCACATCCCATCAGCACAGTCCTATCCTCTTCCAGAATTCCTTTCTAACTCTCTTCCTGGGTGAGAGACTTCACTCTGGGTGCATCCATGTTTATGGGGCCCTAAGGACCAGCAACCAAAGCGGGACCACAGGTCACAAGGTCCACGTGTCCGTGCTTCCAGCTGCATCCCTGTGCCAGGAGGTGTGGAAAGGGGCTCAGCAGGAGCAGGAGGGTTCTTTTCCCCCCCCTTTATCCCTGTGAAAGAGCTGCAGTGAGCCATGGAATCATCAGCTGGGGAAAGCCTTTGGTCCCTGCAGAGACCAGGGCTCAGTTTATCGGACAAATTGTTTGGCAAACTGTGACTGTGCTGAATCCCTGTCACTGTTATCCTGGCTCCCTGTCCAGCTCCAAGGGTTTTACTGATGCAGCTGGAATGACCTGTGAGTGGGTTTGACTGGCTGCACACGATGCCACTGCCAGAGCAGCCAGGTAACAGCACCACGTGACGTGCAGCAGCTTAATTAACGGGGCCAATTATTTCCCAGATAAGTTTTCCCTCCCCTAAGTGCTCTTGTAGGAAAGGTTTTATAAATAAAAGATGGGTAATTGCAGGCCTGGAAGATGGAATTTTTCAGAGAGGGGAGAAAGCAAATTATCACCAGTGGCAATTCCATTTTTCAGTCCAGGCACGTCCTGCACTGCACCGAGTTTCTCCTGCAGAAGGTGGAATAAAACACATTCCTTCCCTCCAGCCTAGAGAGCAGGAATTCAAGTCTTCACTCCCTTTGAAAATGCAGAGGCCACACTGACTGAACACTTCCTCCATTCCCAAGTGGGATAAATAGCTGGCCCTGCAAATCCCCCCTGGAATTGCACTGAACTTATGAGACAGAGGGAATTCTTTTCCCCACAAGCTACAGAGGTTCTGCAGCTCCAGGGTTGTTACAGTGTTGTTGGTAAAGCCCAAGGAATAAACAGGTTCTATTCTCCTAAAGCCATTTATCTCTACTGAGAATCAAAAACATGGTTACAAACAGAGGGAGAAAACAGAAGCATGTAAGAAAAGCAGTTAAATTCAGTTATTATGTTAAATTCAGTTATTACATTTTCCCCCTATTCTGTTGCACTGACTAAGGAAATGCCACTGCCATCCCAATCCATTTTCTGTGTCATCTTGCCCTATAAAAACACTGCAGCAGCAGCAAATCACCCAGTGGATGAAATTTCTGAATTTGCCTGGGTTAAAAAGAAAAAAAAAGGAAATTTATTCAGAATAAACCTAAATAAGCCAAATAGTCATACCAAGTTGTCCAAAAAAAAAAAAAAAAAAAGCTTAAATCTTGCTAATATTCCCAAAAACTCATTTGGAAAATAAATTAAACCATGTATGATCAGGCACTGCAGAGCAATCTGAGACAAACTCAGCATTTCTTTTGCATAGAGGGCTTAATTATTGATCTACTTTATGAATATTTCTGTGGAGCTAATGGAATTTGGCTCCTGGCCAGTGATCCACTTTTAGCTCTCCCTGCCAGCAGAAAGAACCTTTAACTCCTTGAAAAAAAAAACAACAAAAAAACCCCAAAAAACCCCAACACTTCAGAAAGCCTTATTTTATTTTGCTAAAGATCTGCAATTTAGGAAATCAAACCTTAGAAGTTTATTTTAAAGCCTTTCTTCCACGTGGAAAAAAGGCTCTTAAAGAAACTTTATAGGAATTTTAAGTATAAAAAGCTCCCAAAACAAAGGCAACTGTTAAATAATCCTCTTGAGCAACATTTTTTATAGTTCTGACACAGCAATATTTTGAGTCACAGCTCTCTCATTATTATTATTGACTTGTACTGGTGCAAACTAGTGCAAGTTATCCAAATTTTTCCTGGTTTTTACCAGGCTCCAGCATTCCAAACAACCTACCCTACTTCCTTGTAGCAATGGGATAAGAGAATCTGACAATTTATTTGGTATATAAACCAATGCAAACTAACAGCTTAGAAAGGAAATACAGAAAACATTCTTTGGAGAAGAGAAAATGAATTCAGGAAGCCTGAGACTCCTCTAGCTAAAGGTCTTGGGATTTTAGGAGCAGTTGAGAATGAAAACAGTGAATATTAGGAAGAATTTATTCCCAGAGAGGGTGATCAAGCACTGGAACAGGTTCCCAGGAAAGTGGTGGAGTCCCCATCCCTGGAGGGATTTAAAAGCCATGTGGATGTGGCACTTGGGGACCTGGGGCAGTGCTGGGGGAATGGTTGGACTGATGCTCTTAAAGGGCTTTTCCAACCCAAACCATCCCGTGGTTTTCGTGATTCATTTCTATTTTGTAAAATTCAGTGCTTCAAAACTGGTTGGAAACGGCTGGTTTTTTGTTATCTGGAGAACACTGTGATTTTCTCTGACCAAAAATTACAATTTCACAGCCAGAAAACAATGCAGGAAAACCTCCCTCAGGCAGCATCTCGGGGCAGCAACAGAAGGGGGGTCAGACAAGGCCATCGTGGGTGGGGACTGTGGGAATAAGCTGCGTGGAGCAGGTTGTCAGGGTTTATAATACCCCAACAAAAAAGCAGAACAGGTGAATATTTCAAAACAAAGCAGTTTTGGTGCTGAGGAAGCTCCACCTTGGGAAAGCAGAGCACAAACCAGCCCAAACTACATCTCAATTCTGCCCTGGCAGCCTCTGTGTTAATCTCTGCTTTGTTAAACATATCACTTGCAGATTTATGGGGCAACTGGGTGGCTCAGGAGATTAGTAATGGGATCCTGAGCGCTGTCAGTCGAGGATTCAAATCCACCCCGGGTCAGGAGGGGTCACGACCAAACCAGAGGGCACCGCCGGCCCCGGGAGCAGCTTTGCTGTCAGCGTGCTCTGAAAAGCAAGGGCTGGAGGGGGATCAGGGAATAATCCTCACCACTGGTCGTGGGGTGTCCTGTCAGGGTGGATAAACCCTGGAAAAGGGAACAAGGGAGATCCTTGCACCCCACTGCCCACGTTTGTTCCGCGGAGAAAGCGCTTCCCGAGCACCCTGTGGCACTTGCAGCTGGGCTTTAGTCTCCTTCAGGGATTAATCCAGAGCCACTAATTCACTGGGTGAGGGAATCCTGAGGGGGGAATTCCTGGGGGTCTCAATTCCTGGGGGGTCACCTTGAGTGCTGTGTCCAGTTCTGGGCCCTCAGCTCAGGAAGGACATGGAGGGGCTGGAGCAGGGCCAGAGGAGAGCAACGAGGCTGGGGAAGGGACTGGAGCACAAGTGCTGGGAGGAGAGGCTGAGGGAGCTGGGGGGGCTCAGCCTGGAGAAGAGGAGGCTCAGGACAGACCTCCTCACTCTCTGCTACTCCCTGACAGGAGGGGGGAGCCGGGGGGGGTTGGTCTCTTTTCCCAGGCAACCATCAGCAAGACAAGAGGGCTGGGTCTGCAGCTGTGCCAGGGGAGGGGGAGGTTGGAGATTAGAAAGAATTTCTTTGCAGAGAGGGTGCTCAGCCATTGGAATGGGCTGCCCAGGGAAGTGGTGGATTCTCCATCCCTGGAGGTGTTTAAGACAAGACTGGATGTGGCATCAGTGCCATGGGCTGGGAACCACGGCGGGGTTGGATCAAGGGTTGGACGTGATGATCTCTGAGGTCCCTTCCAACCCAGCTGATTCTATGATTCTGTGATTCTATGAAAACTGGCACTCCCACCAGCATTGAGCCCAGGCACGTCTCTGCCCTCCAAACCGACCTGTGAGGAGCCAAAGCACCCCCTGTGTGATGGCCACGGCAAGAACGTGGTTCTGCACCAAACAGAGCCGAGTGTTCTCATCCCACCCTCACCAACAGCAGCTGTGGGACCAACAGCAACACTGGGATGTGTAGATTTATTTTCCTCTGCCCTCAAGAACTGAAAATCTCGATTATTCCAGAGTCCAGGCTAGTAGTATCCAAGACATTCATAACCTAATGGAGTAACCATCTCCCAGAGCTCAGGAAACAACCCTCAGCCCTTGATATCTTGCTGGTTGAGTGTGCTCCTGATTCACAGAGCAACCATAACCCCAGAGCTCAGGGAATAACCCCTCGATGCCTTTGCTGGTCGAGTTTGGTCCTGATTCACTGGGAGACCAGCAACAACAACTCAGACTCACTTCCTCATTTACAGACTGAGGCACTAAACTCCAGGAGTGCTGGAAGCTGGAATGTTTACAGACCTGATGCTGCAGCAGGATTTTAAAAGCCTACAGTGTAGCTGCTCTGCACCAGCCTCCTTTCATGCAATTTAATTAAAACTCGGAGAATTACAGAAGGAGAATGACAGAATGTACTTCCCTCTACCTCTTCCACTGAAAAGGGATACTCAAAAGAAGAACTGAAAGGGCAGAAAGCACCACAGGTTTTACCCACAGAGATGTTTGATGCACGGCTGCCCCAAAATTACCTTTTTCTTTTTTTGTAGCTGGATGAGTTGAGGCCTTGACCTGCATCTGTTGGAGACATTCAGCTCTGCAGCTCAAGAAGTGCTGGAACAGCCACGACTTGGGGATGGAAGGGCCTTGAGATGTCAAGGCTGGCAGAGCAATTACAAACTAATGCAGACAAGTTGCTCCTGGCAACAAACCTCTTCAGGCACAGAGGGAGAACAGCCTTCACTGCACAGACCCTGCACGGGCAGGGCCACTCTGAGGGGGTTCTGGGCACCCTCTACCTCTCCCTGTCCTGGTTCTGCAGTGCCTGGGGCACACCCAGCCCTGCCAGGTCCACGTCCCACAAGCTCAAAGCTTGTTTAACAAGAACAGAGAGGAAAATCAGCTGTTCCAGGAAGGAAGGCACCAGAATGTCAGTGTTTGAGCCCCATCAGAAGATCACTGACCTCCCTTCCCTCTGGTAACTCTTTATAGAATCCTGGAATATCCTGAGTGGGAAGGGATCCACAGGGATCATCAGTCCAACCCCTGGCCCTGCACAGACACCCCAACACTCCCCCCTGTCCCTCAGAGCGTTGTCCAAACCCTCCTGGAGCTCTGGCAGCCTTGGGGCTGTGCCCACTGCCCTGGGGAGCCTGGGCAGTGCCAACCACCCTCTGGGGGAAGAACCTTTCCCTGAGATCCAACCTAAAATTCCCTGGGGTCCTGTTCCTGCTCACGCAGGGCACAGACTGGAGTGAGGATGTTGAAGACCCCAGTGAGACCTCCCCTCGGTCTCCTCTTCTCCAGCCCCCTCATAAAGCCCCTGCAGACCCTTCCCCATCCTCCTTTGGATGCTCTCTCATGGTTTAATGTCTTTTTTAAACCATGGTGCCCAAAAACTTCCACCGATTTTTTTTTTTTACCTCCTGATTCTTATTCCAGTTTGCCCAGTGTGTTCTCCCAGTTTGTCCAGTTTCTTCTCCCCCTTCACTACACTCAGTTTCAGAGAGGTGGGGGTGCAGAAGAGAGAGCACAGCTCCCCCAAAATCCCCCCAGCACAGCCAGACACAAACCCTGGTCACTTGGAGCCCAGTTCCTCTCACCCTGTTCCTCTTACCTCTGTGTAAGGAGGAACCTGCTCACCCCCCATCCACAACCTCACAACCAGCTTCTGCTTCTTGCACTGATTTCCTTCCATCCCTCATTCCCTCTGGATTTAATAAAAGAACAGAACTCTTAGTTTTGCCTGACTTATTCAAACCTCACAATTTTGGTGCCAGCCACCCGAGTCTCCCTCAAGCACAAGCATGGGGGGATCAGGTAGTTATTAAAAATATATATATAAATTTTAATAATATTTTAAAAAAAAACTTAATAGGACCAGGTAATTATTTTAAAAATATACAAATTTTGATAATATTTTAAAAAAAACTTAATAGGAACCTGCTAAATGGAGACCCCAATGCTCTTTGTCAAACCCACCTGTTTGTGGGATTGGGATCACGGTGCTGCAGAGCTTGGTTTGGAAATCCTCAGCAATCCTACCCCAGTCAAGGCATTCTTATTTGTACCTCTAGTTCATAAAAACATCCTGTAAGGTGACTAGACAAGTAGAGACAAAAAAATTCCTTACAAGCCAGAATTACCGTTTCCTCCCTTTTTTACACCAGTTGTCAGGAGGAAAATGGAGCATTTAACAATCTGGTTTTTGCATCTCTGATAAGTTAATTCATCACTGATAAACGAAATCAGTCATCAAGAAATTCAGAATCGTTTAAATCTCGTTCAAAACCCAAGGTCCCAACCTGGCCCTGCATTTGGCAGCAAGAATATTTACACCACCTTGTCCCACACTGAGAAACTGGTGGTGACAAGCTGGGCTTTCCTGGACAGCTGGCAAAGGGTTCTGAGTGTGTTACTACACACACTGCAGCTCAGAGAGTTGAATAGGAACATATTGAATATATATATATGTGAATAAAAGTGGTATTATTGAGCTGGGTAAAACACACCACACCCAGGCACACACAGCAAAACACCCTCTGTGAACTCTAAGGACAAAGAGCTGCAGAATTTCCTTTTCAGCTGCACTGCCTGGACCTTCTCTGGTCATTTTTTGGGCTTTTTATGAGCAAAACAAAATAGATTCTCTGGCTCATAACCCCTCCTGTGCTCTCCCTGCAGCTAGAAGTGCATTACAGCTCTCCCAGCACAGCAATGAGATCAGCAGAGGAGCCCCACTTTCTGCTAAATTATCCAGAAAGGGCCTGGAATTATCTGCCAGTAATTCCATTATCAGATTTAGTAATGCTGATGTATTCCCTCTGCAATTCCCAAATCCTCAGAGCAGGGTGCAGCCCTGCCATGCTTCATTCCCTGAGTTCAGTAATGGTGCTCAACACTTGCATCCATGAGTGAAAGTTCTGGTGCTGCCTCCTGACACACCACAGGGAAACGAGGGAAGGACCTGCAAAATGAGTCATGCATGTAAACACAGGACCTGTTCTTATGTAATTCATCATTCCTATTCTGATTTTTTTTCTACAGCAGAGACAAATAGAGCCTGGAACACACCGGGGCTGGCAATTAGCAGGAGGTAAGGAGGGTGCAAATAATCATTAAGACCTTTTGTTTTCATTAGTATAAAGCAGTTGCTCTTCCTGTTAAGCCACAACCTGCAGGATTTCAGCCTCCAGCCACTTGGCACCGCTTCAAAAAAAAGCCAAACCAAACAAAAACCAACCCCTTAATCCTGAAGCCACCGAGGTCTCATCTCCCCCATCCTCGATGCTTACCCAATTTACAATTCCGGGATCCCAAAGCCTCTGAAAGCTACTCCCAAATGGCAGGTTTTAATAATAATAATAATAATAATAATAATAATAATAATAATAATAATAATAATAATAATAATAATAATAAATAAAAACCAAGTAGTTTTTGTTACACAAACCAGCTCAGCCTTAGGGGTCACTGGTAAATGAGCAAGATCTTCTCTCCACCTGATCCTTCTCCCGTATCCAAGAGGAGGGATAACTGTTCATGGAAGGAGGGATAACTGTTCCCAGCCACACCACCGTGCAGCAAGGAGGACCTGGAGGGGCTGAGTGCTGCCTCCTGCATCCAGGGACACATTTATCCCATTGGAAAAGCAGGGCAGACACACAGCAAAGCTCTCCAGGTCCTAAACACTGTGGGTGCCTCTCTCCAGGACTCCAGGACACAGTAATTGCTCTGAATTCCCACGTCCGGGCAGCTGCTTCAGCTTTCAGGCTTCTGGTGTTTCCCAGAGTCCCAAATGACTTTCTCAAAATGAGCCTGAAGCGTGCACAGGCAGCTGCACAAAAATCAGAAATCCCTGAGATTTGAACCTCCAAACCCTATAATAAAATAGCAGGGAAAAGCAAGGAGCGTTCCCACTGCACAAACAGGGATGAAGGAGCCGACGCCTCGGGTCACTGGCAAGTCAAATCCAGTGAGTTGTTGAGTTCTAGCACAGAGTCTGCCTCCAAAACAGACCAAATCCAAGCCCTGCTAACAGATTTACAGCTGCATCAAGGCAAAAAAGCAACCTACTGAGCTCCATTAAAATGACACGTTCAGACAGCGCTGCCTCTGCTGGAATGGCACCTGCTCACATCAGGAAACACAACAAGGGGATGATTAATTATAAGAAAAACAGGAATCCCATATTAAGTGATAGACTATGACCAATTCTGGCTATGAAACCACCTCAGGTGCTTCCATTTTCCTGCTCCTGCCCAGGCAACCCTTCCTCAGAGCTCCACAGCTCCAGCATCACATATGGTAGATGAAAATAAGTTGTTTTTGCTGGCAACAGCTCCGTTTGAAGTTTATGGCTGAGGTTACTCCATAACACTCTGAAAATCCGGGCTGCACATAAAGCAAGCAACGGGCAGAATAAATCCCCTGTTACCAATATAAGCAAATATTTCTCTCCAGGATGAAGGAACATGTGGCTCCTGGATAGTGAGATTAACGTGGCTCTAAAATTTGTTTGCAGCACTGAACTGGTTTGCTTTGAAGGTAAATTGTGAAAGACACCCTAAAGTGGGGGATAACCAAGGCAGTGTGTTTATCAAATGACAGCAGGGTGGATATTTAGGGTTGACCCAGAAAGGGGTAAGAAAACACAAAAAAGAATACGGGGAGGTTTTTAAGAGGAGAAAAACAAACAAAATGCAAGATAAAAGGGGAGGGAGGGGAAGTAGTATAAAAGGAGAGAGGGAACAATAAATGTAATATAAAAGGGGACAGGGGAAAAAAAGTAATGTAAAGGGAGAGAGAAGCAGAGGACAGACATGACATGGGGGCAGCAGTTTGAGGGTAACAGGTTAATGCTGAGCAGTGGCATTTGTGTGATTTATGTAGTGATAAAAATAAGTGTTTGAGAGGAATTAACTGGTGCAGTTGAAGAAGATGGAGCTGTGGGAGTGCAGAGAACTGTGTGTGCCATGGAACAGCTCCTGAGCATCCCCAGGAAAACCTGGGAGGAGCAGAGGATTACCAAGTGACCAGCACAGAACCTCCGAGCTCTAGGAGAAGCTGCAGCATTCCCACATCTCCCTGCTGGCCTAAATACTGCGATCCCAGCAATGCAGGAGGGCTGGGCAGGCAGGAAAAGAGATTACAACTGCAGAAAAATCCGACTTCTGGTAACAGCTTTGCTAAAAATACTCCCTAACCCAGTTACCCCAATTCCGAGAACGGTCTCCTGCACAGCCTTGGCTCGGTGGGGGAATAATTCAGCAGCCACAATGACTCTGGTGTGCCACAGCCTTCCCTGCACGGCCCCAAGGTGACTTTAAAAGTCAACTTTCACCCCTCCAGCTCGGAGGTCTTTAGCTCAGAGGCTGCCACGGGGCCAGCAGGATGGAACAGCCTGTCACAGCAATAATGTCCAAGCGAACTCAGGAATGTCTCCTCCTGCAAAAGTTACTGAAAGCCTTTGGGCCATTGAACTCGTAATAAAACGTGGTTTCAGCACCGAATCCTCCTCGTGCAGCTGAAATGTTTAACAGAAGCTTCAAAACAAGCCCAGTTTTGCAGGAATCCCACTGCTCCCTGACCCAGAACAGTCTCTCCCATCAACCAAAAGCATCTCCTGTCCATCATCGTGAACAGGGAGCAGAGAAAAATTCCTCTTAGCAGAGAGGCACTGAAAAAAATGAATCATTTTTGGCAAAGACATCTAAGAGGACTGCTATCAAATATTTAAGTTTTTATCTCTGGATACTCATTTCTCAGGGGGGGGGAGAAAAAAAAAAATCCCACATTCCTGGTGTCAGTTAAACTCTGTGCCATACTTTGAAAATGTGCATTTCCTGAAGCTGCCACGGGACCAATTATTGATGTTATAAAGGGAACCTGATAACAATCACATACATTTCCAGGACATCCCATGCAAAGTCAAGAACCAAAGAGGCCATAAATATATAGGAATGGCTTGGGTCTTCCCAGGAGATGAATAAAATCCATCAGGAATCCCATAGCTGCCACTCCACACCTTTATGATTCTGAAGGATCCCATTTGGGATATTTTGAGGTAGAGGGGTTTTTTTTTGCTGCTGCTGTGTTGGGTTTGTTTTGTCGGGATTATTTAAGTATGGGATGTTCTCACACTCCAAAACCCAGTAAAATGGAATAAAGGCATTTTCCCTGTTCACAAAGCCAAGCACCATTATCCAGTGTGTACCTTCCACCGGGGCTGGAAAAACAAACATTGGCAACACCACAGTCCAAGTCAGAAAGTGTCAGGCAGTTACTGAGCGACTCTAAATCACTTGTTCTGCTTCTACACCTGGGTTTCAAAAGGTTTCAGCAACACAAAGCCTCACAAAAAAGGGAAAACAAAAGAGTCTGGAAGTATTTGGGAGGTTCCTGTGCTTGGTCTCGTTGGGTTCCATAAGACAAAACATGTCAAGCTCAAAGGAACCCAACAAAAACAGACACAAGTGCACAGGACTGGTGTAGATGTCATGAAAAAAATTAAAAAAAATAAAACAAAAACCCAACAAACCACAAACAAATCCCCTTGTGTAGGAGAGATCTTTTCATGAAAACATTCACAGCTCCAAATGCACTTTTGTATTCAACTAAACCAGCCAGATTTTAAGCAGAAACTCATCAGCAACCAGACAGAATTTTGGAAGGAGACAAATCCTAAGTGACTCATTTTCGTGATAACAGGAAGGACACTGAAATAATACCAAGGGTGGCAGCAGTCAAGTTAAAAACTAAATTAAATCATCTTTCCTCCTCTGTTTTCCCCTCCCCCAACCCCAATCCTCAAAAAACTACCACAGGGGAAAAAAAATGTTAATATTAAAGACTTCAGAGTGGCATCTCATCCTTCCCTAAATCTGACTGTGCCAGGCTCAACAAACATTCACCAAATGAATCCAAGCCCCAGTCACTCCCTGGTGCATCCCAGGGGAAGGAACAACCACTGCCAGAAGCTGGAAAGAGGTTCTCCAGGAAGGAGAACCTTCTGGGCCCAAAAGGAGGTACCAGAGGGGAAAAGACAACACAGAGTGGCTTGAAACTACATTTTCCAGTTGTTTGACAGCCTATCTTGTTGAAATCCATCAGCTGTGTTTTAGGTTTCAAAGCTTTAAGTAGGAATCCGTGTTTTTGACAGGAGAGGTGAGGAGGATGAAGGTATTTTTTAGAGAAAAAACTGCCAAGTGGGATTAGGAAAAGGTAAAAAAAACAATGATGCCCCGAGAAAACACAAATGGGAAATCGCTTTGGTGAGAAAACAAGCTCTTTATTTTGAGTAAATCATCTTTCTAGCACCACCACCAGTAAATAGAAGCTGTTTTCACACCTGAGTTCACTGCTTTTTTAGAAAAGAGAAGACAATACACAAGTGCAGCACACATTGATCCCTGATGGATAATTTCCCCCCAGTTCAGCACTTCCAGACAAGCCTGAAAGAACATCCTTTCCAGAAGGAAAACAGCAGAGGATTCAGGAGGGAACCAAAGAGAACTCCCCCCAAACAACTCTGTTTGGGCTTTGGAGAAGCTCAAATGCCCTTATCAAGACAGGTTTTTTTCCACTGACTTACACTGTGGAAGTGTAATATTGTACATTTGCTTCTGTGCTTCATGGGAGTCTCGCTGTGCCAAGAAATAAATGCATTTCTTGATAATTAGCTCCAGAACTGTTTCGTTCTTTAGCCAACACACTGTAAAAACAGAACCAAGACACCCCTGTGCCAGTCACCTCAGCAATGTCCACCCTATCCCAGGATTTCAACCTTCTCCCAAGCTCCTGAAAGTGTATGTGAAGCACCTTAGGAAAATAACTCAGCTCCCTGAATGGCCACACCAGTTTTCAGGAGCAAATGAAAGTTTTTCCTGCAAGGCACAGAAAAGCCAGTGGAATCACCCTGTTCTTTCCCAAGTGAACAGCAACATGCCACGATCTACAGGCTCCTGCTTCTTCCTGAGGCACCTACTGAGAAAAATCACCCCCTCCAAAAAAAAAAAAAAACCACCAAAAACCAAAATACCAAGTGCCAGATCTGTCAGTCTTGTGCTGCTGCTGCTCTGGAAATGGTCTGACCTGAAAGCAGCATCGCCCAGAGCCATGGGGGGATGAGCACAGCACGTCCTGGCTCTGCTCAGCCAAGGCAGCAGCTTTGGGCAGGAAAATCTCGGGCTCTGGGAAGGTTTGAGACACTTCTGAAAGCAGCAGCAGCTCCCACAAAGGTGTTTGGCAGCTCTGGTGTCTTCAGACACCAGGATTCCACAGAAATGCCGTGCTCAGCTGTGCCAGGTGTTGTATCCCACACCAGCCCTTCACAAAAAAACTCACTCAGCCCTTGCTGGGAAAGAAGAGCTGGAAAACACACCAAAGATTCCGGGAGACAAAGCAGGGATCAGCTTCCCAGGCTAAGGGATCTGCTGGGAGAACAGCACTCTGTGTATCCCCTGACAGCTTTTACACCACGACAGAAGTCACATCTTCACATCTTCCATCCAGCAGGAGCTTTGATAAAAGGTATTTATAGATCCACCACGAACAAATCCTCCACAAGCAGAGGGGCTGTGCATTTTGTAGGAGAGATGGAAGCTTGGCTGTTGTCAAAAGCACCAGGAAAAAAGCCCACCAGCACAGGGTAGTTATTTTTTATTTTTTTTAACTAGCCATTTATCTATTATCACAGGGATAAATTTCTCTTTTTTAGGTCTGTCTTAACCCCAGAGTGACAACTGCTTGACAGCACTAGAGATCTCTGTACAGGAGGGATTTAAAAGCACATTAAGAACGTGCTTTTTATGAGCACAAACTCTGCTGACTTCACTGGCACATATGAAAGAAAAGCTAAAACATATCCAGGTATTTTAAGGATGGAAATAAGGGAGAATCTCTCCACAAGACATTCCAAAAGAAAAAGAAAAACCACAACCTTGCTCAGCTTCCACCCCACCCACTGCAAGGGAATCAGCCATCAATCTTTGTTTCCCTTTCTCTCACGGAATATTCTGAGTTGGGAGGGACCCACAAGGATCATCAAATCCACCTCTTAGCCCTGCACAGGAATTCCTTTCATGGAACATGACACTGCAGAACAGCAGTGACCAAGGCAGAGTATCAGGTGATGAGTCTGCTTGTTTGGTTTGAGGCACATTAGTTATTTATGTGGAATATTTCACGGGTGAGACAACAGAATTTCCCCCGTGAGAGTAAAGCTCAATCCTGGGGGATCCTCCCGCTGATCCGGCTCTCTGCTGGATTTCCCACGGGCAGGAGCCCATCGGGGTGGGCACTGGGGGGCTGGGAAAGGCTCTGCCTGTGCCTGACACCGGGATCTGCAGAGCTCAGCAGTTCCCGCTAAGCCGGGCTTTACACATTCCCTGCTTTACACATTCCCTGCTTTACACATTCCCTGCCACTGCAGCGCCCAAAGCAGCTGACAGCCACAATGAAGAGTCTTTTATCCCCTTCCTGGTAACAACACGAGCCTCCCGAGCTGCCTTTTGGATGTTCTCCTTCTTAACAGCCTGGAAAAATCACCCTGCACTCAAAGGAAGTGGTCGCTCCGGACTTAAAAAGAAAAAGGAAGGTGAAAACATCATCTCCTCACAACTAACTCCTAAATATTTTACAACAGGGCTGGAATTATTCTCTCCCATAAACATAAAGCAGAAAGCACCCTCCTGGGGAGAGCACCTGGGATTCTTTCCATGCTTCCTTTGCAGGTGCTCAGGACTGAAAGCCCTCGGAGGAACAGGGATGAACACAACAAAACCACGATGGATTATCCCCACTGCTCACTCCAGTAAACAGCTCCACGCTCTCCAACGAGCCCACGAGAAGGAAGGCAGCTAGGAAAATACATTTTTAGGTGTGTCAGCCAACACAATCAATCAGAGAGTCACCTTGAGGTTGCAGAGATAGAGATAAAATGAAGCTGCAGTCTGGGGACTCTGTTGGGCAGCCAAGCGCAAAGGAAAGGGCTGGATTTACCCCCCTCGCCTTTCCCTGCCCTGGTTAAAGGTGAGATCCATCTGAGAGGCTTTTTATAGCCTAAACTTTGAAGCAGAATCAAAACACAGAGGGTTCTGTCTGATTTAACCAAAGGAAAGCTGAAGGTGAGGCTTGTGATGTTCCACACTTGGCTGTGTCACGAGAGCAAAGCACACGGGGGTGGGATGGATGGAAGGGGCCAGGACATAAAACACGGGGTCAAATCCCAACTCCAAAGGGGGTGACATTGCCCTGGGAATTCCCTGAGGAGGGGCTCTGACCCCCACAACCCCAGGCATCACAGAGATGCAGTTTTAGTCACGGCCTGAAAGGCAAACTCACGCCTAAGTGGTTAAACTCCCTCCACTGCTGCTCGTTTTCAGAAACATCCCCCAGTCTGATTTCAGAAATATCATCCAACCTTCAGTTTTTTTTTTGCTGGCAAATCTGCTCATGGCCCCAGGGAAGTATAATGGGAGATGACAGTGGGAAGTTCAGGAAAAAAAAAAAAGAAAAAAAAAAGAAAAAAAAGGCATTTTCCCCACAATTGTTTGCTGGGAAGAAGTACATTTATTCAGGTTTACTAGTCAGGGGAAAAAAAAAAAGATGTTTCCTTTAAATCATTTCTATTTTATTTTTTTCTTAGGTGGTGACACAATTCCTCTGGGAGGGGTTGGTGGTTTGGTTTGGGTTCTTTTAAATTTCAACAGAACCCTTTTCTTTCCAACATACGAATCAAAAATAAAAGCTGCATTGCAGTGTTTTCAAGTGCTATAGTAAAACACAAAAAAAAGAAGTGTTTGGTTCTGGTTTGTTTGTACTTTATATAACATTTCTAAGAGGTTTTGAAGTCTAAACCCCTGCTTTTCTAAGAGGAGGTTACTCTGGTAGTGCTTTCCACCAGAATCAGGATTCCTTCCCCTGCCAGGCATTATTTGTTGGAGGGAAGCAGCTCCTTAAAACCAGTAAATGAGAATTACAAGTAGCATTTCCTACTCATGCTGCAGTGGAATCCACTGGGGATCAAGTTACACCAAAGCCCAACGAGCTCAGTGCTGCAAATAAAGAGGACAAAGAATACAGAGAGAGATTTTCATGTTCACTTACACCTACAAACCTCCAAGGATCCCCCCCGAGCCCCAGCTGGTTGGTTCCTCTCTCTCTCTGGAAAGCAGAATCTGGATTTGAGGACATATTGCACTGGTGGAGGTGATTAAAATGTGCACCTAAAACCTTGCCCCGGGAAAGAAACTCTAAGCCTCTGATTTCCAAGATAGCAAAAATAACCCCCTCAAACCTGCCAACCTGAATATATATATTAAAAAAATATTTATATCAATAAATGCACGTGCTTTGCTTGTTTCTCTCTATTTGTTTTTAAACTTCAGTGGTAGGAAATTAACAGTTGCTGTTATTTTTCCCTTTTACCTTTACCGAAGGAATTCTCTCCTGTCAGCAAGAAACAAAAAACCTCTTCCAGAGCATCTTAGTTACTGTTTTCTACAGACAACAGATACTTTATGGAAAAAGATACATTATAAGCGGGAAAAGAGAATTCCAAACTCCATTTCTCTTAAAAACACAGCCCCTGCTAAAGGATTTACAGTAGATGTATTTTAATCTGGTTTTAATATGTCTGAGGGTTTATTTGTTTAAGGGGGGGAGGGGAATTTGCTGACCTTTGTTTTTTTTTTAAACACCCAAATGACCGTGCTACAGTTACGTTTTCATTCCTGATATTTGCTGGCCAAATCCAGCCCTCCCCTGCTGACCAAGATTGATAACCAATTTGATTATTCTATTGTTAACAGGCTGCTGGGGGTGGTACAGCTTTAACCTTCAAAGAAAGACAATTAATTTGGCTACGGGGGGAACATTTCTATAAATTACATAAAAAAATAAGAAAACAAGGTAATAACCGTTTATGTCCTGGATCGACTCATTTTTCCCTTGCAACTGTTCTGCAACTTTCACGAGAGGAGTTTCTCACAAACTCAAGGTTTTAAGAAGAATTTTAACAAATCTTGCACTGACAATTACTTTTAAGACCTCTTTACCGTTGTCTGGTGTGGAACACGTTACTGGTTTAACCACGGAGGACCAATACGTGAAATAAAGCACCAAGCACAAGGCAAAGCAAAAATCCGAGTTCAGGCACCCGGTGCTGTCCGTGCCCCCCCTCCAAAACCAGCACCGGCAGGTTCCCGAGATCAACCCCTCCCAGGGACCCGTTTTTGGGGGGCTCCAGCCGCGGGGAGGGAAAGGGAAGCGCTGATGAATCAGCCCCGGGGAAGGAGCCACATCCCGCACCCTTTGTTCCCTCTGTTCCCTCTAAATGAACCCTCGGGAACACGCGAGCCCCTGCAGAGCGCGGGGAGGGCGCTGCGGGCAGAGGGACCCTCGAGATTGGGGCCATTGGATCCTTTCAGACGCGGTGACAAAACTTGGGTCGCGTCCCCCCCTGGGATGATCGGCGGGGACCCGCCAGCACCGCCCGCTCGGGGATGCGCTGCGGCCACGGAGCGCTCCCGCAGCCGCGGGAATGGGCATCCAAGGATGGGGGTGCCGGGGATCTGCATCCCAAGGATGAGGATTTCGGGGATCCCTGGGATGAGGGTGCCGGCCATGGGGGTCCCAGGGATGAAAAATCCAGGGATGAGCATCCCAGGGATGGGGGTGTGGGGGGTGACGGTCCCGGGGGTGAGGGTCCTGGCCATGGGGGTGCCGGGGATGAGGACGCCGGGACGAGCATCCAGAGGATGGGGGTGGCAGGGATGAGGACCCCGGGGATGGGGACCCCGGGGATGGGAACCCCGGGGATGAGTATCCCGGGGATGGGAGTCGCGGAGGTGAGGACCCCGGGGCTGAGGGTCCCGGGGCTGGGGTAACTCCGCCGCCGGCGCTGCCGCAGGGGCGCGGCGGAGCGCGGGGGCCGCCCCAGCCGAGCATGCCCAGTGCCCGGCATGACATCAGCGCCCGAGCCCGCCGAGCCCCCGCGCCCCCGGCCCTGCCCGGAGACCCCCGGGGGAACCCGGACCTCTCACCGGGTGGGCGGGGGGCAGCCCCGCCGGGGGGCCGCGGGGAGCGCATCCATCCTTCCAACGCCCCCCCCACCCATCCGCCGCAGCGGGAACAATGGCCGGGGTGGGGGGGACACACGGCGGAGGGGGGGATGTTGGGGGGTCCCCCGCGGGCGGTGGGACGGCGGGGAGCGATGCCGCGTCCCCGGCGGGGGATGGCGATGCTCGCGCCGCCCGCGCGCGGGAGGGATGCGGGAGGAGGAGGAGAAGAAGAAGGAGGAGGATGCGGCAGACTCACCCCGATGACCACGGTCTCGTCGCCCTTGAATTTGGGGATGAATTTGTCGCCGCGGAGGATCTCGGCCTCGTTGAGGGGCCGGAAGCGGCACATCACCTTGATGCTGCACTCGGCGGGGTCCGCCATGGCCGGGCAGCAGCGGCAGCGCCGGGCTGGGGCCGCCGGACGGGCGGGGCCGGGCGGGGCCGGGGCGCCGAGAGCCGCTCACAGCCCCCACAGCCCCTCTCGCAGCCCCTCTGGCAGCCCGCGGACCCGCCCCGGACCGGCCCCGCACCGGCCGCGGCTGCGCGGGGACACGGGGGCGGTGCGGGGACCGCGGCGTCCGCCCCTCGGCATCGCAGGGATGCGGGATCGCCGGAGGGGGGGGATGCTGGGAGCCGAAAGATCATCCTGTTCTCTTCCCAGGGACACCTTCCGCTAGACCAGGTTGATCCAATCCCCGTCCAACGTGGCCTTGGACATCTCCAAGGGCAGCCACAGCTTCTCTAGGAAACCTATTCCAGTGTCTCACCATCCCCACAGGGAAGAATATCTTCCATATATCTACACTAGATTTCTTCTCTTTCAGTTGAACCCATCGCTCCTTGTCCTATCACTCCAGTTCCTGATGAAGAGTCCCTCTCCAGCTTCCTTCAGATACTGGACGGTGCTGTGGGGTCTCCACACAACCTTGTCCTCTCCAGGCTGAACAGCCCCAACTTTCTCAGCCTGTCTCCATATGGGAAGTGCTCCAGGCCCCTCATCAACTCTGTGGTTCTGCTCTGGACTTGCTGCAACAGACTCCCCTCAGCATCCTTCCCACTCAGACCCCACTTAGTGGCCCCCAACTCAGAGCCCCACTCAGCACCTTTCCCCCTCAGATTCCCCTCCTCAGAGCTCCCCTCAGAATTTCTCTGAGTTCTTCCCTGAGATCCCTTTGTCTCAAACCAAAGACAAGGCTGGCTGGCCAGCAAACCAAAAATCTGAGCTCAGGCACCAGGTGCTGTCCATGTACCCCCACCCAAACCAGCACCAGCAGGTTCCTGAGCCCAACCCCTCCCAGAGACCAACCTTGGGATTGTCTTCTCTTTTCCTTAAAACACAAGATTAGCCATGTGTGTGACACTCACAATGTAACTGTTCAATCACAATCATCCAGCTACAGCTACTGATTAACTACAACAACAACAACAAAAATTGCAGGGTTTGACTCGAATCTCGAGGGGCTCAAATCTTGGATTACACTTGGATTACAAATCTGCTCTCTGTGGGAAAATCTTAAAGGGACAAGGAGGGAGGACAGAGCTGTGCTTTGCCTCTGGCACAAGCTGGATCTCTAACCAGGTTATTTATTCCTGGAATACATTATGTACACATATCACATCACTGCTGTGGGAAGAAGCAGAAGCAATGGTACCTCGGGGTGACGCTTGGACCTCGTTCAATTGCCAGGAAGTTTGGTCACGACGCAGTCGGTGAATCAGCATCTGGGAAAAACAGATGGAGGGGCTGGAGGCTGTTCCTACACATCAGGGGTGCTGTCCTTCTGCTCCTCCTCCAACAATGCTCCTTCTTTACCTGCTAAAAGCACCTGCAACACTTTGCCCTCCTGTCCCCACCCCTGTGCCCAGACTCCTTTATTTCACTGCATTCATGTGATTTGAAGGGTCTGGACCACAGGAAATCTCCTCCTCCTCCTCCTCCTCTTCCATCATTTTCTCCCTAGAAGAAGCTGGACCACTAAAGAAGGTTCCAACCACCACTGATGACTTCTGGACATGACCCAGGCTTCAGCAATTCCTAAAACTCGGGTTTCTTCCCTAGTCCCAGTTTAACTCAATTAGCCTCAGCCCTACAATTAAAGTGATGGTGGACAGTCCTCCAGCATTTTGATGGAAATCTCCCTTTTTTCCAGCTCCAGTGGTTGTCCTCATTACCTGAGGTAGATGTGAGGAGCTCCAGAGGCTCTCACACCCCTCTTGAAAGCAATTACATCGAGGAGAGTTAGCAATGTGCAGCATGTGATAAGACATTATTATATAATGAGATTTATTCCCGTGGATTACCAATTATCCCTTTTATTTCTCTTATGTTTCAAGCTTTTACCCTGAATAGCAAATTCTGTTAGTCATGACAAGCAGGGGCTTAGTCATAAAAGACAACCCTTTGGATGAATTAATCCTTATTTTCCTCCATTATCCAGAGCTCATTTTGGAGCAAGATAGGCAAAAAAATCTATTTTCCTGTTCGAGCAGGTATAATCTGCAATCAGAATTCAAAGGGCCATCTTTTCTGAGCAGTTTTGGCACAAACAATGTGACATTGTCTGTGGTGCAGACAATACCTCATTGTCACTGAGCTGCTATTTTTACTACTTATTACCAGCTTAGGTTAAGCAGCCTAGTAGGAACAGGAGTTTTCAGCCAGACTCGGGAGTGATCAGCTCCTCCTGGGGTTTGGGAGCTCCTTCCAGGCTGGGCTGGGTGCCTGAAGCTGTGATGTGGAGTTTGTTGGGAAACTGCTTTACATAAAGCATGAAGAGACACAAAACCAGTCAGATGTCACTGCTGTCACCTTAATTACTCCCTTTCACTTCTGAACCCATGTCATTTTTCAGTCGTTCACTTCACAAGAAACACCACTGTGGCTGTGTTTCATTGAGCTTTCTTGCACCAGAACACAAGAGGATTTTCTTCCTACCAGTACCACAAAAGCAAAAGCCAGAGAACCTCGATGTCACCTCATTTTCCTGCTTTCCCAGCAAGTCCTCCAGCTGTAATTCCACAGTTTAGCTCACCCTGGCAGACCAGATATGGTTTGAGAGCGAGCTCTGATTTTTTTCCTGAAGAAATTCTCAGGCTGAGCCAACCTCAGCTGGGACGGTTCAAATAGCACAAGATGTCAGAGCTTCCCAAAAGGAACAACGAATTCATTGGGATCATAAGAGAACAAGATACCAGGATAACAAGGTGTTAAGGCTGCAGGAAAACCAAGGGGGGGACAGGTGACAGTCCTGAAGGACACCAGAAGGTGGATTGTGATAGGGGTGATTCCACAGAAATAAAGGAACTGGGCATTTCAGAAAGGGGAAAAAACAATTTCCCATGTGCAGAGCTCAAAGAACTTTGTTTCCTTTCATTGCTTCTGGGCTCCAGGAACGGGCTTTGGAGTTGGGAAGGAGCTTCAGGAGAAAAAAAGGAACACCAAGGTTGAATTTCTGCTGTGTTTAACAGTTCAGTGCTGGCCAGGGGTGTAATTTGTCAGCAGGGAAAGCGGCTTTAATGCAGATCCCATTGATCCTGGAGCCTCAGCAGTGGCCTGAGAGAGGGAATCTGATGAAATGCCTGTGCCAGCAAGTGCTGAGATGTCTGTGGGTAAAGGGGCAGGAAAGCATTTCTCCCCAGAGGGTTGGGATCCCCACGACAAAAAGCAGTTTTAAGTGTCTCAAGTAGTTAATGCCCCACAGACACCAGAAGACACCTTAGAGTGCACCAGGGAACACGTTTGCTAAGCCAGGACATGAAAGGGTTTAGCAGGAATAAAAATAAATAAGCAAATAAATAAAACAGGCAAAAAAACGAGCTAAAAAGTCCTGAGAAGGCAGTTAGGAGGGAGTGAGGTACAGGAACATCCAGTGTGCATCCCCAGGGATCACCAAAGGCACGGAGGCACATCCACAGCTCAGGAGGGACACTGGGGAACAAGAACATTTGAGCCAGGCAAGGGCAAAATGCAACAGCAAAACGTTGCACAACTGACCCTCTCAGTCCCCCAGGATGGTTATCCCACACACAACATCCCTCTGATCCCACAGGGAAGGATTTCTTTGGGGACTGGGGCCGTGGGGGTTCCTTTCTCACACCTCCACGGAAGGTCAGGGGTGGGAATGGAGCACTGGCACTCCAAAGATACTCCAGGAGAAAAGTGTTTGGCAGGGAGTTTAAGAGCAGAATTGCTTCTGATTTGCAAAACACTTCCTGTAAAATATATCTAAGTTTCATAAGCACACACATAAATCTCAATCTTCATATAAATTATTCACGTTATACAGTCATCTATATCATGTTAACCTACCTATAAAAATGCGTTTACTAAAAATAAATAAATAGATTTTTTTTTTTTTTTACTGCTTTGTAAAACAGCAAAGCCTTTTAGTTGCTTATATTCAACACTCAAAACATTTTTCCAAGTTGCCATCTTTTTATTTGGGTTACTCAATAAATCACCCAAATTAAAGGATGGGAACTCGGGGGGGGAATTTATAATTTATATATTTATATATATTTATATATATATAATATATAATATATATATTATATATTATAAATGATATATTTAAATTATAGGAAGTTACGAAGCAACCATAAAAACGCCAGCTGAAAAAAAGAAAAAGCACTAAAAGCCACTAAAAAATCCACAATCCCGAGCCACAAAGCGTCCCTGGAGCTGCAGAAAGAGTTAAAGAGCATCGCAGGCAGCTGATGCCATCTTCTGGTGTCACTTACAGCGCCGGGGATTTAAACCCACCGGGACCAGTCCAGTCAGATCATCATCAGGAAGGGAGGGGGGACACGATGCTATTTTAAGGAGCACATTTATCCCCAGGGCAGGGCTCAGTGAAGTGACATTAATTGGGGCAGGGTCAGCCAAGCGTTAAGAGCCGCGGTGGGAAGTGAGCACCAGGCTGCCACCAATTCCCAGCCAGCTGCCACCAGCCCGGCCCCCGGGGGGGGATTTGGGCACGTGGGGATCCTTGGCAGCTTCTGCTCTGTTCAAAATCAGCCCCGAGTGCTCCCGAGGTTTGGGGAGTGCAGCTGTGAGATGTGCCTTGGCCACTGGATCGGCTTCTGCTCCATTAGCTCTGCTGGCCTGGGGAGAGCCCACAGCTGACAGGCACAGCTCATTCCTGCTGACATTCCTTGTCAGGGTATGATCCCACACGGATGGTCAGTCCTGTACTCCCACCAGACAGAAAGTTTCAGGCTGAGATGGCTGTTGTGTTGCAGGTTTTCTGTTATCTGCCACGGATCTACCTGAATTATTGCCTCCCTCCTTCCTTTGCTCCTTGCTCTGATCCTTCTACATCATCCTCCCTGGGCAATTCCACTTGGACTGGAGTTAAACCAGGGTGCAATGGACTGAAGCCAAACTGGACTAAAGACATTTTACTATTCTTAGTCACAGAAATAATCATAACTTCACAAAGTTATGAGGCTGGGAGGGTGGTGAGGCCCTGGCCCAGGTTGCCCAGAGAAGCTGTGGCTGCCCCTGGATCCCTGGAAGTGTCCAAGGCCAGGCTGGACAGAGCTTGGAGCAACCTGGGCTGGTGGGAGGTGTCCCTGCCCATGGCAGGGGGTGGGACAAGATGAGTTGTAAAGTCTCTTCTAACCCAAACCCTTCTGAGATTCAGTGATTCCCAAACAATCCCTGTGACAGGCACAAGGAGAGGCTCTTGGCACATCCACAGGGCTGGACAAAGCTGCTGAGGAGTGGCCACAGCCCAGGAAGGACTTCACTGTTACTCCCTTTCAGTTTTCAGGTTTCCTATTCCAGATATATTACTTTGCCTTTTTTTCTTTAAGCTGTATTTACTGGGTGACAATCCAGACTGATTAAATGGGGCTAAATTGAACTTGCATGGGTGCTCTTCCTTAATTTCATGAGATTACATCATTAAAAAATGAGAAGCACGTGCAGATGCATTTAGAGATACAGTGGGTGCACTTCATGAAGGTCATTCTCCACCCTTCTAAGAGTAAGTCTGAATATTGCAAACCCTAAAAGTAGAACAAACATGGAAGTGAGATTTGAAACTGTTTCTCTGAAGTCAAACCCAGGAAGCCTGTTGGGATGACAACTGAACACACACCAAAACTCCAGTCGGTCTGTAATTAAATTGATAAACCTAATTAGAAACAGAACCATCATTTCCTAGTACCTGACGTTTAAGGGAAACTGTGCACATGAACATGGACTCCAGTATAAACTGCTGTAGACAAACTAAGTAAGAATTAACAATCTTACCTGAATGACATTCAAATGACAGAACAAAAATCACTATTCAAATCCTCTTCAAATAAGAATTAAAAATGAGTGTTATCCTAAACACACAGAGTAAAACAGCACAAAACCAACTCAGTGGCATTCCCTGCTGTTCAGTGGGATCAGGACAAAGCAGAGTTTCTAGCCATACTCCCTTTCCTTTCTCTTTTTCTTCTTTTTTAGGAAGATTTCCATGAGCTACAGCATTATCCATCACTCCCCTTCTCTTGCACTTGAGGCACACGATTAACTGCCAGAAATTCTAAGGATGACAATTCCAGCTCTGCTTTACTAATCCTTTAAATGAACCCCATTCCACATCTGGCACTTACCATCAGAGCCTTGGGAGTTCGTGGGATCCTTCTCTCCACCTCCCATTTTCTCAGAATCCATTAAAAGTTCGAAGCTCCAGCTAAAGGATTTTTAAAGTAATTAGATGAGGATTAGACTACCCCAAGTCTGAGACAGGCAGCAATCTGAGACATCTTCAGTCCAATTTTCCCTGAAAATGATCCATGTCTGTAGTGAGAGTCCACAGCTTTCAATCTGCAGAAGAAATTACTTCCCATTTTCATTAAGCCTCCAAAGGGTTTTGGGGATGGTGTGAAGCAGGGTTATTTCTATATAATCGAAGAGAATAACTTATTTCTTTTTCAGGCTTAGATTTTCAGTAATTCTTTCAGAGAAAATTCATTTATACTTTAGACCATGTGGGTCAGTCATTCCCAGGAATGAGCCCAGCTCTGCAGGAAGGCTCAGACACACCTGGAAAGATCACAGAGCAGTTTTTTAGGGAAAGCCCAGAGCAGTGAATAAACACCTTTGCACAGGTGCCCCCCTTGTGCTGACACCCCAAAGGCTGCCACCACACCTCACCTGACCAAGGCAGGTCATGGGTCCTTCTGACTGCTCTCAACAGGTTTAATCTGTTCTCACCTCTCCTTGGAGACATCAGACTGAATAAAAAAATAAAGGCTCAGTGAAGCAAAAAAAACAGTTAATTTTAGACATCTGAGTTTCTGACGAGCTCCTGGTATTTAAAGCTCTGCAAAGTGTTTTCAGCTGCCAGAAATTTCAACTTCCACAACGCAAGACAAAGCAGGCTGAAACACAACTTGGGTTAAAAATAGCTCTTTATATGTAGCTGAGAAGAAAAACACACTGACTGCATGACATCAAGGCAGGCAAAGCATATCTTGAGTTTCTCAGGAGGGTGGGTCTGGACTAGACAACCTCAAAGATTCTGTGATTTGTAAGAAATATTAGAAACATTATCCAAATGTGGAGAATCCAACAGTCAAACGATTCACCCCAAGTTTCTCTGGAAGAAGAAGAAACTCTCATTCACTCCATTCCCAGGTCTCAGATCCCAACCTCCAGCCCCATCCCTCCCCTTCCACAGACAGGGAATAACCTGGAACCTTCTGGAAACCAGTGCATATGCAGTGCTGCAAACCACACCGAGAGCCCCTTTAACAAACCCCTCAAAACTCCCAGGTGTCACTGCCTGCACCCTGTGAAAGAACCACATGTGCACCATGGCCAGGTTTTGATATGTATTTTTTATTTCCCTGCAGTTTTCACTTATCAAGAACAAGTAACAGGGAAAGTTGTCTGAACTAGTGCATAAACAAACATTCGGAAACACCACTACACGTATCTAATTTACAAGAACCGTATAAAAAAAGTCACTAAAACACTACACTACGAAGGTGTCCAACGCTTACAGTCAGACTTTTTCCAACCCGTTACTTGCCTTGTAGCCACAGGAAAACTCTCCAAAATTGAAAAGACAATCTTGCCACGACCCTCCCCCTCCCCTTTCCACTCCCACCCCCCCCCTCCCCGCCCCACCCACCACCTGGGATGGCTCGATATCTAGACATCCAATAATGAAATTATTGCAATGATATATAATGCAATACATACCTGGTAAAATATCCTTTAATGTGGGGTGTGGTACAGTTGGAAAGCCGGTTAAAATACGCAGAGTCTTCGGATAAAATGTCATCAAGGTGAAAATTTTGCTCAGATCTGCACAGTTTCACGTGTGCCAGATGCATAATTTTCCTACTCAGTTCTCTGTGGTATTTTTTTTTTTTCCTCTCTCTCTCTCTCCCTCTCTCCCTCTCCTGTGTAATTATTTTTTATAAACTGGTATTATAAATAGAAATATACATTCAAAATATATGGAAAAGTGAGTTACTACATTAAATTTGCATGTATCGATCCATCCCTTTCCCCTGCACAGTAATAGAAAATACTATTTTGCCTTGAACTTCATATTTGACAGTGAAATGCCACTAAAGTATTTACCAAAAAGTCCATCTAGTCAAATTGTGAAACAAAATGAACCAAGTGAAAACTTTACATTTCCTTTAGAAAAAAATTACAAGAATTTTGTTTCCTAGCTATGAATCTTTAACTTTTTTTTTTTAGACACAAAGTTGCATTTATTTGTACAAGATACAAAATGTAAACATGGCAAAATAAATAGTTTAAACAAGTGATGCAGGATCCCATGTCATGCTCATGATCCCATTAAAGAATTATTTTTTTAATCCATTCAGTTGCAAATTCAAGTGCAAAAGCATGATGATGAATATCTACTATTCAAGTAACAGAAATAATATTGATGATACAAATAAACTATTTTACAAGGTAGTGATTTTCCCAAATTTTACAAAATTTACATTATATATCGACTTAATACACGATATAATCCGAGTCCATTTAGGTCTGTCTGAGTTCTCTGTGATCCACAGAGTGCTGTGGTTTGCATTCAGGTGGAATTAAATGACCACCCCAGGGGCACAGGTGGAGACACTGGGGGGAGGTTATGTCACTTCCATGGCTACTGTGGTCTCTGCTATGCCGTTCAAGCCCAGGCGTTCTGGCTCGTGGTTCTCCCTGCAAGGGAACAGAATTCCAGGGTTACAGCCAGAAAATGAGGATTCCCTCAGTTTGAATCGTTTCTTTCCTCTCCTGTGTGTTTCTTTCTGGAGCAGGGAGAAGCTTTAACACACGCACTGCAAACGTGATTTAAAAGGAAATACTGGCTTTCAACACAGCTGCTGTTACCCCACTGACAGTGCACCCCTCCTACAAGATCAGTGCATTTAAGTGTCAACTACCAGCCTAAATGATGGATAAGAGCACTAAATAGTACTAAAAAGTCTCCTGAAGAAACAAAGTCAAGATATACCAGGAAAACTCAGCATCAGTTTCTCTGTCAGTGAACAAAGTGTTATAATTCCCCCTCGAGTGCAAGAAATCTTAATTTTTTTTCTAATCATTTACTAAGACCCATTTTTTCCTTTTCCAGTTCATAGACAAATGTGGCTTTGTTTCTTTAAATAGCAGAGACTTGAAACAAACCCCAAGTACTCCCATTTTCAGACAACTTGGCCAACTGCAAGCTCCTGCTACTGCTATGAAACATCTTCTCAGTATCCTAAAATAACAGTGCTGCTGTTCAGTGAGAATAAACATCTCTTGAAGGTCTTTTCCAACCTAAACAATTCTATGATTCTGTGATTTTATCTCTCTATGTAAGATGCAGTTTTCTGGTTTATGTTACATAAATACATAACACACATATCCATATATTTAGATAAAAAAGGTATGTGCCAGCCTGTATCTTACAAAATGGGTTCCCAAAGTTATGGAGAGAATGTGTGCAGAGTTTGACAGAATCTACATGGAAGTGCTGCACGAGAAGGCACAAATTAAAATGGCTAAAACTGCCATTAAAGTGGTCATTTCAGACACAGTAAAAGTTAACCAAAACTACTGATGCCTAAAACCAGTGCTAATTATTTGGGGGGTTAATCTGCCTAATGAGCTCTTGTGGTTTGGCCACACTGGAGGTGCTGAGGGTGTTCTGGGAAGTCTCTTGGGGGGGAAACAATGTTCTCTAGTGCAGTTGGGCATGGAGAGAACACAATCTCAAGCTGCACCAAGGGCAGTTCAGGTGGGACATCAGGAGGAATTTCTTCGTGGAAAGGGTTGTCAAGTGTTGGAACCCAGGGAGGTTTGGAGTCCCCATCCCTGAAGGTGTTCAGGGAAGGACTGGATGTGGCACTCAGTACTCTGGGCTGGGTGGCAATGGGGGGGATCAAGCACAGGGTGGATCCATGGGCTGGAAGAGAGGACACAGCCTCAAAGCTGCACCAGGGGAGGTTCAGGTTGGACAGCAGGAGCAATTTCTCCATGGAAAGGGTTGTCAGGCACTGGAACCCAAGGAGGTTTGGAGTCCCCATCCCTGAAGGTGTCCAAGGAAGGACTGGCCTGGTACTCAGTGCTCTGGGCTGGGGGACAAGGTGGGATTGAGCACAGGATGGACTCCATGGGCTGGAAGAGAGGACACAGCCTCAAAGCTGCACCAGGGGAGGTTCAGGTTGGACAACAGGAGCAATTTCTTCAGGGAAAGGGTTGTCAAGCACTGAAACTGCCCAGGGAGGTGGTGAAATCACCACCCCTGGAGGTGTCCAATGAACGACAGGACATGGCAGAGGGTGGACTGGGAGGCCTTTTCCAACCTCAGCGCCTCAGTGATTCCACGTGACTCAAGCAGCACAACCACAGCAGACCCGCCCACGTGCCCCTGCTCACCTTGCTATACTGCTGATGGCACTGCTGGGGGTCACCTTTGGCACTCTGTCCATGCTGGCAGCGACTGTGGCGAGTTTTAAGGCGGTGGGGGACGGCGCCGACGTCCGCGTGTTGATGTGCACGTTGACGGGGGACACGACGCTGACGTTGTTGAGGTGCACCGTGCTGGGCAGGCACGAATTGTTCATGGGCACAGCCTGGGGGCTGCTCGTGCACAGCGCTGGGATTAAGTGGTTTGTGGTGCTGTGGCCAACTGTCCTTACCAGCTGCACGGTGGAGATCCCTGGGCTGGATGATAAAGCCATGTTGGTGGAGTACAAGGTTCTGGAGGTTCCTGTTACGACAGAAACGTTGTTTATTAAACCAGGTGATGCTGTGAGTATGTCTGTCCCTGGGATAGTGCAAGAATCCTGATTTCACAGTCACAAAATTTAGCTCTGGTGCCTAATCTTACAGCCCTCAAAGCACTGCCCTCTTGGATACAATCTCAGAGAATTACACACAGATGTCTCTCTCTCTCTCCCCCTTTCCTGGAGCTGTTCCAGTATATTGATTTTATTCAGTCGTGTTTTTTCTCCCTCTATTCATTTCATATTATCATTAACCCAGCCTGGCAGAAGGTCTATAAAACTAATCACTTCATTAGCTGCTAAAACAACAAATTACTCTAAAAGCCTTTTCTTTGTGCTGGCAGCCCAATGTCGAATCACATTTGCCTCTTGGCTACGTGGCCACGGCACCAGCACAACCAGGAGGAGGGGTGGGAGGAAGGCACTGAATGCCAATGCCTACACTTCTGCCCCTGAATTTGGGAAGAATCCTAAATGCAGTGAAACCCAAAACTTACAGTGAAGTCAAAAGAATTACCAGTAGCAGCTGGTTAGTAGGTTTTTGGCTGAACATCTGAGATAATGACCAAATAATTTATCAACTTGGCCATTTCCTTCTCAAAGTGCTTCATGTTTAAGCAACTGATTTATTTTTTCATTACACATTCACACTGGTTTTAAGGTGTTGTCACACTTTTGATGGTAACAGATTATTAAAAGACAAACCAAGGGAAAAATACCCAATGCTCCTCCAATGTAAAAGAGCATTTGGTAGCTTTATATCCATATTAACAACAGATGTTGGACAAGGCTCTCTGGATTGGTGGGATTCTTGGGGCAGTCCTGTGCAGGGCAAGGAGTTGGACTTGGATGATCTTTGTGAGTCCCTCCCAGCTCAGGATATTCTGTGATTCTGTGACACATGTCACTGCCCAAGAGTATTTCAGAGAATGCTACTTAAAACTATCACAATTAATATATTTGATTTTTTATTTATTAAATCAGCAATAAGATCAGTTGATAAGCAAGAACATTGATAAGCTGACATTCTTGGCTCATACTAGACAGGAGTTTTAAGCATCATCACCTGAAGGCTGGACAACACCATTGATATTGTTGTGGCTGGTGTTGGGTTCCTTGGTGCCCTCGCTGCGGCCGGGGGCAGGAGCACTGACCACTGCAGAGGCAGCAAAGTGGGCACTGGCTGAATCCAGGGTTTTGGACATACAGTCAGAGGTGCTGGAGCCCTGGGAGGGAAAAAAAAAAGAGGGGAAAAAAGTGGTTTTCATAATTACCTAAGTACAAAATGAAACAGTGTTAGGATTGCTCCAGTGCACAAATACCACCATGTAAATACAGACTTGTTCTACAGGTAACCTACTGCACTGAAACATGGAATATTTCTGTGTCACAAGACTGATGGGGAGCTGAACATCAGTGTCCAAAGGAGTGCTGGGCAAGTCCTGCCCAATCCAGCCACTCAGTGGCAAGAGCAGTTCTCAGCACAACAGAGCACTTGTCATGTGCTCCTCAGCCTGGAGGAGAGAAAGCTCTGGGGAGAGCTGAGAGCCCCTTCCAGGGCCTAAAGGGGCTCCAGGAGAGCTGGAGAGGGACTGGGGACAAGGCATGGAGGGACAGGACACAGGGAATGGCTTCCCACTGCCAGAGGGCAGGGAGAGATGGGATTTTGGGAAGGAATTGCTGGCTGGGAGGGTGGGGAGGCCCTGGCCCAGGTTGGGCAGAGAAGCTGTGGCTGCCCCTGGATCCCTGGAAGTGTCCAAGGCCAGGCTGGACAGGGCTTGGAGCAACCTGGGCTAGTGGAAGGTGTCCCTGCCCATGGCAGGGGGTGGAAAGAGATAATCTTTCAGGTCTCTTCCAACCCAAACCATTCTGGGATTCCATGGAAGTCTTTGAGAAGTTTCCTTTAAGATGATGACTATGCCTTAAGCTTCTCAAATCTCCTTTCTCTCCTGTCTCCAGGCAGCAAACACTCTGCAAGTGCAAACCTAAAGGATGTTTAGTATTTCAGGTCCATCCACTCTCATGGAGTGATTTTGTACCACAGCAGTTTGTGCCCTGCTCATTCTGCAATCACACATTATCCATCAGCCCAGTTTCTCTGAAACAACACCAAGTACTGGAAAGCCTTACCATTCTTACTGGAAAGAAGGTTAATTCTGCCATTGCAATTTATATTAACTTAAGAAATTACTTTGCACAGAAGCTTAGAGTGTTTTAAAGATCCAAAATTCATTCCTTTTGTTTAAATATTCTGGCATCATCTCCTTACACTTAAAAAATGTCCTCTGCCAACACAGAATCCCTGATTAACTGAAGTAGAAAACACTGAGGGGAAGGAACAAACAGCACAAGCAATTAAGATATTAAATGCTCAAAGTAAAAGTAATAGACAACAGCAACAGCTTTTGTATTTTTTTGGTAAGGAAGTAACAGAGAACTAAGCATACCTGAAAATCTTTCCTCCTTTGCAAGGTATTACAGAGGAAAAATGGGATTCTTTTAGAAGACAGAATATGCAAATATGTGAAGCTCTGTTTTTCCTCTCAGAGGTACCAATTTGGAGGACTCACTGAACATCTGCTCATAATAGAACCTTACCATAATAGAACATTACCTCATCAGGTAATTTTATTAAAGGAGTCTCTTCAGAGCTGTTACACAAAGGGAGGTAAAATCAGTGAAAGTAGTAAGACTTAAAAGCACACTGGTGTTTCTACACTTGGGGATGCAGGGCACACATGAAACTATGAAGTCTCAACTTCTAAAATGCAACCATGATATACAACTTATAAAAAAATAAAACCTGACTAAAAATATTCAACATTCACTCTAAAATGTAATACCATTACCGGGCTGTTACATTTAGTTTGCACAAGAGATGAACACAGTAAGCAAACAGGAATTAGCAGCATGTGAGGACATTTTGGGAGCAGTACCTGTGCTTTAGGATGTGCCTGCTGGGAGGAATGCTGGGACTGCTGTTTCTGCTGCAGCTGAGCCAGCTGTTGCCTCTGCATTTGCACCAACTGCTGTTGGTGTGTCTGGAACTGCTCCTCTGTGATACCCCCTGTTACTACAGGAAAGAAAGGGGAGCAGAGTTACACAGCCCTGCACAAAGCAAACACATCTGAAAGGCAGCAGTGCAGCTATTTTGGACAACAAGTGCTCAAAGACAACATACATTGTGTCAGATGCTTCCAAAGATCTTCCTATATTCTTATGTAAAAGAGAGGTCAAGCTACATTTGTTTGTTTGTTGTGTTCCTACAGTAAATCAATTTAGAACAAAAGAACTCGGAGCTTTTGTTGCTTTTAAGCAGTTTTTCTCTTTGGTGGTTTTCTCTCCAGTAGCTTTAGGCAAAAGCTTAGAGAAAATATTTTCCTGCCTTTCAGAAAACAAGCACTGGCCTAAAAATCAGGGCTGAGGATGAAGTATCCTGGGCTGAGCTGGGCATCTGCTCTCCCAGGCAGCACTGGAGTTTATTCCTGTCCAAATTCCTCTCCTACAGTCCCTTATTGTCCCTTTCTCTGACACCAGAGTGCACCTGCAGGGAAACACAAGCCTGGCACTGGAGGACACCAAAATTCTGAGATTTAAACAGTCTGGGCAGTTCTAGACGAGCCCTCACCTGAAAGGACTATTCACCCATCTGGCAATTCCAGTGTGACCTCCCTCTTTCCCACCTTTCCTGAAGGATCTGCTCCTGTTTCACCTGAACAGGATTTCCTCTGCCAATGATTTTTTTAAATGGAGTAAGAGTTTAGGAGTGACATAAGTTAGTTCTGATGAAAAGCAGGTTAATGCCACCCCAGTAAGTCTCATGCTCCCAACACATGAAGGGAGAATGAAGTTGGAAAAGCTGTTTTTAACATTCTCCCCCTAAGAATTGCAGACTTGGTAAAATGAAAATACTGCCAAGTGTTTCATATTAAAACCTGAGTTTTGTGCATATGATGCCAACCTAAGAACTGAGCTCTCTCAGGAGGAAGTAAAGAGAGAATTCACTTCTCAGAGATTCCCATGAATACATTTCAACAGTTTATCCTGAACCTTGTTTTTCCAAGACTGAAGTTGCCCTGCACTCAAACACCTGGATTGTGCAATATCCTCTTATCAAGAGACATTGGGTTAACATTAAAATATGGAGTGCTCCACCTTTCAGGGCCTGGCTCTACCATTTACTACTTTTAGTATTTGCAGTTGTCCTGAAGTTCCATTCAGAAAAAGTACCAGAATCAGGACTGTGACTGCTTAGAAATTGGTACTGAAACTTCTCCTCTACTGCTGCATTATTAAACCAGCTCTCAACCATGTTACTTAGAAAGACCTAGAGTTACTCCTCTTGGACTGCAGGGATATTACAAATTCCAACCTGATCTAAGCCCAAATTTATTTTGCATTTAGCTTTACTTTGTTCCTCCTGCAGATTCTATGACTACAAGCATTCAACTCAAAGTTCAGTCAGCTCACCCTGCTAAGTTCCCTTACCCCAGTCTCCTAAAATGTGTGGTATTACTGAAGGTAACAGGGCCAAGAACAGCATTATGGAATATTACACATATATATATATTTCTATTTTAAAGCTCTGAGGTAACAAATTCCAGATGATGCCTTTTGTTTTATTAAAAAAAACCCATTTCAGAACAAAGTTTTATATTCTATGTTTATAATCTCCCTTCCTTCCCAGTTTGACAGAGGCCATGAAATCATTAAACACTCTGCTCCAAGGTGCAGGGGAGGTGACTCCAGCCCTGCAATAATCCCTTACTCTGCCTTTACGTGTTTGGATTTTGTTCCCTCCCCCAGGTATTTCCTCAGTGGTCACACTGAACTCAGCTGTTCCCCTTGTTAGAAACCAGCAGATGTTCATTAGCACATTTAAGATCATTTGGCTTCTGCCAAATCAAACAACTGAAGGGTCCTAGAGAGGAAAAAAAAGCAAACTTTTCCCCATCCCAAGGCAGCCTTTAAGGTCAGAGTGAAGTGCAAGGGCTCTGCTGAGCATCTATTTTACCACAGGATGGAAATACTGCACCACCACAGGGTAAAAAAAAGGCACTGGCAAATTAAGTCTTCCTCCTTGACAGCTCTGGGTCACATTTTTATGTCACTTCTCTCAGGATTTGAAGCCTTTAATCAAAGATCATCTGACAGGCTGCCCCGAAAGTGGCATTTTATTAATTACTTCTACACGGTGTTTAATGCTGGGGAAAAAAAAAAATACCTCTAAAAGGTAAAAGTTTGTTCCATAAGCAAAATCCTTCAGCTGGGAATAGCTGTCCTCTGTATCCAGGGACGTGGTTTTCCCACTTGCAGTTCTTATGACATGAGCAAGAGTTAATTAGCTCAAAAAATTGGTTTTTTATTCATGCACTGATCAGGCACTTGGAAGAAAAGACTGGTCACACATTTTTAATATTAGTCTCTGTTTCTACAGTGCATTGGAGGAAATACCAGAGGAAGAGTTGCTTAATTAATACAGGGAAAAATAAAATGCAGAGGTGATTTTAAATATTCTTGTGCAGCAAAAGCCAAAGCAACTCTTAAGTCTTCTCTAAAATAAAAACATAAAAAAAAAAAAATAAAAGTAATCAGTTTTAGTACTGCCACTGTTTCCTCTGGAGGCAGCTTTATGCTCACAGGTAAATGTGCTATAAAATCAACTGATTTCAGCAAAGAGAATGAATTCAATAGATGCAGTGACAGTACTGTGCTCATTTAATGCACAACCAGACTCTGAGCAGCCCTTTTCAAATGTATTCACTATTTACTAGTGAGAAAATCCAACACTGTGCCTCTTGCTGGTTCAGTCATTTGGGGAACAATTCTGTTGTCTGCTGGGTCTGATCCTGCACCAGAATTACAGGATCTGGTTTGTAACTTAAATCTGGGATGAAAAAGGTCTTCCACAGCCATAAATTTCCCTGCATAATGTACTTCAGCTGCTGAGGGACCTCTGTTCTCAATGTATTCCCCAATGATTTTTAAAATTATAACACAAGTTTATTACTATTCCTGCCCAAAGTGGCTCAGACTCCTCAGATTTTGGCTTTAGGCATTTTTGAGCTGTTTCTCTGCAGCCTTTCCCACCATTCCAATGTGGATTTCTCCATCCTTTCCTTGAGTTCTCTTTCCCAAGCAGTGCCAATCCTGCAGCACACAACTGCTGGCCCACATGAGTGTATTATTTCACACATCTCTTCAACCTTTTTCCTTCACAGATCACCTTCCATCCCAAAACATTCTCCTCAATTTTGGGCAGACTCCACCCAGAGCAGAATTCAAAGTGTTACATCCAGCTAATCCTTCAGTAGTTGACTCATATTTATTATATTATCACGAAAAAAAAAAAAAACAGAAAAAAAATTAATCAGCTTAACCTGGATCTTTCCAAGCACCTTCCCATCCCTTGGTGCTGTCCCACTTTACTCCTGCAAACAGGAATCTTGCAGCATTGCTCATTCTTGTTACATAAGGAGCTAAACCCTTGTTGTTCCTTGCAGTCCATGCTTCACAGCCTTAACTCTTATTTTCTGCACTTGTTTTAACCAGACATCTCTTGATAATTATTAATCCCATCACACACAACTGCCTCCTTCTGCTACAGGTGGAATATTCTCCAGCCCTCTGTGCTCTTTCAAAAAGAATAATTATATCAAATAAAGCCATAGCACATTGTATGTGTTCTTTTCATGCAGCAGAAATATTCCTGTGCAAATCTTTTCACAACAGGAAGGTTACAAGGACTAACCTGAGAAGATATAAAAGTATCAGGCTGGAATAAATATTCTCTGCTTGGGTTTCAATTTGCACACAGGAATTCTAGAGGTATGTTATTGATGATTAAAAACCCATTCCTGCAACTGAGTGTGAAAGAGATGGACCATTCCACAACTACAGGGAGTTAATCATGGAATTCAGTCAGCCTATTATATTGTTTAATTATCCTGGTTTACAATACCTAATTCTGTATATGATCAGAGCAGGGAAATACTCAGGTGCTTGCTGATGCTTGGTAGGAGATCTCTTTTGGCTTATCTCCAGTTGTTCAGCTTTTTAAAGAATCATCTGATTATGATTCTTTTATGATTATAAAGAAGTGACAATGCTAAAACTTGAGCAATTACAACTCTAGCATATAGAGCAAGTGATGCAAAGGCTATTTAATTCAAGCTTAAAACAATTTTTTCCTTTGGAAACTTTTATTCCAGCTTCAGTGCTGCCACACCCAGATCACCAACAACAGGTCTACAAGCATTTGGAAATGTGTATATTTTATATTCTTGTGAAGACACAATGAGAAACTTTTTTATCATTTTTTTTTTAACATGAGAATGTGTCTTGCTCTTCTGGAGCTGCCAGGTCACAAAGTCTGCACTGGCTGGGAGAGCTGGACATGACATTTAAGGGAAAAGACAATTTCCCAAACTTAATCAGTGGCTGATGATTAGCTGAAAATCAGAGAAGGTGCATCACTGGATGCTTCCAGTGTCAGCATTTTGCTGTTTTCAGACCAAGGGCTTTTCTTTAGCACTCATAAAGAAAATTCTTCTGTCTTTAAACACAGTCAGACCAATTAGAGTCATGAAGACTCAATTACACTTCAGCAATTCTTGATACAAGCAGAATCCCTCTGAATAACGTGTTTGAATCCAGCACTTCACCAAATGCTACTGGAACTGATGAAATAAAAGCAGGAGGAAGAGGGAAATTTCTGTATATTCCAAGAAACACAAAATAATTAGTTATTTTAATCTGTGATTCAGATACACACCGGTGCTCACGTTAGCAGTCCAGTCACAGGTAAAACCACCCAAATTCAGTATTTTAGGCTCCAGAAGAATTCAAATCCTTGCCTACCTGATATGCCATTCTTGCTGGTGTTCAGTAAAGCTACAGATGCTGCAGAGACTCTTTTGTTATTCACAGTCTGCCCTGGTTTCCTTGAGGTACATTCTTCGCTATCGCTGTCCTGGAGATTGAGTAGCCTGGGCTGGAAACACTGCAGTCGACATGATCTGATATTGCTTAGGATTTCAGGGAGGGACAGTCTGTTTTCACAAGGTTTATTGGAAGCATTGGTCCGTGAGAAATTAGAAGAAAAGTCTAAAGTCTGGGAAGAGCTTGAAAAACTGTTCAGCATTTCCGGGTCAATCTGCCTCAAGACAGGATCGTGCTCTGTGGATATTCGGTCCATTATAACCCTGAGGGAAGAGGGTGGGAAAAACCATCAGTTGGATTGTCTCTTTTTAATACTCTGAAGGGGCATGAAGAGTTAAAAGCAACACAGCTGTACCTTCCACCCCTGCCAATCCTTCTCCTTGCAAATCCTATGCATCTCCTTGGAATTGTCAGGGTTGTAAGGCAATGCCTGAACCTCAGTTTGTCCAATTCTGCCAATTCGGGGTTTTCGGACGAAGAATTAGTTTGGTCCAAACGAGGCTGCAAGGAAAAAAAAACAGAAAAGGCAATTTTACACTCACTCAGAGAGTGTGGTTTGGTTGGGGCACTCCTGGTTGAAGATGCCCACGGAACTATCACTTCATTAATATGCTCAGATTTCTTTTTAAAATCATGAATTCATTAAGCCCTCACCGGCCATAAAATGAGACATCACAAACAAAATACAGAAGGAGCCCAAATTAATTCATTCTGCCAAGCAGCACATAAACCCATCCCACTGGCCCAGCACCTGCAGTCTGACACTGGCTCCTTTGGGAATTCAGCACAGGATGTAAAACACAGGGAGGGTGGGCAGGCCCTGGCACAGGTTGCCCAGAGAAGCTGTGGCTGCCCCTGGATCCCTGGAAGTGTCCAAGGCCAAGTTGGATGGGGCTTGGAGCAACCTGGGCTAGTGGGAGGTGTCCCTGCCCATGGCAGGGATGGGATGAGATGATTTTAATGTCCCTTCCAGCCCAAACCATTGTGGGATTCTCTGATTCCACCTTTACAAGCAGAAACGCTCTGTGCTGTCTCAAATGACAGGTTAGTAATACACATTATCAATTTCTGTGATCAGCTTAAATGCAGGGCTGTAGAGCCAATCAATTTAGGTTGAGTGAACCCAAACTCAAATGGCTTTGGTAGTTTAAAAGGACAAACTAACTAAAAAAACTAACATCTGGGCTGTTAAATAACCTGCTTCTAACAGCAATGGAAAACTAACAGAAAAGAATGAAAATACAAGCTTTCAGTCACCTCAACTTCTTTTGGCAGAGGAGTTAAGGCTAAGGGAAAAGAGAAAGCAGGATAAATTCTAAGAGGAAAGCTCCAGCTGACCCTCTGGAACCAGAAATGAAGATGTTCTTGCAATTGTAACCTCATGGTTTTCAACATATTTACAGTTTGCATTGATTTCAAAACAAAATTTTGACTTAAATATGGCAAATATGTGCAACAGATGAAACCCCTCTGCTACATTGGCAGACTCAATGTCCTGGCAGGATCCCTCAGCAGGTCTCAGAACTGGGACAACTGGGATCTAACTCTAATGAGCTCTATGAGCTGGGAAGAAAGGATGTGCTAAGGGAAGTGAGGAGACAAAAACATCTTCTCCCTTCTTAGCAGTGGCTGAATTGGTGTGCAAGAAACATGTTCTATCACCTTCAGGTAACCACAGAGCAATAGTACAGTGAGAGTCATTCTCAAAGACTGAAAACTGTCTCTGGATTCAGAGTTTTGGTGGTGAGAGTGAGAACAGAAGACCTATGACATCAGCACTGTGCCAGCCTAAATTTCAGGAAAACCCCACCACCATAACCAAACCACCACCCTAAATCCAACAGCATGGCCTTACAGCATAATACTGGCATCCTGCCCTCCTCCTGAAAGCACAGGGGCCGTCGGGATCGTTCTCTTCTTCTGCTTCTGACACTGGCGAGGGTACCTGGACCAGAAACAACGTCATTCTCCCCACGGCCACACTCCCACAATTTATTTTAGACAAGTTTGTATCTGTGTAACACAGACTGCCACATTTATATTTTAAATGCAGCATCTCAAAGCATAACTTGGAAGAAAAAAATCATAGTTTATACAGGGATCTTTTAAATATAGCCAGAGTGGCAAAATTACAGGTAACTAAAACCCCTGCTGTGAGTACACTGAGATTTTGCAGCAGGGTGTTTGTTACCTGTGGGAACTCATCTTCATCTGAGCTGTGGAAGTCGTACTGTTTGATGTCACTCTTGCTGAGCACAGGCAGGGGCTCAGCTGAGGGCTGAGGAGTCACCACACACTCCAGCTTAGGTTTCTTCAGGTACTTCTTCTTCTGACGGACAACATCGGACACCTCCTCCTTCAGGGAGGAGTGATGAGGATGCTGGGGGGGAAAGGGGGGAAAACAATGTGTGTAAAATAAATTAGGCATGAGAAGAGGAAAGGTTAATTACCAAGACATGACTGCTTATCTCCCAAAGCAGACATCTGAGACACGTCGTGCAAAATTTATTCAAAACACGAAAAAACAGAACTTAACCCCTTACTGTTTATTAATAAAGACAAACTGAAAGCTCTCAAGCCATAAGACAGCCTAAGAGGCTCCTTGCTTTGCAGTACACTCAGTGTATTGTAATTGGAATTCCTATTCCAGTTATTTTCTGAAATCTCATTTTTCTACAGCGCTTTCCATTTTCTGAACTGCTCAGATATGTTCAAAAGAAACCATCTAATTTGCTTCGTGTTTATACTTCTGTACAGATGTGATGGTATTTGGTTTGGCTGTTTAAGATGTTTCTAACACAAACCCTCTGTGGTGAGCAACTCCCACTGATATTGAACTGTTCCCTTGAACAGAAATGTTATTAAACTTCAAAGCTTTCCTTTAAAAAAGATTATTTCACTTGGAAAACTCTTCACTTTGAAGGAGAAGCCAGTGCAGTTTAAGTTTACCCCAAATTACCACTTATCAATGACTGACTGAAAGTAACTCCAGGAAAGGAGCTCAGCTTCATGAAGAGGCAGAGGAGAAGCAGAAGGAATGGCAGAATTCCTGGAGAAGCAGCCGGGGTTTGTCTGGAATTCCAGCACCACTAGGTGTCGCGGGTGCTAAATACAAACTTCCACGGGCCTTCAACTCTCAGCCTACACCTCCAAGCACCTTGGAACTGCCAATATTTCAGGTTATTGCCTCAAAAACACATCTGAACTCCAACCTGGGCATATGCAAAGGAATGATGAACTCAATAACAAAAGATTCCCAGCGGGAAATAACCTTACCTTCACTTTACATTCTTGAACTTTGTGATGATTTCCGTTGTGGAGAGACGATGGAGTTGTGCCCATCTCTTTTTCAGGTCTGTTGAGCTTCACTTCATTGAGGATTTCACCTCCATAATCACCCAAGTGGTACCTCGAAAAACAGGATTAAAACCATAATATGGCATCTCCACTGGGAAATGTTTGAAAGGCCAATAGTCTGCATAAACCCCTTTTATTTCACCTTCTGAAGTTATATGTAAGTACATATTTAAGTGGTATACAAGCCTTCAGCCACGTGTGCAGAAGACACATCCCCACACAGAAATAAATTACAAGAGATGCTTTCAAACCCATTCAATGAAATTTAAAACCTTGGTGTTATATAAATAACCTCTTACAGGTGTAACCTGCAATTTTACCTTTTCTCAACAACCTCTAACGTTAAATGCAACAGCTCCCGTTTTGTCTTCTCTCTCCTCTTAATCATCTCCAGAATGGTTATGGCTCTGCTGAACTCCCTCCTCAACTTCAACATCTTCTCATAAGAAGCTTCATCGTTCTTTCGGTTCTGTCCAGAGATCAGGCACATTTTAAGTCAAGCCCAAAACCCACGAGGCTTAAACTGCACAAATAAAGTTACATAAATGCTGCTGCAAGTGAGGCTCTGGAGCACACTCCAAAGCAGCTTTTCCTAAAGCACATCCAACCTGCAAACAAACCCCAACTTCTCAGCCATTTCCCCCCCTGCTCTGTCTGCTCAGATCCCACATAAACCCAGTGGAAGTTTGGCAGAACAAGGAATTCACAGTTTGGCTCCTAAAACACTTTTCCCGCCTTGATTCCACGCAGAGTTGATGCAAAATGCTGAGTAATTTCAGACTTCCTGGTTCAAATCACTTTGTGCTACAAAAAAAGTGAAACCTGAACTATTCACTCCATGGCAAGTGGAAGGTTGTTTCCCCTTTTTTTCCCCAGAAAGGGAAGTTTGTAAACCAGCAAGTCCCACAACCGCTACAGACACCGCTCTGAGTTTCAGCTCTCCAGAAAACAGACACAAACCATCCCCTGGACAGGGATCCAAACGATTCCCTATCCCTGCAGGATTCCAAGGGACAAACCCAAGTCACCTTTCTGGTCTGCATCTTCTCAGTCCTCCTCCTGAAGGCCACGTAGGGGTCATTGTTGGTGGAGCCGTCCCTCTTCTCCTGCTTGATCTGGGGGATGAGGGAAGGCCCCCGGCAGTTCTTCCTCTTCCTCACCCAGTAGTCATAGACAGCCTTGATCAGGTAGTCGTCCTCATTTAGCAGCAATTTGGCCTCCTGAAGTGTCACAAGCTGCAGGAGAACACGGGAAAGGTGCAATTGGGATGGGGGTGTAGGGAAAGCCACCACACACTCACACCTCTGGTACGTTTTCGGAGTAAACTTCATTATTTTCTAGCACAAGAGTAAAAAATATTCATGTGCACTGAAGTACTTAAGCCACCAGCTGTTCTTCCTGAGTTACAGAGTTCCCAAATTTCCTGAGCCAGCATCATCACATCCTCCCTACAATACTCCAGAACTTCATCCATCTTTCATGAAATCTGAAAACTACGAGCACAGGATATAAATAACTTACTACAGTTTGCAGATCATGATTTAGGAACTACTTTAATCTCACTAGTTTTTCTTTAAAAAAAAAAAAAAGTTTCTTGGTTGGCCATTATTAATGTTTAATGCAGTTTAATGTTGGTTTCCCCTACAAGATAAATTACTGTAGAGAGAATATACTCTGAGTGAACTTATTTCTTAATTTCCCCCCCCCAAAAATGTTTATTTGGTGATAGAAAAGGATAATGAACATCCCTGTTCATTACAGCACAAAGTTGGTTCAGTTCTTGGGCAAGTTATTTCAGTAGGAGGCAGCTGTACACAGAAAATTTAAAGATAACTTTTATTTTTATGTTCAGCTTTTTATATGGAAATTAGACCCAAAATAAATGCAAACCCCATCACTGACTAACTAGCACATTAGTCTGACATGCTCATATCATTAAACCCATTCATTAAATAAACAGAATAGTTGTTCTAGTATGACTTCCCCAGAATTTGAAAACTTATCAACTGAACAACTTAAATTTGCACTTTTGCAACATGTCAAGCTTAAATCTTAGAATAACCAGGAAAAAAAAATAAATTTCAGCAAAATAAAGATATCTTAAGTCCAACCACTGCTCTTATGTGCTAATTCCTGCCAGAGTAGAATAAAACCTTGGCAATCTACAGGAGAATTAGAGAAACATTGAACTGCTTTTAAAAGAGAAAAATATTGCTTAAAAATAATTTCAGTTTTGAAATTAAAAAGCAGCAAGAGCTGCTTTTATCTACAGAGAAAATTCTATATTCTGGTAATATTTTAACTTTGAAAAGCATCTTCCAGTTCTTAAATTTAACTTTATTATTCCAGCAATGCAAAGTGAAAGCAGCATAAGGAGGATGAGTATTAAGTCTTGAGAAGTGATAAGCAGAGTGGCTTGAACTGAAAGCCAAAACAGGGGTGTTTCTATCAGAGCCCTAAGAGATCCAAGTGCATGTTCAACAGGTATCATCTATTCTACTCCCTAATTTTTTCCTTCACATCCCATTTTCTTAGCATAGTAAGAAATCTTCACCTCATTAAAGGTAAAGATTTACCTTTCTAAAGCTGCTCTAAGGTGTAAGAAAATGACATTTTGGTCTCTTGACACACAGCACTGAACTAAATCAGGCTGAGGAACCAAGGCAGAGCTGGGGAGAAATAACTCCACCTGTTTCAAACTTGCCTTTCAGAAACTGTTTCCTCAGCTGCAGATTTTGAGTAATATTTTGGGGTTTAAGAGAGATACTGCTCTCCTGGAATCCCTCAGGATCTGACTTAGACACTGGTGCCCTTCTGGGCAGCAGGAACTGCAAGGGCCCAACCTGAACAAGTGGTTGGTTTGCTCTCTGTGCTTTTGGAGTTTCTAAATCTTCCAAAATCACCTGCAGCCAACATCCACAGAAACAAGTGAAACAAAGAATTCAGATCTCACACACATCCATTCACCCCCTGATCACCACGAGCTTCTTCCACACCACCACGGGTCAAACGAGTTGGGAGCTGTCCTCTCTAACATGGAATTAAAATTTAAAACCAACTCTCCCCAGCCAGCCCCCTAAAAGCTTCCTCCCCACCTTGTTTTTCTAAATTACTAATACTGACTGTGACAACAAGACAGCAGTGTGATCTCTGTGCATGTGCTGGGAGTAGAACACAAACCCAAACACCCACCCAGAACCCTCCTACCAGAATAACCAACAAAACTCAGTGGTTTCTTCCCACAATACCTGACTGGAACTGGCCTTTTCGAGTCTGTCAACCATTATTTCGAACTGCAGTGGCTTGATTTCCATCTTCCTGTTCAGCCTGTTCAGTAGGGTCTCATCCTCGGAGTCCATATCGTAATCTGGCTGCTCATTGTCCAGATTAAAGGCTGAAATCAAAATACACACGGCAAGAATTGAAATGTTTGGGAAATCACACGCTCTGGAGATACAGAAATGTACAACAAAAGTGACTGATAAAATTCCAGGTTTGCACATCTCTGCCAGAACACTCCTTTCTTTAGGCTAAAAAGTTTGCCCATGTAACAAAGAGCACTTAGAAGTTGTCTCTGACTTCCAACATGAAGAGAATCCAAGGAGTTTCATTTTTAATGGTTTGAAGGGGTGCCAGGAAAAAACTTTAGTTTGAAAAATTACCAGAGGCAGAGAAACTTTAATATATCTTTGCAAAACAAAAGCAAAGATGCTCCTTAATGTTGTTATAATACAACTCCTTCAGAATAAGATTATTCCAGACTTGATAAAAGCATTTACACTGAAGTTCCAGTATCATTTCAGCTGCCCATTTTTGAGTTGTTCAGCAAACCCAGAGCCTCAAAATATTTAACAGACTGAAGTCAGCTCTAGATGTAGGGTCTGAGTATTCCCCCACTCTCCAAATATTGTTCCAACTTTTCAGCAAAACTCATCTCTTTATTACAAACTGTGCTCATGATTTTCCATATTGGACAACACTCCTGGTCCTACTAAAAACAGAAGGAAGTTACCATTCACATAACACAGCAGAAATGAAATTTTACAATAAATACAAACAAAGTGCATATGACAGTTAAGAATTCTTAATAGGAAACATTAACTGCACCTAATAAAACCTTGAGGAGGTGACACACCAGCTCCAACCCTCCCAATAATTCAATCAGCACGTTACAGTATCAACAACAGGGAGTGTTTGTTGAAATATATTCTATTCTTATTAGACAAACAGCACTATCTTATCTTTATGCTTTGAACTCGTGGCTACACCAAAGTGCTGACTTCATAAAACCTCTGCTACTGAGCTGAACCTTAAAACAAAAACCTGGAAGACCAGGAGCAAAAGAAAACTGCTAAAAAACATCTTTAAAGCAAATGACAGCATTTTCTTTCCCAGAGTCAGGTGCTAAGCAGCATATTCTTCCCACACCTCAGCCCAGCCCAAGACCACCCTCTCTGTAACACAGTGCAATAAATGAGCTAAACCAGTATTTATCTGTTTGGTTGTGCATGGAAACTCAGCCAGATGCAGACAAAAAGCAGCTCCTCACCATCTTCAGCTCAACCTGGTACCTCAGAGGAGACACTGCCCAACTGTACCAACCCTGACATCACTTGGTCAGAGTGTTCTCTGGTTTAACACACACTTTAAGAGTTTATCTGAGAATAATTTAATAATAACGGGCTGTAACCATGAATTAAGTAGAATTATTAATATTATTAATTCAATAATACAAGTTGCATGGCAAGTTTATTTAAGACACGGTCACTGGGCACGTGACCCACAGCTCTCCAACAATTAACTGGATATTAGACTTAAACTGCAGCTCAGAACATCAGATCCTGCCTCTCCAGTGGCAGGAATCAAAAACTTGGAGAGAAAGCTGACCCAGATTTTTTTTTTTAATTGTTAGTTCTGTAAAACAGCACTAAACACATCAGCAGGCAGGATTATGTACTTGAGAGAAGAGGGATTGTTATGGTACCTGGGTGACTGCCACACCACCCTGCTCAGGGAGCTCAACAGCCAAATAGCGCTGAGGTGCCTGCCAAAAATCAGTGCTGGGCTCAACAAAACCAGTTTTTAGGGATCATCTTCAGCCCCTGGGAGCTTTGCTCCAGGCTCTGCTGTGGGGTCCTTTTTAAATGTGGACTGAGGACATGACTCCACCTGTTACTGGAATTGCAAAGCTCCTCAGAGCCCTCCCAGGCAAGTCCAGCCTTGGCAGCTCACACTTCTCCTGGGGAATGATGGTTGGTACCAACTTCCACTCTCCTACAGTTTGTAATTCCACAACCTCTTAGAACATTAACTGCCACTTTCACCAGGAAGAAAACTGCAGAAGCTTCTGCTGCCCCCAAACCATCCTACAAAACTCCTACAGCCCTCATGTGCACTGGGAAATCACATCCAAACAACTCTGCTCGAGGGAAGCGGCCAGAATTCTATAGACCCATTATTAAAATAATTCCCATTATTTTAGGAGAGCTCTCCTAGAACACAGTAGGTATCTCTACTCCAAAAATCAGGTGTTTTATTCTCAGAGATGATGTGAGAAAGCACAGAAACCCACTAAAGTCCAGAAAAGGCACTGCTTGTTTGCCCTCAGACAGATGTTGGTCTTGCACCAGAAAGATGTCAACCCAACAGCAATTCCACAGTAGATAATTCAATAATCCCCTGTGTGCAAAAAGTTTCAAATGAATTTTTCTAAGCCAGAGGATCAGTGAGCAGGAGGATCCCTGTGGCAGAGAGGATGTGATGCTGCTCACCCATAAACTGTGAGCAGTCCCAGTGAACTCGCCCTCATTCCCACAATGGGAAAAGAAAAGTCACTGAGAGGTCTTGAACCATCCATTTTCCTGAACCACCCTCCTGAACAAAATCAGACCAGGCTCAGGAGAGAGGCAACCAGGAGACACTAAGACCAGCTAAAAGAACAGGAAAAGCCCAACTATTCCATCAACAAGCACCTTAAAAGACCAACCACCCCCAGGAACACATTTATGAGCATGAGTGGTGGGAAGGTGAGACCTCCATCTCCGAGAGGGAAGGCAGGTTCCTGCACTGCCAGCACCTCCAGGGACACCATGTGCACCTCAGCTGGAAGCAGGAAGGTCCCTCCCTCTCTCTGCTCAGCATTTTGACAAATAATCAAGAGGACAAGATAAAAGGCATCCAACATGTACTTGCCAGGATCACCACACATCAAATAAATCCAGTCTCATTTCCAGAAACAAAACCCCCCCTCCTTACTGTGAGAACAGCAGTAGCCCTTGTCACACAGCCCACTTTTCCAGCCTTGTAGCAATGCTTTCCTGTTGGCAGCAATGTTCTCTTGCTGTTTGTCACGACCTGTAGCTATCAGTGTGATTCCCTTTCAAAGAGAGGGGGGTTACAGGGAGCCTGCAGGCTCATGGCACTGAAGGGATGGAAGCAGTACCTGATCCCACCTGTTCCTGTGCACAGGATGGGCACAAAGTCTCAGCAGCCTCTGGAGGTGTCAGACCCTCAGGAAATGCACGGCTCCCACTCCTCCTCTGGAGTTAATCAACCCCAAGCTGGCTTGTCACAGCTCTGGACACCCATGGAAGTGTCCTCCTTCCCTGGAGTTCATCTACCACTGCTCCTCAAAACACACTTCCAGTGACAACCTTAATCATGTTTTCTTCTTTCCCCAAGCACTGAGTGACCTGCAACTGTTCCAGGAAAAGCCATTTTTCACCCTGGAGCTGTGGCTGCTCACTGGCTTCAAAAGCCATCACAAGACTCGGGTGGTTTATGGGATCATCCATCACCCCCGTGTTCCTGCCTGTGCCATGGGAACAGCTGGAGCTGCAAGACCTGGTGAAGGACCAGCCCCTGTTCCAGGTGAGCTGCTCCTGGCAGTCCCACAACCAGTCTGCCAGTTTAAAGACAACCCCTGCTAACTCCTGGGAGATTCCCGTGGCTGACTGATGAATCCAGCCTTTCTCATCCAAAACATCTGCATTTCTCCACACTCCACGTTTCTACAAGGCACAGAGCTTCCTCTAGGAATTCCTGGAGCTTCTTCCAGGGACAGAGTTCCCTCTAGGAATGCCCAGGATGTGCTGGTTTGCTGACTGTTGTTGCAAACCCAACCTCCCAGTTCCCACCCTCTGCCCCTCCAGCCACTCCTGACAGCAGGACCTGCCACAGGGACTTGCTTTTGTTTACTGGAGCTCCCTTAGGAGCTGAGTTTATACCAACTTACACAAATGCAATTTGTTTTCCAGTTAAGTTACACTGAATTGGGTTTAGCTCAACTAAATGAACTAATTTCATTTAGCTAACTAAATTAAGGCTGTGGTTCCACACTCATTTGAAGCTGCCACAGGCACGAGTTACCACTGGAAGAAGCAGTTTCCTTATTCCCTCCCCAGCAAACCACGTTCCTTCCACCCTGCCTGTGCCAACACCAGCAATGATGCCCTGGAAACTGATAAATACAGAGGTTCACCTCACAAAAAAATACTTTCTTACACCCCCTTAGCTGTAATTCCAGCAAGGTACAAGTGTTCTAACTTACCCTACATGTCAATAACTTACAATCCATCTCCATGTTACTGCACTAACAAACATTCTGGGAAAATTATTAAGCATGCTGGAATAATTAGAATAGTTCAAAGGTTTCTGCTTTACATTCAGCTCAACTGAGCTGAGCTACTGAGGCCAACCAGGCTTAATCACAAATCACAAATCCCAGGCTTTACAAAGAAATTGGTTTTTCTCTGCTTTGAACCACCGATCTAAATAAAAGAATGCAAAAAAATATTCAAATCTTGGGCTACCAGATGAACAGCAAAACTTAACTTGCCAGAAATAACCACCAGTAGGGATGGATTAGAGTATGTGGCCTCTTGGCATTTGACATCAGTTTATGTAATTCCCCTGGCCAAAGTGGGTATTGTGGCTTTTTGTGCTTTTAGCATTAAAGCAGAATTTCTAAGCAGTTTATGGAGCCTAAAGCTGCCTTGTATCTCACCTACTCCAACCAGCATCTGTGAGAAAAATTATCTTGGAGCAGTCTCTGATATTTATCTTCAGCTCAAATACCTCCTGTAATTCTGTCCAGAAAGACTGTGAGTCTCAACAAGACAAAGAACATTTTGGTGTAATACATTTAACACTTTTAGACATGTTTATTAACAGTATTCACAGTGTTTCTGGCAATGTGCAACAAAGAACAGAATAAAACACAGTCCTCAATCAGCAGCTTCATGCAGTTAATTCACCCTGCCTTTCTTGCAGGTTTGCTTCTCCTGTTAAAGGAGAGAAATAATTAATTGCCTTTACCTCATTTCTCACATCACCACTGTGGTCTCTACTGTATCACAGAGGACCCTGAGCACGTTATTTCCAAAAATCTCCTATTTTGTAAATACATGGAATAAATTGGACACTTCACTGTGTTGGTGGGAAATGATGCAAGGATGCAATAATTGAATCCAAAGTTTTGCTACAAAGATAACTCCTGGGAGGAGTCCAAGGCACAAAACAACCTCCTAAACCACATGCTGCAAAGTACAAACATGGTTTGTGTGCCAAGGAACAAATTAACTATGAGAGTGTGTCACTTGTCAGCAGAACATCAACCAAAAAAGTGTTACATTAATCCAGCCACCACAAGTTTACATTAATTAGATCTTTTAAGACACAGCAAGCTAAACTCATACAGAATGATACTTGGTTTCAGCTGTAAAATAAGCTCAGAGTTTCCTGCTTAAAGGTAATTCTTCACTTTTATCCAACCTCAGGGAAAAATAACTGTCCCCCCCAGCCCAGAACAGATCCAAGCTATAGGGAACAGCTTCAACTCCAGAGCTGGCACAGCTGCCCTGACCTGCAGGAACTCTGTGAGGAGCAGCAGAATGAAGGGTGGTTTCATTATAAAAACTCTTCTGTTTTATTCATCTCCATTTATATAGAACTTTGGAGCTGACAGGAATTCCAGACTCGAGCAAAACAACCTCTCTTCCACTCCCTGCATCAGTGTAAGCACTTAGGAGGCAGCCAGGCTGGTCCAGCTATTCCTTCTCAGGATTAGGAAGGAAAACAACACAAGAAAAAAGGCTGGATCAACACTCCTGGAAACCCAACAGACAGGATAAGGCTGTACATGGACACACAGTATCAGCACAGAGCCCAAAACAAACACAGCAGGAAAACCCTCACATTCACCTGAAACCCTTCCAGAACTTGAGAAGATACCGGAATTTACATCCACAAATCCCCCTGGGATTTGTGAGTTCTTAATTTTACAGCAACTTTGTGCTGGGCCTGCCTGAAGGTTCCTGGAGTTAAATGAAGGGGGACAGGCAGACACAACAAGGCCAGTGTTTGGTAACTTACGCTGGATGTGAATGAACTGCTTTGGTTGTTTGAACTCTCCTTTGTACAGCCGGTTGTAGTAGTTGACATTGCTCTCGGCCTCGGGGACTGGGATAACCATGCTCTCCTTCTTTTCTCTGAAGACCTGCTGTGCTGAGATAGCCCGTTGCAAATGATGTTCCTGCAGAGGAAAACACAAGGGTTTGTTTATTTAGGTACCAGGGGGGTGAAGTCCATACAAAGATAGTCGTCCTTCCTCCTACGGGACACCCAGATCACGGAGCTGAGGCTTTGCTGGATTTTACAGGACAGCAGCATCTCCCAGGGCTTCTCCCCATCATTTAGCATTCCCTGGGGTTCCTGACTGATGGGACTCTGAGGTGCAATGAGTGCAGGAGCAGAATTGCAAATGGATAAAGAGAACCCTTTGTTCAGACAACCCCTTCCACCAGGCTGGGAAAAAGGCATTCAAACGACACAGCGGTAGAAAATTAGGGCTGGTAAAAGCCAAACCCACCCAAACCTCTCAGAAAGAGAACATATGCAAGATCAGGCCTTTAAAGGATTATAAAGTCAAAAGAATAGCAAATTTCATCATTCCTGTCTGCCCAGCAATCCTTACTGGCCTGTTTTCTTTAACAGTTCTCACAGAATAACACCTTTAAAGCAGGGACTCCCTGAACAGGTATCACCTCATTTTATTCTCATGGGACAGAAATCACAAAGTTCCACAGAATCACTTGAAGTCAAATCAAGATCACAATAAATGTAGTGTTCCACAAAGATTTTTTTCACACATAATTTTATCAGTTAACTCGGAGAAACCCATCTACTGCTGCAAGTCAGAGCCAACCTGTAACTCCTCTCCTAAAGAGCTTTTCATGAATATTCATGTTAAACTTCAAACCATTACAAAAGCACCCCGTGCCAAGACTCCAAAAGGCTTTTGTGTGTATAGGAAAGAGGAAGAGTGGAATTCCTCACAGGACAAGACCTTAAATCCACACAGCCCTTTGGAAAAGTTAAGCACCAAGTTTTCCACGTGTGTAAATCAAATATAAACCAAAGCAAACTGCAGAGTCCCAGCACATGAACTACCAGTGGAAGGAGGAGCCTGACAGGAGAATGAGACTTTCACTGTTCCTCCCCAAAATTTGAGGAGAGGGAGGATGGCACAGCAGAACATCAACTTGAAATAGAAGCTCAGCCCTGTGCAACTTTACCCTGCCTATTCCAGGGGCTGCGGGTTATCCTCTAGCCATTCCCACCCCTAAGTGCTGGGAAAAAACAAAACAAAACAAAACAAAAAAAGGGGGGAAAAAAAGGGTTTGCCAGTCTATATCCTGCTCTGGCACAATTTAACACTCCAAGAGGCCAGGGCTGACAGCACACTCCAGTGCAGCCTGGCACCCACGGCAGTCTGGCACCCAGGCACTGTGCTACACACTTGGGAAACTCTCCCCAAACCAGGATTTCTTCCCCTGTAATTCCACAGAACTGTACTTATAAAAAGGGTAGTGAAGGGAAACAGACCTTTGAAAATATGTACGTGATATTTAATAAAGCATCCCCTCTTAAATATTAAGATTTGCAGAAACCCAAATAATGTGATTTCTGCAGAGTTGGAACATAACAATCAGCGAGTGGAAGAGCAGCTTCGGGAATCTCCTGCAGCAGATGAGGCAACACGAAATCAATCCATCAGGCTCCCAAGGGAATGCTGTTAGAATTAAGACAAGCATGCAATCCAAGAGCTGCTGTGATCTGCTGGAGTTACTACACACCGAGTAAATCTGTCACTCCACCACTACAGTGTGTCTTGGAGAGCTTTGCAGTGCTGAGTAATTCAGCTCAAGAACATTTGTTTCATTACTGGGCTGCTTTCAGCTGATGTCCCCAGAGCTGCCTTTCAACAGTCAACACCACAGAGCTGCTGTTTTCCATGTCCATGTCCTGAAAACTTCCAGTTTCCCCAGTAACCTGTTCCCACGATGTACTAACTCCACTTTGCCAGAAGCACCACGGGCAGTTCCCTCTCCCTCTCCTTCACAACCAGAGCTTTCAGCCACTCTGGCAACACACTGACAGATTTAGGGTTCCTCAATAACTCTGAGCAGTTTGGGGACAGCAGAGTAAGAGGGAAGAGCGTTATAAAATAAGGTAAATAAGGTTCAACTTTCAGAAAAAAGCAGTGAAAGACACAGAAACCAAAACTCAAAACACCTTCTGGCTCCACAGCCCGATGAGTAATTCAGATTTTCTCAGTTGTTGTAGCACTGTAGTAAGAACACAAAGAGCTCCCAAGGCAAATGTGACAATAGGTGTTAGTACTGGTTTACTATAAAAAGCTTTCAAGCATAACACAGCTTTCAAACAGAAATTCCAGCTTTCAGCAGTGCTGCTGTCACTGCTCAAACAGCACAGCTCCAGAAGAGACAGATAAACTATGTAGATTTTAAAATTTGAGGAGAACCCTCAAATCTTTGTGCTGAACGTGAAGTTAAAGAAAATATAAAATTTAACTCCTGAAACAATTCTGTTTAAACCCAGAAGATTTTTATATGGCTTTATTAACACGACAAAATGTTTTCACAGACAGATCTATTCCCTGCTATACCAATACACCTTTTGGTCCAGTTTTCATCTTTTCTCATGGTTTGGAAATACAAATCATATTTTAAACTTGTACTCTGTTCTGCAGTAGGGCAGCTCCAGAGGTCTCACACGAAATAAAGAAGCTTTAGAGGAACCAGTGCTGACAGCAAACAGAATGTGCTGCCATGGGGATAAAAAGGAGCACCTGTCAAAGAGTTATTGCCCACTAATTCCTTGAAAAGCACATCCAGACCTTTCTCATCAGTTTGACCAAAAGATTCCAAACAAACACAGCTCAGACTGGACTATTTCTTCAACAACAGCATTAGAAATATCTAAATGTTTAGTGTAGGTAATGCTGCTGCTTTAGCATATTTATATATTAAACCAGAGCGTTCTCCAAGGGAAAAGCTCCATCCCAAAGCTCTCTCCCAACACTTTGGGCACAGCTCCCTCCCTGTACAACACCCACCCTGAGAGCCCTTCCCAGCAAATCCCTCCGTGCCAGCCTGTTTTCCTTGGGGCAGCCAGGCTGTCCTGCCTGCAGGGATCATTCCCTGTGGAGAGGCAGCAGAGCAGCTGCTCCCAGCAGGTTCACACTCCACCTCCCAGCTCGGGCAGCAGAGACCTGACAGACTCAGCACAGGGCTGGCAGGGAGGCACTCCAGCTTCAGCCCAGAATAGCCACAGCTCTGGGATGCTGCAATCCTTGCTTCCAGTTTTCTTCAGAGGGAGAACAACAACAACAACAAATCCTACAACACTGGTACCTAAAAATACTCAGCTTTTAGAACCAGACGTTTAGAACCAGGCTTAAAATCCAACTCAGAGTGAGGTACCTTCCCTGCCATGTCCTTTCATCCCTGAACACCACAGAGATTTCATGCTCTTCCTGAACTTTCTCTCTGGGAGTTTCTTCACTAGAACAAAAAGTTCAGCAACAGTAATAAATCAAAAGATCCTAAATATTATTTTTGTTAAGCTTTAAGGGAGACAGTGATCAACACTGAATGTTATTTTTACCCATTAGAACTGTATTTACCAATATAACAGAATCCCAGATGGTTTGGGTTGGAAGGGACCCTGAAGATCATCTCATTCCAAACCCACTAGAAATGCTTCCTTTTATTCCACTGCTACTCCAGAGCACTTGGATCCTGTGGACCAGTTTGGTTTTTCCTTAATCTTTAAGTTCCCTGTGGCCACCCCCACGTTCTCTCTTAGAAACAGAGATCATGGTGCTTCAAATAACTGTGCCAGATTTTGGGATGAGCCTGGCTGGAGATGCCCAGGGCTGAGCACCATCCTCACACTGCAAAGCTGATCTGCCTTGATCATCCAACTCCAATGAGCAATTCCATATTGGATCCAGATCCCTAGGAGACAAACCTTTAGGATTAAATGGACCTGTTCCCTTCTTCATTCCATTAAACCACACCATGCAAGGGATGCTACAACTCCTTAGAAAGTTATTTCACCACCTTCACTTGGCTTTAACTCCATGCAAGCACAGTGGAAAAGTGAATTTATCAACAGCTTTGCCTACCCAAAATAAGCCATTTCTAGGCCAAGTCAGCCTTCCAACACACCTGCATCAAGACCAGGATCAAAGCAAAGCAAAATGTACTAAAGACTATTTGCTTAACATCGTATTCAAATTAGGAAATATAAATCCTCTGACATTTTTATATTTAATGCAGAGATCCAGAGACAAAAAGCAGAGTATTTGGGTTGGAAATGTGCAGACTCATCTTGCAGAGCTCTCAGGCACGGCGAGTAACACCTCCTGACAACACTTTCGGAGGGAAGTGTCAGGAAGCTCCAAAGCTAATTTGGTCAGAAGCCTCTCCCTCCCTCTGGAAGCCTCAGCCCCATCTATTCCCTCTCTGCACACACACTATTTTATATAAAAGATATTCAAGAGAAAAAGTGTCAACTCAAGCAGCAATTTTTGCTTTCTTCTGCAGTTAACCCCTCCAATCCCACACAATCCTACAGCCCTGTTTTCCTTTCTTTCCCCTCCCTCTGCCCTGAGATGGAAAACAGTCAATGGAAATAAGGACACATATTTAGAGCAGGAAACCTCTGCTTCCTGTGGTCTGGGCACCACGAAAATTTCTACCCCTGAGGGCTGAAAATAAATTTCCAGTTTATTTTGAAACACAAGTATTTCAGTGATTGGCAAAGTTGATAATAGATATTCTCCTGCTGATCCAATGGAGAATTAATCTAGTCAGGAATCAGAGCTGTCTCCTCTTGCACAGGGCGTCCCCTTAAAAGGCTGTGTTAGTTATCAATTAATTCAGGGCACTGGGCAAACCATAAAAATCCATATATTGAGCTGCAACCAGTGCACCCAAACCATTTATAGGACAAACTCCTCTCAGCTTCCCTGAGGAGCTTCCAACACCCAGGGGAAGGAAGCTGAAGAAAACCCACAAGAAGCACAAGGCTCACAAGTGGAAAGTGTTCATAAAATAACTTTTGGCTGTATCAGGTTTTTCCACCATGATAAAAGAAGAAAAACATAATCACAAGAACCACCTGACACACTCTTGCCTTCCAGAGTGGTGAATTCTGACTCTAGGCCAAAAAATGGACTAAGGGGGGGATGCTGTTACTGACTCAGTGAGGGCAGGCAGGGAAAAGTGAATCAAATTGTCCCACTCCATCCTAAAAATTCCCACAGGTCCCTGGAATGGGTGAGATTGGTATTATTTAGCTACTCTAAAGTACTTTTATTATTTCAGAAGTGAGTGAACTAATATGTCAACAGAAAAAAAATCAACAAAGTAAGGGGGAATGGTTTTAAACTGAAAGACAGAAGGTCTGGACTAGGTATTGGGAAGGAATTCTTCCCTGGGAGGTCCTGGCCCAGGCTGGGCAGAGAAGCTGTGGCTGCCCCTGGATCCCTGGAAGTGTCCAAGGTCAGGTTGGAGCAACCTGGGCTAGTGGAAGGTGTCCCTGCCCATGGCAAGGGTGGGACTGGATGGGCTTTAAGGACCCTTCCAAGCCAAACCATTCCACAATTCAACGACTTTTCCATCACTTTCTTCCCTTTCCCAGTTATTAACCAACTGCAACTCCCCAAAGCAATGCCAGTGCAATGGCAAACCAAAGCCAAGCCATTCTGGGCCTACTTTACATACCAATGACCTGATTACAGACCCATCACCTCGCTGTTATCTCAGGGTTTGAGCTGCTGGAGGCTCAAACAGCCCGGGCTGAGCTCAGTGCCCAGATAAGACAGGTCTGCATAGGAGATGTGTATCTAAATGAGTTAAAATCCACTCTGGACCCAAACAATTCCCAGGAATGCCTTCCTTTCCCCTCTGGCAGTCAGCCTAAAGCCATTTAAGCACTTTAAAGTAATCTGGGAAATAAGAGTGGAAATTAGAGGCACCGGTGAAGGTACAGGGGGAGTGAGATGAGCACAGATCACAACCATTTATTTCCTTTAGTCACCCCTGTAGCACCAAACCAAAACCAAATCCCCTGCATAACTTTAATTCACAAAAAGGAAACAATGCCATTTCAATCACCCCACAAAACAACTGTGAGACATCCCAAATACCACCCTGAGTGGGACAGCAGTAATGTATGAGAAGATGAGCAATCTCTGAGCCCTATAAATAATGATTTTTCACTACTGATGAACATATTGAAACAAAACTGTTGCTGTCTATGAACTGTCAAAACCTCACACCAACCAGAACACTGTATTTTAAAGCTACATTTAATTGCACGAGTTCCCAGTCAACAAAAACATGAATATAAACTAATCGTTAAAAATAAAATTGTTGTAACAACAAACAAAACTCAATTATTAAAGAAATCCTTTTGGAAAAGCTGCTTCTGGTAGTTTATGAGCAATGTATGTTTACTGAGAAGTGAGATCTGGCTTTCCCCTGTATTAAACACAATCTCAGACACAGACTCTGAATTCAGTTTATTCCTGGCTCCACACATCCAAACCTCCATGTGACTGTGAGTCACAAAACTCCCTGGAGACGAGGGAGGAAGAATCACCAGGAGGGAAAACTGGAAAGTGTCCAGCAGGAGCTGGGACAGGTGATTAGGGTACCTCTCCCTCGCTGCATTTAACCCTGGATTACGTGGAACATTTTCCTTCCAGGAGCAACATCCAAAGTTCTTATGATTTAAGGCACACACACACCAACAGCAGGGAATTTGTATTTTAGGGTTTTTAAATAAATGGTGTTTCATCACTGAAGTGATGAAACCTGGAGGGCTGAAGATCTGACAAATCACACAGAAATCCACTCCATTATAATTTAAAAAAAAAAAAATATACCAGATTGGCTCTAAAGTTTGGACAACTTAGGAAAAGGTTACAAAAATTAAAACACATAGAGAGAAATTAAAATTATTAAAAATCAGCTACAAAATTCCATTTTAAATTAAACACCTTTAACTGAAAAAAAAATATATATATTATTACTTTCTCAACCAGTGTCTCTGTCCCTTATCCAGTCACCGGATCCCAGTGAAACTCCCAGTGTTTTGTTTATATCCAAGGAATCACAATTACCAGGATGCTTCAAAGCAGGCACAGTTTTTGTTATGCAACTCCCACCGGCCAAAGATACCCAAAGTGTGAGGTGCAGCCAGAAAAGCGGCACAACAAATCAGAAATTCCAATGTAAACACGAGAAAAGAGCCGGGGAGAAGGGGGAGGAAGCGTTTCTGCATCAACTGCTTTGGGCGTCCCGGGGGGATGGGATGAGACAGGAATTTACTGATATGGAAAACTGAGGGGAAAATGGCATTTAATGAACTGGGAACAGCCCTACAAGTCAAGCTGAGCACATCTTCACCAGGAGGTGACAGAAAAATACACCTTACAGACAACGCTGGGAGTGCTGAGCATCCCAACTTGAGACCAGAGGATTAATTAGGCTTTTATGGGTGGAAATGTATTAATCACAATCAGATTTGCACCAAAGTCAATTAGGGAAAATTAGAACACAGGTTTGGGTGTTTTTTTTTTTCAGATTCCTTATATTTAGAGCATTTCTTTTGTGAACATGGCCAGTATTTCAACCCAACACCTTCAGTGTAATAATAACTACATAGTGATTATTTATACAAACAAGTAGGAATTTGCAAACTGGATGAAAAAATCAAATCTTTTAAGTAGTATATTCCCAAATACTTTATTTTGTTGAACTGATGAAATTAAATGTAAAATTATGACACTCTATACTGATGTTACTTTCAGTTTCATAACATTATTTTCTTTATTTCTTACACCTTTCCATATTCTGGTCCAGTTCTTCTCTACTTGTTAAAGAAATTTCAGTTCTACAACTGATCTTCACCACCAGTGGCTTTTAAGACACCCAAGGCTTATGTAAATATTAAAAGTGTTATTTGTCTTTTTCTGTTAGAATGATAAATATATTAAGGTACGTAACTGTTCACAAGTATAAACAAAGTTTATTAACCTTGCTGGCAAAATAAATTACAAATAACCTTTTGAACGTCCAGCACCAGCCAAAATGATCTTTCTTAGGAAAAATAATTAAAACCAGAGGTTACTGTAAAAGTAGATTTAACGTCTGTTGATGTTAATTATTCAAACATTTCACCTGATTTCAGTCAAAACAGAAATCGTACCAATTTCTGCTGCTCAGTTTGGCCAAGCAGGAGAAACATCCAAGGGAACCCGAGGTATTTCTTCTTTAATTCCAATTTAATTCCGAGGAAAAGGAACAACTGCTCCCTGCGTTTGAGGTGTCCCAGAGCTGAGCCAAACAGGGCAGAGTGGCAGATCCCAAAGTGCTCCCCTAAGCTTTTGTCGTGGAATGACACCTCATCCCAGGAAACCTACCTACAAGGGAAAGTTCCTGCATAACGACTCGAGGTGTGACTCAATTAATTAACGGCGGGCACATCCCATTGTGCTCCTGCAGGGACTCGGAGGAGTCGGGACAGATCTCCCAGCCCGACTGACCCCGAGCAGCCTCTGACCCGCAGCAAAAATGCCCCTTTATCTAAATTAGGACTGTGGTGTTAAGATAGGGCTGAACCCATCTAACCTCGGGATGACACCGAAGCTTTCTAACCATTCCCACGCGCTCCTGGGGAAAGCAGGGGATGATCCTCTGCCCCACAACGGGCTTTCACCCCCCACTTTATGGTTCAGACCCCAAAACGCAGAATGCCCCTGCTGCTGCAACTCAAAAACACCTCGGAGATCAGTGACATTTGTCCCGGGCTAAGCCGCCGCTCCCGAGCAGTTGTTGCAGGTTTGCTGATAGGTGTTAATGTGATAAGCCCTAATAAACTGCTCGGGAGATGGGAGGTTTAAGAAGCAAATCTTTGCACCGTTTAACTTCAGCCACAACAAATTAAAGCCAAAGCTCCTCGGTTTAACAGCTCGGCGGTGCTCGGTGTTAATCCCGATACACCGTTATCCCAAAGGATGTTAAAGTACCAGCCCCGGACTGGGAGGAAGTTTGGGTTTGCCACAAAAAATACGCTGCGGGTGAAAGCACCGAGGATTGGAGCTGAAAACTGAAATAACGTGTCGAAATGTGCACTTGGAGAGGACCATCGCTGCACAGCACAATGGGTCTCAAAGGGAGAGAGGAAAATACAGGACCTGAAGGCAGGGAAAGGGATCTCAAATAAAACTGAAGCTCAGAATTCCGTGAGCAGAGGTCACAACCCTCTCCCTACTGCCAAATGCACTCCAGTAATCCCAGCAGCCTCCAAACACACCCAGAGTGAATAAATAAATATAGGGGCTGAACCCAAACTGAGAAACAACTTAACCTGGAAACTGCACTTCCCCAATACATAAGCCAGTTGATTCTAATAAAAAAAAAATTCCTCTCCTGCTGTCTCGATTTCACCTGGTTTTGCATGGAAATAAATCTTTTGAGTTTCTTACTTAGATTTCCGTGAAGTCTTTCTGAGGGATTTCTGTTTTACAGAACATTTGCATGGGTTTGAAGCAGAGTTGTCCTCTGCTGACCTCCTGTTTTACACCCCGGTGTCCGGGCTGCTGCTTTGTTCTTGTTGGTAAGCAACTGTGAGGGTTCAACCTTTCTTTTTAATATCAAATAAGCACTGCCATTATATTAATGATCTTGCGTGTGTGTGCACATATATTTCAAAGTCCTCCTGACTGAGCTTTCCTAGTTCACTGTATAAAAAGAAAATATTCATTATGGATTGTTTGACAAACAAGAAAACTATGCCTTGTGCAAAGCTAAAAGCTCCCTGCTTTGAAGGGATAACAAATATGCTGCTTCAGGAGCACCACCAGCTCCAGGATGCCTCAAAGCCAGAGGATGAACATTTTATTTTCCAGTGTTACAGCAGAAACTGAATGAACCAAGGGGTGGAGAGGGAACAAACCGAGGGGAAAGCAAGGAAAAAATGCAAGTTAACTGATTGCAGCCTGTCAAAATAATCAGAATTGAATGTTATATTTAACGGTCAGAGACAGATCATCCCGAGGTGATCACTAAGAAAGTCCCTTCTCACTGGAACTGTCAAAATTTTAGAAGCATCAAATCACATCCTTAACTTGCAACTCGGACACTTTCCCTCTCTAACTTAATGCCAAACTGTAAGTGAATGGATGTTCAAACACGGATTGGGAGGAAGGTTCAGACAGCTCTGCCCAGGCAATCCCGGGATCATCAATTCCCACCACGCTTTCAGCTTCTCCCAACCCGGGAAAATTCATTTCCCAGCGCCTTCAGCCTGGATTTGCCTCATTCCTAAACATCATTTTCCTCCCCACAACGTGCAACTCAGCAATCTCCAGTAATATGTACTCAAATAAAAAACACAGTGATGTGATAAGAAACAAAACCGGGGCTTATCTATACTGCAATTTCCACCCCCCTTCTCACCAAAACAATTCATTAGCATTAAGAAACACAACTCTTACTCATCAGAAAAACCAAGCCCAAGCTCACAAAAGGACATTTTCCTGCTTCTGTTTAACAGTGATCCCCGTCTCACCTGAGTTTAAAAACAAACCCACGCAACTTTCTTCCCCGGGTTTAATTTGGAGTAAATTATAAACACTGGTAATATAAACACGCCGCAGAAGAGAAACCTAATTCTTTCACAGCTGGAACCCCCGAGTGAGAGAAATGAGCTGCTCGTTTGTGAAACGCTGCAAGTGGATGTAAATCTCTCAGATGCTTGTATAGAAATAGTTCCAGAATATTCATCACGAATAAATGCATCGAAATCTGCACCTCTGTATAGGAAAAAAGATCAATCACAAAGTAATTAAATCACGTGCCTGTCCCAGCGAAACTTGGTTGTAAAGAACAGACAGGCATGTTGCTCTGAACCATCTGAAATCCTGCAAATGTGTAAATAATCATTATTTCCAGTGGAATAGAGCCCAGAAGGTGCTGTGTGACCCCAGAGCACAGTGTGTCATAAGACCTGTGTGATTCCACCCAGCAAGTGTAAAACAGCAGCTCCCCTGAGGGTTCAAACACCTTTCACGAGATGCACCCCAGCAAAAACCTGAGCTAGAAAAAGGCCCTGAGACACTCGAGCAACTGAGATGTCAGAAGTGAGGATGCAGAGACCCCTCCCCCCTGAAAAGTCCCTTTCAAAATACATCAAACTGATCACAGCAGTATTTGCTGTGAATTAAAACTGTTTAGCTATTTCTCCAATATTTAATTTACTGTCATCTACAACAGCCTTGCCTAGGAGGGCTTTATATATCACCCCCCCAAAAAAACTACATTAAAGAATTATCTCTGCAATGCTGGAAGAAGGGCAACCCCATGACTGAAACCATCACTCCATGGCAATAATCTGAATAATCTATGAATAGCAGAATTTATAATCTTGCCTGGCTGATGCATCAAGCACTATGCTTATACATTGCTTCCATCACTTCATTTCGGAACTATTACATAATATATCAAATAGAGCCACATGTCAGTGCAGAGGAAACAAACCTCACTCTCACAGAAAAGCAACTTTTTAGGACAGTGCTCCTTCGGTTTTACTGAAGTCTAAATCTGATCTCCTCAGTTATTTAAGCAGCCCACAAGCAGCTGGTTTGCCTGAACTCTTACAGCAATTTTCCACTGACAGGTTTAAAAGAAAACATGATTTATCAAAGTAACAATAAGACTTAAAAATTAGCGTTGATATTAAATGCAAACACAGCACTGCAAGGTAGACCTTCAAGACCGAGAAAACCAAATTCGTCTCCAATATTGCTTCATTAGTACCACAACGCTGTTCCTTTTAACTCCAATCCCAGATCCTAGCAGAGTTACTCCTTGGGAATTACTGGAAGCTTTGATCGCAGTGTATTAGACATAGTAAACAGGAAAAGAAAACAAAACTCCACGATGATAAAACAGATTGCTTTTAGTATCACCAGTCAGGTGAGTAAAACCAAGGAGGGAAGCACGGAGCCTCCTCTGACAGCTGCAACCTCGGAAAAGCCAATCCACAGGCACAGAGGTTTGGCTGAGGCGGAGACACGGATTCATTGAGGAAATTCGGGAGGGTGCCTTTACTATCGGCTCTGCCTGCAAGTACAGACACATCAGGCGACAGCCTCTGAGCTTATACAACCCCGAGGAGCACCAAATAAACCTCGTTCGGACAGAAAAGGTGTTCAGAGACCCAGCACGCTGGGAGGACACCGGAAAGCAAGCAAGCGTTTTCAAAGCTGTCCTGCCGCTCACCAAAAACCCCGGAAACTCACGTTTACCTAACTGCACAAAAGCTTTTCCCTCCCGTAACACTACGGGAAGAACACACATCACATATCGAACCCGAACACGCGCCGGCTGACTTAGAAATAACACTTGAAGGTCCAGCACTTCACGCGAAGGGTCCAGCTGACGCCTCTGACACGCCACGCACAGCGAGCGGCACAGAACATCGGTGTTAAATAACTCCGGGGGTGGCTACAAGTGCGGAGACACTGCCTCATGCAGGGAGCCAAAGCTGCCGTGTCCTCCAGCCCCACCATGTGCGGGGTGTGAGTGCCGGGCTGTCCATTCCAGCCCGACATGTGCACAGTGTGTGAGTGCCGGGCTGTCCCTGTCCCCTCCATCCCCAGACCAGTCACAGTGTGTGAGTGCCGGGCTGTCCCTGTCCCCTCCATCCCCTGACCGGTCACAGTGTGTGAGTGCCGGGCTGTCCCCTCCATCCCCTGACCAGTCACAGTGTGTGACTGTCGGGCTGCCCCTGTCCCCTCCATCCCCAGACCAGTCACAGTGTGTGAGTGCCGGGCTGTCCCTGTCCCCTCCATCCCCTGACCAGTCACAGTGTGTGAGTGCCGGGCTGTCCCCTCCATCCCCTGACCGGTCACAGTGTTTTTCCAAGCGCAGGGACTGACAGCCCAACACGCGGCGCGGCCGCCGGGCTCGGCTGGAGGACTGGGACACATCCCGCTGTCCCTCCGACAGGGATCCGCCGGCAGGGATCCGCTCGCTCCCCGTGCGGTGCCACAGCAGAGCACGCTGCTCCCAGCACTTCTACGCCGCCGCCGCCTCCTCCCCAGCCCGAGCGAGTTGACAGCCATTCACAACAGGATCGGCCGAGAGTAGTATCAGCGTTAGTCCACCACGCCACGAGCGCTCGGAGCTGCTCCGGCACCGGGAGCCGCTCCGACACCTCGACCCGCTCCGACACCCCGCATCCCAAGCGGCTCCGACAGCCCGAGCCCCTCCACCGCTCCGGCACCTCGGGCTGTTCCGACACTCGAGCACCCCGAGCCGGCACCTCCGGCACCCCGAGCCGCTGTGCCGCCCCGACACCCCGAAGTGACACCCCGAAGTGACAGACACCCCGAGCCGCCCCGGCACTCCACGCCCGCTCCAGCACCCCGAGCTGTCCCGGCACCTCAGCTCCCCGCTCCGGCACCCCGCTCTGCAGCTCCACCGCTCCGGCATCCCGAGCCGCTCCGGCACGACACCGCGCCGCCCCGGCATCCCGCGCCGGCCCGCAGCTCCGACGCCCGCAGTGCCGGCCGTGCCCCCGCGCCGTCCCGCCCGGCCGCTCTCCCGGCGGCGGCTCGCCCCGCTGCGGCGGCCGGGACGCGCACAGAAGATGGCGGCCGGCGGCGCGGGCCCCGCTCGCGGCGCGGAGCGCGGCCGAGGCTGCGCCGTTTGCGCAGCGCCCCGCGCGCGGCGCGGCGGGCCGGGCGTAGCGCGCTTGGTGAATACGGGCCGGCGGCGCCCGCGCGGGGGGTGCCTGTAAACAATGGTGCCCCCCCTGCGCCGCGCTCCCTTACCGATTCCTCCTCCTTCTCCATCCCCGTGGGCATCTGCGGCACGGCCCGGTTGATGGAGACGCAGTCGTTGAGGTCGGGCATGTCCTTGCCGCGGTAGATGGGCAGCGGTTTGGCGGCGTCTAGCGCCCGGGCGCGGAAGGAGAGTTTGCTCATTGTCTCCCCCTCACAATAACACCCCGGGGCCGGGCGGGCGGGGGGGGGGGGGCCTTCAGTGCGGCCTCGCCGCCGCCTCCCAGCCGCTCCCGCGCCGCGCCCGCGCCACCATGGAGGGTCCCGCCGCCCCGGCGCAGCTCCCGGCGGGGCCGCCCGTAGCTCGCCGCGCACGCCCCGCAGCCCTAGATCCGCGCCGGGCTCGCTCGGTCCGCTCCCTGCGCCATGGCAAACATGGCGGACATTAACCACGGCCGCCAGCCGTCCCGGCAGCCCGCGCGGCGGGAGCGGCGCTGCGCGCGCAGCCGAGGGCGGGAGGCTGAGGGAGCCTCGGGGAGCCTGAGGGGGGCGGCGGGACCGGGAGCGAGAGGAGAGCCGAGTGTCCGAACAGTGTCCCGAAACTGTCACCGCCGGGGCCCCACAGTGTCTCGGGAGTGCCACCGCTGGGGCTGCACAACGTCCGCACAGTATCCCCGCTGTCTCCCCACAGTGTCCCTGCCGTATCCCTACAGTGTCCCCACGGTGTCCCCACATCGTCCCCACTGTCTCCCCGCAATGTCCCCACAGTTTCTCCACTATGTCCACGCCGTGTCCCCACATCGTCCCCACAATATCCCCACAGTATCCCCTCTGCATCCCCATAGTGTCCCCACAGTGTCCCCGCTGTCTCCCCACACTGTCCCCAAAGCGTCCACACAATGTCCCTACAGTGTCCCTATAGCGTCCCTGCCGTGTCCCTGCAGTATCCTCTCCATGTCCCCACAGTGTCACCATAGTACCTCCCCAGTGTCCCCACTGTCTCCCCACAGTGTCCCCACAGTGTCCCCACAGTATTCTCTCCATGTCCCCGCTGTCTCCCTGCTGTGTCCCCACAGTGTCCACACAGTGCCTTCATGGTGTCCATGGCATGTCCCACAGTGTCCCCACCGTGTCCCCACATTTTCCCCACAGTGTCCCCTCTATGTCTCCATAGCCCTACAGTATCCCCACTGTCTCCCCACCCTGTCCCTAAAGTGTCCACGCAGTGTCCCCACAATATCCCCACAGTGTCCCTACAGTCCCTGCCATGGCCCCACAGTATTCCCACCATGTCCCCACCGTGCCCCTGCTGTCTCTCTGCTGTCTCCCCACAGTGTCCCCACAGTGTCCCCACAGTGTCCCCACAGTGTCCCCTGCTCTCTGGACAAACCATCTGGTTCCTCTCCCCAGCTCGTCAGCTGGTGTGAACTTAAAGTGTTCCAGCAATAAAAAGAGCTTGTCAGAAGAGCTGAGTGACTTAGAAACAAACTCGTGCCTGCACATTTCAATTATTTATTTATTTTCTCCACAGAATCACACAATATTTAGGTTTGGAAGGGACCTCTGGAGATCATCCAGTTTAACCAGAGGCACCCAGAGCAGGTGACACAGGAAAGCATCCAGGTGGGTTTGGAATGTGTCTGGAGAGGGAGACTCCACACCTTCCCTGGGCACCTATTCCAGTGCTTGGCTGCCTTAAATATAAAGAAGTTTTCTCATTTTGAAGTGGAAGTTGTCATGTTTTAGTTTACTACACTCACCTCCACCTCAGAGCTCTCACAGGAGTTGTCAGTGCAACCTTCTGCCTCTGAATCAAACCAAAACTGTTAGTCAAAGCTTAACCATTTGGATCACAGTGCCAGCTGTACCTAATATTCCATTTTTTAATTAGGAAAAAAATAGGTTTATTCTCTAAATTGCTGTTCATTTTTACTTACCTGTTGCATTTTTTAATTTACATGGTTTTATACAGCAAATACAACTACTGTTCTTGACAAACACATGATTTACAAAATGAAGAATAAAGAATTATGCCAGCTAGAGAGAGAGAGAAGGCAGATGAAACAAGCACAGTAATACACAGGAGGCAAAAAGAAAGAGCAAGAACATTACGTTCATCAGCCACGGACCCAAATTAGCTTGGGAAAGAGATGTGGAAATTGGATTAACTCCTAGGAAAACATCAGGTAAATGTTCAGTAATAGTCATGTGAGCAAATGAAGCTTTAAAGGTGATGAGAAAACCAACAGAGAACAAAAGTGTGATGCTTTGCTCATTTATAACTCCCTTTAAAATTTTCTATTCATACAGTTCTTGACTTGGATTAGGATGAAGACATAAATGTTTAACAGTTGTATGGTTTCCAGCCTAGAATTTATAGCTCAGCACCATTTTAGAAGCAGCCAGAATGGGTCTGATACCCCTAAAGTGACTCATGATTAATTGGTAGCAGCAGAGGGTTGGCATTTTCAAAGAGCCATTGTGATGCCTTTCTGCATGAGCTGTATTTTCCATAAAAATTCCATTACCTGGAGTGTGTTACAGCCCCGCTGCACAGGTGACATACATGTGGAAAGGTGAGGCAGCTGAGTGGAACAGGCAGTTCCTCCTGAAGTACTTCCTTGAGCAGTTGAAAGACAGAAAGAACTTTCCTCTTTCTGCTTCTCTGCAAGAAAGAGGCATTTTACACACTGCTTTAAGATTTGTTTCCCCTTTCAGTCAGCACAGCTGAACAATAGATAATAATAGCCTTCTCCCTTTGTGTGCATGTTCTGTTCTTTTTCACTGCTTAAAAAATAAAATAAAAAAAAAAAAGAACAAAAATGAAACACATTTACCCTCAAGGTGGCTCTTAGTCCTAAACTCATCCCATTATTTTATTTCTACAAGCAATGCAATTTTTTTTAAATGGTGCCCTGTAGGATACAGAGGGGTTTTTTTATGTAGTCAAAAAAGCCATTGCACAGAGCTGAACATGGGCAAAACTAAAGTTTCAGCTTACATTAGTTTAGCTTTAAGCCAGAACCATCAATCTTTTAAGTGCATAATCTGATCTTTTCCTCTGGTAAAATATTACAGGTTCTCTGAAGAGTTTTAGCTGTGAAAAAATCATGAGCTGTACCTCACCTGCAGACAAAATAAGTTATTTTTGATGCACAAATCAAGGAAACCACGTCTCAAACGAAATTGTTTGTTCAGCAGTTGAATTCTGACTTGTCTTTGTGTTTTCTGTAGAGATAATGGAGTTGAATATGCACACTTGAGCACTGGATAGACTGAAACCCCCCAGATTTCACTTGAGCACCTGTATCAGTGGAAATGTCAGAGTCATATAGGCTCGGGGGCTTTTGGTTCTGCTTCTCCACAGTGACATTTAGCACAAGGAATCCTTGTTCTCACTGTAGCTGCCTGAAGCCTGGTGGTCTTTTCTGCAAATGTATCCTGTTTCGTTGTTGTTGTTGTTTCTGTTGTTTGTTTTTTGGGTGTTTTTTCCTCTCACTGCATTAATCTTCTCCAAGCACGAGCATCACTTATAGACAATTATCTCTGTGTACATTATTGCAACATGACATGGCATGAGCAGTCCTATGTTCTGTATTGTTACCTTATAAGTACAAGAGGTATTAAAAAACAAAAAGGGCACAGAAAATACAGAAACAGAGAGTCCAGAGGTGGTTTTGGCCCCTGACAATGCACAGGGTTGTTGAGCCTTGTGGGGTGTTCGACACCTTGATTGATTATAGGGTGTTAAACTGGAATTTTTAGGGTGCTAATGGATTTGACTGTAAATACACAAAAATAATCAAGATAGTAAGTGTTCAGAAGAATTGTCTTCTGCTCCATGCCAGCTCCAGACTCAGAGGATGCAATTAGGGAAGTGATGCTGATGAATCCACGCTCTCAAATATTCCCGGTGTTGCTGCCATTGTACATCCCAGATTCCAGCCTTATTACTGAGGGATTTGATCTCATGTTTAAGGAAATCTTCACTAGAAGGGAGCCTAAAAGTGTCCAGGAGGCTGGCTTAGTAACTCCAGCACAAGGGAAAGTGCTGAGCTTTCCAGGAGATCCATGAATGGACTAGGGGAGTCTTTTTAAAGGTTATGAAGTCCTTCTTTCTCCTCGTGTCTGAGAACTCTGATTGAAGTGAAAGGAACCTCTGTCCTATTCATTTCAAAGGGGGTTTTGTCAGGAAAAAAGAGCTTGATCAAAGTAGCTAGTAAGCATGCTTAGTGGCTAATGTTCACAGTTAATGTATCATTCCAAACCATTTCTATTTCCAATTATTCCAAGAGTTGAGGGAACTGGCAGCCTGCACATTTTCCTCTTTAAGGTCACCAAAAAAACCTATCAGCCAAAACCTGCAATCTAGCGTGGAATAGCTTCCTGGGAGATGGAAAGCTCTGAATGGAAATTATAAAAAGTTGAAAATGGAGTTAAAATCTCGAGCCCGACGGCAACGGACACCAAATAAAACGAAATAAAAGGGCAGCTCTGGAAATGGCTGATTCCCCCCATTATAGCAGGAAGGTAACGTGATGAAAAGCAGCAGGAAGCTCCTGATTTGAAAGTTTTGTATCAGGACTATTTGTGTCAAGAAATAGGTTTAAAATGAAAGGGAACTGTGCTTTCTGTGTGAGGGTTACCACAGGCATGGGAGGGCCGGCAGCTCTCTAAAGGAACCTGCTGCAGCTGCTTCCTGTGCTATAAAATCTTGGATTCCCACTCAAAAAATAAACCTACTCTTGACTCTAACTGTGTTACCAACAATGCAATTGTGAAACCAGATTCATTTGCTTTGGAATTATCAAGTAAAGCCATTAAGCACCTGTACGAGTGCAGCCCAAAACCACATAAATCTGGGGGTTTACCACAGGAAAAATGTAACTTTACAGTGCAGTGACCAGTGGAGAGGAAAAACATGGTTGTGCCTGGAACCAGAAATATACTATTAAAAGCAGTGCATAATAAGGATTGTATTTATGGCCTTAAGTTTTGGAAAATAGGCCTTAAAGAGGGAGAGATTTATCAACTGTCATTTAGAAAGTCCTAGCAGAGAAAAATCATGAAAACCAATTTTACAAAGGTATACAAATTTATCCCAAAATCTCACACTTCAGGAGGCAAACTCGAGACATTAATTTATTTATTTATTGGAATTTTGAGGAGCTGGGAGCTCCCCCGGCTTGTATTAAAAAATTAAAAATCAAACCCCATCCTGCCACTTAAAATATCGATAAAGTCAGAATAATGGGGCATTGAAAACTGTTACAGTGTTAATTCAGAGTTCACAAGGCAGAGAGAAGGACTCACCCTAAAGAGGACTTTGAAAACCTCTGCCCCAGCAGTAAGAGATGCTCCCTTTCCTCCTCAGAGCTTCGTAGTTCTGCTGCATTTCAGCACAAGGGCAGAAGTGGGGCTGCTTTCTAAAAATAAATCTGTAGGCAGCTTTAAAATCATAGAATCACAGACTGGTTTGGGTTGGAAGGGACGTTAAAGATCATTTAATTCCACGGGCAGGGACACCTTCCACTAGATGAAAACAAGAAATCAGGAAATATGCCAAGTGTCACTTTCTAAAATACTCTAAAGCCACATTCTTACCTGAAAACCCAACAAACCCACCTTGATAATTGCTGTCTTCTGAGTTAGTGCCCTGGATAGAACAGTTTTTCTTACTGATTAATAATGGCAACATTTTCCCTGCCCACCTTTCTCTGAGGTTGATACCATGGGCTGATCTGGAGTAGCAGCACTCACTGGAGCAGGAATATTCAGTGGAGATTCCAAGAAAATAAATCCAAACCTTGCATGGGCATAGCCCAAGGCTTCCCAAGGTGTCCAGGCAAATGCTTTTCTGCCAACAAAACTTCACCTTCTCTAGCAGGGTTTGTTCCTTTATCTGCAAATACCAGACCTTTATCATCACATCTCAGTCTTTTTTTTCCTTTTTAATCCCCAAAGTCCTCCCACAACCCCTTAAACCCCAAATATGTCCCCAGTGCTTCTCTTTAACAAGGGCAGAACCATTTCCCGCTGCAGAAATGACCCAGGTCGCCTCAAAGCAGTTCCCCTGGTGTCAGCCAGGAGGTGTTTCCCCAGGAGGGAAAGATTTTACTTTTATCTGACTCTGATGCAAATCAGAGGGAAGTTTATTGTCACTTGTAGGGGAGCAGTGTCATCCTGTGACATTTTTCTGCAAAATGGGTCTGAAAGCCATCACAGAAAAACGAGAGTCTCTCAGCAACGTTGCCATGCACCAAGAAACAGAAATATTATCTTGGTTGCAAGAGGAGTCAAAAGGAAAATGAAAGTGTTACGTTGGAAACAAACAGTGGTGATCCTGTTTTTGTAGTACTCAGGGCACACGTTTGTAATAACAAAAGGAAGTTTTTAGTCCTGGTTGTAAGTTATGCAATCAACATGCAGATTTAAAGATGTATTCAAGCTTCACATTCCTGTACTTCCTTGTCAAATAGGCTTTTTTTAAGAAAACAGTACAAAAAAAGACACTTTCATTATGCAGACATCAGTCATAGCAAAGCTGATACCGTATTCCCACTTCCAAATTGCCTGTTCATTGAAATCTCCTGCTCCACATGCAATCAGATCTCCATAAATACACAAGTGCTTTACAAGAGCTGCTCCAGCAAGGTCACACCTTTACACCAGCTCTTGCTTCCTCAGGAACAACAGTGCTCAGCTCAGGAATCTCTTCTGCTGCACCAGCACCAAACACATCCTGGGATTGTGGCAGCTGGACATGGGGCCCTATGGGGGACTGCTGAGTGGTGGTGAGTGAGAATCTCATCCTGGGCTGGGGTTTTGAGCATGAGAAGCCTATTTTTATTTTCCAGGCCTGGTGGCCACTTTCAAACCATTAAAAAGTGTGAACAGTCAGTCCTCAAGAAAGTGATTGCGATCCAGAGGTTGCTTCTTGCTTCTTTCTTGGTTTCTTTTAGCTTGGACATCAGGAGGAATTTCTCCCTGGAAAGGGTGGTGAGGCACTGGCAGGGGCTGCCCAGGGAGGTTTGGAGTGCCCAGCCCTGGAGGTGTCCCAGGAAGGCCTGGCCGTGGCACTCAGTGCTCTGGGCTGGGGGACAAGGGGGGCATCGGGCACAGGGGGGATCCATGGGCTGGGAGGGCTTTTCCAGCCTCAGGGATTCTGGATTCTTAAATAAGAGACTGATGATTCCACATTGCTCCCTGAAAAGATGGGAGAGGTTTGCCTGTTTGTCACATGCAGCTATTTCACTCTTGTGCTTTTGGTTCACAGTCAAACTCTGTGGAAGGAGGAGCAGTGAGTTTATTTTGGAAGCTGGAGATGGGCTTTTGGCGAAGGCATGGAGTGACAGGACAAGGGGGAATGGCTTTCCACTGCCAGAGGGCAGGGTTAGGTTGGATATTGGGAAGGAATTCCTGGTTGGGAGGGTGGGGAGGCCCTGGCTCACATTGCCCAGAGAAGCTGTGGCTGCCCCTGGATCCCTGGAAGTGTCCAAGGCCAGGCTGGATGGGACATGGAGTTGAGGAAAGGCCAGTTTGGAGCACACGCCAGCCCAGTGCTGAGAGCTGAGTCATCAGGAAAAGGGAAGTTTGGGGCCTGCACAGCCCCTCAGGCTCCCTCACTGTGTGAATGGAGCCAGGCATGCCTTGGGGAGCCTCTGTCTCACCTCAGATTGGTCTTAGAGGATATTTTCACACAGCTGAGCCTAACTGTGTCTTCCTCTAAGGCTGAACTTGAAGCTGGATATGTAGGAGCCTCCTCTGTGTGTCCCAGACTCAGGTCTGGAGCACAGACAGAGCAGGACCCTCTCACAACCTTTCTCTGAAGTTCACTAAGAAAAAAAGGAAGAAAAGAGTGAAAAGTGGGAACTGATTTGTGGGCATGGGATAGAGCAGACAGGGAAAGAGGACACTGCTGGAAGTGAGGGAAAGGTGATGCCTTCAAGCTCTTGAGTGTTCACACGTGAGCCTTTGACTCTTGAAAATTAAAATTATGGATAACTCAGGGTAGCAATAGGATGAAAGGTCAGAGTCTTAAGCTGCACCAGAGGAGGTTCAGGTTGGACATCAGGAGGAATTTCTTCACAGAGAGGGTGATTAAATATTGGAATGGATCCAGGGAGGTGGTAGAGTCTTCACCCCTGGAGGTGTCCAAGGAAGGACTGGACGTGGCCCTCAATGCTCTGGGCTGGGGGACAAGGTGGGGATGGGGCACGGGGGGGACTCGATGATCTCAGAGGTCTTTTCCAACCAAATTGATTCTGTGCTTCTATAACTCTGTAATATTTGTGGTTCCTGGGTAGAAGCCTTCTCAGGGCATGCAAACACCCAACTTCCAGTGATCCCAGGTGACCAGGGAAGAGGCTGGACTTACCAGAAAGCCAGTGCAGAGAGGAGCAGCATCAGCTGAAAACAACTTGGAAGTCTAAGAGAACATAAGAGGTGACCAAACCACGGGGGACTGTTTCTGAAGCACCTGCACAAGTGTTGTTAAACCTCACAGAAAAGCAGTTGTCACCATTTCCCTTTCTGTCCAGGTCACCCCACGGTGAGTCAATGCAAGACCAACTCCTGGCCCACTTTACTCCTCACCACTGAGCCTTTGGAGGCTCCAGTAACCTTTGTGCAAGACATCCCACGCCTGCTCGTGGGAAAATCAGGGAATGACGGGGGCATGACGGGAGTTTCTAACCCTGAAATCCTAAATAATGCCCACGAGATTACAAATCAGGACGCTGGTGCTTCTGGCTGCTCCAGGTGTGGCAAAAATGTTCTCAGACAAAAGAACGGCTGGGTTTGGGAATGTTCCTGCAAGTACCCGAGCAGTGTCACCAATTAATCACTCTTGGAAACAAAGGAGAAATAAAGGAGTGGAAAATAACGCCGTTATATAATAGGAAAATTACATCAGAGTTTCAGTATAAAACTTCAATTGAAGAAATACAATAGTGTTTTTTTCAAGGAGCCCAAATTAATCCATTCCCATTTTCCCCCAAGAATTCGGTGGTTGGTTCAGGAATTTCTTTTGCACAATTCTCTCTTGATTTTAAACACACAGACATTTCGTGAGCTTTTCCTGAAGTCACAGGTTAATCCTTCGGAGGAAAATGATCCATAAATCCTAGGAGTGTCAAGGAGTTGTAATCCCAACCTGCCTGGATTATCCAAACCACATTTGTAAGGTGCCAAGCTTAAGAAAACGCTGCCCTCGTGTCACCTGGGACATATGAAAATATTCCAACTTGGGTAGTTATGGTTCCATCCCCAGCTTCCCTTTCCTGCTGGCACCTCTTTAATGACAGGTTTTGTTCTGCTCCATTGCCAGCTGGAAAGGGAACAGGTTCTCCCTCTGACAGGGCAACCACAACAAGGAGCTGTAGGTCTTGGCACAGGGTTGGGGTTATTAATTTGCTGAGGAACAGCTCCTCCATCCCACTGAGGGCAGAGCCTTGGTCATGCTTAACCAGCACCTCTAAAGCTTTTCCTTTTCTCCAGCTGGGAATGAGAGTGGAGCCGTTGTCTCTACGGCATCAGGAGACGGGATGATAATTTTCCCACTGGATCCTGCTGTGGTTTGCCAGTCTCATTCCTGCATTTGGCCTATTCCCATGGGCACATCATTGTCCAGGATGTGCTTTGAATATATTAAATAGAATGGATTTTTCTCTTTCTTTAACCATACCTGTAGTCTGTCAGCAAATGCACTTCCAGAGTCATTTCACTGCAATGGTGTAGGAGCTGGAGCTCTGGATGGATCCAACCAAACCCCGTTTCCATCTGCCATGGGATTTATAACTCGATCCTCCACCTCCGCTCCTGCCCTTCCTTTCAGCATAATTCCACAGGTGTTCTGGTCTAACTATTTTTGGAAATGGTTTTATTTGCATTACCTATTTTGTGTTTAGCTGTAAAATTCTAATTTCAGCTACATTCCTGTTCTCCTCGCTCGGGGCAGAACGGCCCCGTTAACGTAAAGAGCCATATGGTGACAGCTGAAAAGATTCAGTGCAAATTTGATATTGGCATGAGGATCAAAAATATCAAAAAATCCTCGGGAAAGGTGGATTTGGTGTCAGCAGTGGCAGAGCAGAGGCTGTGGTGATGCTGAGCCCTGTGGGTGGTGGTGGGCAGGGGTTTTGTTACTCCAAAGGCTCCCAAAAGTCAGGATTTAAAATTAATTTATAAATAGACTTGACAAAACAAGTTTAATGTCAGGTAGCTCCTTTAGGTCTGCTGCTGACAACGTAAGTTCGTATTTTTCCCCAGAATTAACAGAATTTTTCATTCTCTGGTTTTGCTTTGACAGGTTTTCAGTATAAATCTTATCTATGTAAATCTTACGTGCAACCTTTCCAGAATATATTCAAAAAAATATCTGCTTTAAGCAAGGGCTTAATTTAAGCCTGACATGTGATTTGCTAAACAAACTTATGACTAAGGCAACACCGAGTTTGTTCAGTAGGACCAAAATTTGCTCCAGAGTGAATCATCAATGAGTAAGAGTGATGCTATCTGGAGTTTTGATCTAAGCACAGATTTGAATAATGACCTGGATTTTTTGGAAGAGCAGCTAACTAAGCAAGAAAAGGGGGGGGGGGGAATCTGTGAAGAATTCTGTGGTTGATATCACTACCTATTTTCAGCTGTATGAGTCAGGGAGCCATCACATGGATCTGCACAGAAATATCAAAGCAAATCCCACTTCAAACCCACACCACTTCCCAATATATACCCTCACTCATCGATCCCAAAAGCCAGGGAACGTCTATCTGGCTGAAATAAAAGCCAGAGGGATCAGAGCTACAGCAACAATGAACTTTCTTAAAACAAAGCCTCTAATTTTCTGTGCAGCTCCTGCCTCTGCTGATCTGCAGCCGAACCAAGAAGGAACAGGCAGTCAAAAAGTGCCACTTGCTGAGCTCAGTAAGTGGAGTCTTCACACTCTGCAGAGACCCAGGGAGGAAAACTGTGTGTCAAAACTGCCCAAAAAAATTGTCTAGGTGGACAGAGATGGCACCTCGTGCAAATATTCCTTAATAACAATGATTGAAAGAGCTACAGCTGTCACACAGGGCCTAAAACCCAATGTATTTCTCCAATATTAGAAGCTTATTGGGATATAAATATGAGATACCTCTGGATCCACGGGAGGAACATCATCTGGAGTCGTTCATATCATGAAACATGAAGCCAATTACGGTGCTGGAGGAGAAAACATAACTCAATCTGTTACAGAATATTTCGGCAGAATCCCATCCTAGGAGAAGATGAAGCTTTGACAGACTTTCTCTTTTTTTTTTTCCAGAATATTCTGAAATGTTTTACAAGTTGCTGCCAGATGTAAAAGGAAATTAAAAGAAGGATTTAGGCAATAGTTTAATGTGATACTCAGAATGGCAGTGCTGGAAGATGAAAAAACACATTGTTTTGGACTTTTATTTCTTTTATTCACCAATACATTTGTAAGTCCTACCATCTTAGGACACCCTGCTCTTCTCCTATAGGTTATAAACCCCTATAACTCAAGATTCTTAGGATCTCCCCACTGTAAAGAGGATTTAGCTGTGGATTAACAAGCAAAGGAAGAGGAGAAGTGGAAAAGGACACCGGGTTGTCTCGTGAGTCGACAATGTGGTGGTCGGTCAGTGATTGACCTCGATGGTCTTGGAGGTCTTTTCCAACCCTAATGATTCTGGGATTCTCTGGTTCTCCCTTAAGCTTGTGCTGGGAGCCAGACTAACCAGAGCTGGTGATCAGGAAACAATCAAACACCAGGAGAAATTGGTGCTTTAGGGAAAGCAATGCAGGAAAACTCTGCCTGGGAAAGTGCTGGATGACAGAAGGACAGGGATGTGGCAGAGTCAATACCTCCAGCAACATAAACACCACCAAAAATCAGCCCATTAGCAGCTCCTTGTTCTGTGATTATGCATTTACTTGCACAAGGTCACACAACAACATCTCCACAAAAGGCCGAGAAAATAATTCAAGTCCATGTGGCTTTGGTTGAGAAATAATGTTTGGTGTGGGGCAGACCTAGTGATCATGGAATCATGGAATGGTTTGGGTTGGGAGGGACCTTAAAGATCATCCCATTCCACCCCCTGCCATGGGCAGGGACACCTTCCACTAGCCCAGGTTCCCATCCAACCTGGCCTTGGACACTTCCAGGGATCCAGGGGCAGCCACAGCTTCTCTAAGTTATGGATCAGGACTCCATAGTATATAAAAGATGCTTTTCAGAACAAAAACACAGTCAAAGCTTCCAAAGATGGGAAATGTGAGTGAGGAAATACCCGTGCCATGTTATTCCAGGGCAAACCACACTGTTCCATGCAGGTTGTTTAGGAAGCAGCTGGAGCTGCTGTTTGGAAAATACATCCCTCTCTCTACCATGGGCAAATCCACATCTCAACGAGGGGCACGTTCCTGCATGGAGCTGGCAGGTGCCTGCCACTGCACCAGGACTGGCAGTAAGAATGGCACAAGCAAGTCAACCACCTTTAATTTAATTTAATTAAGGCCATTGCCTTAATTATGGGCATTAATGCACAAACCGTGTGGTACAAGCTCTATGTGAAGTCCCTTCTTGTGCAGCAAGGTTAAATTTCATCTTAATTTTTTTTATATTAATGTTTTGCATTCTGCAATCCGGTGCCTCATACTAATTCTAGTCCTAAACAAGAAAAGCTGGGCTTTTAAAATCAGATCTGATTAACTGGAAACAACCAACAACCAGTTTTAGACACCAGTTGACTCCAATGTGAGCACAAGCTCCAAGTGTGGCTCCGATGATCTGAGGGGATTTAGGAGAGAAACAGCCACATACCACTGAGACTGCTGGGAAGTACCAAATCCCAGGTACAACAAATCCCCTGTTTTGGCCACAAACAGCTGCCAAAACAACCAAGGGATTGGAGAAAGGATCAAATGGGAAGGGATGAGAGGTGTGTGCCTTGTTTGCTCCCATGGAGTGAGAGCTGGAGAGGGATGTGATTGCTGGCTGTGGAGGTATCAGTGACAACACATCCAGGCAGAGAAGCTGAACAACTGTCAGAACGAGGACATGTGGATGAAAAACAACTCTGAGGTTGGAAATCAGGAGGTGATTGCTACCATGGGATGATGTCCCAATCAGAGTAAAGGGGAAAAAGTCAAATATGGTCTGATGGAGCTTAAAAACTGCTCAGGAATGTGCAAAGCTCAGCTTGGTGGTACTGGCTGGGGCTTCCCCACAGGCACAGCCCTTCCACCACCACTTTGGGACTAGAAGTTTTGCTTTTAAGCATAACCTTTTAGCCTTGGTGATGCACAAAATATGCAAGGTCAACTCCTGGCACGGGGAACCAGAGCTGTGGAGCAGCTGGGAAAAGAAAATCAGCGAGACCGAAGGGAGAAATAAATTTCCAAATGCCTTTGGAAGCCTTTGTGGAACAGCAATCCAATTTCCATGGAACACTGAAGGCCTGACCCAGACGTGTGAGCAGGTAACTCTGGCAGGAGTCCTCAGCAGGGTGGGTGGGAGCAGGAATAAATTTAGCTGGGTTTGCTTTGGAGATCAGACTGTGCTCATAACACTGTGCTTAGAGGATGCTCTAGAAAAGATTCCAAACACCCCCGTGTTTCTGAATTCCCTGAAACACTGAATAGAAGCAATTGTCTGAGGGAAGAGTTCTCTCAGATTTCAAACACAAAAAGATAATGTGCAACTTGAGTTAAAAGCAGCTATTTCGAGACAAGACAACTTTAGTTTCATGGTTATTTACCTGATACAGCAGGTCCTGATGACTTTCTGCAGCAGATGGTTTAAAAGAAACCTTGCTTTATAACTTTTATTTTTCTGAGAAATGTAAACTTTGAGCTGTTTTACTTATTCTCTGGTTCCAGAAATGAGCAGGAGAGAACATGAACTTCTGACCAGGAGTTGTGCCTTTACCTGGGCTTGGTTTTATTGGAGAATGAAGCTGAAATAAACTTCTTTGAGAGTTAAGATTTAGAAGTTAGGAAGCTCCTAACTCATGCATATTTTCGAGGAGAAATCTCATTCCTTCTTTTAAGAATCATTACAAAAGCCCACAAACAACACCATGGGCCTGATAGTAAAGGGCAGATAATCAGTGACAGCTCTGTAACACACCTTATTAATCCTGCTTGGGGAACATCCTGAGATTAGCTGGATGGTGCCCCAACAGCTGGATTCAGGGATGAGACATAGGGATAAATCTGCCTTCCCTGTAAGTGGGAACAGGAGGGCTGAAGGATGGGAATGGTCCCTCCTTGGCCTGGCCCAGCTCATGCTGAGAAGTCTCCTGGCTCTGACCAGCCTGTGGAACATTTGTTCTTCTGAAAGCATTTGACACATCTGAGATGTTCATCTCCTACCAGTTTTCAGATCAAAATCAGGAAGCCATTACCCTTTGCTTTCATTTAGTAAGTAACTGCACTCACTTTGCTGCAGGTCCAATGATCCTCCTGATACACTTCATTCCCTCTTGATCCATTATTTTATTGGATACTTAAGTCACCCTTATCAGGCAGTTAATAAGAGGATCGTTGTCGATAATTAATGGCAACATCTTCCTCTGAAAACTAATTAATAGAAATGCAGCATCCATGTCCTTTGGAATGTGGCTCTGTCGGAATATCTTGCTAATGAAGCCTTGGACACTCCCAGGGATCCAGGGGCAGCCACAGTTTCTCTGGGCAACCTGGGCCAGGGCCTCCCCACCCTCCCAGCCAGGAATTCCTTCCCAATATCCCATCTAATCCTACCATCTTTTAGTTTAAAGCCATTCCCTCCTGTCCTACCATTCCCTGATTCCGTGGAGGACGAGCGTGCAGGCGCAGCAGAGGGAGCTCAGTTCGGGGGACAGACGCGATAACATCTTGTCGTACACATGCCGTAATTAATTTTAATTTACTTAATTAACAATTCAGTCTTTGGGGAAGGAAGATGAAAAAGTTCCTTCATAAAGTGACAATGGGTGATTGTTCTCGGCTTCTTATCCTGGAGGCACTGGGGATAATGAGAGCTGGGGAAATACTTGGAGAGATTGATTATATGGAGGGGATGGGAGTCCTCCGGCACAGGCTTCTGTAACGGGCACCTCCTCCCCCTTCCCATCTTCCCAAGGAATTCAACTTGGGGTCAACACACGGAAAAGTAAAAGTTCTCCTCAAAATCCCATTTCCATTTGAAGACTCACGGTGTGAGAAGTCGGGTACGGATTTAACCTCTGCCAGAAATAACCATCCCTTCGCCAAACTCTCAATCAACAGACAACAGACAACAGAAGCTGGGGAAATGATGCTATTAAGATCTGAAGGTGGAAATTCCCAATCCTTTTCCCCGGCACACATAAAAATAAAACTGTATAAAAGAACTCCAGCAGATGCAGCGTCATATGGAGCCGCTTAATGGCAACGCTCAGCCTTCCAAAAGGAGATTTACATCCACAGTCGCTCCTAAAGCTTGACATTTGCGTGGAATAATTCAGAATTTGCCGCTTGCTGGGCTTTGTTGCCTTTCTTACACCCCTCAGTGGTGTTAGTTCTGCTCTTAGCAAAGCCCATCCCTTCTAACACATGCAGATAGTTTGTTGTTACTCCGCAAAGCTCGGTTCTGTGTTTCGCTAAACCCAGCTTAAAACTGCCCCCTCGAGGGCTCTTTGCCTGTCACAGATTTAATTTGCACCATTACTGGGCTTCAGCCTAATTCCCCCACAACTATTCCAAGTATTTTAACAAGGATCACATGTTGGACATGTGTTTCCATGCCTACGTGTGTCCCACTTCAGGACAAACTCATTCCACCTCACTCCTTGCACGGATGCAAACGAGGTGCTGGCAGGACATTCCTGTCCTGCAGATAAAAGGTGTTGGAAGCTACATCTGGATCCAGCAGCTGCCCAAAAACTGGTCCCAGTGGGTGCTAAAGCAGGGCTTTATAAGCATTTATAGAAGTTATTTTCCTATCTTATTTTATTTATTTTAGGGTTGCAAATACCAAACTTGTACTTCCATAAATGTCCTAAGCTTGTTCTCATTTTTAAAAAGTATTTATAAAAAATTGTTGTACTTATTTAGTTGATTTCTAACACTTTATTCTATTTTTTTTTCATTCTGTCATAACCAAGTTGTTCATGACAAAGGTTTAGGCAGTACCAGGTTTTTCCTGGCACTTACTGTGACACCTTGGGAAGCAGCTGCTGCCTGTGTGGGCCTGTGGGCTCTGCTCCATCTCCCACTTTCCTCTGAGAAAAATCTCAGAGAGGTTTCTTTATTAAATCCCAGACTGGTTTGGGTTGGAAGGGACTTTAAAGCTCATCCCATTCCACCTCCTGCCATGGCAGGGACACCTTCCACTAGCCCAGGTTGCTCCCAACTCAGTCCAACCTGGCCTTGGACACTTCCAGGGATCCAGGGGCAGCCACAGCTTCTCTGGGCACCCTGTGCCAGGGCCTCCCCACCCTCCCAGCCAGGAATTCCTTCCCAATATCCCACCTGTGATCTCCTATTTGTTATTTAGGTTGATGAAACTCTTAAGGTGGATGAGACCAAGTCTGGGAACTACAGATTCTCCTTTTGGTCACAATCAAACAAATGAAAGTGGGATAGGATGGGATTGGGTAGGATAGGACAGGACAGGACGGGACAGGACAGGATAGGATAGGACAGGACAGGATAGGATGGGATAGGATATAGGATAGGACAGGATAGGATAGGACAGGATATAGGATAGGATAGGATAGGATAGGATAGGATAGGATAGGATAGGATAGAGGAAAGGATGGGATAGGATATAGGACAGGAGAGGATAGGATAAGAAAAAAGTTTCCCCTGATTTTTCAGTGGTGAATCTTCCCTTTTTCCTCAGCAGCAGAGAGCTCAATCCCACAATTGAGAAAGATAATGACAAACCCCAATAATTTTTGTGTTATTTTTACGACATTTTCTGTCCCTGGAGAAAAATCAGCGAGAGGAGCAAGAAATGATTTTCCTGGAACTGCAAACGAGCGGTGTTTCTATCAGGAGTTTGGAATTGCTTCTCTTTGAAAGAGGCTTGAAATGATTGTGATTTGATGAGATGGGAACTTGTGAAGTAGGATTAAGAACATGTCCATCCCATAAACCTGTTTTCTGTCTGAAAAGTTGGGTCCTCACAGCAAACTCTGCAACCCCCCCGTGCACATTCTGTGGGTACGTGCGAAGCAGAACCCAGCTGAGTAGGAACTGGGTGTATTTTTGAACCCAAAGTGTTTATTCTTCCCTATTTATTCCATTTGTTCTTCCATTCAGGGAATTACTAGTGCCCAAAGGACTCACCTGTGGCATGGACCTGGATGTGGATGTGGCTGGAAAAGCCTTTGTTCCCCATCCCACTCTGTACCTGGTTTAGCTCCGTTCCCAGCAGGGCCCAACCCACGGCTCAGCCCTGGATCATTCCCTCATCAGGATCCATTCCTGCCTGGAATTCTGAAACACCAGTGACAGTGGTTCTCTTGGACTTGTGTCAACCTGTGCCAGTGCTTTCCTGGGATTTGGACACAGGAATATGTGAGGATGCTCTTGCTCTTCCTTCTCCACCCCACTTCATCCTGTGTAAGTACATCAAACCCCTTCCCATCTCCCAGACCTTTTCCAAAACAGGCATTTCCAGAAAGAACTATTCTAAATATATATATATAAATAATTTGTTTCCTGTTCTAAATCCTAACCCCTCATCTTCTGTTGGGATGACAATTCCAAACACTTCTCCTGACAGATGGAATCTTTCGCAGGGGATATTTCAAATCAAATCTTCCATTTTAAAGTTTGGTTTGGTTTTTTTTTTTAAAGCAACAACAAAAATTGCTTTCAAGTGTTGGCAGCCAAGGGATCAATTGTAAAACCTGGCACAGAGAAATGAGCCATGGGGGTCCCATTTCCCACTGCTGGGCTTTCAAACACAAATATAAGGGATCACCAGTCCAGGTTAAACCGGAGGTGGCCGGTGGGAATTTCTGGGGAGCACAAGGATAACCAGAGACACCAGGAGCGGGGCAGGAGTGCTTGGTGGGCTGGTCTGGGGTGTCCATGGAAACCCCTCAGCTCGTGAACTGAGAAATTTATTTTTGGGTAGGACTTTTTTAAAGCCTCAAAGTGTTTCTGCAGCATGGATTTGCCCCCGGAGTGAACCGAGGGGGAATTCCTCGCAGGGAATATCGAACTGAACGACCTGTTGGTGTGTTTGGGATTCCTGGAAATCTTGGGGATTTTGGGGGGATGCTGAAATGCGGATGTTGAGCTCGGCCTGGTGGGAACAGCGGAGTGAGGGGTGGGATGGGGGGCGTTCTGGGTGTTCCTGGGATGAGCTCCCACAGCCACCGGCTCCCTCAACTTACCCGTCGGACGCCGCCGCCGCCGCCAGGACCTCCATGGCAATGCCCAGCTATGGGATTTGCAGGGTCAGCTGTGGATTCTCTCGGCCTTCACGCCCCTAAATGGCCCTCAGCACTGCTGGTTGCTATTTAACCTGGCAGAGGTGCCCTGTTTAAGGCCGGGCATCCCACGGTGGCACCGTGCACAGCCGTCGGAACACGGAGTCCCTGCCCCGAAGAGAACAGCACAGGAACTGTTTTTTCTGGTGATTTAATCATAATATTGACAACTTTATCAAAAAATTACAAAACTGATATTAAAAAAATCCTCTAATTCTTAGTAAGACTAGAATGGGTTTGTTTTTTTTTTTTTTTTCTTTCTTTCTTTTTAAAAATAGAAAAGCACTTTTTATGCTACGGCTCTTCTGGAATTCTCACATTACAACCCTACATAGCAAAATACAAATTGTAGCTAAGAAAGGTACCAGTCCTAAGGTAATTCAGTCCACCACGAGCCCTCTAATATCTCTAGACCATCAAACTCAGGGACTCCAAAAGGATATCACATCACTTAGAAACCTTCTGCAAAGCTGATTGAGGAAAGACCTTTAAATTTTAAGTTCCTTTTAACCCCTAAAACCTTAGACTGTGAGGAAAACAGACCTGGGACATCAGAGGTGGGGTGGGTTTGTTTTTTTTTTTTTTTCCTTTTTTTTTTCTTTAATTTTCCAACTATGTGAATTTTAGTTTTGCAGCTGACACCAGCCAAAGGTTTTCTGTCAGAACACGAGGAAAATCCATTGGAATAAACGAAAAGATTTTCGTTGCTGTTCCGTTTATGGTGTTCACAAAACGCACCATAACAGAAAGAGGAATCATTTCCTTTAATTTGAATGTCATCTGAATGACTCAACCACATTGTCACCCACTCAGCAAAAAGAAAGCATAATAAATAAATAAATAAATAGACAAGAATACGTAACACTTTTACATCCTCAAGGAATCACGTCGTTCCCTAAAATCTACCGAGGTCCTGATCGACGCCGTGGGCTCGCTGCACTCAGCCACTTCACTTTGGGGTGATTGTGCCATATTAATGACAAATAAAGTGGTGTTCCACTTGCCACAATGGAGTATATTTTTTTCTTTTTTTTTTTTTCTTTTTTTCTTTTTTTCCCCCTCCACCTTTTAAATATAGGAATTCTCTCTTAAATTAGAAAGTAGGCAAAAAGTACTTTTTTTTTTAAATTTTCCTTTTTTTTAAGTCTTCTATTAGAAAAAATAGAGATTTCTTAAACAAAAAAATAATAAGGTAGAAAGAGAAGGGTTGGGCCTCCATCAAAAAAGTAGATTATGCTTTAATGCAAAGAGAAAGAAATGGCTCTATGGGCAAAATTCAAGTATGAGTGACCAGTTTTTTTAATTGTAAAGTCGGTGCAACATTTTTTGAAAATGTTACAACACTGCACGACCTGTAACGCTCACAATATTTACAGGAACTGCTTACACGGAACCAGGAAAACTCGGCAAGAGAGGAGAAAAAAATCGGTCTGGACTGAAAGCAAACTACTCCTGCCCCCCCAGCAGTGCCGTCATCCACCGAGGGAGGGAAGCGGGGCCACGGAAACACCGGGAAGTACAACACCTAAACGCTCCCAGGAGCTTGGACACAGCTCTGGGATGGGGTGGGATGGGAGGCAGCGGGGGCTCGGGGAGCCACGGAGGGACACCGGCGACCGGAGCGACGTGGGACGGAAAAACGGGAGCCACCGCACCCCAAAACAGTGGGAATGGGAACCCAGCGGAGCAGGGCCATGGAGCTGCCCCACGGAGCCGTGGGGTCCCACCCGGGCCGGAGGGGACGAGCCCGGAGGAGCCCAGAGGTAGGTGCTGCGTGCCCGGGAACGCGGGAGCCCAGCCCAGGGAATCGTCATCCTCGGGGTCATTCCTTCGGACACGCACCGGGGGACCTGGGACAGGAGCAAGGAGTTGGGATCCTGGCACCCTGGAGACCCCAGGGAGCTGAGCCCTGCCAGTCCTCGCTAGAGAGCGACACCGGGAATGCGGGGGGAAGGAATCTGAGGTAAGTGGTGATCCCGGATGAAGGACTCCACCCCGGGACTGGGAATGGTGAGCAGAACTATCCCAGGGAGCCTTGAGGATGCCACGGCTCCCCTCGCCATCCCCACCGTCCGTGGGGAAAAAGAAAAATGAAATCCAATGGAAAGAATGTTGTGCTACACTCCCGTTGGTTAAGTTTATAATGGCTCATAGCTTTAGACTTTTAAATCTGTAGTGTATTAATTTCTTCTTTTTTCTACATATGTTTCACATTTCTCACTTAATATAACATAAATAATTTGGTTAATAGATTTAACCTGCGCATTTCAGCCACATTAATATATATAAGAATCTGTTAATGGTATAAATAATTCTTTTTAAATAAAATAAATCTGATATGTTACATAATACTGATAAAAATCACTGCTGCTAATAAGTTTTGTAAGCCACCCTTAACTCCTTTTTGTGTTTCAATACCGAGGGATGGATAGCGGGATTACCTTTTCCAGAGCATTGCCCTTCCATTCTACTGCCAAACCAACTGGAACCAACACTGATCCCTTCTCAAAGCAGGGCCTCTGCCCCCCTGCAGGGTTAATGAAGTTAGAGAATCTCAGCTAATTAATCCAGGGGGTCAATGTTACGGGGGGGTATCGACTGGTTAGTTCCTCAGGGGGCTCTGAAACCTCACCTACAGAAATGCTTGACTAAAACAGGCCTCCTACTGTTCCTTTGTCCTCTTCAGTCCAACCTACAGCATCCTACTGGAAAAGCTACGGAAACCAAAAGCAACCGATGGCTGCGGCCTTGGAATTCTCCATCAGAGCTGCGATCCCACATCCCATGAGGAATCTGCACTCTCTCCTGCAGGGACCTGAGTGGAGTACAGCACTTCCAGGCAAGGTCCATTCCAAACAGACAGGATCCATGAACACTCAGTGGCGTGAAGGGGATGTCATAATTAAGGTATTACATAATCATGCCTTCTCTCTGCTGTTAAATACAAAAACAGCATCTTTTACATTATCATATAAAAGCATTTAGGCTGTATTTTTATTTATCACTTTACACTGGTAGTCTCTTGTATGTGTACTCAATAGAAACCAAAGAATTTTGTACACTATTTTTTGTACAATAAAAGATAAAGTGTGCATTAGGTACGCTTGTACATGACAATATTGTACAATATTTACAGTTCAGATATCACCAGGAAATTCTGTATTATCTATATACACAAGGAAAATTTCTCAGAAACATTTGGACTATTTCTTATAATCACAATTTTTAGTATCATAGAAAAAAAAAAAAATTCAGTAATCATCTGACATTGTTACTGCAACCATTCCAGATTTCTGATTGGCTTCTCCAGCAACTTCTATCCCTCCTGATCATCCCAAATCTTGTCCCACTGCCCGGCGTGTGCCCCGCTGGCATCGAGCTGTCCCCACATAAATAGTGATGTACCAGCCTAGAGCAATACCTACAGATGGACTCAGTGTTCACAAGTACTGGACCAGTAACAAAGACATTCAATGTTATCTAGAGATCTTCCTCCTCTTGAGTTTTGGAGGCTTCACTTGTCTGTCTCCCTGTGGGATTGGGTGGACCTAAAAATAAGTATATTCACAGGTTAGCAAAGGACAGTGGGCAGGGGGGTCAATGAGCTACAGGGTTGATTAAAGGGCTGTTAGGAAACAGGGCTCAATATTCCACAGCTGCACAGAAGCCTGAACTAAAGGAACTTCGGGAATTTTGAGGAGCTGGGAGGAAAGGGTTGATGACACATCCCAAACCAGCTGCAGTGCTTGGGAAACCACATAACCAGGACCTGATGTCCAAACTGCAATTCTGTCAGATTGCCAGTGGCAAACCTGGAGACCCTGGCAGGACAAGGGCCATGAGATGGGAAGCAGGTGGTGAGAAAATGCTGCTGCCAGGGAAAGCCAGGGCAGTCCAGCCCAGGGCCGTGGGGTTATTAAGGAATCATCAGCAAACTCCTCGGCCCGTGCTTCAAAGGAAACACTCAGCTCTGAGCCAAGGGCTGGGCTGATCTGAGAGCAAAACAGTTTTCCATCAGGAGAAACCAAGTGGGAGAGGAGGAGGAGGAAGGCTGGGGCCTGGTGTGGAATTCCACCACCATCTGTTGGCGGCAGCTGCAGCTTCCCAAGAGCAGGAATGGATCCTTTGGCACTTCCTGGGCCCTTCCCAGCTCCTCCAGCCCCCTGACGTTCCCTGCCTCTGCACTGCAGCTGAGGATCCCACACGTTTTCCAGCTCAAACTGACTGATGTCTGAGCTGTAGTAGCTGAAAAAAAATGCAAGTCACTAAAAAGAGAAGTGCTGATTCCTGGGAGTGTTTCTAGGAATGGTAATCTTTATGGAAATGAACCCCGAGCACGAGTTCCGCGCCCGGATAATTAAAATATAAATCAAGATGCTGCACTGACACTCAGGTGCATCAGTTTGGTGTGACAGAGCCACCAGCTCAGCAAATCCACTTCCAGCAGCAGCAATGCACAGCAGCTTTCAGTATTCCTGGATTTATACATGGAAAAGGTGTCAGCAGGATGGTCCAGCCCGACCCCACATCCCTGATTTAATTGTAGCAGACCCACAGTCAGACCCTGCTTTCCTGGTCCTTCCCAAGACAGCAGGGAAATGCCTCTTGTTTCAAATCAAAGCTCAAATCCCAGTTTGTAAAATTCAGAAGTTTAAGCAAAATATTTGATTTTGTTATTACCCAGAGCAGCCACTAAAAGCTACTGAAAAACTTATTCAATATTCCTTGGTGGCTCTGAAATCAGCTCTGTTCTGCAGTTATTATTGTATCTATAAAGAATATATATATAATATACATTTATATATATAATATACATTATATATAAATATATACAAAAACTCTATATTCTTATATATGCATATATATAATTCATATAATATATAGATTATATATAAATACATATAAAGACAAAAGAATATTCTTATATATATATTTCCTTTTTTATACTCCAGAAGCTCCCCTGAAGTGTTACTCGCACTTCCAAACGTGTTATAGTTAATTATTTGAATAATTAATTACTAATTAAAAGATCTGGGAGTTTGCACGTGCTGTGGTAGATTTTTTTTGTTTTAAATTTTCCAGTGGGCTCCAATGAAATTACAACTAAATATGAAGATGAGAACATTATATAAACTAAATTTTATATCAGGAAGATTCTGGACTGAGATAATAACAGTGAATCATGGTAGAAAAACCACTGTTGGATGTGATATTAGAAATACTCTTTTTTAAAACTTACCTTTCATGGCAATATCTTTCATTTCTCATGAGGAAGACTTTATTCCAAGAGTTTTACATGCAAAGAATGATCCTTTCAAATGTGGTTTCTACTCAAACTGAGAAACAAATGAGCCTGGTTTTGTGTCATTAGTCAGAGAAACCCCCTGGAATACGAGTGGGACTGGAGCTGACCCAATATTTTCAGGCTCTAGGTGGAAATCTCTTGTCAAAAGCAACAAAACTGGCAATGCAACTAAAATTCTACGACTTTTCCCATCTTTCAGAACTACCTGACATTTGCAAACTGTCTTTTAATGCAGGAGAAACACTGAAAATTCCACATTATTGAAGGAAACAGAAACAACACTGGGTAGGAAGCAACCCAAGCCAACCCTCCCTCACGGACACGAGCAGGGATACAGGAAAAGGAACTTACATTCCCAGACATTTTGTCTAGTTCACTCATGGCCTCGTGTATAGCAGCTTCTAAATGGTTATTTAGCTTTCCACTTCTAGGAGGAAAAAAATAATGCATCAGTCATTCTGGATAACAGAAAAAAAGAACTTAAAAATGAATGATAAACACAGGAACTCCTTGGGAATGTTGTAACTGTGGAGCCTCCCGGGCTGTTGGAGCACAAGCAGGAAGATCAGACCTCTGGATAGTATTATGGGAAGTGAAGCTTGTGTTGGAATTGCTGAGGAAAAGTTAAATACCCTTCTAACTTTAAACAGGTGTTGCATTAATTACCTCAAATATTCCTGGTTTGACCCTGGAATGAGGCACCCCAAGGGCTGTGGGACAGCTGGGGGGAGGACTTTGTTCTTCCAACCCCAAATTACCCCAAGGCACTGAGAGACACTACTGTGGGCATCCAGCCCCATATCCTCATGAAGTAAGGAAGTGCTGTCATCCTTGTTATCCTGCCTTGGAGAGGCAGGAAGGACAGAAAGAGGAGGAGGAGGAGGAAGAGAACCATCTCAACCATCTGTATCCTAAGGGGAGGTGGTGGCACAGACAGGGAAGGGAAGGGAACACCTTGTCCCCAGCTGGCACAGGGGGTCAGTCCCTCACAGGAGGCACTTCCTATAAAAACCCTTCCCTCTAATCACAGAATCACAGGATGGGTTGGAAGGGACCTTAAATCTCATCCATTCCACCCCCTGCCATGGGCAGGGACACCTTCCACCAGCCCAGGTTGCTCCAGCCTGGCTTTGGACACTCCCAGGGATTCAGGGGCAGCCACAGCTTCTCTGGGCAACCTGTGCCAGGGCCTCCCCACCCTCCCAGCCAGGAATTCCTTCCCAATATCCCACCTAAATCTCCCCTCTCTCAGCTTAAGGCCATTCCCCCTCTCTTTAACCAGGAAATCAAGCTCATGAGCTCAGCTGGGATGTTCTTCCTTGGGGGATCAATGACTTTGCCACACAAATCTAGAAGGGTACATGGGAAAATGAGGAAGGGTCCATGAGGAGACACCAAAGGATTTGATCCATCAGATAAACTGAAATAGGGATGATCTTGGAAAAAACAAGCACCAAAACTGTCTATCTGGCATAAAAAATTACTTCTCTTAAGTATATAAGTGACATATAAATAAAAGTAAAGCTCACAACTTAAAAGGAGGGGAAGAGGGAGAATTATTTAATCTCCCTTATTGAGAACTGACCTGGAATTCTAACACAGATTTAAGGAATATATTTTCCCTGCCACAGCAAATAAGCAGCAGCATCACAGAACAAACCCAATCCCAATTTCTACTTTGTCGTCCTTTTAGAAACGTCCAAAGGGTTTTTTTTCACCCCCAAACTCAATAATTTTCCTGGTTTTGTCTATCCTGATGCTTCATATCCCAGTATTTGCTGCCTCACAGTGTTCTGTCCTTGTGTTTTCACTAAAAGCTAAAAAGGAGGATAAACCCCACCAGCTCCCCCAGGTCTGACATAGAGCTGTGCACTGGGTTGGTTAAACACAGCCAGGCCCCACAGATCCTAAAACACTTCCAAGGAAGAGGAAATAATGGGAATGTCTCTGAATAAACCTGTACAAAAAACCTGAATAAAAAGGGAATTTCTCTGAACAAACCTCTGCCAGAGGGAGAGGGGCAGAGCTGGTTAAAAAGCATTATTTGGTCGCAATAGTTTTGATGTAATGACTTTTTTTTTTGGTAAAAACTAGAAAATCAGGAATCCCCCCTCAGGAGAGCTCACACAAGCAGGATGACATTTCACAGAGGCTACTGGAACTACCAGGAGAGGCACTAAAAATTCAGATATCCAAGCTCTTGGGTGAGTCTGTGACTCTCAGAACCGACAGGAGGAATCAGAGAACCAACTCCTCAGTTTGCCTTCCCCAAAAGGGAAGCAAAAAAAAACTGGGATGATTGTATTTCCCCGGTAAAGAAGGAGGATTTACTCACTTCCTGTTCCTTTTCCTGGCTCGGCTGTAGGCCTCCAGCCCCTCTGTTAGTGTCTTCAGCTTCTCTGGCTCCACCTGAGTGAAGGGACGAACACCAAACCACGTTACCCGGAGCTGCAATCCCCACACATCGCTCTCACCCCCCCCGGCAGCCTGGAATCTCATCCCAAAAAACCAGGCAGGCACAGCAGGCTCCACCCTGGAAAGCATTAAAACACTGGGACACATAACACAGTCCTTACAGGTGCCCCCAACATCAAAGTGTTCCCATCACCTCCAGCTCCTGGGTGGAAAACTGAAGGCCAAATTCCTTCCTATTCCAGAGGAAAAGCTTTATTTGTGCTTTAGGAATCCCAGACTCCTCACTAAAGGAGTCCTAAAATCAGTTATTTGAATTTTTTTTTTTTTAATTTACAAAGATCCTTTACCAACCTGCTGAGTCAGGGATGGATTTGGGCAAGGGCCAGTAGTGGTATCTGAGAGTGTTTGAGCTGGAAATTTAAGCTGTGGATATTTTAAGCAAGGGGTACCAGTTCATCCCAGCACAAACAATGAAAGCAAGAAGATAATTCATTAATTATATCATCTCTGTAATTTTAGCATTTGCATTCTCCAAACATGAGTCCACTTAACTCGATTATTTTCATCTGGCTCAAGCAACTTCTGCTTGTGAAAACAACCAAATCAGGATTTATGACACACCAACCTAAAGAAAAGCTGAATTCTTTTTTACTTTGCTACATCTTGATTGGTATTTTTTAACTGAACAAGAACCAGCTTTTGTGTTCTGACACAGGGAAAATGAATTCTATAAACACAAATTTATTAAGTTTGTACAACCCAAAAATGAGACTGAAATGCAAATTCCCTCCGAACTCAGCCTTTTCAATTCCTAAATAATTTATATTCCCCACGGAACTGATGTTTGGATGTGACAAGGGGGAAGTTAATGAGTGAGCAGGTTGTCAAAATCTCTAAAAATACAAGTTTAGATCCAATTCCCCAAGTCTTGACTCAGGCCCGTGCTAATGAAATTGGGGAATAATTCCAGGAGTCACTAATGGAAGAATCAGCACGTGGGGAGGTGGGAATTCAATTTCCAGGAATTCAATTCAATTATGCCACAAATTGGAGCGTTTTCCCCCTTAAAACTGTGCTCACTTTTAATGCAAATACTTCCAACAACTCCTCTCCTCGTTGGATTTTGGAAGAACACAAATGCACAGGGAAGAAATGGAATCTATAGGAAACCTGGGGAGCTTTTCCAAGGCAGGGAATTATCCCTTTCCATGTGTATCTAAGGAACAACCTGCAGGGGCTGTAACCACCTGCCACGAGATAAATGAGAAGGTTCAAGGGTAAATAAGAATATAAAGAATTAATATCATGTTTGGGTGACAAAGGACTTGTGTTCAGCAACAGAAAGGACTCAATGTCTTCATTATTGGCATTTTGTGATGCCTACACATTAAAACCCACTTTTTTTAAAAGAAGTATCAAACTACTACAAAACAGGGCATCCAAAGCAAGTCTACCAGATTAATAATAATTATTAGTATCAATAATAACAGCAGTTAATAATAGAATCAGTAGGAACACTAAATCATACACACAGATGGGGTTTCCAGCACGTGGATAAGTCACACCTGTAAGACTAGAAAAGCCCAGTTTAACCAGCCCAGCTTAACCAGCCCAGTTTAACCCACTAAGAACAGTGTTTGCCCTGAGCAGACTGACCAAGGAAAGCTCAACAAAGCCTTGGACCTTTCCCCTGTTGCCCTCAAACCCTTGGTCCTGCTCTGGTGATTTGAGGTGGATAATAATCAAACTCATTGATTTAATTACACATCCTCTGGTTTAGGATGTGTGGATTCAGACTCGCTCCACTCCTTCCCAGACATCTCTGCTGCTGCACCTCCCTTGGGCTCCTCTGACATCCAACAGCCAAGAAAACAAGGAAAGGAAGGTGCAAGATTCCTCCCTTCTCCTGCTGGGGAAACCCCAGCCTGGCTGCTCTCCAGCACACCCATTATTGCTCTGAACACCCCCATGGAAACCAAAACCAAACGATGTCTAAGCCAGAGAACAGGGAGAAGTACAAATCCCAGCAGCAAATAATTGTCACAATGCAGGAGGGGCACGTTTGTTACACAGACACTTCCAGAGATGTTTCAGGGAAGCTCCACGGAAAAGAGGATTTCCAGAAGTGCTGCAGGTGACTCCCACCATGGATGTGACTGAAGGGCAGAACTCCTGAAGCCCATTTGGTTTTAAAGGCAATTTCTTTTTGGTTTTCCAGGTTATTTCTCTTGGTTTGGTGTGGGGTTTTTTTTCCCTGTATCCCACCTTTCACCCCCAACTCCTGCCCTTTGGAAAGGCTGTTCACTCTGTGCTTCTTGATGGAGACAATCAGATACACTTTTTAAATTTTTTTTTAAATTTAAACTGATTAAATTAAAGGTCTTCTGATGCCAGAGGTGATCCATGACTTCCTGATGAGGGACTTGAAGTGGTACCTTGACAGGAGCATTCCCAGGCTTTGCTTCCCTGTTTTTTGGGCTTCAGCACCCAATGAAATGGGTGCCACTGGATTTCTCTCACACAATATTCATGGAATGCACACAAACCCCACAAAAACAAAGGAGGCAGGTTTGCACAAAGCAACGACACATTCTGGTGTCCCCAAACCGGGGAGGAAACACGGAATTGCCAAGGAATGGAAAGCAAAATAAATTCACCTCTTTACAGGAGTTCTAAACCCAAAACTCTTCAGTTATATCCAACACAATTATATCAGTCACAGAGATGTGGATACACAATTTTGGAAGTTAATACATAAATCCATACTGGGAATATGTGAGAGCCATAACTGTGTTCCTGATTCACATGGGACACGGATATTGTACATCTGATTTTTCCAGTTTTGTTTAATCTTAAATAGTTTGGGGTCTTCTCCTGTGCCTGCACTTCGTAAACTGACTGGAAATTTGGGGATGTGACCATCCCAAGGATTGAGCTCTGCAGCCATGTCCTGGTTTGGGCTGGGACAGAGTTACACCAGGACAAGCTCTGGAATATTGTCACCTGCAAAGAGAGACTGAAGTTCTCCTGAGTTAGGGTGCAACAACCCCACTTATTTTATAAGAACTACAAAGATAAAATGTTATACAAGTAGTGGAGACCAGACTTGGAAATATTTACTGTAATAAAGTAACCAATAACTCCTTGATAACTGTATTGCCTGTATATTCCCCCACAAGCACACGATTTGTGGACACAAAAGAAAGGATTTCAGCATGAAAGAGCAAATTTCCTCCCTACTAAAAGATGATCCAAACCTCCTTTTATGCTGAAAATGTGTGTGCATTTCCTCTGTGTCAATCAGCAAGATTCCCCTTAATACACACTCCTCCTGCTGATTCGATCACTTCTCCTTTTTTTGCAGTTTCAACACTTTTAGGTATTTTCACACCAGGTTTTGACACAGCCAGAAATTTGACCGAACACACAACGGCAGCGAAAGCCTTTTTTGGGTAACACCACTTTTCCATGCACAACTGATTTAGTAAAGCCCAAACCTAACCTCTCTGAAGGCAACTGGCACAAGTTTCTTACGGGAAACCACGGGGAAATTCAGTCCTATGAGCTACAGGTAAGGAAAAAACCCAAACCGTGCTGCTAAAATAGGAGACAAAGACCAAAATGACGACGCTTTGGTGGGCACGTGGAGAGAGAGAGAGATGTGCATAGATATATAAATATACCTTCCCCTCCTCAGCGTTCTGTTGACATGAATTGTGAACTTCTTCCTCCCTCACCAGTTTCCCAGGCCATGAAGTGAGTCCTTTGATCTGGCCCCAGACCAAGTCGCCCACGTTGAACGTCCTTGGCCTGTAGTGGAGGAGCTCGTGGGAGGAAGGCGAGTCGGGGTTCCTCAGGTCCTCCTCGCTGCTGATGCTTTTAGCATCCGAGGGGCTGGGCACGCACCCATTAATGCTTTTGGCATTAAAATCTCCATTGTAATGGATGTAGTCTTTCACCAAGGAGCTCTCCAAGCTATTGGAGGAGCTCGGGGATTGCTCTTCCAGACCCAGGTCTTGTTTGGAAGCGCTCAGCAGGTCCCCGAAGGCCCTGCCCTGCTGCGGCCTGTTCCCGTTGATGTGTGCACAGCGTTCCACAGTGTTCTCCAGTCTGTCCTTGAAGCTCAGCATAGTTCTTTTGTAATTGTTATACCTGAAATTCTCCTCCAGCGCCTTCTCGCTCTGGCAGTTCCTCTGCGGCAGCAGGGCCTGGTGCTGCTCCCCCGGCAGCAGGGGCAGCGCCGAGGCGTTGTTGGGCCTCTCGTGGCACGGGCTGCCGTGCAGGTGGGAGTGCTCCAGGAACTCCTCGCACTTCCACCTGTTCAGCTCACCCACCGGGCTCTGCTCCCCTTCCCACTGTTTTTTGGGGGTGTTACAGCTGGCCGCCTTGTAATACTCGTAGCCCTCGCCCTCCCCGGGGTTCTTGCCGTGCTCGGCGCCCTTGGGGCCGCGCGCGCCGCGGGCGCCCCTGGCCCTGCCCTCGTGCTCGGGCACGGCCACGCCGCGGCCGTGGATGACGGCGCTGACGGCGCTGGAGAGGTTCAGGGGGTCCCCGATGGAGGCTGTGAAGGCACTCATGGCACTCAGGGCGGGGATGGGGCTCATCTGGGTGGTGCTGCTCACGGCCGTGGTGATCACCACCTGCATCCCCTTGCTGGCCGCGTCCACCACCGCCTTGTAGATGGCGTCCACCGACGGGTCCCCCGGGCCACCCACGGGCAGGGAATCCTTGGGCTGCTGCCCCAGGGGGGGCTCGGCCCGGGGCTGCAGCTCGCAGGAGGGTTCTGGGAAGGGAGGGAGCATCGCGTTGGAGCTGTCGGGAACTGGCGCCATTCCCATCTGGGTGATCATCCGCTTGTTCAGGACCGCGGCGTCCTCCTGCATCCTCACCTGGGGAGGGACAGGAGAAGATGGGAGTTCATATTCTGGATTAATGTTTCATGGAATTGCAGAGGTGTTGGGGTTGGGAGGGGCCTCTGGAGACCACCCAGTCCAACCCCCCTGCCAAGGCAGGGCCACCTGCAGCAGGTGACACAGGAACTCATTCATGTGGGTTTGTAATGTCCCCAGAGAGGGAGACTCCACAACTATTTCAACAGACAAACTTGGTCTCATTTTAATTAAACCCCGAGGTGGTGGCCAGGGTGACTGTTCCTCACAGGACACCACTTCATTTTGATTAAATTCCAGTTATGAAGTTAAATGCAGAACAAGGTAGAGAGAAAACAAAAAACCCTAATTCAGAGGAAATGAGATCCACTGGCTCTCAGACTTTGCCTCGTGGATCAAACTGGACATCTTGACATGATCCAGCCCCCCATGCACTGCTGAGACTTCACCATCATCCCTTTCAGAGCCTTTCAGAAATTTCCTCTTCTGACTGAAGCTCAGCTCTTTCCTTTTCTTCTCTCAAATCCTAAACAACTCCACCAAGGTCAGTACTTTTGTTATAGAATCCCAGGATAGTTTGGCTTGGAAGGATCTTAAAGCCCATCCAGTGCCACCCCTGCCATGGGCAGGGACACCTTCCACCAGCCCAGGTTGCTCCAACCTGGCCTTGGACACTTCCAGGGATCCAGGGGCAGCCACAGCTTCTCTGGGCAACCTGTGCCAGGGCCTCCCCACCCTTACAGCCAAGGATTTTTTTCCTAATATCCCATCTAAATCCCACAACCTTCTCTTCTCTAGGCTCCTCCAGCTGAGATGATCCAGTCCAAGCTCCAGCTACAGGAGGTTGCACAGGATCACATCCAGGTGGGTTTTATGTATTTCCAGAGAAGGAGATTCCACAGCCCCCCAGTTCTGTTCTCAGCTATTCTTTCCTCCCTTCCTGGCACCTCCAGACTAAACCAACTGAGTTTTTTGAACTCCCTGTCACATCCACAGGCAGGGATGACAATGGCAATGAGAGCATTGTAACAAAACACTGCAAAGAACAACATGAAAATATTCCAAAAGCCCCTTTAAACTGCTTACCATGACCATTATTTATAGAACTGGGAATCTGGTGCAAAAAACCACTGAGCTAAAGCTACCAAAATTCACACAAGAGAGGGAACAGGCAGGTAGAAAATGGAGATTTTGCAGTGGAACATCTACACTGAGAAATGACACATCTCCTTTTCCCTCCTTACAGGGTAAAAGCACTGCCTGGCTCTATCTCCATGTCCCATCCTCACATCTGGAATTCTGCAGCAACCACAGCAACCCCGAGTAACAATAAATCCGTATTTCCCTCCGGGTTTATTCCCTCCTTTTGCCATGTCAGTGTGTTGGTTGGATGTTCAACCTGCACTGTGAAAAACTGGCTATTCAGGTGAGAGCAGGAAAGGATCATTTTTGCACACTTTGTCACTGTACATTCACTCTAATCCCTGTTTTCTTCAGGCTGCAGAATCCAGCAGCTCTTCCATGCAGTTGCAGTGGGAATACAAGAGGACTGGCACACACAGTCACCTACAATAACTCATTAAGCTTCTAATTATTGTGAAGTGGTTCCAGCATTTATTTCTCACTGCTGCATTATCAGAATGGGCTGAATGGGAATTTATGATCCTTTCTGCACAATGGAAAAGAGTTTTGCTAAAAATTCATAGTATTGTCAGCACATAAATAGCATATTTTTTTCCATACATGCAGCATAACTCCTTCCAAGGAAACTGGACCCAATCCCTGCAGAGAAAGGTATAAAATTTCCATAAAAATGTCACTGATTTGCAAAACTCAGAGTGAAAGAGTAAAATGTAGACAGTGTATATATATAATTTATATGGATCATAGTGCCTTAATCAGCAAAGAAACCCAGAGCCTGGGGGATGCAATTTTGCCTCCTGAGAGCTGCACATTTGTTGGAATATTGCTTCCCTCTTGCTTCCTACCTGGAAATTCTGGAACAGACAGGCCATGGGGTTTGGGTTGTTGGCTGGGCCAGGGATTTGGGGCTGGCCCTGAAAGCCCTGCACGTTCTGGTAGCCCTGGAGAAGGTGCTGCTGCTGCTGCTGCTGCTGCTGCTGCTGCTGCTGATTGGGAGGAAACATCTGATTGTTGTTCAGGAGCGACTGGAGATGACTCAGCTGATGGTTGTTCAGAGTAGTGTTCAGGGATGACATGTCACCTGCAACCCAAACACAGGCAAACACGAGTCACGACCGTTCCCAGCCTTCAGCAGGGATTTCCTTGACTCCAATTTTAACTGACTGCTGAAAATGCCTCTGTGAAACAACCCTGCTCCCCTCCAGCCTCCCAGAGGTCCTCAAGGGATGTCTCTCCTGCTCTTTGTTCCTCCTTTCTTCTGTCACATCCACCTGGATCTGCCTGAAGGGCCCTGACAAGGCTCTGGGAACAGGCAAGTTTGGCAGAAGGAGCCTCTGTGACAGCCCATGTCTTGGAATCTCCTTCAAACAGCACTGGGGTGGGGGGAGGGAGGAGGAGCAGAGACAGAGAAAAGTGAAAATAATTCAAAACCCCAACAAAACTGGTTTTTTAATAATTATGACACGAGCCAGCTGTGAATGAGAAAAGGCTTTTTTGCCCCAGACATGGAACACCAAACAATTATTTTTGTACATTCTAGAGTAAAAATTGTAGTAATAGTTTGTATTATATGAAAATCTCAATGTGGAAATTCTAGTTCTAGTAAAATAAACATGAAACAGTAAAGCTTAAAATATATCCATTTTTTACTTGGTTTCTTTTTTTTTTTTTAATTAAAAGCTCTGGTTTTCCTTAAAATTTCCATTTGCAGAATCACTGGTTAGTTGTATTTTACATGGAAAATGTGACGTAGGGTCGAGTCCACTGCAGCCATTAGTAGGGCAGTATGAGGTATTAAGTTAAATATTTAAGTTAAAATACTTTATCAGCTCTTTGCCACTATTTAATTCCTCACATTTAATGAGATACACAGACCAAACAGAGAAGCACTAACTCTATTACATATTTTTGGTAAAAATAATCAAAAAATCATCACCCAGGATAAAGAAATCTTGTATTTAAGAGGTTTTTAATCACTTTTTTTTTGAGATGTAGGTGTTGGTCCTGCACAGCTACTCCCACTAACCCTGTGCTGCCACACTCTGCACCCAGGGAGGCTCCTGAGCTGCTGCTCCTTGAGCAATGAAACAAGTGCTGACACAATTTTCCGGTGTTTACAGAAGGTCTAGGTGGCAGAATTAATAATTTTCCAAATCAGTATTAAACATTGAGGAATCCAAGCAGAATTTGCTTTAAATCTCCTGCCAGAAGAGTTATTCTCCACAAACAAGCTGTCACACACACATAAAAAAAAAAAGGGTGGCAAAGCGGAGTTTTTGCAAAGAGAAACGAAAATCCAAAGCTCCCCCTCCCCTCCCCTCTTCATTTGATTCCTTTCTCTATTTTTTTAAGTTTCCTTTTATAGCTGGGAAGAAAACTGGACTTACCAAGCAGGCCCGTCCCCAGGAGAGGGTTAAGGAGCTGTGGCACCACAGAGTTACTGTTGAGTTTGGCTGGCCCAGGAGCACTCCCAGCACTATTAGATATGTTCAGCAAGGTTTCTGCCATGGACACCACGGCCGTGCCACCGCCCAGCGCCGAGACAGACAGAGCTGCCACCGACGAGGACGTGGTGGTGGTGGTGGTGGTGGCCTGGGAGGAGGTGGCAATGGAAACCTCCGGGTGGCCGGTGGAGTTCAGGACACCCCCCACCAGCTGGGGGTTCAGGGCCATGAGCGCCGAGGGCCCCGAGCCGGCGGGCAGGAGCAGGGGGTTGGAAGCCGCGTCGGCGCCTGGAAAGCTGGGAAGGGGGTTGGACAGGAGGGTCTCCACCCTGGAGCCGTCGGGCAGGGGCTCGGGGGGGGCCGGCGGCTGCGCGACCGAGGGCACGGGGGGGTTCTGCTGCTGCAGCAAATCTGAGATGGTCACATTGAAGGATGGCACGGGGAGCATGGCAGCAGCTTGGGCTTGGTTCTGGAGCAGGGCTGCCAGGAGCTGGAAGTGCACGGGCTGCAGAACCTGCCCGTCCACGTCGCCGGAGAGAAAAGCTAAAGCGGCGTTTACATTCGGGTTGAGAAAACCTAAAGGGTTGAGGTTGACCTCGGACTTGCCTTCTCCCGCTGAAGGCTGCAGGATATTTAATAGGTTCTGGTTTAGGAGCTGCTGCTGATTGACGGGCAAGGAGAGAGGCAGGGAGCTGAGGAGGTTGGGGTGCAGGGCGGGAGGCAGGCTGCCGCTCCCGGCGCTGTTCTGCGGGAAGGGCAGCGGCGCCTCGGGGCCGGAGAAGGGGAAGTCGGTGCCCACGGGCAGCTGGCCCTGCTGGAGGGGGGTCCCGGCTGCCGTGGTGACAATGACACCGTCCTGCAGCACGGAGGTTGTCTTGGTGATGGCAGGTTGGCTGGTGCCGGCGATGGCGATGGACGATGACGGCCCCGAACCGCCTGGAACGCAAACAAATCCAGCTGTTAACGGGGTTCTGCCTGTTGGAGACACATCCCAGTCATGCAATAACCCAAACTAGCCGTGTCTGACACCCACACACGGGAAAAAGGATGTTTGGAGCATCCAGACTTGAGTCCTTTTACAATATGGATGGATCTGCCACCAGCTACTGCAGACACCCATCGGGAATTACTGAACTTGTGTGTCCCCTGACGTTCTTCGATGGGGACAGAACAGGATTTCATCCATCAGCAAAAACCCCAAGGCAACCAGAACATAACAGAGCCAGTTGTGGACCAGTTATGGTCCCAGTTAATCCCAGTTTGGGATTAACCACTTGGGAGAAGGATCATGGATGATGCTGGGGGCGAGAGTGTGAGAACACAATCTATTTCCATTTCTATTTTATTCACGGGCTTCCGGATTTTAAATTATTATTCAAAGCGTTATTTTGGACTCCTGAATTAAAACACATGGTGAATCTAATGAGTAAAATACATTTTGATCCAGCTGTGTTGGCATTCACAGCCCCCAGTGATTTATACAGAAAAAAATGTGGATTGGGGTGGTAAAATCAAACCCATCACTTGGCATGAAAAGAAAGAGCAACTGGGTAAATTTACTATGAAAAAGTTACAAAGAAAGAGTAATAAAGTTTATCTGGGTATCTTTACATCCCTTCAGCAAAGCTGAAGCATAAAATACTGTTATTTTTTTCCTTAAGGCAGAGTCTTGAACTGGCCCAAAAAGCACCTGGGAGAATTAAAGCAAAGGGAATTGCCTTGAAATATGTCCTTCTACTTTATTTACTGCAGTTCACTGGAGAACACTGGAGTATTAGATTTATATCTAAAACTGTGTCATTATAAATGGATTTAACGATGGTTTCATGCAGTGAAATAACTTTCCATCCTCAAATGCCCTGCAAATACCAGAGATCAGAAGGTCCCAAATAATCAATTATAATTTTTCTCCACAAATACCATTTGAAAAGGGATATTCAACCACACACTCAGCTGGTAAGAGCTGAACCAACTCTTTACATCCTTTGCAACTTAAACCGCCACTTTTCAAGCACTGTGACATTCTGACAACTCAAAAAAAGGTCCAAAATTAACACAGAGCACGGGGCACTGCACTGAACTCAGTCTGGAACAAGGAAGGAAAACCCCAAAATACACATCCCACTGGATTTCCACTCATGGATTCATGTTCAAGGCCTCAGATTGGGCAGGAGGAGTGATGGGTCACTGTGGAATCACTGAGAAAAGACTTTAATTCTATTTATTCATCTGTTTATTCATTTTTAAAAAGCAGGAGAAGTCCCAAAGACCGACCTACGGATTTAAGAGATACCATTCCCAAAGTCATCCCTAGTTTTAATGGAAGAATCAGCTGTACCTCCCCAGGGATGGGAGATGGATGTTTGTAATTTATTCATGATGCTGTTTTCCATTCAGGTGAAGGAGCACATGGAAAAGTGTTTGCTGGGAAGCACATCTCAAGAGTTGGAAAATTGCTGCTGTTTTTTTGGCAAACAGGGCTCTGTTCTCTGACCCATCACCCACCACTCCTGGAGACTCCACCAGAGCATCTTCAACACCTGCCCTTTCTCCAGATTAATTAAACAACTAATTAATTGCTACTGAGGTAAAAAAAAAAATCCTGATGGATCCTGAGTAGGAGGAACAAAATGTGTCCTTATTTCAATCCAGGCTGGAGAAGTTTGGGAGTGGAAGAGGTGATGAGCAGCCAGACTTCAGCAGGAAATAAAACACAGACAAACATCCCCCTGGAGGGATATTTGATAGGAAGGCACAGCAGGAATTGGGGGAGAAAAGTCCCAAATTGGGTAGCAGCAAAGACAATATTTACAGCTACATTCTGGGACAGCTTCATGACTGAACTGCCAAAATATGAGTTCTGGATCTCTTCCCAAGTACCACCTCCGACAAGTCAGTGTTCCAGATGAAGATGTGCAGGCACAGCCATTCCCACTGGAATACAGAAGCTGCCAGAGCTTCTCCATGTCTGGCCCCAGGCCAGGAGATAAAATCTGAGTTGCATTTTCCCCCTTATAGAAGAAGTACAGGGCCCATTATGTGACAGACAGTCCTTCCCTCTGGGATCCCATGGGAACTGTCCTCCCCCAGCTCCACAGGAACTCTCTGAGATCCTGGCTTTGGAGGTGCAAGGAGAAGGAAAGGATGCCCAGGATCAGCAGGTGGATGATGGACTTGATGATCCTAAAGGTCTTTTCCAACCCCAACAATTCCCTGACTCTGAGATATGTAGAGTTCCCTGAAAGAGCACAAAAACAGGAGCACCAAAGCATGGGAATTACTCTGGATGTGCTTTGGGTCTGAACTTTATTCAAAGGGATTTCCAGACCCACATGTTGTATTTAGTGGAACTCCCTAAGGAGAACAGGATCACAGCTGTGACCACCTGCCTTTCCCTAGAGCCTGGAGAAGGACAACAGCTGGAAGAAAAGGAAGAGTTTTGGCAGGGCACCAACTCACACAAAACCCCAACACCCCCAAAACCCCACCCTGAAGTGGTTCATTGTCACCATATCCAGGCTACAAGAGGACAATTAGCAGGGTTTGGATGAGAAACACAGACAGGAGTTGAACACCAAAAGGAAATCACCACTGGGATTCCAAGGCCCACAAAACCATGGCATTGGGAGCCCTGGAAACAATGACCAGAGGGTCTGAAGGGTAAAGGTGGAATGGGAAAAAGGATGGAGGAGTGAGAGCAAAAGCCATAAAAGCCCAGGACAGAGCCTGGCTCGCAGCTCCTGCAGACACAGAGCTCTGCCAAAGGTGCTCCTGCCAGCTGTGCTGGGAAAAATAACAAAAGGAGAAACATCCAGAATGCAGGAAAAGCAGCTCTGTTGTTCCCTAAGAGGGCCAAAGGAAATAAATGGAAATTGAATAAGATCTATATTTTTAACATCATTACTTATTGTATTTAAGAGCATTTGTTGTTGTGTTCTCTTTTGACAGCAGGATCATTTTCCTGTGTGCATTTTATCTGTGTGCATTTCTCAAACTATTCCTTGACAGGTTTTCTTCAGCAGAGACAATGAAATAAGGGGTGTTACGTGTTCCAGAAGATTCACTCTCCTCGTTCACTTAAAATAAAGGAATCAGAGTGGTAGATATTTATCATTAACTTCTCAGCACTGTCCTTCCATGAAAAGGCAGGAACACACCTGTGCTGTTGGAATGGTGGGATACAATCCATAGTCTGCCTTGGTTTGGGTCCTACAGGAGTCATGGAAGGTGTCCCTGCCCATGGCAGCAGTGGAACCAGGTGGTCTTCAAGGTCCTTCCCAACCCCAACCATTCCATGATTTCCTGATTATAACTACATATATATTTTCCTAAAAGACTGCAGTTAAAGCATGCCAACGAGAAAACAATAATGTAAACAATATTATACAATTAATTTCTCTGTGAGAAACTCCCCATCATGTATTTTAGTATTTCAGTAGCCAAGAACACATTGCTGGAATTTGTGGAATAAAAATAACCCCTAAAATAGGTGTGTGAGGGACTTAGAAGTAAAAGTGCAGCACTTGTTCATTAGCCATTAACACCTGAAACGTTTCTAGGGTTGAGGACAAAGAAATGTTATGGATTCCACTTTCTCAATTCTTACTTTTCATAGAATCAGAGAATCCCAGGATGGTTTGGATGGGAAGAGACTTTAAATCCCATCCAGTCCCACGCCCTGCCATGGGCAGGGACACCTTCCACTTGCTCCAACCTGGCCTTGGACACTTCCAGGGATCCAGGGACAGCCACAGATTCTCTGGGCAACCTGGGCCAGGGCCTCCCCACCCTCCCAGCCAGGATTCCTTCCCAATATCCCATCTAACCACTCCCTGTGTCCTGTCCCTCCATCCCTTGTAAACGGTCTCTCTCCATATCCAATAAAACCACAGCCCCCTTTGTTTTACACTGGGCATTTTCTTTGCTGCTTGTTTAATTCAGAACATTCCAAGTCTGGGAAACCCTTGTCAGAGCTCACATTTAACTCCTTGGTCCTGGAACTTGCTCCCACCCTCTCCTGAGGTTAAATCCCACAGCTCACACAGGAGAAATCGGCACAGCCCTTCCCAAAAGATCCATGGGAGTGGGGAGAGTTTCCCTGTAGGTCTGACCCCGGGATCAGGGAGGTGTGAAAGCACAAAAGGATCACTCAATTATTCCCACAGCTCCCATGGTTTGTGACTCCTCCACCCACCAGGGCCACCTGTCCCTGCTCCAGGAGCTGCTGCAGCACCACATGGAACAGGAATTAGGAACAACTTCAGAGACACAAACACGGAGTTTGCAGCAGGGTAATATTGTTAAATTAGGGATTTTCAGAGCCTTCCCTTTCCCAGTGTCACCACTGATGGAAAACACACCTCACAGGCACTCAAAATCCCAGACATATTCCTGCTTTAGCTATTCCAGCCCTTCCCTGTACATTGGGAACCAGGAGCTATGCACTTTAACCATTATATTCTCCCTTTTCTGTCTGGAATGGAAAACATTTCAGATGTTTATCTGGCATCCCCTTGATTACAGAGGCTAATTCCAATTCCAATTCCAATTCCCAAGGAGCCATAATTCAGCATTTAAGCACCAAGTGCTGTCAGTCCTTATCGAGATCCTGCACAGGAGAACTGCAAAAAATGGACTAATAAATAAAACATCCTCCAGCAGGAGCAGTTAAAAACCTGAAATTCCCTCCTGTGCAACTCCCCATCCTCGTGGAATGTGCTCTGCTGGGAAATATTTACCTCCCTGTCCATGATATCCATGTTACTGTGTCTACAGTCATCACAGGGTTTTTACACTTACAACAAAACAACTGGAATGCTGGCCCCAAAATTTTCTGGGGAGGGCAAAAAACCCCCAGACTGTTTTTAGGACAATAGAAATCCTTAAAATTGGGCTTTTTAAAAATATTTAACACCTGACTGATTGTCACCCTTGGCTCTTCTCCTCTGAATTCTGAATTTTACCCTCACTGCTGGTTTTTTAACATGATTTTGGGAAAACTGTTGTGCTGTGCTCAGCTGTGGCTGCAAAACATTGGGAAGGCAAAAATTCCATAAAAAGCATTATTTCTTCCAATAATCCCCACTCCTCCCCCTGGAAAGAGCTGGATTTGCCCACTGGTTCCACTTAAGGATATTTTGGGATGGTGAGAGCTAAATATGTACAGGAAATCCCAGTTAATTAATTCAGCTTTTCTCCACAATAAGGCTCATCTTTCTGTGCTATTTTATTACTGTTTTTCACAAATCCTTTAACTTTTATCCCTGTAAATTCCTAAAAAACTGTATGGCAGTTAAAGCACCAACCAGGGAAGGGTCTGGTTCAATCAAAGGCCGTGAGTTACGGGGAAATTCAAATTTTGAGAGATAAAACAACTCAAGAAAACCACAAAGTGCATCTAAAAAAGCTGAGAACATTTTCCCTGTTCTTTACAGTTCTTATTTGAAGAGAAAAATGATCACTTTTCTCTCCCCAAAAATAATAACAGAGGAAAATAAGGTGCAGATTCAAACACCAGAGATCCCTTGTCATGGCTCCCAAGCAGGGAAAAGTCCCTCTGGAAGTTTCTGTAATCCCAAAATCAACAGGACATTTCAACTTGTTTTGTAATTAAGAGAGGAGCTGTTTGGCATCCTGTCCAGGGGTTAGTCCAGTTTAATAAGGAATTTTTCTAGGCACAACGAGTCCCCCAGAGGTGCCAGATGCTCTTCTGAACTCGGGAGTCAGGAAGTTCCACTGATTTTGTAATTCCAGGAGATCTGGAGGAATTTTGGGAAGCAAATCCATAGACTCACGTGTTCAAATACACCACTTAACGTGATATATTTGAAAATATTCCACCTTTGATGCACAGAAAAGACCGTTTTCAGGGAAGCAAGGGCCTAAATTCAGTTGATTTTCCACTTAATCCACCAGTACATTTAACCTTTAATTCATCCAACACTTTATAATTTATGGATGTGACAGCATCATCATCCCTTTCCATCCAAAGCATTTCCAGGGGATTTTGGGATACAATCCTGCCAGGAGCATCCCCAGTTCTACTGAGAATTCCCATTTTTTTATGTTGCCAGGAATTCACTCGGCTTCTCTTTTTATTTATTTTTTTTTAAATGTGTTTTGTGGAGTTTGTTTTGTTTTGTTCTGGTTTTTAACCCAACTGAGCTGACCCTTTGCATTGAGTGGATTAAATCCAAGTCTCCTAAACCACTTCTGGTTTTCCAAGGCCTTGTTCCATTCCCAATTATCCTGGCTGCATTAAAATAAACCCCTCTGGAGAGGGACAGAAGCTCCTCCCTGTTGAATTCTATTTTACTATTTCTATTCTGCACATTTCACCAGTTCCAGGGAAAAGGATAAAGCCTTTAATTGCCCAATCTGCCCCAATAAACTTCTCATGTTTCTGATCTTCGAGACAACTTATCATCTTTATTATTATTTGCTGTGGTTATTGTGGTTCCCTTAACTTCCCTATCAGCAAGAAAAACCTAAACAAACCAACCTACAATAAAATCCATCACCCAGTGACACAGCCCCATCCTAATAAAGAGAAAATCCCATCACACTCCCACTGAAAATTACCTGGGAACTGCAGATATTATCTCTGGAAGGAGAAAACAAGAGCCAGAATAACAAAGCTTGGTCCATGTGGTTAAAATAGAATTAAAAGCTCGGCTAATTGTGGGGATTCACAGTATTTTTTCTCCCAGGAACTATTTTGGAGCAGGAGCTGTTCTGAGTGTTGGCACAGACACAGATTTAGCAATTAAAAGACTTCAAAACAAAGGGGAAGAAAAAAAAAAAAGCCACAAGCTGAAATATGAACAGGAGTTTCCTGAAAACATCTGACTCAGCTCTGGAAAACTGAATTTAATGGGCTTTCACCAGCTCCAGCACCAAAACTAACACCCCAGGACAGGATAATTCCCAACATTCCTCTTCCCAGCTTTGTCCCAGAGCTGAGTGCTGACTGGAGACTCACTTTTATTTTTAACACAAGTTGTTATTAACACAAAATACTCAACATTTCCCACGTTGTTGATGGAAAGAACATGAAAACACAACAGAATGCCCCCATCTGGAATTCCACAGCCTGTGGATGAGATGTAAATCCCATACCTGAGCCCTGTGGGGACTCAGGCAGGAGGCTGGGGGAAGGTTTATGTGTAATTTCAGGGACTAACACAAGGATAACACAACGTGAGGCTCCATCTCAGAGAAGAAAAGGGGTCTCTTCTTCAAGAATATTCCATAAAATAATGAAATGCAGGTTGTGTGTGTTTTTTAGGCATGGAAACTAAAGGAACAACCTCTTGGGCAGCGAGCAATGAAACATATTCCCAACTTTCTGCCTACATGGAACTGCTACTTATCATTTAGATAAAGCCACTGAAGGTTTTATAGATATGTTGCTGTAATTCCAGCAGCCATTCCCAGGGGATTGGGAATTCCACAGCAGAGCAGGAGCTCCCAGGTGGGGTTTTAACCTCTTGCTGCTCCTACACGGATGAGAACCAAAGGGGGTGTTGGTGTTGAAACCTTTTCTTGTGGGGATTGACTCGGATTTGTTCGGGTGCATTTGCCTTATCCAGCTTTCCTGAGGATCCCAGGGAATACAAGCACAGGGAAGCAAACTCCTGGTGCAAAGCCAGACCTTTGCTCCGTGCAGGAGGCAGGACAAAGTCTCCAGAGGGAAAATGCCTCGGGAAATCTCCTCTGTGTCACCATGACAAGGCAAAAGAGCCCCACGAGGACTGAGAGCTGCCTGATTGCAACACCCCACCCCCTCAGCCCAGGGAAAACCAGGCCTTTTTATCCCAGGAATGGAGAGGAACCCTTAGAATTCATCAGAAACCATAAGTAGCATAACATTAGACAATTATTTGTCTGTGATTCAGCTTTTATAGCATTCCACTCTGCATTTTAAAGGAGGAAGCTCAGGAAATTCAGATCAGGTTCTTGGGTTATTGAGAGGCCAGTTGCACCTTAAGGTCACTTTGGTGTGAGCTGGGTTTTCACTCACACAGGTGCCACCTTTCCATGCTTTGCTCAAACAGAAACAGGTCAATCAAAGTCCCATTTTTGAGCTGTTCCCCTTCTATGTTTGAACAGCTCAGAGACAAGAACAGCAGTAAACCCGTTTCCTCTCCGGGTCTTCACCGGTGAACAAACCAGGAAATGTCTCTCTCCACTCCTCCAAGTGAATATCCAGTTTATCCAACCACTGCATTACCACCTTAGTAAAATCATCATGATTAAGGCAAACCCAGACTCAGCATTTCCTTGTGCTGGCCCTGGAAAGGGCTGTTTTGTAAATTTTGGGACTCCTCGTACCTCTGACAACTCTTTAAGGGCAGCAGTGAGGAACACGTGTATCACCCACATACTCCAACCTGGGGCTGGACTAGCAGGGCATGCTGGAAAAAACCCACCAGTTTATTTGGGGAAGTGACAAAAGAGGTGTAGGAATGTTCAAAAGTGCATGGATTTTATTTATGCAGTGTGTGTGGAAGTTCAGAGGAGCAGGAGTTGGCACAGGAAGGATGATTTTGTCCAGGACAAGGGAGATATATTCTTGTTTACCACTGGTTTGGATTAAAGCCCCAGAAGGGTTTGGGTTGGAAGGGACCTTAGAGCTCAGGGACAGGGGTAGAACACCTTCCACTATCCCAGGATGCTCCAAGCCCCATCCAACCTGGCCTTGGACACTTCCAGGGATGGAGCAGCCACAGCTCATCTGGGCAACCTGTGCCAGGGCCTCCTCACCCTCCCAGCCAGGAATTCCTTCCCAATATCCCATCTAACTCTGCCTTCTGGCAGTGGGAAGCCATTCCCTGTGTCCTGCCACTACAGTTCCCGAAGAAGATTCCCTCTGTGGCTTCCCTGCAGACACTGGAAAGCCGCTGTGAGTCTTCTCTCTTCTTACCTCAGTACCTGGGTGTGAGCACCAACTTCTGACACGGCTAAACTCGAGTTTAAAACACAGACACGGGGAAGGAACCCTTTAAAACCAGCCATCCCATATTTCCAAGAGCTCAAGCCCAGGAGAATCCCCCCAGGAGGCCACGTACCTGCTTCAGGGCTGCTCTGGTTACAGCTGCTGCCGATGCTGTTGGGGATCACCGGGGCCGAGGGTGCCTGGAGTCGCGCCTGAGGTGGGTTCTGGTGCAAGGAGTTTCCCAAAGCCATTCCCGACTGCGGGAGCATCCCGCAGCTCCCGCCGGCCTGCATCTGGCTGATGAGCCCTGCCAGGTGGTTGGTGCTGCCCGGGCTGGCCCCGTGCCCGAAGGCAGGGTTGGGGCCGTGGCAGTGCAGCCCCTCCCCTCGCAGGGGCAGCCCCGGCGCCAGCGGGGCCTGGAGGCCGCCCGAGCTCAGGGCAGGCTCCGGGAAATGCATCTGGTTCCCGGAGCAGGGCAGGGCAGAGCCGGAGCTCCCACAGCCCGTGGAACTATTGCTGCTCACGTGGGAGCTCTGGCAGCTCATGGACTGCAGGAGCTGCGACATGGAGCTGATGGGGAAGGAGCTTTGACTCTGCTTTCTTATCAAATCGGATCCGGCTTTGGAAACCCCAGAACTGTCCAACTGGGACTGTCTCAGCAGGCTCAGCACCGTGGTGGGGGGCTGCTTCCTTTTCCTCAGAGGATCCTTTTGCTGAGACATCAGTTTGTCTCTCAGTGCTGCTCGGCCGCTCTGCCCTTCCGTGGTGGGGAGGAGCACGTTGGCAGCAGGAGGGAACATGGAATTTAAAGTGCTGTGTCCTTCGGAGTTGCCGCCGCCGGCAACAGGTCCAGAGTTGCTACTGCTGCTGTTGTTGGTACCAGCGAGTTTGTTTTGATTTGCTAGCTGTGCTTTGGCTGCTGCTGACAGTAAACTGCTGGCTGGGAAAGAGGCAGCGTTGTGCTGGTTCAAGATCTGGTTTAAAGGCATTCCCAGCAAACCGGGCTGACTCTTCAAGGAACCGCTTCCAGCCGATGCAGCGGGAAAAACTGCATTGTTGGGAGGATTCAGTACATTGCTCATTCCAGCGATTAACGGGTTGGGGATGTCCTTGTACTGGCCGAGTCCATCGTGCTTGGTGGAAGGGCTGGATGGCATGGACGGCCTCGGCGAGCCTATGGTCGACCTCGGGGACCTGGGGGGGACCTTGATGCCGCCGCAGGCCGACTGCGGCCCGACCGGGGGCAGCAGGAAATTCCCGTGATCCGACGACGTGGAGGAAGAGCGCGACCTTTGGGGAGAGGCCTCGATCCTCCCCATCCCGGGGCCCATCATGTGCACCGGGGAGGTCACGGGCGACGGGGACAGGGAGGTGGAGGCGGAGTGCTGGACCCTCTGGCCGTGGGGCGCGTGGTTGGCGTGGGCGGGTTTGACGGTGGGCAGGGGCAGGTTGCTGGGCAGGGGCACGACGGCGGGGGGCATGCTTACATTCATCACGGGTACCTGAGAGTGGGCGCTCGCGTGGAACGGGGACGGGGGCACGATCACGGGGTTCTGGCTCGCCGGCTTGCTGGGGATGGGGTCCAGGATGCCGAGGGGATCCTTCTCGGATGGCAATGGCTTTTTCTGCAGGGCGCACGACGGCGGCGGAGGGGGGGGCGGGGGCGGGGGAGGGCCCTGCGGGGGGGGCTTGTGGTGGAACATGGCCCGCGGGATCTCCATCCCCGCGGGAAAGCTACACAGGGGCTTTTTCATGACGGGGCTCTTGGTGGTCAGGGTGGGGGACAGAGGTATGTTAGTCCTGCCGGCCATGGCGCAGGATGACTGGATGGGGGAGCCGTGCAGCATCACCGACGGCGGCGACAGCGGCGTCCTGCTCACGTGGATGGGGCTGGAGTTGGGAGCTCCGTGGAAACCGGGATTGTTCCTGGTGAAAACATCCGGGCTCCCCAGTGGGTCAGTCCTGGGAGAGATGGAGCCGTCGCCGTAGATCTGCGACCCCGAGGAAGCCGGGCTGGGCATCCCGCCGTGGCTGCCCCGGTACGGAGACTTCTGTCCCAGCTCACTGCTCCCCAACCTCTGCCTGGGATACACAGGATGGAGCTCTGGCTGCTGGCTCCCGGCCATCTCTTGCACGTACAGCCTCCCCATGGCATTGGATGCCCCAATCATCAGCTTGAAAGGAGTCTTACATTCCGGCAGCACGGAATTTGTAATTCCTTCATGCGGTTTATTCCTCGCGGATCTCGGAGTTGCTGCTCGAGTGGGAACTACTGGAGTTGCACCTGGGGTTACAAACACACAACAGTCACTGTTTGGAAACGCAGCATCACAGGTTTTTCAGTGCAGAACCTCAGGGTGTGAAAATATTCCTAAAAGCAAGGAAGCCTTTGGCTAAACTTGGGCTTCCACAGGAATGAAACACCAGACATTGAGGAGCTGCTGGGCCCTGTACAGATCTTAATTTAAATCCCACATAAATATGGACAACTGGAAATCTTTCTCCTGCCTTTCTGTCTTTTCTAAGCATCACCTCCAGCATCCCACTCCCGGATTTCCAGCAGCAGCTCTCTGGCAGGAGCAGGGAGCTGCTGTCGCAGGGAAAAGGAGCCTCTGGCACCATCTATTGAGGACAGGAGGAACAAAGCCCAGCCAGGACTGAGACTCACTTCCAGGTGCTGTCCCAAACGCTGCCCCTGATGAGGGATTCTGGATACTTTAGGGGGTTGTTTTCAGGATAAAAGCCTTGGGGATATTTGCACATGCTGACACAGGAACCCCTCTACGACAGAAAAATTCCCACTTTTGAGCCCAGGCCTTCCTACAAGCACGAGGCCACTTCCCATCTTTATTTCAAAAGATTTTTTTTTTCCCCCCAATGTTTTACTTTCAGAATATCATCACAAGCAGCTCCAAAGTCTGGGGGACTTTCTGCCAGTTGTGCTGCTCTGGGAATTTGCAATTCAGCTCGGAGCGCTTGGCACGGAGCCCCCCCAATGTGCAAACTCCAGTTGGGAGCTGCAAATTCCACGTTCAGAGGAACTCAGAGGTGCCTGGAAATTCTCCTGCTCTCAAGAATCCCCTTCCCATCTCTCCTTCAGCCTGGGCAGACTGACATTCCTGCCTTCATCCTATTTGCACGACCAGCCACATCACCGCAGAAACAAACATTTTACCTGTCCCAAAATACAACCAAAGTGTCAATTTAGGGGACAAAACTCAAGGCTGAACTGCAAAATAAAATGAGTATGAGAGGCCTCACCTTGAATGCTGGAACTAAGCAAATGGTCACATGCAAGGGTGTGAAAATGAAAAGATATTTTGCTTACAAAGGCCATTTATTGGGAAATCTTCTTCTTTGCCTAGGGTACAAAATTCTGACCAACAGAGGGGAAAAGCACCTGAATGTCACTCATGTCTTGAATACTCACCTGGTTTCACCTCCTTCATCCTGCTAATTTTTTGCAAACAAGAATGTAATTTAAGTACTACTCATCAAAAAATTAAGGAGGAAAATGTGTAGCACCTTGGGAAATTGCACTGCTAGTTAAAAATGAAATGACATTGCAAAGAAATTTAAACAGAGGTTTGAAATCCTAAATTTCAATGTGAAAATCGGTCCTATGAACAGCGTGGGTTAAACTTCACACTGGTCAGCACCATCCTGCCATCTGATCTTATGGGTCTTACTTCTCAATATCTGGGTCTTATTTCTCAATAATTTACAGCTAAAAGTTGTTTTTTCCAGGTGAACAACCTCAGAATCATCAGGATTTGTTGTTACACCTTTTCTTTCGCCCCAGATCTCAGTGATCCCCCCAGTTTTACAACGTGCTTTTGACCTTCTCTTGTTTTGGTAACACCTGTCAACTCCCAGCCACCAACAAATTACCTCTTTTCTTTTTTTTTTTTATGTTGACATGGATAATTAAAATGCTAATCCAGGTTGGTGCCTAAAAATAATCCTTGAGAAATTACAGTGGAGATCTCCTTTGCTGTATCTTCTCCTTTACAACACAATTTCCCATTTAGCCATGTCCTAATCCCTTCATAATCACTTTATTCTGCTCCTCTAATTTCCCATGTGACAGAATATCAGACATACTGCCACAGTTCCCAAAGATGAGAGTTAATGTATTTTCTTTGTTCTAGAACAATCTGATACCTTTCCCAAGAAAATCATGCTCTTAGGCTGGGAATGACCTGATTAAACTCATTTTCTATCTTCCCACATCTCTGATCACTCCATTTATTCCTTAAATCTGTTTATTTTTGCACTCACAGACACATCAGACTTTCGGGGGCGGTTTTGCATAGTAATTACACATACAAAATTAAGATTATTAAGTGATTCTGCAGGATTTAAGTTTTACTCACTTGTTCCACCCCCAGGACTGGTGAGAACCAGGGAAGGATGAGGTGCTTCCATGCTTTTGTGCAGTGTAGCCACAGCAATGATCTTCCTCTTGTGGATGCATAGTTTGGTGACATCTTCATCTGCTTTGACATCTTCAGCAGTTCTCTGCTTCACAGCAGCTCCAGGATCGAAATTAAACACCTGGGAGTGAAAATTCCAGTGTTTAAGCAATGATTATGGGCAGAAAACTCACCAAACACGCCTCAATTTTATACAGAATATACAGGAATTTTCCTCTGTTCCTCAGAGCTCTTTGACTGCTCCTACATTGACAGGAAGTTTGGAAATGATAAATATATTTATAATAAACAAGTCAGATCCTTTCCAAGAGGGGAGGAGGCAGAGGAGAGATTAACTTTTGGATTTTAGGGTATAACTTTGGGTGCACTCTACTTATTTGATATACACATGTATGATGTGAACAGAGGTCAAGCCATGGCACAGCACATCAGCTGGCATCATAAATATTCCAGTAAAGACCCAAAATGCTGCTTTGCTTTACCTTGGGAAGAACAAGAGGACATTCTAGGCCACACTTGCACGTTCCATCAGTCAGCAAGTAAGTCTTCACCTGCTCCAAGCAGGATAATAAAGACCCACTGGGACTGTAAAGGAACAGAAATGATCAATAAAAGCTATTTGACAGGTCATGACTTGCACCTGCCAGTCTAAAAACTCACAAGGAGAGATGATATTTACTATTTTTTCATATTATTTCTTGCTTTTTGTCAAGAATTGCAACGAGACTTATTAAAAATCACCAAAAAAACCCCCTCTCAAACATATTTTAAAGGAAATAAAACTGCTGCATCCAGGTCTCTTAGTTGCACAAAGTTTGGTTTCATCCAGTTAAGACTTGGACCCTCTCAGTAGAAGTGAGGAACAGCCCACCCAGGAGCCAGGAGTTGTAAATAGCCCCATTTTTAACGAAAACAACCCAAGTGGAATAGCTTGGATCAGGAAAACAAATTCCAAACAAACTGTGGCGAACTTTGGCGCTTAAAACCCAAGGTGGAAACGTCTCCTCTCGTCACTAGAACCAAGTGACATCTAAAGCAACATCTGCAAGTGACATTTCCAGCTCTGCTGACACTTTAAATCAGGGATTTATTTGCCAGACTTGCCCTGGAATAGTTATTTTTGGGAGAAGTGCTCAGGCTGAATCTGTGTAACAGTGACAGTTTTGAGGGTGAGGAAGATGAAAGAGCAAACTAAAAATAGGGCTGAAGTGACAGGTCAGGAAGTCAAACCTTCCCTGTCTGCAATCCTTGGGGAGGAGGGGGAAAACTACTCTTGATTTCAATTTATTTTAATTCCAGCTCTAGACTGGTTAAACCATGATCCCTTTGGACTTTGCCAGCCTGTCCTGAACTATGCTCAGCTCCACACTTGACGATGGAACAGCTTCCCATGGGATTTGCTCTTGACCATCCCATCTGCACCAAAGATCTCCACAGACACTTTCTGGGATGCTTAAAAATTCATGTTAAATATGCTCTGGAGTTGGGACTGGGTAAACAAAAAAAAATGCTCCTTTTTCTGGAATATTTCTGGAATAAATCAATCTTAAATAACCCCTTTGTGCAGTTTGCCTGGACACACGTGACCAGTTCAGGATTGAGGAGATCCTGGAGCCTGGAAAAAAACCCACACTGTGCTCATGTGAGGGAAGGTCAGTCCAGTGAATCTGTGGGATGTGGGATCCACCATCCCTCCTGCACATACAGCCAGGGTTATTTGTCCACAAGAACCCACCAAATTCTAAAAAGGCCCATTTTTTTTCCTGTTCCTGGGCAGAGCTAGAACTGCAAAATCTCTTTTGTGCGCACAGATCTCCTCACGCTTCCTTTGTAAGAATCCATGGAATCACAGAATGCTTTGGGTTGGAAGGGACCTTAAGATCATCTCATTCCACCCCCTGCCATGGGCAGGGACACCTTCCACTAGCCCAGGTTGCTCCAAGCCCTGTCCAACCTGGCCTTGGACACTTCCAGGGATGGTTTAGGCCCTACTTTAAGGCAGCAGCACAGTTTTACCAAGCAAAGCCCTGAGAATCAACTCAGTGCTTTTACCAGGTAATAAAAACTAGTTAATTAATGGATTTAATCTTGATTTAATCCAAAGCAAGTGCTGCCAGCTGCCAGCAAAGCCTGTGTGCTTTACAGGGGAGCACAAACACAGGGTCTGTATTCAGCTGGGATCATCTACCCTGGTTAAATCATGTCAGATCTTAATATATCCACTAATTTTCCCTAGGATAGCTGTGGAGTCAATATTGCTTGACCTTTCCTTGTCTCCATAAATGCTGTGCACACTTCAGGGTAGAGCAGGATTCAATCCTTGGAGATCCAGCTGCCCTGGCTGAGCCCTGTGGATGCTCCATGTCAAGCAGGAGATGGGACTATTTGACTTCTACCCTTTAACCACTGAATTAAAGAACAAAAAAATACATGGCAAGAGGGCAGAAATAACACAGTCACTCCCAAGGCTGTAGGAAGTGTATGAAACTTCTCAGAGCTGTAGAAAACCAAGTTCAGAAGCAGGTGGGATCACGTAAAAATACCAAAGCATTCCATGTCCTGGTGCCTGGATATAAAGATTATTGGGGAAAAAAACCCCTCAACCAATCCAGAACTTTTCCTTTCTCATTGATTTTTAACTCAGGCAGAGGCCCAGTAAATTAGAGCTGTAATGAGAAGTGCAAGGGAAGGCGATTTCTCTCCTGCCATGGGTATCACTGACACGGATTTGGTTGGATTCTGCTAATTGGGAACATCAACAAGAAATCCCGGAATGCATCTGATCTTTTATGGTAGTTTAGTGTAAAATTGGAGCAGGCTTTGACTCATTAAAGGGTTTTGTCCTGGTAATACATAAAATGTTGTGAGGGACCAGTTATTTTAATGACAGAATAGTGGAATGAGATTAAGCAAATAACAGGCTGGACCTGTGTGAGGTAAACCTGCCCTCTCCAAATTTTGTTAAAGCTGACTTTGATCTTTTTTTTCCAATAACATTTAATTTACTGTCTGTTTGTCTGAACACATTGATTTAATACCAATTTCAACGCATTTCTTCGTGACCGTTCCGGGGTGAAGCAAAAAAAAAAAAAACACCAAAAAACCAATAAGCTATGAAAATAAACAAATAAAGTACCTAAAACTTCGGATTTAGGCTTATGTTCCTGTTTCTTTTCCTAGAGGAGAGATGTGAGGAATCCATAGGAGTAAATCTTGCTGGAGAACAGCAGTGATAGTGAACAGAGAACTTTCATGGGCATAACAAAAGTGATGTTTTTTGGAGTTACTGAGTAGCCACAAAAGTTCTACAGGTATTAAGTAGTTACATAACCTAAATTCCCTTTCAAAAGAATCACAGAATCCTGGAATAATTTGGGATGGAAGGGACCTAAAGATCATCTCATTCCACCCCCTGCCATGGGCAGGGACACCTCCCACTATTCCAGGTTGCTCCAACCTGGCCTTGGACACTTCCAGGGATCCAGGGGCAGCCACAGCTTCTCTGGGCAACCTGGGCCAGGGCCTCCCCATTCTCCCAGCCAAGAATTCCTTCCCAATATCCCAATATCCCATCTCACCCTGCCCTCCTTCAGCTTCAAAAATCCACCCGGAAACCAAGAAGTTTCCCGTGACGTTTTTGAGCGCGAGGAAGGAGCCGAGTCCCTCATTTCCTGCCCCAACTGGCAGAGTGAATTAATTGAGTGACAGAACCCCCAGAGCAATGAAAGCAGGAGCCCCTGGGGTGACCTTACCTGATGTAGAGAACTCCACTTTGGTCCACCCGCCGCTGCCACCCCACGGGAACTTGCACTGCTGGTGGCCCTCCGTCCGTGTCCCCTCCGTCACACTCCTTCCCACCATTCATTTTCCCGTTTCTGCTCGTGAGTTCTCCAGAGATATCAACAGGAGGGGGATCTCCTTCTCCTACATGTCATCCTGGCCTCCCAGAGCAGGCCCTGCAGCACGGCTGATCCCGAATCGGACAAAGTGCATCGGGAGGCTCCGAGCTCAGTTTGAAACCAAGTCCTTCCCAGGGGCCATTTTGGTTCAACGAGTCACTTTCCCACCACAGTCCACATTAAATATGCAAGGTTTAAACTCCTTATCTATTCATAAGGACGAACTCTAGAGAGGAAAAAAAATTAGTGCTTCCGACTTGGGCAAATCATAATTCGCCAATCCTTCCGTTCCCTGTCAGAAAGGAGGAGGGGGGGAAAAGGAGGATTCCTAGTTCCCCAGCATGGCTCCCAGCTCGAGGACTGGCTTAAGAGAACTTGTACTTGGTGAAAGCTCGTCTCATTTTTTTTTTATAAATATGAGTCAGCTCCGACACCTCCAGGTATTACACCCTTTGTATGCCACATTCTTTCTGTTTGCTTTTTATCTTCTGCTCGCTGTCCAAGTTGTCTTCTTGGCTTTCTTTCATGACTCCTTGGCTCCAATAAAACAGCCTGAAAAACAAGGATGCAGGACAGACGTGAGGCGTTTTCCCCCGAGTTTTTCAGCCCAGGGAGGTGTTTACAGCTGCAGCCATTTAAAGAGCTCAAACCCAAGATTTTCAATGTCAGTGGAACCATTAAAACAAGGCTTTGAGTAAATATAAACCTGCCAGAAAATTCTATTTATACGTGGATGCAACTACATCTTAAAAGCAACGAGAGTGAAGCTGCTATTGCACAGTTAATGTACAGTTTGGGTGAACTAAGGGATGCATCTTTTCACTGAATATTTTCACGTATTCTTCTGTTCAGAACCATCAGCAGATGACTAAATTAATGCCCTTTAAAAATTGTTTATAAACCTGAATGAATTTAATGTGGAGGAAGCTGCTTCCGGGCTCGGCGATATCCATAAAAATGGAAAACCGCTGCATTCGGATTAAATTTAAATAATCATCTTTCCAAAAATTGTGTCGTGAAAAGGGGAAAATTCAGCATCAAGGCACTGATCTCTGAATACCTGGGAAACAATCTGAATGTCTTCAGGAATAATTCCTCCCCCCCTCCATGATTTAACTCTTCATGACAGAAGTTCACAATGATGTTATTCCCCCAAAATTCTGTTATTTCCCCAGAACAGCTTTCCAAGGTGACCAGGTGAGACTGAGCTCTCGAGTTTGGGTGGTTTGTTAAGGTGAGACAAACGTGGGAGTGTGGGGTTGAAACAGTAAATCCATCAGAATAAAGAGTAATCCTAAAATTCAAACACAAAAGGCACCGATGACTGTTGGAGTAACAACATTAACAGGTTTTATTTGGGATCCCCTGTCAATTCTGCCTCATTCCTGACACTCCTGTTATGCCAACATGTTAAAACACAGTAAACCTTACAGACCTGACTGATTTTAATAAAAAAAGGGGGGGGGTTTTGAGCTAGGAATGGAACATGGAGACTCAGGATCCCACATTTCTGCAAGAGCACCACATTAAATCTACATTTAACAGGAATAACAGCTCCTTCCTAAAGGAAGACTGGAGAGGCATAACCACAGTCCTGGGAGTGTTCCCTCAAGTCCCCTAACACAGAACATTCTCTTCGGATGTGCCACTTACAAATGGAAAGCTCCAAACGCTCCGGGGGAAAGAAAAATCCTTGGAGTATTTCCAAGGATGAGGAGCAGAGAGGAGCAGGTTGGGCAGAGCCCCTGGACTGAAGGGCTGAGATCTGAAGAGCACGGGGGGGATTTGGACAAAGGTTGGCCCTGGAGGCCTTTTCCAACCTTAAAGATTCTGGGATTTCAGATTTGCTGTGGGATGAAGCCTTCTGGAATAGCCTGGTGCTGCTCTGCAGGGATCTGCTTCCACTTTCCAAGACTCTGGAGCACTCCAACAGGATGTAATCCTTGGCTGGACAAGACTGGGGAAGAGACCAGGAGACTGAGGAGCTCCTGCCCAGCAAAGCTCCCAGGGAATGTCACAGGGACACCTTGTCAAAACAATCCTCACTCTGGGACACAGGAATAGGATTTGGAAGCTCTTGGCAACAGTTCAGGAATCCTGGTGTTGGATTGGCTTTATCCTGTTTAAGGAGGGAGTAGATGATGTTCCATCCAACCCAAGGCAGAATTTACCTTCCTGCTGAATTTCCTGCAGGTCCTGTGGAAGGCTAAAATAGGGGAATAATTTTCCTGTTACTCTGAATGAGAGTTAACCTGCTGTGACGTGACAACACCAGGAAATACATATTTAAAATCCTGGGAGCACAGGGTGAAGGGAAAGCTGCTCATCTCAGCCCAGCCTTGTGTGGCTCACATTGCTGTTCAGGGCAGCTTCCCTGGATCCATTATGAGCAAATAATATCCAACAACTGCTTTTTTTTTTTTTGCAAGAAATACTTGGAAGAAACCTTGCATTTCTGCTGGGTCTGAAGTGTCCTGTCTCAGTTAACATCTCACTCCACCTCCACCACAACTGATCACATCAAACCTTCTTCAGGGTGTGAAACAGCACAAAAAGGAGTAAAAAAAAAGTCCTTAATTGCTTCTTCTGTGGAAAGTATTTAAATGTTTTTATGAAAGAGGGCAGGTTTAGATGAGAGATTAGGGAGAAATTCCTGGCTGGGAGGGTGGGGAGGCCCTGGCACAGGTTGCCCAGAGAAGCTGTGGATGCCCCTGGATCCCTGGAAGTGTCCAAGGCCAGCTTGGAGAAACCTGAGCTAGTGGAAGGCGTCAGGGAGTTGGAATGGGATGATCCAGAAGGTCCTTTCAACCCAAACCCTTCTGGGATTCTGTGGAAAGTAAGAATTGTTAAAGCAGAATTTATAACATTTATTTGTTCTCAGCTCTTAAATGTTTCGGGTATTAATGGCTAAGGAGCAAATTCCATGTGGATTTCCACAAAGTGCAGGCATTAAAGCCCCCAGTCCTTACAGTAACCACTGCAATGGCACAGGGAAGAGGTGCCCATCCATGTTCTGGTACAGAAATCCATCCCTAATCCCCACAGAAAGTTCCTGTGTGTTATTTCATTTAACTCCATAACACCAGACTACTTAAACCTTTATATTTCTTACTGGTCCAGAGAGTTACAACCCCACAGGAGGAGAGGGAACGGCCTCAGGCTGTGCCAGGGGAGGCTCAGGTTGGACATCAGGAGGAATTTCCTCATGGAAAGGGTGGTCAGGCCTTGGCAGGGGTTGCCCAGGGAGGTTTGGAGTGCCCAGCCCTGGAGGTGTCCCAGGAAGGCCTGGCTGTGGCACTCAGTGCTCTGGGCTGGGGGACAAGGGGGTATTGGGTACAGGGGGGACTCTGATCTTGGAGGGCTTTTCCAACCTCAGTGATCCTGGGATTCTGTGATCCTGTGAATTCCATGACTGCAGAAAAATCCCATTTCTTGATGCATTGTTTGCCCCTTCCCCATCCGAACACTCCATCTGAAGTGTTCCACACCTTGGATTGGGACAGAAAGGAGCTGGAGCAAATCCAAGGTATTCTGGACACTGGATCCCACCCAAAGGCCTGACTCCCATCAGCCTAGGCAATAAATCCCTCTCCTCCACAACCTCCTCACAGCTCCAGACAACTCATGTTATCTCACCACGAGCAAACACAACTTTCCACATCTAACCCAATTACTCCTTCTCCCCGTGAGCCAGGACATGCCTTTTAGATTTGTTTTGCAATCCGGTTCCATTACAATATCCTTCGAAATATTTCACTGGAGAACTATGCAAAACTACACTGAATTCTTCCCCCTGGACCCCTTCCCCCCACGGAAAATTTCTCCCCTAATTTTCATATGCTGAAAGGTATGTTTTCAATTTTTAATGTGGCTCTCTCACTTTTTTTTTTCTTTTTTTTTTTTGAAATGCTGCATTTTAGGGCCTCTCTGCACGCTCAGCCGTTAGTGTTTGTTTTAACAACTCCTTCAGTCAAGCAGGGAAAGAGAAAACTTGGTGTTAAAATATAAAAATTAAAGTAGATACTAATTGTCTGGATTCTGATCTATCCCCATATGACATGACTGATATTTATTTTATTAATAAATGGACTTATTGAGACGAATTTTGACAGTCTGATATTGCAAAAATATGGAATCACCATGGAATCCCAGGATGGTTTGGGCTGGAAGGGACCTTAAAGCTCATCCCATTCCACCCCTGCCACGGGCAGGGACACCTTCCACTATCCCATGTTGCCCCAAGCCCTGTCCAACCTTTTGAGTAAAGAATACTAAAATATAATCTAAATCTCTCCTCTTTCAGTTTAAATCCATTCCCCCTTGTCCTCCAATCACTCTTGATGCTCTGTTACTTTTTTTTCTCCATGAACTTTTAACGGTGCCCAACAATTCCACAGATCACAAAGGATGCACAAATCCCTATGAATGACCCACATTTTGGTAATAAAGCTCTGCAAACCCTTGGAACACACACCAAACACTGCTTGGAGACACAAACACACCCTAATTTTTGAGGCTTCCCTTTGTAGCACAGAAAAACCTACAGAATACATTCGGAATGGGAAATGCCCTCAAAAATCAAATTATTGTGGTTTTAGAACTAATGAGACAAGTTAGCTGCTTAAAAAGCATCATTGTCCCTCCCCTCAGAGTTAAAAAGGAGTTTTTGTTTGGTCATGGCTTGCACATTATTAATCTGTTTAAGTTTATCCAAGCAACCAGCTGGGATTCTCCTGTATCATCTCATCCCATACAAACGTTGCATCACTTTTTGGGAATGCTTTCCCACTCTGAAAAGCAGCTTTCTCCTGACTAATTAGACCAGTGGTGAATATTTGATGAAGGCCTATTTTTAGGAGATGATTCAACAAACAAAAAGTGTAAAGGAAACCTTCCTTCCTTCAATCTTCTCTCATTGTGTTGGTCTCCAGGACCACGACACGGCCGTACATGTGATTTACACGTGATTTTCACATGATAGAATCCAGCTTTTGGGGTGAAAACACATCTTTACCTTACTCCTAAATCCTGATTATTAAGAATACATTGCCAGCACTGAATTACTGCATTGAAATAACACATTTGAAATCACCCCAGTGCCAGACCAGTTCGTACCAGTCCGACTCCCTCCAACACCGAGTTATTTCCAACTGAATAAAGGACTTTTATAGCCAGGCTTATGTTTTCCTAATTGATACCACTTTGGATGCTGGGGGATTTTTTTAGGATTGGAAGCCCCCACTCTGTGAAATGATTCCCTGGAATTGCTCAAGACACTCTGGATGTGGCTCAGTGCTCTGGGTGAGTTGACCCAGTGGTGTTTGGTCACAGGTTGGACTCGATGATCTGGGAGGTCTTTTCCAACCTGGATGATCCCATGGGAGCTGTTTGGATAATTCATTCATAAATGGCAAAACCCCATCAAGATTCCAGGCCACTGTGCCTGTCTCTACATCCACAGCCCAGGAGTTTTCCCAGTATCCCAGTGGACACGCCCCAGCTCCCAGCCTGGCTCACCTGGACCAGGATGGACAGAACCCTCTGGCATTTAAATTCCCAAATATCCAAGATTAGATGGCAAAGCAGCCCCTTCAGACCTACCATTCAGGAATCTACACTATTAAAACAATAAGGAAAAGATTTTCATGGAGAAACACTGATTTATATCCATGGAATCCAGTTGATACATTATATTAGATTTATATATAATATAAATCCCTTCTCTTGGAGCATTGTGGACCATCGTATTCCTGATTAATTCTGCTGTTAATTAATCAGAAATACATCTGATATCCTTCCTATAGATGTCCAGGAAAAAATCAGAGTTCACTGAGCTGCAAAGTATCCTTAATTTAGGAGATTTAACTGTGCAGTGACAGTTGTCCAATGGAACTGGGAAGGAGTAGGATTTTTTTAGCACTTTATTTCCTGTATGTTTAGCACCAAACCCCGAAACTTTCTCTAACTATGACTTTTCACCCAAAACTTTCTCTAAACGTGACTTTTAACACACTTTTCTGTGTAATTCCCAGAGTTGGGAGCAACTGTGGTTGTCACTGGGCAATGAAAGAATGGATTAAATCCACCCTTTCAAGACCTTCCACGTGCACAAAACACACAGGGCATCTCTGAAAGGGTTTTCACAAAAAGAAGAAAAAGCCCCACATCAATAATAATAAAAAAAAAAGGTAGGGAAACAAAAGGATTTTCTTTTTAACCCTCAGCCCTGGCTCTTCAGTGAGAATTTATTAAATGGAAGAATACACAGGAGTTATGATGCTTTTCCAGCCCTTCCACCACATTAATTTTATTCTTTACAAAGGGAAATAGGTCAAAAAACACGAGACAGACCTACTTTGTGTCAACACAGTGACAGCCCCCAGATTTATTAAAAATTAAGACTAATATTTGGTATGTAAGGGAAATAAACTGAGAGTGATGTCACCATTAGCAACACCTTTCTTAGGGAATATTATTATATAGAATATTACTGAGCTAGAAGTCAATAAGAAGTGAAGAAATGTTATTAAATCAACTTTATTTCAGGGGAAATTGTAGAAGGAAAGAGGAACTTGGTGTCCCTCCTCAGCAACCTGGAATCTGATATTATTAAACACAGTCCTAGAATGCTTTTGTAATGAAGATTATATGAATTTCAGGGATGTTTGATACAGAGTGTTCCTAAAATATCTAATAAACAGATGCAGGAAATAAAGAGGTAAAACTATTTGTAATTGTTTGGTTTTGCTGGACATTATTGACTTAGAGGTTACTGGGGCAATGGAAATTTGGGAAAATAAAGATTTCAGTTTAAAAGAAAACAGCATTTAAATGTAACTTTCGCAATCTCAACCTGAAAATTCAACCAGATTTTAGATGAGCAACTAAAAGCCAGGAATAAAACTGGATTCCTGGAAATCCTGGCGAAAGGCTCCGGGGCAGAGTTATGGGAATAACCCCAGATCTCCATTAACTGGGCACTGTGAGCTCAACAATCAAGCAAGAAAGGGGAAAAATGAAACCCATCCTCCCACATCTTCAAAGCAGAGATCACAATAAACCAAACAACCCTCCTCTGTGTGAGACACCTGACGGTCAGGGCAGAGCAGGAGTGGAATAATTGGAATAATTCAGCCCCAGTTTCTGTGCAGGGGAACGTCAGAACTGTGGCAGGACTGCAAATTAAACCCATAAATTATGCTTTTGTGCCAAAGTAACAATCACATGACCGGGCTATTTTTAGACACAGGGAATTTTTTTTCCCTCCCCAAGTGCTATTTTTTTACACTGTTTACTGAATTACGTAGCTCTGCTCAGCAATTTCCCTAATGAAAATCCACTTAAGGTATTAAAAAAAATATGGTATCAATAAAAAACCAGCTCTTCAGACACCTCAGTGCAAAACCTACAGCTTCAGCTGGCATTAATGGAATAATAGTTGAGTTTTTGCTGCCTCTGAACCCTGGGGTGCTACAAATCTGTGTAATATGATGGGTAATTACTTACTAATTGAACGTATTTGGAGAATTTGCCCCCACTATTTTGTTTTATTTGAGAGGTAGTTCTCTACTTTCTAAAAGAGGACTCAGAGATTGAAAGACACTAAAAAAAAAAAGGTGTGTTTTAATCCTTTTAAATGCCAAATAGTCTTTCCTTGCTACACCAGCTCTATTAGTTATAAGTGTAATCATTTTTAAATGGATTTATGAAGATTTGTATACATGACCTTTCCTTCTCCAGCTTCTTCTCCTCCTTCCCCTGCTCTGAGTCAGCTGGTTCATGAATATACCATTTATTTCAAAATATTCTGCCACTAAAACATCACGTTTGCTTTGTTATTTAAGAGCTGTGAAACAAGGAATGCCCATATAAAGTATTTTTCAATGCACTAATTGCCAGCGGGGCACAGGATTGAAATAAAACTCGGAAAAGCCTGACCTTTTTCCTCATCAAGCATCAGATTGAAGGTGGGTCTGTTCATCTTGTTCTTTCCAAGCTGAAAAAGAATCAGTTGAAACAGTTAAAAGAGAAGTAACAGCGAGCAATATATTCCACTTATGATGTTAAGATATTAATTAGTATTTATTATTAAATATAATTTATTTATTAATTAATATTAATTTTTATTCACATTTATAAATACTTCGAGTTTCTTAGATTATTATTTCTCCTTTAAAATTTCTCCTTTAAAATTTCTGCTTCCACTTCGTATTTTGTACATATTTAATTTCCTAAAACATCACGAACACAGGGGGAAAAAAAAAATAATATTTAGAAAATGCTAATGTTAAGTTCTCTTTTAAAAAAAAAAATCAGCTTTACTAGAGTTTAATCTGTATTCTGGCAACACAGATAATCAAAATTCTTGACTGTACACACCCCACTAGTTTCAAATCAGATTTTTGTGCTTCACGAGTGTCTGGCTGCCCCATCCCCTTCACTCTGAGATTTAGTTTTAAGCAAGCCAAGGTGTTTTTAGCCTTAAAAAAAAAAAAAAAAAAAAAGAGCAAAATGCCCAAATGTTCCTGTCTGTGTATTTTGGGGATGAATTTTTCCATGACAATTATCAGATGTGCTCACGCCGACACCTCGATAAGGACGGATTTCATTGTCCCATAAAGGGGGAAGGCTCCAGTCTGGCTCCTGGAAAATGAAACAGTTGATTTTATGATAGAATATTTTATTCTCTATTCAGGGGCAAACATTCCTTGGGTGTTTTTTGCCCCCCAAACACGATGTATTTATGTTTAAAGCAGAGCAAGGCGGGACCCGGGGAGGACCCTCAGCTCTGTGTCCCCGGCTTAGCTCACCTGACCCGCTGTGAACCCGGTTTTAGTGCATGTGAAATAGGCTGAAAATGCACTAAATCAGACAAAAAAAGGCTTGATTCTCTTCAGAAGGAAGGAAACAAAAGGGTGAATCATATTCAAGTTCGACAAGCACAAGAGAATTCCACCAGCTCATCAAAGCAGGGAAGAGAAAAATGAGAGTAAGGCCCACAGGCACCCAGAAATTAAAACCATGTGGGCCTTCAAGGGTTCAGCACATCCAAGAGTTCAAGAACAAAGCTCCAAAGAAGATAAGAACCTTGAAAATGCACTTTTTCATCCCAATCTAAGGGCTGGATTGTGCCAGATCCTGATTACAGCTCCACCGGTCCTTTATTCTCTGAGTAGGCCCCAAAAATGGCTCTGGAAATTCAGGCCTGACACAGATAGTGAGAATTTTCTGGTCCCTGCTCCAAAAAGAAGTGAGTTATTGAGGAAAAATGTGGGTAAAGAACCACTTAGTCACCTCTTCATCACAATGTATTTAACACTTGATCAAAAGAAATGAACCCAGTAACAAAGATATACCCTGTCACAAAAAAACCACCAACCATAAACAAAGCCATCGGTGCCATAAATGCCATAAAATCCTGGCAGGAAAATCTGGGAAATCAGAATTCCAGACACACACAGGGAAAACAGGCCTCATTTTGTTCTGCAGGTGTTAATTTTTTTATGTTATACTTCACCTGAATTCAAGGAAACCTGTGGTAAACTTCCAGAAATGTTGATCGTCTTGGATTTCACTCCCATCTCAAATCGGAGCCTTTTCCAAAGCATTTTATTTAAGATTAAAAAAGGTCCTTTGGTTCATTTTTACTGCAGTATACTCATTTTTACTCCTCTTACTGATTCTACTCATTTCCAACTGAAGGGTATTGTCAGGAACAGGAAAAGTTCGCAGGGAAAACAAGGGAAAGTTAATCCCAAAATTTAGGTTGACAGAATCAGAGAAACTGAGGGTGCGAAGAGGGATCTCAGGAGAGCAAAACGGCCACTGGGGAAGGTCAAAACTACAGAAATTGTCTGAAATCTCCCTTTTTATGCATTTTTAAAAGTTCCCTAAGAAAAATATCCCGGTTTTTCATCTACATTTCCAGTCAGATACGAGGTAAACCAAAAAAAAATTCGGTCTGTTCTTTTCCCCTCATCTATCCCAAATTACCCTTTGTGCAAAATTAACTTGTTTTTTAACATTTTTTTTAAATCTACAGAGCAACCCCCACTGTTGCTTTGATAAAAACCTCTTATCTCTTTTTTTCTGCCCATCCTACAGTGTTCCTTTTTCTCCTACAATAAATAAAATAAACAAACCCAATCCTTTCAGTTGTTCTTTTATCAGTCCTGCTTTTCTCCCCTTTGGCTTCTTCTGGCTAACACCAGTTTTAATAAAATTGGTTAGTTTTAAATTTTAATAATAGAGAAACATTTTTAAATAGTATTTTGATAATAAATATTTAAATAGTATTTTGATAATAAATATTTTAAAATATTATTTCAAATAATAAATAAATAATGATAAAGAATCCCTTTGCTTATACACTCAACAATTCCCTTATCTCATAATCCAGGTTTTCTACTGACAGATGTCTTAGGACCTGTCAACATCACAGATTCACCAAATTCAATTAAAACATGAAAATAAAACCTTCCTTGGAATGCCATCAAATCCAATACTTGCTTTCAAGAGTTAAAAATATTCAGTATTAAAAATATTTAGTAAATATTTCAAAATGCAGCCTCAATTTCAGGTTCTACTGGTAACATTTCTAAATGCAAAGTTAAAAAAAAGAAAAAAAAATCAAAATATCTTTCCTATTTTCATAAACTTCCCCCAAAGAAGACTGATCTGTGTTGGCTGGAAGGGACAGCTCTCTAAAAAAAAAATTCAAAATGAGTTGTGAACATCCAGTATTCTGTGGGAATATTGTACTTATTGGTTCCAAGGTGATCAGGCAGGTAAAATTAGGGATTTTTCTCTGAAGAAGAAATGATTAAGATAAGAACGTACCAATGTGTTTTAAAAACCTTATTTTGAGGCAGCAAACACAGCACAGACCCTGCACCGACTCACTGAGCTGCCCCAACAGCCCGTTGTAGATGGCCATAATTTTATTTAAAAACTAAACCCACACACATTCCCTCAACTGGGGCACTTCAGATCAGGGATCTCTTCAGTCTTTTCTGGAGGGATTTAAAAAAGCTTTGGAGAAATCTCCAAGCTATGGAATTAGCCTGGTATTTATAGCTCTGCTTCCCGTGTTCTTTGAGCTTCCCGGGCCCTTCTTTCTCCCCATCTGCTGGTTGTTGACGTGGCCCTAACCTTGCATTTTGATGATGAAAATCTATAAGAAAAAGAGTATTTCATTTGATATCATGGAATTCTGGCTGGATCCCAGGGCAAGGCAGCTCCACTTTGCTGCTACAACACAACCCAGGTCAGGAGTGGTGTTGCATATTTTCCAGCATGAATAACTGGAGCTCTGTTGTTCAATCATGGCAAAATACATTGCTCCCAAATATGACTAATACTCCACGTGACACAAAATTGGGAATTTTCTCACCTTTCAAATGCTGTTCTTCAGATGCTGGTTCCACACAATCATTTAAATCTTTTTTCTTTGTTCTCTTATCAAAACTCCACCTATGGGTGCACTGTCCATCCTCTACAAAGGTATAAATTGCTAAATTGTTCCTTTCTCTACTTGAGCACCATCAGATGTTGAAGATGCCTGTTCTTCTCCTTAATTTTTGTTAATATTGGCCCAAATATTTTGCCTTGGAACTTTGCTGCTGCGGCGTAAAACCACCAAAACCAAACCCCAGAAGTTTCTCAGCTGGATAAATGCAGAGATTTACTTTGGAAGACTCACCTACATTGCTTCTCATGGTCTTGCTTGGGGTTATCTTGGGGATCTTTAGGCTCCTTAAAACTCTTGGTGCACTTTGAGCTTGGCTTTAGACAGTCTCCTGTTGTGCTCTCGACAGTGGCCTATGTCCATCGAGGTGGCTCCTGGGTTTCCTCCACCCCTCATCTGAGGAATTCCTGCTCCCTGTGTTACATCTGGGGAGATAATCAGAGTGTTTCAATTAAAAAAAAATGAGCCAAATGTCTTTATTTCACTTTTCTTGGTCACTCTGTAAGTCCCAGTGCAACTACTTGATATAAACCATAAGAATATTTGATTTTCAAGGGTAGGACGGCTCTGATTGGAACTGAGTAGAAACAAAGATGCCTTTTATTACTTGATGGTGTTTCACTGGCCAGAAGAGTGAGGAAACTCCTATAAAAATGAGTGTATGGATCCTCAGTAGGCAAAGTAAAAGGTCATGTCTTCAGCCACCTCAGGTAGTGCTAACCACACTGACAATCTCCCACTAAGGATGAAAAAGTTGGGTTTTAAAGAGTTGTGATTGATGTGTTTGAATGTCTCTGACACCAAGAGGAGTCAACAGTCCTTTAAATCAATTAATTAGACTCTTTTAGGGGTGACATGGATTTGGAACTCATCGGGTTAAAGGCACATCCAAAGAACTAAGGGGTTAAAACCTCAGATCTGAGAGTCTGAGGACTCAGCACAGGCATCAAATTCAGAATTATTGGGGATTTCACAGCTTTTACAAAATAAATCTTCAATTAAAACAGCTGCAGCATCCCTGGGTTTCGAATCCTACAGACAACGTAATGAATTTGCTGTGATTTTTGTATTTGGAGTCTCTTCAAAAGCCATTTGTCACCACAATAAAGCTCTTGGTTGTTGTTAAATCCTTCTCCTGTCACAGGAAACTCATTGATACAAAAACAGGAATAAAAAATTTCAGATAGGCCACACAAACAGGGTGTGAGCACACAAGTCACAGGGTTTACCTGCTCTTTATACTGAATACTATGTACATTCAGTCCAGAGATATTATCATATAACATACAGATATTCCTGAATTATTTCACAATGTGACCATTATTATATAATAATAGCATTCAAAACATGACTATTATGATATATTATATAGGTATTATTGAATTATTTCAAAATATGACCATCATCATATCATGGTGTTATTATATAATAATAGATTTCAGAACATGACCATTCTAACACATAGATATTATTGAATTATTTCAAAACATATAATTATTGATAAATAAGAATCCATGGCTTCACAATGTAGCTTATCTTTATGGTAAGAAATCAAACAGAAAGGTGGGATAATCCCCCATTAAAGAATTTGCATAAAAAGATATTTTAGATCATAATTTCCCTATGGATAAAACAATCTTCATCTCAAATTCTTTATTAATGTTTCAACACATTGAAAGGTATTGATAAGAGCCATTTTTATGAAGGGTTCCCCTGGAGCATGTAATGCTGATCACAGCAAACACTGCAAAACTAATTTACTGGAAACAATTCCAATAGATGGATGAAACAGCCCAAGAATAAAACCTTAGTCAGAGCAGGGCTTAAAAAAAAAACTGGGTCACATGGACAGTGCAAGGACTGGAGCAGCATCAGGGAAAGAAGCTTCTGCTAAAGGCCTCAAGAAATCTACAGGAAAGCATTATAAAATTTAATTTGCATAAATAACCTGATTTCTTACCTTATCAAAATTAAACAGTGTCAATAAAATAACAGCTGTTATTTATTTATTTAATTGTCTGTACTGATGAGATAAAAACGGACTTAAGGACTATAATATTTTTATTTTTTGATTGAACACACATCCATAATATTAAACTTCCCAGAGTCCTCCAAAGCTGCAGGAATCTCACAGAGACTGTATTTTTGGGGAAGAAACATCTGTTTTTTCCAGAGCCTTTTGCTGTGAGGTTCCCTTTGCGAGCTTTCTATTTACATAACGAGGCTGTGCCAACAGATTAAAAAAATCCTGTGCCCCTCTAATCTCTGCAGATACAATATTCTTACAACTCTGGTATTATTTGGTGCATCTAAAACGAAACATACTGAAGAAAAGAAAGGAAAAATAAACAAAATCGTGAGAGAAACAAAGTCAACTTTTCAACTGTGAGCTGTCACAGATGAGTGTAAGGAGGGGATGGCAACCTCTTCACTTCAGGGGGGTTTAAAATGCATTTCTTCTGAACCAATCAACTTGATTATTGGCTGGTTCTCAGGTTATTTTTCCCATTTATCCCATGGCATCAGTGAAAAATATCCCTCCAAAGAAGGTAATTCCAAAACATAGCCACAGGCTCCACGCTGGGAAATATCAGCAAAGGCTTGGACACCAGTTTAGGAGCATCCAAGTCTGATTTTAATTTTCAATAATTGTTTTGTTAAGTGCCAAACTCACACAAAGTTATATTCAGTCATTGCACTGTGTTTCATAGTCCTAAAAATAAATATATTATCTTTCATTTCTAGTGGTGGCACTACAATACCAGGGGATAAACAAGCCCATCAAACACTTCTGACACATCAAAGAAAATAGAAAAAATCATGTTAAAATTTGAAATCACTGTGTTTATTACCTAAATGTGTGACAAGGAGAGAAATCCCAGGATGGTGTGGGTGGGAAGGGACATTAAAACCCATCCAGTCCCACCCCCTGCCATGGGGCAGCCACACCTTCCACTATCCCAGGTTGCTCCAGCCTGGCCTTGGACACTTCCAGGGATGGGGAATCCTCACCTTCTCTGGGCCACCAGCAGGAGAGGCAAAGAGAGAACTCACCTACCTCCAAGCAGGAAGACTGGTGGCTGGAATCCACCAGGATCTGGTGGGGCTCTGGACTTTTGGGAAGAATTGGAGAAGTGCTGTTTCTTCAAGTGTTTGTGTTTCTTTGCCCGTTTTGTTGCGATAAAGCCTCTTCTTCCTGCAAGGAAACACATCCTGGACTGAAAGGGCTGCAGAAAGGCAAACCATCCTGAAGTTCCCAATGGAAGGATCCCTTTTTTTCATTGACCATGAACACAGGATCAGGAGAATTCCCTACAGTCCAAGGCAGGGTCCAGGTCTGGCCTTATCCTCCTCTGCTTTACATTTGTACAGGATTTAAGGCTGTAGGAACAGAGCCCACACAGCTGGAGAAGGGATAACAGGGCTCTTAAAGGAGATATTCCTGAGATGAGCCACCAGAAAACTTCAGGGAACTGAAATGGTACAAAAGATGCCCGGTTTTGCTTATTTATATCTGATTTATATCCACACTTCTTCTCTTTATATACACTCACACACATACACATATATACATAAATTAACATAAAAAGAAGTAATAAAATTAACATTAAAAAAAATTAACATAAAAACCCCCACTGAAAGTAGATTATAGACTTGTAGACTTTCTTTTCCTGAAATGCCTTGTAGATTTTCTCCCAAAACAAACACAGCTCCGAGGAATTCTGTGACTTGAACATGTGATGGTGAGTCATGAGCTTGGCCTAAGCAGAGCCTTGTGTTTAATTTTATTCTTAGAACCAGCATTAAGAGTGGGGGGAAATATCTGTGCATGATTAAGCTTGGACCAACTACAGGGTTCACAAGATTTTCAGGTTTCCCCAAAGCAGAGCTGGAACCTCAACCAATCTAGGCCTGGCTTAAACCAGGGCTCTGTTGGCTCCTCAAAGCTTGAACACTGTGGGGACACCAGGTTTTTGTCCTCACTCCTTCATTTCCCTGGAATGTGAGGAGGAAATCCCCAAGGTGGAGCCCCTTCCTCATATCAGAGGGCACAACTGGGCCCCTACTCCAAGGCTGCTCCCAAGTGGATCAGCCAAGGGAGCCGATTTGGGTATTTCTGCTGGATTAGTCTTAACCCAGATCACTTCCCTAATCCCTGGGGCTGCAGGAATGCCTGTGCTGGGCTGGGAAGGAGTGGCACGTGGGCAGGAATGAGGAACTCCGAGGGGAAAGCGCAGCGGTGAGTCTGGCTCAGGCCACTTGGAGCAATCCAAGGATTTGCTCCTTTATTTCAGAGTCCTGGAAACGCTTTTCCCATCTCCTGTTTTCGTAGCAGGGCCTGGGGATATTCATTGTTTAGACAGAATTTATATTTATCTGCCTGTATATTCAAACTTTCGGATCCCAGTTCTAAACTTTAACTGTTCCAATGCCAAAGAGCAGGAGGAATGTTTGGAATACTTGAGTGAAGTCACCACAAAGCTCTTGGAAACAACGCTCTGGCCTCCTCACTGATTAGAATTCCCATCTATTATCCCAATATTTGCTAGACACGGGGTCTGGAGAAAATGAAGTTAAAGCAGAACAGATGGCAGAAGAAAAGAGAAGCGACTCTCCTGCCTTCCCAGGCTACCTTTGCAGGAACATATGGCCTTTGCCTGGGCTTTTGTGGGACAACAAGTTGGCCAGATGAGCACGACTTCCAAAGTGAATTATGACCCCCAGACAACACGAGGTGCCAAGTGGAAAACACAAAAGCTGAAAGCAATACAATTAAACCAGGCAGGTTTTGCAGAGAAATTAATTAAAAAATTAGATCTAAGGCTTAATTACTATCACATTTTTAATTTTTAATTATGTGATATATTATTACAAGTCTAACATACTGATATATATATATATAAGTCTAACATACTAACTTGCTTCCTTATGTGTGTGATATATATATAAGTCTAATATTTAAAGCTATGGGAAGGCCCTGACTGCTTTTTGCACATCAAACAATAATATATTCTCTCTATCCTTCATATCCTGATGAAGTTAATACTCGAGCTTTAAAGCCTGCAAACTGAAGGTCTCTTCAACAATCACACATCCTGATTTATTTTGGTTTAGAATTACGAATGAATGAATAATTTAGAAATTTTAACCCCTTGCTGTGTTTCCCTGGGCTCCTTTGCCCACCTGTTTTCCCAGCAGTGCCTCACAATGGGACTGGAATCAACTTTTCTCCTTAAATTTAATACAGAGATAGCTGGGAAACTGCTGAGAACTGAGATGATGAACAAAGAATTTCAGGTCTATATGACACCAGTTTGGGTTTTTCTCTCATTTTTCCCACACAAGTGTTGCCAGAGGTACAAAAGAATGGGTTAGTAAAAAGAATTTACTACTACAAAGTACTAAATAAGTGAATTTCTTTATTATAGAATCCCAGGATGGATTGGGTTTGGAGAGGTCTTAAAGCCCATCCAGTCCCAGTTCCATGGGTAGGGAATGTTCCACTGGACCAGGATATCCAAGATACCCCAGTTCTATATCCTGACTCAGATTATTTCATACAAATATATTTCAGATTATTTCATATAAATATATTTCAGATTATCTTACACAAACATAGCTGTGTTGACCCCAGGATCACAACTTTTTCCATTCCTGTAAACAACTCTGCAAACACTTGAATAAATAGAAACCAGCACCAGAAGAAAAGGATACCTGGACTTCCAGCTGAATCCCTTATCCCAAAGCCCCAAACTCATTAGGAAAGAGGACATTTAATGCAGCAAGCACGCCAACAGTTTATATTTTTGCCTCGTGACACTTTATCATCACATAATAAAGTGTCTGCTTTGAGACATGACATTATGCCATTGTTTAAACTTCAATCCTCCCCAAAGAAAATAACATAAACTTCTCCAAACTGTGTTGCTTCTTGGCACAAAATCTCCATCACTGGCAAATCTTGATTATTTTAAACTCTCTTCTCAGTGACCCAGCACCAAGCACAGACTCTTTGCATCCATTTCCTACTGGTCTGGGATCGTGGAAGAGAAATTTTCCTGCCTGGAACTGGAAAGGTTGAGCAAATTGAAAATAAATTTCCACAGAGGAGGAATTTCACTCCGGTTCCCAGCACCTCCTTCACCAGCGAGGAATATTCCCTCCAAGTAGTTCTTTCAAAGTGATGCTGCTACTAATTAATCCAACTAATTGTCCAATTCATTGATAGAAGTATCAGGATGGTGTTTTAACAATCCCCTGGCACAGGACTCCCGAATCAGAATTTCTGGAATTCTAATTCTATTCTTGCTAAGGTTAATAGATGGTTTCCCACTGAGTTTAATATAATTCACATTGGATCACTCCTGAGTCTATATTTATATAAAATGCCCTACTATTCGAATCTGTTTGATCATTTCAAAATTATCCACCTTATTTATTCATAGATAGAGATCAAAATTCTAAAAAAATTTAGCCCAGGATTGAAGGAGTTTTCAGAAAGCTTCCATGGATTTTACGTTCTTACAAAAAGGTTTTATGTTTTTATGAAAGTCTGTTTTTCAGGTGTTTCCAAGTACCATGGGACTAAATACTCAAACATTCCTCTGATTTTTAGGAATATGTATCACCTGCTGCAACAGCACTAAGGCCTAACAGAAATATTAAATATTATTTATGACAAATGTCATTGGGGAAAAAAGTGCCCATCCTCTTAAAAAGTCAATAAAAGTCACTTTGTTTCAAGGTTTTCTGAGTCTGTGAAAAGTCCAGAGATGAGAAAAACGCTGCAGATAATATTTATTTAATGTATAACCAAATCCAAGCCCTCCTGATGCCTTATGGAATTCCCAGATTTGGGAGCTCCATGGTGCCCTCGGGCAGTTATCGATCCCCACCTCGTGTGTTGTTCTGGCCACGCTGATCATAAAAATAACTCATTTTGCTGCAGAATTGGGCAGAGATGATTATTTTTTTTCCCCTGAAATCCTAATTTCAAGATGCAATTCCTCCAGATTGTCCCTGGCATCTGGGTAAAGCACATATCCTCTCGCCTGGCTTCTCTTCCCCCGCTCTGGGTGATGTAGGGAATCTGGCTCCTGGACTCTCTCACCAACAACTCCTGCTCCTCCATCTTTTCCTCTCCTCCCCACCACTTTTCCTCTTGGATCTAATTCCTCAAGCAGGGAACCTGCACTTAGCACAGTCCTGGGACTCTTCCTCGCCCACATCTCACCTGACACCACCTGAGCTCACTCTCCTGCTCCTCATCCCTTGGATATGACTCTGAATTTCTTCAGGATCTCCCTGTGGGGTCTCATGAGGGGCAAACTTGTCCCAGTGTAGTCCCTCAGCCCAGGTGTGGGAGCACTTCTAGTTATACAAGACTTTTTCAGTTAAAAAAAACTAAAAATAGACAAAACCTGAGCTGGTAGTTTGGGCCTGGAAAGCCAGGATGAGGAAAGTTCTCCAAGGCCACATCTATTCCCTGCTTCTTTCCAGGGTGGCACTGAGGGAAGATTTCAGCCCTCATGAATCTCATGAGAGAGATTTCCAAGGAAATGATCAGCAATCCATGAGGGGCTGGAGCGTGTGCAGGGAAGGGAAGGGAGCTGGGAAGGGGCTGGAGCAGCAGGAAGGGGCTGAGGGAGCTGGGGGGGCTCAGCCTGGAGAAAAGGAGGCTCAGGGGGGACCTTCTGGCTCTGCAACCTCCTGACAGGAGGGGGGAGCCGGGGGGGGTCGGGCTCTGCTCCCAGGGAACAAGGGACAGGAGGAGAGGGAACGGCCTCAGGCTGTGCCAGGGGAGGCTCAGGTCGGATATGAGGGAAAATTCCTTTATGGAAAAGGTTATCAAGCCTTGGAATGGGCTGTTTAGGGCAGTGGTGGAGTCCCCAGCCCTGGAGGTGCTCAGAAAACGTGTGGATGTGTCACTTGGGGACAGGGTGCAGTGGTGGCCTTGGGTTGATGGATGGACCTGAGGATCTTGGAGGTCTTTTCCAACACAAAAAGTCGAAGCTGCCCTTGCCTGGCAAAGTGTGAGCCGGACAAACTGCAAAGGGAAATCCCAAGGAAAAGCATCATGGTGTTAAAAACTTCTAATTTTGAGAAAACCTTCTCACAGGGCATCATAAACTTACTGGGGGTTTGGTTTATTGAGATAACCAAAGAGATCCTGGGGGAAGGGGACGAAACCACAACTCCATGAAAACATCATCCCTCCTTAACACTTCCACCAAGTGGAATGTGGATGTGATTTTTTTATCCCACATCTTCTCTACAATCAGACAGGAAAAAGAGGAGACAGTGAAAACAAGGATTTAAAGGTGTCAGGCTCTTTGAGAGTGAATCAATAATAAAAACAGGCAACCCCCAGAATTTCAAAGTTAAAGAAAATAGAAGTTGAAGGATTTTCACAACAGCAGAGGGAAAGGATCTGAGAGCAAGACTTTTAGTCACAGTCACCACACAACTGGGTAAATTTTAAACCTAAATTTGCTTTTTTGTTACCTGATTTTAGATAAAATTTGCTCTGTAACCAAAAAACCCCACCCTTTCAAGTCAAAGAAACTCCTAATATACCAGAAGTTAAACACTTTTAATTGTTCTGCAAGTGATCTTAATTTAATAATGACATAATTATATTTATTTCATAATTAAAATCTAAGTGTATTAACATCACAGCCTTAGAATTTTGTGTGGTTTTAAGAACAGGGAATTGCAAAATGTCAACTGGTCTAATTTAATGACTGAATTTTCTCCTTCTTCACAGAAACCACAGTTTAAATGTCCCAGTTCCTTCATTCTTAGCCTGTTTTTTTACCCTTTCTGGATTTAGGCACAATAAGAGATAAAAGTTTCTGACCCCTGAAGGTTTTGTTTCCTCTTTTGTACTCACAAACTTCCCTAATTCAAAGGCCTGGCAGGAAGGAGCTAATGGGAGCTTCCAGGTGACAGAATTCACTTCCCAAAGAGAGCACAAGGAGAAAACCTGCAAATTCCTACTGAATTATGTGAGAGAGAAATTGTTGGGACAGCTGGATCCCCTGGGAGCTACTAATCAATATTTTGGGGCTCCAACTGCTAAAGACTGACCCAAACTAAGCAGGGAGATGTTCAATTTAAAGGAACTTAAATGGTCCCACCACCTTCAAAAAGTTCAAGGCTGATGAGATTTTAAACAGCTGAGTTTCCCACTCCCAAGTTTTTAGTAGCCTCATAAAATAGATTTTATACAATATAAACTCTTGACATTCTGCTTTGGCAGCTGCAAGTCACACTGTCCAGGTTTTCCCTCAGCTCCAGCAGGACAACCTTTTGGAGGGTTATGTTCTTGAACTGACATGTGACTCCTCAAAATGTGATGCTTGAGAAAATTGACTCACTTTAGACACAAAATGAGATACAGGAGGAAAGCCTGATGTGCTTCCAAAAAAGCCAACACAAACCCTACTAAAATGTGCCTCCAAACGTGCTGGTATATATAAAATATATAATAATAATATATATAATAAATATAAGATAATATATAACATATACAAAATAACATATAATATATAAGAATATATCTGTAATATATAAACATATAAAATAAATATAAATATATATAAAATATATGAAAGAAATATATATATATATACATACTAAATATATATATATATATATATAATCAAGCCATGATACAGGATAGGAACATTCCTGCCTAAGTGGTGATGCTCTAAAAGTTCATGCAAATAGTAGTAATTGTTCCTAAGTGGAATGGCAGGATTAGTAATTCCTGAGGAGGGTTCCAAAGAGTCAACACAAACCACATTCAGTCTCCTAAATTATTGCTTTTTTGAACTTTCAACATGTCCTCTGCTGAAGCACCAACATTTAGAATCTCCTCAAAATTTAGAAATCTCCTCATTTTGCATCCTGGGGCCTCACTACAAAGCAGTGTAAATTTACTCCAGGTAGAATTTATCCCAAAACATCCAGGGAAATGTTAACAAATGGAGACAGCCAAATAATTGGGTTGGAAGTGCTGTGGGTCAGCCCAACTCAGCACGTGATGGTGAACACAGGAGGGTAAAAAAAGTTACCTAAAAGTATTTTAGGCAGCAGATAAAAAAAGATCAGTTTAAAACAAGTGCTTTTTCAAACACTAAATAGAGAAAATATGGATTCACCTGCACAAAAATATTACTGTACCCTCCCATTCCTCACAGGACCAAGAATTGTCACAGCCATGTCCCAAAACCAAGAAAAAGGAATAAAAGCTTATTTGAATCCCTTTTAATTTCCCACTGTTCAAGAGTAACACTTTAAGAAAAAAAAAAAACAAATCCCTGAAGGTTTTTGGAGCTCTAGCAAGATAATTTTGGAGCCACAGCAAGATAATTTAACACGTTGTGCTGCTCTGAAGTCGAGGTCACACATCCTGACGTCACGTTTTGCATGGATTTGGATCCTCCCCTTGTTTGACATTCAGGGAATCACCTCAGGTTAAGCCAAATGCAAAGATGTTGCATCAGGTTGTATTTTAGTGACTGAGGAATGGAGGATTGCAGGTATTTTGTATCATTACAGGCAGGAATTGTTGTGCCCACGGGAAAGCCTCTCCTGATTTACAGCCACAGCTCTCAAGCACAATTATCAGCTTTGAAACTCAGCAATTTGGGTGGGTTTTTTTCCTTTCTTTTCTTCTTTTTAGCTGGCACTGGCACAAGCAGTTCTGGCATAGCCTGTTTGCAGCTTGTACACATTTCAAACCAGTGCTGATTTCCTGGGACACGCCATTTCCATGGGCCACGTTCCCTTTAACTGAGCGGGATTTGCAACAGCATCAGATTTTTTTAATATTATTTTAAGCCAAAAAAAAGGGATGTTGCTGTTCAGGTGCATTCCAAGAGAGCTTTTTGGAATGTTAATTGTATGGCAACAGAAACATGGTAAGGGTAAATAGTGAATTTTGTGAATACAAAATGAGAAAGGAGGGTGGAATTATGGAGCAACCAGAACTGACAGCACATGATGTTAATGCAAAATACATCCCATTTCTCACTCAATCTCCTCCTGCATAGGAAACAATCCCTCCAACTGTGGAAGAGGAGCTGGAATTCCATTAAGTCCATCACTTCTCACTTAGTCATCACTAATTACCTGGCTTTAGCATCACATTTATTATGCAAATCTTACACAGCTGGGCAGGTCCTGCTCCGAGTCCTGAGCCCAGGGGTGACTCTTCCTCATCCCATGGGATCACCCATGGATACCCAGCTGCTGAACTACCTGTAAGGGGTGAAGTTTTCAGCTCCCAAGCTCTGTTCTGGAAGTGTTTTTAAATACTGAAAAAATCGTTATTTTTCAACACCCAATGAGTACAAGTTTTCCCAAAGTGATTCCTCGGGGTGATCTCCTCCTGGATACACACCTGGCAGAAGCCTTGGCACCTTCCCTGTGAGAGTGGGGAGGGGCTGGGATGGAATTCCCAGACAAGCTGTGGCTGCCCCATGCCTGGAAGTGCCCAAGGCCAGGTTGGAACAACCTGGTTTAGCAGAAGGACTGAATGAGGTTTAGGGCCTCTTCCAACCCAAACCATTCCATGATTCTGTGATAATCTGGGACTTGGAGCATTGGGAATCACCACCCTCACCATGCCAGTGTCCACTCTGGCAGTGAAACATCCAGACAGGACTTCCCATGGGATGCAAACCTTCTCCTGGTGAGCCACCAGCACCAACACAGCTCGGAGTAATTAGCAGAGCCAATTAAGGGACACACAGGAAAGATCTCCTCCTGCTTCCCAAATCTTCCAAAGCCATTTCTGGACTTGGGAACCACCGAAACAACAACAGCTGAGGAGACCAGTTTGATTCCTGCAAAGGACTGTCCAGAGGCCTTAAATCCCGTACTCCGTCCAAATCCATCCCGAGGTACCGTATGGGAAATCCATTGGAAGCTGTTCCAAAATTAAATCCCCCTAATTAGGCAGCCAGTGAGCCCTCCCATGCCTTATTACAGAGGGAGGGAATGTCAGGGGGGGCTGGAGATCACCAACATTTGCATCTGAAACCACACCCAGCCCATGTCATGGAGTGCAAACGAGATAACATCCAAGTTCTTCTGATGTTCAGAGAGTGCCTTGAAGGTGCAGCGGAGTTTGGAGCTATTTTAGCCCATTTTCTTTAGAAGCACAGATTAGGTTTGTGGGTTTATTGTGCTATTTTGCTTCTCAGGCTTGAAAGCCTTCACTCAGTGTTCTTGGAGCTCCCAGAAACAGTTCTGTGTTTTGTTCCACTGTCAGGCCTTGAGCTGCTGCGGACAAGGACAAGCTCAACACGGGTTTGGACAAATCCAGATGTGTCACAGGTTGTCCCATCACTTACATTTGTTGGCCAAACCCTAAATTTAGCCATTTCTGAAACTTAATTTTCAGATGTGAGGGGAAAAAATCTATTACAAAATAACCCCTCTTTATTTTCTCGAGGAAACCTCACCATGAAAACCTTGTTAGAAACATCTTCAATACTCCAAAATCTGTATTTTTTTACCTTTTACCAGAGCAAAAGAATCAAGGGAATGAACAACAGGGATGGTTTCAGAATTCTCACAGTGTTCTTTGTGTCCCCAACGAGCAGGTTTTAGATGGGGCAAAATCCTTGATCAGTTCAAGGGCAGACCGAAGGAATTTCAGTGACATGGAATCTCCAGCCCGGAGCTCATATTGCAAAACACGCTGCAAAATTACCTAAATGTGTCAGGAGCAGCAGAAAGGTCAGGTGTTTGGAATGAGGTGCCTGTCCAGGAATGCAGCAATGGAACACACTTCAATCACTCCGGCGATTCCGTGCTTTGGGAGTGGAACTGAAAAGCTTTTTCCATCCATTCCCAGGGAGCCGGGATGTCAGGATCCAGCAAGTGCAGCTGAACAGGGCTGCACCCTCAACCTGCCTGCTTTAAAATCACCTTTTTATCCTCACCAAATCACATTTAGTTCCTTGCTAAAACAGGGCTCAGCCCCACCTTTGTGTTTCACAAAGTTCTGTTTCCACCCAAACAAACTGTTGTGTCAAGTCCAGGAGGGTTTTTTTTTTGTAGGATGCAGTTTGGGCTTTTTTCTCCCCCTTTTTCCATGGATACATCCCATTATAGTAAATACTACATGAATTTGAATCCAAGCTAAAATTTAGGGAGCTATTCCAACACATAAAGAAGAGAGAAGTAAGAGTACAGAGCAGTCCTTGCAACCTTTCCTTGCCTCCTTCCCTTCATCCCACTTCCAGCCAGTTCCCTTCCCAAGCTGAGGGGCTAAACTCAGTTTCTTATATCTTTACTTTTGGATTTAGGGACTGATGGTGGAGGAGGAAGTCAGACCCTTCTTTCCTTCCAGTCCCAAATGTAATCCCCCTGACCTGAACCCCAAAATCCCTCGTGGATTGAGCTGTTCCTCCAGATTTGCTCCACAATGGGAAAGGACACCGAGGGATCCTGCCTGGAGTGCACACATCAATCCTACTTTTCCCTCCCTCAGAATTCTGTGTTTAACCATTTATTTGGGACAGCACAAGCTTGAATAAATGTTTCAGCCTCCAAAAAAATCTCTATTTAACACCCAGCACTGCTTCTCTCAGTAATTTAGGGGACGAAGCACTAAGGTCCATCCCTGGTACAGCCACAAACTTAGCACATTATACATCAATTTTATGCTGGACACAACCTCTCTGGGAGGTTATTTCCACACAAATGCCTTCCCCAAACTTTTCCCAACTGGCATAATTTTTCATTTTTGCAGGTAGTGCAAGAAAATGGTAAAGCACCTGTGCAGCAACAGGAGGGGAAGAAAGAGAATTGCCCTGTAATAACAAGTAAAAATGCAGTTATGAAGGATTTAATATGGATAAACAAAAGGAAAATATTCAAGTCCTTGCAGATCATAGAATGGTTAAAGTTGGAAAAGAGCTCCAAGATGAAAGGTAGAGGAGTATTAACTTTTTATATAAAATGCAGTTTGTTACTATTACAGGTAATTAAATATGGAAATTGTTTTCTGGGTGAAACGGGGAGATCTCAGTCACTGCCAGGCTTTGGAACAAGAGCAGGGAGCTACTGAGTAGGACATCTCTGATCCAGGGGCTGTGGAAAGGGATGAGCGATGCAGGGAGACACAGAACACTCAGGGGGATCTTCATGGAATCCCAGAATGGTTTGGGTTGGAAAAGACCTTAAAGCTCATCCTGTCCCACCCCCTGCCACGGGCAGGGACACCTTCCACTAGCCCAGCTTGCTCCAGCCTGGCCTTGGACACTTCCAGGGATCCAGGGGCAGCCACAGCTTCTCTGGGAAATCCATTCCAGTCCCCTCCCACCCTCACAGGGAAGAATTCCTTCCCAATATCCCATGGGCAGGAAATCCAGATCTGTGGAGCAGCTCTCGATATGTCAGACACAACCACCCAATCCATGCCCACCTTCACTCCAAGACATGCTTTTACAAACAAGTGTCCCTGGTCTGGGAGCATTTTCTCCCTCATCAGCTGCACTTCCCTCTTTGCAAAAGAATTTCAGCCCCAAATCAAAACTATTCCCAGAGAAGCTGCAATTCCAGGTGTTTAGATGGGATGGCCGTGACAATCCGAGGGCATCCCAAACATCTGTGTCCCAGCAGGGCCTCATCCTCTCCCTGGAGTCTGGTTTTGAAGGCTTGAAACGTGGTTCAACTCAGGAAAAATCAGAGAAATAATTTCTTATGCCTGTAAGGCTTCGTAACAATGATTCCCGCCGAAAATGGGTGGGAAAGGAGCATTTTAGGGACTAAGAGACACAAAACCCACTGAGTTATGGGAATACCCCTGGGAGCAACCCCCAAATTCTATACCCTCGTGCCTGGCTCAGTGTTAAATCTTCTCAATCCTTCAGAACACACTGAAAAAACAGCTGTTTTTTACAGGTAAGGTACCAGGGTGCCACAGCCTTCATATCACCCATGGCAGGTGGCAAAATTATCTAGAAAGTGGCAATGTGGCTTTTTTTTTTTTTTTAAGCAGCATCACCCAAATCAGGGCTCTGCCAGTGGAAGACACGAGTTCTGCAGTTTTATAACAAGAATGACTTTGCAATGTGCTTTAAGTGTCCCTCTGTAGGAACAAAGTGCTTTTCTCTCCCATCACCAGCTCCCAATAATTGTTTTCCAAGGATCACAATCAGCGTAATAAATATTAAATGTGTTTAATATGCACATAATTTTTGACAGAACAGCCAGAGACGGTTCCCTGAGATTTTTTTTTTGACACTTGAAATGGAATGATGAGTTAGGCTGGTGTTTGAAATGGTGTAAAGAACCACACGTGTGATGGGTATAGATTTAACTCCGTGCTCTGAGAATACAATATAAACCCAAAGCTGCTCCATGAGAACTTCCTGGAGCACAAAGAGGATCCTCCAGTCGGAACACCCACGTGTCAGACTGTTCCAGAGTGCCATTATTCCCCTGTCACCTGCTCGTTTCCCTGCAGAATCTGTCCTCTGCAAATGTCACTGGCTGCCACTCAAGTGCTTAAATTGGGCTGGAGATAAAAAGAAAATTAAAAGGGGGAAAAAAAAAAAAAGAGATATGTACCTGATGCAACAGAAATGTTCACATTGGGAAATGGATCAAACTTCCAAGCAAGGATTGGGAGCATAAGCAAAAAATGCTGCTGGATCATCTGGGGGAGGTTAAAATATACATTATAATACCTAATATAAATATGATACTGGTTTTCCTCTGGTGCCTTTTATTGAAGGGGCACCTGTGGCCAGGTTTCCTTCTCTAATTCCTTTGTCAGGACAGGAATTAAGAGTTTCAGAAGGAAGAGAAACGAGGCCTATGGAAAACAAACTTCTTGCTCTGTGCAAAAACTTGGCAGAGTGGCACAAGGTTTTCTGCTCAGAACTATCAAATCTAGGATATTTAATACATAATCCCAAAATTTGGCTCGGAAACGCACCTAAAAATAGTGATATTGAAGAGCAAGGAATATCTTATAGGGATAATAGGAATGTCTTATAGGATGTATCTTATGGGAAGATGTGAGAATCTTTATAGGAATATTTCTCTTTCTTCTCCCCCAAATCCTTTAAATAATTTCTGTGGAAGAAACTTTGGAATTAAGTAGGTTTCCTTTCATTAAATTTCTGAAGGTAGAATTCATTTATATCCTGCTTTAGAGAAATTCCCTTGGGATTTCACACAACCCCAACCCTTTCACATGAAAAGGAGACAGAGCGAGACAGAAAATTGACTGTTCTCAGGAAAACATTACAAAAGGCTCCTTGGGTTTAATGATAATTCAGGAAAAACAGTCTGTGGATCCAGCCTGGAGATGGAAAAATGGGGGAAAAATGATGGAACAGGCCCTGCTCCTTGTCTGCCTTGGAATAACTAAACCCAAAATGTTGGGAATGACACAGTTGTGAGATAAACCATGTAGAGCACAGAGTGTGCAGAGCCCAGGCCTGGGCTATGGATTCAGGAGAACTAAACAGCCCTATAAATTCTGGAGTTTGGATAGTGAGGGGCCCAACTTTGAGCAGAGACACATCCCACATCCTGGAATTATGCTATGTGGGAATTTCTGAGATTATGCGTTGGATAATCAGTTTTCTCTGGTAATGCTGGATTTGTCCTCAACACAAGGAGGATATGGACATGTTGGAATGAGGCCAGAGGAGGCCACGGAGATGCTCCAAGGGCTGGAGCCCCTCTGCTCTGGAGTCAGGCTGGGAGAGCTGGGGGGGTTCACCTGGACAAGAGAAGGATCCAGGGAGAGCTGAGAGCCCCTTGCAGGGCCTAAAGGGGCTCCAGGAGAGCTGGAGAGGGACTGGGGACAAGGGATGGAGGGACAGGACACAGGGAGTGGCTTCCCACTGCCAGAGGGCAGGGTTAGATGGGATATTGGGAAGGAATTCCTGGCTGGGAGGGTGGGGAGGCCCTGGAACAGGTTGCCCAGAGGTCTTTCCCAACCTGGCTGATTCCATGATTCTATGATTCCATGGCACGAGACACTGAAGGAACAAGGAATTAAGGAAGAATGGCTGAAGGAGGATCAGGAATGAAACCAGGCCTTCAAAAAAAAGATGTCTAAGCCAACAATCCTTGTGATTCCTGTAGGATCACTGCTCTCTTTCCCTGGCTGGAAGGAATCTCCAAGGGGTGATGATATGGTTTGAAGCTGGCTCCCTGCCAAGTCTCCAAACCTTACCACCAGAGTTCCCCCCCCCCCCAAACCTCAGGGAAAAGAGGGAGAAAAAAAAACGAAAGAAAACCCGAAACGAGAGAGAGACAACCAAAGATGAGATATATAAATATATTTGCACTTATATACAATTAAAAAATAAGGGAAAGGGAAGGGGGAAGGGAAAAGGAACAAAACCAAAATATTATATATATAAATATCCCAATTAACAGCCCAATATCTATCCACTAAAAGAGTTAGCAAAGAAATAGCTCACTACTCTCCTGGGACAACCGAGGGTCGCTCCGGAACGATCGCCGGCAACCTCTGTCTCCCAAGGTCGACAAGGCCCAACCAGGCCTCGCTCCCCAACACGGCAGACTCAACAGCAGGGAACCTGCACCTCCAAGCCGCCGGAAGGAAAGAGGACGAAGGCCTCTCCTCCTTTCTTCTTATAATCTGGCTTACGTAAAAATCGTAGGGAATACTGGGTAAATCTGGACCCTTCCTTGGTTACAAACTAGTCACCAAGGAAGGCCTAGCCCAAACCACCACAGGTGAGTACCCCAGTTCTGCCTCTGCTGCAGGAAGGACACAAAGCTCAGCAGCCCAGCCAAGGAGCTGGCAAGGAAAGCTCCCAGAACTGAGAGTGTTCCTCCAAAACAACAGAGACTTCAGAAAGTCATGGAGCAAACAAGGGTGTGGAGTGACAGGACACAGGGAATGGCTTCCCACTGCCAGAGAGTAGATTTAGATTGGATATGAGGAAAAATTCCTCCCTGGGAGGGTGGGCAGGCCCTGGCCCAGGTTGGGCAGAGAAGCTGTGGCTGCCCCTGGATCCCTGGAAGTGTCCAAGGCCAGGCTGGACAGGGCTTGGAGCAACCTGGGCTGGTGGAAGGTGTCCCTGCCCCTGAGATGGAATCAGATGATCCTTAAGGTCCTTTCCAACCCAGACCATTCTGTGATTCCATAAAACCCGCTGCTAAAAGGTCCAACAAAGCAAAAAAGCAAATTCTTAATTCCATCTGCAGAGCAAGGTCCAGACATTTTGCAGCCCAGAAGATCTGGAACCACAAACTGAACATTAAAGACAGGAGATCACAGATGAAATGCCATCTATTTAATGCAAGGAGGAAAATGGGATGTCATCCTCTAATTAAAGGTGAGGTACAAGGGCCACGTGGGTGAACCAAGGTCACCCAGGTTTGGAAGTACCAAACTACCCAGCTGGGAGTGTTTTAGTGGTGATAAAAAAGAGGAAAAAACACAAGCTGAGATGGCCAGAACATGAACTAAATGTTTTCTTGGATTCCCTGAGGTTTATCCACACTTACATATTAAAACTTTGAGGAAATAACCAGTAAAACACAAACCTCACAGAGAGAAATACTTTCCCTGCCCCGTTTTTTTTTTTTTTCACGGGTAAAAAATGTTTTTTTTGATGATTATTCCCCAAAAGCATTTTGGTTTTCCTTCACCAAATGTCGCAGATTCCCATTTTAGAACAAATAAAAACATATGGAAAGGTCTGTCCTTGAAAGGGAGCTGCAACAACAAAACAAACCCAAAGCCCTCAATATGGCAGAAGGAGAAATAACCTCTCTCAGCTCGGAGGTGTTTGTCTTTTAAATGTAAAAATCTCCCTTCTGGAGGTGAAAAAAACTCCCCAAAACAAAGAGAAAATGAAATGACGAGAGAACTGCCCTAATTTTTTTTCTCTAATTTATAAACATTACATAAATGAGACACTTAATTTGCCTGGGCTAACAAAGCACTTCCAAGAACCCTCTAGTCATACTGCTTGAAAAATAAAGAATATGTGTGTTATACATGTGTTATAAAGATATATAACAGAAAGATCTGCAGAAGAAGCAAAATAAAGATTATATATAATATATGTATTATATATGTGTTATAAAGATATCTATTAGAAAGATCTGCAGAAGAAGCAATATAAAGATTATATATAATATATATATATTATACATGCATTATAAAGATATATATATATATTAGTAAGATCTGCAGGACAAGCAAAATAAAGTATATATATGTATTATATATTTATTATAAAGATATATTAGAAAGATCTGCAGGACAAGCAAAATAAAGATTATATACAATATATGTAGTATATATGCACTATAAATATATATATATTAGTAAGATCTGCAGGATAAGAAAATAAAGATTCTATATATGTATTATATATTTATTATAAAGATATATATTAGAAAGATCTGCAAAATAAGCAAAATAAAGATTATATATATTATAAATGTATTTTAAAGTTAAATATATCAGTAAGATCTGCAGAAGAAGCAAAATAAAGATTCTATATATATGTATTATATATATGTATTATATATGTATTATCAAGATATATATTAGAAAGATCTGCAGGACAAGTAAAATAAAGATTATATATATTATATATATGTATTATATATGTATTATAAAGATATATATATCAGTAAGATCTGCAGAACAAGGAAAATAAATATTATATATAATATATGTATTATATATGTATTATCAAGATATATATTATAAAGATCTGCAGGACAAGCAAAATAAAGATTCTATATGTATGTATTATATACGTATTATAAAGATATATATTAGAAAGATCTACAGGACAAGCAAAATAAAGGTTATATATAATATATGTATTATATATGTATTATAAAGATATATATTAAAAAGATCTGCAGAACAAGCAAAATAAAGATTATATATATGTATTATAAGGATATATATTTGAAAGATCTGCAGAACAAACAAAATAAAGATTATATATATATTATATATGTATATATGTATTATAAAGATATATATTAAAAAGATCTGCAGAACTAGTAAAATAAAGATTCTATATAACATATGTATTATATATGTATTATAAAGATACATATATATTTGTCAGATCTGTAGAACAAGCAAAATAAAGATTCTATATAATATATATAATATATGTACTATAAAGATATATATATATTAGTCAGACCTGCAGAACAAGTAAAATAAAGGTTCTATATAATATATATATTCTAAAGATATAGATGATAAAGCTGAGCAGAAGAAGCCCCTTCCCTGCAGATCCAGCTGAGCCCAAAAGCAGCAGGTGAGTTCCCAACATGGACCAAACCTGCTCCTTAAATCAGTTTTCACCGCCTTGTGTTGCAGGTGAAAAGAGCAGCACTTGGGCCACAAGAGTACAAGTTGTATCCTTCAAATACCCAACTGCCAAGAGCCATTCAGAGCCCAGCTTTGGGAATTAAGGAGCTTATTCCTGAATTTCCACACCCTGGGATCCAACAGCATTTCACACCCTTCGCTCGGAAAAGCCTCGGCTCGAGTTGGTGCCTCCGGAAGCTCCAACCTGAAGCTGGACCCTCACGTTGGGCCTGGTTGTTAAAGCAGGGAAAAGCAAATATGGGAATTTTTCCCGAATTCCAGACCCCCATTAGGAGCTCAATTAGCCCCTGAACTGATGCCTTAATTGGTTTGCTCAGGGATGAGCTGCACCAAAAACCCGGCGCCAAATATCAGATGTTGCCACGCGTCAAACGAACGGCGGGTAACGAGGGGGGAAACGAGCTCCACTCCCACAGCTGAAGGGAAAAACCTCTTCCCAGACTGCCCAGAGCGTTCACAGAAAGTTTCCAAAAGAGAAAAAATGATAATTAAACAAAGCTCTCCAGAACCTCCCACGCTTATTTGGATCAGAAGTCCACGTGTGGATAACAAACACCACGAGCAGGGAAAACAAACAACACAAGATACGTCAGATTCATGCCTGAATTTTTAATTTAAAAGCCAGTTTTCTCCAGTTCTATGGGAATTTTCGGGAGATTGACCCCTATTTTATTTCTTTTCCACCTAATTTTTGGGCTTTTTTCCTCAGCCACTCTCCAGGTTTTAACATACAAGGGTCTGTATCACACACACACACAGATATTGCAGATAGGGCAAAAAACTTGTGAGAAAGGAAGAATAAGGAAAAGCCATTAAATGCAGGCAAAAAAGAAAAAAAAAAGAAGTTAATGACTCATATTCTTGTAACTAAAAGGAGGAAAAGAAATCGAGCTCCCTCCACGCAGCTTATTTTTCACATTAGCAGAATAAATAAACTTATTAAAAAAGAGGTTAAACATTGGCTCCCAACCTTCAGCTGCTGTTCAAGTCTGGTTATTTTTGAGGCCCAAAACTAAGGTATTCCTTCTAGAAAAAGGCATAATCTCGATTATTTCCCTTACCTTTGCTGCCTGAAGGGACCGGATTTCAAAGATCTTGTCTGTAAATGAGATAATCTTCAATATTGATGCCTCCAGCGGCCACCATCGTCAGCAAGGATCTGCAGAGCAACACCAAAAGCAGGACTTAACCCGGGTTTGATGTGACCAGACTGGGGTTTAAAATGTTTATTTACTTATTTTATTTATTTACTTATTAAAAAGGCACAAAGTAAAATCGTGCATTTCGAGCAACACGTGGATTTAGGAGCTGCTGTTAAAAATAAACAGACAAGGACCAGAGCCATAACATTGGAGGCCCTCAATAATTACTCTGCACTAGTATATTTAATAAATATACAAAACTTGGGGATTTCACTGTTATTATACCCAAATAACCACAGCAGTAATCACCCCACCAGTTAAAATTTAGATTAAATGAAATTACAAATTAAGGTTGAAGTGTCTCACAAGCACTAACAGATTAATGGAAAGTTAAAGCACCTCCTTAAGCTTGGAAAAGCCAAGTGAAACTTTAGGACAATGTCACCATAAGAGCAAGTTATGGTGCTTTTATAAAGCAAAAAATACAATAAAAAATAAAATTATTCAGCCTGAATATATATATATATATATTTAAACTATCATTTTACAAGTACTCATGTATTTGTCTGCAGGCCTGGGACACCCCATTGCCAACAGTCAGGACACAGGTGGGAAGGTGATGGGATCACAAGCTCTGGGGACAATTTATTGCTTCTCAATTTACTATTTAAAGCCATAAACGTTAAATATTTGTAACAGCAGAACCCCCAAGTTTTTAGCAGTTTGCCCACATCAATGCAAAAAGTGATTTCAACTCAGTTTAGGATAAAGTTTTATCTGAATTGTTCACTTTATCTCTTCTGAAGTCAATCCATGCCCCCCAACTCCTGTTACAGGAGAATTAAACACCTCTCTGACCAACTTCTTCCTCAAAGCAGCAAGTTCTGGAACAGCTAAATGGATGCTCTCTGCTCTTCCTAGTGCTTCCAAAAATTTAAAATACTTGCAGGATAAATAACTGTCCAATCAGTCTCTGAAATAAAATTACCCAGGGTATGCCAGGCTTATGTTCCCTCTCTTTCCCTAATGAAAATCCAAAGAGAAATTGGATGTCCACTGTACCCTGGGGTTTGCCAAGCTGAGAGTTGATGGATTAGCAGGGGGGGAAAATTCCAGATACAAAATGACCCAATTAAAGCACCAAAAAGCTGCTGTGGAGGAACTGGGAGCGACGAGGAATTTTCAGGTGAGGTTCCAGGCGGGGCTGAGGGGCAGGAGAGGAACGGAATAAAGAGTTTATAACAATCAAAGGCTCATGGAACAGCTGGAATTCCCAGGAGTCTCTGTGAAACAGGAGCTGAACGAGTTCTGCTGGTGCTGGAAATCACTAAACAACCCCATCTGAGACAGAAGTCGGTGAATTAAGGTCCATGACACGACTGGACGTGGCACTCGGTGCTCTGGGCTGGTGCCAAGGTGGGCATCAGTCCCTCACTCATCCTGGAGGGCTTTTCCAACCCAAAGAATCCTGTGGGAACACCAACTCCAAATGATTGCCTTGAAATCCACAGGTCTGGGCAGCCACACCTTGGAGTCAGAGAATCCAAGGTTGGAAAGGACCCTTCAGAACGTCACTTTCTGATGGCCCTGCTTGGCTTTGGTTGCCCCTCCTCTGGTCTATAATGAACTGGGGCAGAAGCCAGAGCGGGAGCCAACACCTGGTTTCTTTAATAAGTTCAGCACAGAAGATTCAATGAGAACTGGAGTCAAAAAAATGTCATTTTAAAGGGAAAACACCCCACGGAGCAATCGCAGGGGAAGGAACGAAACATTTCACGAGGCCTTTTCAAACAGCCCTTCCTCAGCACGTCCAGAGTCTCCAAGGTGGTTCAAATCTGTGACCAGTTTTCCTTAAAAGCACCTCTGCACACGTAATTCAGTGCTGAGGTTTTCTACCAGCTGCCCTTCAAACCTAACATTGGATTTTCTTAACAAGTTGAATCAGACCCAATTCTCCCCAGATTTTTTAAGTGCCACTGAAAACATCTTCATTTTCTTCTTTTTTTTTTTTTTTTTTTTTTTGCCTGGCAAGTAAATCACTCTCACGTTGCCTTTTGTGTTGAGAGATGATATTTTCTTTCCCTCTGTGAACTGCACGACCAAAATGCAGATATTTCAACTCTGCTCCCACTGCAGATGTTATTTGTGATGGGGTTTAATCACTGCTCTCTCTCACACACGACAACTGCAATAATTGTAAGGGTATCATTAATTTTGTTCTCAAAACCTCTAAGCCTTCTCAAAGGTTTTTGGGAAGAAGTTCCTTCTGTGTTAAACCACCACATGTTCTGAGGGGATCTTCTGAATTTTAGGGGACCTGTTCATTTTGATGAATGGCCCCCCAGTGTTACGTTAGTTGTGCTTCATGTGATTTCCTGCCCATCATCCCAACAACCAGGAGGAGTCACTGTGATCTCATCTTCAGTTCATGGGAATTTACCAAGGAAATGAAAATGTCTGTTGTTCAAAAACACATCAGTTTATTCAGAGATTCCTGGATGTCATTTAACACGGATGCAAAAAAAGACGCAATTACATGGAATCCAAGAATGGTTTGGTTTGGAGGGGAACTTAAAGATCATCCCATTCCACCCCCTCCCATGGGCAGGGACACCTTCCACTGGCCCAGCTTGCTCCAACCTGGCCTTGGACACTTGCAGGGATCCAGGGGCAGCCACAGCTTCTCTGGGCAACCTGGGCCAGGGCCTCCCCACCCTCACAGCCAGGAATTCCTTCCCAATATCTCATCTTGGGATAACTGTGGAAAGCCATTCCCTGTGTCCTGTCCCTCCATGCCTTGTCCCCAGTCCCTCTCCAGCTCTTCTGGAGCCCCTTTAACCCTGCAAGGGGCTCTCAGGTCTCCCTGGAGCCTTCTCTTCTCCAGGTGAACCCCCCCCAGCTCTCCCAGCCTGGCTCCAAGCCCCATCCAATGGATCCCTATGGATCCTGAACACCATTTCACAGCCACTGCAGCCCTTGAGCCCCTTCCCACCCCCCCCCCCAGTCCCTCCGTGCTGGTGAGACCCAGCTCCAGCAGAGCCCCTCTCCTTGGGGAAGGAAATTATCACCAGCACATTCCAGGGGCTTCCTGGATTGAGCTCCTGGTCCATCCCCAGGAGCAGCTCCATGTGCTCCAGCTGCTCATGGACACACAGGATGATGCTCCATCCTCACCGCCCTGCCTGTCCTTCCAGAAGAGCCTGGACCCTTCCACTCCAACCCTCCAGGCAGAGGAGTCTGGGTGATGCCAATAGGATCACATCCCTGCAGCCACCTCCAGCTCCTGCATTCCCCATTCCCTGGGTGCTCCCAGGGAATCCAACACACTGCCCGGAGCGGCTGGAATTCACGGAACCACAGACTCGGCGAGGTTGGAAAAGCCCTCTGAGATCACCGAGTCCAACCTTTGACCTCACCCCACCCTGGCCACAATTCCCTTGGGCTGCTCCTCAGGTGCTCAGTTCTTCCTTTCCCCCCCCCTCATATTCTCCAGCCCCTTATTCTGGATGTTGATCCTCTAAATATCCCACAGCCCGAGGAGTTGGTTCTACAGGATTCTGCATCCCAGTCTGGTGCCAGCCCACCAAACATATGTCCCCGCTCAAATGGAAGAATCTGTTTGGATTCCTTTTCTTATTTTACAAATTCCTTCCTGGACTGGGGACAAAACATTTCTTTAGATACCACTCAGCACCTTCTGAGACACAAAACTTTCTATATATTCTCTATAACTCTGAAGATCAGAGTTGTTGTTGTCACATGACAACAATTATTCAAAGTGAACCCTCAAAAACCATCGAGGAAAGACAATAAATTAGTTTTAGACATTATTTTTTGTCCTTGTGGGTGCTAAGTCTTTAAACCAGTTGTTGCCTCTGGGAGGTGTTTTTTCTTGTTTTTGAGGAAAAAAAATCCTTTCAGTCACACCAAGATCCTCTCAGAGCAAGATAAAAACGCACAGGGAAAGTAGCAGAAATTTCGGAGAGGAGCTCCTCATTTTTCTTTTTTAGTGGCAAATGTAAAGGACCAGGAGGTTTGACAAACACCCCTGAGGTCTTTGTTTTCCAGGTTTCCGTTTCACACCTGCCGGTGCTCACACCTGAGGTGTGGAAAACCAGGAATGATCCCTGCACGAGCCGCCCCCAGCCAAGGCTGAATTCCCTGGTTTCAGAGGATGATTCAGCTCAGCTGCAAAGGCCACCACTGGGAAAGAATCATGAGGGGGAAAAAAAACCCCAAACACGTGTTTTCCCTTTTTTTGTTTTGTTCCACAATAAGGCAGAAAAGGCAGCCTCAATATTTCTTTTAAATTAATAGTTTTAAGCGAGAAATAAATAAAGCAGGTCTGTGCTGTTTCTGCCAGAGATGAGTGAGCAAGAACTAATGAGATCTCCTGACAGATGAGGCTTCTCCAAGACTGTCCTGAGAAGGAATTTCATCCTGCTTTTAGCTGGTATTTGCCATTTATTGACATCAATATAGCCGAGTTTCCTAATTAACACCAGAAAAAAAGATGGTATTTTAAATTAAACCATGAAAGGCTCACTGATTTTACTGATTGAATGGTTTGCTGAGGAAGGGCAGTTTTTGGAGACAGTGGTGTGGGGCACTGCTGTACCAGACACTTGCCCCTATATAGATATTTAAGTCTAAACTATATATATACATTCTCTTCTCCAGGGAGAGCTGAGAGCCCCTTCCAGGGCCTAAAGGGGCTCCAGGAGAGCTGGAGAGGGACTGGGGACAAGGGATGGAGGGACAGGACACAGGGAATGGCTTCCCAGTGCCAGAGGGCAGGGATAGATGGGATATTGGGAAGGAATTGCTGGCTGGGAGGGTGGGGAGGGAACAGGATGGAATTCCCAGAGAAGCTGTGACTGTCCCTGGATCCCTGCAAGTGTCCAAGGCCAGGTTGGAGCAAGCTGGGCTACTGGAAGGTGTCCCTGCCCATGGCAGGGGGTGGAACTGGATAATCCTTAATGTCCCTTCCCAACCCAAACCATCCTGGGATTCTACAATGAGTCTGTGATTTAGACAATTCGTTATTTGTAAAGATTTTGGGAAGGAATTCCATGCACTAAGTTCACCACCGACAGGAAGAGCCTTGGCATGAGCAGCCCAGAAACGAAGGAGAAGAGCCGGGAAGGATCCTCCATTCATGGCAAGGGAGCAGGGGAGCCACGCTGAGAAAATCATCACCATCCCCACAAAGTAGGTCAGGGAAGTGAGTTTACTAAATATAAACTTTCTTTGTAGTCAAGCAACCGCTGCCGAAGTAATGAGATTTACTCACATCTCACCCCGGCCCTCTTTGAATCCAGGCTAATTAAAAACAACCACCAAGTGACCACTCACACGCCCCTCACCTTTCAGGGATGCAGCAGCAAGTTTAGAAAGAAAAAAACCCAATGATTTTGACCTTTTTTAAAATTCTTAGATGTGAAAGAAAATGCTTTGCGCCACAACTCCGCCGTTCGCCCAAACATCCAGCGCAGCCAAAAATACACTTCCCGCCGTGATTCCCGTGCGGAGATGACAGAGCTCTTACTCTGCTCGCACAGCACACGATCACAGAGGGATTCTGGGTGACCTCCTGGAATCCTCGCCGTGGTGGTGACACAGTTGGAAAGGAAACACAGGATCCCTGTCAACAGTCGGCTCGGGAAGAGCCCAAACTCCGCCGAAAATGCGGAAACGAACGGGAACGCTCCCCGTTGTTTAGTTTTGGGTTGGAGAAGGAAAAGAGGGGAATATTTTTGTAACGAGCATCAACTGTGCTTTATAATTATATATATATGTATGTATTTTGTATTTCTCTGCTGTTGAGGTGGTTCCAAAAATATTCCCCTCTGGTTTGTGGCAGTCGCTCCCACCCCGTGCCGGAGCGTTTTGCGCCTCCGGGGCAGTCGGTGTCTGGAGCAAATCTGCACGGGGGGAACTCGTGTCCCAGCAGGTCAATTTTTCCAAGCACAGACCTGAAAATTCAAGGAGCTGAACTGCAGAACCGGTGCTTTAATTTCTGGGAGGCAATTCCCTGTCAACACTCACATATAGAACAGGCAAAGGTGTTGCAAGTTGGGCTGAAATTCTATTTTGGGTCGATTTTGAGGCTGACATTTACTATTATAAAATAATTAGGGTTTGGTTTTCTTTTTTTGGTGCTTTCAAACACCAGATAAGCAGAAATCACAACACTGAATCCAACCCAGGGGCAGATAAAACACTGACACCTCTCCAGAGACTTCCTCTAAAAACAGAGAAAATGCCCCAGTTGTCTGAGGAAACGTTCTTCTCCTCCAAAATTCCATTAGAAACATTCTGAAGCCCAAAGTGCAGGGAATTTATGGAAGTATCAATCCATGGTTATGCAGCCAAAGGAAAAAAAAATGCATCTCTTCACATACATCTCTTGGTTTATTTTCTGCCTCCAAAGAGCAGAAAAGGCAATCAAATGCAACAGAAAAACTGCATTAATTGGCTGATCTTATGGCAATTTCCATTCAAGAGTATTTGTCCTTTCTTTGAGCTGAATGATAATTATTGAGCACAGTTTTAGAGCACGTTTCCAGCAGTTTCTGCCTGGTTTTGGAGCTGCCCTGGGCCTGCACTATTCCCTGTTCTCCTGGTCACTGGAATTTATTTAACTTTATTAATGTTTAAGGAATGAGTCGTGGTGTCACTGGAAGCAAAACTGTATGGATATGTCCATCAAATCACAGATGTCTTATTTATTTTTTAAGGAAAGAAAGCAGAAAAAGGCTGGGAAAAGTGTTTCCCTGAAATCTTGGAATGATAACCAAGAGGTTTCAGGGGCCTTTTCTGCATTTTAATTTCAACATCCAACTAATAACTGTGTCTAATTTCCCAGCCCAAGAAGGTGGTTTTTTTTTTTTTTGGTCTGTAGTTTAACACCTGCAGTTTTACAAAGGATTTCTCTTCTGATGGAACTCCTGGAAACAAATTAATTCATAAGTGCTCCCAAATCCCACAAGATTTAAGGGAGGAATATTTCTTTATATAGCAGTGCATGTTCACCACCACACTGAAATCCAGGCAAAGATTTTAGGGAAGATTAAGGTGTTTTTAATGCCTGCATCCCACTTCTCCAGGCTCACATTCACACACACTTATTCTCTACCTCCTTTTCCTTCATCCTCATTTTCCAAGGAATGTTTAAGCTCAAAGTATGGTTCATATTTAATATTTATATCTCCATTAACATAAGATTTACAGCCCTGCCGTAATTACAGTGCTTTTAAAACCAGCCTGTGCACAAATATCAAATTCTGATGGATTGCCATCAGGAGCAGGGAATATAATCCCCCAAAACTTCCTTTCTTCCTTGGGCCAAACTTGGATCAGCTGCTCTTTAGTGACGACTCAGGAGCATCCACAGGAGCACTCTGGTTACACAAATCTAATTTAATACAAAAATACCTTGTGAGATGATTGTGTTACTAACAGAAGGAATTTATCTCCCTTTCCAGCTGCATGTGCAGCACATACAGATCAGCTCCAAATCACTCCCAGAAACTTCTGAGCACTCCTTAAAACGTAATAATGGACTTTTTCTTTTTTCCTTAACAGCAGATTTATTTGAAGCCGTGCCTGCATTCCTTCCTGGGTGAACTAAAGTATAAAATAATAAAATAATAAAATAATAAAATCCCGTTTCCTCAGGGTTCACTGTGCTGCCTCCTGGAAAAGTAGGGGGTTTGGGCACATTATAAAAAAATTCTTAGTAGGTTTTTGCCTTTTGAATTTTTATTAAATAAGGAAAAACGTAAGAACTTCCTATTTCTTTTTTCTTTTGCAGAGCTCAGGAGCCCAACTGGATTCCCACAGGTGACAAACACTCCATTTCCACGCTGGAAGTGACAGATCTCAAATCCAGGACACAAAAGGGCGGGAAAACCACGCAAGTTTACTCTCACACCAGTGAAAATGAGAATGGTGAATGATAAATTCAAACTATTTTAGAAACAATTTTCATCTTCAGCTTCAAAGTTTCTTAGAAGTACTTCAGATTATTCTGAGTTTCTAGTGGTTATTTGGGAGAGGAAATATGTGTGTGGGAAAGAGAAAAATGCCAAGGCACAAATCAAACAAACAAAATCCTCCCCAAACTGAACCTATCAGAGGTGATTCTCCAGATTCCACCTAAACCACCTTCTCCCCTAGCAATAAAAACACACAAAAATCTGTTTTATCTCCACTGTTTCTTCACCCCAAAGATCCACCACTGGTGCAAGTAAAAAAAAAAAAGGGAGAAAACCACGTGGAGAAGGGATGAATTGGGAGAGAGGAAGTGGGCAGGAATCCCTCCAACCAGTTTGGGGGGAAAAAAAGGCAAAGTATCCTTTCTGTGGCCAGTTTAAATCACCAGTTTAAATCCCCACCAAAGCAATTCTGAGCTGCAAGAATGTTCTGCCACTGGAAATAATAGGAAAAGTTTTCAAGGGAAGACATCAAAAGCTTTCAGAAGCTTAGCTGAGGAGCACCCACGTCAAAATAATGATATTGTTCCGAACTGTCAGCTCTTTAACCCATTTAGAAGTTGAAATTTGGGTTGTTCCTTTCGGTGGGGAAGAAGAGACCACAAATATACAGCCCAGTCTTGCTCTTTTAGAAGGTTCTAATCTCAAATTAAACAGTCCACGGCGCTGCTGGACTAAAACAAACAAAAAAAAAGCAAAATAATTGTATGAAAGCTTAATTTCTTTCCATCCTCCTCCATCTCAACCCACTTCAGCCCAGTTTTTACCCTCATTTTTTTTCAGCTTCTCTAAAACTAAATCCTGAGCTCCCCTGATGGTTCTATTCCTACAGAGTCCCACTGAAGTCAGGGAAAGAAGTTCCTGACCACAAAAAAAAAGGAATTCCTTGCTGTAAGTAGAATTCTTTGCTATAGAAAATTATACAGTGGAATTCTTTACTATGGATAAGGAACTCCTGGCTGGGAGGGTGGGGAGGCCCTGGCCCAGGTTGCCCAGAGGAGCTGTGGCTGCCCCTGGATCCCTGGAAGTGCCCAAGGCCAGGTAGGAACAATCTGGGATAGTGGGAAGAGGTTCAAACTGGATGATTTTTTGATGATCCCACGCCTCAAAAATTTAACCCATTCTTTTATACCCCCAGATAAGATTTTTTTTTCCATTGAGTGAAGCTGAAGGAAAAAAACAGAAAAAAAACCCCAAAAAGCAAGGAAAAAAAAAAGAAGGGTCTTTGCCCTGAGACAGTTTTTTCTTTGCTTTCCTTGGAAGAGTCACCCAAAACCCCACGACATTCCATGACATTCAGCCTGAACCTTCTCCTTCTCCATTTCCCTCTTTCTTTCTCACTCCAAGCCTGAGCATTTCCCTGTTTTTCTGCCTTGTTTACAATTTTAGGCACATGGGGGCTGTTAAATCTCATCTTGCACGTTCCCTTCCCTCGCTCTTTCCCTCTCGTTACTCCTTAAGAGACCAGACAAAGGCACATTCAGGTGTCTTTGATAAATAAGGCAGGGCCCAATTTCAGTAGGAATATTAAATCATGTGGCTGGAATCCCTTGGAGTGTCCATGCAGACACAGCCATAAGTCATCCAGCCAGTTCCATCCCTTTCAGAGCTCCTAAAATCTGATATTTGTGGTGTATATCATGAGCCTTTAGTTCTAAAATTCGGAGAGAGCAGGGGTTTCCTGATAATCCTCTGATTTTGGTAACTTGTGTACAGCAAATACATGCAAAAATACCCATAACATAATCAACCAGGAAAATACACACTAATTAATCAAATATGAAATTATCCACTAATAATATCGCCGGGACAAAAACCCCAACCCCAAACTCTTACTGTTCTTACATAATTCTTAATGTTTTTGCTGTGCAAAATAAATATTGAATGACATGGTTTTATAGGGAATCAACTTATCTGAGTGTCTCTGTGTTTACAGACAATCCTGGCCACTCAAACCCAAGAAATCCAATGTTTGAGATGGAGGAAAGATAATTTCCACGGAGTGAATGTAACCCACACCTCCATCTCCTGTTCATCTTTCAGAGGGAAAATAAGCCCCATTTACTGCAGGAATGAAACAGAGACATGCAAAAGGACTGTACATGAGGGGGAAAAGTTGAATAAATCTCCTTGAACCCAACCAGCAGCTCCAAGGAGATGTTTCACTGCTCCTTCCCCTGCTCAGCGCACGCAAACAATCTGCCAGCTCAGCGGGGGGAAGATTGAAATCTGGATTTTCTCGTCCCATAACTTTTCATTTCTTGGTTGTCAAGGCCCGAGATATTCTGAATTCTGCAGGAGCAAGAGATGCTGCCAACAAAATGTTAATACCTCAGCAAGATTTGCTTTTCCCTTTGAAACAGGAGGAAATATTTTTCCAAGTGAGTCGGGTCCTTTCAGGCAGCTGAGGTTACAGTTTGTTGTTGAGTCACTGTTTTCTGGGAGGAAAAGGTACAGATTCTATGGATTTCTTTTCTAGCACTTGCTGTAATTAATGTTATAATTTAATCATCATAATCTTTGGGTTTATGTGCTTAGAAGGTAAAGCTGCTCCTGTGTTCACTTCATTCTACCTTGACGTTCCTCTTTCTGCAATACACTCATTTATTTTTAAAAACCTTGATGAGATGGATCATTCTTGTAGTATTTTCTACAGTTTCCCTGGTTTCTAATATAAAATTGTATCACAAAGCTTCCCTGAGCTCTTTTACAAGAATGAATCCTGAGCTGAATGGGAATTCCCCCCGGAGAAGAACAGAGCCTAAAATAGCTCCGAGATGTGAATCCCTGGGTGCTCTCACCTGCCTCCTCCTGCACCACCAGCACACACTGATCCCATTCCAGGCTCCCTGAATCCCTCCCCTCAGCTGCTTCCCCAACCCTTTCCATCAGGAACTTCCTGAACATCTCGAGGATGGTGACTTGTCCTGTCCTACCCAATCCTGCCCTATCCCATCCTGTCTTTTGATTGTGACCAAAAGGAGAATCTGCAGTTCCCAGACCTGGTCTCGTCCACCTTAAGAGTTTCATCAACCAAAATAACAAATAGGAGGTCTCAGGTGGGATACTGGGAAGGAATTCCTGGCTGGGAGGGTGGGGAGGCCCTGGCACAGGGTGCCCAGAGAAGCTGTGGCTGCCCCTGGATCCCTGGGAGTGTCCAAGGCCAGGTTGGAGCAAGCTGGGCTGGTGGAAGGTGTCCCTGCCTGTGGCAGGGGGTGGCACTGGATGAGCTTTAAGATCCTTTCCCAAATCATTCTGGGATTCCTGACACGCAGGTCTGAACTCTGAAAACACGTGTGATCCAAGGAATAGGAAGGGGAAGCTGTTCCTGAGGGATCAGAGCATCCCTGGTGCTGGCACGGGAGGCTGTGGAGGACAGGCAGATAAATTCCCTTGGAAAGGCAGCAGGAGTTCTGGAATACAGATCCATTAGGAGCTATTAGAACACGTGGTGCAAGGCCAGGTTTCATGTCCAGGTGCCTGATGGGTTCTGAGGTTCCTGCTGATCAATGAAGTTTATACATCCACTTGTGTAAGTCCCTGAGCCTTCTATCCATTGTCATGGATGGGACATGGAGAGGGATGGAGAGGTCACAGCCCTGACCTGGAGGGAGGGACAGACCCCTCAGAGCTCAGGACAATCCCCCCAAACCTGGGCTCAGACTCTCATGAGACACATTTTTGCTCAGATTAAAAACCAGAAGCCTTATTCATTTATTTTTGTGACTTTTCTCCCCCTTCTTCAAGCTTTTTTCTCCTGCCACTGCAGCCCCTCTGTCCACAGTTTTTTGGGCTCCTGAAATGTCTTCACCCTCTCATGCCCAAAATTAAGTCCCATCCATACTGACCATTGTGTATCCTCCCTACTGATGCCAGTTCTCCTCATCATTTCCTTATTTTCCATCAATAAACCGAAAATACGACTCCCACATTTTAGCCCAGCAATAATTCCTCACATTTGGGATGCTCCTGACCCTCTGCACTTCCAGTTCTCCTGCCCAAGACGATTTGATCTCCTGCTTTTCATCTTCCCTGTGCTGAGCCAGCTGTGCCACAGGTGGGAAAGCTGAGCTGTGCCCCCTCCTCTGCTCTTCCAGGGAGCACATCCATTATTTATTTCCTTCCATGGGATCGTGGGCAAGCCCGGATCAAACCTGGATCAAACCCTGGGCTCTCACTAAAGGTACTGACAAAGCCACTGACAAACGAACACGGCACGGGAAAAATCGGATTTTAAATCAGAATTTTGCAGTGTGTAAATTGTAAAAAAAACGTTCAACACAAGTAAAACTTTCACTTGTCAAAATCCTTCCAGGGCAAAGTACAAACCAGGTACTGCTTCATCACTCCTAATTTTTAAAATCTGGACTATTTCAGTTGAAATCCAACAGCCTTTAAAGAAGAGGAAAAAAAAAACCAACAACAACCCAAACCACAACCAACAGAGAAAAGCCAACACAAAGTTTAGATCCCACTAAGGGACTATTTTAAACTTGATCAATACTTCCAGGATCCCCTCCTTTTGGGAATGTCTGACAATTTGGTTAAGAAGTCACAAAGTGCTGCTGCATTTGGGAAGAGAAACTCCCATTTTCCTGAGCATTTAAAATCCATGTGAATAGCAGAGACTGAGGGAAGGTCAGTCTTTACTATTCACAAAATAGAGAGGTGACAGAGAAATTGTTTGTTACAACTTTCAGGGTGATTGGGTGGACTGAGAAGTGCATTCTTTAGGATTTGGGGGGATGATGTAACTCAGAGTTGTTTAAAATACATAAACACTGTAAGTCTGGGCTTGAACTTAAAGAAGAAATAAATAGGAAGTAACTAAGGAAGTAGATGAACGGAAATAAAGACAATATCTATTTACTGGTATTATTTATCAGTATTAGAGCCTCAAAAATGGGCTTTTCAATGAGAAGGAGCTGCAGCACCAAGATGACTGAAGGAGTTTCCTAAAGGGATGTGGGAACACGTGTGACAGGAGAGGAACACCAGGAAAAAGGCGAACGTTCCCAAAATCCGGGGAACGGAGCGGTCGCTCATCAGCTGCTCCAAAGCTGCTGAAACCTTAAGAATGGAATTGTTCTTCAGAGGAACTGGGAACATTTCAGGGACAAACCCCCATGGAAAAAAAAAATCACACATGAAGGGCTGGGAGAGTCTTTTAAGAACAACTTGAAGAGGTGACAAAGCACAACTTCCGCCGCGTTCCCGGCGCTGTTCAAAGGGAGTTGCGTCCCCGAAGTAGCATTCCAGGAAAATTACATCAGAGAATCCCGGGACTGTGCAGCAAAGCCTTTTGCTGATGTGCTGCTGCCCCAGGAATGGCACATGGGATGGGAAAATTTGGCTGGACGGGTCTGGATTTGCACCTCCCACTTGGAACCTTCCGGCGGCGCCAGCGGATCCCAGTGGCTGCAATTCCAGCTGGAGAGCCACGGATGCCGAGATCACACGGGGACATCAGTCCCTGCAGACTGGCAGGAGGAGCAGAACAAGGCTTTTTGTAGCATTTCAATAAATTATAGCCCCAACCAGGCTGCTGGAAGCTCCACAACGGCACATCCGAGGCCGTTCCCGAGGGAAAACCGGATATATCCCAGCCAGGAGACCGGAGCGTTCCACTCGTCGGCGTTTCCCACTATTCAGCACCACAGTTTCGGGCAAGAAGGGCCAATCTGAGGACTTCCCAATGACTTAAAGAGTCCAGAGCTGGTTGGAAAAATCTGAGGATTCCCACCAAAAAAAAAAAAAATTAAGACTGACGGGAATAATCAGCAGCTCTCCCTTATTTGCAGGAGAATTCCTGAAGGATCTTCCACCAGGAATCTCACAGAGCATCCATTTATTTGGGGAGGGAAATATAAAAGGAGAGAAGAGGCCAATCTATAGTCAAAGCAGTAAATACTTCACTTAAATGCACTCATTGAAACACAACCTCTCACACTGGCAAACATCAGAATACACTGATTTTATCAGGATATCCACAGCCCAACACCAGGAATGCCCCAATACAGGGAATTCTGGAGCTTACTAAATTACAGAATTCAAAAAATTCATCTAAAACCGCTTTGGTTGTACAAGAATTCTCGATTTAATTCATTAATTTCTTTCTCTTTCCATGGAGTAAACACACAGATTTCTTCCCAGCGAATATTTGGAATTGGGCAATGGATTTGTTTTGAGTGGTGAATTCCACCTTTCTGGAAGACAAATCCTGCTTTCAAAAAGCCACTTAGAGAAACTGTGCAAACTTTCAGGATGCTCTCCCTGCCCTTCCCTGTTCTGCACCAACACACCTGCAAATCCCTGAATTTGATAATTCCCCATTTGACTTTAAAATATCGGGTCTGGAACACAAAAAGAGGCAGGGAAAGGGTCATTTTGATATTAAACCCCAATCTGAACCCATTTGCACCTGCCCCATGAAAAGCTGAACAGTCTCCAAACAAAATATGGGAAAAAAAGCCATTTTTCATGCTGTTTTATCATTGCTGACAAACAGAACTACAACAGAACTAAATGCCTGGGCTGCCCACTCCAGTGGATGACGTTTTTTATTATGTATTTGCACCTCTAATAATTTGGTTTCTTAAAAAAAAAAGGTTTATTTTTTCTCAATTCAACTTGGCTGAATATAATGTTGGATATTCATACTTTCCTTCCTTTGCTTTTTTTAAACTTTAATTTTTTTAAATTTTTTTTTTTTTAATTTAAAGGAATACTTTTTAAAGTATTCCTTAAAATTGAAATATACAGTGATAACAGAGACGTCTTAGGCAAAGTTAAAGTCATTCAAGAAAAGTTGGGCAGTGGAAAAACTTAAATATAGGGTTAAAATTCTTAAATATATTCTTAAATATTCTTTAATTCTTAATACAATATAAAGATATATTTTTAAAATAAATATATTTATAACATATTATAATTATTTATATAAATATATAAAAATATATTTAAATATATAAATATATAGTAATGTATGAGGTATATTAATATATTTAAATATATAAAAATATATGATATGTATATTATATATATGTAAGTACATTTAATAAATTAAAGTAAGTTTAAATGGACATTTACTTCTATATTCTCAAGTATAGATGTCTGGGCAGGTCAATCATTTTTATTTAATCTTATTTAATTCTTAAAATAAATATATTTAAATAGATTTATATTATATTCATTATTTTTATATATATTTAGAAATATATATTAGATATACATTATATAGCATCTCTATTTTATATATAGCATATATATTACCTATATATACTTATATATACACTTTAAATATATACATATATATTTCAATATAAAAATATATTATATATTTATATATATATATATATATAAAATAGAAGTATATTTAATAAATTAAAGTAAGTTTAAATGGACATTTACCCCTATATTCTCAAACACAGATGTCTGGGCAGGTTAGTCACTTTTATTTAATCTTATTTAATTCTTAAATTCTTAGTATAAATATATTGAAATATATATAATATATACTTAAATATATGCTATATATACACTATATAATATCTATATTTTATATTACATATAGTGTATATATACTTTAAATATATATAAATATATATTTAAATATTAAAATATGTTATATATACTAAAAATATATAGATATGTTTATATATACATAAAACAAGTATATATATATAAAGCATATCTAAAAGTATTAATAGAAATATATATATAAATAGAAGTATATTTAATAAATTAAAGTAAGTTTAAATGGACATTTACCTCTATATTCTCAAACACAGATGTCTGGGTGGGTCAGTCACTTTTATTTAACATTATTTAATTCTTAAAACTCTTAATATAATTGAAACATTTTAAAAATATATACTTATACATATTATATATTATATATATGACATATAATATATAGTATAGACTACAATATAAAATAATCTATATTATAATATATAATATATACTATATGCAATATATATAATATATATTACATATATATGCTACAATAGTAGAATATAAAATAATCTCTATTATGATATATAATATATATTATATATACTATATATTACATATATATACAATAATATAAGATAATCTATATTATAATATATAATATATACTACATATACTATATACAATATATACATCATATATATTGCATATATTATATACTACAACAATATAATATAAAATAATCTATATTATAATATATATACTATATACAATATATATTATATATTACATATATTATATGCTATAATAATATATTATAAAATAATCTATATTATAATATATACTATATAGTATATATACTATATACTATATATCTATCATAGATATTACATATATTATATACTACAATAATATAATATAAAATAATCTATATTATAATATATAATATATACTATATATACTATATAATATAATATAAAATAATCTATATTATAATATATAATATATACTATATATACTATATACAATGTATATCTCATATATATTACATATATTATATACTGCAATAATATAATATAAAATAATCTATATTATAATATATAATATATACTATATATACTATATACAATGTATATCTCATATATATTACATATATTATATACTACAATAATATATTTTATATACTACAGATATGTTATATACATCATATATTATATTTATACTATATTAAGAATATAAGAATTAAATAAAATTCACCAAAATTAAACACAACTGTTACAGATTTCTCTATGCCATAGAAGTACATTTAATAAATCCCAGTTTCAGTGGCCATTTCCCTCTCTGTTTGGCCCCCCAGAGCTGTCAGGGGGGGTCAGTCCCTGTTGGGGCTCAGCCCTGTTGTCGCTGCTGTCCCTTTGCAGGGATTTGAGGAAAGCTCAGTCCTGCCTCTAATCCCTGCCCTGCCCTCAGCTGCGCCCGGCTGCAGCCCGAGCATCCCCACAAACCAGCTGTTCCCTGAATGGAGCAGCCCCGGCCTTTGCTGCTCCATCTGCTCCTGCCCCGGGGCCAGAAGGCAGGGAGAGCCCGGTACAGGCTGGGATCACCAGAGCCAGGGCCACCTGCCACGGGAAACAGGGAATGGGGGGCACGGAGCTTTCCCGGGATGGGAGGAACAGCCTGAGTGTAGGGACATTGCTGCTTCCTTCTCACAGCTCTTCCTGGGAGAACCAACAGCAGCAGGACGTGGAGCTGCTGGAGCGAGGCCAGAGGAGGGCACGGAGATGCTCCAAGGGCTGGAGCCCCTCTGCTCTGGAGCCAGGCTGGGAGAGCTGGGGGGGTTCAGCTGGACAAGAGAAGGCTCCAGGGAGAGCTGAGAGCCCCTTGCAGGGCCTAAAGGGGCTCCAGGAGAGCTGGAGAGGGACTGGGGACAAGGGATGGAGGGACAGGACACAGGGAATGGCTTCCCACTGCCAGAGGGCAGAGAGTTAGATGGGATATTGGGAAGGAATTCCTGACTGGGAGGGTGGTGAGGCCCTGGCCCAGGTTGGGCAGAGAAGCTGTGGCTGCTCCTGGATCCCTGGGAGCGTTCAAGGGCTGGTCGGACGGGGCTTGGAGCAACCTGGGCTACTGGAAGGTGTCCCTGCCCAGGGCACAGGGGTGGAACAGGATAATCCTCAATATCCCTTCCAATCCAAACCGTCCAATGATTCTCCAATGATTCCATGATTCAGGCAACTTCCTATTTGTAAAGCCATCCAGAACTGGAGGCCAAATCCCAACCGTTCACCTCCAAGCAAAGCACGGCCCCTTTCCCTGAGCCTCGTCCTTCGTTATCCTAAAACAACCCACCCCGACAAACCCCAAACAAATCACGTTGTCACTCCTCTAATTACAAAATCAAACCTGAGATTTCTCCCATGGCATTTCCGATGCCTGCAATGATGAACTCCTGCGGCAGACACGGAATTATGACAGGAAATCATTCCGTTGGTTCACCCGGGACAAGCTCCCACCCTTTCTGCCACATTTCGGCTCCGAGAGCAGCCAGGTTTTCCACCCTCCACTCATTATAAATTGGGAAAAGGAAAGATATCATGGAAAGGCCACCTAAAAGCAAAGTAGACATCACTGACAGGGCTCAGACCTCCCTGGAGTGATCCCCCCCCAAAGCCTGTCAGGAATCCTTGTTTGCAGGGGCTGCAAGGCCGAGCCCTCTCCCAACAGGAATAAATTTCCCATTAAACCCGGAGTGACGCAGGGCTGCCATCAGTCACTTTTCCAGGCACAGATGCAGGAGAGTGGGATCGATCCAGGAGCACAGGGAAGGAAGTGACAGCGCTGGGAATAGGGCTGAGCCCCAGACCTTTCCCCATATGCTCCCCTGGCATCCCAACACGGCCCTAACAACCACCCAACCCTTTCCCACACTGCTTTGGTTTGCCCAGACTGCTCCCAGCACACCTCCCTTTTTCAGTTAGCCACAGAAATATGGGAACATGGTCCCAGACCCCCATTCCCTGTTAATGATGCGCTGAGGGAAAGGGCTGGGAGCCCAAAAAACATCCCATCCTTCAGCAGGATCCACTCCAAGAGTCACTGGTTGTGGCAACACCAGGGAGGTTTAAACTGGGAATTAGGGAAAAATATCTTCACTGAGCAGGTTTCCTGTGTGGAGTCACATCCCTGGAGGGATTTAAAAGCTGTGTGGGACCTTCTGGCTCTCTGCAATTCCCTGACAGGAGGATGGAGCCAGGTGGGGTCGGGCTCTGCTCCCAGGGAACAAGGGACAGGAGGAGAGGGAATGGCCTCAGGCTGTGCCAGGGGAGGCTCAGGTTGGATATTGGGGACAATTCCTTCCTGGAAAGGGTTGTCCAGCCCTGGCACAGCTGCCCAGGGCAGGGGTGGAGTCCCCATCTCTGGGGGGATTTCAAAGCCCTGTGGATGTGGCACCTGGGGACAGGGGTCAGTGGTGGCCTGGGCAGTGCTGGACTCGGTGATCTTGGAGGGTTTTTCCAAAAGTCTCCCAATTCTGTGATTCTAATATGGAAGAAAAAGTCCAGAAGGAATTTTCAAAAAGCCTCCCACATCACCAAACCCTGCTCCTCTTGCCCACTGGGACACCAGAAAACACCCCAAAACCCCCCCAAAACTGTCTGCAGCCAAGAAAGAACCAAAGAGAAAGAACTTCTGTCCTTCTCCAAAGGATGAATGAAGGCTCCACTATTCCTAAAAAGTCCTGGAGATGTGTCAGGGAATCACTGCCCTCCAGGTGAGGAGTAGACACTGTGATGGTAAACTTTTAATTCTTAAAATGAAGGTTCTTAGGTCAGGATAAGAATGCAGAATAGTTACCCGGACAGAAGAGGAAACACAAAACAAAAAGTATTTGTAAGGGATGACTTGACAGTGAAGACTTAAAGAAAGGGCAGAAAAATGAGGGTTTTTTTTTCCTTTTTAAAGAACAGATGTGTTTTATTATCTCTGTAAGGTAACAACTGGCACTGCTCCCAAAGGCAGGCACAGACCTGTGCACACTAAACCTCCTCATCTGCTCCCCCTTCACCCTCCTGACAAAGTCCACTATAAAAATCACCAAATTCTCTGCCCATTCCAAAAGTCATGGGATTTGGGGGGGATTTTCTGGACCAACCTGAATTTTGAGACTGCTGATTTCACATTTTCATCTCTTTAGCTGAGTTCTGCTTCTGTACAAACTTACTTTTACTCAGCAAAGATCAACATCTAAAAGATGTTACAACGAAAACCATCAGTAATTCAGCACCAAAACAACAGGATTCATTAAAGCATTAATTCCCAGAGATGCTAAATAACCTTGTTTTGAGAGTATTTTTTAAGCTATGTTGATATCTGAGATTATTTACACAGTGACAACCAGGAAAAATACGTTATATATAACATAGAGAATATATGTTTTATATATATAAGGAAGAAGTATTTTCCTTATATTTAGATACCACTAATTAAGAAACTCTCCTGGACTGTCTTTCCTTGCTCTACTTGCAGTATAGAAATGCCAAAGAGCAGCAGAAGTTTGCATTATGATTTTTTGCTGTTAATTCCTCTCATGAATCCAGTGATGTCCATAATTATGGTGCTTAATTACTGCCCGATACCTTAATTTAAAGTCCAGGTTCTACCTAAAGAACAGCACCAAAAATTCCCCTTCCCCTTTATCAGCCCCAATCCATGTCTGTCCTTTCAGCTCCCACAAATTTCAAGTGCTGAATTCACTTTATCCATGAATGGAACACGTGACAAACCCCAAACCAACAGGGATATAACCCTTCTGCCTCCTAAATCCATCTCAAAATTCCCACTACATTAATCCACGAGTTCCTATTTATTATCCAGGCATGATAAATCCAGGAGGATGCACCACAGCACCTTCTAAAATCTCTTTTGTTAGTCTCTAATTCAGGCCAGAAATAACATTATCTGGTTTTCAGGGACTCTGCATTTCTAATCCCAACTCTGACTTGAGCAAGTTATTTAATCTCTCTCAGCTGCCACTTGGAAAATGACATATTTTTCCCCAACTTAAGTCCCAGAAATAGATACAGCTTTGAAATCATTAAAAACCACAACAAAACCCCCAAAATATCACAGAAGATAAAACCCAAATGAGCTGCTCCGAAGGTGTAATAAAATAATTACAAAGGATAACAAGCTGAGGACAGTCAGAAGTGAAACTCTTATTCCTGCTCACAGATTTTTTCCAAACAGGATAAAAATGGAGATGATTGTCTTAATTTTCACGTTCCTCGAAGATAAAAAAAAAACCCTAAAAAACAACATTACAGGTTTTTTCCAGCTGTTGCTTTTCCATTTGAATACTCTGCCTGTATTCCTGGAAACACTGGCACACGTTTTAAAGGTTATCTTTGAAAGCAAAAGAGTTCAAAATTGAGCTTCTCCAGCCAATTTGTGCCCTTGCATGGATGGGGTTGCGTTTAAAAAGAGGGAACAAGGAGGTGTTGGAATTCTGCTCATCTCTGCTCCCCATCCTCCCATTCTTTCCCCTTTCCAGCCCTGGCATCACCACATAACTCATTTATTTATAATATTATTAAAGTATCATTCATATGACACCCAAAGAACCGAGATTCCCCCTTCCCAACGTTCCCCAAAGACATTCCTCTCCCAGCACACCCAGAAAACCCAGGAAAACTTCTCCCACGTGACGCCTGTAAACAAATTTAAGGCAGGATTTAATTGCTCTGCCTCCTCAGCTCGGAGCTGCCTTTTAGTGATATTTATCTGCAATTATTATCTGCAAAGAAAATAAATTGTAACCCAGCTCATCAGTGGCCTGAAGTTGCCAAGTGTGCCCGTTATTAATCGGAATTTCACTTCAGGGGAGGAGGAAGCTCTGTCAAGTATTTCTGCCAAGGCTGTTTTCTGCTGTCTCATGTTTCCTGCAGTATTGGACTCACATGCATTTCTTTTTTTTTTTTTTTTCCCTCTCCCAGAGTTATTTATTTATTTATTGCATTTGTATAAACCACTTTTTGTTTTCTCTTTCTTCTACCAGAAACTCATTTTTAAGAGATATTTTTTTTTCCTAGTGAAACACAAAAATAAATCCCATTTCTGTGACACCTGATCCGTAAAAGAAAACAAAGCAACTGAAGGGAAAAAAAAAAATTCCTTAATCATTATTATATAATTCCCACTGCCTCAGTATTAGCAGGGATCATTAAAAACCCCTAAATAGCAATATTAGTGTGCAAAATAGCAATAACCCACCTGGACTGCATTAGCTTAGAAGCAAAGTTCGGGATGGTGGTGGGGCTGAAAAATGATGGCCAACATTTCCCGAATTCCTACCTGATTAAATCATACCTTACAGCTTACAGGGATTTCACCCACAAAAACCCCTACACAGGTATCAACCACCCCTGCTCTCACACTGCCCCTGGGAAGCAGCTTCAGCAGGATAAAACCATCCATTTGGATATTATAAACCAAAAATACAAATAAGGGGTTTGAATGTCCCCAAACAGGACAGAAATTCTGATTTTCACAGCTGTGAAATTCTGATTTTCACCTGCAGGTCTTCCCTTCCCATTTGCCTCCTTTTGAGATTCCCAGCAATAAAATGCATTTAGACTGGAACTAAAAGTTTATTTTCCTTTAGGAGAAGTCTGGAGGGTGGGAAAGGAAGTAGGCAAAAAGAAGGATGTTTGGATATTTGCCACTGTGAATCTGAATGGACTTCAGCAAACTGGAGTTATTTTGGACTAGAAATGTTTTTTCTTTTTAGGACAGAACGACCATAGCTTGGAATTACTGTGGATTAGACACGAGAGATGCATTCCTAGGCTTGGGAATTGCAGGGAGGAGAAGTCCAGGCAGGGACATAAGGGATACAAGGATCCTGCCCATATAAAGCAGGACAGCTCAGGCTTTCAGCCACATCCACCTGTGCTCAGGTAATGGCATCACTGACGTGCTGCAATTAAATATTTAATGAACAAACCCATCCACGCTCCTTTCCCGAGTCCCAGACACAGGGAAGTTGCTGTTCCTTGGATTTGCTGAGCCCAGGCACAATCACAGCACCAAACTCCTCCTGTTCCTAAAGCAGCAAAAAGCCTTTTCCTCTGCTCAAACACAGGATTCCCCTCCTTCCTTTGGGGTGGCTGGGGAGGAGGAGGAGGAGGGGCGAGGAAATCCCCCCCCTGAGGTGTTCCAGGCTGGAATTCTGACAGCCAGGCAGGCAGAGGTGACCCAGTTTCCCTCTCTGGGCACGCACCCCGGGAAGAGGCAGCGCGGAGCGAGCGTCTCCAGCGTGTCCCGGCCTGTCCCGCTGCAGCTCCTGTGCTTTGTGTACCCCAGTGACTCCCAGTCTCCCCAAATCTGCTGCAGTCCCACCTCCCAGGCCCTCAGCCAGGTCCCTGCTGGTGTCTCCTCTCCCAGGGGATGCCCAGGAAAGACGTGGAGTCCCCTCGGAATGGGAGCTGAGGTGGGTTTGTGCAGACACACGTTTCCAGCAGGTTTCTCCCAGAGCCACCTGAGCTCTCAGGGGAGAAGAGATCCTTCTCCCAAAGGCTCGTGGCAGAGCTTTCCCTTCCCACTTCCTTTGGAGACGTGTCCCTGCTCCTCATGGACGAGCAGGAAGTAACTGGCAGTTCTTTCCTGCTCTTCTCTGCCGTTCCCAGCAATGATCCCGTAGCCGCCCTCTCCCACGGAGGGATCGTGTCCTGACAAACCCCAAGGAATGCCAAAATGCTTCAGCCCTTTCCTGAAAGGATTAGTACCAACTTAAAGTGTGGGCCAGGAAAGCCAAGCAGCAAAGAGAGGGAAAGAAACCAAGGCAGGATGAAGGACTCTTCTCCCTCTAAAGTCTGGTGAGTTTATACAGGGAAAATTACAACAAACTTCCCTGCTCCTGAAGACACTGTTTGGGACAAAGCTCTCCCAGTTGACTTGTTCTGTCGTCTTATTACTGCCACAGAAAACCCCAAAATGGGCTCATGGGTCCATCAGAACATCACTACAGAGCCAAGAGAACCCTGCTCAGGTGTCTCCACCTCAGCTGTATTTACAAAAGTCTGTGTCCGTGTTTCCAGCTCACTGAGGGCCCACAGAACGATACCAAGGAACTCCTTTTTAGCCTTTTAATTAATAGCATGGCTGTGGTTAAGGACCAGACACACCAGGTAATAAAAACCTGCTGCCACACCTTCATTTTCAGAAAGGTTCTGGCACAAAACTTCCCTGGGTTTACAAACTCATCTCCCAGATACATCCACAGTGCCTGCTTCCTTCCCAAACAGTTGGAGTTCCATAACAAATTCCTGTTTGTGTGTAACAGAGCACTGAACACACGACTGGGAACTCAAAATTCTGGTAGGATCCAAATGTATCTTGTCAGGCAACTCCATGGATTTGTTGGATTTGTGACTGGAGGTGTTACAAGTGAAGTTCTGCACCATCCTCAACAACTCTGTGCCACGTCTGCATCCAGGCTTTCCTGGGGAAAGGGAGGGAGGAGGTGGCTGGATCACAGCCTGGGACACCTGTACAGGTCACAGCCATCCCACAGGATTCTGTTCAGCACCCACAGCACAGAGTCATGGAATAGTTTAGACTGAGAGGGACCTTAAAGCTCATCCAGTGCCACCCCCTGCCATGGGCAGGGACACCTTCCACCAGCCCAGGTTGCTCCAACCTGGCCTTGGACACTTCCAGGGATCCAGGGGCAGCCACAGCTTCTCTGCCCAACCTGGGCCAGGGCCTCCCCACCCTCCCAGCCAGCAATTCCTTCCCAGTATCCCACCTAACTCTGCCCTCTGGCACTGGGAAGCCATTCCCTGTGTCCTGTCCTTCTATCCCTTGTCCCCAGTCCCTCTCCAGCTCTCCTGGAGCCCCTTTAGGCCCTGCAAGGGGCTCTCAGCTCTCCCTGGAGCCTTCTCTTGTCCAGCTGAACCCCCCCAGCTCTCCCAGCCTGACTCCAGAGCAGAGGGGCTCCAGCCCTGGCAGCATCTCCATGGCCTCCTCTGGACTCTCTGCAGCAGCTCCACGTCCTCCTGCTGTTGTTCCCCAGAGCTGGAGGCAGCTCTGCAGGGGGGTCTCACCTGAGCAGAGCAGAGGGGGACAATCCCTGGTAGTGTAACACATCCCTGTTCCTCACTTTGCTGGAACAGCAATGTCTGCAATGCCAGGACTCCCAAGGAGCTCTTTTCCAACACCTCTGCCAGGCCTGACTGCCACAGGAAAGCTAATCCTGCTTTACCTCTGAATTTACCCCCAGCACGACTCAGAAGAACCCACTTCATCCTCTAACAGGAACATCCCAAACCTTTCACGGGCACCTGAACTTCAGACACCAACAGCCTTTCAGAGCCTCTTAAAGGGAACAACACAAATCTGCATCCTGGGCAAATAAACCCCAGTGAAGGCTGGAGAACCTCCATCCTGCTTCTTGGAATTCAGGTTCTAATCTGAAGGCAGATTTTCATTCTCTTCTCTAGTTTCTTAAACAAGCAACAGCAACTTTCTACCAGTTACAACCCCTACATGACTATTTTGCTGGATCTGAACAGCACTACCCTTGGCAGGAATTTTTGAAACTGTAGGAATTTTTTAAACTGTAGGAATTTTTTAAACTGCAAGAATTTTTTAAACTGCTTTTTAAACCCAACCATCATTTTGTATGTACAGCCTGGTTTAAGAAAACTTCTCCCTCAGGTTTCTTTTGACTCTGGCTTTAGAAGGAATAAATCCAAATTGAGACAAGCTACTTAAATGCCAGAAAAACTTCCTGCAATGTAAGAGAAAAAAGGCAGAGATGAATAATTGCTGTCTGTAAATATCCACAGAAAGCAGAAAACGTGATACTATCGCTCGTCTCCCCCACACTGGGACAAATCCAGACACTCAGCAGCTCCAGCACTGGAGTCCAGGAGGTGTTCCAGGTGACCCAAGGAGTGTTATCCAGGGCATGCACGACTCCAGCACGTTCTCCCAGGTCCAGAGCCTCCTAATTAGCTGCTCATCCTCCTAAAGCCACGTTTGCCACGTGAGGTTTCCCTGCACTCGGTGCTGACAGAGCAGGCTCTGAAGGAGGGCACTTCAGAAAGAGCACAAATTATTCATGAGGATGGATACTGTGACTATTGCAGAACACAACTGCACCATGAAATATTCCTAAATGATCCCCTGAACTGCTCAAGAGAGAACTCAGACACGGCCACAGCCCCTTTTGCCCACAGTCCACAACAGCTGCAAAGAGTCACAAGTTTTTAGAAGCAGATTTCTGGGGTTTCTGAGGGAAGATAATTAAGGATATTTGTCCAAAATCCTGTTCACAGGTGAACCTAAACTTACACAGCAGAGTGGCACATTGATCCCTGCCAAGGTTTAATGCAACATTTTACATCAATTTTCGAACAACTGATGAGAAAAACAACAAAAAAATGACATTTATCCTGAACTGATGGATTCATCCCTGTATCCTTTATTGTATTTCACGTTACATTATGAAGGAGCCAGTGGGTAACACGCCAAGAGCAGGGAGCCTGCACACCAAATACTGTCACAGTTTGCTGCAGGAACGACTTCCAAGGATCGGGAGCTTCCCTGGAAGCGGCTGCTCCCCTTCACAGCAAGAGTGAGCTCAAATTGCTGCACCAGAGAGCAGCCAACACTTGAGTTACTGTACCCAGGTCAGCCCCACTGAGCACAAACCCACAGCCAAAACCAGCTTGACTGGCAGCTGGTGGATTCTGCTAATTAATGCCAACGGTGCTCACTTGATACAGCCGAAATTCCCATCTGGAATATGCCAATGGTTTTGCTCACAGAGGAGTTTTGCCCCAGACTTTGTGTCATGGAGAGGTGAAACAAAACCGCGTCCGACGGACACGTGGTTCGGATTAATGATTTCTGCACAAACGGGGGTGGAATCTGAGATCTTAAAGCACAATGGCCAAGATGCTCCAGCTTTTCTATCTGCTCAATATCCCCTGAATCTTCCAGTGCTGAAAACTGGCACTGCTTAAATGAGCATTTTCACCGGTTTTCACCGCCTCTACACGTGCCACTTCACGTGAGCTGTAACAACCACAATAAGCTGCCCAAGAACTATTAAGAGTAGCAGAACTATTAAGAGTAAAGACAGGTCTCTGACTTTGGGAGAAACATCAAAAATGTGCATTTTTTGTACTCAAAACACAATTACAGGCCGATCAAACCGCTGAACAATACCAGGAACGTTTCCCTCTTCCAGAGGGAAGTGACAAGTGTGGCTCTTCCTCCCCTTCCCATCTCCACTACAGGGAGTTTGAAAGGTTCCTCCTCGATTTCTAAATATAGAGCCCGTGATCAGATTGTGCCTGAAAGGTTTGTGAACAGGTTTCAGACCGGAGCAGCAAAACACAACACGGAGCGAGTCACAGCACCCCTGTGAGTCCTCCCTGAGGTCCCCACCCAGAAATCCCTCAGAGAGCCCAAAACACAACCAGAGCTGCTGTAAACTCGATTACGACGTGGTAAAACAGGGGAAGTGACTTGCAGTTTATAAACCATGACATTACCCTTCTGTGGGATCTCAGAAGTAACAAGTTAAGACGCCCTTTAACTGCAAAGGTATCGGTAAAACTCTCAGTAAAACCACTTCCCTGATCCCTGGGACAACCCAGGTGGACTCACAGCAAAGCACAAACAACAAAGGTGCACCTATCAAGTTGATTTTAGGAAGTTTGCATTTATTAAAACCCCCTATAGAAAAGAGAACCCAAAAGTGCCCAACCCCCAAACTCGATCTACAGGTCTAGCAAGTATTGCTGCATATTTCTGTGAACTTCCACACTCCTTGTAACTCTGCCACTGCTGGTGTAACTTAATAGTTCCAGACAATTATTGGTGTCCCAGGAGCTCTGTTGGGCTGAGTTAAGAGGAGCAGGAGCCTGGAGCCACTTGTGTTTGGGCTCCTCACCAGCTCTGGGGATCTTCCACAACTTCTACTGGCAAATCCCAGTCCCAGTCCAGCATCCTGCGAAACGTTTTGTCCCTGTCTCTGGGATTCAGTGGAATTCCTGAGCAGAGTCATTTCCTAAGGCTTTGTAATCCCCCATAAACAGTTCAATCATTAACAGCATTAACAACCTGGGCACCACACAACAAATCCTTTATGACCCTCCTTCTCCTCTTCCCTCACTGCCTGTGGCTTTTCACCTTTTCTGCTTCTCTTGGTGTCTGAGTTCAGTCGAATTCTTGGGTCATTTATCCCTTTGCTTGGGGGGTGGGGAAGAACTGGGGAGTATTTTTCAAGCTAGGAGATAAAAAAAAAAGAACAAAAAAAAAAAAGGCCAAAGAAAAGAACCCCCAATCCTTTTGTTCTGCTCAGATTGGTATTTCATAAATTCTGTCTGCTCTCCCCTATTTATTCCGGCCTTATAATCCCAAGTGGTCAGAGGACAAATGTTCCTTCAGAAGACGCTCCCACACCCCTACCAAATATTAGATATCACTGACTTAAAAATAGAAACCAAGGTCCAAACTGGCAAATTATATCATTGATCTGGTTCCTTTTATCTGTGCTAGAAAAGCTGTAGAATATATAAATCCAGTGGAAGACTCAGTGCAAAAAAAAAAAAATCACTATTCTGGATCCTTTGTGGAATTTCTCCAAGGGCACAATTTTACATCAATTTTTGTTTTACTGCACTGTTTTAACTCTGAACTTACAGGTGGACAAGGAACCAGAATATTATTCCCTGTGCTTTTGGTTAATTTAAAGCTTTGTTATTAATTTATTTTTTTTTTAATACAATGACATTTTAAGTTTTGGAAGAGGAATCGGGGAAGTGCAGCCATCTCATCTCATTACTGAGGTGAGGTTTTCTCCTTCCACATCTTCACACCAGGCAAAGGCAGGCCCCTAAAGCAACATTCCCTGCTCCCCTGGACCTATCCCACCCAGCCTGGAATGTCCCTGCAGCATCTTCAGATTAATTACAAAAATTAAACCAATTACACAATAAATGATTAACCCAGGGAAGACCATCCTCTCCAAACCCAGCTTTTGCTCATTTGTTCTGTTCCTCATTTCCCAGCAAACTGCTGGATAAACTGTATCTTGAGTGTGATGTATCTACTGGGAGTCTCCATGAGGGCAGGAATGACAACTTCCCAAAACAGAAGGTCTGATTCCCAAACTGCTGCAGCCTGGATAACGTTCACCTGCTGTCAGGCTGCTGGAGGACTTCTCACTCCCCTGGCCAGGCACAGGACAAGTGGAATTCTCTCAGGGAAAGTCCCATGTATGACTTTTTTAAAGGAAGTTCTCCAGGATTTGGATCTCCAGGGTTTGTATCTCCAGGATTCCATGTCCCTACCAGGGTCAATCTCAAGCACCAGCCAGGCTAAAATCAGACTCCCCTGAAATCAGGAGTGGTTTCCTGGGAGAACACCCCGGGAGTGAGGGATTGTGCTGATGGTCCCTGCAAGTCTCGACTGGCAGGGACAGGACTGCCCTGACACAGCTCACCTGGCCCCACCTGCCCCACTCCCACGTTCCACAGGCATTACCAGCCCCTGGAGTGTGTCAGGGACGCTGCTGTGCCTTTGGAAAAGCTGCTGCTGGAGCCAAAGCAAGCCCAGTGAGGGGAGCAGCCACCTGACTCACCTGCCACAAACACTGAGCTGACACACCGTGACACGAACCCCGTGGCCAAGTGACCCTGAACTAATTCCATTAACGCTGCCCGAGCCCTCAAGAGAGGGGCCAGTCCCCAGGAAAACTTCCATGGCTGTGGAGAGCAGCATGGAGGGGAAAAACACTCCCCCCCCAGCCCCAAAGAGGCGTGTGAAGCGTTACGTTACTCCAGTTCATCCGTCGCGTTCTCCTTTCTCCTCAACGACAAATTCACCCCAAAAACATACAAAAGCCTATTAAAATGTCTATTTTAAGACATTAGCACTCACTTTTTAATCTTTGGGCTCAAAACTCTCTCAGACAGTGCCAGACACCTAAAGCCAAACCAGTTGGGAACCAGGCTAACATCTCCAAGTTCCCTCCTGGTGGGAGTTGAGCCTTCCCTTCCCACCCTGTCCTCCTTAACCTGCTGCTGGCTGGAGATAATCCCTCCCAGGCTTCCCAAACGCTGACACAGGAACCTCTGTGAGGGCACTGAGCCACTCCCTTTCCTCCTTGAAAAAAAGATTTAACAACCCCCAAGTTTCTCCCCTGCCCTCCTCGGAGTCCCTCGTTTTCTCCCTTCTGGTATCGGATCGGCCGAAATAAAATTTTATGGGGTGTCAACTCGACGGAGGGAAAACCATAAAGTGCCTCCTGACAGCTTCCTTTCTCAAAAAAATTTAATCAGAAAGGAAAGGAAAAGAAAAATCCTTTGCCCTTGAGAAGATGGAGTGAGTGGCCTCGGAGCTGTGTTTAGGAAAAGGGTTTGGAACACAAATGGGGGAAAAGGGTTTTGCCCGAGTCATAAAACTCCTTTATTTCCCACTGCCCAGAGAAAAATGGGCTGCACTTCACTGTGACACATCAGCTGAGCTCTGGAAAAGAGACCAGTCCCATCCATCCCAGAGGGATGTGGGGCCTATGGGATAATTACATCGAAAAGTCACTCCCCCAAAAAAGCCACATTTATACACAGAATAAAGAATTGCTCTTGAATCTGAATAGCAATTAATTTCTCTGCAGAAACACACAGTGCTCTGTCCAGACATTGATTTTAAAAGTTTTCTTACCCAAACCACGTTATTAACATTTAATATTATTATGGCAGCGCCGAGGCACAGCAAAATGAATAATGTTAAAAAATACTTACAAAAAAAATAATTAAAAAATTTATTAGATGCCAGGATATGACTTTTCTACACAGAAAAAAAAAAAAGGAACAGGAATTCTACTTCAGAATAAAGTAAAAGTCATGTAAAGCTCCCTGGTTATCAATGAAAATGAAGCCAGCACTTTTAAACATTGAATATCTCCATGTATTTCCCATTTCTTGCCTTATCCTGGACTGCTGCAGGAATTTATTGTTTTCCTCACTTTTATCCACAACAATTAAGCTTGATTTTATAATTTTGTGTTTTATAATAATGAGAAAAACATCTAACAAGATAGATTGTCAGAGGACTGATCTTTGAGGCAGGACAGGTAACTTTACTTTGCTCTTGTCCCTCCCAGCCTGTCTGAAGTCAAAGACTCAACTGACTTGTGTGTCACTACAAAAAAACCTAAATAAAAACCCCCAAATCCTCTCAAATCTGGTTTCCTAAATTATAGCAAATATTAACATATTTTTCATCAAACAGTGAATCATGGGGAAAATGCATAAGCATCTCATTGCTAGTCTGAGGATAATTTTATTTCAGCTGATTGAACAAATCCCTTTTTTCTTGCTTTTGGCAGAACTGGAGGAGAATATTTATTAAAAACAGTGTTGTAGTGGGGAGAAAAACACAGTATTTTGGGGTAGGTTTGGTTCTTTAAAGTTTTGAACAAGAAAAAACCAAGAAATTCAAAAATTCAGAGAATTTCTAGTGAGCTCCAGCTAACCAGAAACTAACAAAGAATAAATCTGAGTTCGAGAAATTAAATTTAGAAATCAAGTTTCTCTCCTGATAAGGGGGGAAAAAAAGTTTGTTCCTATTTTACTGAAATAATTCAGCACTCAAAAGACACAGAAACTGAGGTTATTCTAGAGAAACACCTTTCTTCATCAAGGTACACTGAATTTATTTCCTATGGCACAAGCCCTATTTCAGACCATTACCTTAAACTAGAAAATGCTAAATCACATTAAAGCTCCTGTTCCATTAAAAAAAAAAAAAAAAAAGAAAAAAGAAACTTTCTTAGCTCTACTTAAAGAAGAATCTTTGTCCCTGTATATGTAAGTCTAGAAATATTTATTTAAAAATAAAAAAGGGAGATACGAGAAATTTAAAGATTAATTTTCATATGTCTAATAATTGTAAACCAGGGTTGTTTTTTTTTTTTTTTGTGGGATAAATTCCTAAGCCTCAGAACTCTGAAGATGAGAGTTAAAACAAAGAAGTTCAATTCCCTACCAGAATGCATTTGCTCAAGTGTAAAGCCAACAAATGCTAAACTTTCTTGGCACCGTGGCTGCATTTCTGAATCATTAGGTAGTCCCAACTATTTTTTGATTCTGCTTGCATGATGTTGGATCAGAATGATCCATATAAATCAGTGGTTTTCCCTGCCTAGGAATGGTGTGTTTAGCCCTGGTCAGATGATGTCAAAGGGATGGATGAAAAAAGCCAGGGAAGAACGGATGGGGCTGCCTGGGATGTGCGGGGCTGGATTGGGATTGTTTACTCAGGATACACTCAAAGTAAACACCACACAGGCAAGGCAGGGAAGGCATGCACAGCATTCCAGCCCCCCTTTCCAGGGGATAACCATGGGATGCTTTCCTAGGGAAAACCTAAACGTGGAAGGGTCTGTCCATGGAGCTGTTTGTGCCGCGGGAAGGGCCCGATCCCAGACCGGGACGGGGATCCCAGCCACGGCCAGAGACAAAGCAGGACTAAGGATAAGGAGAAAAGCTGAGCCCAGCCCAGGGGTTCAGTTCCTAAAGTTTCCCTCGTGGAAAGCTGAACATCCAGGCCAAACTCCTGCAGGATGTTGAAGCTCTTCTCTTGCAATGACAGGAGTTATCAGCGAGGGCAGCGGGGCCTGGGGATCAGCACTGCCACAACTTCCAGCTCTTCCACGTCCAGGCAGCCACAGTGACAATATTATGGAATTATTTAGACACTTGGAGGCCCGTTTACTTCCCTTTCCAAACCATCCTGAGACTGTGGTGTGCACAGACTGTGATTAAGCAGCACTGCCTAGCTGATATTGTGTGTGAAAACACACTTCACACCCGTGTGTTCAGGAAGGCCACCAGGAGGGATTTCCACAACAGCCACCAGCTCTCCTTCCCATCATGTTGTTATCCCAGGGAGTCCCTCTGCTCTGGAGCCAGGCTGGGAGAGCTGGGGGGGTTCACCTGGGGAAGAGAAGGCTCCAGGGAGACCTGAGAGCCCCTTCCAGGGCCTAAAGGGGCTCCAGGAGAGCTGGAGAGGGACTGGGGACAAGGAAGGCATGGAGGGACAGGATGAGGCAGAATGGCTTCCCATGGCTATCCCAAGATGGGATACTGGGAAGGAGTTGCTGGTTGGGAGGGTGGGGAGGCCCTGGCACAGGTTGCCCAGAGAAGCTGTGGCTGCCCCTGGATCCCTGGAAGTGTCCAAGACCAGGTTGGAGGGGACTTGGAGTAACCTGGGCTAGTGGAAGGTGTCCCTGACCACGGCAGGGGGTGGGATGAGATGATCTTTAAGGTCCCTTCCAACCCAAACCATTCCATGATTCTGTGACCTCCTCCCTTCCATCCCAGCAAATACTTTACACACCCAAATGGCCCTTGCTCCCCAAATCCCCCCAATTTCCATTAAAGCCCTGACCATCTCCACACCAGCCCAGCCTTCAACTCTTCCCCAAACTCCTGCTCTGCCTCTCTCCCGTTCCCATCCCCCTACACTGCTCCTCTCCCATCCACCAACCCTCTCCCCAAACTCTGCCTCTTCCTAACGTCTCACCACCGGTTTCCTTTCTACTCCCAGCCCTGGAGGCCCCTCCAGCACTTTCAGTTACAGCCCTTTCCCCCCCCAGAGAGACCAAAACCCCCCGTTCCCTCACCCTGAAAGCCACGGGAAGCAGCAGGAAGGGTTATCCACAGGCTGCACCTTGCAGCTCCGGGGAACTCCCACCCCATCCTGGGCACAAAAATCACAATATTTCCACCCCAGTAACTGCAGTTTGATGTTTATCCGTGCCAGGCCACCAAACAATTCTTCTCTGAGCAACCAGGAGTCAGAGAGTTGGCGGGAACTTCTGCCGGGGCACGACAAGGAAAAGTAAACAAGGGGAGAGTCCATGCAAAGTGGGCATGGAATAATTACGGATTATGCTGGGTGGGATTAAGGAAGAGATTAAAAAAAAAAAAAAAGGAGTAATTATTTGCCAATTTTTGATGGACACACAGATTCCTAGAACCTAATCCTGAAATCTCACCCGCCCGGGAAGACCTTTAGAACACGACAACCAACTCCAGGCCCATATCAGGACTTGAAATAAGTCTCTATAAAGAGCTTTCTCTCAAGACAACAACTGGAGATGCCTTGAAATATCCTCAGTTTAAGGTTCACCATCAGGGATTAATAAATTGACATTCACCACCATTATAATCAATATTTTCCTGTGTTACATATCTATTTGAATACTGTCTATCAAAAGTATAAAGCACCTCATTTTCCCTCTAACAGCTCAGAAACATTCAGACACTACAAATAAATTCCACACAAAGTATTACAATTATCTGCAACAATTAGCAAAAGCTGAATATTAACACTTTTTTTGTTTTACATTAAAAATGAACGTAACACCAAAAAAATTGCAACAGCAGGTTCCACAAAGTTCATGTTATTCCTTCTCTGACAAAACAACTGCTATTGCTCTGATAATTATTATTCAAGAAAAACAATGTAGCTCCCACCTACAGGAATACTTCACTGGCATGTAACTTGCTAGAAATAGAAATGAAAATTAAGAATATTCTCTTTTAATTTGCTGGTAATGTTTTAGTTGCGGGGCTGTGCTCCTGAGTTCCACCTCACCACGTGCCGGAGGAGAACTCTTACATCAGAGGAGGGTTTGAGTTACAAAAGATGATTAAGCCTGAGCCAGAACTGGGAAGTTTTTAGGGAAAGCAGCAAGGGAGAAAGCCCAGGAAAAACCACGAGGCCAGGAAAAGCTGGAGGAAGGTGATCCAGCAGGAATCCACAGAGCAGCTGATTAAGGAGCTGCCTAAGGAGCAGCTTTGGGGAGCTTGTCCTGGTTAGAACCCGAGACCTTTGGGAAGTCAGAACTCAGGAAAAATTCCTGATTTAGGGCTTGATTCAACACCCAAAAAGCTGAGAAATACTTTAGTATTTCTGACATCAGGGTAAACAGAATAAACCCCTGTTCTTTAAAATCATATATAGATTTTTAATAACAAAATATCAAGAGCAGAAACACTTGATTTAAAAAAATATCAAGAGTAGAAACACTTGGTTGATATTTAAAAATATTAAAATCACTCCCACTGCAGGTTTATATGAACTTAATGCCTGAAACAAATATGTTTATCCAAGCAAAAAGTGGGATACAAGAGCCCCAGGATGTTCCAGGAGTAACACAACTCTCAGAAACCCACCGACATAGTACCAGCTTTGGGGAGCTTTAATGGGTTACAAGTGCTCATTGCCCAGGAACTTTGGGAAGTCACAATTCAGGAAAAATTCCTGATTTAGGGCTTGATCCAGTACCCAAAAAGCTGGTAAATATTTCAGCACTGGCATCAGAAACACAATGGATCCTCTTTTTTTTTAATTAAAGATTTCACAAAGAGATTTTTAATGATAAAATATCAAGAGAAGAATCGATTGATATTTAAAAAAAAATTAAAATAAATTAAAATCAGCCACACTGCAGGTTTATATGAATTTAAAGCCTGACCCAAGCATATCTAAGCATAGAAAAAGTGGGATACAAAAGCCCCAGGATGTTCCAGGAGTAACACAACTCTCAGAAACCCACCGACACGGGACCAGCTTTGGGGAACTTTAATGGGTTACAAGTGCTCATTGCCCAAGAACTTTGGGAAGTCACAAATCAGGAAAAAAAAAAATCAGATTTAGGGCTTGATCCAGTACCCAAAAAGCTGGTAAATATTTCAGCACTGGCATCAGAAACAGAAACACAACAGACCCTCTTTTTTTTAATTCAAAGTTTCACATCAAGATTTTGAATGACAAAATATCAAGAGAAGAATCGATTGATATTTAAAAAAAAATTAAAATAAATTAAAATCAGCCACACTGCAGGTTTATATGAATTTAAAGCCTGACCCAAGCATATCTAAGCATAGAAAAAGTGGGATACAAAAGCTCCAGGATGTTCCAGGAGTAACACAACTCTCAGAAACCCACCAACATGGGACCAGCTTTGGGGAACTTTAATGGGTTACAAGTGCTCATTGCCCAAGAACTTTGGGAAGTCACAATTCAGGAAAAAATCTTGAATTAGGGCTTGATTTAGCACCCAAAAAGCTGGTAAATATTTCAGCACTGGCATCAGAAACAGAAACACAACAGAAGACCCTATTTTTTTAAATTAAATATTTCACATAGAGATTTTGAATGACAAAATACCAAGAGTAAAAACAATTGATATTTAAAAAAATTAAAATAAAAAAATTAAAATCAGCCACACTGAAGTTTTACAAGAACTTAATGTCTGACCCAAGCATATCTAAGCATAGAAAAAGTGGGATACAAAAGCCCCAGGATGTTCCAGGAGTAACACAACTCTCAGAAACCCACCGACATGGGACCAGCTTTGGGGAGCTTTAATAATGGGTTACAAGTGCTCATTGCCCAGGAACTTTGGGAAGTCACAATTCAGGAAAAATTCCTGATTTAGGGTTTGATCCAGTACCCAAAAAGCTGGTAAATATTTCAGCACTGGCATCAGAAACACAACGGATCCTCTTTTTTTTTAATTAAAGGTTTCACATAGAGCTTTTGAATGACAAAATATCAAGAGAAGAATCAAATGATATTTTAAAAAAAATTAAAATAAATTAAAATCAGCCACACTGCAGGTTTATATGAATTTAAAGCCTGACCCAAGCATATCTAAGCATAGAAAAAGTGGGATACAAAAGCTCCAGGATGTTCCAGGAGTAACACAACTCTCAGAAACCCACCAACATGGGACCAGCTTTGGGGAACTTTAATGGGTTACAAGTGCTCATTGCCCAGGAACTTTGAGACAGGAAATCAGGAAAAATTCCTGATTTAGGGCTTGATCCAGCACCCAAAAAGCTGATAAATATTTGAGCACTGGCATCAGAAACAGAAACACAACAGACCCTCTTTTTTTTAATTCAAAGTTTCACATCAAGATTTTGAATGACAAAATATCAAGAGAAGAATCAATTGATATTTAAAAAAAAATTAAAATAAATTAAAACCAGCCACACTGCAGGTTTATATGAATTTAAAGCCTGACCCAAGCATATCTAAGCATAAAAAAAAGTGGGATACAAAAGGCCCAGGATGTTCCAGGAGCAAGAGGGCTTTGGGAAGGCCGGCCCGGGGAGCTGCGACACGTCAGAGCCGGGGCAGATGGACGGGTCATTTTTAGAACTGAATCACGCTGCAAATGATTTGCCTAATTTTAAAACAGAGGTGAGTGAGGAGCTAAAGAGCCTCCAGGCCAGATATGGTTGGAGCCCTGGGTTGAGCTGGCCCACAGACACCGCCGTGCTTTATTGCTTCCTAACCCCGGGCACGCTCCGAGGGGAGGCACGTGGGCTTTGAAAGGCTCCGACCAGTCACATATTTGGGAGCGTGGAATCCTTCGGCTCCAACGTCAGCCCCCGAGTTTGGAGCCTTCTGAGAAATCTGGGGGGTTGGGTTGGGGTTTCTGGTGTTTTTTTTTGTTTTAAACACAGGGATTTTTGAGTTATTGTCCACTAAATATAGCACATTCTTGTGCCCTGAGGAGATGGGATCGCGTTTAAATTATCTTAGTTTGGAAAAGTCAATTGGATTAGGGCAGAAGGATTTGGATACCTGCTCTGATAGATATTTAGCCCTTATTTAAGGCAAAACTGCCACTGAAAACCATGGATGTTTTGCCTGGAAAACACAGCCCCAAATATAGATCTGAGTGTCTCCCAGACTTTCCAAGTGCCAAGCGTGAACCTGGAAAGAACCAGGGAGAAGGATTCCCTGAGACAGAGAAAATCACTGTCCAAAGCTCCACTTTGATGCTCCTGCAGTTATTGCATTTATTGAATATACTGGTATTTAGTAAAGTGGAGCAGAAACAACCCCAAAATCCAGGAATCCCTTCCTGGTAAAAGGAGGAGCAGTTTGGAACAGCACCTTTAAAAAGCTTTCCCAACACAGGATCAACGTGGAGGCTCCCAAAGTTTACAAAGGGGGTTTTGCCTTAAAAAACACCTTCCAGAAAGAGGGGGAAAAGCCAGTAAATTGCTAATCTTCCACATTCCAGGTTCGAGAACAACAAGACAACACCGTGGCATCACCAGGCTGTCCCGACACATCTCCCCTGAAACCTGATCCAAGCTGCTTCCCCAGAAAGATTCCGAGGGAACAACGGATCCCCCCCTCCTGCCCCCGAGCCCCTAAAAGACAAAAGCAAGTTCTGTTCTAAAAAAAAAAAAACCAGCTCGCTACAGATTCCTGACTACTTTGTTTCTTTAATCAATGATCTCATTTGTTCACTTTTTTGCAGTGTTTTCCTCCAAAAATAGCAGATACTAAAAAAAAATAAAAATAATAAAAAAAATTTCTTCCTCTTATCTGGTGGTTGGATGAGAGAGGATCCAGTAGATTTTATATTTATATTTTTTTGTGCTTTTCTTCTACACAGAGATGAAATAAATAAAATTTCCCTCCTTAAATTGACAGCATGCTTATATATATATTAAAAAAAAAAACCACTAAAGAGATGCATAAAGCTTCGCTGCCTCAGTCTTAAAAGTCCAAAATTGAATTAAATTAAATAGATTAGGGGGGCAAACACAGTCAAAATATAAGGCCAGTGCCAGCTGCTTATTGTTTTCAATGCTACAGCTTCAGATCTACCCCAAACCATGACATTTGTACTCATTCTAGGAGGGCCAATCACATATATACAGAATATATATGCATATATATATAGTGTGGATATATATATAGTATATATATATAGTATCTATCTATATATAACATATATATAGATGAGAATACATATATATATACATATATATTATATATATATAAGAATATATATACATGAGAATACATATATATATACATATATATTATATATATATAAGAATATATATACACATATATATACATGAGAATACATATATATATACATATATATTATATATATATAAGAATATATATACACATATATATACATGAGAATACATATATATATACATATATATAATATATATATAAGAATATATATACACATATATATACATGAGAATATATATATACACATATATATATATACATGAGAATACATATCTATATACACACAAACACACATATATAAATATATATATATATACACACATGAAGGATGAAGACAAGCCCCAAATAGTTCACATATTTTTATGAAGTCTCTAATTTACCACAACAGATAATCCCAAATAACATGCTGGCAACAACCTACCAGAGCTTAAAAATAAAGCCTGGAAGGGGCCAACTCCAACTGAATTTCCATGTTTTTCAAACATCAGGCAGCATGAATGGAAAAACCTGCCTATCTGTATTTATGATATGAGGGCCCAGGTTCTGTTGGGCCAAATTTTTCTCCCCACTTAGGCTGTGTTTGTTTCCTTTGGCAGAGGAGGGGGGAGGATACAAGGCAACATTATCTTATGGCTCCCTGGATCTAAACCTTGGGAATATCACCATTTGATCCGGCAGGATTTGTTGTGCAAACAATTGTCAACTGTGCTGGTTCCCTCACTTGGGGATTTTCCTGAGCCAGGCAAACCAAGGGCCCCAATATTTCAGCTTTTATTTACATTTCAGGTCGCTCCTCCTTCAGCAAGACACCAAAATAATTGTGTTTTTAACGCCACTGAAAATGCAGACTAAGCAAAAATTATGACAATAAATATATTTTCAATCCCAGGCTTCAATTTTGCCTCATATCACGACAATGAATTAATATACTCCTTAATATAGGTCTTAGATACCAGATGTTGTTGCATGATAAGGGTTTTTAAAATACTGCTTGCTTACTTCAAAATATTCTCTGGAGAACAAAAAATATCTATGAAAAAGAAAAATTGCATACTGAATTTAACCTGAGCAATAAATGAAATTCTCTTATTCTTTCTTAGAAACCTAAAAAGGAATTTTCAAGCGTTTCACCATTTGGTTTTCAAGTCCATTTAATGCTCCTGAAACTGAATATTTTGGGTAAAAACCATTTAAACAAACAACAAATGCAGCTTTGGGCATGTCCAGCTCCCTCTGCCACGTCCCTCAGCTCCAACCCAATGAACCAATGATGGAAATTGTTCCACACTTTGTCCCTTAGTCATTCCCATGGGAAGGAGAGGAGGCAGAGGAGATTTTTGGGGATGGGAGCACCTGTCAAGCTGCAGATAAACCGAGCTGAGCAACCCAGCTCACAAAGGTCTATGAATAGCCCCTGATTCCTGCTCCCTGTGCCAGATCCAAACAACAACAGGGAGGTGGAGGGCTCAAAACACAGAGCCTGGGAGCCAAAGAGTTTAAAACAGGGCTTAGAAGTTGAAATTATCTATTTTTTACACCTCTTTTATGCCTTATTTTTATATATATATATATACACACACACACACGTGCATTTGTGTATGCAGCTAACCTCATTTGCATATGTACTCACACGCTTCATAACATCATAATTTAGGAGGTTTTGACAAATTTTTACCTCTATTTAAAAGCAGTGCAAAAGCCTGAACTCCTTTCCAGACGATTCATCAAGAAAAAAATAATAAAAAAAAAATTGGTATTGCTGTAATAAAGAACTGGGAGTTGGAGAGAGGAAAGGAGTCAGCACTTCTTCATTTCTTAACTGCTGCTTCTTGTTTTATTCCCACTTTGTTTAGCTCCAGCTCCAGGGATCAAATTAAGGCCTCTTGAAAGCTGTGTCCAAAATTTCAGCCTTGGTTCCTGGGCAGGCCTATTGGAGACTGATTATTGCACCTCATAGTTCCAAAAAGAAATGCAAAGAAAAGCCAAGGAGAGCCTTTCACACGTTCAAGGAACTCTTTAACAGAATAAGCAGGTCCTTAATGGCATTAAAAAAAGAAAGAAACGGATCCTGTGCCTTTTTATTGTTGAAATCCAGGGTGATTTCCACAATCACAAGGTGATTTGCACTTCCACTGGGGCAGGATAGGAACCGACAGCAACAACACAAAATTAAACCCACCAAGGAGCCAGAAAGAACAAACAGAATTCCCTGCTTTCCCTGAAGTTTTACCAGGATTTTTGCAAAGGAAGCTCAGCCCCTTTCCAAATTTGAGTCCCTGGCCATTAAGGGATGAGATTCAAGTGCTTTGTGCACGTGGCCCCTTAAGCCCATGGAGACAGTGGGACATTAGTGGGGCTCCAGATGGGCACGAGGGGCCTCCCACCTGGCTGCTGCTTCCCAGGAGGAACATCCAGGATAAGCACTGGCTGCTGATCCAGAAAGCAACGCTGGAGTTATGGGACTGTATTCCAGCCACTCCTCTGCCACATGCGAGGACTAACAGGAGGAAAAACAAAAATAAATCTCCTGACAAAAGGGAATTAAATAACCCACTGAAAACCAAGGCATTCCACTTGGACTGTGACTTAGGCCAAGATCTCCAGGGCTTTTTAACAAGGGAGAAAGACTGATCCCTCCACAACCAAAGAACCCCAGGACTGCAAGAAAAGTTCCATTAGTCCAAGTATTGCATCATAAAGGTTCTCCTCAAACATCCTCCTGCCCAGTCCAAATAACACCAACACATTCAACCCCAAAAGGGAGGAAGGTGAGGCAGCAAACTCCAAGGAAACACTGCTAAAAGACAAATATAAGTCAGGCCTAAACAGCATTTTTAGAGGTCCTCGCTAATTCCAAACAATCTGCCCCAGAGTCCAACCAGGAATACAGGAAAATAATGATTAATTTTCTCTCAAAAGGTAAAGAACTGGAAAATCCACACGAAGTTTTCCTACAAGCAATTACCAGTTCTAAATCCCTACTGATAACAGCAGCAAAAAGAGCTTAAAAACCCAAATAAAAGGAAACTGTTGCCTTTGAGTGGTAGCTGTTGATGATTCACAGTCTGTCTTAGCACAGGTTGAGGGATTCAATTCCTTCAGTTCTTGGAAGGCTGTGACAGCAGCCAGAAGGCCCAAGTTAGCCTGAGACCCCTTTGTGGGTCCTGCAGAAATGCAGGAATCGCCTCTGACCCCACCCAGAACCCCAGTCCCACCCAGTGGCTCCTTCAGAGGGACCTTCACTCCCCAATCCTCCCAAATCCACCTCTGTCCTTCCAGCACAAACTTGGCTGCAGGAGCTGGAGGCCTGTGGAAGCGAAGGTTTATCAGGAATTTTATCTCTAGGATTTAAAGTAAGGGAAGCCCCTGAATTATCCTGCCCGGCTTCGGAATCCTGCTGGAACTCTGGGAATTTTGCTGTGCAACCATACTAAACCAAACCATACCTATTTGAGACTCTGAAACACAGAGAGGTTGTTAAATCCCTGTAAGAATTAAGGTATCTCATCACTGGAGGCCATGGAAGTTGGGGGCAGAGCTGCAGCTCCACGTTCACGGGGAGCACAATCCCGGAGCCGCTCCAGGATTCCATGGGCAGATGAAAGGAGATCAGTGGGATCTCAGGTTGAGAAAAGCAGCACTGTCACGAAATAAAAAAGGAAATTACATCCTTTACTCTTGGACAGGCTTTTGCTGCCTAAGTCCTGCCCATAGAAAACTGAAAAGGGAGTCACACATTCCAGTTATAAGGTTTTATACACGGGTCTGTGGAGTTTAACGACCATTATCGATGCTCTTTTCACGTTTAAACCCAAAATTAGTAGGAGCAGAAAGAAAACTCATGGTAAACTATTAGAAAGAACTACGGCCCTGGCTGCTGCCTTCGGTTCTCCACCACAAATATCAACCCAACTCTGCTTTCCTCCATCCTTCCCACCCCACCAAATCAAGGATTTCGCAAACTCTCCTCGCCCCGATCACAAAACTGCTGCTTCACACAAGACAGGAACGTACAAATTAGAAATGGGAGACACACCAGCACGTCAGGAGAGCTCTTTCTTGTGGGCATCCTCCAGGGATGACACACACTCCCTGCTGACCACCACCAAACCGGGATGCCCCTCTGGAATACACACCCATGGCCTACTCCATGGCCCAGCATCCAGCACTTAATTGACCAAAAACAAACCAAAGCACTCAAACCGCCCTTCTGAAATTACAGAGGACGTAATTAAGCCCCAGGAATAAGCAGACAACAGCAATTTTAATATAAACATCCTACTTGTGGAGAGGACTTCGATTCCAACTTGGCCTTAATGTCCCAACTCTTACTCCTGGATCCTTGCAAAGGCCTCTCCCAACATTTCCTCGAGCCCAGAACTGAGTTTGACATTTAAACCCACCGCATTTTTAACCTATTTCAGACATTTTGACACGCAACCAGCAGAAAACATGGTCAGGTCAGACCACCGGTGGTACCTGATGGAGACATTTGGCCTTCCCAGCCAGCAAAGCCACGGAAAAACAAGATCCCGACATATATATTTGAACAAATCATTGCCCAAATATAGCCGGGCACCGGAGGCAAACCAGGGGCTGCCACCAACCACCCCCCGACCCCGCAAACACCGAGCCCAGCCCCTGGGCTGCCTATCCCTGGAAGTTCAGCTGCGGGAGAGGGTCTTTGTACAAGTGGTCTTTGTACCTTAATAACTCAAACAATAAGTCAAACAACGGCCTGAGGCCCGGGGTGGAGGGGGGCGGGGGGGGAAAGGGGGAGCAGCCCGGGGGGGGGGGGCTCGGTGTTATCCCGGGAAAACACCACTTTGGGGACACTCAGCACCGCCCCGAACTTTGCCACCGCCGCCCCCCCCCCTCCTCCCCTCCCGCACCCCGAGGGGCATCCCCGGAGCATCCCCCGACAACAAAGCTGGGCCGGGGGGCGCCGAGAAGGGGCCGAGGGTGACAGGCCGGGCCCCCCCCGGGGCGAACAGCGGGTAAACAGGGGGGTGAGCAGCGGGTAAACAAACGCCCCCCCCCCGCGCCGCCGCTCCCCCCGCACTCACCTCAGGGCCCCCCGGGCGCGGGGAGGAAGGCGGAGACGCACACAAAGGGTAATAAAGGGGGAGGAGGAGGAGGGAGCGGCGCTCCGCGGGGCCGCCCCCGAGGGACGGGGGTGGGGGGGGGTGTCTCGGTGCGTTCGTGTGTGCGTGTGTGTGTGTGTGTGTGTTGTGTGTGTGTGTGTGAGGAGCGGGGGGGGGATGTGGAAGAAACTCCCCGGCGGGGCCGCGGGGGGGGGCAGCGACTCGGGGCCCCCCGCCCCCGCCTCGGCGCGGCGCTGCTTCTTCGTGTGTGTGTGTGTGCGTGCCTGTGTGTGTGTGTGTGTGTGTGTGTGTGCGTGTCCCTTCTTCAGCGGCGCGAACCACCGGCCGTCCCGCCGCCGCCCCCCCCCGCGCTCCTCCTCATCGCCGCCGCCGCTGTCGGGAAGGAGGAGGAGGAGGAGGAGGAGGAGGAGAAGGAGCAGAAGGAGGAGGAAGAGGAGGGCAGGCAGCAGCGGCGGCCGCCACCGCGCATGCGCCCCGGGGGAGCTCGGGAGGCCGCGGGGAGGGAATGGGAGGGAGGGGGGGGGGGGGGAGAGAACGGGGGGTGGTGGCGGTGGGGGGAGAAACTTCCCACAGCGCCGCGCGCGCCGCTCCCGGAATCGGATCCGGGACAGGGAGGAAGGAAGTGGATGATGGGGGAGGAGGGAAAAAGGATTTGGGGGGGGGGTGGGAAGGGGGGGAATGGACGGGGGAGGAAGTGACGGGAGAGCGGGGAGGGAGGGAGGGGCGGGGGGTGACGTGAGGGGGCGTGAGGGGGCGGCGCGCGCGGGGCGATGGGAGCGCGAGCGGAAACCGCCCTCGGGGGAGGGAGGGAGGAGAGGCGGGAAAGCGGCGTGAGGGGACGGCGGGGAGGATCGGGGAAGGGCGTGCGGATGAGCACAGGGTAGGTGAGCACAGCCCCCCTCAGCCCCCTCAGCCCGGGCGGGAATGCCGGGGATGCGCCCCCCGCCCATCGCTCACCCCCCGCTCCATCCCCGCGGGCTCCGGCAGCGCTGAGGGCGCCGGCTCTGAGGGAAGGGAGCTCTAAAGGTTTTGGGGGCCCAAGGGCTGGCGGGGAGGGGGCTGGGGTGCTGAGGGGGGTTCGGGTGTCCGGGGGTCGCTGGGGTGTGGGGGGCGAGGCGGGGGCTGAGGGGAGAGTGTGCGGTGGTTCCTGCCCTCAGGGGAGGGAGGAGAGGCGGGAAAACGCCGCGAGGGGAAAAGGGGGGAATGGTGAGGCCGGGACAGGTAAGGCGGGCAGCACCCCGAGCCCCTCAGGGAACACCCTCCCGTTCCCTCATGGTCCCCACAGACCCTCCCAGCCCCCTAAAATCCCCCCCTCTGCCCCCACCCAGCCCTTCATCAGGGTCCTCACAGACCCTCCTGGCCCTCCAAAATCCCCCCCTCAGAGCTCCTACCCCGCCCAAGCCCCCCAGGGATCCCTGCAAGCCCTTTAGGGACCCCCATTCCCTAATGGGTCCTCTCAGTCCACCCCCTCAAACCCTCCTCTCAGAGCCTCTCCCACTCCCCAGGCCCCCCAAAGCTCCTCATGGACCTCCAAGCCCCTTGGGTCCCCCACATTCCCTCATCGGGGTCCTCACAGAGCCTCCCAGCCCCCCAAAATCCCCTCCCTTAGAGCTGCACCCTCCATTCCTACTGCCCCCCCCCCCCCCAGCCCTTCATGAGCCCTCTCAGGGTCCTCACAAACTCTCCAAGAACCCTTCATTCAGAGCCCCCCCCACTCTCACAGCACTCCCATGGCCCCCCAAACCCCTCAGGACCCCCCAGTCCAATGAAGCCCCTCAGAGCCCTCCCAGTCCCTCCCTTCTCTGGTCAGAAACCACCCTCAGGTCCCACTCAAGACCCCCATTCCCCTCAGCCCCCTCCATAATTCCCTGAGGACCCCCCCAAATCCCCTTCATAGCACCCTCTGGCATCCCTAATTCCCTCAGTGCCCCCAAAATCCCCCTGAGAGCATTCCCTGGCACCCCTGATTCCCTCAGTGCCCCCCCAAATCCCCCTCAGAGCCCACTCCAAACGTCCCAATCCACTCATGACCCCTCCAAGGCCCCCTGATCCCTTCAAGATCTCCCCAAACGCCCCTCTGGGGTCATTCAGAGCCCCCCAGTCCCCTCAGGAGCCCTCCAAGTCCCCTTCAGAGCCAGCTTATCCAGAGAGATGCTGGGGTTATTGTTATCCAAAACACCCTAAACATTAATTAAAATTAAGCACAAATGAATTCAAAATGCTTTCAGTGTTCTGGGTCTAGCAAGGCAAACTGCATCGTTATTTGTTAAGAAAAAAAATGTTCTTTACAGCTCTAAGTCCTTAAAAACAGCCAACATCTGAGTACAGTTTCTGGTGAATGTTATTTGGCAAGTGATATTTAGTATAACCTTTATGTTTTGTGCCTTCTTTCAAGATGAAATCTGCAATGAGTAAACGTAAGCTGAAGGACACCTGTGGAGCAAGTGCTGAGTGCATCTCGCAGGTCAGGAACAGCTTTATTCCTGCCTTTGGTTTTGAGTTAGGGAATCTTCCATCCTCTGCTACCCACGTAATTCCATGGTTTTTTTTTTTCTATTAGACCAGTTAAAAAGACTTGTACAGATACTGGGTGTAATTTCTGGGGCTGTAAAGGGGTTTTGTATTTCTTTCAGCTTCTCACCTGATTGTTTCCTTCAAGTGTTACAGTAACAATCTACTCCTTGGATCCTTGATAAAAAATGTTAAGGGATGTCCTTGTGCTTCTGCAGCTGTTTGTGGCAACAGATTTGCATAAATCTATTTTTTATCTAATTAGGTTCTTTATTTTCTAGTTCGTAGGGCAAATGAGAACCCAGGTGACTTTTTTTAGCAGCTGCCAAATGAGTTTTCAGTTTGTTTGTTTGTTTGTTTAACCCTTTTATTCTTCTGTTTTCTGAAAGTGGCTGCTTAAACCTGTCCTGCATCTTGTGGGGAATTACCTCTGGGTCAGAATATTTGCAGCCCCACAAACGTGCACATTTCACAATTATTCTGTTGCTATGTTTACACTGTTGGAACACTGTGGTGTTTGAAGCACCAAAAATTCTTCCTGGGTAAAAGGAGATAAATTCTTATCTTTGTAGGTGCAAAAGATTCTACGTGAAAGGTTCTGCCACCGTCCCAGTGCTACTGGAAAACTGTTTGGGATTGAATTCCAGTACAGGTGAGTCAGCAGCCTCAAATACTGAGTCATTTCTAGTTGAACTGCAGGAGAAAAAAAAATCAGGTGAAGGCAGAATCTCCTGCTGCATCTGTTTTTCAGAATTATACTGGCTTAAATGACCTGCAGCACAGTGCTTCTAAAATTTCTTTACCTCAGATTTTAAGAGGTTTTGTGCAGCTGTTCCTTGCTGGTTTTGTCAGGCTCTGAGTTTTGGATTTCTTGTCCTTGTTTCACACCTGTAATTCCTGGAACAACTTTATTTATTTATTTATTTTTTTGAGCCTGAAAAATACTTTTAATGCACGTTCTGAGCCTTTGTTTACTGGCCTGGCCAAGCAAAAAGTTAAATTCTCTTGCTGTGAATCTTTATTTTCACTTCACATTTCCTCCTGTTTGTTAGTAAACTGTGTAGAAACTAAATTTAAACTTTGGATGGATTATAGAATTTAAATTTAAGCTTCATGGGTTTTGAAGCAGAAACCCCTATTTAAAACAAACCTGCTTCTTGGGGTCACCCAGGTGTGAAGGTCAGAGTTAGGAAGAAGTGACTTACTGTGACAGTAACACTGTCCCAATCCCAAACATCTCCCAGATGTGGGGCAAAGTCTGGAAAATAGCAACTGTGTATCTAAAGAACTTGTTTTAAACCATCAGTTTTTTCCCAAGAGTAACTTTGTGCAAGTGGAGTCACCTGATGTGAGCAGTGGCTTCTTTTACAAGAGAGAAAGTTAAACATTGAATAAAAAGTGTGGTGTTACCTACATGCAGGTATTTATTTATGTTTATATCCTTCCCAGCTCTTGCTTTTCCTTTCCCAAGATGGATCAGGGCCCTTGGCTGTAGTTTGCTCTCCAACAGGGAGCAAACCCCCATCCTGCAGCTGTTCCATGGTCAGTAGTTTTTAGGAGTCCTTTAAATATGGTGTGAGGTGAGGAATCTGCCTAAAGATAATTTAAAGCTGTCCTTTGTCCCTTCTCTTGGGTGGCAGTGGAAAAATGAAGCTCAGTATTGCTGTTACCACTCACAGGATTGCAATGCCTGAATTTAGGCACTAGATCAGTTTTGTGAAGACTGCCAAAATGAATATATTCCACCAGGTTATTTATTTTTACTGGTTTTCCTCTAATGTGTTAGCCAGCCTTCCTTTTTGGTGTGTGGTACCACAGGAAGCAATCCTTTCCTTAAAGAAAGAAATAACTATTGAAGTCTGTCCTTTCATGGTGGGGAAACTGCAGAACTTTATGAATTAGTGACACCCTCAACTTCCTTTGTGTTTTAATGTTTTAAACTATTTTAAGAGCTCTGATCACTCAGCCCTCTGTGCTTTATTATATTACATTTTGCATGGCCTGAGAGGAAGCTGAAAAGGTAGCAAGTTTTCTCTTAATCTCTGAACTTTCCCGGGTTTCAGTGAATGTTTTCTGCTTTGAGGTTTTCATCCTGTTGCTGTTTCCATCACAGACATTTGCTGGAGCTGCTGAAAAGAACCACCTTGCATGGAGAGAGCAATTCTGCCCTCATCGTTGGGCCCAGAGGATCAGGGAAGACCACGGTAGGAACACCCATTACAAGTCCATCAAATGAAGCAAATCCAATTAAACACGAGCTGCACGACCCCCCTGAAGTCCTGGGAGCTTTGGGAGCTGCATTTTCATCCCTGCTTCTTTTTAAAGGAATGGTTCACATATAAATGCAAAACATTCCAGGGCTTCTCGTGAGCTAATTCTGTGGAGCAACAATGTGGAGAAATGGGCTCCTTACAGTTGTCTTTGCAATTAAAACCATCTTTTGATCACTCTGTAATTAACCTGCTCTTTCTGCTGGGCCCCCACTGTAAAAATGACTGGAAAGGCATCCAAAAGCTGTAAAAGTCTCTATAAAAAAATGATCAGGTGTCTCAATCCTGTTTAAAATGTGTCAAGGAATGTTGTTTCCTAAATTGCCAGGAGGTTTCGTGGTGGTGGTTGTGGTTTATAAGTTGTAGGTTTGTATTTTAGAGGAACTCCCTTTTATTTGAAGCATGTGAAGGGAACTGAAGTGTTTTATCCTTCAATATTATCACTCAAGTCTTTTATGTTTGCATCAATATATAATGTGCTAAATAGATTGGCTGTTACTGCAGGAGGTATCCAAGATGGAACAATTAGAAAAATTCCACTGGAAGTCTTCCCAAGTGGCCTTCAGGCTTCTAAAGAAGTTGAATAGAAATAAGTTGATAAATGTTAAACATATCCAGGCTGACACCAGTCACCCTGGCACTTTGTTGGTCACTTGTTTTGCATTTCCAAACCAGTGTTGGCACCTTTTCCTGTTACCCAAGGTGCTCCAGAGGAAGGATAACCCCCAAAATACCATGGAGTGGTGGTGGGGAAGGAGTTGATAAACCAGTGGCAATTAATCTTCTCATAATGAACTTCTGTATTTTTTTTTTCTTCCCAGTTATTAAATCACGTCTTAAAAGACCTCAGGGAAATGAAACAAGTTAGAGGGAACCTCTTGGAAGTTCACCTGAATGGCAAGTAACTCAGCATGGATCCAATGTTATGTTATATCCAGTTCTAATCCTGTATATCCTGAATATTTATACAGTTTGGTTTCAGCAACTGAGTGTGGCCTCAGTGCTGGGCAGGTTTGTCTGTGAGCTCCAAAATGCCTCTCTTTGTGTTTCTCTGTTCAGAGACAACTTTTGTGCTTGGAGTGACCAAATTAAGTAACTTGTTCAATATGGAAAGTTCCTGTCTAGCCCAAATTTTTTTCAAAAAGGCAAAGCTTTGGAAGGCTGGACAAGGAGGGAGAGAGAAGCTTCTGGGTGAGTTTCTAGTGGGAGAGAACGAAAACTGCCAGTTCTTCAGGAACATCACTTTTTATTTCAGGGCTCCTGCAGACGAGTGATAAAGTGGCCCTGAAGGAGATCACCAGGCAGCTGCAGCTGGAAAACGTGGTTGGGGATAAAGTCTTTGTGAGTATCTTCACTCAATTCCCTCCAAAACCCTTGTCTGGAAAACTGGCTTTGTGGAATGCTTGCTCCTTGGAGGAGGAGGAAGAAAGGACAGGCTCTCTCAACAATGGACCAAACTGAAGCACTCCAAAGAGACTTTAGTCAGAGGGGTGGGGTAGGTAAATTGGTATTTTTAGTGTGTAAATATATATGCAACCTTTTCTATTTCATAGGGAAATCTACCCAGGCTTCCTCAAGCTCTCATTTTGCATGGAATTTCTATTAAAATATTTGCTTCTATTGACCTTTTCCCAAAGAGAAACTCATTTACATAGGTGCTGAATTCGGTCATAAAGATTAAATCTCATTTATTTGAGTGTGAAATAACTTGGGCCACACTGATCAGAGCTACCAGAGCTTGCTGCCCCTTACTCAGGGAATGTTCTGGATTTGCAGGAACGTCCTTCTCTCCACAGAAACATTCCCTTTTCTTCTGGAACTGGTATTCCGGGAGTAAACTGGCTTTTCTGCCACCCTTGACAGGGCTTGTGCTGTCAGGTTATACTTATTTCCCATCTCCCAACTGGTGTGTGAGGTGAGAAATGCAGTGCCTGTGTGTAAATTTGTGTGTAACTGGAGCAGGATGGTCACAGTCAGTCGTTGTTTTCTGTCATGAGTGTTTTGTCCTTTCATCTCTTCAATAAAGCTGCAAATTAAAACAAAACCTGCATCCTGCTCACTCTCAGTGGAACACAATAGGTGGCACTTTTTCCACGTGTGTAGCTGGAAAATGAGGATGCAACAGCTATTTAAGGGAAGATGAATCAAAAATCTCTTTTTCTTCTCCGTGCAGGGCAGTTTTGCTGAAACCCTTGCGTTCCTCCTGGAAGCTTTGAGGAAAGGTAAAGAAAAATAACCCTTTGGTGGGAATTGTTGTGTCCTCCCCTCTGGCCAGAAATGCTGCTGGGCAGAACGAAGTCAAAACCTGCCCAGTTCTTCAGTGTGTTTTTCTTTCTGCCCCGTGAAAGGAGGGCTTAGTTAAGAGTTAAAGATGTAAATATGTCAATTATTCAAGCTGTAATTAGTGAAAGCTGTAGAGGGGGAGCTCTGGTGGTGGAGTTACCTGCTGACTTTCCCCCTGCTCTGCAGGAGATCGAACCAGCAGCTGCCCAGTGCTGTTTGTCCTGGATGAGTTCGACCTGTTTGTCCATCACAAGAACCAGACCCTGCTCTACAACCTCTTTGACATCTCCCAGTCAGCACAGACCCCAGTCACCATCATTGGGCTCACCTGCAGGCAGGTAAGAAACTGCACCTCCTCCTTCCTTTTTTAAAGTGCCTTTGGCCTTACCTGGAATGTTTTCTCTCCTCTCCTGGAATGGTATTTTATTATTCCCTAAGAGACTTTTTCTCACTTTGGAATTGGGAAGGATATGACAATAATAATAATAATTTGTGCTGAGAGCAAACATCAAATGACCAGAAAAAAACCCCTGCAGAGCCTTCAGTTTTACTGCTAGAGGAGCAGGTTTCCATTTCTAGGGAGACTTGTTTCCTTTTACACTGTTTTATATTATATTATATTTTACTCTTTGGAGGAGCTCCTGGGCATTGCACTTTCTTGGTCAGCAAGAACAGACTTGTTCTTGCCCTTTTTAAGCCCTACAGTGCTTAAAAAAGATTCCTTGTCCTCAGGCCAACGATTTCAGCACTTCACCAGGGCACTTTTCCTGTAACATTGGCATGTGCAAAATGGGTTTAGGATCCACGTTGAATTTCCTGTGATATTTGTGTTATGTGATTATGTATCTAATCAATTTGCAGCACTGTGGAAACTTTATAAAGATTAAACTGTTTTCTGAATGAACTGGGTTCATCAATATTTCATCAGTGCTGAATCTGGGGTTTGTCTGGGTTTAGGTGATACTTTTTGAGTGTAATTAAGGAATTCTTCAGAGCTGCCCCACAGTCACAGTAATAGTTGTTTCTGAGGGGTTTTTTTTTGCTCTTAAGTGGTTTTTTTGTTTGTTTTTTTTTAAGCTGTATTCTCTCAGCCTGACAACAGGCCCGTGGTGTGACCACACAGACAACTTGCCTGGAGTTTGGGATGAAATGTCAGGATTGCAGGCTTAAGGAGCTGAAGCATTTCCATAATCTGTGGAGGAACGTTGCAGGGTTTCCTAGCAACTGCTGATCCTGTGTGATGTGGGGCATCACGTGGGCTGGGGAAAGGGCTGGCAGGCATTTCCAGGCACAGCAATTCAAACAGTCAGCAGAGCTCTTGTTGGAACATGTGAAGCCTGAGAATTTAATAATTCTTTCTTTTTTTTTCAGCACCTTTTACTCGGGTAATTTGTCTGTACTGTAGCAAAGAAAGCACTAAATTAATATCCTTTTTTAATGAGTGTTCTTTTTTTTTTTTTAAATCAAGGATATCCTGGAGCTCCTGGAGAAGAGAGTGAAATCAAGGTTCTCTCACAGACAGATATATTTGATGAATTCCTTTGATTTTAAACAGTACATGAAGATATTTAAGGAGCAGCTTTCCCTTCCTGCTGAATTTCCTGATGAGCCTTTTGCACAGAAATGGAATGACAATATTCAGGTATTTAAAGCTTTTTGTACTTGGCTTCAGTAAAAATTCTACAGTAGGACCAGTTTGTAAGTGTAAAGCTTTTACCTAAGATTGGTGTTTCCTTTCACTGTTTGAGTTTATGGAATAAATTAAATTATGATGGAGAATCATTGCTTACTGAAGTTTGGAGGTAAAATGGTCACAGAAAGTTGAGGTTAGACCTGAAGAACTGTATTGTCACCCCTAAGCTGAGCTCTTTCAAAGAATTAGTTAACTCTTATTTTTCCAGGTGAGTATAAATTTGAGATGATTTAAATATCACTTTATTTTTATTTTTTAGCACCTCTCAGAGGATAAAATTGTGCAGGACGTGCTGCAGAACCTCTTCCACCACACCAAGGACCTGCGCTCGCTCTATTTCCTCTTGGTATGTCTTTGGAGATATAGATAGATATATATATTTATATAGATATATATATATATATATATATATATTTATCACTTCCAGGATCAGATCAAATCTCATGATGAGGCACCACGTTGTTTCCCAGAGCTGGTTTCCTGCATGGAGCAATCCAGGCAGCCCACCTGCCATCCCTAATTCATCCACTACTCTGACAATAGTCCAAAAAATGGGATATTCATCCCAAATCTTGAGGTGCTGGAGGCAACTAATCCATAGAAATGCTGAGCTGGAAGTTAACTCTGATCTCCCAAATGACCATGTTATCCAACATCAAGGGCCTGAGGAAGCTTCCAGAAGTTTTATTGGTAGTTTGGAATGTTCCCAGTTGTCTTAGGGGGGAGAGAAGGAAGGGCTCCTCACTGTGTGGGGGAAAAATAGCCCTGGGAAGACTTCCATGTTCAGTAAGTAGGAGGGAATGCTGGCAGGGAACTTTCCCCATCACCACAATTCCAGATTGTTTCTAGTCCAGGGGCACCCCAGTGGCCTCAGTGGAGGCTGAGAGTCAACTTCCCAATTATTTTCTGCAGCTTGTTCTGAACTTTCCCTTTGGAAAGGGGTTTTCCAATAAAAGCATAGGATACAGATAGGAGCAGGGATGAATGAGGAGTTCCTGGACAAACTCTGGAGAAGAGAAGGCTCTGGGCAGACCTCAGAGCCCCTTCCAGGGCCTAAAGGGGCTCCAGGAGAGCTGGAGAGGGACTGAGGACAAGGGGTGGAGGGACAGGACACAGGGAATGGCTTTAAACTGAAAGAGAGTGGTTTGAGGTGGGATTTGGGGAAGAAATTGAGGGTGGGGAGGCCCTGGCACAGGTTTCCCAGAGAAGCTGTGGCTGCCCCTGGATCCCTGGAAGTGTCCAAGGGCAGGTTGGAGCCACCTGGGCTGGTGGGAGGTGTCCCTGTGTACAAAAGCAGGTGTAAAGCAGTTGTCAGTCCTTCTCGCAGCAGCTGCTGAAGTGCTGATCCATGGGAATGGATCCAAGCAGGTTCCTCAGGGTTCATCTCCTCCAGTGGGGAAGCTTTGAAGTTTTAAGCTTGGAAAACCTTCCTGGCAAAGGGGGGTTGTTGTAACTCCAGCTATTAGTGAGGTTTTCAATACGTGGACGTGGGAATTCTGTTCCTGAATGTTCCTAGTAGGTGACCGCGGGACAAACGCGTTGCCGTGCATCCCGTCTCCGGGCAGGAATGGTCTGTTCCTCAGGAATGGGCTGAGCAGTGTCCTGCTTGTTTGCAGATGCTGGCTGTCAGTGCAGTGACTGTGCACCACCCCCTGCTCACGGCAGCAGACCTGCAGGAGGCCAGCAGGCAGCACAGCACCGACTCCAAGGCCAACATCGTGCATGGTAAAGCTCAGCCTCTTCCAAAAAACGCCTCTCAGGAGACAGGGAAGTGGCAGGTCCCTCCCTGAGATCCCCCTGATGGAAGAGACAGGGATAACTTGAGCTCATACATCTAGGGATAGAACTGCCAAATTATATACTTAAACTTTGCTTTTTCATGGAAATGACCCATTTCTTAACATTCTTACTTCAGACACATGGAGAACAAATGTTCTCTCCAATTCTGGATTCTTTTTCCATAATGAAGGTAAATAACACAAATGGGTGAGGCCTGGAGCATAAAAAAATAGAGGAACAGACCCAGTGAGTGAACTGCTTGTGCTTCTGATGTGCCTAAGGGCAACCCTGAGGGCTCTCGTCTTTCCCTGCAGGTTTGTCCGTGCTGGAAATCTGCCTCATCATAGCCATGAAACACCTGAATGATGTGTATGATGGGGAACCCTTTAACTTCCAGATGGTTTACAATGGTGAGAGGAACCCTGAGCTTCACAGACACCACATCACTCCCTGTCCCCTCACTAATCCTTCTTTTAAAATCTGTTACTGACGCAGAATTCCAGAAGTTCATCCAGAGGAAAGCACATTCCATGTACAACTTCGAGAAGCCAGTTGTCATGAAGGTGAGCCTGAGATGATATTTTTTTTTTAATTGTAAAGCATTTAGAAAGTGGTTTTATTTTCTAGAGCACAAATCTGAGGGGTCAGATGCAACCCCAGAAAGGAATTGGGGTGTTTTGGGGCTGGAAGAACACCCTGCTCCCGGCAGGGGGTTTGGGAATGCCTGGCTCCTGGCAGAAATGACTTCACCTTCCCCTCCTCTGTACTTCAGGCCTTTGAACACTTGCTGCAGCTGGAGTTGGTGAAGCCCCTGGAAAGGCCGTCGGCGCGAGCGCAGCGGGAATACCTCCTGATGAGGCTGCTGCTGGACAACACCCAGATCATGGATGCCCTGCAGGTGTATCCCAACTGCCCCACGGACGTGAAGCAGTGGGCAGCCTCCTCCCTCAGCTGGCTCTGAGCTCCTGGCACAGCAGAGCTCCAGGGGAGGGAACGTTACCCACAGGAGCGCATTTGGGTTAATGAATTCTTGGAAGAAGCCTCCTGTGCTGATCCATCTGGGATGGATTTGAAGGAGAACCACGCTGATGTTGTCTCCCAGTGGCCAGAACTGTGACTGACTCCAAGGCTCAGGTGCTTTAGCTCAGCTCGGTGCCAACTTCTCCTCATTGCACACACTCTCCACTTGGAGAAATCCAACTCCTTGGAGTTTCTCCCTCTGGATCCTGGCTCAGGACACGCTGCCCTCCCCGTTCCGGTGTGGCCCCGGCAGTCCTGCAGCACAGCCACACCAGCCCACCTGTACTTCTCCTCCTCAAATCTGACTTGACCTGGAAAAGTTACTCAATTAAATCTGTAATCACAGCAAAATTTACCTAATTAAACCTTTTAATCCCAACAAGCTTCAGCTGCAACTGGTGGTTTGTGCCACCTTCTGCCATTTCCAGCTGAAGTGTGATGTGAGCAGTGTATCCCGGCACCAGGACGGTTTGGGAATGCCGATGGAGCCGGCTGGGAGCGCTGCCCTGCACTCTGCTGTCAGCTCTGGGGTGAGGAGCCCTTTGAAGCCAAAGGGTTTTTGATTTTCCTCTTTGCTTCACAGAGGTCCTGTCAGAGCAGGGAAAGAATCCTGGGATGGTGAGGGCTGGAAGGGACCGAGAAGATCTTCGTGATCCAGGTCCTGTAAGCGGTGCCACTGCTGCACACTTGGTATGAGATCTTCCTGCAGCAGCTCTTCTCCAGGAAGGAAAGTGTGGATTCAGCCAACCCCAATCTCCCTGTGTGAGTGGAGCTCATGTAATTCCAGCTGGCCTTGTAAAATGGGAGGGGTTATCCACTGCTTCCTGGGGAGCTGGGGGACAGGCAGCTCTCAGGGAAGTGGTTGCTTTGCCCATCCCTGGAGAAGGAAGAGGCAACCAAGCCCTGACCTCGGGCTGCAGCACTGGGAATATCAGTGGCAGTGTGTGCAATTCCCAACACATGGCTTCTCCCTGTCCTTGGCAGCAGCTGGCACTGCCCTGGGAACAGTGTCTCACCCTCCTCAGTGCACTGCCAATAGGGATAAAAAACAAGGGATAAAATATAGGGAATGCTGGCGTGTCCTGACACAGAAGAGGTGAGTTTTCCCTCGGACGTGCTGGAGTTGAGGCAGATTCTGCCTTTGCTTCTCACCATATTTGACCTGTAACACTTTCCCTTTCTCTTTTTTTTGCCACAAAACTCCCAGTTTGGCTGGAGAACAGCCCCACCTGTTGCAAACCAGTGTAAAAGGAGGCATTTGCAAGTCAGAGTAGTCACATTTTTTATTTTCCCGTTGGGGGAATAGGGCAGAGTATACATTTGTATTTGTACAATATTTAACAATCACTTTATTGAGGGGTGGGGAGGGGGGTTGGTTGGTTTTTTTAGCACTTGCAGAAACCCAGCAAGTACCTTTTGACAGTAGTACAACAACCTGTGCCCAAAACACTGACAAATACAGAGAGGAAAGGTAAAGAAATCGCTCCCCAAAGTCGAGAGGGAACGAAGAGGAGATGGACTGAAACAAAATGAAAGGAGGAGGGAGAACAAAAGCAGTTCCTGCTGGTTGAGTATCTGAGGTAACAGATGTTCCATCAAGGATGCTACTGGAGTCCTGTTGCCCATGGATGTGTATTGCAGCTTCCTGTGTTTTGTACCAGAAATGTCTTATAAGAGGTTCAAAAACCTGGAGGAGGAGCAGAGGGGGGGCCCTACGGGTGATGTCAGTGCTGAGGGGAGCAGGACATGGCTTGTCACAGGCAGAGCTGGCCTTGGAGCACTGCACCCGCCTGCCTTGGGTATTTCCATGTTTCTGGGGGGGTTTGGGAACAGCCCAGGAATGCTGGTTGAACACCCCCCTGGGCCTGGGCTGAGGGGCAGCGTGAGCAGAGTCGTGCAGGACAGGAACAGGAACTTCTCAGCCTCTCACACAGAAACAACACCTGGGGCTCAGGGGCCACTCCAGGGCCATCCCTGCACTTGGAGCCAGGGGCCAGGCAGGGCCAATGCCACAGTATTCCCTAGCACCAGGCTCCCTGGATCCTGCCCTGGCAGCTCAACTCAGTCAGTGCTCCAGAAGCGAAAGCAGAATTCATGTCCAAACCCCTGTGAGAGCAGCTGGACAGGACAGCCCAGGGGAGACCAGTCTGACCGGTTCAAAAGCATTTCCAAGGAGCAGCCTGTTCTCAGGGACGCTACATCACGCTGCTAAATCCCAGGAAATGGGAGCAGGACAAGAACTGAGCTGGGATAGCCAAAGGCAGAGTGAAAAGGCAGAGGTACAAGTGCTGTGAGAACCCGAGTTTGAGGGAAACACAAGTGGTGGACATTTTACACGTGCTCAGGGTTTGCATCAGATCTCAGGGAGCACAGCATTAAACTCCCTTTACTCCAGTTTTGCTCCTTGGGAGCCCAGAGGTCTCAGGGAGTACAAGTGGGTTGGGATTTGTTCAGAACTCCGTTCCTGTCCTGTGTGTGGGGGAAGTTAAATTAAAACTGGATTAAAAAGGGAAGTGTCACAAATGTCACAAAGTGGAATTCTCGGAGCAGGTCCCTCAGGCACAGACGTGACCGACAGCGACACAGCCCTGGGTGGAACATCAGCCCTTCCCTCCTCCCTGTATCCATCACATCCCACTGTTCCCAGGGAAGAAGGCCCCTCTCAGGGCTGCACAGATCCACGCTCCAGCCACCCTGCCGTGAGCTCCCAGCTGCACTGTTAAAGCTGTTTTCCAAAGACAGGGACTGGACAGACAGGGAGAGCACGGACACACGCTCAGCACACCAGGGCCCGCTGCCGGCTCTGCGCTCCCATTCCAACATTTATTGGACTTGGAATTTTGGGTGAAGGCTCCGATAAACATGGCGAGCCAGCACTGGGAGCAGCACTGCAGCACCCAGCTCCCAGTCACCCCAATTCCAGCACAAGGGGTGACATCCTGAACTCCGGTGTTGGAGCTGGGAAAGCCACTTCCACGTTTTTCCTCCTTTTTGGCGAGTCTGCGCTGTGGATATTTGTTACCTCGGAATGGTCGTTGCATATTGTGAGCACAACTAGTTATCCCTGAAATTTCACACCTGGAATCTGGAGCCAGAACTCTTTGTGTGACTCCAGGATAAACCTGTGGATCACAGGGAGCGTGAGCTGCACTCCTGGGGGATGGCACAAGCTTTGAGTGGAGGGAATTGCAAATACTCCAAGCAGAGAGTGAGGAACTGGGGGGGGAACTGAGCTTCCTGAGGTGATCCTGGAACAGGGACACAGCCCCCACTGTTTGCTGGGACAGGGAACACGCGGCGACCTCGGCACGAACATAAATAGGAAAAAAAAGACTTTTTAAAAAAAAAAAAAAAAAAAAAAGAACAAGAATTCAGAGCTTTCCAGTGTCACAGCTCACAGAAAATTAAAAAAAAAAAATAAAAGTCATGCTTAAGTTTTCAAATATTCCTCAGACACAGCAAACCTAAATAGTATCAGTTAAATAAATGGATGAGATACTCTGGGAAACAGAGGGGAAAGCTTTCAACTAAAAGAGGAAGGAAAATTTTTCTCTCAATAAACAGCACTTTTTTTTTTGTTTTTATACACAACAAGCGAGTACAAGAAAAGGCTAAAAAACACGGCTCTGGGAATGGCCATTCCTGGGGGCACCTTCCCCTTCTTAAATAACACAGGGATGGGGAATAACATCATTTACAAAACACGGAGCGGTTCATTATCCCAATTAGTGTTGTCGACGATAATTTAGGAGGTGGAACTGAGGTATACCTGGTTTTGAGGGAGGTTAAGTAATACTTGGAAGCCTCTTTGCTCTATCCCATTGATTCCTCTCGTTTCTGTACACGGAACAGCAGCACACGGAACATTCACAAGCTGTGTCGTAGTCGCGTCACAACGAGTCATTTTGATAGAAACGACGACGAATGCGATAAAAACAAAGTTACCCTTTTTTTTTGTCGGTTTGTTTTTCTTCTTCTGTCGTTTTTGTTTGTTTTTTTTTTTTTAAATCTGAAATGAAATGGTTTTTTGTGTTTTTCTTGAATTTTAAAAAAAATAACAGCAGTTCGTTTAAGGAATTAGTCTCTTCTGCCAGGGGTTAAGAAATCGGGTGTCAGTGTTTAAAACGCTCGTTAAGCCCCGACAGGTCCATATTCTTCATGTGAGTCCCTCGTCGGCACGTGAGGGGTCCGGTCACGTCCTTCAGGTGTGAGCAGGGAATGCAGGAAGTCTCATGGATCCACGCCGGGGAGGAGGAAGGGGCAAACAAAGGAGAAACACCTCTTGGTGATGTTCCAGAGAGACTTACCATCCGCTCTTCCCGCCGGCACGGCAGCGACGCCGGCAGCCCGCGCGCCGGAGCAGCTCCGCCGAAGAGTCCCGCGGTCACTTCCATGACCAGTGCAACTATCATAGGCTGGATTCTTTGGGAGGAAAGTCCACGTTCGTCACCATTGTGACCACAGTCACGATGTCCTCTGTGGTTATAATGTTAGTCAGTTTTTGCATCTGGATGATCCTCTCCTCCACGCAGCCGGCCGAGAGCCGCGCCTCGGCGTCGTGATCCCAGCACTCCTCGATGGTCTCGCACAGCATCGCCATTCCCTGCGGAGCCGGGGGGAAACGGGCACACGCCCAGTCAGGGAGGGGGCACCCAGCTAAGAAAAGGGCATTTAAGGTCCACCTGCCAAACGTGAACCCTGGTGTCCAACAGGACTTGGGTTTGATGGGACAGGACACGGCCTTGGACTCGGGTTTGATGGGGCCTCGGGTCTGCTTTGCTATATTATTATTTATTATATTATTATGTTATTATTATTATTATTATTTTATGATGTGTTACATTATTATGTATTATATTATTCTTTCTGATATTTAAACAATATCACAGCAGTGAGTAGACCCTTCCCCTGCAGTGCTGCACTATCCTCACAGCATTCTAGAGGTGAAATTCTTCAGCCATCAAGTGTCACTTCAGTGAAAAGTGACTCAGGAATCTCTTCTTTCCCCCAAAACCTGACAGAATCATTTTCTAACACTCAAAGAGTATTCTAAGATGAAGAACACACTAATCTGCAGCCCATTTAATTCCTACTAGAATTATTATATTCTCCCCAGGACACCCCACGGGCTGGGCAGGATTTGGGCAGGATTTGGGGCGGTTGGTTGGTAACACTTACAGAATGTTTCTGCCAACACTCCCTCAGGACAGGCCTCTTCTTTTTATGGACCACCACCTCCTGCATGTCCTCCAGGGAGGGGTGCTGGCCAATCTCCTCCTCAAAGGGCAGCATGTACTCATCCACGGGGCCTGCACGGGGAAAAGGGGCTCATCAGCATCCTGGAATGGCTCGGAAGGGACCTCAAAGCCACCTCGTCCCACCCCTGCCAGGGGCAGGGACACTCTCCTGGAGAGGTTGCTGGGACACACAACATCCCAGCCCAGGGAAAACAGTCACACTCACTCAGTGGAATTTACTGCTTGAAAGACTGACTCAAAATGCAACTTTCCCAAAAACATTTAGAGCCTTTTCCCTTGGCTAATCCTGACCTGTCCTGGCACCCACACAAAGATTTCTCTTTCAAAACACTTGTAACTCGTGCTTCAAACTGAACCTGGGGCTGAACTGAGAACAAACCAGGTGTATTAACTCCAGGAGTTCCACAGGAACTGTCTCTCTTCCTTACCAGGGAAGGCAGGAGGATTCCACGTGTCAGAACGCTTTTCCTGGGATGCCAAACCCTGGAGACACTGAAGGCCAGTGAGTTCTGCCCACCACCCGATCCCGTTTGCTGACACACGCCCGGCATCCCTGCAGCCCTCCCGAGTCCCAGGGCAGGATCCCAGGGCAGGATCCCAGGGCAGGATCCCAGGGAAGGCTCCCAGGGCAGGCTCCCAGGGCAGGATCCCAGGGCAGGATCCCAGGGCAGGATCCCAGGGAAGGCTCCCAGGGCAGGCTCCCAGGGCAGGATCCCCCCCAGCCCGTGCCGTACCGTCGGAGGCCGTGCAGCGCGAGGCCAGCTCCCAGAGCACCAGTCCCATGGCGTACATGTCGATCCTCAGGAACGCGTCCCTCTGGAAGTTGATGGCCCCTTCCAGGACCTCGGGGGCCATGTACCGCCGGGTGCCCACCTGGAGGGGTGGGAATGGCCGGGATGAAACATTCCCGGGCCTAGGCCTGGCTTAGGACTAAACCTGGGAAGTTTCATCCCTCCAGTTTCTCCACGTTAACGAATAAAACATCGTAATGTTCTTATCCAAATCCATGCAATGAGCCTCAGGGGGAATTTTCTGGATGCTGGAGATTCCTGGGAATAAACGGGGATTTACCTGCCCGTGGGTGTCTCCTGCAGATTTTCCAGCCTCGAACTTCAGAGCCAGCCCGAAATCAGCAATGCAGGCTGTGAGGTTGTTCTTCAGCAGCACGTTCTTGCTTTTGATGTCCCTGCCAAGGGAAAGGGAAGGCCCCGAAATTAGGGATCTAGAACATGGAATACTGATGGAATTCCAAGGAAAAAGGAACATCATAACCCGGCATCATGGTGTGGGAGGTAAGAAAATGATAAAGAGAGAGATAATTCAAAGAACAATCAATATAAATGCTATTATTTACAGTATAATAATACACACATATAATATATATTTATAACATAATATAAATTTATAATATAATTATAATATAATAATATAAATTTATAATATATATTTATAATAGAATAATATAAATTTATAATATATCTTTATAATAGAATAATATAAATTTATAATATATGTTACAAATTATATGACATTGATTTATATATAATTTATATAGAGATAGAAATATATAACAAATATAATATATAAAGAAGTGATGTGATATTAATACAATAAAACAAAGAACATTATATGAAAGGTAAGAAAATTATAATGAAATAGGTAACTTAAACAATGAATACAAATATTTGTAACATATATTACATTATATATAATATAATATATAATTATATTATATAATATATAATATATTATATTATATAAATATATAATATAAAATATATATCATATATATAATGTAATATATAATATATATACTATATATCAGAACTATACATTATATATAATATATATCAATTATATATTGATATATAATATCAATACATTACTATACATTATATATAATTTATATCAATTTATATATAAATTTATATAACAAATACATAAAATATTTCATGTAATAATATAATAAAACAAAGAATGATTAAGAAATAGATAATGTAAATGAGAACACAAATATTACTTACAATATAATATCTACAACATGTAATATATATTATATTCATGTAATATTAATTTATATATAAATATATATAAGTACAATATAGAACAAATATAAAAAATAATAGAATATTAATAGAAATAATATAAAATTTATACTATATATAATAAGGTATATGTGTATATTATATATAAATATATAACTATGTATATAAATATATAATATGTCTATAAATATTATATATAAAAATATGTATATGTAAAAATCTATCTATATATTTAAAATATATAAAAATATATATATAAATACATACATATAAAATATATATAGTATATATATAAATATATAAAATGTAATATATAATGTGTGAATATATAATATATACTATATTACATATAAATTATATATATAAAATATAAATATATAAATGAATATATAATATATATTATATATAAATTATATATAAAAAGATATATAATATCATATATAAATATGTAAATATAAAAATATATATTTATATATAAATATATAATTATTATAGATAAATATGTATATATTATATATAATTCAATATAATTTTATTATAAATAAAAATTAACACAAAATAATAATAAACCCTTGGATCACCCTTGCACATCTTCATTCTTATGGGAACAAATAAGGCAGTAACTGGGGCTAATGTTGTGCCTGCTTTTGGAATAAACCCGGCTGGGTGATGGCTCTGTGGATACCTGGATCCATGGATGCAGGGATAGCAGGTGCCAGGGCAGTGCCAAGGCAGCTGGAATTCCATGTTAGGAATTAATTAGGGCCTGGCCCGTGCCTGCTGGGCCAGCAGGGAACAACCCCTCAGCAAGGGGCACCGGGATGGGCCCTCCCAGGAGCCGCAGAGCCCGTCCCTGGGGATGCAGAGCCCGTCCCTGGGGATGCAGAGCCCGTCCCTGGGGATCCAGAGCCCATCCCTGGGGATGCAGAGCCCATCCCTGGGGATGCAGAGCCCGTCCCTGGGGATGCAGAGCCCATCCCTGGGGGTGCAGAGCCCGTCCCTGGGGATGCAGAGCCCGTCCCTGGGGATGCAGAGCCCATCCCTGGGGATGCAGAGCCCATCCCTGGGGGTGCAGAGCCCATCCCAGGGGATCCAGAGCCCATCCCTGGGGATGCAGAGCCCATCCCTGGGGATGCAGAGCCCGTCCCTGGGGGTGCAGAGCCCATCCCTGGGGATCCAGAGCCCGTCCCTGGGGATCCAGAGCCCGTCCCTGGGGATGCAGAGCCCGTCCCTGGGGATCCAGAGCCCGTCCCTGGGGATCCAGAGCCCATCCCTGGGGATGCAGAGCCCATCCCTGGGGATGCAGAGCCCATCCCTGGGGATGCAGAGCCTATCCCTGGGGATGCAGAGCCCGTCCCTGGGGATGCAGAGCCCATCCCTGGGGATCCAGAGCCCATCCCTGGGGATGCAGAGCCCATCCCTGGGGGTGCAGAGCCCGTCCCTGGGGATCCAGAGCCCGTCCCTGGGGATCCAGAGCCCATCCCTGGGGATGCAGAGCCCATCCCTGGGGATCCAGAGCTCGTCTCTGGGGATGCAGAGCCCATCCCTGGGGATGCAGAGCCCATCCCTGGGGATGCAGAGCCCATCCCTGGGGGTGCAGAGCCCGTCCCTGGGGATCCAGAGCCCATCCCTGGGGATGCAGAGCCCATCCCTGGGGATGCAGAGCCCATCCCTGGGGATGCAGAGCCCATCCCTGGGGGTGCAGAGCCCGTCCCTGGGGATCCAGAGCCCATCCCTGGGGATGCAGAGCCCATCCCTGGGGATGCAGAACCCGTCCCTGGGGATGGAGAGCCCGTCCCTGGGGGTGCAGAGCCCATCCCTGGGGATGCAGAGCCCGTCCCTGGGGGTGCAGGAGTACCTGTGGGAGATGGCAGGTTTGTGGCCGTCCTTGAGCCCCGGGATGTCCTCGTGCAGGTAGGCCAGGCCCCGCGCCATGGTCTGCGCGATGTGGCACAGCTCCGTCCACGACACCACGTTGGCCTTCAGGAAATCCGTCAGGGAGCCCTGTGGGGAACGGGGAGAGCGGCCACGGGGCCGGGTCAGGGCTCGCTCGCTCTGGGAACACCCCGGGATCTTGGGGAGCCGGGGGGGAACAGCTGTAGGGCCTCTGGCTGACAGCCTGGCCTTGCTTATGGACAGCAACACTGTCACAGGGAAACGCACTCTGAAGAAATGTGGAGTCAAAATGGCTCAACACAAAACACTGGATGTATTTTTAGATAATCCTGTTTGTGTTCCTCACTGTTTATCACCATAGAATTCATCGGGGTGGCTTTGATTTTAGAGGTCATCAACTAACCCGAGGAGAACAAAAACAAACCCCCACGAGCTCTGCAAGGTGGGGTTTGTTTAACTCACAGCTTTGTGGGGCATATCCACAAATACCCTAAAAAATATCCTAAAGAGCAAGGAAAAAAGGCGGAATTAATTTCTGTTTGTTTGTTTGTTTTCTGGTAAATCAAACCTGACAACTTTCTCAGCTGTCTGAAAATAAACTGAAGTCATTTCACACCCAACCAAAGCGACCAGCGAGCGAGAACTGTTTTAGATTTTGTGTCTTAACTGCCCAGATTCCACATTTGTGGAACATTCCCGGGGCTATTCCTGCTCTGCAGGTGCCCTGGTGCCCTGGGCTCCGTGCCCAGCTTCTCATGGAAGGCCGTGATGAGCCAGAGCTCCACGTCAGTGCTGCTGCCCCTCTTGGCTTAACCCATCCCATTTATGTTTCTCACTGTGGTTCTCACAATAAAATCCATTTTGATTTTGTAGATTTTATAGATTTTATAGACTATCAACTCTTGGCACAACAGAATTCATCGGTGTGGCTTTGATTTTAGAGACTATCAACTAACCCGAGGAGAACAAAAATAAACCCCCACGAGCTCTGCCAGGTGGGGTTTGCTTAACTCACAGGTTTGTGGGGGACATCCCCAAATATCCTACAAAATATTCTAAAAATTATTCTAAAAAATATTCTAAAAAGCAAGGAAAAAAGGCACAATTAATTTTTGGTTGCTGTTTTTTGTTAAATCAAACCTGCCAACTTTCTCAGCTGCCTGAAAATAAACTGAAGTCATTTCACACCCAGCGAGCGAAAACCGCTTTAGATTTTGTGTCTCCACTGCCCGGATTCCACCTCTGTGGAATGTTCCCGGGGCTGTTCCTGCTCTGCAGGTGCCCTGGTGCCCTGGGCTCCGTGCCCACCTTCTCGTGGAAGGCCGTGATGAGCCAGAGGTCCACGTCGATGCTGCTGCCCCTCTTCTCGGCGCCGATGAACTGCAGGATGTTCTCGTGCTTCATGCCCGGCAGGCTGTAGATCTCGTACTCGTTCTGCCACGACTGCTTGTCCTGGGACACGAGCACAGAAATCCCACTGAATGCCAGGGAAATGGGAGTTCTTTCCACCAGGAAACCCCCTCCCAGCATTTCAGGTGCACCTACAAATGACCTGGCCAAGAATCCGTGGGATTTCTCCCGGAGAACGAGGACCGGCCGTGTTTCTGCGCCTCGGGTAGCAGTGGGTGGGGTTAATTATTGATGTCATTAATTATTAATGCCATTAATTAATCCATCCCAACAGCACCATGTAGGAACATTCATATTCTTTAGCTTGAGTGGATCTCACAGTTCTGGGCCCAGCTTAAAGCCAGGCTTTCCCAGGGCACTTTTTGGGAACTGAGTGTTGTCTCCCTCAGCTGAGGCCCATTTCATCGGCCCAGTCCCTTCATTGGAATTCCAGGTTTGAATTCCAGGCCTTTCCTTCTGAGCACAATTTAATTTGATTATTGACTGGCCAGGAGGTGTGTTTTCCTGTGTGCTTCAAGCTGTTGGTGCTCCATGTGTGTTTTTATGAGTGGAGACACAAAGTTTATATTTCAGTATCTCAATTCTATGTTTCTGTTTCCCATTAATTTAAATTTCAATAACAGGCATTAAAAAATATTTATTTTACTTCAGTGAAACCCTTCCTGCATCTTTCACACCTCGAAGACATTTTGGGTTGGGTTTAGAAAATTAAGTAAAATCTCTCACTGGGGCAAGAAAAGCTGGTTTAATGGGATGGTATTAGAAAGAATCCAGGATCCCAAGAATTCCTGCTCACCTGGATGGGGAATATTTTCACTGCCACATATTCATTGAGGAGCTGAGCTTTCCACACACACCCAAACCTGCCCCTGGCTTTGATCTCCAGGAGCTGCAGAGGCTTCAGACCCATCAGTGGGGACGGTGGGGGAGGCCCAGGATCCTGGAATTGGGGGAAAACGGGAATTAATGAACTCTGCTGGGAATGGGATATCCAGGACAGCACCACAAATAAAGGCTGGGATCTCAGGAGACACCGGGATCACGGAGCCAAACCCCCACTGCAAGGGATTCCCCAAAAAACAGACACACAGGGAACTGGAACGGGATGGGAAAACATGCTCATGGAGGGGCAAGGGGGCATGGAACACACCTGGATAACCAGGAGGGACAGCACAGCAGAAATTAAGGAATTGTCTGACCAGGAGGGAAAGCACAGCAGAAATTAGGGAATTGTCTGATCAGGAGGGAAAGCACAGCAGAAATTAGGGAATTGTCTGATCAGGAGGGAAAGCAGAGCAGAAATTAAGGAATTTTTTACCAGGAGGGAAAGCACAGCAGAAATTAGGGAATTGTCTGATCAGGAGGGAAAGCAGAGCAGAAATTAAGGAATTTTTTAACCAGGAGGGAAAGCACAGCAGAAATTAAGGAATTTTTTAACCAGGAGGGAAAGCAGAGCAGAAATTCAGGACTAAAGATAATCAAGCTTTACTTGTTGCTCTGGAAAGAGCTGGAATTGGAATGAGCACCTTGGATGCTTTCAAGGATTTTTGTGCATTTGGGGTTTTTTTTGTGTTTCTGGGACTTTGTGTGACCTGTTGAACCCTTCACATCCAGGTTTGGGGATCAGCTCCTCCCCAGCCACTTCCATGGCTCCCAACTTTGCCAGCGTGTCCCTGAAATCGGAGCCCTCAGGAACACAGCTGGAATGAAAGCCTTTCATTCCCTCCTGGAATATTCCAGGGGAAGCACTGCCCTCAGTTTGGAAATACAAATGCTGGGAATTGTTCTAAGTGCAACTGGCAGCAAGATTCCCAAATTTACTGCCCAGAGCCAACTCTGAGGTGTAAAATCCCGTTGTTCCCAGTGCCCTGAGCAGCCCTTGGGATTTAAGAGTTGTAATTAATTATTTAAAATTTTGCCCCTCCTGCTTTGCCCAAATTTGTGGGAAATAAGCTCAAATCTCCTTTTGCTTCAGTGCCTTAGATTCCCCTTCCTTTCCATGACTCCACCCACAAACCCTGCTGGGATTCTGGAGGGCACAGTGCCTGGATTCTTTTGGAACCACCAGGAGAAGAACCCTTCTCTGGGATTTGATGGAGAAAAAAATCCCTCCCCGAGAGCTGAAAGTGAAAGTGGCAGCGGAATCTGCTGCTCCTTCATGTCCCACTGGACCACAACCCTTCCCACATCCCAAATTCCTGTTTCCTAGAAAGCCCTGGCACTGCACAGGCTGTTCCCAGGCCCTGACCCAGCCCCTCCCGGGGTTTCCCTTTCCTGGGGAGACGTTTCCACGGAGTCAAAACTTCCGGACTTTCCGAGGCAGCAACACCCTTCCCACCCCCCCCAATCCAAACAAACCCTGGGATTGAGTGGAAAGCAGAATTCCTGCTCTTACAGAACCAGAAAGGAAAGTTTGCCTTGTTTTTTTCCTTGATTTTTCTTCTTGGTTAAAATCCAACTCCACAGCTCCAGGGGCTATTTTTACACAGAAACATTCCCAGCTCCAAAGCAAGGATGTCCCACGTGCCACAGGCACCATTATCCCTGGGAGGCTTTCTGGGATAATCCCATGGCGCCAAGGATGAGGGTGGAATGTCAGCAAAGCCCTGCTGGGGATAAATTGGGATCACAGCTTTCCACAGCTGTCCAAAATCCAGGCACCAATTTCCCCTTCCCGCCCTTTCCCTTGGAATGAGTCACACAGGGAGAATATTCCTGAAAGAAGGAATGACTTCCAGGAATAAGGTTTCCTGAAGCATCCTCAAAAATGGGTCTGGAGGTCAGAGAGGAGCTTAAGGAACACGGAACACAAATCCATTAAAAGCACTTCCCTGACTGGGATAATCTGAAGCCAAACAGTGAGTGGAGGCTGAAGGAACTCTGACAATTCCTTCCAGGAAAATACTTAAATATTACTCCAATCTAAACCCCTCTACTTTCTCCTAAGTGACATTTATGAACACAAAATGTCCCCAAACACAAACAGAGGCTCTTACCTCGATCATTATATGAAAGGCATGCTTGGAGAGAGGAGAGAACAAGGCAAGAGAAGTTACTGTTTGCACCCAGAACGGCAGGAAAAAGCAGATTATAGGAGATAAAGTCGGTTAGTGGTGAATTAACAACAGGATTCGTGGGGGGGAATTGTCTTGTAGCAGGAATATCGTTCAAAATCAGAATTAAAAGAATCCAGCAGTGATATGTGAGCAAAGAAAACGGGGAGAGCAGGGTTGTTACATGGACAATTAGCTGAGTTAGCTGATAATTAGAGCCCGAAATATCTGTTCCAGGTGTTACAAAGTGGACTCGAACACGCCGGGAATTAAACTTCCAAAGGGATGGGAACGCGCTCCCTGCAATGCCTCCAGTGCCCACGCGGGGGCAGCGCCGCACCACCGGAATTCCCGGCACTTTGCTGGGAATGTCGGAGTTAGACGGGAATTTTAGAACTCCCCGATTTGGGCTCCATTGCTGAGGGTTATAGAGAACTCCACTCAACTGGGAGTCGGGAAGGGGAACACACAGCCCAACACACATCCCAACACTCATCCCAACACTCATCCCAACACTCATCCCAACACACATCCCAACACTCATCCCAACACTCATCCCAACACACAGCCCGACGTGAAGGGTCCTTTCCAACAGGAATTTACAGACTGTGCAACAAAACCCATCCCAAACTCACGTCCCAGAGCACTGAAAATTAAAGTCCATTTTAATTTAATTTATTTTGACTGAACAACCTCAGTGTCACCTCAGCAGAGACACCTCCCATCCTGCTCCTCAGCTTTGTCCTGGAGAGGCCCTGGCCCAGGTTGCCCAGAGAAGCTGTGGCTGCCCCTGGATCCCTGGAAGTGTCCCAGGCCAGGCTGGATGGGCCTTGGAGCAGCCTGGGCTAGTGGGAGGTGTCCCTGTCTCCCTGGAACTAAACGATCTTTAAGGTCCCTTCCAACCCAAACCATTCCCAGATTCTGTGATTCCTTCTCCTCAGCCCTTTCCTTTGTCTGGTATAACTGGACAAGCTGCTGTTGGAAGAGCATGGAATTCCACCCCCTGGATTCAGCTGCCCTGTGGAATCCCCATCCCTTTCCTCTCCCTTTCCCTGCCCAGGATGCTCCGGAGCACGGAGCCACCGGGAGCTTTTCCCTGTGTCTGGGCACTGCTGAGCACACACTGGGCATTATCCAGATCACTGAGGGCTGAAGGATTTCTTGGAGAACAGACTGGCTGGCAGTTGGATTTATCAATCCAGTGCTGGGAGCAGTGGGATCCAGCAGGATCCCCCCTCCTGCTGTCAGTCAGCACAACACCCACGCCGAGGGTGGAGCCCCTTTTTCACTCCTATCCACTATGGAAGTTCTCCAGCTCCTGAGGAAGATGTGAATCCCCCAGGAATAAGCAAAAAGAAAAGTCTGAATTCTAACATTTTGCTCTGAGCAGAAGAACAAACTGCAAAAATGAAGCTCTGGGAAGTGAGTCCCCTCCTAAACTTCCCACCGGAGCAGCTCCCCCCAGACACTGGGAAATCAGACACACATAGGGGTGTTTTTAAAGGATAAATTTATGCTCATTTAAACCTTCTGTCCCAAATCCAGATTTCTCAGGTGGATCCACACATCCTCCCTCCACTCTGACAGGCCCCATCCCAAAATTAAACCTTTCACTAAGCCAGGACTGAGGCAAACACGGAGTTTGCAACACAATGCTCTGCTCGAATCAATGCAAAAGCCCGAAGTGACCTGAAGTTCACCACAGAAACACTTTTAAAACTGGTTTTTAATTTTAATTGTGCTTTAATTAAGAAGTTCCCTTCAGGTTCCCATTCAGGGGAAGATCGTTTGAAGTCTGGATTTGTTTTTACTGCCTGGAACAGCCCTCGGATTCTATTAGGGAAAAAAAAGGACTCAAGTTTTAAGCTGTTCACCCACTGCACATCCAGGACTAAATCCTTGTAAAAACCCCTCTTCCCTTGCACTTCTCCAGGGTTCAAATGTTTTTATCTGATATGGTTTTATCTAATAAAACACCTGGAACAAGAACAAGAAAAAACTGTGGCTGGGAGACCAAAATGGGGAAAACCTGAACATCTGATTTAACTTCTTTCTTTCTCCTGTGGTTTTCCCAGTGAGGCAGAGGGATAAAGATCATCCCAGAAATTTTAAATGCATCCAGTGGATTTAGAGTTAATTTAGGGAATAAAAAGCTGGGTGTCTCCAGGAGATGACCCAAGTGAGTTCAAATGTTTCACAAAAATCACTAAGACAGGTTATGAAGGTTCTGTGAACCTGTAAAGCCCCATTGCAACCCTCTCAACAGATGACTCCAATTTTAAAAACAACCCAAAGCAAACTAAAAAGCAACTGTGTGATCCAGCAAGACATTCCTAATCCTTTTTTTTTGGGGGGGGGGGGAATTTTATCAAACAATGAACGTGTGTTTGCTGTGTGATTAAATCAAATGTAAATAAGAAGATAAAACAGTTCTTTCAACGTGTTTTACAGATGGATTTGTTAATAACTCTTTGGAGAAGGTAAAAAGTGACAGGTTTTATGGAATTATTCAGCTTTAAGTGGACAGTTCCCCACACAGCACAGTGGGAGCACAGGAGGAGGTAAAGCCAAGACTAAATGCCCTTTATCTTTCACTCCAATCCCTGTTTTCCAGGGAATGTCTGCTGTACATCTGACCCATCCACTGCTACACAAACACTTCAAACCCAAACCATTTGCCTCCAAACTCTGCTCCTGCCCTAGTTATTAAATGTAATATTAATAGTTAATCTATTAATTGCGTGAATGTGCAGTGGTTATAAAGTTACTAATACTTTTCCCTCTCTTCCCACTTCCTGTGTCTCCTGCTCCAACCAGCTGTAATCAGATGGAAAGTGGGGAATGCTTTATACCTTTGATTTACATAATGATTTCATTTAGTTCTTCAGGCAGGAGGAGCTTTTCCTGCCTTTCCACATCAGCCCTTAATGTCTGTTCACCGCAGGAGCAGCAAACGCTGCCACACCACAACCAGCCCGGGCACCAACACACACTGATCCCAACAGGCACAGTCTGGGCATGGACAGAGCAGGTGATTACCCTGCTTATTAAAAATTTGGGTGTCCATCCTGTACCAAGCACAGGGTGAGGAGAGAACTGCAGGAAAAGGAGGGAGAATCTCACAGTTCTTGCGATCCCGCATTTAACCCTCGCTCGCTTTCCTGCCCCTTCACCCCTTCCTCAGGGAGGAAATCCCAGGCTGAAACGACCCCACAATTAGCACTTAGGGAGCTGATCCTACAGGGGAGACCACTGGGCTCGATGGAAAGTCCCAAATCCATCAAAATCTGGGCGGGCTGAGGTAATTCTGCCGACAGCTTGCGGGGAGTGCGAGGAGCTGCGCTCGGCTCCTCACGGACAGCAAACAGACTTCCCTCCCGAAATTATGTGCTTGTCACTTGGCAACAACATATGGCCACTGCCTGTCCCCAAATTTGTCTGATCTATTACCGTGCAACTGAAACCAAAACAACTGATTGAGCAGGCCCAGCCAATCCCGGCTCCTGGAAAACCCTCCAGCCGAGCGGCGGCACTGGAAACACGGAGCACGGACACCCGGCCTTTCTAAATGCAACCCTACCCAAAATAACACGTGTTTTCATTTGATTGGATCATAAATAGCAGCAGCAGTTATGAGAGGATGTGTATTCTGGTCGCTGCACTGAGTTAGGAGGCTCGAGGTAATTCCCACTGCAAAAATTCCAAGTCATTTCTTTCTCCATTTCCACTTTTCCTTCATTTTTCCTGCTCTGCTCTCAACGATTTCCTGTGTTAACTCTTTCCATAAAAGCCTCCTGATCTCATCTGAATCTCCAGATGTAACTGAAGGAAGAGGAATTCCAGTACTAACAGTAATTCCACCTCCAGAATCAGCTGGATTCCACCTCCCAGCAGCAGGAACTCCCCCAAAAAAGGCCTGGGTTTGGGTGCAGCACGGCCAGTTCACACCCAAATCTGGAGCCCACAATCTCACAGTGTTTTAAATAAAACACAAACACCACTAAAACTGAAACATCCTGAGACAAAATAAAAGGCAAACACCGCTAAAAGTGAAATGTTTTAAGGCCAAACAGAAAACACATAAAGAAGCAAGAGGAGAAGAAGAGGGGAATGGCAGTAAGGCCACGAGCTGAGCTGAACCCTGCAATTACTGAACTGAAGGTTTTCTTACCATTCCCTTCAACTGCACCTGTTTCCCTGTTCCACAATTCCTCAAAAACAGCTCATCATGTGCTAGGTACTGTTTTCTATTCCCCTCAAGTTGCCAAGATGAATTAGCAGCTCCAGTTTTAACCTCAGCTTTAAGCTCAGCCTTGAGCACCTGAGCAGCCCCTCACGGTGTCTTGGTCACCTCAAGCCTTGTTTTCAGTTCCCTCCATCCCAAAAAACATGAAGAAGTTGCTTGTATGTCCATAAAAAAGTAATTAATGGGAGAAGGCTGTTGAAGTAAAGCTTAATTTTCTGCTTTTGGGGAGAGTAAGCGCTGGCAGCTCTGAACCAGGGAGGTGGAGGCTCAGCCAGGGACAGATCCTCCTCAGGGAACGGTTTTGCCATTAAAAAAACCCCCCAAAATCCTGAAGCAGGGCCTTACCTGGGTGGGCACCAGCACTGGGGGATAGGCCAGCTTGTGGTGTCTGTACATCCAGAAGGAAAAGAGCACAATCACTGCAATTCCCATGATAGGCACCAAGGAATACAGCAGGGTGTTGAACAGAGGGGGCTTCGGGGTCACGGGGTTGGAAGTGGCTGCGGGGAAAAGAGGACACAGCTTTTAATAAACAAACCCCCCCAGAGCTCAGACACCCATCAGCCTGGTTTCCTGACAATCCCTGATCACCCAGCAGACTATAAAATATTCAACTAACACCTCCTGATAAAGGCAGCATTTTTTGGAAAGCGTGGAAACGCAGCCCCCCGGGCAAAGGGGGTTTCACGGGAGGGAAGGAGAATGTCAGCTCTTGCCTTGGCAGGATCACTGACAGACATGACAACAATATCTCCTGGCTCCACAAAGGCTATTTTAATCTCCCAGAAAATGTTGTTTCATTTCATAAACAACTTCCTCTGGCTATTTGGTGCACGAGACATTTGCTGCTTTCGGCTCAGTCGGTGACATTACTCACTTCTCCAGCAAAGATTAGATTCCCCACTGGAAGAAGACAGGCAAGAAAAATCATCTCTTGCTTATGGGTTTTTTTTAACAATTGTGTGTTAAGCCTGGCCGTTGGATTTGATTTGTGACCCGGGAGGAAATTCTGTCCCCCTTTTTAGAGGTTAATGTGTTAATTTGCAGAGTTCCAAGTAGTTTAAAAAGGATTGTTTGAAGGGAAAGAGCAGGGATGATACAGCTTTTAGCCCAACAATTTATAGACACTTACAGCAGCTTAACTATACAATTAAGGTAAGATTTGACAGTAACTCCTCTATCTAAAACAGACAATTATTTCAGATTATCCTTCCTTCTCACCCTTGGAAAAGAGCTGGAGTATCTTTTAATCACTTCAAGGGAAGAACCTTTTTCAAAGTGGAAGAATCTTTCTGTGAGCACACAGAGCTTTATCGCTGCAGGAAACCCTTTATTCCTGCAGGAAAACCAGCCCAGGATGCTGGGAAAAGCCTCATCCCCCTGCCCAGGCACGGTATGGAACATTCCTCCCCCAAAGTATCCCAGGAACTTACGCTGTGTCACCTCCATCTCCGGGAAGTAGAAGAAGCGCTCGTTGCACATGTTGCCCTCACAGCAACAGAAAAACACCTCAGGGCTGTCCTTCTTCTCGATGCAATCATTCCTGGGAAAGGGAAGAGGGAAATATTGATCCAGTTCCATCTGGGGGAGGAGGTTGTTTGAGTTAAAAAAAAAAATAAATCTGTGTTCTCGTCTTTAAAACTCCGGCGTCGAATCGGCCGGGATGACACAGCCCCCAAAAAGCAGTTGGGTAACTTAAATCAATTTAAACTTTGGTATTTGAGGTTGCAATGAAATGCTGTTAGAACAGAAGCAGCGTGGGTTTGCTGGTCTTGGGGCAGAGTTAAAGCAAACCAGCACAGGAGGCTGAAGAGCAGAAATCTGGATTTAAAGGGGTGTTGAACCACAGGCCCCCAGCGCAGGGTTGCAGGGTTGGGGATAAGTGGGAAGGAGAACTTTGGAATTTTATTGTATTTTTAGCAAAAAAAAAAAACAACAAAATTTGTACAATCCCCCCTGCTCAGAGACAGGACTTGTTCCACTCCATGGATTAACTGCAGGAAAGGAGTTTTAGTAACAAATAAGGTGAAACTATTCAAGTTTGGGAGGAGAAACAAGGACCAGGCAGAACCCAACCTCAGAGCAGGAAGGGAATCTGAAAATCCAGATATAGCTGAGGATTTTAAATACAGCTGAAGACTGTCAAGGAAGTTTTGGGCTCATCTTCAAAACTTAGGGTTGTTTCACAGAACCAGCCCCTGCAGCTTCAGTGTGCTGTGATTCCAGGGAACATTTTCTCTTTGATGTTCTCCATGTGCTGCTGTTTGGAGTTCATCATTCCATGACTCCCTGTCCAGTGAAACCACTGCAGAGATAAGATTTGGGATGTTCTGGACAAACACAGCAGTCAGTGTGTGTTATTAGCACAACTTAATTAATGAGCACACACAGACTCTTACTCAGTTCCCAACTATTTCCTCACCATCTTTCCCGCACTTTATTTCTTCTTCCATTTCCTTTTCTTGGCTCAAGGGACAATTTAATCTCAGGATTTCTTTTAGAAAAACATCCTGGGGTGGGGGGCAACTGGATTTGGGAGAAATGACTGCAAGGATTTCTTCTAACAACTCAACAGCTCAGGAAACCCAAAGGAAAACGTCCCTAAAATATTGCTACAATAATTTCTAAATATTTTTTAACCAGGATCCACAGTGCATTTATTTCTTAATTCTCTCCCTTTCCAAACAATGAGTGTTTTGGCCCAGTAAAACCACTATTGTAGTTTAAAAACTGTAAATGCCATTTCTTAAGAGAGTCATGACCTTTATTCAGCCAGGATCCAACAAACCCCAAGTCCTGCTGTTCCTGCTCGTGGGGACTTGCAGGACCATCTGTTATTAAAAGAATGGCTTGAAAATTTAGAATATTCAGTGTCTCTGGAGCTTTTTAATGAAGTGGCAAAATACTTCCATGATTTGGTGAACTGCAGCCACAAAGTGCTGGCTTTCCTACTCCAAATTCTTTGGAAAAGTCTGATAAAAAAAAAAGAACCTCTAGAATTTTGCATTCTGGGTGCAATAACTGTGTTTGCACGGTTTGGGCAATAACAAGGCATTAGAAAAATCTATTATTAACGGCCTAAAGAAGCATAAATTAAATACCTGGGGGTTTCTAATAGACAGTAAGGAAATAAAAGAAGGTAAAATACAGTAGTCAGCAAACGAGATAAAGTACTGAGGTGAAATCTGGTCCCTAAATGCAAATGTGCAAAAACAAAGGGCAGCTATGATAATCATTCAGATATAACATAATCATTCAGATATAACATAATTACTCACATATAACATAATTATTCACATATAACATAATCATTCACATATAACATAATTACTCACATACAACATAATTATTCACATATAACATAATTATTCATATATAAGATAATTATAAGCTCTATAAAAGACAATTATTCACAGACTGTGTGTTATCTCCTGTCTCAAGCACCGTCTGCAGGGGGGAACGATGCAGAAATGGGGCAGAAAGGTTGAAAATCACAAATAAATTCCCAATTCCGAGGGAAACTGCCTCACCTGTCATAGCAGTTGATGTCATCCAGCCAGCAGCCCTGCTTCACGATCTCAATGGAGCCAGAAATGTTCTTCCACGTGGCAAAGCAGTGTCTCCTCTTATCTTTGTCCCCGTAACAAGGCTCGATCCCGCTCCGGTTGGTTTTATCCTTCTCCCAGTTGGCGTTGTAGTAGATGCACTCCTGGGTCTCTGACCTGCCGAGGATGGCACCTGGAATGGGAAGTGAACCACTGTGAACTGGGGTTTGAGGGATAAAACCAACCCAGGGTGCACAAAAACCCCTCTCCCCCTTTTTTAATCCGAGTTCTCCCCGTTTTTAATGTCAAGCTCACAACCGTCCCATGGGATGGAACACGGGACAAAGAAACTTCTGTCAAGTTTCTTGCACAACTTTCTTTGCAAGTTTGGGAAAAAAAAGAAGGATGAGTGGTGGCACAATGCTTCTCCCTGAGCAGCAGCAGCAGCAGAGGGAATTTAAAACACTGAACAGTGAAGGTTTAATTAAAATATCAGCCAAAAGCAGGTGCTTTGGCCAGGAGAATTTACCAAAAGGCAGTTTTGGTGCACGAGCCAAAAAAGGCGGCGAGCACGTCTTGGAAACCCAAAGATGGGGTCATCCCACATCCCAGGATGCTTCAAAATAAAGGTTTGTGAACCTGGGAATTTAACTTTGCCTTTTAAATGACAAATTCAATTGATTCACTGGTAAATTACAGCAAACAGGAGCGCTGTGGAGGGTGGATGGAATGGGACGGGCTTTAAGGTCCAGTCCATCCCAAACTATTTTGGGATTCTGTGTGAGGCCCCCCCAAGTGGGGAGAACTTCCCAGTGTGATCTGAAGCACCAGCCTGGTTTCTGTAAAGGTTGTGAGGAGGCAGAAGTGTCACAAAGCAGCAGAAGGGAGGAAGAAGTGCCTTGTATTCCTGTTTTTGTCTGTCAGACGCTGCCAAGAGCGCGCTGGGAACACCCACGTGAGCTCCACCTGTATTAAAAGCATGGAAAACCAGCCCCACTCCCTCTGAGGAGAACGGGAATGATTCCCACCTGAGAGCTGCTGCAGCCTGGGATGTCAGCTGAGCGTCCCACACCGCCTCCTCCCCAAACCTGGCACTGAGGCATTCCCAAAATAGGCAGTGGCAGGATCCTGGATGTGCCACGGGAGCGGGGCCCAGCCAGCTGGTGCCACTGCATGTGCCCCAGCCCATTCCCCAGCCCATTCCCTGCACTGCCATGGCCTGACCTTTACAACTCCCAGCCCTGGCAAGGAACAGCTGAGGCACCAGATTGCCCAATTTGGGTCTGTCAGTGCAATAAAGCAGAAGTCCTGGATTTCTCTCACACGTGCCATTATTCCCTCTCTCCCGCTGCCAAGAGGGCCACGGACAAGCTGAGTTTTAGGAAATGCAGAAACTCCAGTAAAATTAGCTTTGCCCAAATATCCTCCTTATCCACATATTTTTATAGCCAGGTTTTCCTATCCTGGAATCCTGGATTTTTTTTATCCATGAATGCTCTGAATCACTTCAGCCCATCCCACTGTTCCAACTGTTGGTTTAGTGACCTTGGATCTGACTGGAGTTTCCCACCTGGACAGGCATTTGCAGTAGGTCTGCCCAGGCTAAACTGCACAATCCTGGATTAATCACTCAGAGAGGAAAAGCAGGAATGTGGGGGAAGGAAGGGAAGAGGAGAAGGGGAAGCACACCAAGAAGCCCTGAGCCCATCTGCTCCAACCAGCTCTGCCACCCCCTGCACAGGGCCGGAGCTCCCAGGGGAGAAGGGCAGCTGGCACTTCCAATACAGGAAATTTATTGGGCATAGCAGGTCCATAAGGAAGCTCCTGCACCCATCCTGAGTGCCCATGGAATTGTCAGGTCCTCAGGAAACCAGTTCCTGGATCCCTAAAGGCAGAGTGCTGCTGTTCAAAGAAGCCACGAGCGAAGCTCCGGAGTGTCCGTGGATGGAAAAGCCTGGGAGGAAACATTACCTCTACATTACACCCAGAGGGGGGGAAAAAAGGAAAGCAGAAACTTCTGGGAGTTTATCATCTCCATTTACTTTATTTGGTAAACCTGACACTGAGCAACACAAGCACTGGGGTCTGTGATGCAGGGATGGTTTTCCTCAGGCTGTAAATAAAATGTCTGAGACGTGATAACACCAAATCCCTGATTTCCAGAGGAAACTTCAACACAAACACATCCTCCCTTTCCCCCACGTCGCACTCCCACTCCCAAACACTGCTCTGGTAGCTCGTCTGGACAGGACTAGAAACTTTTTTTCCATCTAGGAGGAGTCATCACTGTACAATAAAAATAATAATAATCATAATGGCAATAATAATAATAATAATAATAATCTGTATTTCAGGGCTGCACAACCCACCCAGACAAGCCCATCACTTTGCACTTGAACTTCATTCTGTTCTAAGCACTGATGCAGAAATACTCGTGTGACACTAAGGGACATTTTTATTTTCTTTTTGCTATCCCCTAGAATTTTACTCTCCACAAAAGAATTAAAGGGTGAAATTCAGTCTGGCTGCTGGAACTGTGTTATGTTTGAGGTTAATTTTGCACCGAAATCCAAGGAGTGGAGCAGTTTGTGAGTGGCCTGAAGCACCACAGGGCCTGGACACTGGGAGTTATTTAACACAGGCCACGCTCTAAAATATCTGAGTTGTTACAGGCTGTTCTGGAGGAACAGAAAGAACAGGAAAAGCAGCATAAATAGAAATAACACCTTGGAAAAAAACCCCTTCAGCTGCAGCAGCACAGGTACCTTTGGCAAGTTGTCCATCTGTGTTTTTCTGGTTGTTTCCACGCTGATCTCAAACACTTTCTAACCCCACAAATGCATCTGAAGACAGATACAAATACAGACTAAAAAGGCCCAGCTTTGATGTTTCCACAAGCAGGAAGGAAGATTTTAGCATTCCCTATTTTTTTCTGATAACCCCCAGGGGGATGTTCCTCAGAGGGAAAATAAAGGAGTTATTTCCCAGCTAATAAAGGTTCCAACAGAAAGCACTTTTCTGTCCTGGTTTTCCACGTCCCCAAACTTATTTTGTTGATTTTTTTAGGTTAATATTAGTGCTATTCTCACCACTCTCAAAGCTCCCAGGTCACCCAAGGACTGCACTTCCCATGAGCTGAGCCAAAGGACATTCATTAAATCCCAGCCCAGCAGCAAATAACTCAGGAGAGGCAAGAATGGGGAAAAAAAAGAGAAACAAGGCAGTGAAGTAACAAATCACCTGCACTGCTGCCACATTGCAAAATGTAAAGATTAACCTGATTTCTTTTCCTAAAATAGGATTTAAAAATCAATGAGTTTTGCACCTCAACATGCATCCTACAGGAAACTTGAAAGCTTTAGTGCAGAGTTCTGTAGAGCACAATATAAACATTATTCTCCAGGATTGTAGTGGGGGGACATCAGGAAATCCATATTTGCTTAGGTATCTCATCACATAATTAGAAAATATTTCAATTTTCTTGCAGTTCACACGTTGCCAAAACGTGCCTGGATGTGCCTGCCCATGGGAGGATGAAACCCTGGAGCTGAGATAACACTTGTGGAAAAAGAGCTTTCCAGAGGAAGAATCCAGAGCTGGAAAACTGAAGGATGAGGTGCCTAAAGGCACCACACCAAGTCTTAGGAGCAAAGGTTCCTAAATAGAGTGGGAACTATGGAGGGTGATGGGATCTACAACAGGAAATAAGACAGAGGGAAGAGGGAGGAAAGAGAGAAGAATCATATCTGGATTGTTAAAAACCAGCAGCTCCTGGTTTAGCTGGATGGACAGTAACTTGAAATTCAACTTTTTTCTACTCTGAATGGGTCTTCTGGACTTATAGTGTGGAAAAGGATTTTTAGAGTCAGCTGCTCTGACTTTAAATGGTGTTTAGAGTCTAAACTCTTGATGATGTTATTTTACATGTACAGATATATCTTGGTTTTATTTAAAAAAAATACAGTGAGTGTTCCCCTTGTCCTGTCAGTGCCTGGTCCTCTTGTTGAAGGAAAAAAAAAAAGCTGGAATTACTGTTGCCATGTGTTCCCCCCCCCAGAGTCCCCCCCAGTCTGTCCCGTTGCTGGCACAAATTAATAATGTTGTAACAGGATTTTGTAGAGAAATTCCATTTTGTGCCTTGTGCTTCCGAGTGTCTTATTTAAGCCTGGATTTAAGGAAGTGGGAAAACCCCAGAGCTCTGGTGCCCAAGTTTTCCAGAACCACTTCAAGAGCAAAGCAACAACGTGGCAGAAAATGGGAGGAAGAGGGTCAGGGTGATGTGTAGGGAGAAATGAAGGTGCCAGGAATGGCAAGATAAAGCTTGTCATCCTCTGGGAATCTCCAGAGGCTTGGAGTGAAGTGTTATTTTTCACACTTCCCAACTTCAAGGGGACACACCAGAACAGGGGCTGATGGTTTCAAGTTCAAACCTGCCACTGCTGTCACTGCAAGGTGTGAGCAGCACAGAGCACAAAACCCTCTCTGCTGCTGGCTGGGGACTCCTGCAGGGGGGAAAAAAGCTTGGAAGACCCTAAAAATGGTGTGTTTTGGAGCCCAGCCTTGGGGCTGCACTTGCCTTGTATGTGCTGGGCAAATGTCCCCTCCCCAGCACGACAGAGAAGGTGTCAAAGTGATTAAAATGATCACAATTAGGAACACAAAATCACCAGAAAGGTTTAAATCCCACACACTCAGATGCTGGGGGAAAAAAGAGAATAGGGCCAAAGAGGCATTAAAGCTACAACAGACACTTCCCAGTTGGGATCATCCTCCTTGTCCCGGCACAAAAAGAATAAAAACGACTCAGTTTTTGATATGAAAAGTGTCAAACTGGGGTTCTGCTGCACCCTGAGTGTCCAGGAGGATAAAACACCAGAGACCCAGTTAATTCTCTGGGAGCTATTTTGCCATTTTGGCATTTTTCAGCTGATTTCCATAGGTTGGTTTAGTAGAGTCAAAAATAAAGCAGAATTTTGAGTGTCAAAGTGTCTGAATGGTGCTGGTCCTTCTACCTCCATCTCCCTCCAGCTGGCTCTGGGAGCCAGGGATGCTTCCCCATGGCACACTGAGTGACACCATTCCCACAGGGAATCTTGGAATGCTGTCACTGAACTAAAAAAGAGCATTCAAGGCACCCAACTAAAGCCCAAACAAACGACCTGAAGGTCTCCAAAACGGAGTGGGAAGAATGAAATCCTTTCCAGGGATGACTCTCAGGCTGGTGGTGGCAACCAACACGATTTCTATTTTGAGGCCTGGCAGGGAGTTTCCCAGGAATGATCTCAGATACCTGTCACTGCTGTTCCTCTGATTTGAGTCCCAGAACAACTGGAATCCTGCAGTGCTCCGGCTCCCCACACGTGGGAAGTGTCTCCCAGGGACACCCAGTTGGGAATTTTGATGGTATTTGGGATCAAAATGATCCTTTCTCGGGGTTGGAAACTGTGAAACACTTAAAATTCCCTAAAATGAAAGTGTGACATTCCTGCAGCCTCCTGGAAGGTGGGAAACTCGAACATATTAATCATTTAATGAAAAAGAGTCGGAAAAGCTTCATAGGAATTTTAGTTGCTTTCAAATTTCCTTATAAGTAAGACAAGATCAGTAAATGACATTTTTTCCAACTCTTCTCCTGCACTGTTTGTCTCCTGCATCCTCCAGAATCCCGTTGAACACGATGAGTGTCAATATTTCACTACTATAAATAAGGAGAAATCAGGAGTTCCCTTCTGACCCCCAAAAACACTCACAGAAGATCTCAGTTGGGCTAATTACAAGAAATCATTCCACCTTTTGCCTTCCAAATCACTCAGGCACAATGCAAATTTTGTTGAGCAGTTTGACAGAGGAGCAAACAGAACCACGCCCCCAGAGAAACACAAACACAGGCAAGACATCTCCGAGGCAAGGATCCAACTCCGCATTCCACGTTTCCCCCACACGATACATCCTTTTTCTGTCTTCCAGGACCTTATGTAAGTGCTGAAAAGACAACAGGCCCAGTGTGGTGCTGCCTCCAGCTCAGCTCTCCAACAAATCCCTCCGTGGGTGTCGTGTCCCACTCGGTGCCACCGCCGAGCGAAAACAGTCCCCGCTCATCCCGCGGGTGCCGAGCGAGCTCCTGCTTCACAGCAAAATCCTTTTGCTGCCCTTTTTTTCTGGGCTTACTCTCAGCATAAACATATTTACAACTACTTCTCACTTGTTTTTTATGGTTTTTTTTACTTTTTTTTTCACATCAGCCCTGTTGTTTCGCTCCAAACCCGCCGGGATGAGTCCCGGAATGCCGAGGGTTTGTCCGGGCGCCGGGTAGTGCCCGCCGGGATGGGGATGGATATCCCTGCCCAGCACATCCAGACAAACTCCAGCTGCCCCAGTCCAGATGGCAGCTTCCCAGTGGGAAAGACAGGTTCCAGATTTGTGTAAACACACACACAGGGATTACCTTGGAGCTGCAGGCAAACAGGATAACACGGGGCGGGGCGGGGGGGGCGCTGAAAAATTCCAGCCTTTCGGTGTTCACTTGGAAACCCTTCCCTACCCCTCCCTCTTCCAGCTCTCCAACTTATTTATGGTGAGCTTCAGTCTTGAATCCTCACATGCAGTGATCCTGAGGGGGTTTATATTTCCCTTTTCACTTCCCCACCTCATCCCAACAGGACTTTCCGAGCTCCTCCCGCTCGCACGGAACTCCAGTCAGACATTCCCAAAGACCTCTGTGGCATCAATCCTGGTTCTGCTGGCTGGGAAATGCTCCTTCAGAAGCACTTTAGGATGGGATGCCTCACTCCCAGAGCACATCAGCGGGGTCTGAGACACATTTTTGAGCTGCAGCTCCCCCAAAAAGAGCTGAAAGTGGCCCAGAGGAGTGGAAGTTATTCCTAAAGTGGAAGTTATTCCTAAAGTGGACCAAATGTCAGGCTGCAGCATCACACACCTGAGGAGACACCTATCAGCACAGAAATCCTGCTGTGTTTGTGGCTGCTGAAGCAAAACATCTCCACAGCCTCCAACTTTGTGCCCGTTTAATTCCATTTCTCCCGGGCAGGCATCGAATCCCAAACATTTCCTACACCCAGTTCCCAACTCCGTGTCTGGAATCAGTATTGATCAGATTTAAAACCCCAGCAAAACTGCCTTTTTCCCTGCAGTAAACCTGGCAGTGCCCTGAAGTGGATTTTGTCAGTCCTGATTTTGCTGCCCAGACTGTAATCTGAGGATTAGGGTAAAAATCCCATTTCTGGGGCTGGAAAGACCCCTGTTTCCAGCCCCACCCTCTGCTCCCAAGGCAGGCACACACTGGTCAGGCTTCCCAGCTCCCCACTCACCCCTCTTCTTCCTTCAGGAAACATTTACACCATAAGTAATTTAAATATTCTTATCACTTTTCAGCCCCAGCATCACCTTTCTGTGCACTAAAGATGCTCCAACTGAGCTTTATTTATCATTATCATTATTTATCATTATTACTATTTATTTATCATCATTATGTCAGTTTTTATGGAGAATAAACTCTGCTATAAGTGACTGGTAAGCTGTTGAAACCATCACATATTTAAGATGAAAACAATGGAACAACAAAGCAACTTCCTCCTGCACCTCAATATTAAACTGATTTTCTGCTCTGTTTTTTTTTCCTGATCTTTGTGGTTCCTAATGTAGCAGATTTTGGTTTCCACTGGCCTTTTTTAAAAAAAATATTATTACTAGTTATATCCAGATATTGACAATTAAAAGAAAGAATAAATTCCAAAAGGAAGCATTTCAAAAGCAAAACAGGATTAAAGTCAGGATAATTCATATTAAAACTTAACTCTGCTTGTGTTTGCTATCAGGGCTTCAAGAACTGACTGGAAAAAGGAACTTAAAATTGCATTTGGACCACTCTTAATTGTAACTTTGTAGCAGTGACTTTAAGAAGATGATAAATAAATCAGCTCTGATCGAACATGAGAATCGAGTCAATACAAAAATAACCCTCAAAAAAAGGGGTTTTTATTTCTTTTACCTGCCCACAAGCACTTAAAAACAAGTTTCCATGTTTTTCTCAAGGCAAAAAAAATGAGAAAAAAGCCTTTTTTAAGGCGGTTTGTTGTTCAGGATGAGGGGAATAAATCCAAATAAATCCTGCAAGAGCTTTTTGGCACAAAAAGATGATGATGGAGATGCAGTTTGGCCCCCCCAAAAATGGCCAAAGAAATATTAATCCACCCAGAAAGTCTTCTCAAAAGAAATTCTGAAGTGGATGAAAGCTCCTGTTATTTTGCCACCAGAAAAATGCTTCTGAAATTCTCTGACTCGACCTGGAAATTTAGGAGAATGGGATGAAATTACCCCTCTTTTCCCTCATTAGAAGGAATGTTAAAATGTTCCATTTTAGTAATTTATGAGTGATCTCCCTAAAATAAAAATATTTGGAGGATTGTATTTCTAACCTCCCAACATCCAGTAAAATTTAGGGGGAAAAAAAAAAACCTAAGAAAAAAAAAAAGACCAAAATATTCTTATTTATGGTTATGTCTGAGTAACAATAAATTGGGTGTTGATCAACAAAACAAAGCACAAAACCACTTTTTAGAAACTCAAGGTTATTCTTGGAATTGTCCCTAAGTGTGAAGACACTGAAGGCATATTTTAAAGGCTTAAAAGTTGTGTATTTAATTTATGATTTTAGTTAATAACTTATTTATTATTATTTATTAAGATTAAATTTATTATTATTCGAGTGATTCAATTAATTTAATATTTAACTTAAATTTAATAATTAAGACATCAAATTAAACTCTCATTTAGGAGCCGTGTGCATGCACTCAGAAAAATGAAAGTCAACAGGAGCATCACTGTCTGTTTGTTATGAAAAGTATTCAAAACAACACTAAAAAACTTATTTACTGCTGCTGGATTTTGGGTTTTTTGACAGCACAGGGTCAAGCTGAATTGTGATATGACACATCTTGATTCTACAGCACAATAATCCCAAAATATATGGGTTTATAGCTTGCAAATCAATGATAAAAACTGCCTTGAAATGGCAATTTTTTGCTACAGAACTAAAGAAAAATGAATTAAAATAATAAAAAAAAGAAAAATCACGAAACATTTGTGTCTCTTTTGTTGCCAAGACACAACAAAACCAGAAGAGCCTGGAATAACAAATAAACCTTTAATATTTAATGGAAACGCCCAAAAATGTTTCACTGACCAACCAGCAAAATTATTTCAGCGTTAAAAGGTTTGTCTCTGCTTCAGACCTCCCCAGTTCTCACATCAGCCCTAAATAATGATAATTAAGGCAATAAATACTTCAAATCTGGAAATAACCCCTGGAGTTGTGCTTGGTGCACACAAATGTTCATCTCCCAAAGCAACCAGAGGTTTAATTCCAGAGCAGAGATTGGAGAAAATCACTTTTTTTCCAGCTGTTTTGCTCTCCCAGATTGCACCAGCCCCCGAGAAATTGTATTTATTGGGGTGTTTTGCTGTGGTTTTGAGCAATCCAGCTGCATCCTCCCGGAGCTGTGAGGGTGGAAATCAGGGAGCCAAAGGTGGATTGAGCAGCAGGAAATCAATGGGTGCTCAGAGCTCCAAAATCAGAGCTGAGACAGCCCCGGGATCAAAGCACCCACCACCTTCCCTCACATCCCGATCCAAGAGGAGGGAAAACCCCACCTGTGTTCCCTCCATTCCCTCCCTCTGCATCCAACTCCCGTTTGGAACAACCCTTCCCACGTCTAAAATCACCCAAAGCGTTGCTCTGAAGCCTTTTCTAGGTACAAAACACTACAAAACACCCATTTTTTCGCTCCTCCGACACGTGGAAACGTGTGATTTTTTTCCAGCTCCCCCAGTCTCTTTCTATCCCAACAAATAAAACCCACAGAGGAACATCTCAGATGCTTTCTGGCAGCGGAGAAAGGGAGATGATAAATGTAACACAACCAGTTTTAATCAAGATCAAAGCTGCAGGAGAATGCAGACAGACAGTCTAGACTGCTTTACTTTGAAAGCCTAAGCACATAAAGCAACATCTGCAAAGAACATTAATCACATTTAGTCCACAATCTTATCACCTCCTGAGCAAGCAGAAACAACTTTTCCTCCAAAATCAAAATTATATATATGTGTGGCAAGTATTTTTAATGATCTGTTAAATCAGAGATCTATCAGTGATTACAAGGCTTGTCCTGCTCACTTTGAAAAACCAGCTCGTGGAATTTTAAATACACCTGGAGAGTTCCCTGGATAAAGGATGTGGGCACAGGGATGGGATAAAGTATTGGTAAGGAAGCCCAGGGAGCAGCAACAATTATTTGGCACTGCTGGGATAAAGTGGGAATTCCCTAAATATTGAATTAAGTTCTGATTTGCTCTCCTGTACTCAAGGAGTATTTACTGCCTGCTCAGCAGGCAGCAATGAAGTGGAAGATAGCTTTGGGATATGAGTCAAAAATATAAATAATAAACATAAATATTCAGCTTCCTTTCAATTTGCTTCCTATATTTTCTACATTTTTATCCTGCTCCTGTTTTATAGAGGAATTAAAAACTGGAGAGGTGGTGATGCAGAATATTTGTGTGATTTAATACATATCCTTTGATACAAAAATAATCTATTCCTTGTCCACCTTTATCGTGCTTATGTTCTGGTCCACCCTCTCTTACATCACTCACCAGCAATCATTTTATTTATTTTAATAATAACTTTGCATACTCACTAGCAATCATGTCATTTATTTTAATAGAAGTGTCTTCCACTGAAGTTTTCCCTCCTGCCAAGGTTTTCACAGGATCTGCCCTGGGATCATACATGGCAGAGACACATCCACCAAAAAAAAAACCCCATTGTCTCACAACCCCGAGGCAGCAGCTGTGAAAATGAGCCCAAACTGGGGAGTTTGATTCCAAATCTCAGCCTTAAATCTCTCAGCTCTAAAAGCACCCTGTGTGTAAATCCCCCCCTCCCCCGGGAATCACTGAAAATGCTGATTTTTAATATTTCTGTAATACCTGGAGGTCGGCAATCCCTCCTCTGGGTCGGTCACCACGCTGCTCCCTGCTCTGAGATTCCTCACTCCCTCTCTAACACAGCATTTGCAGGCAAAAAGGTTTATTCTTGGAAGTCCTTTTCCCCCTCCAATCCTTCCCAATTTGTGGCCTTCTCTTGTCAAATGCAAAGACAGTTCCCCAGCAGTGCCCCAGCACCATCAGCTCCCCCTGAAAAGTCAATATTTCACTGAAGCACCTGTTTTATTCTCCCTGCACAAGCTCTGCAGTGTTCCTGGAGTGCTGGAGTTCATTTGCCTGAGCTATTTTAAGCATTTCCTATCTTTAGTCCTACTGGCAACACTTTTTTTTTTCTTTTAATTTTTTTTTTTAATGTAACTTTAACCTCCCACAAAAAGCAGTTTAACAAAGGGAGACACTGCACACTTTTTGTGACTCCCACACCTGTGGAAATTTGGAGTGCTCAGAGAAATACCCTCCTATATTATGGTTTAAGTTCATTTCTGGGTGTTGTTTGGTTATTTAACTCACGGTGCCACAGCAAGGAAATCTATTTCTGGGCAGTTTTTCAATTTTCTTACCTCATTCCACCACAATAAGTTAAAAAAAAAAGCAACAATTCCAAGTATTTGGGTAGAGAAAGAAATTTTGAAGTGCTGGAAGACCATGCAGAGGCTCCCTCAGACCTTGGCTATTTATCCAGAACCATGGGATTGGTTTGGACTGCAGAAGTTTTTATTGTGCTTAATTTTAATCAGGTAAATTTGACAGAATAACTAGAACTGGACACTCTGCTCGGTTTGTACCCAGCAAATAAAATTAAGTTTCTATCATAACTGCAGCCACATAAAGTTCAATTTTTATTATGACACCTGATGGAATTAATTTTATATATTCTGTTCTTTAATAATAGAAGAAATGAGGCTGTGGCTGAATAAATTCTGACAGTTCTCACTCAACTTCCAGTGGAAAACACGTGCAAAGACCAGGGATGAATCAGGGATTCAGGAGGAAACACCAGCACAAACAAAAGCTTTCAGGTGGGAGTTCTGCACTTGCCACCACAAGTTAATTTGTCTTCTAAATTTAGCTCACAATTAAGGAAATGACATCAGGTGATCTGAAATCCAGAAGGCACTTTAGGATATGATTTTGCCCTTTTTTTTCTTCTTCTTCAAGAACACATTTAAAGCCAGAACGTGGATGCTGGTGCTACATTAAAAAGCTTCTTGACACCTTGACAAAGTAACAGCCTTAAATTTGGTGATTAAAAGCCCAAGTTCCATGGTAGTAAAATGGTGTTCCCAAAACATGTTTTCTGTAAGTAATCCCCTGCCCAGAGGGTCTGAATCCCAGGGTGTGAATCCCTCCTGTCCCTCAGTAAGAGGACAAAGATGACCATAATTTGGTTTATTTGGGACAGACCTGCCAGACAGGCCCAAAAACACCCCTAAGAAATCACCAAATATCAGACACTGTCAGCAGGAGAGGAAAAGGACAATTCTATCAGCCAAAAGATCCCAAAAAAAGAAATTTAAGTTGCAATTCTATTAATGCCATTCTCTGATAAGCACAAATTCACCAGACCTTCCCAACTCTGCCTTAAGCCAGGACAGAAGTGATGTGGCTGGTTACAGTAGTGCAGGATCCCTCAGAAACAGCATTCCACTCACTGAGGAAGAGGCAAGGAATATCTCTTCATGGACTGTCCCATGGGATAATACTCAATAATTATGCTGAGTTCTGGATTTCACAGCATTTTGGAAAATCAGACTAACCCTGTGTCAATGAAAGCAGCTACTCAAGGAGTCCTGTGCCAGCACAAGGTGCAAAAGATAAAGGAATTTTTCAGACCATCAATTATCTGGGTGAGGGAATTAGAGAGCCAGAATTTTAACCCACAGGTTATCAGTGCCTGACTCTTAATACCAGGGAAAAGAAATCTGGACTTGGGTACAGGAGTACAAACCACACATCAACCAGTTTGGATCTGTTTTGCTCAAGCAACGTTGGTGACAAAGGACTCGAGACAGCAAAGCAACTTGAGGGAGCCCAGGACAGCCAGTGTGGCTCAGCCCATGCCATGTGCCATGTCCTCACTGCCACTGGGACCAAAGTCACCTGGAAGGAGCAGGTTTGGAGCCAGCACGTGACACGGAATGTGCTGACGGGGTGTGAGGAGAAGCCAGACTTTGACCCTGCCTGGGAGGGAGGAGACCAACCCAGCGGGGCAGACTCACCCCCCAGCACTTGTGGGATCCCCCCAGAGCCTTCACTGCTCAGCCCCTGCCTCACCCACACCCCCTGCCCCCCACAGAACCCTGGGAGGGCTCCGGGAGGGAATCCCAGCTCGAGCTACAATTTAACTTCCCAAACCCAGAGGGAAGCAGAGCTCAGAGTGGACTTTGCACAGGACACCAAGTGCTGAGTCAACTCCCTCCCTCCTGCCAGGCCCAGCTGTGGAAACCCAGCCCAGGGAGGGGAAGGACCACTCCCTTCAGCAGGAATCACAGGAGGGAAAGGGAATCTCCAGAGCAAGGAACACTTCAATGCTGCCCCCCCCAACACACCCCCCAATTGCTAAGTGCAAACACTGAGGTGACAACTGTTGTCCTGTTTGGAAAGGACGAGGAAACAAATGTGTCCAAACACATCAAGGCTTGGGAAGCAGTCTGGAATTAAGCTGCCAGCTCAGCATAAACACAGGTCAGCCTAATTTTCATCCCAAACATCCTTTTGAGGAGAACGTCTCAGAGGCATGGGGAGCTGCAGGTTGGACTCGAGGCTTTTGGCAGGAGCATTTGGCAATCAGGGAGGATTTGATCTGGAAGTTCCATCCAGAGCAACTTTAATCACCTCTGAACAAACCATCCTCCCTGAATTTGTCCATCTGCGAGATCATTTTTTATCTCCACATGTTCTGAAACACTGAGTTCCACCGTTTCATTCTCCATCATTAGTAAATGTACTTTTTTTTCCTGTTTAAAGTACCTTCATCAATCATTTCAGAGGGTTTGATGTGAAGCAGCTGGCCGGGGTGAGCAGGAAGAAAAGACAAGTTATCAAGGTACTCAGCCCCAAAAAGCAACCCTAAAATATATTGCCATGGTTATCAGCCTGAGGTAGGATGTTGGAGTGGATTGGGATGGAGAAATTACAGGTACTCAGCAGTATGTGGGTTACCCACTTCAAATTCCCAACCTGATCTAAAAAGGAATGATGCTTAAAAGCCACATCATCCAAGTCTGATGCTTGGAATTCTTAGGATGCTTTAAAAGAACTCAGCAGATTTCAAGTTGTTGACATTTGGTAAAGTTATATATGTGCTCATATGGGACTTTTATTCTTAGTTATTAACACACCAAACCATGCATTTTTTCATTAGTAAAATAAGACTCTTCAGGTGTTAAGGACAGAATGATGATGTATTTCTAAGGCTTTGTTTCCTTTAAAATAATCACCCATCTCCACGAGACCGATTCTTCCCTTCTCCAGAGAATTCCAAAGTTGTACTTGGAGTGTTTTACACAGAAACCATAAACACAAGTTTAAGGGCTTCTGCTGCCAGATGTCTTTGCTGCTCACACACAAACAGGTGTTCCCCTTGTCACAGCTGAGGAATCCACTCAGCAGTAAATCCTCCTGGCAGCCCAGAACACCAGAGCTCCACAACTGCAACAAAAAAATGTTATGGGACAAAACTCTCACGTCTTTTGCCTGCTCCAGGTGTTTTTCCTGCAGCAGTCCATGAGTATTTAGATGGGAATGCAAAAAGCTGGAGCACCGAGATCGACGGGAGAACAGCTTTTAAAAATGAGAAGGCAAATTGTCTGCTTTTAATTTGAGGGTTTTGGTTTGCTTTGGGGTTTTTTGCTTTGTTCTGGGGTTTTTGTTTGGTTTGGGGTTTTTTATTTGTTTGGGGGCTTTTTTGTTGTGTTTTTATTTTGATTTTTTTTTTTCCTCAGGACAATGATTACCTCACACCAACATATTTGGTAAATCAGTGGCCAAACAGCAACAGTGACTCAACTTTCCAGTGCAGCAGCCTCAGGAGTGGTTAATTCTGTCCTATCAGGGGCAGCAGGACTGGTGTTATGGAGACCACACATGGAATCCCAGGCTTTTCTGAACCACCTTGTAATAAAAACTTCCTTGAAAACCAAGGCAAGCAGGATCCTGACGCCTCCCTTCCCCCAGCCAAGGTGGCTGTAACATTCCAGCTGCCTTAGTCCTCCCTTACAATGTTTGTTTAACCAATGGCTGTTTACACAGAGATTCCAAGATTGGTAATGCCCTGAACTCCCAGGAGCCCGGTTCCCTGCTGGGTCAGAGGAGAAATTCAGGCCTGGTGCTCACAGAGGCTGGAATTGCCCTCAGCACCTCAGGAGGGAACAGGGAGCACACACAGAAGTTACATTTCTACACGTGGTGTCTCCAGCCCAGCCCGTCCTTCCCAGGCTCGGGGCCACCTCCTTCAACTACCAAGAGTTTTTTTTAAGGATTCCACTTCCCAGAGAAGAGCTCTCCAGCACAAGGCAGCTACTGGCAACTCCATACAAAAGCTTTTTGTGTGGAAGCTCAGCAGTTCCCAAAGCGGGCCCAGGCTTCAGGGACCTCGTCAGCCCCAGAGTGGTTTGATCTCACAGTGCTGAGGATCATCTGACCAGGGAATGTCAGTCATTCCCTTCCCTTTGCCTCAGTCTACAAGCCCATGGCAGCCCACATCAATCCAAGGGCTCTTCCTCCTTGTCCTGTACAAATCAGCTGTTCCCAAGTGGCAGCCTGGCTGAGAACTAGTTGAACAACAAGAAGTAACCCAATTCCTGCATGTAATGTTCTGGATTTGCTTGGAAGGGGACAGGAAGAGTGTGGGACCAAACTCTCTCTCTGCTTCCACTGCCATTATCTCCATCTTTCCTCCAGAATTTTCCAGACAAGGCACTTTAGTTCCTAAAATTCCAGAAAGACTCCTCCAGCAACAAATAAACCAAGTCCTTTTCAGGGACTGGCAGGTGGAGATTCTGTTGAGCTGAATAAAAAGGTGAGCTGGCAAAGGTAAGTAAGAAAGGAATGTTATGGATCCCAGGATATGGATCCTAGGAATAAACAGCCTTGCTAGAGGAAAGGTGGTGGGGGGAAAGAAGAAAACCAATGTACATTTGGGCCTCTGTTCTCCACTGGTGGTAGGTCACTGTTGATGCCCTCAGCAGAATCCAGCCCCTCAAGGAAGGAAGGGTTTAAAGATTAAGACAATGCAACTTAAATATCCCAGTTAACTGGAAGCAGCCAAAGGAACAGGATGCTGGGAATTGCAGTCTGGGCTTTGGAATATTTGCTTGTCTCTTCCCTGAAAGGGAGGCAGGTTTGGGGCTGAGCTGAGCTGACCATGGCAGGGAAGAAACACATCAATGACATGTTTCATCCAACACATAAAGTGAGATTTGTCCATGATTTGGAACCTGCTCTAGACTTCTGGCCGTGCTTTATGCAGAAATGTCACAATACTGCTACTGGAGATCAATTTATCTCTCTTTTGCTGCCCATGCCTGGATTTGAACACACCAGAAATCCTCAAGTAGCATTTGAGGGAAGGTTCAAAGCAACCCCGAGGCTGATTTCACACTGCAGTGCCACCAAAGGCTGATGAGTTCAGGTGGTGGCCCAAGGACTTGGTCAGCAGCTGAACTCCAAGTACCACAAGCTCATCCTGATCTCTTCTTTCCAGACCGTGCCCTGATGTTTGGAAGATATTCCTGGTTTATGGCTTTTGTCAGTTTATAACTGAAATGGCACCAACATGAGAACTCCTGACAAGTGTCCTCCTCCTTTCACACTCCCCTGGCAACTGGAAGATGCTGCTGAGATGGAGATCTCTCAGCCCAGGGAGACAGATCCAGAACTGCCCCAGGCTGTTCAGCTGAGATGTAAAACCCCCAGATCAGCCTTTGCTTGTAAACATGACTCTCCATGCTGTGTTTTAATTCAGTATGGTCAGGCATTATCAAATATTATCAATATTTGAAGGACCTCACCTACGTTCTCCCCTCATCATTTCCAGCCCCTTGAGTGATTCTGATCCCCCTGGATCAGAATTTTTCCAGAGTCTTTGCACAAAGTCTCCTGCTGACCTGCTCAGTGTTAGTTTCCAGGAGCACTTAAATGTAGTTAAAATGTAACACAAATTAGATACTGCTAAGATTATGTTGCAAACAGCCTTTCCAAAATGTTTTCCTAAGTTTGGGATGCAACTTGTATTGTATCAGCCATTCTGTGACTGTGTCAGTCCCAGGCTTCTCTTTGGTTCTCACCTCACTGTTACCAGCGAGCCTGGGAGATAAAAGGGAATTTGGTCACCTGTTCTTTTGGATCATGGAATCACAGAATGATCTGGGTTGAAGGGACTTTAAAGATCATCTCATTCCACCAGCCCAGGTTGCTCCAAGCCCCATCCAACCCGGCCTTGGACACTTCCAGGGATCCAGGGGCAGCCACAGCTTCTCTGGGCAAGGACACGAAGGCATTTAAAAAGCAAGGGAAGAGAACAAAACCCTGTGAGAGCAGGAGTGCACTGAGAACCTTGGAAAAACTCTGGAAAAGACAACCAAATTCTTTTTAAAGATGCAGGGTTTAAAAATGATAGTTAACTCTGTCATGTTCCTGTTCTTACCCAACACAGAGAACAGCTCCACACACCAACACTCTGTCCTTTTCCCTGGGTAATTCTCCTCCTAGGACAATTCCTGCCAGCCCTTAATCCCACCCATCTCTCCCCTTGCTCCATCACCTTTTAACCCAACTCCTGCCCTCATTTTAAACCGACTGCAGAAAGCCACTGTCCCTTTTTTCCAAGTCCCTTTTGCTGCTTTAGCAAGCTGGATGAGCCCAGCCCAAAGTCTGAACCCAGAGTGAGGGGGTGAGGAAGAGGAACTGTCTCCCTGTTCTCTGATCAGCTTTTCTCAAAATCCTACAACTGAAACAAGCCCTCTGGACAAGTAGAAGGTAATTAAGTGGGTTTTGAAGCTGCCTGAACAATGAACAGAAGGGAACAGCGTTGGACTGGCTTTGGATAGGAGGAGGACAGTGGGAAGATGAGTTCAGATGAAGGAGAAGAGCTCAGGTCAACTGGAGCTCCCCCTCCAGAATATCCTTTGTCAGCATACAAATATCCCAAAAGTTCAGCAAATCCCACCAAATTCCAGCAGGCATTTTCTGACTCTGGCACATTAAGAAATGGGAACCGGTCGTTTACCTCTTCCCTGGGAATGGAAGAGCTTCCAACACCGTCATATTTATAATAACACTGAGAGAAACAGCTCAGGGATTATTAAATTTCCCAGAAATATTTTGGCAAACAGCATTTTAGAAAATTAATTGGCCTTTACTCGTCATCCATCCCGATGTTTTTAAGGCACTGGAAAAGTACAGCTCCGTTGGAGCACCGGGATTTTTCATGAGGGATTCACTCAGTGTCCAGTGGAATGAAACAAAAATAAAAATCCCCTTCTCACAAGTTATTCCTGGTTCCACACCTTGGTTTTAACACATTTATGGCACATGGAAAGCAGTCAGGAGCTCACAACTCATCTGGATTATTCTAAATGGGCAAGGTTAGATGAGGCTTAATTTGCTGGGGTCTGTCCCCACCCAGAGCCACAACCTTAAGTTAAATAAAACACAATCAAGCCATTAACGTTTCTAAAAGCCATTTAAGATAATCTTTTTGACAGGCTTTGTGTGAAATTTAATGAAATTCAATTATCCCCGGGGACAACTTGCAAAACAGGCCCTTTGTAAAATTAAAGATCAGAGAATTCAAATGAAAAATATTTAACCAGTGGTCTTTTCTGTGTTACTTTTAAAGCAGCTTCATAAACAAATGAAAAAATAAGTAACCTAATTCTTTATCAAAAAGTACAGTAATTGAAACAATTGTGTGCCATCCTGCAACTTTCACAGCCTAAATATTTTTCAACCCTGAAACGCAGAAATATTTAAAGAAAACACTTCCATCATGTAATTGCTGCGAGCTGAAGAGAACTATCTGTACCCTCTGCTGACAAACACCAGCAAAAAAAGTCTAAAATTAACAGTTACTGCAAAGTTTAATTTTGTCTCCTACACTTAGCACTGCACCTCAACAACAAAATTAAACCACTTCCCTGTTTGTGTGGAAATTCCTAGAAGGAAACATGTTTTTCATGTTAGAAGGCTTGATGAAATGATTGGTTAGATTTAAAAACAGACTGAATTACTGAAATCCAGGTATTCCAAACACAGCTGAGGGAATAAAGACCACTGTGATGATTTAGGCAGTATTTGAAGGCCGGAGATTAGTGTTATCTAGGTGAGATAAGAACTCTGGACCTGAAAAAATAAGGTCAGGCTTCACTTAGGAAAAGAAACCCCCTTTAAATCCCAAGTTGGTGAGGCACCAAAAGGCAGGAAGGTGCTGGAACACCGTGAAATCAGCTGGGAGAGCAAAGAGATCTGCAGATAGAGCTGGGATGGGAACACAACTGCTCCCTGAGGGACAGGATGTCCCTCAAGGGCTCCCCCAGGACCCAGCCAGGGTCAGACCTTCCTGGGTGCCTGGAGGAGGTGGGAAGGCCCCAGGGATCTGCAGACAATGCCAGAGGTGGGGGAGCTCAGGGGCAGGGATGTCATTCCATGAATTTCATGGAAGTCACCCACGATGTCCTGGGCCTTGGGGACAGAGCAGCCTCTGCACCAGGACCAGTGGTGGCTGCAGACTGGGCACAGCTCTGCTGGGAAGGAGCTGGAGCTTTGGTGGGCACTGCACTGGACAGGAATTCCAAACAGGACAGCCCCGTTTCCATTCAGAGCCCTGAGGTGACATTAAAACCAGGCAGACAGAGATGAAAGTTTGGTGCTGCATCCAAACTTCCAGTACTCATCTAAAATAAAAAATCAGCTTTAAACAGGAAGTAGGGAACTTTTTTTCTCCCAATTCTGTCCCTACACTGCAGATCAAACTGTTCCCTGGCCCTCGGGCCACGGTCACACACTGAGCACATCCCTTCCACAGAGCACCTGGAACACCTGGCCACGGAGCTGCTCCTCAGGGCTCCATAGGATGATGTCCCTCTGCTCCCAGAGCAGGTTGTGGGTTGGGTTTGGATTTTAGGTTGCTCTTTTGTAAGTGGGACAGCCTGACAGGAGCTCCGAGCTGCACCCAGTGCAAACCACGCCGGTGTTTTCCCGGCACACACTCCAGGCTCCCAGGCAGGAGAGGAGGGAATGCTGGAGCCCTGAAGCTGCAGGAATGCTGGTTCAGTCCTCCTGGCACTGCCCCCCTGCCTGCACCACCCCTCAGTGCTGGGTGGCAGCTCATTAGACACCGCTTGGCACAAGCTCCAGCTCCCAGGGCTGCCCTGGGAGCAGAGAGGGATTTGTGTTCCCTCTGCAGCTCCTTCCCCTGGCAATCCAGACACACTCAGACAGAGGAGCCACGGATCAGCTCTAAAACATCCTTCAGAGCTACACTCAAGCCTATAAAAAAAAAATCAAAACTAATCCCTCAGTTGCTTTACCCCTTCCCATTTTTTTTCGCCCCTAGAAAATCAACCAAACAAAATTTCCAGAACAAACCAACCAACCCCTTGTGTGTTGACTCGCCCTCATAAAGAGTTTGGCATCTGTCAGAAAACACACAAACACCATCCTAAAGTGGGTTTTTTTGACCACTTTCTCCCTCCTGCATTTCGTTGTAGCATCAAGTTTTAAAAGTCAATCTGCCACCTTTGCAAGTTAGAAAAATTAATCCTTTTTCTGGTGAAATGGCAGGAAATCATTGACTGGAATGGAAAACACAGGAGGAGTTAAAGCTCTAGAAAAAGCAACACGATTCTGAGCTATACAGACTCTCACAGTTTTCAAAATAATTGTGCAGCCACTTTCTGCAAACAAAACCTTCAGGTTAAATTGTCTTAAGCAACTTATCAGGTATCAGCTTTTAATGGTGTCAGTGGGCAGAATTAAAGCAGCAAAACTTCACTCATTTGCTGCCATCCTTGCAGAGACAGTGGAACCTTCCCAACTGGGAGAACAGCCTCATTTAGGCACAAACCAAAAGGAGAGCAGACAGTAAAACCCAAATTGCATTGTAATTCCCACATACAATTTCGTTGTAAATGAAAAACACTGTTCATTTTCTTAGTTTCAGCTCTGTCGACGACTTCAGGAAGCTCAGAAAACTGAAGGATTGGAGAAATATTGGGGGTTTTTTAAGCCAAGATCCAGCGTTTTAGTTCATTATCTACTCCCTCAGTCCAACTCACTGACTGTAGGCAACGTTTCCCCCCTGTAATTAAAGAATTACAAGAGCAGGGCAAAGCATCCTGGCATTTCTCACATGCCCATCACAGTCAGGAATACGCAGGAGTTTGCTTTTAACTGCATTCGGGTTGCAGCATTTCGAAAGGAATTACCACCTAATTACAGCTCCAGATAAATCCTCAGAAACACAAGTTTTATCCTAACAAATTAAGGAATGCCAGGAGGCGGTATCCAGCCATTTAAATGATTTCAACAACATGTTGTTGTCGAAACTCTTGCCAACTAATGGTGCCCAAACATCACAGGAAGGCCGTGCCAGTGCAGCTTAACAGTTACCAACAAGCTGCTTGGTGAAATTAATTACAATTTTGGACTGACTCTGCGTCCTGGTGATTAATTAATTTATTATTAATCTGAAACAGGTTATCCTGCACCAATTTAAGCAGAAACACCAGCACTACCACAGGGGGTTTTTAGGATTGGGTAATACTTAATTTACCCTCAAACACTGAGCTGGCATCCCAGCCCAGGGCTCCTGTTCCCCCCCTGCCAGGCTCCAAAGTCACCGGGATTTGGGGTTTCCAGCGTCACTCGGACCTTCCCTGGCACCAACACAATTGGAAGTGTGTCCCTTGCTCATTTTCTCCCGGAGAGGAATCCCAGCCCAGTTCATTAGGAGAACCCTGACAAAGGAAGCAGAGAGGTAAAAGTCCCCCCCCGGCCCCGCTCATCCCTCTTGGACCGAGAGCCGGAAAACGGGATTAATTAATCTGGGAGAGCTCCCAACCAGAAGGAAGAGAAGGTACATTCTGTCACTGAACTATTTGGGGAATAACTGAGGGTTTTGTACCCACCTCTGGTCAGGTGCTGTCCCAAAGCAGGACCTCCACACTCAGCCTGAGCTGATCCCATCCCAACTCCCCTCCAGCTGCTCCCGCCCGCAGGAACAGGTGGGATTCCCACAAATGCTCCCCTCATTTCCAAGGGTTTTTCTAATCCCTCTGACCACATAACCAGAGATTTATGCCTCCAGTTAGGAACTGAACTGTCTGTTTTTCTTGTTTCCATTACACAGCCTTAGCCAGGAAATCCAGAGGAAAACCAGGAATGTGGATCTTTCTCACCGAGGCTCACTTGGCTGTGAATCCATGACAAGAATTCCTGCCATGGATAAACCCTTCTCTGCTCCCTTTCCACCAGCAACTGAAGGATTTGATGCATCTAATGCACATTTAGGACTTTGAGCCACAGAGAGATGTCATGTAAACAACAGGGTAGTAAATATTCATTTTCTGTGGGATTAAACCTAAATATGCTCCGCTTTTTCTAAGGAAAAACCTCCACCACCACACAGACACTGTGGGGAAAGAAGACAAGAGATGCCACAAAGCCACTGCCACCCCATAACACTCCAATTTCCATATGGAAATAATAAGATGTGCCCAATTTCGAGCACCCAGGCAACAAAACCCACATTAAGATTCCATCTCCCGAGAACTCGGCTGTAAAATCCGTAATTTTCCTGATCTTTTGAAGGAGTTCTCATTTGCAGCAACATCAGAGAGCCAACAGCCCATGGATGCTCCCATCCAGCTCCAGCAGGCATTTGCATTAATCTGCTTTTGGTTAATTAAGTGGTGGAAAAGCATCTCCCCCTCACCCAGAAATCTCTTCCACGCTCAGATTTCCCTGTCAAAACCTCCCTCTTTTTTTTCCAGCCTGGAAAAAACTACAAGTGTAGAAGGCTAGAAGGAAAAAAGTAGGAATGAAAAACACTAGAGTTACTGTTATTTTTCCCCACCTACCTAGAACTAATGATAGGACAAAAAATAATGTCTGTGGTTAAACACAGAAGGAAAAAAAAAGTTATTTATTTGTCCTTATTTACACATCAGCCAAACCCATCACCTAAGGAATTTTGAGCCCATCACCTAAGGAATTCTGCCCCCAAATTCCAGAAAGGGGGGAGAGAAAAAAAGGAAAAAAAAAAAAAGGTATTCAAATACTTCCATTAAAACCAGCTGAAAACTATTATTCATGAGAGCAGCAATTATCTCTTGCACCCCCAGAGAGCACAAAGCAGCTTTTCCCCTCGCACACAGAACACCTGCCCACCAACTCAAAGCATCCAGAATTAGGAAGATAAAATTATTTAAGCTTTATTTATGAGCAAGGACTCGTGTCTGAAGGGTAGATAAAGCAAATAAACTCCTGACAGCAGCATCTCTGGGAACATTTGTAAAGCAGAGCATCACTAAATGATGCTCTTATATTGCACTGGCACAAGCACAGCTCTTGCCCATCACCCAGAAGGATTCAGGGCTTGTAAATGTTAAGTATTAACAGTCAGAAATAGTTAACAGCTTCTTGTCCTGTAATCAGGTAGAATATCAAACTCTACATAAAGGTATCTATGCTTGAAAACAGAATTAAGTAGGTTTACAAGTCCTGCTCTCACCAGTGCTGGGGTATTGCCCAGTGATAACACGTTTAGCATAAAAATAATATGAAATCAATATAAAAAAGTGTGCACTCTCATTAAAAAAAAAGGAATTTTGAGCAGGATTTTACTGCCAAAGCACCACTAATCTGAAGTGGTTTATTGCCCTGCCTGTGCAATAAAGTGAGGAGGGTCCAACCACAGTCACAGGAACACACAGCAGAGACAAACCCACAGACACTCCCAAACCTGCAGCAGGGTTTTCAAGGGCTACCAAACTAATTATGAAATTAATAATGACTAAAAAGAAAGTTACACCAGTAAAATTAAAGGAAGAAGTCTCACCTTCCCCCCCCCAGATTCCTTTAGAACACCCAACCAATCCAGGTTCTGAAGTCACAGCAGGATCTTGGGATTTACAGTTCTAGTTATTATTTTTTTGTTTGGGGAGGGGGAAGATAAATTTAAACAAAGTAATTTCCCTGATAATAAACAGTGTGAGACAGGAGAGGAATAAATTAAAAACCAGAGAACAAAACAGAAAATGCTACTTCAACTACAAAGGTACCTTTGCCAGGCCTTTTCCTTCAGCAAAATCACTCAAGACCTTGTGAGAGGCTTGAGAGTGATGTGGCATCAGGAGAGACAGAGAGGACCAAGGCTTGTCTGATGTGGATTCTTTTGCTCAGGTGATTTTTAGCACGATTTTAGCTTAAATGAGTTGTAAAAAATCTAAGTCTTGCCCCTTGCAAAACTCAGAGCTGCAGAAGCACTTTGAGGAGGGACCACCCAGGCACCAAAGGCGGAACAGGTAGAAGGAAAGAAAGGATGTTTAGGGAAATAAGGAGCTTAAGAGTAACAAAAGGAAACGGGAGCTGTTGAACCGCAGCCCCCACGAAAGATCGGGGTTGAGAACAATCCACTGCTTCAACATCTCCCCCACTTTCAGCTGCACGGGGTGTATGCTCCAGAAAATCGGAGCAGATGATGAAAGCACAGGTTCTCTGCTCCCGAAATGTCACAAAGCCCAGCTGAGCAACCACCACAAAACCCGGAGAGCACAAACACCCTTCCTTGGGGGAGGGGAGGACACAGATAAATATCTGGAGAGAACCTTCTCTGGTGAACGAGCTGTTTTAGTTACTGTTTTCCTGGCTAAGCTCACCTCCAATGTTGCCTCGCCTATAGCACAGGAAGCTCGTTCAGAAGTATTTTATTATTCCTTCAGGACCTTCTGTTCCTTATTAAATCAAAACCACACACAGGTTTATCTCAGAAGTGTATTAGAGGGCACAAGGAGAACCTTGACCCGGGCACTTTGTTTTCACGTTGAGTTAATGTGCATTCATCTCATCCTCCTGGATTACTACAAACCTACACCCACTTCCAGCCGAGCATCTAACAAATATTTTAAAGCCTAATAACAACACAGATGCTCTTTTTCAAATATCTTAGTCAGAAGGGGGAAATGTTTTCACTCTCTTAGCAAAGATGATCAGAGCCACTGGAAATTCCTGTCCATTTTCAGGGTTTCACACAGCACTTTGCAGATAGTAAAATAAAATCTCTTTGAACCTGAAGAGGCTTCCACACCCACCAGGCTGCAAAAAAAAAAAAAAAACAAAACAACAAACTCACACCGTTTTCACCTATTTAAAGAACAGGGGTACTAATTGGCTCGGTAAACATCTGCAGAAAATAGCTGTATATAAAAATAAAGTAAGAAATAACAGCAAAACCGACACCCAAACAGGCCGCGAGGAGCTGGAGACACCGGGGGAGAGGAAAACCAGGTACATCCACACCTGAACTCCAGGATTTCCTCAAACACCGCCAATATTCTAAAATATAGAGCCTGGGCAGGCTCATTGTGAGCCTAAAGATTGGAAAAGAAACTTCTGGTGATGATGATGCGACTTATTTCAGTCTAAAACTCCACCTGACGAATCGGTTTTAACACTACTCATAAAAACGCCTAAAATCTTAAATAACCTTCTAATTTTGGTCATAAAACCAACAGCTTGCTGTTGAACTCGTTTACTTTCAGACCCGCAGCAGGACCGCAGACATTCTAAAATTTTAGGCGAGCAGAAAGTAGTTTAGTAATTGTTAAGTACCGGAACACTTAATGTGTAATACCAGAATAACCACCAAAACAGTGCCATTAACACGAGGAGCAGTCCGGAGTGCAGTTTCCTGCTCATTTAGCCAAGATTAATTCTTCACGAGCAAGAGAAACGTTCTTTCTACCTCACCAAGGACAACCCGAGCAAGAAATGCTGAAGAAAAGTCGGGGTTTTTTTTTGTTGCTCAGCCTTTCTTTTTAATATGCGTGATGGGTAATGTCAACAAAAAGGATCTTAGAGGGGGAAGAAAGACAGGCAGGGAGAGCAGATGGCACCAAGTCTTCGAGAAACAGGGAGGGAGGGGGGGAAAGTTTCCCTACAGAACACATCCCTGAATGAAGAGGAACGCTGCTTAACTTAATCACATCAGGAAAAGGCGAAAGACAAAGTATTTTACCGCCAGACAAAACGTTTCGTTTCCAAAAGGGGAATAAAACCCACGAAACCCCGCCGGCCTTGCGGGTGTCCTTACCCTGCCCTGCTGTTCCTCCGCTTCGAACAGGGAGGGGGGTTTTTTTTGGGGGGGGTTTTATTCCTGGCGGCGCTGCCCCCTCCTCTCGCAGCGCATCGAGCGCGCACGGAACGGATCGATGGCGCTCCAGACACAAGACTAGACGATCCATTTACCGACCGCAGCACGAAAAAAAAAAAAAAACACAACAAAATCGTCCTGTTCAGCAAAAAACCCCTCCGCCCTCAGCACCCTGAAATCCTAAAGGGCGGCGTTGCGGGGAGCTGAGCTCGCTGGTGGCTCTGAGGGTGATAAACGAGGGGATTTCTGCGCGCCCCGCCGGGCTAAAAACCTCCACAGAGCGCTAAATACACCGAAATAAACTAAATATCCATCCCAAGAGCAAGCAGGGAGTGCTCGTGAAACAGTATTAGATCCTTACGCGGCTCCTAATCGGGTTTTTTTTTGGGGAGACTGATGGGGTTCCGAGCAAAACAGGACCAAGAGTTGCCCAACCACTGGTTGCTGCCATCGTTTCCCTCGTGGAGCAGCGTGGGGAAAGTCCTCGCACCCCGCTCCCTTCCCAGCGCTCCGAGCTGGCCCTTGGAACTCCAACTGTGCTGGTTTCGAGAGGGAATTAGTGGTTTTCGCACTGAAGCGAAACATAAAGGGTTACAAATGATTGTTTAGAAACCGAAAGCCCGGCTTTTCACCCCAGTTCTGTTCGTACATCTCACCCCTCGCTGTCAGCAAAGGCTCTCGCAGCAGCACCTATTCTAAATTAATGAAGCATTAACGAAGGTCGACGTTCACCAGTGAATAGTCCCGGAGTAAGAGATCAAACTGAAGCAAAAAGAGCATTTCGGCCGGGTAATTCTTATTTAAAAACACGCCATCCAACACCAGCGACTGCGCTGCCAGATTACTGATGTGACACTAGGTGGTTATGTCTCCACATTTATTCCACACAATTGATCTGAAATCCAAGCGCTGCGCGTGTTTGCAGTGCTTCACGCTATTATATTTTTAAGAATAAACATAAAAGCAGCTTCTGCCTTTGCAGCCAAACATTTGTCACCTGAAGAAAACGCATTTCTCCTCAGCCCAAGCTTCCAAGGGCTGACCCCAAAACCCTTCCGTTTAAAGCAACAGATCCAAGAACATTCACTTACCTGATGAACAAGAGATAAGAAAAACAGCGAACGCCAACTTAGTAGCAGCTCCCATTTTCCAACGCTGTTAAAACATTTAAGTGACTTTTAAGTATCCAGTTTCCTGGGTCCTGCAAGCTGGAAAAAAAAAAAAAATCTCCCTTCTTGCTGAACCGTTATAAAGCAATTTATAGCAACATCTCTGCAGCAGGTAGTGTTCAGAAAACACTAAAATCAGGTTTGTTTAGACACTGACGACCTCCCCGCGGCTCTTTCTAGAGAGAATCCGGGTCGAGGGAGGGATAAATATATTTGGAACCGTGTTTCAAAACACACGTGTCATTTGGCTTCTGTACAAACGGTGGCAAAATTCAATTCGCAAAAGTAATGCTACGGATCCACTTAAAAAAAAAAAGGGAAAAAAAAACCAAAACAAGAAGAAAATAAGTCAAGAATTAAGCTGCTGGACACGACGAAGTCTCTGAGTCTCCAAGTGTTTTCCACATCAAGCGCAGTGCAGGATCATCCCTCGTGGATGTCGGGGGGTCGGGCCGGGATGAGTCCACACGATGTTTTCGTCCTGCCTCCCCCTCCTCACACACCTTGTAGTGTTTGGGAGAAAAGCAGCTCCATTCCAGTTCCAAACCTCGGGGCGAAGGGAGGAAGTTCTGTCAGTTCCTCGACGAGAAAATAAAAAACTACCTTAAAAACCAGCCACACGTGGGTCTTCTCTTTAATAATGCTGAGGGATTTCGCGCAGCCCAGCCGAGGAAAAGGGAGGAAAAAACCAACAGTTTGGTACCAAACCAACCTTTGGGAAGGGGCAAAGCTCTAGTCCTTGGCCAGGCGGCGAGAGCAGCGCATCCCCCCGGCTCCGCCGTCCTTCTCCAGCACTCCCGAATCCCGGCAAGATTTCCAATCCTTCTAGGAGATTTCCATCCCCTCCCCCCGCAAAGAGGCTATATTTGGTTTTTTAAACGCACGGGAGCGACTGGGGAGGGGGGTAGGAGAAAAAAAAAAAATAAAATAAAAAAAATGCAGTATCCAGGCGCTGGGGGAGGAGGAGGAGGGTGGTATATTCTTTGTGGCAAATCCTTGCTGGAGCGCCGAGCTTCCTTCCAGGAGAGCTGGGCTTCTTTGGAAGGGAGGAGGCGAGCGGGGCTGTGCCTCACAGGATGGATGGATCCGGGATTCACGGGGCCGGGCTGGATCCACGTTCCTCACGGGGCCGGGCTGGATCCAGGCTCCTCAAGGGTCCGGGCTGGATCCAAGATTCACGGGTCCTGAATGGATCCACGCTCCTCACGGACGCATCTCCTCCCGGCCGCCCCGCCGCTGCTCACACGGACCCTCCACCGAACCCACCCCTCCGAGCTCGATCCGGTTGTCGCCTCGTTTTTTTCCTCCTCTTTTTCCTTTTCCTGCGCGGAGCGAGGAGCAGCAGGACACGGCAGGGGCGGGGAGGCAGCGCCTTCCCCCCGCGCCTCCCACACGGCGGAGCGGGGCGCGCTGCCCTGCTCGCCCTCTCCCCTAACTCTGACCCCGGCTCAGCTCCCCGGTCTCCCGGGCGGCGGAGGCAGCGCGGCTCAGCCCAACTTTGTCCCTCCAGCAGTGCAGCTTAGGGGCGGAAAGGCCGAGCCGGGGGGTTCTCTCCGGGCGGCGCCGGCCGTGCCTAGAGCCCGCCGAGCGCGGCTGGCAGCGCAGAACAGCCGTGGGTGCCCCGCTGCCGCTGCTCCGCCGTGGTAATCTCATATCTACCCATTCACCCGAGTGGCGTGCGGAGAACCGGCCCAAGATGGCGGCGCCCGGGCGATTGTTTTTGTTTCCTCTCCGCCTCCCCCTCCTTCCCCGCGGCCGCGGCGGCCGCCGCCGATTGACAGCGGCCCCGCCCAATCGCAGCGCGGCTCTCCACGCCTAGCCCCGCCCAGCCCCGCTCGCTCCGCCTATCGGCGGCGGGGCGGGGCCGGCGTGCGGGAGCGCGCGCCGCCCCTCGCGGCCCGCGCGCGCCGCCTCACGGGCGCGCTCCCGGCCCGCCCCGCCCGCCCCTCAGGGCGCGGCCCCTCGGGCGCCCTCGCCCCGCTCCGCCCCGACCCTCACCCCGTGTCGGCGGTTCGCCTCCTGCGAGGGGTCGGGGGGCTGTTTGGTGCTGCCGTCCGCAGGTGATGGAGGGAAAACGCCAGGGGGGCTAGTGGTGTCCTGGTTCTGCGTCTCACCCGCACCCCAGCCTGGAAATGGCCCTGGAAATGCCCCACAGGTGGCCCTGGCGGGAGCCGCGGCTGTGGGCACGTTCCTCGGGGGCCTTGGTGCTGTCACAGTGTAGAATGAGGCTCACGGAACGGGTTGGAAGGGACATGTAAGATCATTTCATTCCAATCTTTATGCCATGGGCAGGGACACCTTCCACTAGCCCAGGTTGCTCCAAGCCCCGTCCAACCTGGCCTTGGACACTTCCAGGGATCCAGGGGCAGCCACAGCTTCTCTGGGCAACCTGGGCCAGGGCCTCCCCACCCTCCCAGCCAGGAATTCCTTCCCAATATCCCACTTAACCATGCCCTCTGGCAGTGGGAAGCCGTTCCCGGTATCCTGTTACTCCATCCCTTATCCAAAGCCCTTCTCCATGTCTCTGGCAGTCTCTCCCCCCCCAGATACTGGAGGGCACCTGGACTGTGTGCTATGACACTGTCACACCACGATCCCACATTAAAAGGTGGTTGTTTCTCCCCTTCGTGTCACGTGCAGGTCATTAATTAATTAATTGCTCTGTGCTGCCCTCCCTGAAGGACAGGGTGCTCCCCTGGCGTGGTGGCCGAGCTCCCTGGCACCGGCACCTTGCTCAGCCTCCCCCCAGATCACAACAAACTCCTGTTTCCTATCATTATTTGTCCCTTGGGCCAGCAGTTCCCAGGATTTATTTGGGGTGAGAGAGCTTTTGGATGTTCCCAAGACAAGCACAGCACTACAATGTGTGACAGAGGGAGGCAGAACAAACGGGCTTGTTCTCCAGTAGGCATAAAGCGGTTGGATTTGGGATAAAGGAGGGACAGAGCAGGATGGATGGATGATTTCCTTCTATTTGTAAACACTTTGTACCCCTCTGCACAGAACACTTTGCACTAAATCATCCCCCTTGAGGACGGTGGGTCTGTCTCTTGGTGTCACTCCCTACACTTTTTTTAAATGGATGTCATAAAAATGACTTGCCTCTGGATAAAAAGGAAGACATGGCCCTTAGATCTGGAGATCCAGGTGGGAAAGCACAAGGGCCTTGGCACTGGCCTTTAATTTCTCTATCCCATAAAGGCCTGTAATTGCATAAGCAGTGAGCACCAAGTTCTCTGAGAACTGGATATGCTGTTCACTAACCCCAGATAGGTATTGAGTGATTCCAGATTCCTTTTCAAACTGCCCCATGGCACATCCTAAGTTTTTTTTTTAAGGGGTATGAATACTAAGTGGTACTAAACTGGAAGGAATATTACATATCTTTCCCATATGTGAATATACAGCTGAGCCAATGCCAAGTAACATTGCCAGGCTGTGCTAATTCACAGATCAGAGTTCAGCAACCAGACCTGGTGATCCACCAGCATTCAGACACCAAGAAAGGCACCTACTTCAGTCTATTCACATCGAGGTGTCTGCTTGAGGTCTTAATCAGGGCATCCTTGGCATGTCCCAACACTTCCCAACTACTAAATTCGTCCAGCGACCGTATTTTTTTTTTTAATGATCTGAAACATCCCGAGCTCAAAACAAGATGTCAGGGCTTGTGCACATCTCGAAGCATCAAGACATGTGGCAACACCTTTTATGCCACCCTTTCTCCAAGTGTTTCAGAGTGATTTACAGGCGTTAATTAACGTTGAGCGTTACAACACTCCTACTTAATCTGGAGTTTTTTAATATTCTTCAATAGCAGAATATTTAAACGTGACCTGTTCTGCAGGTTGGGTTTTCACATGGCTCAGCTGCTTCCCAACCCCGGCCTGTTGCCACATGAGCAGGAAATTATAGCTAAAAATATTGCTAGTGTGTGTGTGTGTGAATACATATATATATATATATATTTATATATGTTTGTATTGTAGGTATTTGGCTTAGGGTTTGTTTTTTTTTTACCCACAGAATGTAAATTATGGTCCATACTTGTATTTTACCGATTATTTCTGATAAAAATAGAACAAATATGTCACCTGTGTAACAACATTTGCATGGATGTCACAGTAAGGAGCTGTCTCTTACTCAAGCAGCTTCTTATCCTTGGGCAGGGGTGGGTTTTTTTGCTGGCAGGATTCCTTTAGCAGAGCAAATCCTTCTGGCCACCCAGGAAATATTACAAACCCAATAACAGTGTGGGGTTAATCTTGTCAATCACCTGTTTATCAGGACCATGGGAATCACCAGTGAAGCTTAATTCTCTTTTTCTTCCAAGTTTTGAGGCTGAATGGGAGCCAGTGCTCTGTGAATCAGGATGATCACCTGCATTAGAGATTTGCTCCCATTTAATTGCATTTTTTTTAAAAAAAGGGCGGTTTGGTGCAAATATTGTGGGGAAAGTGCCAACCATTTTTATGAGATACTTGAAGCAAAATGCTCCAAGGGCTTTGGGCAAGGCTGTTGTTTTATTGCTCGTAAAAGGATGAGTTTTATCCCAAGTAGACACATTAAATGTCAGCACAGTTGCTGTCTGCTCTTTATTTTTAAATGTCTTTCTCATGTGAATTTTTGGGGGTGTTTCCCTTTTTCACCTTTTGGCTCTTCACTTCTATTTTCCTTTCGCCTTAAAACTCCAGATTTAATTTTTATTTTTTTTTCCCTTTCCCCCTCTTCCAAGATCAATCTGTCTCTGCATTTTTAATGAATCATTTGCTGTGACATATGAGCACTGAAGACACAGTGTCAGGGACTTAAGCATCTGTGGAGAGCAGGAGGAGCAGCAGAGAGATGAAATGAATGTGATCTTAGCTCCAGTCTTTTGCTCATGTGGGATGGTTCTTTGCCTAGAGGCAGCACAAATATAACTTTCCTTTTAGGGGAATAATGAGGAGAATTAAAACTCAGCAATGTCTCTTTTTTTTTTTCCTCAGAAATTGAGGATTTGAGGATTTCAGCTCTCCCCACACTCAGCACTGAATCAACACCCAAACCCAGCGTGATAGGTAAGAAACTTTTTGTGCAGGACTCATTCACAGCACCTACAAAAGCATTTTTAAGTGGGGTTTGTCATATCAGGAGTAGAACCCTTGGTGTTATCTCCTTAATCTTCCCTCATGGTGTAAATAATTCTCCCTCTGAAACTCTGAAGGGAGAGAGGAGCAGGTTCAGGCACTGTCCTTACACAACCAAACCAAAAAAGGCCAAAATGGCAAGGAATTCATCTCTCTCCTCACCAGCCAGCTTGACTTGCCACTGGGAAGAAGTGCAGATACTGGAGGACAGCCTAAATTAAAAATAAATAAATAAATAAATAATTAAAAGCAACTGCCTTAAAGTATTTTTAGTTTCATATACATAACTTATGTGGAACTCATAATATTCCAAAAGAGTTTTAATACAAATTTCCAGTTTATTGCAGTGGACAGATAATAAAATTGCTACAAATTATTCATTATTTTGCACATTTTTACTCTGTCCCAAAACTATTGAGGTGCTTTCCAGTTATGTGGATAGCATGAGAAAATGTGGAATTAATTCAACCTTTGGAATGCTGATGAACTGAAACCCAAAGCTTGCACAGTGAAATACCTGCTGAACTCAGAAACCCCTTTTGGATCCAGATATTTTGGTTTTGGTGTCCTCATTTCCCTCACGTGACCAGTACCAAAAATTACACATGGACAGGATTTCCCTGTCTCACATTCTGTAAAGCTGTTCATGGAGTGAGTTTGTGTGTGTGTGACAAATTCCTTTTCAATGGAAAAAGCTGGAACCTGTAGACCCTCATTACCCCAACTCTTTTCCTGCCTCAAGTTTAAAAACAAACACAGAAATACAAAACTGTAAATACAAAATTTTAAATACAGAAACTTTAAATACAAAATTTTAAATGCAAAATTTTAAATGCAAAATTTTAAATGCAAAATTTTAAATGCAAAGTTTTAAATGCAAAGTTTTAAATGCAAAGTTTTAAATGCAAAATTTTAAATGCAAAATTTTAAATGCAAAGTTTTAAATGCAATCTCCACCAAGAAATTGTCATTCAAGGCTATATTCATACTCATGATTATTTTGCCTTTTTGACCTGCTCTCCAGACTTTTTTTTTTTTTTTCCATAAAATCCTGGAGCAGGGATTCCAAACTCCCAAACCTTTCTTCCTGGAGGAAGAGTGTGATGTTTCCTTCTAGGATTTGCTTTCAGACCCCCACTTTGAAAAGCTTTATACACATACATATATATTTGTTGGTAAAGATTTATATATTTTAGATGAACAATTTGCAATTAAATTGCAAATGTAAAGAAATAGGAGAGCAAAGCAGCCAAAGGGGTGAGATTGGCAGATATTTGGAATATTTGACTGTGTGCTTCTTCAGAATTATTGTGTCAGTGTGACTTTTGGCTCTTTTGAAACCCTTAAAATACTTGAAGAGATGTAACTACTCTATTATTTATATATGTTATTTTCAGCCAGGTTACAAGTAGCAGGCAAGTTTTTCAGGAAATAGAGGAAAACTGTGGATTTGAGAGGGTTTTTTTGCAGAGTTATCATTTAAAACCTTAGTCAGGATAACATTCCTGGGAGTCAAGGATTTATCAAACAATCCCAAATAATTCATCAAATTATCCCAAGGAACCCCAAATTTGAAAATTGGTCATTTGGAATTGCAGGAGGGAAATGTGAAGATCCATGGCAATAATTTAATTGTTTGTTGTTGCTAATAATCCAATGGTTTCTTGTGATTGGAGAATGTAGAATTAACCCTTACAAATTTTCATGTGAAAGAAGAAATCCTCCTGCTTCTAGAGCAGCAGTTTCAGGCTAATAAAACCTTTCTGCAAAGGCAAATGGTTGGAATAATTAATTAATAATAATGTACAATAATTACAATTCAGACATTGAACAGATAACATGTTAATATCTGAGATGGCAAAATTCCTTTTACTCCCTATAAGGAGAAGTTTTTTTTTGGTTCAGGCTCTTTCAAAATGGATAAAATTTAACCTTTATTTTTTTCTTTTCCTCCATTTAACTAGAAAGTTTTCTACACAGCATCAACCTTCCTAAATTTTAGTTTTTTGGCCTTGAAATTTTTAGGCAATGAGAACAAAGGTTGTTTTTAGTGATCCACAGTGCACACACCTGGTTTTAGGAACACCAAGTCATCAACTTTAGTGGAACTGCAGAGGGAAAAGTGGTTTTGTTTCACACAGAGCATCAGGGAAGGTGAAACACACACCTTCCAAATATGGATTTTTCCCCATATTTGCCCCAAAACATTGGGATTATTCCATTGGAGCACCACCACCTTGAAGCCATTCCTCTTTTTCCCATGAATATTTGATGAATTAATTAATGGCACAGCCAATAGAACTACTTTAGAGTTCCCTCTTTCTATACCATTCCCTAAATAAGATCTTTTTTTACCAGAGAAACTCAGAATTTATTTCCCCATTATCACTTTGTTTTACCTCGAAGTTCCTGAGAGGTTTTCACTTCCCTTAAAGTACTTCATGAAGGACACAGGAAAAACGATGGAAAACTGAATTATTTTGTGTCCCAGAGCCTGTGAGGATCCCCAGGGAGGGAAAAGAAACCCTGAGCCCCCTGGGCAGCCCTGTGGAGGCAGGAAGATGGGTGCCAGCATGTCTGCCAGCTCCATAGCCAGGTGGATTAAGAGTGTTAAGGAAGCTTAACCAGCTCCCAGGAGAGACATTCCCATGGCTTGGAAGGCTCATTCCACTGCAGCAGTTGCTTGGCTGCCATCTGGGTGGAAAGCAGAGGGTTTTCCCTCCTGGAACTGTGCACAGCAGTGCCTAGTTTTGCCTTTTTTTGTTAAAAACTCAGAGTTTGGATGCTCAGAAACCACCCCCCTTGCCAGGTTTAATGGGCATTGCCATGGCAGTTCTCAGGCTAAGGCCAGGGAAGAAGGGAAAAGGGCAGGTTTTTTCTTGTTTCATTCAACTAACAGCCCCAATCTAGATTGGTTTCCAAGTTTTATTGCCATTAAAATATCAGGAATTCACTGAGTCATGTGTGTTTTGTCTTACAGGAGGGCTGGATGTTTCATCCATATTAACTAGCATGGAAGAATCCTGAAGGTTTATTGTCAAATATTGAATCCTGAAGGTTTATTGTCAAATATTGAATCCTGAAGGTTTATTGTCAAATATTTAGCAAACAAGCTTCAAAATATTGAAAGAAACATTTTTAAAAATTATTTTTTTAAACTATTTAACTGTTATTTTTAAAATCACAGCATCCTGTTATCTTTAAAACCTCTCAGCTGGTTCCCACCTGAGAAAAAGTTAGTGGGCTGAGCCCAATATATAACATATGTCTGTCATATGTTAACAGGTGATTATTCTTCTCCTTTATTGCTTTGTTGGAACACACAATTACCTCAAAACTCACCTATTTTTCAAGCTGTTGCTGCAATTCCTCAGCTCTCCTCTGCCAGGCCCCTGTGCAGAGCACATGGCCAGGCCATTTATATGCTTTAACTATTCCTGTGTTCTGGAATGGCATTTGTGGATTATTGGCAGTGTTAGGCTAGAGCAGATCTTCAGTTACACTCCTGCTGCACTTCCACAAACACTTTAAGCCCCCCTAAGCCAGAGATGCTGCCCTGCCCTGCACAAATGTTCCTGCAGCTGCACATTTGAACTGATTGGGGAACTGATTTGGGTTCAAACCAGCCCAGAGAACAACCCAAACCAAAACATGAGCTTTAAATCCCTTTCTGAGCTCTCCTCCTTCCCAGCCTCACCAATATTTATGCTGGCTTAAAGCTCAGCACCTTCCTGGGGTTAAGGCCACAACAAGTGTGTGAAGGAAACCAGGAGCTGCTTTTTTTGGTGTTCAAGGGCTGGTTTAAAGGGCTTGTGGAGCTGCAGTTTAAACTGTGGCTCCTTGCTAAACAGCCAGATATTCTAAAAGAGGATTAATGGTCATAATTTTAAGCCCTGACTCCCAAGGCACACCTTGGATAGGGCCCAGGGTGTGGGCTTGGACTCATTTTGTCTCTCACACCTGCCTGCCTTTAACCAGTTTGCTCTGAATAAACCTCAAGTTGTATCTTCTGTGATCCAAACTAAGCAAAACACATTTCCACACCCACTGAAACAGTTCTCTCTCCTCTCACAGCAGATATTTTCTGTATTAGGCAGTTCCACTCAGCATTTGTGCAACAAAACAGTTGGAGGAAAATACAGGACCTGGATGAATTGTGCTTGCCACTGTTACAGTCTGACACCCTTCCTTTCCTCCAAAATGTTGCTAAAATAATCCATGAGTTTCATAGGTGGTTTTTCTTTGGATTACAAAGATTTGCAGAGTTTCTCTCCCCCCCAAATTACATTTATTGTGTTGTTGGACATCAGGATAAAGTTACAGATCGTGGTTGGTTGCATTATCTCCTTTTGTTATATTTCCAGGCCTTACATAGCATTGTGCTGCTTGGAATTTTTGAGACAATTTCAGCTACTTCAATCAAATTAAATGCCTTCTTTGAGACAAATTCCCCTTAATTTAAGTAATCTTGTAGTACAATGCAAGCAGTAGTTATGATGGATTTTTTTCCCCCGTCTCTCCTGCCAAATTTAATGCATTATGTACAGGAGTTCTTAATTTAAGTCTCAATCTCTTCCAGGTGTGTCCTCCCTTTGGAGTTCCTGCCAGGTGAGCAGAATTAACCCCTTTGCACAGGGAATAGGCAGTTTGTGGGGGTGGGCATGAAAAAGTGCATCACCCCCCTGATTGGGGCCTTTGTTTGGGTGATTTTTTAACAGCTCACACCTGCTCAAAGCTGAGGACAGGATGTTACTCTGAGTTGCTTCCAGTGCCTGTGAAGCCTCCACCAAACCACCAATTCCTTCAGCTGATATTGAAGAATTGAAGAATTAATTGAAGAATTAATTGAGGAACTAATTGAAGAATTAACTCCTGCACCCTGCAAAGCAAAATTCAGGTATGTGGTTTGCTTTGTGTCATTTAGGAGACACGGGGAAGATCAAGGACTAATTAAGGAGGTTGGCTGCCAGTTCTGTTTCAACTGTGAGTTTTCTCCTCAACAGTAACTAGGACACTGTGTTATAAAAATAATCTTACAAAATTCCACAGTGGAATGTTAGTAAGCTCTTAAGGTGTGCCCCAGGTTACTGCTGTTGGTGTGTCAGTCACTGGTTTATTTCTGATTTCACTTCAGCTTTGAGAAGCCAAACTGATTCTGATGTTTTCTTAAATATTCTGTGTGGAAGATCAACAGCAGTGGAGATATTTTTTTAGTCTTAAAGAACCACAGGATCCTTTAGGTTGGAAAAGTTCCTCTGAGATCAAGTCCAACCATCCCCCAGCACTGACCCCTGTCCCCAAGTGCCACCTCCCCAGGGCTTGGAAATCCCTCTAGGAAGGGGAATCCTGTCCTGAAAATGTTGGAAATTATTATTATCTAAAATTATCTGGAAGGCTGCTGCTGAAAAAGCAGTTCAGCAGACTTTGAGATAATACAGATTATTATTCCAACTTTTTATTTCTTAGCCCCTTGTATCTTTGTCTAGACTCTCCTCCACCTTTATAGCATTTATTGCTGTCCTTAAAAGTTGGATCTTTAAATAAGAGTAGAGTAAAACCATTGGCTGTCCCAGCTAAATGCTTAACACACTATTTAAAACTGAAGCTCCCTAATCTGAATCCATTCAAAAAATCCACTTAAATTCCAGAATAGAGTATTTCCCCACTGAAAGACTTGAGTGAACAGAGCTGAAAGGTCTCTGATTCTCTGAAGGGAGGAGTGAGATGGGACAGAACCTGTTAGTCTGGCCCTGCCAACCCAGATCCTGAGTGTGGAAGCACAACCTCCTCCAGAATGGTGCTCCTTTGACCAGGGGGAAAAATGAAGAGAAAAATTTTAAATCCGATCCGTTGAAATTCAGATTTATTTTTTTTTCCTGGTCTTTCCAATTAAAGGAAATTTCTTAAAAACCCAACATTTAAATCCAGATTGATTTCAGTTCTTTTCCAGTGTAGAAATGTTCAGGAGGATGGCAGTTTAGAGTCCCTTCAAAGCACGAGGAGTGATTTTTATCTTTAAAGCAAAGCCAGAGCGTTTTTACTTTAATTCACGAAGTTGTGTGAGACAAACCCTGGCTGCTTAAATTATTTCGTGCTGTAGCTCTTAATTATCAGAAGCTGCACTTTAATGAGAAGTTCCTACAACCTGAGAGGCACTGAATGCTTATAAAATAGCAGGGTGTTCAAAATGATGCACCCCTTTCACAGTGCAGGGGTCAGGCTGGGATTCAAGCGCTGCTTGGAAGCCATACGTGAAATTAAATGCTAATATTGGGGTTTTTTTAGAACATTCTGGATGTCCCAGTGATGTAACAGGTGGTCTGTCACAGGAATTGCTCTCTGATATGTTGTGATCTGGAGCTCCAGAGTTCTGCACCCTTTTTTTGCACCCTGAGCTTTTCTGTGTCTGTCATTCCCCACCCACCTCTCTGGCTGGTGTGTCGTGAGTCGCTGTTGATCTGCTTTGCTTCCCCCAAAAGGAGCCTTTATTCTGGTGTTCCCAGAGCTGGCATTTTCTCCCTGGAATTAATATCTCCCAATGATACAAACTTTGCTACTTGGAAAGGCAGAATTTTTCGACAGGAGACTTGGCAGGGGACGTGTGAGAGCTGCTCTTAACAGTTTAATTAATGCTGTGTTATGTATGCACAGTTTTTTGGTTGGGTTTTTTTTTCTTTTTTTTTTTTAGCAGATACTATTTGGAAACACTGCTTGATATATAGAATGAAAAAAGTGTGCACACTCCCTGAGTGATGCACGTTGTTGTGGCTGTGAACTCTGTACGTTTGTAATGTGAAATTTGCCAAAGTTAATGTGTTGAAAAGTAACAAGTTACTTAAGTTAGTTAAATGTCTCTTCCTGGAGGAAAAATTACCATAATGGTTACTTTTACTAAAATGCAATTACTGTCATTGGAACAATCAATCATATTTTCTGGTGGAAGGAGCTTTGCCTAGTTTTGAGTGCATTAAAATGTAGGATTTCTCTGCTCTGTGTTCAGAGGAGCTGCACAGGCAATAAACTTCTGGGGAGAATCAACTGGAAGTTCTGCTCATATGGTCGTCTCTCATGATATTCCAAAACAAACTTCTTCAAGGAAATGGAGCCCAGTGGCTTGTAAAACACCAACCAGAGCATCACAAACTCTGAAAGGCTTTCAAAATATTGGAGAGAGGTTTTGTTGCAGCTGAGCTTGATTAAAAGCCCCAAGCAACAAGTTCCCATCTGCATTTCCCACTTGGCTGCCAGAACCTGGGAGGTTCTGCGTGGAAATCTGTGGGACAGACCTCAAAGATCATCCTGTTCCAGGGACACCTTCCCCTAGTCCAGGATAACACTCAAACATATTTTCAGGGCTGTTTTTAGAGGAGTTTTCTTCCTTGCACAAAATACTTTTGTCCACAAAGAAGATTTCTGCTTAAATTCCCAGAGATGAGAAATAATTTTGGTGCTCAGCTTAAGATGTCCTGTGAATATCTGAATTATTTTTGCAGGTGGTATTGATCATTACCATGTGGAAATACAATCTGAATCCATCCCTTAGGGCACAATTAATAATCTCCTGAAGGTTCTGAAGTTTAGCTGACTCGTTCTGAGGCAGTGAACCCCAAAAGGACATTTATGGTTTCATTTTTTAAATCTGTCTTTCTATGGAAACAAAAATAGCATCTTCATGGCAAAACAACAGCTCAAACATGCACCAGAAGTGCTCTCACACTTTGAGATTTGTATTCATATATGATCCTGCTGTGCTAAACACATTGTCACAAACACAAGCATTCCATAGATCCCCAGGTTTTGTTGGGATTGTGCTAAATTTAACTTGCACACACCACTGACAACACTCAGATTTAGGCAATTTTCTGCTGAAAATATGACTGTTATTTGAATTTCAGTGGTAGTAGCTCAGTGAATTAGTGCTGCAAGTGTATTTTCAGTATTTATTTCTGTGTGTGCTTTCCAAGCTCTCTTCAGCACAAGGGAGAAATAACCTGTGATTTCAACCACAGGATTTTCTTGTAAGTTCATTAAGGTGGTGCACCAAAATATATGTTTTGGTTTTAAATTTTACTCCTTTATATGAAAAAGTGTTCTGGCTGGTGTTCTGTTGGACTTTGGAGAGATCCCTTCTACAAAAATGACCTTTTACTGACAATGCTTTGCTCCCCATCTCACTATTCTGGGTCACATGATAATATGAAAAACCCTAAAATTTGACCAAAGGCCAAATTATTCTGTTCCAAACCCACTGAGAGACTTTTCACTAGATTAGGACATATTGTTTATCAATTCTTGCTAATGAATGACTATCTCCTTATCACATTTTCCATTAAACACCTTTATATTAATATATATTTTTCTGGAATGATCACCTATTAATAACCTGACACGAGTTAGGATCACCCTGCATTGTTCCCATCTTGCAATACCTTCCTGGAGAGGATAATTACTGCAGTGGCATAATCACAGGAGTGATAATATTGTCCTGATGTTAGAAATGGAGGTTAATACAAATGAGGTTCTAATTAGAATTCCAAGGCCCGGAATTGGCACGGGGTTGATTTCCTTGGCTCGCCGCCTAATCTTGTTATGTTGTTTTGAACTATGAAGAGAGTGGGTTTAAAGATCTCCAGCAGAGCAAATGGGATGAGGGAGTTCTAAAGAGCTTAAAGAATCACAAAAGTGTAACTCCTCCAGAGCAAACCAGGTAATAAACCTTATTTTAATTGTTTTTAATGCAGGTTTTTGGGGGTGTCAAACAGAGCGAGTCCAAGCCTTGGAGGGTTTGTGGTACTCCCTGTGCTACTACTCTCTAATTGTACAGCAATATGGAGGTGTAAACCATTAATAACATGGGACATTTTTATTTTTTAAAGTGCTTTTAGGCTTGAAATACTAAAAAATCACTTATTTTGGCAAATATATATAACATAATGTTATGCAGCCTCTATAGCCCTTCTAGTAAGACTGGTCAGAGCATTAATTTCCATGAGTTCTAAGGGATTTGTATCAAACTTTGATTGTGGTTGACTGATAGCACAGGGAATTCAGACATTTTAGTCCTTTATTTGTTTTGTTTCTTTGATAAAATTCTGCTACCCCTTATATACCATAAAATAATATCTATAAAATAAACCAGAGGGAAAGAACTGTTAGCAAAGGCTTTTATGAAATCAAGTTCAGGTCTTTGAACACCAGAAATTTTGGTCTTGTGAGTTATCCAATTTCTACATTATGTGTAAATCATTAATAATATGTTACATTTCTATTTTTTAAAGTGCTTTTAGGCTTGAAATACTAAAAAATCACTTATTTTGGCAAATATATATAACATAATGTTATGCAGCCTCTATAGCTCTTCTAGTAAGACTGGTCAGAGCATTAATTTCCAAGAGTTCTAAGGGATTTGTATCAAACTTTGATTTTGGTTGACTGATAGCACAGGGAATTCAGACATTTTAGTCCTTTATTTGTTTTGTTTCTTTGATAAAATTCTGCTACCCCTTATATACCATAAAATAATATCTATAAAATAAAACAGAGGGAAAGAAATGTTAGCAAGGACCTTTCTGAAATCTAGTCCAGGACTTCTTTGAACACCAGAAATTTTGGTCTTGTGAGTTATCCAGTTTCTACATAACGTGTAAACCATTAATAATATGGGACATTTTTATTTTTTAAAGTGCTTTTAGGCTTGAAATACTAAAAAATCACTTATTTTGGCAAATATATATAACATAATATTATGCAGCCTCTATAGCTCTTCTAGCAAGACTGGTCAGAGCATTAATTTCCATGAGTTCTAGGGGATTTTTATCAAACTTTGATTTTGTTTGACTGATGGCACAGGGAGTTCAGATATTTTAGTCCTTTATTTGTTTTGTTTCTTTGATAAAATTCTGCTGCCCCTGATATACCATAAAACAATATCTATAAAATAAAACAGAGGTAAAGAACTGTTAGCAAAGGCTTTTATGAAATCAAGTTCAGGTCTTTGAATACCAGAAATTTTGGGTTTGTGAGTTACCAATTTCTACCTAATATTCTCTTCTGTGTTAAGGTGTGTAAAATGTGGAAGTCCATCAACATTTTAAAATACTGTTTTCCACTTATTAGAACGTGGTTTTTTCCTTTAGGTCACATGTGATTCATTTTGTACACAAATAGACACACACATTACATAGAAATAGGCACAAAGCAATAATTTTTTTTTAAAAATCCCATTTTTGCTTTAAAAAAACCTTCAAAAGTATCCACATTAATGGCTTAATTTCAATTCCACCCTTGATGAGAATGAAGGCTTTGCTCCACTTTTACTTTTCTCCACATGAGAAACCAGCTGGAAAGCTGGGAAGCACAAACTTCCTACAGGCAGAATTTTGTGTGGAAAAAGAATATGAAGAGTTTGAATCAGTTCTCTCTGTACCTCGAGGAGTTTGGGTGAGATTTTTTATTCAAATCCTCGACTTTTCATCTTGGAGGATCCTGAAGTGGGTTCAATGTGTTGGTAAACATCTTCTTCCTTAAATTTTTTTAAATTTTCTTATAATTACTCCCCCTTACAACAATCATTCCTTGGGATTCCCTTGGATCTTCTGCTGAAATATCAACTTAATCCTGATTCTGTGGCTCTTCACAGCTGCTAAAATCTGACTTGCAACCCAAGCAGATCATCTTATAATTTATAATTTTGCCCATTTCCCTGTGCTACTTCTTTGTCTCTGTTGGAATGATCAACATTTCTGGATAGGTGGGTTTCCATCTGACTCAATAAATCCCTGTCCCTGAGTGGGGATGTGTCTCCGAGGGAATTCCCTGCGGATTTGTATCAAGCCCATCTCAGTGAGACACCGGGAAGGAGGAGGAGGTGGAAGGAGGGAAACTAGGTCAGCTGAAATGATCCCTGAGACTGCTCAGGAGGGCCTGGGAAAGGAGGATTCTGATTTCACACCTGATCACTTCCCACTTGGAAAATAAAAATACCTGGATTTGTGTGGCCGCGCTTCAGGACACCGCGAGAATATTCCGGGAGCTGAGGAAAACAGACTGAGCTCCTAAACCCCTAAACTTTGAAATAATAGAATAAACCTCTTTGCTTTCCATTGTTTAGTGAAGATAACAGTTGAGCCTAGTGCAGGTTATTTTCCAAGTGACTAATTTTGGCAATTAGGAGCTGTTTTCTACCGAAATTCCTGGTTTTTTTTGCATGAGCACAGTCCTGCCTTGGTGATCTCCCATTCTTCAAGGAAGAGACAGCCTGGAGTGTGTGTTCCTGGCACGTGGGCAGGATGTCCAGACCCTTTCCTCTACCAAAATACACATCTTTTTCCCTGCCTGCCTTTATACCTTTTCCTCCTGTCACTCCTACAGTTTATTTTAAACTTTAATTTATACGGAGCTCCTGCTTTCTCTATCAATATCACATCATTATTCTTACCTGATTCTCTTGATAATTTGTTTGCACTGGAATTCTTGGCAGTGAACTAAGAATTTCATTGTCTACCTACTCTCTTTTCTCTTGGAGAGTATAATAGAGTGGGAGGGAGAAGCCTCATGGTAATATTTTTATATTTGAAATGTAGCCACACTTTATGTGCTCCTACACATCGTGCTACTTATAGCTAATGAAACAAGTCTCATCTTGTGGTCTAGAGCTTTTCTGTTTTGGACTATTTTGGGCTAATTCCACTCCTTTCAACTCACTCTCAGTAATGCTGCTTCTCTTCTCTGTGGGATGGTTTGGGAAGGGACAATTAGCCCTGCCTGGGAAGCACAGCAATAATCCTCACCCTAAAAATGAGGAAGAGCAAGTGCATTTCATGGGATGGTGCCTCAGCTGTGGCTGTTTCCCACTGGATTGTCATGCAGGAGGATGGATCCTTCAGGAACACAAAATACTTCCTCTTCTCCACCCAATAATTTCTGGGATGTGGTGACACAGAACTCGGTGTTTTCCTCTTCTCCCACCTGAGGCTCTTGGGACCTCAAAGTTCCCACAACCTTTCCTGTAACAAATCCAGCAGCACAACTGTTCTAATTCCAAGTCAATGCTAAGCTGAGGAAAAGAAAATCCAGCACCTGCTGAACAATTACTAATTTCATATTAGAATGCAATTTTTTGTTATGTATCTTTATAAATCCACCATGGAGTAAACAAAGCACATACAGCAAGTGAATAGAATTTAGTTTAAAAATAGGTTACCATTGGCAGAGCTGATTATTTTTAATCCCTGTTTCTTTGCTCTGAGAGAAAAGATACTTTTACAAGACACACAGTTTATTACAAAAGGCAGCTTTTCTAATGGCACATCATCCTTTTGCACATCCATCATCTCCTGCCTGGGAGATTATTTGTTCTGCTGCAAAGATTCTGTTTTGAACTAAGTTTATTATACACTTCTCTCCTTACAGAAACTATTTTCCAGCCTATTTTTAGGTTGCTTCGATTTCAAAGTAAGCTGGGAGTGCTTTGATAAGGCTGAAGGGTTGCACCTCACCTGAATTCAAAAGGCACAGCAACGAGGAACCTGCTGTGCTCTTCTCCCTCTCAGCCAAATTCCACAGTTGGCACCTGATGGAAAAGAGAAAAATCATGTGATTCACCCAGATAGTGAAAAACCAACTCAAAATTTGGGAGTTTAATTTCACTTTAGTATGAGCAGCCAGTGGAGCATTCAAACCCACTCATTACAGACCAAAGAAAATATACATGGGAAAAAAAAATATCGTTTATTTGGCTTTGCTATTTCCAGCTCTGCCTTTGGCTTAAAAGGGGTTAATGGAGCTGTAGAGGAAAACCATTTTTCACAAAAAAATGGAAATATTCTGAAATATGTACTGCTGGTGTACAGAAATACTCTGTTTGACTTTTGTATTTTTTTCTTTTTTGCCACATCTTAACACTTAGAATCTTTTAGCCACATTAAAACATTTTTAATGGTTTAAGATTTCGAGCTGGTTCATTTGAATCCCATTTCATACCTGCAAATGATGAAATTTTAAAAAAAAAATTTTACGATCAATTTTAATATTTAATATTTAATACCCACTATCTTGGAGACTTGTTAAATCCTTAATATTTTTTTCATAAATATGGAGATTAATTTTGGTGTCTAACTGTAGTTACACTCATCAAACATCTTCCACGTGATCAGTTGATCGAAACTTGATGGTCTCTGTGAGAATATGCGAAATACATGAAATAATGGCCATTTCTTTCCATAAATATCAAGATAATGCTTGACAAAGGAATACTGTGTCCTTACTAGATGTGGGTGGACAAAATAGGTGGCAGTTCATTCTTTTGAGGGTAAAACCAACCCTTTAATTCTCAAAGCACATTGACATTGATGTCATCGGTGTCTCCGTGTGTTCCTGCTCTTTCCTGGTTCCACTCTCATGTTGCTTAATCACATCCCAACCCATTTGATGGTGTCCAGCAGGACTGGGAATTTTCTGAGACTGATACAGATATTTTTCAGGGGAATATTTCTGGTGGAAGGTTTCCCACTGCAGGTGGTGGTGGTGGAGAAGATGCTGTTCCTCCCTAACTTGAGTTTCTCTGTTTGTTGTTAATAAGCAATTCTGGGAACAAATTGAATGGGAGATGCAATTTCCTTTTTATTGCCATGGAACTCTCAAATGTCAGTAAACTTAGTACTAATTTCCTTCTTTCTTTTTTTTTTTCCCCCACCTTATTTTTCCATAATAAATGCTTGTATCGGTTTCATTATCATAAATAAATCTTAATTTCCTGTACTGTGTGTGCCAACCTGGAATAAATCCCTATGAGCACTTTCAAAATTTAGGAATTCAGTTTAGGAATTCAAATGGTTTGCTCAGGGTTTTTGGAGTCTTTCAGGTCTTCCCCTCCCGAGGAAGTTGGAACTGCAGTGAGGTCTCCCCTCAGTCTCCTCATTTCCAACTGAACACACCAAGTGCCCTCAAGGTCCTCACATGGCTTCAAATCAAGGCCCTTCCCCATCTTCATTGCCCTCCTTCTGCCTCAGCACCTCAAATTCCATGAAAAAGGATGATCTTCTCTATTTTGCAGTACAGAAATCACCAGGATCAGAGAACCTCTCGTGGTGGGCTCACACTGAGCAGGGCAGTGCCAACTGAGCTACCCAGATCCGTGTTGGAACAGGTTCCCCAGGGCAGTGGGCACAGCACCAAGGCTGCCAGAGCTCAAGGAGGGTTTGGATGATGCTCTCAGGGACAGGGTGTGACTCTTGGGAATGGACCTGTTCAGGGCTGAGGGTTGGACTGGATGATCCTGGTGGGTCCCTTCCAACTCAGCACATTCTGTGATCCTTTCATTCAAATCCTCTCCATCCCTGACAGCAACAAAATCAGAGAATCATCCAGGTTGGAAAAGCCCTCCCAGCCCATCAATCCACCCTGTGCCTGATCCCTGCCTTGTCCCCCAGCCCAGAGCACCCAGTGCCACGTCCAGTCCTTCCTTGGACACCTCCAAACCTCCCTGGGCAGCCCCTTCCAGCACCTGAGCACCCTTCCCATGGCTGCAGTGGGATTATCCTCACGCCCTGCCTTGGGTTCACTGTGCCAGTGAAGGCCCTGCCCTGCTCTCTGAGCATAGCAATGCTCTTTGCCACACAAAAATACAGAGTCTCTCTCTGTGTGTTTATTGTTTGTTTGGAAATAAAAACTGTGCAAAGGCAGATCCTTTGGGCTTGGCTGTGACCAGTCAGTCCCCAGGTGTCACACAGACCTTGTGTGAAACACAGCCCCCAAGTTTTCAGTGTCTCATGTCAGAGTTATCCTGATAACATTAGTAAATGTTAATTATTAAACTGAAAAATCAGTTAATAAAAAAAAAAATAGTTCATTTGCTCGGTTTCTGAGCAAAACACATTAACCACTGGAACAGGGCAGCACTTTGGGTGTTTCTAACTGTGGTTATCAAACCAGTTAATGTAGTTTCCAGTTTCCCTGGCTGGCCCTGCTGTTCCCTGCAGAGGTATCTCTATCCCCGGAGTCAGGAGGTGGTAAATCCATTTGTTCTGCTGGTTCCTGGGGCACAGCTGTTCCAGCTTGCTGGTTTTTGCCTGTCTGAGATCTTCTTAGGCCCAGGGGCTGATTTACTGCCCCATATGCTCTCTGTGGCATTTCTGCACCCACAGTGACAACCTGGTACTGCTCAGAGTTTACCTGTATTTAGCTGCTGCTTTTCTCTTATTTCAGACAATCTCATGCCCTCTCTGTGTGAGAGACAGAACCTTTTAATAACTTTTTACAATATAAAGTCTTTTTGTAGGTGTCAGACTTTTCCATGAGAGCCCTTTGGAGCAGAACATCACGTGATATGGTGCTGTTGTGATGCTCCTTTTTCGCTTTCTTTATGAAAGAGGCAACTTTTAACCCTGTTTTTCACTGTGATTGTGATCTGCTTTTTGACTGTAACTTAGATCTTAAACTGGGTCTGGCAAAATCGTGGTTTATTTAAACCAGCACCGTGATCTTGCAAAGCTTGGACAGTAACTTGAGAAGCAAACACAGTGATCAAAATTATGAAGCAACTGCCTCGTGAAGAGAGATTGAATTCTTTGGGATTTTTCCACTCTGCAGTGAGAACTCTCAATGCAGAGTTGTGGAGGGCAGGGCTGTGAATTCATGAATAGTGTGGGAAAGGTGCACAGAACATCATTTTTCATCCTTTCCTCATCCCCCAAGAAGCAGGCAGGGCACAAACGTGAAGTGTTCTTAAATAGCGGGGGAATGAGATGTCGGAATGCGCCGCTGCCGCGGGAGATTGCGGAGGCCAAAAGCGTGAATAGGTTTTTAAATCACCATCAGTGGCTATTGAAGGGAAACAAAAACCCTACAAACACACACAAAAAGCCACTGCTCAGGGCACAGACTCCTGCTCGGGAGGATCCTGAAGGGCTGATTGCAGGAGGTGGAGGTGTTACAGGCCTTGGCGGAATCCAGAGCCAGGAGGATGTGTTGATGAACATTATTCACACCCAATTAGTGATTTTTTGTCAGGGGCACATTCACTTCGTGGTTTGTCTTTGCTGGCATCACTAGAACCATTAAAAAAAATTGATTTCATTGATGTTGGTCCATATTGCAAAAAAATTCCACCCTGGTCTTCAGCTCTGGGGTTTTATCCTTATTTTAAGCTGTTCTCTGCCTGCTTCACAGTATCCAAGGGGAAATGACTCCGGAGTAGCAAACAGAACACAAATATCATGGATGCACTGCAGAATTCATGCCATTGTTACCTTCCTTTGCATCATGTCATGACAGGGGTTCACACCTCCAATTTTCCTGTTCCTTTTTGTATTGCACTTCCCTGCTCGTGACTCCAAGCCTGGAGAAACCCCCTCGATGGAATTTGCCAGCAGGTTGGGCAGCGAAATCCACCCTTCACATGGCACTGCCCCGCCGCCGCTGCCAAAAATAACAGGGATAACAGGTGGAAGTGGGTCTGGGATGAGAAGCCAAAGGCTCCACAGCCATCCTTTGTTTCCTCAGCAAGTGGGAGTGTTCTCCTGCACGGAGCCAATTCCAGGCCCGGAATGCTGTGAATGACTCGTACAGTGTTTTTCATCCCGAGGGTTTCTCTGACTCACTCTGGTTGCTGGAGTTCGGTTTGGCATCGAGAGCATCACTTGTGTGACAGTTCAAACAGAGGGTTTGCTGTGGAAATTATTGGGATACTTATTCCATACAGCTTTTAAACACTTGGAATCTGCCACTGCTTAGTCGGGGAGAGTTTAGTAACCCACAACCTCTCTAGAGCCCCCCGTTAGTAATAATTATATAAAGTTTTTTAGTGTTTGTTTGAAATTCAGTGGAAAATTCAGTATTTTTCTGTTGGTTTATTTGCCTCTGCTGAGATTGAATCCTTCAGGATAGTGATGGATCAATGGAAACATTTTCATAGTGGTTTTATCCTGGCTGATTTCTTCCTCGTGCCTGAGCCTTGTAGGTGAGAAGTGGTGGCTGAACTCGAGTTATTTACAGAATCCATCACACGTGTTTCACAAGGCTTCTCAATTTTTTGTGATATTAAAAAATGATCAAGGCCTTGTGCCTCGAGAAATCCTATAAATCAGGATTAAAATCCTGTTTTTGGGCTGAGTTTCTGATATATCTTTAGGCTTTTGCTGCCAATCCGAATTAAATGAATAACCTGCTTTTTCATGCAGAATTGCATCAAATCATTAGACATAAAAATGCCCCTTCTTTGCTTCCAGGCAAGAAATTAAGTGTTATTGTTCTAAAACTATGAAGGAAATAGAATAGTGGCCCACTGTCTTTCTCATGAGGTCTGGAAATGGGAGGGTTTGTTGGTCCATGGAGAAGAGATTCCAAGAGCTGCTCCAGGAATGTTGCTATAAACAGAACTGCAGTAGGTTTTGCTGTTTCCTGCTAAGTGTTTTTTGGCTGCTGTGTGTAACTAATTAATACAAGTTCCATTGATACAGTTTGGAATTATTGTATCAGTTGATGTAACAAAAAGTCTCTTCTGGGCAAATTCTCTCCAGCGTTTTTTAATAAGGAATTTAAAATCAATCACTAAAATCAATAATTACTAGGTACAGGTTGCAAGTAGTTAAATAAGAAGATGTCTTTGAATTGTTGAGAGTTAACATATTATGAATTATTATTTAATAATATAAGTACTTTGAGTTACTAGATAAGGGCTGAAAATAGAATAGGAAGTCACGAGATTTCCTATGTAAGAAGACTGAAGTCCACAGCATCATCCTTGTGTTTCCAAAGCAATTCCTTTCAAAGGAAATTTTTTCCAAAGGTAACAAGTGACAGGACAAGAGGAAATGGCTTCAAGTTGTGGCAGGGAAGGTTCAGATTGGATATTAGGAATAATTGCTTCATGGAAAGGGTTGTAAAGGAAGGGGCTGCCAGGGCAATGGTGGAGTCACCATCCCTGGAGGTGGCACTTGGGGATGTGGACTGTGGTGACCATGGTGGTGGTGCTGGTTGATGGTTGGACTTGATGACCCTAAAGGTCTTTTCCAACCTTAATGATTCCAGGATTTTACATCAGAGTCTGCCTGAGTGGGTGTTAGGGTGGGATTCACCTGGGCAGAGTGAGGGAGATGCAGTACTGAAGGTGTGAGTTCCCTTTCCTGGCTCCAATCCAGCTTCAACACATTCCCAGCAGAGGTGCCAATTAAATAGTTCCCAGTTCTTGCAATAAAATGCAGCTGCAGAATTCACCACTGTGGTGCAAAACTCGGCCTGGTGATATATTTAAGTACCATGTGTGTGAGTGTGTGGGGGAAACTGCAAACACAGCTGCTTTTTTAGAGCTTTTACACTCTCCCAGTGGTTCCATTCAGTGATTCCCAGGTCAGGCTGTTGGGAGGTGGGCATGAGAACCCTCTGCAATGAGGCTGAGTGCTGATATCTCTTCCCATGACACTGAGCCACTTCTGCAGCCCAGGAGCTCCCTGCAGACAGCAAACCAACCCCCCCTGCATAGCTGCAGCCAAAATAGCCCCAATATTCTCCTTACTGCTACTACAGTAGCTCTTAAAATGAAGGGTGAGGTCATAGAAACATTTTGGGGTTTGGTTCAGTTTCCTATTTCTTGGTGGCTCTTTTTTAAGCCCCTCTGTCCTCCCGGGGTGCCCTCCTGGTGCTGAGTGTGCCCAGGACAGGCTGTTTGTGCTCCTCGGGGGCACTGGGACAGCCCCAGACAGCACTTGGAGCCTTATGGGGGGTCAGAGGGGGTTTGCTCACATTCCTGGGGACAAACCAGTGGCAGAAAGCGCTTCTTAATTAACCATCAACTTAGGAACTGATACCAGAACACTTTGTTTTCCTTCTAGTTCCACAGGGAAATCCTGGGGGGCAGTTCTTTTATTTTGCACCAGCTCAGGATCTAAAAGGTTGAGCCTCAAGTAGGAGCAGATTGGCAGCTCCCAATAAAGTCCTAATGGAATAAATTTATTTACACTGATTGATAGTAAACACCACCCTCAGTAGCATGTTAGTAGCCTGATAGTATGTTTTTATTTGTTACTAGAAATCAACTTGTACATTTACGATTTCTAATCCCATATCCTTATCACATACAGAGCGTCACATCCTTGCATATCAGGAATTTTGGGGCATATAAGGTGCATTTTGCTGTGTTCACTGGTGTGAAGGCTCCAGCTGAATTGTCATGCCCTTGAGTTGCAAGTGCCTGCGTGTCATGAGATCTTTTATTAAAAAAAAATATATATCACACTGTTCCTATGCCAGATATTCCTTTGGGAAGCTATTCTTGCTCCCACCCCCAATAGTAACAAGAAAATCCTGCACTAGGAGTTATTTTTAAGTGGCTGGAAATAGCACCCACATTATTTCAAGCCACTGGTGTATGAAATGTTTGTAAGAAAAGAACAACCACTTGTTTTGTTGTTTTCTCACCTCTATTTATCCTTAAAGTTTAGAAAAGTTGAGAACCAAAATTGCCGTTCGAGACGTTTTGTGAGCACCAGACGGGGCAAAAACAAAATGATGTTTGTTTATGGAAATGAGAATTGCAATTATTCCTCCCTTCTATATTGTGATTAAACACAAACCAAAGCTCTGCATCCTGGATTCCCACACATTGGGATCTGTCTGTTTGAACAGCTCCCAAAAACCTGTGGAATCAACCCCATGGAATCATCTTCTCCCTTTGTTAACAGAAAGGAATGAGGATGGTAAAAATCAACAGAAGCAATGAAAACATGCACATTAGTTTGGGTTCATCCATTAACTTTTACAGGTGTATAAAACATCATTTCATATATACATAAAAATATATATTTCATCAAAAAAGGGGTTTTTTTTCCCCTGATTTACAGTTGCAGTGGTTGTGCAGGAGTTAAGTGTGCTGCTTGCAGGAGTTTATTTTATTCCAGCAGCACAATTTATTTATTCTCTGTTCAGACACCTTAGCTGGATGTAAATAATTAACAAAAGTCAGTATTTCCTAGTATTTTATTTAGGCAGAGCTCGAATTTAACTAAATCCTCAGTATATTTCCACTGTTACAGGCAGCTTACGACTTCAAAGACAACAGAATTTGTACCATATGTGTCAGGAGTAGCTTGAGAACTTGTAAAATAACATCTTAAATGCAGTCACACTGTGTACTTCACTTTTAAAGATTATATTCTTCAAAAGAGAAGTTTTTGCTAGCTGCTGTTATGCTCCTCATTTCGGGTGTAGATGCTCCTAAAAGCATTAAAAATAAATGGTCAAAACTGCCTTTAGTAATGTTTTCTTGTGCATTTTAATTCATTTGATAATGCTTTTTGTCTGTAATTAGCTTCCATAGCCAGAATTAATTACCCCTGTAACAACCAGCAAAGGAGTTTTTGGAATTGCTCTGTATTTTAGATATAAGGAAGCATGTTAGGCCGTGCATCCCAAAGAACTTCTGCAACAACAGGCTGTTTATTTGATGGATAACCTTTTTTTTGTTGGTTTTTGTTGTTTTTTTTTCCCCTTCCCAAACTGTATCTAATCAAACCCTTCCAAAGCAATGCCACGCATCCCATGCATGTCCCATAATTCTCCCTGGAGACAGTGCACAGCTGCTCAGTTCAGTATTAGCTGCTTCTTAGGGCTTGGTGTTTTCTTTCAAGAAAAATCCCAGATGGCCGAGTGTCTTTTCACACCAGCGTCGGGAACACGAGCCCGGTTCAGGTGCAGAGGTGATGTAAGTCCATATAATTCTGCTTTAAGGATAAAAATCCCACACTGAGCCCAAGGACTGGCTGTTTTCCTCCAGTCCCTGGAGCATCCAGACTTGATCCAGCGACGGGAGCGACACGGAGCACAAACTGTTGTGTGGTAGAAAGGACACAGACATCCTGCACCTATGTGTTGAACTCCCTGTGGTTTCTCTGTGTTTGTCACTGTAATTATTCCAGCTCTGGTTCTGAGTTGTGGGAAGCACCAGAGACTTCTCCAAACCTCCCACTTTTCCCAAGTTTTCCTCTGCAAATGCTGTTTTCCTGCTCACTCACCACGTCCTCTTCGGGTGGGAGGGGGACACTTGGGAGTCACTTGCCTGGAGATGCTGGTTTATGAGGGGATTTGGTGCTCATTTTGGGGTGAAAGCCACCAATTCCAAACATCATCTCAGATATCCCAGAGTCTGGATTTGTTTTTCTGTTGATAAATGAGTAATTAGAGCACATCTGCTCTGAGGAGCTGTTGGGGAGGGCTGGATCCCACCCGAGTTACCTCCCATGCTGCAACCTAGGCAGGACTCGATGGTCTTGGAGGGCTTTTCCAACCTCAGTGATCCTGGGATTCTCTGTTGTGATGTGAAGACACGTCCCAGTAAAAGGCTGAGATCCTACAGAACTCTGCTGCAGAACTAACAAGCATTTAAGAGCAGTTTCTGTGTGTTGCTGTCCAACACCAGCCCCACTCCACCCAAATTAAGCAGGAGCAGGTAGAAACAGAGTCAGAGGAACATGGAATAGGGACAGACACAAGCACACAGCCCCTGCTATGGGATTATGATGAATTTTAGAATTAGTGCTGGTGGACACCAACTTTCTCTGTCCCTGGACAGTCTCTCCCTATTGAACTTCTAATTTATTGCAGCAGAATTGGTGAACTTTCAAGCCCCAGAGCTTTGCTGAGAACACTGATCTCAGTTGTGAGGATGGGGCTGGACCTGCTGTGTGTTTCCCAGGCTGTTTTCCAGGCTGTTTTCCAGGCTGTTTGAAGTCCCACATGTGCTGAAGCTTCCAGGAGCTCTTTCCTGTAGCCTTCTCAGTTCAAAATACCCCCCTGTCAACAAATTTAACAGGTCTAACTTAAAGCTAGTTTTTGGTTATATCTTAAATCTCTCCCTTCCTACTTCTAACTCAACTCATTGGCCATAAAACCAATGACAAATTCAGCAATTTGAGCACTAATATTTCTGCCATTTAAAAATGTGTAGGCAGCTCTCATTCCCCCCCAGTGTTTCATAGCTCTGTTAAACTCTGGTGTCTGTATCTGAGATTTTTTTTCAAAGTTCTAACGATTTTTCATTTGTCCCCGCTCACTTAAATTTTTTATTGTTCTTCCACGAATTTCCTGTCATTAATTTAAATCTTCCTGGTAATGAAAGCCCTCAGTTGGAGTCTCAGCATATGCAAGTGTGTCGCACTTCAGCTTTTATTTTTCCTGCCAAGCTCAGTTGCTCACTCCTAGAGCTGCCATTCACCATTACCTTGCTGAATAGTTTTTATTTATTTCACTTTTCTGGTGCAGAAGCATCTCAGATAATTTTCTCTGCTCTTGACTTTTTGCAGATTTTCTGAGCTGCAGGATTTTTTTCAACCTGTTCTGTCAGTCTGAGTCTCTGATTCCTTTCTACAACACTTCTATCATTCTTCCTTAAAAATGCAACATCTTCTGAGGGATATTTTTTTCTTAATGCTCATTTTCACGTTGGTTACTTTTTATTCCAGGACACACAATACAAGAGGTAAAAATCCAGCTTATTGCCAGTCTTTGTGGAATAGTCTGGATGAAACAGTTCATTACATTTATCTTTAATGCCTGTGGTTTGCATTCTGTTTATCACCACCCTGTGTTTATTTTCAGTCTGTATGTGTCTGTGTACTTGTGGACTTTACAAGGATGTGCAGAAATGAACTTGGTATTGGATGGATTTCCAGGAAACACCAGTAGGATGGTGTGGAAAATATGGATTCTTGGCATGATTGAATATAGATTGGATATTGGGAAGGAATTCCTGGCTGGGAGGGTGGTGAGGCCCTGGCACAGGTTGCCCAGAGAAGCTGTGGCTTCCCCTGGATCCCTGGAAGTGTCCAAGGCCAGGTTGGAGCAAGCTGGGCTGGTGGAAGGTGTCCCTGCCCATGGCAGGGGGTGGCACTGGGTGAGCTTTAAGGTCCCTTCCCACCCAATCCATACTGGGATTCCATGATAAAAAGCAAAGATGGTATTGAGGACCTTTCCAAGCCTGCTCAATGCCCTGAGACAAATATCCTCAGGATCAGGAACAGGCAATTCCCTAAATTTATCCTTTATTATTTTATTCAGTAGTTGGGCACTGAACAGGTTCCCCAGGGCAGTGGGCACGGCCCCAAGGCTGCCAGAGCTCCAGGAGGGTTTGGATCCTCTGGGGCACAGGGGGTGACTTGATGATGGGCCTGTGCAGGGCCAGGAGTTGGACTGGCTGATCCTGGTGGGTCCCTTCCCACTCAGCAGATTCTGGGATCCTGTGGTCACACTCCTTCCTGCTCTTTCCAGGTGAGTAGGAGTCACCTGCTTATGTCTTTCAGGTGCTTGGTTACCTGAATTCTTCTTGTTGAGGGCAATTCTGGCTGTGCATTTCTGCCACGTTGTCAGCACATCAGTCCATAACATCTGACATTCCCGTGTTCTGGTCCCGGACAATCCAAAGGGGAAAGGGAGCGGAGCTGTTTGGATGAACACATGAGGATGCTTCTCACAGTTTTATTTCCAAAGGTGTCCCAGAACTCACACCTCTGGCTGCAGCTGCCAGACTAAATAAAGTTTAGTGATGGTGAGATCTGACAGCTTAAAAAAACCCACCCAGCTCCAAACCCAGGCATTAATTATCTCCCTCTCTGGAGCAGGTATTGATAATATTGATAATATTACCAGAAGGAGATAGAAACCAAGGTTGAAAACTCATTTTGCAGTTTAAGAAGGAATTGTTCCATCAGCTTTGTGTATTGGGATATTTAGATTTTGAGTCTCCAACGTGTAGAACCACATGAAATTTTTTCCATCACCTCTTCTGTTTGGCTTGCTTTGGCAGTGCTGTTATGTCATTCTGTAAATTTGAACTGGAATTTAGAAATTACTAGTTCTGGGCCTCCTTTAAACCAATCAATTTTGAAACAAATCTTTATTTTGGGCAAAGTAATGCATTGCTTCTGGTCTTTGAGAGATTTTGTGCTGTAAAAGATGTTGTTTTATGAGTGGGATAATTTCATGTGAGCTCATACTAAAGGACCTCAGTTTGTCCATGTGATGCTGGTCTGTTCTTCATATTTTAATTTGAACTAAGCTTTAATTTTGAGAAGCTCCTTACACTCCTCTGCATCTGATAGTTTTTCCAGGAAGATATTTCCTACTGGAGGATTTTTAGGATAGAGCTTTCTTCTCCTCCCTCCCTGAACTCCATAAATCCCTGAGCTTTTCTATAACACAACGTGACTTTTGGAAGCTGCTGGTAAAACCAGTTCTTATCAATCACCCCAGACAACCTATTTCAGTGCCTAAATGGGAATTTTGGGCTCCATCCTTCCAGATACTCTTTGTGCTGCTGGAATCTTGGAATTCTTAGAGATCTGTTGTCCTTGGGTGCCGTGAACAGGGGGCAACACACCGAGTGTGACTGTCACCAAATTTTGCTGGAGGGGGCCCCAAATTTTTGTTATCTTCAAGAAGGAAGGCAAGATCATTAAAAAGAATTCCCCAGTGCCTACTCCTTCTTAATTACTTGTAAATTCATTATTTTAGACTCTGCTCACAGTCTATCCTGCCAGGACAGTAGCCTACAGGTCCTGAATATAATTTTATTAATGTCTTTGAAGCCGTCTATTACCTATTTAAAAATACTTCAAAATGTAATTATTTTAATTATTTTTAATCCTGCAGGATGCCTTGCTAATTATTCCCGATATTATAAATTTATTTCATTGCATGGGGTGGATTTTTGTCTGACTAGTTTCGGGGTTTTAATTAAAAGTACTAATGGATTTATTATTAATAGCTTTGGGCTCCATTAACTGGAATGCTAATCACCTTTCCTGCCCAGTATTTTCTGTGGGCAATCAGAAAAATCCTTCAGTCCCCCTCAAGTAACAGTTGGAATGGGATGGTTTGGGAGCAGTGGAGCAGGATGGGGCACTGGGACATCGAGGCGTTGAATTCTCCGTGCACACCACAAACCCTTCCCATCTCACAGTGTTGTTTATTGAATCCACACGTTAGTCAACTTATTAAATATATCTGTTACAACTGTGGTCTGAGCTATCAAAGACTCTGTGGTTTGAAGTTGTGCAGATCTTTTCTCAGACCTCACGTTGCTGTGCTGCTTCCAGACAAACAGGCCGGAACGACGGCTTAATTAAGCGTTTTATTGTGATTATTCTGAGGTTTGGAACCAAGTGGGGGAAAAAGCTTGAAGCAGCAACAAGGTGGGAGTCTGGGAATGAGGTGTGAGGGGTGGAAGGTTTCCTTGGGAAAGGCTGGAAGCCTCTGTGCTGCCTGGTTGGACAGAATTCGGGGGCACAGACTGTGTGAAGCGCTGAGGAAAACGAGAGTCACTCCACTATTATTCATGCAGAAGATGTGAATAGTTTGGCGGCCTGCAGCCATCTGGTTATAGTCAAAGTGTCCATCCTGAGGCCTTCAGGGTGTACAATGACCAGAGATCCTGCAGTTCTTTCCATTCTTTCACCTCTCGTGTGCATTCCCGGGAAGGGAACGCTCCGAAAGAAATGCCGGGAATTCCGACGTTTCGCCACGTTGCACAACGACAGGGATTAAAATAAAATAAAAAAACCAAACCCAAACGTGCAAAAAAAAATAAATTTGCTTTATTAGGATCTATTTTGTGATAATGTTCACGGAATCGTGGAATCCCAGGATATGCTGAGCTGGAAGGGACCCACAAGGCTCACGGAGTCCAACCCTTGGCCTTGCACAGGCCCATCCTCAAGAGTGAGATTTAAAGGAGCCCAGAGGGATTTAAATCATGGAATCCTACTGAATGTTAACAGGGAAAAGAGGCATAAGCACTCTCCTGGCCTTTGGAAAATTAGAGCAGGGATTGTGGGCTGCCTGGTCTGGATATGTGGATGGGACAGTTTGGGTTGGCCTGGCTCTTACCTTCCCTGTTGAACTGCAGTTGTAGTGGGTTTTTATCATTTTATACCTGAGATGAAGCCAGAATATGAATCACCTGAATTCAGGAGGAAAAAAACCCCAAACAAACAGACAGTTCTCCATAAGGGGAGTTCTTTGTGAGCAGAATAATTCAGTGGTCAAATTCTCTTTATTGCCTATTGCTCTAATGCTGAAAGCCAATTGAACAGAAAGTTTGCCTCTGTAAACCAATTTACTGATTAAAAATGGCACCCTCTGCCCATCCCCTCCATCAGGGCCTATTTAACTCCTCTCCTGGCCTCTCCAGACAAATGCAAAGTGACATCTCAGAGCAGGAGCAGCTATTACTGGCACTCAGGGCTTAATGCACTGACCTGGAGTTCCCTCCCTGGCCTTGGCACAGCCAGGATTAGGAGTTTGGAGCGTCTCCCTGGCCGTGTTTATTCCCCCAGAGGTATCTCTGTTGTATCTCCACACACCTCACGAGCTGGGAAGTTCAAATTAAACCCTTTGCCCTCGTGTCTTGCAGCAAATCACACTCATGTGGCCGAGTATCAGACAGGGCCGTGTCTTTGGGGGGAGATATTTTAGGGAGAGAGAGACAGAAAGGTGAGACCCAACGTGGGGAATTAAGTTTATGTCTTTTGAAACAACCCCTTCTGGGTTTTAAAGGGATAATTAGAAATTAAGGTGGTGTTCACGTGGCTTGGATACTTCTGAAACTCTGAACTCGAGCACTGCTGCACCACAGACTGTTCTGATTGCACCAACCTCCCCTCTGAGGCTCTTTCCAGTAATCAGGAAAGCAAATTTCTTTACAAGCCAGTGGGAGAAGTGAATTTATAGTTATTCCCTGCCAACTGCTTAAAAAGCTGCCAGCTAATCTGTTCCCCTGCTTTTTGTGTCAAAGTTGAAATCCATCTCGGGCTCGAGCTGAATTCTTTGTGTAAAAGCCTGGTGATTGCTGCTGTTTTCCTGCTGGAAAAAAACAAAAACAAACACAAAACCACAACCAAACCCTCCACAGAAAACTTCTGAGGCTGTTTTTTTTTTATAATCACACGATTTGCAGCAGAGCCTGAGAGCTCTGGAAGAGTGAGAATGGGAGAATTACTGAGAATTCACACTGACCACTCCTTCAAACTGTCAGGCAGCAACAGTTACTGGGCTTTGTGGGCTTTAATATAAAAATAGATTTTGTTTAATGGAGTTTTACCCAATTCCTTTGGTGAGCAACTGTCAGGACTGCCTTTCCAGATAATATGATGACCAATTCCCAGAGGAATTCTCCCCTTCATCAAAGTTTCATTGAGGCTTTTGGTCCCTCCTTTTCTCTTCTTGCATGACTTTGCCTCTATTCCTGCGAGTTCTGCCCCATCTTCTGGAATTTTCTTCTGTCCTCACACTCTTATCATCCCTTTTTCTCACAAATCATTGCTTTCTGATATTGATCCACCTGACATTTTTAATATTTGCCCCACCCCTGGAAGTGTTCCAGACCATATTGGAGCAACCTGGGATAGTGGAAGGCGTCCCTGCCCCATGGCAGGGGGTGGAACGAGATGATCTTTAGGGTCCCTTCCCACCCAAACCATTCCAGGATTCTGTGATCCTGCTGTTTTGTGTATCAAACAGTTTTCCTTTATTCTTGTTGCTTTTTAAGACAGAAAAGGTGCATTTGGGACAAATTCTGGAAGCCATTGGTGCTTGACAGATTCAGGAAATACCTATTTTTCCCTTCCCAGTTTGTCACACACTTCCTTTATAATTTCAGAAAAGCCTCTCTATATTTCAGTATCTTACAGAGAGAAATATAAAGGTGTTTTCCATGGTACCTGTTGTAATATTTAGGAATAATTATTGAAAAAAAGTAAATGTAAGGAAGGCAATGATGGGTAGAAACTGTGGCTTTGTCCTCAATCCAGCTTACAGCACTGGTCAGGATTATTACAGGCAAGTGGAAATAAATAACAGCAGAGCACAATATTCCTTCAGCCTCCATAAATCCCTCTGTGTTTTCCTGGTGTGTTCCACACCTCTGAACACCATCCCAGTGGAAGGGCAGCTTGTCCAGTTCCAGCCCTTGCAGCTGATTGTTCCCCAGGGTTGCTCTTGGCACAGGCTCATTTGCAACAGAAACCTTTTGCAAGGTTAATTTGCAGTCTTTGTTATTCCCCAGTATTCTCCTCCCAAAAAACCTTTCTTTAAGAATTCAAAGTGAAAGCATCCCAGTCCAACCGATGTTTCTGCTCAAACTTTTACCTCTTAGTTTTTAGACAAAGGGCACGTGGTAAAGTCATTAACAGGATCACAAACACTGACTTGGGACTTGCATTAGAAATCCTAAATATAATTACACAGATTAAAGGTCTGATACAGGTGTATTTTCTCTTTGGGGCTGTTACCTGAATATATCAGGAACATTCCTGATTTTTGATCACACACTTGCAGACACACTGTGCTTGCACGAGCTGCTGTGTGCAGGTGACATCACTTGGAGTAACTTTTGTGGCACTATTTCCATCCTGAGCTGCAGGAGGTGGTTCTGTGCATGGTTTTGGTTTGTTCCACGTCTTAAACACAGCAGAGCAGCCTGGTCCTGAGTCACACAAAATCCTTTGGGGAGAACTCACAAAGAACTGCTCCATTATTTCAGGCTTATATTGACATCCCTGATTTTTTCAAACCAAGCGCCGGCGCTGGAATAAATCTGCACGTGGTTTCACAACAGGAAATATTAGAACTGATATTGTATGAAAAATGGGATTCCCTCAGCTGACAAACTGGGCCTGATCTGACTCATTTCAGTCCCAAAACTCTGGGTTAACACTTTGATGGTTGGTTGCAGCGTCCAACACCTCGGTGCGTGGGAGGAGCCGCCGTGAAAACAATAATGTTTAGGAACAGTGGCGCTCAATATTTAGGAAATCCACTCCTACCCACAAACACATCCTGACCTAAACCCTCTTCTGTCAAACCTGTTGTTTTCGAGGTCATGGTTAGAAGGTTTTCCCTTCAGCCTTGGCTGAGGGCTGTTGAGCAACTTCCTCCTTCTGCCAGTAAAGGAATTTAACCTTTCCCAACCCTTTCTGGGCAGAGGGTTTGCACATCCCATCACATACCTGTCACTGGCTAAGCACATTTATTCCTCTGCTGACAATTTTTCATAGCACTCAAACTCTGAGTGGTAGCAGAGGGTTCCAAGGCAGCTTTTGTTAAAAGCCTCAATCATTCTGGTGTTATTAAGGGTAATAATTACCTCTGCAGTGTTGGAACAGTGCTACTGCCTCACAAATTTAAGGTGTGTTTTGCTGCTTCATTTCTGATTTTATTTTCAGCTGTTTAGATTTTAAAGTGTGAAAGTGGGGATTAAAGCTGGAGTGACCCAATTATAGTTATGGCAGCTCTTAATCACCTGTCATTTTAAGGAAGGCTTTTAGGAGCTTGGAAAATGAATAATATATTTTCATTGACAATTCACTGCAATCTTCAGTGGTCTTCATAAAAATCAATTCAAAATCAAGGCAGCAATTTTTTAAAAATGTTTGAATGGTTCATTTTCTGCTCAGACCTGTTCATTGTGGGTGCAATATTCCCCATCCATTGTTAAAGAATATGTGGAATCATATCCATGTTTATCTTGACCGTGTGTCCATGTGATGAAGTTCTCCTTCAACATTTTAATTTGACTGCCCTCCCACTGCAGAGGTGACCTGTGGAACGTGAGTGGATGCTGTTTGTGGGTACAAATGGAATGAACAAACCTTCCTGCCCCTCTCCTTTCAGGGTTGGCTTTGCAGGGACAGATTATGGTGATTTAAATGTCACCAGAGTTATTTTACTTCTGATCGTTTTAGTAAAAGCATCCAGTTAATGTGCTTATCCAGCATGGTTGGATATTCCATTCATCTGCAGGGACATTCCAGAGGGATAAGGCTGCAGGTTTTAAATTGGGGATGGTTTCACCCTCCAAGCAGCAGGTTGGATTCCCCAGACTAACATGTAGACTCTCTGGAACCACAGGTCCGGGGCCTGGCAGCCAGCCCTGCTCTGGGGCACACGTGACACTGCCCTGGTCCCCAGGGTGCTGCTCTGCTCAGATCTCACACTCAGGGGGCTGAACAAACAGTGTCACCCCCTGCCAGGGGATGGACATGGACAGCTACTTCCCAAAGCCTGGAATTGCCCCTGCTCCTCCAAACAGTGAGAGGGAGGAGAAGAGAAACACCAGGCTTTTAAACTGTGGGGAACGTGCATTTTGGGACATGCTGAACTTCCCTCCCCTCACACAAAAGGTGAGAAATATTGAGAGAGAGTGAAGGGTTTGCTCCAGAACTGAATGTCTTTGGGTTTGGAGGAAGAATGTGGAAGTTCAGGTGTTACCTGAACTCAGCCCTGTTGAGCTGCACTTGGTTGTTTGGTGAGGTCTTCCTTAATTATACAGCTCGGATGGAGGTCACACAAAGACAAGGCTCTGAGAAGAACTTGGTTTAGGACTTAAAGGGGGCTCATAAAAAGGTGGGAGAGCAAATTTTTATGGGGGCAGACAGTGATGGGACAAGGGGGGATGATTTTCAACTCAAAAGAGGGCAGAGTTAGGTGGGATATTGGGAAGGGATTCCTGGCTGGGAGGGTGGGGAGGCCCTGGCACAGGTTGCCCAGAGAAGCTGTGGCTGCCCCTGGATCCCTGGAAGTGTCCAAGGCCAGGTTGGACGGGGCTTGGAGCAACCTGGGCTGGTGGAAGGTGTCCCTGCCCATGGCAGGGGGTGGAACGAGATAACCCTTAATGTTCCTTCCCACCCAAGCCATCCTGGGATTCTTTAAAGAAAACTCTCTGCCCCAACTGAAAAACTGCCTGGAAATGATCCCAAAATGGGAGTAAAGCCCGAAAACTCTGCCAACACCTTGGCATGTGACCCTTTCTTGAGTAACTTCTTGACAGAGAAATTAAGTCTCATCTTTGATGAATAGAGTGAGATTCCCAGACTGCCCAAGTGACATTTCATAAACAGCCCAGGTATTGATTTTCACCTCCTTTGCCTCAGGGCTGTGAAAGAAAATAGGAAGAAGAGTGGAGAAGTGTAGGGACAACACTATTGAAGGGAAAATGGGCAGCATTTCCTGGATAACAGGGTGGGAATGCTCCTGGATCACTGACTGGCTCCATTCATTCCTGAGCTGATTGACACCCAGGAAGGATTTCACTGCATTTATCACTTCTGTACCTGAGAGCTGAACAGACAGATTCCACATCACTATTGTCATGCACCAGATATGTTGGTTTTGAGGAGTATTTTGACAGACTAAGCCGAGACAATATTTTAGCCTTGCCCCATCCCTGGTACTGTCACTGCTAAAATCCTTTTCAAGCAGGATCTGAAGCACTTCATGTCATAACAAATAAAACCACAGCATCATTCATTTAAAAATATAGAAGACTGAAGTAAAGCTGTCTTCAAGATGGGGACAATTGGTTTTAATTTAATATTGGATAAAAATGAGTGGGGAAAAAAAAGCCCTGAACGTCAAATATTGCTTAAGATTTCCATAAAGGGGATAAAATTTATTTATTTATTGGTTTATTTATTTATTTATTGGTTTATTTATTTATTTATTGGTTTATTTACTTATTTATTAATTTTGGAGGTTTTTTTATTTATCACAGAGCAGGTCCCTGATACTGAATAGCACAGTTTTTTATGTATATTCTGAAGATAGTTGAAGCCTGAGGAAACACTGATGAGTCTGAGGCTGTGGACTGAGTAGTGAGACAAGGAATTTTATCCTCCAAATTAGTCTTAAGAAGCTGTTCCAAGGGGTGTGGCTCATCTCCAAGGGGTTTGGGAAAGTCCTACAGGTTTGCTCCGTGGAGCAATTCTTTCTCATTAGATTTTTGGTGGAATATTGGAAGAAAAATGGCAGGAATGGTGTGGGAGGGACTCAGCAGCATGGCCAGGGCTGGGATGGTGCAAGGAGACAGACCAACACCAAGTACTGATTTCTGGTTAGACAATAGAGTAAAAAGGAATCTGGAATAAAAAGAATAATCTCATTATTGTGAGAGGTGTTTGGCAGAACAGTGTCAATCACTCCCAGACTTTGTGCTACAGAATAATGGTAAAAAGGTAGCTGTGATATCCAACTGTGCAGAACTGGGTGATCCTCATACATGATGTGTGTTCTTACACTCTGAGAAGTTTATTTTATTCCTAGAGATATATTTGTGAGAGAGTTTCATGCTTGGGGAAGGAAAAAAAAAGTCAATTTTTTTAGAAAAAGCGATTTTCCCTTTTGACTAATACGGTGATAATTCAGGCTTTTAGATTATTGCTCCTGCTCTTCACTAAAATGGAAATTAAACAAACTTCAGCCTAACTAGAATCGGTTGCCACAAAAGTAAAAACCTGAGGAGAGGGAAAAACTATTAAGAGATTTAAACACACAAGGAAGAAGACCTTTTAGAGCAGATTAAAGTGTGTGACAAGCATTAGTATTTCAAGGTGCTGCTGGATCTAATCCTGGATTGATGTGCCTCAGAATGAGATGAGGCACATTAAAAGCTCAAATCATTCAAGCTGGTGTGAGACTGAATAGGAGCAATTACCAAACAGTTAAGGCATTAAATAAAATGGGTGATTTTGGGAACCTGCAGCACAGAAGGTTTCTTTGTGTGATCAAACACCGGGGCCTTCCACCCTTCCCCTTGGAACACAAACTTTCCAGGACACCACTTGTTGTGGGGGGTGCCTGGGAAGTTGGAAAGCAAGAATTCAATTTTCCTATTGCTGTCTAGCACTTGGTGTGGCGAGAAAGCATCACTCACTGGGAGAAAATCACATTAAAGTGGCTCATTTTAACATTGAAAGTCACGGCCAGCAGCGGGTGCGGGGCTGGTAAATGTGCCCAGGTACCTCTGTGGTGTGGAGGGGCAGTGGAGCCTTAGATACAGACCCCATTAGGAGGGGTTTTGTGCATTAAAGAGCCTTATTCCTCCCGAGCATTAGAGCAGAATCCTCTTAGGCCCCGTTCAGACAGTTTGTCTGGCCTGTAAGTCGGGCACAGCAGTTGAACAGGGGGGTTGAGCCTAAAGGTGGGCACTTGGGATTAAACAGCAAGGCCAGCTCCCCACTGGGGAGGCCTCCACGGGCAGCCAGCGCTGGGCCACCCTCCACAGTGGCCAATCCAGCAGCAAACCAAACATTTAAAGGGCATTTGTGAATATTTATAAAAGGAGCACCAGCTGACAGCGGGGGGAACAACTTTTCTTAGCTTTGTTTCTCTGCTTCTTCCAATAATCAGAGGAAAAAGCGGGGCCTCGGAAGGAGGACGAGTTTTCTTGCCGGTGGGTTGATTTGCTTTCGCTGAACTCAGCTGAAGTTTTGCCACTGAAGTCGGGAGGAGGAGGAGGCTCAAAGACCCTAAAATCCTATAAACTCATTAACAAGATACAAACGTGAGGGTGGGTTTGTGTTGGAACGTTAAAAAGGAGAATTGGGCTCCTTAAAACCGCTTGAAACTTATGAAATTAGAGCGTGTTGGTCGCCAGATTTGGTGAAATAAACACTCCTAAGCCTTTCAAACATCGACCCCCAATTTACTGTGGCTGGTTTGGGTTCCAAAACGAGAAGTGTTTCGATATTTTCACTCTGTGTTTCAAAAGGAAACTTTTCCGTGTGAAAAACTCCCTCAGCCTTCCAAAGACAAACCCAGCCCCGTGGATCTAGTTGAACATTTATATATTTTTCTTGCTTTCAGCAACTTTTGGTTCTGTTAGTTTAGTAGTGTTGAATATGTATATATATATATATATATATATATATATATATATATATTTATTATTATTATTATTTCAGCCGGGTGGGTTCCCCGGGGAGCCCAAATAAAACAAGCACAAACTCCCGGTGACATTTGAGAGTTCACTAAATACCCTGTTAATGAGAATATGCCTTAAAACTGCCTCCCTTTTGTGGCTAAAATTAAAAATATCAGGGTGGATCTCAGGACATTCATGTGGCTTTAAGCTCAACATATTTATCATAGTTGAGTAATCTCAATTTATTTTAGAAGAGCCCAGGAAGAGCATCAGTTTGGCCAGAAATTATTATTTGAGCAGCCAGAGTTGAACATACAAAGCATTTTGCTGCAAGGACTTTAGGAGGCTTTTGAATAGAATCAATATATTGATAATAATAACAACACTAACAACAGCAACAATATTAACAATACCAACAATAATAATGATAAACAACCCCCAAATTAAACACAGTTATTTAAGTTTCTTTCAGTAAGTTTCTTATGAGCACCCATCAACACCTGGAATATTTTCTTTTCTCAGCTAAACCCAGTTTACTGCTGAATTTCCCATTCTTTGCTAGGAGAAAGTTATAAATTGACATCCCTACTACAAACATTTATTGACTAAAACGTCTCAGTCATGATTTTGACGTTTATTTTTGAAGGCTGTTTCAGAAAGCTGAGATGGAATTTGGGATATTTGGTTTGCAACTGGCAATTAACAATTTTTCTTTTTTCATGTTAAAACCAGACCTGATTCAAATGTTGGATACTTTTAGTGGTGGTGCATATTAAGATTTTAGTTATATTTGCTTCCAGGAAATATAGGAAGTTTGTTCAAACTAAAATTTGTTGCTGGCATCTCCTAATTTCCCTTTTATTAGGAAAAACACTAAATATTTCTCTAGCAGAGTTTCCCTGCCAAGGAACATTTAAGACTGTAATCCATGGGAAAGTTTTCCAAACATCAGAGACTGATTTTTCGGAAAGTAATTGATGATAATTTCTTTCTGTACATTTCTGTGAGATATAAACTTTAAACTGTCAGGTTGAAAAATTCCCTCCTGGAATTCCCCACGCAAAATTTTAATTTGTTGCTTTTCTCTTGTTGTCTCTTGGAAAGGTTTTATAAAACAGGGATGGGGCAGGGACCCAGACTGAATTTTGCTGTTGTCAGAAAACATCTCCAAGGTGTTAAGTGGTTTATTTTTAATGAGCTGCTGGGTCAGGCTCATACTGGGGAGAGAGGATTTTTTAAGCTCAGTAAAACTGTTGCTGTGCATTGATGAGAAGCTGGTGCTGCTGTGGAACCCGAGAACAACTTTCAAGAGATTGGTTGTGGGGTTTTCAGTCTTATGTTTCATGTAAAGAGATAAAACATTGTTAATAATTTCCCTCCTTCCAAGCACAGCCATCACTCCTGGCAGTGCTGATGCTTTCTCTTTCTAAACAGTGGAAGTTGTTTATTTTCTTGGGACTTGCCTTCTTTAAGAGCAAATATTATATCCCAGTTATTCTGTCTGAACAGGTTGTATTCAGGGTACGTTACAGGAACATGATAATAATAAAAATATATTGATATATTAATGCTTTGGCATTCACACAACAGCCACTGTGGAGATGGGAATGAAGTTTTCACACCATTCCAAAATATAAACCCTCTACATGAGCTCCCATTGCAGCCAAAGTTTGAAGGGACAGAATGGAAACACACTCTGAATATAATGTAAAAACAAAACCACTGTGCATTTATTCTGACATATTTCCTTAATTATGGGTTCACTTCAGAATGAAATGAAGGGGAAAAAAGGATGTTATTTGTGATTTCTTTTTGGTATTTGGTTGTTTGTTATTGGGTGTTGTGTCTTTGGCAATTTTGATGGAGCTCTTGAAAAAAAAAAATGACAAAACCCAGTGTTTGAATTCTGTCCTTATGCTTTGATCTAACAAGAAGTGAGGAGACAAGCTCTTAGAGTTATTATGGAAGTAGGTTGAATGTGTGTGAGGAATCTGAGAGGAAAACTCCTTTCTTTTATGGCATATTAACTCTAGAGGTGTTCCCAAAATACATGTTATTCAAAGAAGGAATAAATAAATAACTAGAGGGAACTGTGAGCACTCCAGTTTTGCTGGGGATGATACATCTGTGTCTTTCTGTGCTGGTTCCACACGTGGATTCTATACAATTAATTCTCTACAATTAATAGTATCAATATGGTATTAATAACTTTGATTGGTTTTTCTGCAATCACCTCTGACACCAGTTTGAATAAAAGCCAATTAGTGGGTCCTGCATCTTAATCTGGTTGAAAACCCCCTAATTTGTATATTAGATAGATGGTGTAACACCCAGTCACTGCTGCATAGCCGGGCAGGGATAATTGGGATGTGGGAGTGAAGGAGTCTGTCAGGTACTGCTGGTTGGAGCAGAGTGTTGGGAAGGTTATTCCAGGAGGAATCCCAGAGGAGCTGCAGCCTGGGAAGGGAACTGCCAGCAGCGAAAGCAGCTCTGATGTGGAATTCCTTCTGTGCTCAGGGATGAAGTCGTTCCTGGGTTGTTGTAAACAATCCAGGCTAAATTGTTTACAATTTAGCTGCCTCTGGGGATCAGGGAAAACTGAGGGCTCCCAAATCTAACTTGGCCATGGCAACTGGAAGGGTAGGAGTGACTTCCATGTGTGCTCATCTGGGTTGGGATATTGATCTTTCGCCATGGAACTGCCTCCGTGCCCCAAAGGATGGATTCCTTTCCCCCCCTGTGGCTCTTTGCTCCAGAGGATTGGAAGCTGTGCTGTCCAGGAGCTGCACCTGGGGGTGTGCTGCCTCCTCCTGCTGCTCCTGCTCTTGTTTTGGGATATCATTCCTTCTGGGTGTTGCCAAAGCAGCAATTCCTGTGCTCCTCAGGCATTCCAGAGGAGTTTCTCCCAGAACCTCAGAGCATAGAGGGATGAAGCCACTGGAGCAGCTCCTGCTGCTGTGGAAATAAGGGAGGACAGGACAAAGCCCCTCAGGAGCAGGGCTGGGCTCTCATCAATGGATTCCATGGAGCAAACGCTGCTCGTCCGGCTCCGGAGGGCAGGATTGGCAGGATAATCTGTTTAACCAGGGAAAGTACAGCACTCCAGAGTTTCCCTTTGGTCATTCCCTCTGTCAGCTGAGCTTAAGTCATTCCACACTCAGGAGCACCAGACCCACCTCCTGTGAGCTCTCCAGGACAGACTCCCTGGGTGCATCTGGGACGGACTCACACCCGTGCTTTTGAAAACAAACGTGTTTTCCACAGAATTTATTCCACGTAATTTTAGCTTGGGCTCTTCACTGGAGTCATTCCCAGTGCTGAGGACGAGGTTATCAGCTCACTCCAATCCATGCAGGATCTCTGTGGGGAAGGATCCAGCTCGGTGTGTCCTGTGGGGAGACTTGTCAGTGCAAGCACTGGGTGTTGGAGCTGGTGCCAGGGGAGGTGGGTGCCAGGGGAGGTGGGTTATCCTCTCCTCTCTCAGCATCAGGAACTTTACCCTAAGTCAGTGTTCCAGCAAACTTGATCCAGGACCTGCACTGGGATCCAAACAGAAGAATAATGGTGGATACAGTGATTCAACCTTGAGAAGAGAAGGCTCCAGGGAGAGCTGAGAGCCCCTTCCAGGGCCTAAAGGGGCTCCAGGAGAGCTGGAGAGGGACTGGGGACAGGGATGGAGGGACAGGACACAGGGAATGGCTTCCCACTGCCAGGGGGCAGGGATAGATGGGATATTGGGAAGGAATTGCTGGCTGTGAGGGTGGGGAGGCCCTGGCACAGGTTGGGCAGAGAAGCTGTGGCTGCCCCTGGATCCCTGGAAGTGTCCAAGGCCAGGTTGGAGGGGGCTTGGAGCAACCTGGGCTAGTGGAAGGTGTCCCTGCCCACGGCAGGGGGTGGATGATGTGATCTTTAAGGTCCCTCCCAACCCCAACCAGTCTGGGGTTCCATGATTCTATGATTCTCTGATTCTCCCCTTCTTCTGCTTTCTCTCAGAAAGGGATTCAGATTCCAGGGAGGCTGCACCAATAGAATTCATGTGTAATATGAAAGCAGCATGTAGGAAGCTGCAGAATACAGAAAAGCTGTATTATATGAAAAGCTCCAGAGTATAAATTTAAAAACTATACAAAATCTTTATTTATAGATTTGGATTTTAGTCATCCAGCTCTTTAACTCCTCAGACAACAAGGCAGATGAGATTTCTCTGGGAAACTGCTTCAAACACACCCAGCTCTTTATATAGAGCAGATGGCTCTGGGAGCTACACGGAACTTTATGGAGGAATTATTTTCATTTGTTACCAATTACTAAATATCTCATTAAAGTCCCTTTGTTGAGGCCTGGTGTGCAGTTGTGAACCTGAGGGAGTGGAATGAAGCCAGTGTGGGAATATCTGTATTTACTGCAGTTCATGGAATCACAGAATCATTGGAATGGTTTGGGTTGGAAGGGACCTTAAAGCTCACCCAGTCCCACCCTCTGCCATGGGCAGGGACACCTTCCACTATCCCAGGCTGCTCCAAGCCCCATTCAGTCTAGTCTTGGACACTTCCAGGGATCCAGGGGCAGCCACAGCTTCTCTGGTCATGATTTCCCTCATCAATTATTATTTTTGTGCTTTTCAACATCCTTTTATCTTCTTTAATTCTGCCACACCCCAAGTGGGAACACGGGGGTGGTTTGGATCTATCACAGGAGACCAGTGAGGGGCTGAAAGGAGCCATTTGGTGTGGTGTAACTTAAATATCCACCATTCCTCTAGGACACCTCACACTTTGATCTCCTGACTGGAAATCTACATTTTTTAATATTTTTCCTGCTGGTATTTCTATCTGTAAATGCTTCTTTTCTCTGGCCACTGTCCTTATTTGTGATGGTGACCACGATGGTCCTGCTTGCAAGGCCCAGAGCCCCCTGTGCCTGTGTATTTATTCCCAACAAACACAGCTCAATCCCTGCTGCTGGAATTTATAGGCAGCCCTGGCTTTTCGTTTCGAGGTAAAAAAAAAATCTTGAATATAGATCAGTATGTTTTGAACAAGTAGTAAACATGCACAGTGTCTTTTCAAGTAACTGGGGCAGAAATAATGATTCATAAACTTAAGTAAATATGTACTTACATAATTTTAAACCTTTCAAGCCAGTAGGACTATTCCTGCTTTTGTGTGTTCCGAGTGTTTAGAATTAAACTTACTGTTTAAATTAGGCCTATATTCCTAAATGGAGCCCTCACAATATGAAACACAAAGTGGGAAAAAAGGTCTGTGTTTCCTCTTCACCCCTCCAGGTCCTTCTGTACCACCAAAGTGAAGGAAAATTCTAGAGATAAATATTTAAGGCTGACAATGATGATGAAGTTGTGGGCTATGACTAGAGAATAATGACATTTCCTGCAATGGCTCCATGAAAGAAGAGGCAAAATGTGACTCCTTGTTGACAGAAAGAATATAAAAGAAATGAGCTTGAGACCAGTAATTTTTTAATGTGTACAGCAGGGGTATTGTAGAACAAAAGGGCACTGTGCTAAGTATTTAAATTAAATACAAAAACCCCCACATTGTTGTATGAAAAAACCTCCATCCGATGCTCGAACATTTCTAAATCTTTTAAAATCATGGTTCTCTTCTGTCATGTGTGATGTTTTATGAGAAGGAATTGTCCCTGCAGAACAAAAGGAAGCAGAGGAAATGTATTATTTATAAAGGTTGTTCATTATAATGATTCTGGGAAGGAAACATTAACACAGTGAGAGGTCCTGACTGCGCTGGATTAGGGAAAGGGCAAGTGGCAGGATGGCAGCTCTGAACTTTGAAGCACATCTGCCGTTTTCTGTTTGCATTCCAGAGCTCTCTCTGCCTTTTGGGAGGAGATTTTTATGCCCAGACTTTTCTCCTGGGGCAGGGAAGGGCAGAGCTGCCTGCAAAAGGTGGGACCTGCTGCTGGGGACAGCGCTGGGGAGGCTCAGGAGGGGCTGGAAACCCATAGCCCGTGGTCAGGCAGCCAAAATCTCCCCAGGTGTGAGGTCACACACACTGGAGGGAAGGCGTGGATCCAGAGGGAAGGTGTGGATCCAGAGGGAAGGCAGGGATCCAGAGGGAAGGTGTGGATCCAGAGGGAAGGTGTGGATCCAGAGGGAAGGCAGGGATCCAGAGGGAAGGTGTGGATCCAGAGGGAAGGTGTGGATCCAGAGGGAAGGCAGGGATCCAGAGGGATCTGCAGAGTAGCCCTGGGGAGGAGGACCTGGGGCTGTTGGTGTACCCTGTGCCCTGAGCTGATCCCACAGGGATCGTGGGCAGCAGGGGAGGGGGGATTCTGCCCCTCTGCCCCCTCAGCTGAGACCCCCCTGCAGAGCTGCCTCCAGCCCTGGGAACAACAGCACAAGGATGTGGAGCTGCTGGAGCACATTCAGTCCAGGGGAGACCATGGAGATACTCCCAGGGCTGGAGCCCCTCTGCTCTGGAGCCAGGCTGGGAGAGCTGGGGGGGTTCACCTGGAGAAGAGAAGGCTCCAGGGAGACCTGAGAGCCCCTTGCAGGGCCTAAAGGGGCTCCAGGAGAGCTGGAGAGGGACTGGGAACAAGGGATGGAGGGACAGGACACAGGGAATGGCTTCCCACTGCCAGAGGGCAGGGAGAGATGGGATATTGGGAAGGAATTGCTGGCTGTGAGGGTGGGGAGGCCCTGGCCCAGGTTGCCCAGAGAAGCTGTGGCTGCCCCTGGATCCCTGGAAGTGTCCAAGGCCAGGTTAGAGCAACCTGGGCTAATGGAAGGTGTCCCTGCCCATGGCAGGGGGTGGGATGAGATGATCTTTAAGGTCCCTTCCCACCCAAACAATTCTATGATTTTCATTTGAGGGAATTGTGACATATCAGTGCTGTGACACATCACTAACAGGTAGAAGCTCACTATGACTAATTTAAAGGTTTGAGCTGTTTCATTTCCATACAATCAGTGAACCAATATTTTAAATACAGCAGCTAAAATGTGTATTGAAGAGCTGGAAGACTGTCTGGTTTGGGAGTAGTTTAAAACTGCTTTTGAGAGCAGTTTTTGTGTTTTCTGGAGACCAGATTTGAGTTTGTCCCTTTGGGAAAGGTGCCATTTTCTCGTGTGCTGCTTTTTTAGTTTCCCATGCTTGCCAAACACTCCAGTTCAATATTTTTATTAAAAACGAGGTTTAAAAGTAAATTTTACTTTGGCAGTCAAACTTAACCTCTGAAGAATAAAACAGTGGTGTTTGCTGTGCAAACAGAACCCTGGAGAAGCCTCCAAATACGACGTCAGAGCTCCTCAACTTAAAAAAAAATCTGTAGGAAAGTAAAGGAGATTCCTCCCCTTCAATATTTTTACTACATTCTCTTTTAAAAACGTAGATAGCATTAGATAAAAATTAGCTTAATGAGATCTGCATATTTTATCATAGTATTTTACCTCCTGGAAGCTGATAAGAGGTTTTCCAGAATAAGCACTGCCCGGATCGAAGCTCCAGAAATAAATAAGGGGGTGGGTCGTTGTTTTTACTTATTTATTTATTTTTAATACTCAGTAATTTGAGGTCTGAGCCTTCAATGGCCATAAACAGGAACAAATCTCTGTGTTGAGCTGACACAGACCCCTCAAATACCTGGGATTGTCTCAGGCTCCATCCCTTGAGATCATCAGCAGACTCATAACTAAAGGCTGTGACGTTCTCCTTCTTTATAAAAATGTGGCAGGAATTCAGTTTTTTTTTTTTGGTGAGAACCTAACAGAGCATCCCCCATAAAGGGGTATTTTGGGGTGTTCATCCCTCCTTAAAAACCTGAGGGATGTCAAAAACAACCCCTAGGCAGAGCTCCTGGGACAAGAGCCACGAGGATTGGATGTGTTAAAGTGCTGAAGGCCCTGTGCCGGCCAGGAAGCTCATCCCAAAATTCCCAACCTGGGCTAGTGGAATGTCTCCCTGCCCATGGCAGGGGGTGGAATGAGATGGGCTTTAAGGTCCCTTCCAACCCAAACCACTCCATGATTCCATGATCCTGTTTTGCATCCTCTGGGATACTCACATTTGGGATCCAAGCTCCAATTAATAACATCCATGTCCAGCCCTCAAAATGTTAAACCGAGCAAATAAATACATTTAGAGCTCACAGATCAAGGACCTGCTTTCATGCTCTCAGAAAGCTGGCAGGGCTGTGTCTCTGGGTGAAACTCAGCTACACATTTGTACAACACGACTGAGGAAACAGAAATACCAGAAAAAAACAGCGATCCAATTTTCTGTTGAGTTTTATAATGTTTATTTAGACAAATAGCTATTTAAAAAAAACCCCAAAAAACTTTATTGCTCCTTTTTCTGCCACTTTAAAAATGTGATGTTTTGTCCCTTTTCTGTCCTCAACTCCCATGTTGAAACATCCACAAGCAGCCAATGGAGAGCTTGGATGCGTTTACACCACCCAGGAGATGCAGCTCTGGTGGAAAGTTTATTTTTCCATGTGACATCACTGCTCTTCAGGTGCCAGTAATTGTAAACATCCCTTGTTTTCAATTCTTTGTCCCCTTAATCTCATTAGGGGAATATCAGACGTTAAATCTTTTAAGTAGCATTAGGGGTGTGTGTTCATCCATAACATAGGAGGAGCCAGTCAGTCCTTATCCCAACCTTTCCCAGGTTTGCTGTTCTGGGAGTCACCGCGCTGAAAAACTGAGATTTGAGCCCGTGGGGCAAAAGTTGTTGGGACTGGAGGAAAACTGAATGTTCAAAATGCTCCTGACAGCACAAATTCGGGAGGGAGAGGCTTCTGAGCCTGTGGGATCACAAACAGCATCTCCCAACAACTCCGAGGGTTCCCGGGGAGACACACCCGGAGTGATCCTCGGGCACGTTGTTGTTACAAGGTCACAGGGTGGATGTGCAGCATCTTGGCTGAGAGAGCCTTCATCTGAACCCAGAGCCTTCAATCGAACAGAGCAGCTTGTTTTCCTCCAGGAAATAACTGATTTCTTCCTCTTCTCAGATTTTACTACTCGTAAAAAGGGATTTCTTGTGTTGCCCTTCATGTCTTTTCTCTCCCTCCTTGCCTCCTCTTCCCTCTTCTCTCACACATATTTACACACCACATTCCCTTAGCCAATCTTGCAGAAGAAAATGAATTAGTAAATTCTCAAATGTGAGACAAAATTCTTATGTTCATCCTCTCTCCACCTTTACTTTGCTGTTTGTGGGTTTTTATCCTTTGCCAGACTTCAGTCTTCTCGAGGCAAATCTTTTGTAACTCCATAAAAAGACAGAGGTTTTTTGGTTCTGCCATATGCAGCTTTAAATTTGGTCTCTAAAACTAGCTATATAGTCTGCTCACAGCAAAAAACCCCCCTTAAAATAAGATAAAAAAACCAGCAATAAAAATTCTGGATATTGTTCCCTCTGGGAGCCAGTGATGAAAACAGGAGCCTGGGAATGTTGTTCCCAGTGTCCTACAGCAGAGATGGTGATGGTGAGGTTTGTGTGGAGCCTTCCTTAGCTAAACAGGGAGAAATATGTTCTTTCTGGTTAAATGATTTTAAGTACAAATATGAATTATGGTGGCTCCTGCAATTCTTTGGAAGAAAAACTGATCCCAGAAAAGGTTGCAGGGGTGTATCTGTTTGGTTTTTTTTTATTATTTATAGATCAGGTTTGTTCTGCCCCATCAGAGTTTTCTCCCCACTTAAAAAAAGGAAGCTGGTTATTGTAACATGGACTTTTATTCCACAAATATTAAATGGATCAAGCAAAGGCGAAGGTAAAAAGTTTATTCTCTGTCAAATTTCCAAGTGCCTTGTTGTGGATTTGATTTTACCTCCGATCTCATGGATTCTGGTTTTATAAAACTCACTCTATCATTTTATAAAACCCCCTCAATTTTCCTAGAAAATGTGTCAAAAATAACTTGATTTTGGCGTTGTTTGGCAAAAAAGTAGTTCTCAAAATCCCAGCCCCACTGTTGTTCAGAACGTGGAGAACTCAGGACCTGCACTCTGCGGACCGGGACGCCAAAATTTTGTCTGGCAAAGCCACCTGGCTGCAGTTGATAGCCAAATCTATTGTTAACCCCTTTTCTGTAATGTAATTAAAACACTGCTGAATGATCTGTTTAGTGTGGCCTGGCTGCTCCCGGGAAGCACAGCCCTTTGTGTCCCATAATCTCGGCCCCGGGGCCGGGGCCGGCAAACCTTGGTTAAAGATTTTAAGATCTCCCTTTAATCCCTTCCCTGATGAGACACCCATTGCTGAAAGCTGGGGGGAAAGGTCCATCTGTCTTGCAACATATGTGTTTACACTGTCAGATCAGTAAATACAGCAGAGTGCTGCCAGTGCCAAGGATTTCCTTGAGTCATAAACGGGATGCATTGTTGGGTTATTGTTCCTGGAGTTACACCCCTCCTGGGACTGGGATTAGCAATTACCTGGAGCAGAAACGCTCCACGTGGAACATCCCAACCCCCCTCATAGCTGAGAACATTCCCAGTGGACACACAGGGCTCTGTTAAACTCATCACTGGAAGGGGGGTCTGGTTTTCCCATCCAGGCCATGATTCCTTTTGGTATTTGCACAGTTGGACAATGGGAAGTTGGGCTTTACACCACCTCCTTTATGATTTTATTGACACACTGGAGGGAGTGACCCCAGAGGTTGTTGGAGAGGGAGGCTCCAACCAGCTCCTGGTTTACTCCTGAGTTAGGGGATGCTGGACTCTCCTAGGAATAATTTTATTAAAAGCTGGAGAAGCACAAGTAGAACAACGTAAGAAGGATGTGGATCTGTTGATTCCAGTCCAGGGGAGACCATGGAGATGCTCCAAGGGCTGGAGCCCCTCTGCTCTGGAGCCAGGCTGGGAGAGCTGGGGGGGTTCCCCTGGACAAGAGAAGGATCCAGGGAGACCTGAGAGCCCCTTGCAGGGCCTGAAGGGGCTCCAGGAGAGCTGGAGAGGGACTGGGGACAAGGCATGGAGGGACAGGACACAGGGAATGGCTTCCCACTGCCAGAGGGCAGGGAGAGATGGGATATTGGGAAGGAATTGCTGGCTGGGAGGGTGGATTCCAACAGAATCCATTTTGGGATTCCATGAATATCAAGAACCGTAAATTGAATTCTCTGGCCCATTGCGTGGCTTTACTTTTAATCTCTTTCTGGTGCTGAAAATCATTTAACTTCTTGTTAAATTTGTGTTTCTGCTTAGAAAACTGCCAACAAACCCCCTCAAACCCATGTTTTTTCACTGTTCTCTGGTGTTTGTGTAACTCCAGTGCCTGGGGAGTGAAGTTACAGAACATGGCCTGCTCTGCAACGTTTTGTTCCCATTTTGAGTTAAAAGTGTCCCCCAGATACAGCAATTCAGTTTTAGGAGACGATTTAAGTCTGAAGCCAGTAAAAAAAAGGGAAGCCCTTGGCAGCACTGGGATGAAATGGATCCATTTGGAAGGCAGTGCTTTAAGCAAAACCACTAAAATGATTTTAAAATGGTTTTAGAAATAGGTAGCACCCAAAGGACACTCTCCAAGTGGGCTTTGAAAGAGGGAACCGGGGTAAGTTCTGCAGGAAATCATTTCCACACGTGAGGAACAGCAGCAGAGGGAGCATAAAATATATATTGGAAAAAAGGGAAAGGAAGATAAATTCTGGCTTGGAGGTGGAAGTCAGGCTTGGAAATAGGGGGTAAGAGGGAGATTTGGGGAGAGAGAGTGATGCTGAATAACTCTGAGGATAATTCTGTCCTGTTTGTGTGGACAGGAGCTGGCAGTGGAGCTGGGGAGTGAGGATGGATCAGGGAAGGTGGGGAGCAAAGCCCCAGGAAAACAAACTGGAATGGCTGCAGGGCAGGGATTTTATACAGAAATAGTTACTCAGCTCAGACACTGATTGGGTTTGAAGTCTTTAAGAAAATTTGGTATTAATGATGATTTCCATTGCAACTGTTGGTATTGGCTGTGGCAGAGAGGGCAGAGCCACGTGGAGTGTTAATTCCTTCCTTAAAGCACCTGAAGTTTGTTCCTATCCATTCACAGGGAGATTTGGGAGAGGCTGAACTGAATTCCAGATCAGGCAGCTGGGAAATAAATAGATCATTAATACATTAATGAGTTGTTAATACACCAGTTTCTGCTGGGGACAGATCAACTAAAGCAGAGAGGGAAGAGAGGGGTCCACAGCACTGCCCCTGACTGCCAGGAATTCTCACAAAGCATTTGAATTGTTCAGGGAATGTGTGTGGTAACAACACAGGAATTATGGAACGTGGAGCAGAACAGGTTAAATCAGGTGAGAAATAACAGTGAGTGATCTGACTCAGGAGGAGTCAGGTGAGTGTGTGGAGCTGGGGTTGGAGATAGAGCTGAGATCACTCCTGCAGATATTTCTTGGGGGAAATGGAATTTGGGGAGGTTCCCACGGCAGGAGTCAATCCATCTGGTACCTGTTCTGGGGCCGGGGAGTGGAAATCTGATACTTGTCAGAAAAATAAAAAAAGCACCGAGTGTCTGTTCTCCAGGAATGTCATGTGTGCCCATAAATTCATCCTTCAGGTTTGACAAAGTGGATGAAGGTTCCTTGGAAGATTATCTGTGAAAAACTTGGAGAATGATCTGCTTTTTGCTTCTCAGGAGTTTCCTGTTAGAACAGGTTGTAGTTCTTCAGGATTTAATCTGTGTGGAATTCCGTGGTACAGAAGGGTACAGATCCCCCAGTGCTCTTAGATGGTTTCTGTTGCCTAAAAAACATTTGGGGAAACATCACTGGAAGAACAGAGGTGTGAAAACAGCCAAGGGAAGCTGGAAAAGCAGAGGTGGGAATGCTCAGTTTTGGAAGGGGCTGAGCCAGGATCATGTGAGGCAAGATCTTGGTTTGCAGTTGATGATCCTGTGAGATTAAAAGGCATTGAAAGAGCTGATGGTGCAGAAATACTGCCCAGAAAACCTCTCACACTTCGGGGGGTTCCTGTGAACAGTCCCCCAGGTAATGACACTGAAAAAATGGTGACAAAGGAGATCCTTTTCTGTGTGTTTCTGGAAGCAGAGAAAAGAAACTCCAATAGAATCTGTCGCGTTTGAAAAGCAAAGCAAAACGTCTGAATAATTCTAAAAAATGCTTTGTTTTCTATTTTTACCATGAATTTCTTCTGTTCTTCTTGCATTCTTACGATTCTCACCATCAAGAGCTGTGGAGATTACTTGGATAATTCCTGCTCTGGTGCCATGAATTCTTATTTTTAGGTCAGCACTTTATCAAAGCACGAAAAATTGGCTCCATCTCTGCAGGAGAGGGAGAAGCAACAGGTTGATAAAACAGCCAAATGAACCATAATTTAGATTAAAATGAAAAATAGGGATGGGAGAAAAGCAAACCTGGGGTGGTTTTGGAGGATTCCTGGTTTCCATAACACATGTGACAGCCTGAACTGGGTGAGGGGAAGGAAAATAAACCCACCAGAGAACAACTGCTTGTTATCTTTCGAGGCAGAAAGATGAGAACTTCTGAGCCAGTGGGTAGCAAAGAATGTCAGTTATGTTCTAATCTAGATTGGTGAATAAAAAGATAATCATCAGTAAATTAGAAGAGGTGTTGAAAGCTCAGTTAATTATAGGAAATGAGGAAATTAGAGTGCTGAGTCTGACTGTTTCTGATTCACTTGTTAAATTAAAAAATAAAAAGGCGGTGGTTTTTTTTGCCATCTGTAGTTTTGGTTCAGGTATATGGTGATAACACTGGATTTTTAAAAATTATTTTGTATTATTTTCTTTTTAATAACTCCTCAAATGAGGGTTTTGTCTTCCTCTGTAGGGGATTGTGGTCTTAATGCATCTCTCTGAGGGTCAGGCATTGTTTTCTGTTGCTCAGGGCACGAGTTCCTGCTGGTCGTGAAGTGCAACACAAAAACTCTGTTGCCTGTGAAAATGGTTTTTCCAGGATTTTAAGTTAAAAAAAAAAATAAATTGTAGCTTGAGATTCTCCAGATCTTATTTTTAAATCACGATTAAATTCAACGTGTGAGAGGGAGAAGTAGTCTGACCACAGGACTATTAAGAAATGTTTCAGCCAAGTTGTCTTGTTCATAAAGGCATCATTCATTTCTTACATTTGCTTTAGGGATTTTCCACATGCATTTCAGTGGTCCATAAAGTCCCTTTCAGAGCTGCAAGAGGTGCCAACCTTACCTTTACCTACCAAGTTTCTGGTTTTCCATGATAATTCTTGGAAGTAGCTCCTCTACATGAAAGGAATGAACAACTGTTGATTTTTCACAGTTGCTTATGCAATAATTCCGAGGGAAACCAACTCCTCCTTGCAGTACCTCTTGCAGAAATAGGTTATGAAACCATACTGGGATCACTGGACCAGTTGCAGAGGATGGAATATTGACTGTTGGCAAAGGAATTGGGGGAAACAGAAATCTAATGCACCCCTGGGGCTGGAAAATCAGCAGGAAAGCTTCCCAATAACTTGGAAAGTGATTTTCTTGCATTTTTCAGGGGACCTTTGCAGATGTACAACATTTCCTGAACTTACAGAGAGGTTCTTTAAATAGGAACAGCAACAGATATGATGCATAAATAAATAATTCCAGATGTTACAGATATTATTATACTGCTGGTTTTATTTGAAAGGGCAACATTTCAACTTCTCAAGGCCTATGTGCAAGTTTATAGAGAGAATATTGTCCATGACAAACTCTTGTCTTCTGTTCTCTGTTGCCCTTTCATCCCTTTTTCCCTTCACTCCATGGCAGGGGGTTGGAATGAGAGGAGCTTTAAGGTCCCTTCCAACCCAAACTATGCTGGGATTCTATGATTCTATAATTCTGGAAAGGAAGGATTCAGGAACACAGAGGGATTTTTTTAAAATCTCATGCCTAAAGGATGATTATCACAATTTGCATTATAAATTCTTTACAATCCTAGTCTTTGGATAAAGAATTTTCGAGTCCAACTCGTGTTTTAGCCAAACTAGCAACTGCAAAAGGTGATATTTCCACAGGAAAAAAACGTGGAGAGAAGAAGAAACACATCCCCCAATTTTCCTGTCAATTTTGATCCTCCTCAGTTCTCCTTTCCTGGTACTTTTTAATCTGAGGCCGAGAGTTTGCTCAGCCCAAATCAAGGTAAATGGCAAAGGAAATGTACAGCCAAAGTTTTCCTGACTTTTTACCCTTTTTAGTGCAGGTAAAAAGGGGTTAAGCAGGATGAGGTCCTGCAGCAGCTTTGTCTTTCTGGGAAAAGAGATGGGAATGTGGTCCTGTGCCCAACTCAGCCCTTCTGCTGGGCTGGGCCTTCCAACCCCAACCAGCAGGAAAACTCTCTGGAATTGGGACACAGTTTTTATTCCAACAATTCAGTGTGACCAACTACAACAGAAATAAAAGATATTATCTGATGGGCCCTTTTTCCTCACGGGACATTTGCTGTGGCCAGGATGCAGCAAACATCAAACTGCAGGCTTGGAGCTGGAATTCCTGCATTCCTAAAGCTTCAGAAATCCTGTGTAAGATATATCCTTAGTCAGACTCATTCCTTGCTCTGAACAGATTGGAAAATAAGTGAATGCATTGGGTATTTTTTTTTTTATTTCCTTCTTTTATCTTTCCTAGTTTTGTCTAGGAATTCTGGAACCAGGCTGCTTTAATTGATGGAGGGTCATTGCTATGCATCGTGGCTCAGGTTAATAAAGCAGAAATTTAATAGATACATTAAAATGTCTGGGAGGGAGGCTGAGCACCCCAGTGAGCCTTGGCATTGACCTTGCTGCACTTAAGGGCTCTGAGTCAGACTCCTGACGCCACGAGGCACGGGGAGAGTGGGAATGCATTTGTACATCTGTGTGTGTAATTTGGGAAGGTTTGCACCACTCACAATCTCTGGGCCTTCTGCTGCACTGAAAGTTATTTCAGGCATTGCTTCAGCACATTCAAGAACAAGCTTAAGAGCAAAAAAAGGGCTTTTTTTTTTTTTTTTTCTACCATAAGGTTATTGGAATTTATTTCCCTTGCAGTTTTATTCATTGGTGGTTAAAATATCAGTATCAATTGTTTTTAGCTGTTCACTTACAGTAATCAACGAAAATATATCAGAGACGAGGAGGGCACTATCCCTGGAATAATTAATCTTGCTTCTTTCTCCAGAGACTCTCTGGATTTTGGCCTCAGTCCTGGTGTACAGGGAGAGTGTCTCTGCTGTAGCAGCCAGAAGGGACCAGGTCCATTATGCAAAGAGAACATGGTAAATCAGGGGCACAAAGGCAGTGCCTCAAACTTCTGATCAATTCACGGAATCCCAAAATGATTGGATGGGAAGGGACATTAAGGATCATCTCATTCCACTCCCTGCCACAGGCAGGGACACCTTCCACTAGCCCAGGTTGCTCCAACCTGGCCTTGGACACTTCCAGGGATCCAGGGGCAGCCACAGCTTCTCTGCCCAACCCGTGCCAGGGCCTCCCCACCCTCCCAGCCAGGAATTCTTCCCAACACCTGATCTAAATCTCCTCTCTTTCAGTTTTAAACCCTGATCTAAATCTCCCCTCTTTCAGTTTTAAACCATCCCCTTTGTCCTATTGCTGTCTGCCCACTCAAAAAGTCACTCTCCATCTTTTTTTATAAGTCCTGAAAGGCCAAATTTAAATCCATGTGATTGTTTTGTATTTTTTTTTCATGACAAACTTCAAACCAAAAGTGTGATTTGCCTTTGACCAAAAGGCTCTTTGCAGGGCTTGGTCAGAATCACAGTTCTGAGCATAGAATTTGCTGCTTCTTGAGGAAGAGAATATGTTTTAAATTCTTACATGAAGCTTAAAAGCCCCACATTGGCTTGAACTCCAGTTGGACAAACTGTGGATTGTCCAGATCTCCCTGTCTCCAGTGCAACAAGTCACATGTTTCTAATTAACCTCCTGGTCGGAATCAAGATGTAGAGACAATAAATGGTTGCTGCAAGAGTCATTTCCTTGCACAAGGCAATTGAGCTTTCCTGAATATTAAACTCTGCTAATTCAAATGACACAGCCACATATGTATTTATGTGTGCACCTCCAGAAAACAAAAGCTCGTGGCTTTCTCACATCAGTTTGATTTTTTTCCAAGGAGGAAAACTGGACAAAAAAAAAATCACAGTGAGACAGGATAGAATAAAACTTCAGTCTGGGTTTGGAGGCACATGAATAGTTCTAAATATCCCCTAAAAATGAAATTGAGGGGATATCACTGCTGAAGAGAAACCGAGTAATCACTAAATATCTGAACACCCACCCAGTGGAGGCAAAGCTAACCGAGATTCTCTGTTATTATTTTTGTCTGAGATACAGTAAGTAAATATCAGCGAAATTAAACTATTTGCTTGTTTCTGGTGCTGCTGCACCAGTTTCATGAGAAAAGCATCAAACACAACAGACTTGTGTGTTTATAACATGGCTCTCAGTAATAGGCTAAAAATAGGCCTGTGATTGAAGTGTTAAGTGCCGAATTGATTATTTTTATTAACATTCACAGCTATTGGGAGGCGATTTATTAAAAGCTCCGTTGCAGCAGCAATCAGGAAACATTCCCAGGGATGTGCACTTTGAATGGAATGGCTGAGCTTCACTCAGGGCGAGGGGGAGGGATCATGGAATGTCAGTGATCAGCTGCACTTGGGCTCTCAGAAAACAGGGAAATCCGGGGCATGTGTGTCAGGTGCTGCGACAGGACCAGGGGGAATGCATCCAAACTGGAAGAGAGGAGGGTTAGTTGGGATAGTGGGAAGGAATTGTTGGCTGGGAGGGTGGGCAGGCCCTGGCACGGGTTGGGCAGAGAAGCTGTGGCTGCCCCTGGATCCCTGGAAGTGTCCAAGGCCAGGTTGGAGCAAGCTGGGCTAGTGGGAGGTGTCTCTGCCCATGGCAGGGGGTGGAATAGATGATCCTTAGGGTCCCTTCCCACCCAAACCATTCCATGATTCCTGTGAGGAGCCCTCTCTCCTGTCATGGCCTGTGTGTGTCCCGGATCTCCATCGTGCACTATCCAAGCAGTTCTTTGTGGGATGGGTCATTGTGGGATTTCTCCATCTCCTCGTGGTCCCAGTGCAACGTGGAACATCTTATCTGGAACCCACAGGAGTTCTATCAGCTGCCTCCACCCAGGAATTAGTGATTCCACCCCTGGAATGGTGAGAGCTGACCTGGCTGACTCTCTCCTGACTACAACCCATTCCAAAGTTGGTTCCAAGCTCTTCATTAGCCAGTAATTAGCCCAGGACAGGCAAGGAAGTAGGAAATGGTACAAATTAAAAGCAAAGCAAGAAATAGGAAAATGAGGACATGCAGCCATTGTAGACAAATGTTTGTTAATTAAGAAAAAATTAAGGGAAAAAATAGCCTAATGCAGATGGAACCTCTCTGCAAGGGGGAACCTTTAAGCAAAGATATCAAAGGAAAAAATAGGCACAGAAAATTTCATATGTGAAGCAAAGGATGTGTGTTCCAGGGGCACAGTTAATTATTTTTGTCTTGAAATTACTTTTATGTCGTGCAGAGGAAATATAGAAACAGTGTTGAACTTAAACATAGGTGTGGGGGCTTAAAACTCCCCCACCAATAATAACTGGACTATAGCTAATGGAAGGGGGTGAGACAAGGAGGAGATCATTGAATTCCTGAATGAATGGGTTGGAAGGGACTTTAAAAAACCTGCTTCCACCCCCTGCCATGGGCAGGGACACCTTCCACTAGCCCAGGTTGCTCCAAGCCCTGTCCAGCCTGGCCTTGGACACTTCCAGGGATGGGGCAGCCACCTCTTTTGGCAGTTATATCCATAGTGGAGAGGTATTCTTCTGTATGTGATTTCTGGACTGTTGGTGGGTTCTCATCCTTATTTTAGAAGATTCTGAGTCTCATGCAGTGAGATGCTGATTCCTTAATTATGACAGAGCTCTCCTGGCTCTCAGACCACTGGTCTGGAACTGTTCTTGGCACCATCAAGGACCACTGGTCCTTAGTGGGCTCCATCTTCCATCTCTCTGTGTGTGTGTGAGGGCAGAGGGAGGAGGAGGGAGCTGACCCCTGTGATCTGGTCAGCAGAATTCCCATGGGATGTGTGAGAAGAGCAGCTCCCTTTTGCCAAGGAAGAGGATCAAACCCCAGGAGGGATGTGTGAGGAAAGCAGCGGGACACAGAGCATGGACTCCCTGCTCTAGGACAGCAGGAAAGGATGTGTGCCCTGCAAAACCTGCAGGACCCTCAGGAGTCACTGATGTGGGAGGAAGAGTCACTTCCATGGATTCCTTTAATAATCAAACAGGGAATGTCATGACCTCGGGCTCGTCTTGGAATCTCGTGATTTCTCATTTCTCTTTTTCTGCCTTCCCTCACTGCAGTTTATCAGGAATTTCCAGTATGAAATTAGGATATTTTAAACAGGTATAAGCTACTAAATTCCTTAGAAGGAGAAGTCAAAGAGTCTGACCAGAATTTATGTTGTAATTTTATATGGTGGGGTTTTGTGGGGTTTTTTTTTGGTTTGGTTTTGTTTTTTAAACACCTCCAAAGCCCTGTGATTCTCCCTGTCCAGCACAGCAGCTCCCAGCCATCATTCCCTGATATTTCTCTCCCTCTTTAGCTGTCATGGAAGCTGAGGACTGTGGATTATATCCCTGGAATAAGGCATCCAGGGACAGATCTTCATTTTAGCAGTCCCACATCACCACAGTTAAATCTCTTTGTGGTTCCCCAAAGTGTTGAAAACGTGCTGGGAGAAGAAACTCAGGGTCCTAATTGCCTGGGTTCTGAATTCTAAATTCTACATTCTGAATTCTAAATTCTGCATTCTGAATTCTAAATTCTGCATTCTGAATTCTAAATTCTGAATTCTGAATTCTAAATTCTGGGTTCTAAATTCTATATTCTGGGTTCTGAATTCTAAATTCTGAATTCTGAATTCCTCTGATTTTTCCAGCTGAGAGCACAACTCAAAACTGAATTGTAGGCAGAAGTCTCGGTCTTTCCTATAATTCAACCAAACTTTTAATAACTTTTCCATGATAAATTAGCAACTAGTGATGTACAGGCAGTGACCCAGTAACAAGGGCAGGTCCCACCTGAATCTGGTTCGTTTTTGTGCAAAGCCAATTGTGAATTTTGGTTGTGGAGCCCCTGGCAGTGCTTTCTTTTGCTGTAAAATCCTGTGGAGTATTTAAGCTTCCTAAGCACCCCATGGGGATCTAATCAAAGAGAAAAGAGGCTTGGGAGAGAGCCAAGAGGGTTTGCCTTGTGCTGTGTCACAGGGAATTCTGCTCCAGGGAAGTCCTTCATCCTCCCTTTGCCCTCCCGGATTTCCAGCGACAACGACACGGGAGGAAAGATTTGACAGGGACAATAATTTGTTCTTTAAAACTCTGCAAGTCAGGCTGAAAAAATAAAAAAAAAAGGTGCCTTTCTGGCAAAGCTGATAATGAGGTTTACTGATAGTTTTATTCAAATGTGACCTTTGCAGAAATCAAAGTCTAGCAGGAAAAAAAAAAAAAAGCCTTAAATGCCACTTTATTACAGTGACACCCACGGGTGTCGCTGTATTTTAGGGTCTGTCAGCATTTCCATTAGAAAACTCCAAAAGTTTTTAATTTAACTCTGCTCTAAAATCTGTCCTGGATGTGAAACACACCCTGTGTTTTAAGTTCAAAAAATAAGGGTCTCTCTCTTTCTTTTCCCGTTCCCCTTAAACATTTCTTGAGAAATTATTCCTGGTTGGGTAATTATTTCTTCTCTAGGAGTAATTGCTGATTCTGCTGCTGGACAAAAAGCTTTGGGAAGGGCTCTGTGCCTTGGAAAATTCAGTTAAAATGGGTTTGTAGTTAGTTTTGATAGATAAAAATGCTGTTGTGCTGCTTTCCAGAATTTGTATCCTTTCTGTTTTATGGCCCTACATGGAAAGAAAGGGAATTTTATAGGGTTTCACCATTATCACTGAACTTTTGGCCGTGGGGTTCAAAACAGGGGTGAAAATGTATTTATTGCACTGAAATTCCAGTAGCTGGTAAACTTAGAAATTATATTTATGGTTTTTTTGGGGTTGTCTCCAGGAGGGATAAGCAAGAAATCCCTAAAGGATCTGCATTTGCCATCTTTAGCTTTCTGTTCTGCTCAGGAATTGCCCATCACTAGGTTGTAGTTTGAATTGATCATTCCAGGTTTTCTTTGTAGGCTTTTTGTTCTTATTTTACGGTTCATGCAAAGTTTTTGTGTCTCATCTTTATAATTTGTATATATATGTAATATATACAAATATAAAATATATAGCCTGTGTTATATATTATATATAACATATATATAACATATATATTATATATAAGTGCACATATATGTAGACATAACTATATATACAGAATATAAATATATTCTTTCAGGATGAATAGTTTATTTTCAGTGCCTTATTTCACTCTGTGGGTGCATCACCCTACATTAAAATAATCACTATTAACTGAAGTTATGACCTGCTCTCACCTGTGATCTTTTACTTTTTAACCTCACTTAAGGTCTGGGGACTAAGTTCTGAATCTCAGTTTTAAAAAGGAATATTAATGTAGCTATTTTTATTATTTCTTTTTTAATTCTGTGCTGTCAGTGTTTCAAAGCAAAGCAGCCAATGTTCTGGTGGCTTGGTCGAACATTTTCTTGCCCTATCAATAGTTTTATATTAATAATTTAATATTTTAATATTGATAACAACTATCGACACAAAAAAATTTCAACATTTAATATTAGTTCCTACCAGACACTGCCACAAAGCACAGCCAACTGTTCCAAGCTGTGTTGGTACATTTTTCAACAAACTCTGAAACACATCCTTCTGGAAAGCCAGGGAGTCATTCCACAGCCATTGTTACACACTTCCCTTTAAATTTCCTAAAATAAACCAGGCTCATTTTCTTTCCCCTTCTGTTTTTCATGAATAAAGTCTCAGAATAAGTGATTTCTTAGCAAAAAGGGTACAAAATGCATGGAGGGATTGTTGTGTGTGGCTGCTTTCCTTTGAAATGTTAAATATCTCTCTATATTTTGGGAGCAGGTGGATTTTAATGGCTGTGCATTTAGAGGTATTTGCCCCCAAATTCATTTGGAGGCAGCACGTGCTGATTAGAGAAACGACAGGAAAACCTGATGCTGACTGAAGAAAGTTTTTCCACAAAGAGATTTCAAGGAAAAAACAACTTCCAGTGGCTCCTGGAATGCCCAGGGAGCTCTGTAGGGAATAATCTCGGCGTGGCACTGAGCGATTGGTGTTTGTCACCATTTTGATAGTTGATATAGGTGAGTAATCCTACTATGATAAGTCACTTCTTAGTGTGTGTTTCTCTTTCAAAACGTGGATGCAGCTCCAATTAATACTAATTGGATTTATGGAGGAAAATACCCATTAGCACTTCCATGCTGGGTTCCGTGCCGGTGCTGTAGGAGCTGGGTTTGTGGAATATCATCCCTGCAGGAGCACTGGCAATAATATTCCCACTAAATATACCCGTTTTTCTGGTTGTTAAATACATCTATAGCAAAAAGAGCTGTTTGTAAACCTATCTTCTATTAAACAGAGCATGGAGCCTGCTCTGCCTAAGCCTTAAAACCGTGTGAGAAACTCTACTGAAATATAGATATACAAAAAGAAGGAGTAAGATTTTAAGAAGTGTGCAATGCCAGCAGGTGCAGGTATATAAAGAACATTAAAGGACAGTGTAAAGAGAATTTCATGGGAGGCTGGATCCTTGAGGAACTGCTCACCTGAGCACGTAGCTGTGACTAAGAGCTGCTCAGCTGCAGAGCTGCCACCAGGAGCTGGAGTTGAAAGGGGAAAACAAAAGCCTCTATATTTAGCTAGTTTGTAGTTCCTGGCAGTTTCTTACCATCATTATTGTACTATTGAAGTGTCAAATGGAGAAATTTGCACCTTTTCCTTTGCACAGAACGCTGATTTCTTGGTTGTTGTCCTTACAGAAAGGATCCGTGCCCCGTGTTTGTGAAGGGATTTGTGAGCAGCCTGGGAGCTGCATTTCGAGCAGAGTCAGCAGGAGAATGTTCACAGCCTGGTTTATAATACTAAAATACATCAGTGCTGGGGTCATGGGCAACGCTGAGAAATCTGTGCAGGCTTGGCAGTGTGGAAAATCTGCATAACTTTGCATGGAAATGCAGTCCCGTGACGTGTCCGGCGGCTCCCCGACGGTGCCACCCTGGTTTAGATTCTCCCACCTTCTGAATTACAAAAAAGCAAACCCCCAAGTGTATTTATAGCTGTTATTGACTCTGTTGTTGTGGAGGATGGAGATGCAGCTCTCTCTCAACAAGTTCCATATGCTGTCTGCGTCCGTAGGTGGTTTTCTCCTACATTCAGGGATCTGTCTATTAACTAATGTAACAGAAAAGCATTTAGTTGTTCTGTTTATTTACAAAAGCCCAGCCAAACTTGGCTAATGGTGTAATGGATAGTTAAAAATATCCTTTTGCCTCATTAGGCAGCCAGGGTGGGGAATAGATTGCCCAGAAACATGTCTTGGAGGGTTCCAGGCCCTGAGCGGTTTTAACTCCGAGGAGGTTGGAGTGGACTCTTGGAATTAGGGTCCTCCCAGCTTGGGTTGTCCCTGATCCTGACACAGACAGTGGATCCTGTGAGGAGACACCAAGCCTTCCTGTGCATTGTAGGTGGAGTTTTAGGTAGATTGTTAATTCCTTATTCTCCTCTTCCTTCTCCCTTTCCTTATTCCCCATCCCTGTCTGCAGTAGAATTCCCAAGGAGGTAGGACTCTACCCTCTGCCTCAGCTCAGAATTAGCTCCACTTAGAGCTTATTCTTCCTTCTGAGGCTGATGAGCAGGTCAGTGGATCCCAGAGATTTCCTCCCTGCTGTGTAGTGGGAATATTGTCCCTCCATCCCACAGTCAAGGCACACTCTGGCCCAAGGCAAAGCAGTCCCCGTGTGGGTTCTGCCTCTGTGACCATCACAGACCTGCTGGAATCCTCACCCTGCTCACAGCAGGACTCAACATTCCCTTCCTTTTTCCCTGTATCCCTGTACACCTTCTTCCCTGGGTGCTCCCAGAGCCTTGATGACTCACTGTAAATGCTTTTGCTCCCCTCTCCTCCCAGGAATTCTCCTTCAACCCCTCATTTGCAGTGGGGAAGTTTCCCCTTTGTGCTGCTTTCCTGGGCCAAACAGCAGAGTGGTTGTCACAAATAATGTGGGAATGGGGGATTAAAATTTAAATTGCAACCCTTGACTGGACAAGCCCCGACATGAGAAAAATCCTTGGATGTCAAAATCAGGCACGATCTCAGGAAAAAGTGATTTTCTGTCTATAGATGACCAGATGAATAAGATTTTTTTTTCCTAAACCTTATGATGGGATTCCAATCTAAAGTCACCTGCACTGCCTTTCTTCAGTTGAAAATACATTAATTCATAGATGCTTTAAAAGATGTTTGCTTTCATATCTTATTAATGAAGAGTATCTTTAATTTATTTTTTATGTTTGTCTATAAATGGTCTTTTTTGAGCATCAGATCTCAAATTATGGCGACAAAATGTTGCTGCAGCTGCTCTGACGAGGCCATTTATTAAGTTCAACCACTACAAGGAGGGTGTAGCTTAAAGATGCTGAACTTTTTAAACCAACCCAAACTCCCCACTGAGTGCTCTCCGTGCATTATCTTTAGGAAAACGCTCATCCTGAATAATTTTGCAGCCCCTTTTGGTGCCAACATCTTTGTTTAACTCACACTCTGCATTATTGCTCTGGGAAATGTACTTGTGAAAGGGAACGTGGCTCATGTTGCTGTTTGTAGCTTAAAAGTGCCGTTGTTTAACACTTTTTCTCTCCAGAATCTGGGCAGATCCCTCCTTCTAGTCCCAAATATTTCAAAAAATAAAGAACAGGGAGGATCTGAGGTAGCAGGACATGGAAAAACACCGTGAGGGATGTTGGGGGGGGTGAGAAAAGGTGACACTTCATTAGTGTTAAGCTCCAATTTATAATAAAACCATATAAAAAACAAAAAAAAGGGGATTGTGCCCTAGGGAAAAGCCAGTATGGAAATATCCAGGATAAATGTAAGAGTGGATGTCTCCCTTGTGATTTAGGGAAAATACTCTGAGGGGAAAGTTTCCAGCAGGGATAAAGACACGTGCTAAGCCTCAACCCACTCTCAGTTTGGGGGATGAATATTGAGGGCAGTGCTCGGGGTGTCTTGTGACTTTTAATTTACGGGGTAAATTAAAGCATAAAAACCTACAGATTGCTCAGGGAGCAGTGGAATGGATTGCTCATGGAGTCACCATCCCTGGAGGCATCCAAGGAACAACTGGACATGGCACTGAGTGCTCTGCTCTGGTTGACAAGGTGGGGATCAGGCACAGGTTGACCCTGGAGGTCTTTTCCAACCTCAGTGATCCCGTGACATCTTCGTGCTTCGAAAAATCCAGATGAAATATCAACAAGAAGCAGGACGGGCTTTTAAAACCCTTCTGCTTGTTATGAAATATGTCACTATTGCTTTTTTTTTTTTCATTTTTCTTTCCTTTTTTTTTTTTTGGTGGTTATTTTCCTCCCAGTTATAGCGGAAGCAAAAAATAGACACATCCTCCAATAATTTGGAATCCATGGACGCTTTTGGTTCGAACGCCGTGAGCGCCATATAAATGGAACTCGTTTGCTTTTTTTAGGGAGATACAGCTGCAGTTGGATTTAGATATTCCGAGGCAGTAACCTCTGTAAAACGACATTTAAGGAACACATCTAAAAATGCCTCGAATTTCAGATGTCATGGGACGGATGAAAATGCTGCGTGCGAGGCAACTGTGAGGGCCTGCAAGGAGAAACTGGGGCTTGGAGCTCGACAGCTGAGGGCAGCTGCTCTCAGATGGTACCACATAGAAAGATTTCATTATTGCCACGATGAAAAATCCTGTATTAATTGTAGCTTTTTTTTTTTTTTTAAATTTTTTATTTTCCCTAAAAAGATTTCAAGACGAGAGCAACTTCCGATGGCTCTCATGGAGCTCAGAGCACCCGGGGAGTTCTGTAGGGAATAATCAATAAAATTGTAGCTTTTTTTTTTTTTTCCCCCTTTTGAGAAACAACAACCTCAATTTTGACACAAACCTGTTTTTTTGTGAGGGTTTTGGTGGGTTTGTTCTGCTTTTTGCAACCTGTCCAGGAAGGAGAAGAAACATCTTCAGCCTGGTCTAGTGGAAGATGTTCCTGCCCATGGTGGGGGTTGGGACCTTTAAAGGACCCTTCCAACTCAAATCATTCCATGATTCCATGAGCTTCTGGTCCTTGTGCAGAGCTGTGAAAACCAGGAAGGTTTGTTCCTGCAGCTGTTTAAAGCAGAATTATCCCTGAGCACTTCTTGCCCTGGTTCCGAGGGCTCGGGTTGAAGCTTTGCAGAGTTACTCCGTTGGCTCAGTGACAGCTGGGAAACTCCCTCATCCCGAGGTTATTCCTTGTGAATCTTGTTCTGCTGGCTCCCCTGGTACCTCCTCATGTGGCCCCGACAGCACGAGGAGATTGGAGAACTGGATTCCCAATTTCCATGTCTTTGTTCTGCAAAACAAGCCCATCAGAATAGATAATGGGTGAGATATCGAGACCTACATGCCTGAGCCCTCATAAACAGGAGCAAACGAATGGGAAAAAAAAGGAATTAAGAGTATTTTTATTTGCATAATTTCCATTAATAAAACATTCTTTTATACCAAGAAAATGGAGCTTCAGCTGCCATTTGAACGGGAGATATTAAAAAAAAACCCCTGTTTGTTTTTTTTTTTTCCCCCCTGCAGTCTTGACAGGAAGCAACAAGTGACTGCAGAGCAGCAAACTGGGCTGCAACAAACACATTCCAGCCATTCCTTCGCCCACCACGCTCCTGCCCGGGAGTTGAGGGAAGGCAGGGGAAGGGAAAGTGCCAGGGAATGTTACATCAGGGAGCCTTCCATCAGGGAATCTGACATCACTCCAGCGCGGCCACTCGTGCCGCGGAAAATAAGCAAAGGCACCCAGAGCACTGTGAAATGTGCAATTTGGGTGGGTCTGCAAAGCTCGGGATGTTTGTCCTCAGTTCCTAAAGGAGCCTCAGGAGCAGCCTCCAGGCCTGGAAGGGCTGCAGTGCTGGCCCACACCGCGATGAGGGAAGGAGTTCCTTGCTCCAAGTGCAAACATCGTTCTGCTCTTGGCTGAGGTGACATAGGCAGAGGGGCTGCAACAAGTCTGGGATAAGGCAGACTTATCCATGTCCTTGGGTTGATTTTCATGGAAAGAATGAGATCCTGCAGGAACCCAGGGGATCACAGAGCCAGGGAAGAGGGGAAGGTGCTCCCAAAGCTGTGTGGTTTCACTTCATAGCTACATAAATATTGCCTGGAATCCATGGCTGTGCTTCCCACCACACAGAACTCCTGTTCTCATGGATGGTGCCTTGGATTTTCATGCTTTTCCCTGGGAATCTGCAAAGAGTCAGGTTTGGATTAGTAACTTTCTCCTGCCCCAGAGTTCTGAGACACCTCCTGGGTGTGTTCCCTGGTTCTGTGCCTGGTGCAGGCTCCGAGCACTGAGGTACAAGGAGGGAATTCCTGTGCAGATCAGGAATTCCAAACGGTGGCTTCTTCCCTTTCTGCCCCTAATCTGATTAAAAACACAATTTCCAGGTATGGTGGCGAGGAGGAATCCAGGGGCTGCCACAATGCACTGACTTTCACATCATTTTAAGCAAATTAGTGAAAAGATTATCATGGAATCATGGAATGGTTTGTGTTGGAAGGGACCTTAAAGCCCATCCAGTTCCACCCCCTGCCATGGGCAGGGACACCTTCCACTAGCCCAGGTTGCTCCAAACCCCATCCAACCTGGCCTTGGACACTTCCAGGGATGGGTGACCAACAGCTCCAACAATTATGTATTCTCTATGCTAATTTATATTTTTTTTAGTTCCAATGGACGTGGCTCAGTGTAGACCTTTTATCAGTGGTGGGGGGCAGGAGACGCCTGAAATATTTTATTTATAAATAAGACACATTTATTTACCTACTCCTGCTTTTCTCCACCACAGTTTGAATCTTTCCCATTTTTCTCTGGCAAGATGTGTGCCTACCTACGGATTCAATGAATTGATGTGGAATTTAATAATTTCTTACTCTTAACCTATTTTTTTTTTAAGCGTTCTTCCTTCGGCTTCTCCTCAGGAACTTATTTAGGCTTTGTTTCCCTTCCCAACCTCAGCCTCCCCGAGGTGTTGCTCCCTGTCTCAGCTGACCTGTACCTGAGCACAGGATGCTCTGCTGGGTCACTCCTCCTGTTGGCATCCCCCAGGAAGGTTGGAACATTTTAATACGTGGCACCATTCCCACAGCTGTCAGGGCTGTCTGCAAGTTTATTCTCAGCACAGTGTGAAGTTTGAGCCCTGCACAAGGGCAACACTTTTCCCTGAAATTGCTAAGACATGAGTTTTATATTCCGTTTTCTCCCGAGCATAATAGAACTTGTTAGCAGGTCCTTTCCACCCCCCCCTCAAATTCGAGATTGGTGTTCATTGTTCAGTGAATTTGGGGCTGATTTGCTCATGAATGTGCTTTGTTGTAACTCTGCAAAGGTTTTCTGCTTAGGCAATGGTTGCAAAGCACCACTGAAGGCCAATCATCTAAAATACATATAAATGTTTTTTCTTAACACAGAAAGCTGCCCCACAGACTGATCTAGTTCTGAGAGGCTAAGAAGAGTCCTTCTTTATCCCTGAAAAACGCAGAGCTTCCTCATGGATCCCTGTGTTCCAACCACAATCTGGTTGCACTTTCCTCCTGTAAACAGGACATGGCTCCAGTGATTTATCTGGGAGGGGTGTGCACGTGCACCCCTGTGCTTGCACATGGATATCAGCACCACATCCATGAGAATTGTCTTCTGGATTTATTCTGGTGCACCCAGAACGTGTTTGGGAATGGAACTCCGTGGGGGGAATGCTGTTGGAGACTGGGAATTATCTGAAAGGATCATCTGGGATATCAAGACCTCGCGGCTCCGGAGACATCAAAAAAATCTGGTGGAGAAGTTAACCCACTTGGGGAAAATATGGAAATAATTGGCAGCAGAACAAACAGCAAAGCACTGAATAAAGAAGAGGGAAGAGGAAGTGACTGGCAGGGAAGAGCAGATGGGAGCGTTTGTAGGGAAAGTTGGTGGCATCCTGTGAGTTCCCAGGTTTTATGGCTGTGGTGCAGCAGCAGTTCTGGGCTCCCCTTCCTGTTCTGGTTTTCAGCTCTGTAAATCAGGGCTCAAATCTCTCTCTCTCCATCCTTGGAATTGTAATGCATGGGGAGACATTTCTTAGGGAGAAATCCTCCCCTAGGAGGGTGGGGAGGCCCTGGCACAGGTTGCCCAGAGAAGCTGTGGCTGCCCCTGGATCCCTGGAAGTGTCCAAGACCAGGTTGGACGGGGCTTGGAGCAACCTGGGCTGGTGGAAGGTGTCCCTGCCCATGGCAGGGGGTGGAATGAGATGAGCTTTAAGGTCCCTTCCAACCCAAATCATCCCAGGATTCTATGATTCTTTGCTTTCCTTAAGCTCATTCCCTCTAAACCTCTTGGGATAGTTCCTTGGGCCAGCCATGGACTTGTGCTTGTGACCTCCAAAATGTCAGATTTTTCACTTTTTCACTGCAGGGAAGGGAGAAATATTTCATAAACACCTCCGTGTTTGAAGAAAAAAAGAGATTTATAGTTGTTGATGCAGAAATTCCAGGAAAAATAATTACTGAGGCAGCTGTGAAATTGTTGCATGGGAGAGACATCAGACATTTTCTTTGTGTGAAGGAAGCTGGAGCTGTGGTTTTATGAACTGTGTATCAGCCATTACCTGCTCACAGAAGGGCTCTTCAGCCTGGCTCACATGGGCAGAAAACATTCCAAGAGCAGGAGGTGGAATTAGTGGGTGTATAAAACCGGTTCTGCCAGGCTGGGGTTGATGTGGGGGGAAGGATCAGAGCATGGCAGGTTCAAACCCAGGGTATTTTTTTCATTCCAAGGGACAGCAGTTTCACTGAAGTTGCTGTTTCCCCACCAGGCAGGAGTTCTCTATGTTAAGGCATTCCAGCCACTCCATAAGGTCCTGTGGGTGTTCCCAGTCTCCAAGGGGGATGCAAATCCAGGTGCCTGGTGGATGCAAACGCTCCGGGCTGGGCAGAGCAGCCGGAGGAACGAGCAGGACAGGACCTGCTTTTCTGATCCAACTCCTGCTTTGCCTCTCTCCAGAGCTCCCCTGCCCGTTCCCGGTTGCTCTCCTCGCTAATTCCCAAGTTAAATATTTGTTCCTGAGTGGCTGCAGAACTGACAAGTTTCCTGGATCCTTTCCATCCCGTGTTTGGAGCTGACATCACCCTCTCCCTCAGAGCTTTCCTGCTCCTCAGGGGCTGACCTCGGACACCACATGGAGTGCTGCCTTCTAGGATTCAGGGATTCACTGGCTTGTGTTCCCGGAAGGAGCCACACAGGCACAGGACTCCTTTGATTTCAGGGATTCCTCAGCCATTTGCCATTTGTTGTCCTTTAGAGTTTCAAGATAAACATGCTAAGAGTGCTTGACACATTTATTTGGATCTTGGTTCTCCCTTGCAGTTCCTGCTCCCTCTGGAATATCTTTCTGTCCCAGACATTTAAGATCTCTTTCCCTGCGTGGTTTTTTCTCTGTTTCCCCTCCCTTTTTAGTGTTCAAATGAATCTGCTGGAAGGTGCACCCCTTTAATTCCATATTTGTTCTGTCTTAATGATTTGCTCTTATGGGAACTCCTAAATCCTACTAAAACCAAGCCAACACTTTCTTTTCATTGCTTGGAATTGCCCAATTGCTCAGTTCCTCGGAGAGAATAAGTAACCAGTTCTTAAAAGGACAGAAAGGATTGGTGCTTTTGCAGGAATAACTTTAAAGAACAAATACTCATTTTTTTCATTGCTAAATCCTACTCTCCTTTTAGTTCAGGGATAATAAGGTCAGACAGGAGACACAGATTCCATGGAGAGGTTTGTCAAGTGTTTATTATGGAACCTGTGATTTCTTCTTGGCATTTGTGCAGGACAGACCTGTAGAGCTTAATGATCAATAATTGTGAGAGAATCTTCCTAGAGAAGCAGTTGGAGTACAGAACATTGTAGTGGGCTGGGAATGTTGTTTGCTGTATTTATCTGGGCAAGTTCTTCAACTTTTCAGTGACTCAACTTCCCTGTTTTGAAGCAGAGTTACCAGCAAGACATTAAAACTGGAGGCTATTAATGAGAAATCAAGTTACATTGCTGAAGGTATCAAAAAATCACCCATATTCTGCTTTAATAGACCCATTTTCTCACTTCCAATAACTTCTGAGGCCAAAAAAATGGCCTTGGTGACGACTTGAGTGGAATTGATAAAGGGCAAAGTAGTGCTTAAAGAAAATAAGAATGACAGAATGTACTGACCCAAGGAAAGCAGGAAAAATGGTCAATTCAGGATCTCTCAGGATCCTCAGGGATCTGACCAGCTGCCATTCCAGGGCCTACTGAGGTGTTTCAGCAGGAGAGAAAAGGGAATAAGGTGTTCTCCTGTAGTGTTTTCATCTGATGTTCAGAAGCACCAGTTAGAGTTGGAAGGTCATGATTTAATTCTGAGTGGAAGAAACTCCCTGATAACTGTTAAATAACTCAATGTTGCTTCCATTGGCAGAGCCATGGGAATAGAAGGGTTTAGTCCCGAGGTTCAGAACTGCTTCTGAGGTGTTCAAAACACACAATCCTTGTAGTTACTTCTGTTTTACAAGAAATCTGTTTTTTGGGCTTTAAATTATTTAGAAATACGTAAGCAGCCAGTAACCAAGCTCATCACTCTGTTGAAAAAAAGTCACCATGAGTGTGTTTTATGGTCTGAAGAGGATGTAGATGGGCATTATACACGTGGGAAAACAAGTCCCTGTGATGAAGGATATGGGGTGGTTTGGAATACAGAGGAAACTGGGTGTGAAACACCGAGTTTGGAATTCCAGGCTTGGTTTTGGGGATCACCTGCTGCAACAATCGAGTGCTCCTTGTTGTACAAACTCCATAATTGCTTCAAGTGGTTTAATACCACATATCTGTTGTCTGCAATAACTAAACCCTCCCCAATGTTTCTGCTAACAGGGTGGAGGGATCTGCCCAGGGTTGGATTTCTGCCTGCCAGACAAAGACCTGACAGCATTTGTGGTGAAATAATCTGCTCTGTTTGCAGACTGGAGGAGAAATCCTTTCTGTACAGCTGGTGAGTTTTTGTTTTTACAGTCAAAACAGATGCACTGGAGAGGGAAGCCACTGGGGATGATTTGCTTTAACCCTGCTGGAGTCATTAGCTGTTGGATTCTAAACTGTTTGCTGTTTAAACACTCTGATTCCAGGCCAGCTTTCCAAGGAAAAACTTCCATGCTGTTAGAGCTTTGATTAAGTGAAAGCTCACCCAAAACAACGGTACAAAAAAACCAAAACACCCCTCCCCTCCCTCTTCTGCTCTGTGGCCACTAAAACCTGAAGAAAATTTATAAAGAGCACGTGCACATTTCTTTCGTAAGCCCTAAATTTGTGCCAGTTAAATGTACAGAGAATGTGGGGCTTTGTGGCTCTCAGGCACATTCATTCTTGTGGAAGCACTGGCTGTAAATCCAATTTTATAGATTAAAGACTTGCAGCATAATGTAGGCACCTGTCGGTTTATGGGAGCCTAAAAATACCTCCCTGGCTATAACATGGGTTTTTTTTTTCAGCAGCTTGGAGCATGTGTATGTTTTTTGATACCTTTCAGCTATTTTTTTTTTTTTCAGTCCTTGTCTGTCACCTCAGCCTGTTGTGGCAGCTCTAATAGGGGATAATAAAGGACATGCTGTTCACTGGCTGGTTCAGATGCAGTGAGGCTTTGCCATTAGCAGTTCATAATATAATAAATACAATAATATAATATAATGTAATTAATATAATACAATATAATATAATATCTCCCCATGGTGCAGAAAGAAGCCAACAGGCAGCACTGAGGAGGTGACAAGGTGGGCTCTGTCACCTTTGGTGAGCTGGGTGTGATTACAGGGAAGGGAGAGATTGTCCTGACTGGGAAAGATTCAAAGGTTCTGTTTTGTCAGGGACTAAATGAGGAGGAGTCTTTGTGGTGTCAGGGTAAAAGGAGCTCTCCCAGGCTGAGGATTTGCTTGTACCAGTGTGGGAGGCTGTTCCTCTGGAATCTGGAACTCAAAGTTGGTCAAGAACCTCGGTGTGGGGCAGTCCTGGCTTCAGGACGTGTCTGTGTGAGCACATCAGGGCCACTCTTGACTCTTTGCTTGAGGATTTGTGTTTTATTGATGGTAAATGTTCTGGGACAAGATATTGTGGAGCTCAAGGGGAGCCAATCATCAAATTACAGAATCACAGAATCACAGAGTCACAGAATCATGGAATGGTTTGGGTGGGAAGGGACCTTAAAGCTCATCCAGTGCCACCCCCTGCCATGGGCAGGGACACCTTCCACCAGCCCAGGTTGCTCCAAGCCCCATCCAACCTGGCCTTGGACACTTCCAGGGATGCAGGGGCAGCCACAGCTTCTCTGGGCTTCCTGTGCCAGGGCCTCACCACCTTCACAGCCAACAATTTCTCCCAAATATCCAAACTAAATCCACCCTCTTTCAGAGAGAAACCAGACAAAGGCCTTTTGGATCCTTTTGGTCCTTTTCAGGATCAGGTCAAACTTGTGACTGAAACAAATGGGGTAAGAGCTAATTAGAGAGGAGATTTAGGAATCCCAGCATCTCACCCCTGAGTCTGATGCCCACAGCAGGAGCACTGCTTTGGGAATCTCTGCTTTCCCTTCCACCTTCCCTCAATGGCACCGAGATTTCCATCCTTTCATTAAATATGGTTGAAACTGGCTCATGGTTCAAAAAAATTACCATTTCTGAACAGGGGCAGAGGCAGACTGGGAGCTGCTGTGTTTACATAAGCCTTGTTTTCTTAGGAAACCAGGCTAAAAAGCCATGGTTGTGTTGATATAACCTCTGCTGGTGTTGGGATGGGGTTGGCTCATGCTGAAGTGCTGATTCATCTGACAGTGTGTTTAGCTGTGGTGGAGAGAACGAGAGCAGGGTTTGCAGATAACACAAAGTTATTGGCTTGAAACTGGGAGATGGGAGGGAAGAAACAGGAAGGAAATCTGAGCTCTTGTAGGTCAATCTTTTGGTTACATTGGCATTAAATCAAGAGCAGGAGGAGAAAAATTGTGCAACAAGAATCTGAGCCTTTTTTTTAATTTTTTTTTTTTTTTTTTTTACTGGCTCACCACTTTCTATTTATGGGAACCCAAAATGACCTGGCTTCCTGGGCTGGAAACAGTAGTGACATGTCCTTGATGACAGCCTGACTTTTACATTTCAAGCCAGTCTTTGCTACATGTTTAGGATATTTTTTAGCTGATGCCATAGTTTGAAAGGTGGTAGCACCTGGGACTGCATCCTGGGGCACAGGAGACATCAGGAAATGGTAATAAAATCAAAAAACCCAGAGTGGTTTGGGTTGGAAGGGGCGTTAAATATTATCCTGTTCCACCCCTGCCATGAGCAGGGACACCTTCCACCAGCCCAGGTTGCTCCAAGCCCTGTCCAACCTGGCCTTGGACACTTCCAGGGATCCAGGGGCAGGCACAGCTTCTCTGGGCAACCTGTGCCAGGGCCTCCCCACCCTCACAGGGTAGAATTTTTTTCTAATATCTCTTCCAAACCTCCTCTCTCTCAGTTTGCAATCAGTGCTGAGTTAGGGCTGCCTCTTCCACCCCCAGCAAATCAACACTTGGTGCTTCCCTCCTCCTCCCCCTCACTCTTACATAAATATTGTCCCTCATTCCTCTTTTTCCCAACAATTCCTGCAGGAAGAAGGAGGCAGGAATGGTCAGCACGAGGGAGATTAAGCAGAGCCATCAGCAGCCCAACTGGTACAGTTTCTCTCCTGTGCTGGGCTCTTGTGCTAAATTTAATCTGGCCCCCAGACAGCTCAGAATCTATTTTTTCCCCCTGTTCTGTTTTCATTCAGACTGTTCCCTGAGTGCTCCTTACCTGTGCCCACCCTGTGTGACACAGGGACAGAGTGATGAGACATGAGGGGATACCTTGGGCCCATTACAACTGGGAGAGGGGTCCCCACTGCCCTCAGCAGAACATCAGCACCACGAGTGGCTCAGGCATTTTATTCTTTGGAAGAACAGGAGTCTGAGGATGCAGCAGTTGGATAGAGATGGTTGAATATTTGTTCTATTCCTGAAATATGTCACTTGAGGGACAGAAAGATTAATCTCACCTCACACAACCTTTGCATCCCACTGCAGGGCCACCAACTGCACCCCAAACTCAATGTATGTGCTTGAAACATATATTTTAAAATGCAGCTTTTAGAAAGAAGGGAGGATGTGCATTCAGGAGATGTTTTTTTTTGTCATTTAACCTCTTACCCAGACAACAATTGTCACAGAGACCCCGGGCACAAACTTGAGGGGAAAAGGGGACAGAGAAAGGAAACAGCAGGAGAAGTTGTGCTCACACACCTTTCTGGCAAGGTGAAAGAACACGGAGCTCTTGTTTGATGCCTCCTGTATGTAGGAGAATTCACAGGGTCATGGATTTATGGAATCACAGGATGGTTTGGGTTGGAAGGAATCTTAAATCTCACCCCATTACACCCCCTGCCATGGGCAGGGACACCTTCCACCAGGCCAGGGCACTCACAATGGCTCTTGTAATTTGTTTTCTCTCTCCCCATTTCTTCCTCTTTCATCTTGCAGGGCCTTGAAAACCGGACTTTACCTTTCAGTGCTTGGCTTTGGCCAAAAGCAGCCCCATCACACACAGCCCTTAATGGTTTCTTAAACAGCTCAACCCTTCTAATCTTCTCTGATCACCATGACCAGCATGGAAAGTGTTCCCTGCTCCTTTTTCTCATTTCTCCATAATATTTGGACCACAGAATTCCTGTTTTTCCTTGCACTGCCCCAGCAGTGACTTTTATCATCGTTCCCATCGACTTCTTGCCATAAGAAGCTTATTTTTTTCTTGTTCTGAAGGTCCCTAAAATGACAACTTAAGTAATTCCTCACAAGACTAATCAACCCACCCAGGAGAGAACAATTTAACAATAAAACACAGTGTGGTGGAATCAGCTACCACCTGGATTTTCCAAAATGCCCTCCCTCAGAAATAAACTTTATTCCACTTCTGGGGAATATTTATTCCACTTCTCCTGCCTGCTGGATGTTTGGAGCCTGCTGGATGATGCAGAAGAGAATTAGGATTCATGGCTCTGCTTTTCCCTGTGCACACAAATAATACACTCACAGGAGTGGGATTATTTATTCATAGGTGTGGGGAAATGGTGTAAATACTTCACACAAAATTAACATTTAAAAAATGCATGAAAAGTGATTTCAATATACTTAGTTCTACCTTAGATATGTAGCTTTAGTTTTTCTTCCTCTGCATGTTCTGAAAGAGTTCTGTCTCTGAAATAAAGCACCTATAGATACCAGAGGATAATTGGGTATTAAATTGAAATAATTAAATTATATCAATATCTGTGGAGTCTGAATATTTGACACTTCTGTGAACATTGAAAAATCTGGAATAACTGAGCAAGTTTATAAATTATTTTTGATATTTTTGGTTATCCAAGAGAACTTTCAAGACTCCACAGAAGTGAATTTACTTTGAATCTCCATCTCTCTATGTCAGATCAGAACTACTGAGCCTCATTTGCACCACTCAGGGTAAAACACAACTTAATACTTTGAATATTTTGGTCTTTTGCCTTTTCCTGAGCATAACTTGATGTCCAACTGTATGAGCAGAAGAATCATATTTGAAGAAGGGATTTGAGTAAAGCTGGGACTGAGTTCTGAGCTTGGAGCTGTTCAGTTCTCTGCAGGGAGTGAGACCTGAGAGCACTTCTCTCCTTCTTTCAATTTTGCAGGTCAGAAATAAAGCCATTTGAAGGGAAAATGGCTCAAACAGTCCCCCAGACTCTGCTGCTCACATCACTTGGGCCCAGCTGGGAGTACCTGCTCAGGGAGTTTAACTCAGGCTCAAAGACCTATTTCAGTTCCAGGTCTGTCTGGGTCAGAGAAGGAAGGAAGAGTTTTCCTTCTGCTGCTGAAAGTACTTTGTTGTGGTGTTTGCAATTATTTGTGTGAACACAATAATTGCTTTTACCTGAGAGTTATGGGTTTGTTTTCAGAACAGGAGATTCTAAGGATCTCCAGCATTGATGTTTCAAACTCATGTCTTTCAGAAAAAAAAAAAAAAGGCAGGAAAAGAGGTCCCAGAGGGTTTTGTGGGTGATTCTGTGATAGAGAATATCCTCTGCAGAGATGATGGGGAGTGGGGACAACACAAACAAATGCATTTGGAATAAGGATTCAAAAGAAACAGAAGTCATGTGGCTCTTACCTTTTACATCTGAGTCTTTATTCTTTCTGATTATCTTCTGGGTGTGTGTAAGGATGGGAAAGAGGAAACTCAGGGAAGAGAATGCCTGGTTTTCCTGCTGTCCAGAGGCAGGTTTGGCCCCAGAATGGGGAATGGGAAGGAAGTTGGTGGGTGCTGGTGGCAGCACTGCCAGGGGAGCTCCTCTGCTCCTGGGGGCAGGAAGTTCTCAGCCCACCCCTGCTGGGTGACACCAACGCTCCTTTGTCTCCAGCTGAGGAATTTTGCTGCCTGTACCACAGGCAGAACGTCTTGGATAAAATTCACAGCTGCTGTGGGTGGAGAAGAATGTCTCAAAGGGCCAAATTGAGCCTTCTTCTGGCTGGGGAGTCGGAAAGGAAGGAGGGCAGGCCAGGTTTGGGCTTGTGTCATGGTCTCACTATGTCTGCTGGCTTGGAAGGCCCAGCATCAGGGGAGGGAGTTGATGTTCCTGAGCCAGATTTGCTTGGGATCATGTTAATTGGAGGCCTCTGGATTTTAATAGTCTCACATTTCTTACAGGATGGATCATGTTTGTTGGACGGTTGGTTTTGTCTGAGCAACACTAAGAGGAGGAGAGAAGGTTCTGGGGGAACTTCCAGCTCTGAAAGGGGGCCTGTAAGAAACAGGAGGACAGGCTTTTGAGTGGCCATTCCTTTAAACTTAAGAATTTAAGTTGATTTAGATTAGACATAAGGAAGAAGCTTTTTACAGTGAGGGTGGGGAGGCCCTGGCCCAGGTTGCCCAGAGAAGCTGTGGCTACCCCTGGATCCCTGGAAGTGTCTAAGGCAATGCTGGAGTGGAAGGTGTCCCTGCCCATGATCTAGATGACCTTTAAAGGTCCCTTCCCACCCAGTCTATTCTAGGATTTTGTGAATAGTTCCTTTTATTCTGCCTTAGAAGCTGAACCAGCATTAATGCTCTTGGATTGGAGATATTCCCCAAAGTGTGGAAAAAAACTGTGAGCCCCTTCTGATCCCATCCATTTTAGAGTGGAGAGGTCTCCACTGTGCTTTGGGATCCCTGAGGTGGCTGACACAGTGTCTCCTGGTGCTGACAGGCTCAATCCAGCTTGGTGGATTGGCAGGTTTGGTGAAGGAATCAGAGCCTTCTTTAGTGACATCAGTTGGAGACACCAAGAGCTGTCCCTTTGAAAGCCATGTTTTGAAAGCTCCAGTCTACTAGACCTTGAGCTGCTGGCTGGAAACTCCTACAGGGGCATCCAAAGCCCTGCTTTTCCCATCTGCTCCTGGGAAGGCAAATGTGACAACTCACTCTGGGACAGGCCTGGCTTCCTTCATCAGCTTTGGATGAGTCTGATGCTGCTCATTTTCCTCCTGGAGGAGCTGCATGGAATGTCCAGTTAGTTCAGGCAGCAGAGCCAGGTGGTCAAAGCTGCTCCTTGGGCTGGGAATCCTGCACCCGTGGCCTACAGGTCGTTCCACTTGTTGGCTTGGAGCAGGAGGCAGGATCCCATTTGTCCAGGTTAAATCCCAGGGCTGTGTTCCTCAAGGTTTGCTTCCTTCTTCTTTGGCTGTTTTTCCTCGTTCATGTTATGCTGCCACAGGAATGATCAATGGAAGCCTTGAACTGGAGCCAATAGGACTTGTAGGAGCCAGTCTGGAATGACTTCCTACTGCTGTGTGCCAGAGTCATGAATTCCTGACATTCCTGTCACCTGAACAGGTTCAGTGGCACTTCTGGAAGGGATTGGTTCGGAGTTGGTTGGTTGCATTTAATCCCACTGGGGTGATCCTGCTGTTCCTGATGGAATTGTGTCACCTTGGGAAGGCTGATGGCACCAAATGTCTTGCAAACCTTGGGGTTCTTATTGTTGTTAAAATCCTCCTGATTGACTTCAGGAGCTTCACAAAAATCCCCACCCCACTGAATTAACACACAACGCAGAATTTTACATTTTCCGTGCCTTGTAATGCAATTTAATTATTTCCCACTGCAGAAAGCTATTATTTATTTACTTATTTAAAAAAGAAAAATCTCCAAAAGGGCAGGCACTTATTTTTAATAAGATTCTGTTTGAGTCCTCCCCAAACAATGGTGGGGGGGGATGCCATGTGTCATTCCAGGAGCTGGGAGCAGGGAGCTCCTTTCCTCAGGGCTCTGGGGCTGGGCATGAAATGCTCTGACTGGGATTTTATGAGCCAAATGTAAATGTGCTTAATGAGACACGAGGGGACCGCTCTGTGGCTGGGGAGAAATGGCTTTTAGCAGCAGATGCAGACAAAAGTATTGGATTTCAGTCTACAAAAAGCCAAAGACAAAAAGAATTAGAGCCTGTAGTCCCAACTGGAGGAAGGAGGTGTCAGAATTTAGAAGGCTGAACAGCTGTAGCCTGTTTATGTGTTTTATTCCATTGTTAGAGAACTGGAAATTAAACAAAAGGCCAAGGCCAAGAGCATATTAAATCCCTTTTTCAAAAAGATCTGCAGTTGACCAAGGCTACAAAAAGAAATGCGAGATTTGTCAATAGTTTTAGGCTTACATGGAAAGAACCTAAAATACACTGAAAGGTTCTTCTGAGTGGGTGTTGCAGGGAAAACTCAAAATCATAGAATGAGAACAAATAATTCAGATATCTCATGGTGTCAGAGACCTGGTGAGTGCCTGAAACCTGCCCTTCCAAAGCCCATAACCTCCATCTGAGAATATTCCTGCTGTGCCAAGTGTTTCAATCCCAATCTGGCTTGCCTGGGTAAGCCCTTTTCCTCAAAGTGTTGCAAAGTGACATGCTTCTGACCTTTAACAATGCTGGCATTTGATGCTGGTGAAAAAGGAAGCAAAAAAAGTAATTATGAAATATTTTTATTGGCCTCAGCAGCGGCTCTGCAGTGCAGATGGTTTAAATTACCTACCTCAGGGTTCCAGTGTAAAGCTCAGATCCATCTCCACAGTTTTAATATTTAAAGGGAGGTACTAACTTGCTGGCCTGGATCTTGAAAGCAGCTTAATTGAGCCTTTAAAAGCTGGTAGTTGTGTCTTGTTTTGCAGGAGTCAACAAACACTTTTCCCCTGTTCATTGGCAGGGCATTACTCACACTCAGACGAGGAGGGATTTTTTCTTTTTCCCCAGACTATGCCATCTTTCAGCAGAACATGAATCCTAATGGATGCAGTTGGACTCCACTGCCTTGTCTGTGTGGTGGCTCAGGTCAAAACAGACTGGTTTGGGTGGGAAAAGACCTTAAAGCCCATCCAGTCCTGCCTCCTGCCATGGGCAGGGACACCTTCCACCAGCCCAGGTTGCTCCAAGCCCCGTCCAGCCTGGCCTTGGACACTTCCAGGGATCCAGGGGCAGCCACAGCTTCTCTGGGCAACCTGGGCCAGTGTTTTGTTACTCCCATTGTAAAAAACTTCCTCCTTGTATCCTGCTCTTTCCTCTCCATCCCGCTTTCACTTACCTGTTAACCAGGTGCTACTTCCAGCCAGCTCTGGAGTTTGCTTCTTTTTTCCCTTTTTATTGTTCTCTTCCTTCTTCTCCTCCTTCTCCTTCTCCTTCTCCTTCTTTCTCCTTCTCCTTCTCCTTCTCCTTCTCCTTCTCCTTCTCCTTCTCCTTCTCCTTCTCCTTCTCCTTCTCCTTCTCCTTCTCCTTCTCCTTCTCCTTCTCCTTCTCCTTCTCCTTCTCCTTCTCCTTCTCCTTCTCCTCCTCCTTTTCTCCTTCTTCTTCATATTTTTCTTCCTCTTCTTCTTCTTCTGCTTCTGTTTCTTTTTTCTTTTTTTCTTCCTTTTTTCCCCTCTTATTTATTTATTAATTTATTTATGTATTTATTTCTTTATTTATTTCTAATAGGGTTTTCTTTGGGCTTAGAGAATGGATTAACTGGAACAAAAGAGCCCCATGCCTTTCTCTGGTGTCTGTGCCCTGCTAGACCACTTGCCAAAACTGTTTAAACATAATTCTTCTTGGAGTCCTGTGCATAGTCCCTGCTGTAAGACAAAGTTGCTGAGTGCCAGAAAAATGTGGCAAGGAAAGGCACTTTGCTTCATCTTTCATGGAATCATGGAATCCCAGAACAGTTTGGTTTGGAAGGCACCTTAAAGCTCATCCAGTGCCACCCCCTGCCATGGGCAGGGACACCTTCCACTAGCCCAGGTTGCTCCAAGCCCTGCCCAACCTGGGATCACTAAACCAGCTGGGAAGTCAGACTGGAACCACACTACACCCAAACATACAGAGCTCTCAGAGTGTAACAACCCCCCAGTTCCCTCTTCGGTTCTGTACAGAAAAACCTCCAGCTCTGAAAAGCCTCTGACTGTTGCTTTTTGTAACAAGTCAAACAGATGGATTGGAAATAGTATTTACTGTTTATTTCCTCAGCATATCAATATGTGAGGAGCCAGTTTAAATTACGGTCTGACTGCAAACAAACCAACCCACGCCAAAGCAGTGGAGTAAACACTGGTGTGTTTTGTTTCTCGTCGATATTATGGGAATTTAGAGGGCTGGTGTTTCTGTTTTCACTGGCTACCTCTGACTGGCCCGATTTTAAGCCTTGTAATAGAAGGCAAAGATTATGGGTTTAAGAGATTTTTGTGGGGAATTGCCACAGTCGTTATTCCACAGCACTTCAGAAGGTTGGCACTTCAGAGCTCACAGGCTTTAGCTGCAGGAACGAGATTTCTACCTATTTCAGAGCTGTTAAATTTCCTTTTACATGAGAAGGACAAGTGTGAAGCCGTTGCCAGGTACTCTGATGGTGGGTTTGTGGTGCAGCAATCTGTTCCTTCCTCTCTTCCCTGGCTCCTGCTCCTGCTTTATTTTCTGGGCTGACTTCTTGACCTTTCTGAGAGCCAGCTGAGAGCCCTAAAACAGCAGAAAATCAACACTACCAAAAAGGAGGATGGTTTGGGCCAATTTAGTCCCCAAAGCTGGCTCATCTTGAAGCCCTGAAGTACCAGGAATGGGATGGAGACACGTGGCTGAGGACAGAGGGGATGAAATGGCACCTTTTGAGCCATGAAATGGCTCAGCTGAGCTGTGTCCCTGAACTCTGCACACCAAACCACGTCAAGTTTGTTACCACTCAGCCTGTGTGTTATTAATTTAACATCCAGCCCAGCAAATTAGCTAAAATGTCAGCTCTTGACCGGTCTGTCCCACTGGCCACATGCTTCCAGCTGCAATTTTCCCAGCCAGCATCTCGTGGAAATTGAGACCAGATGAACCAAGGGAATGCAAAAAGAGTGAATTGAATATCCTCCCCAAATTATTCACTTATTTCAACAAACAAGAAGCACACTGATGTAATATATGACTGGTCTCAATGCTAAAAGCAAATCAAGAGCTGGAATGTACTTACGTGGCGAGACAGTAAATATCTTTGAGTCCTTATAATCCATTAAATTGCAAGAGTATGTCTGCCTGTCTAAATGGAAGGAGACATCTCTTCTCTCCACCACTGTCATTTACTCCTCCGCTTCCTGCTTCTTTAGCCTTTTCTTTTTTATTCCTTTTTTTTTTCTTTCTTTTTCTTTTTTTTTTTTTAAAATAGGGCTCCTTTTGTATGTGTGAAACTACTGCTACTCCCACTGAAGTTTTCTCCTGAAAGGCAGAGTTAAAGTGCAGTGGAAATTGGTGGAGCAAAGATGCAGCTTTTCCCCTGGTAGCAGAGGATGGAGTGACACCAAAAATGGGCTCCAGCGGTGTGAGCTGAGCCACCCTCACCCTGTGCCGTGTCTTGGAGCTGTTGGCTTTGTTTTTGGCCACCAGCTGGGATGTTTGCTGTCACCTCCTTGCCTGGTGATGCAGATGAACACCCCAGAACTGACTGGTTTGTGAATGAACACCCCAGAACTGACTGGTTTGTGAAGTGTCCCCATGTTACTCCATTGAAAATTCCTCTGTGTCCCAGCCTGCCCAAAGCTTCGTGGCTGGGCAGACCCAGTGCTTCTCCAGGTGATAAATATACATTTTAGGTGATAAATGTCAGTTCAGCACAGAGAAATGATCTTTGGCACAGTGCTTTAGTCCTGGCAGGGGGCTTTGCAAGCCTTCCCTAAGCCACAGAGTAATCCTGGCTCAGGGTTCCTGTGGGTCTCAGCAGAGGGACCCGAGGTCAGGGTGCACAAAGGGGGTGGAGGTGTCACAGTGTGTATGTTTTCCAGTTTATCTATCTGTGTCAAACTGATTTGGCAACCATTCATGTTGCCCTGGAAGTATATTTTGTGTACAAGTGGAGATATTGAAAATACAGTGCTGTTTAATCTTGTTCTCCACTCTCCACATCCTCGTGTTGGTTCCCATGTACTGGCCCCTCATGACTTCAGCTCATCATCAGGTGCATCAAAATGCAAGAAAAAAGTGTCTCCCCCCTTTCTCCCCCCAATTTCTCAAAACTGTAAGATATGAAATTATTTCTCTGGAATCTACGATGTGTGACGCTTTCTATTGTGTCACATATAACAGAATTGCTTGGGAATCAGGTCTTTGTCCTGTGGGAATGATGTTTCTAGAAAGTTTATCAGCTGGCTGATGAAAATCTCTGCAAGGCTCCTCAGCCCCTTCCTGCAGCTCAGAACTTTTGAGATGGTCCCAGCACTGCCAGTTCTCTCATGATCCTGGTTCTAAAATACCTATTTTTGAAGGCCAGAAGTGCCCTAACCTTCACCTGAGCTGACAGACTTAAAAGAAAATCTGACCTTTTGCACATTCCCAAACAAATGGATGCAGTTGTGGAAGTTTGTCATGGCAGAGGTGACAGGGAAGAAACCCTCCACAATTCCCCCACATTTCCAAATCCCAAAAGTCATCCTTTATAAACCAGGTTCACTCACTGCCTGTGGTTGTTTATTGGCTGAGCAGTAATGGGGTGCTGGCACCTGTCTGGGGTTGGGTTTAGCAGGAGCATCTCTGTGCTCCTGGAATATGGAATTCTTTGCCTCTAGGAGAACACAGTCTGGTTGCTTCTTTTTCTGGGCCTCAGTTTTTGGAGCCACTAAAACCTCATCCAACCACCTCTTCTGCTTGATTGAAATATTAATGAAGCATTAATCCAAATAGCAAATTATTTAGTGAGACATCAGCCAAAATCTCAAGTCTAAAGACTTTTTACACCCTTAGTGTTATAATTTTACATAAATAATATGAATTGGCTTGAATTCTTTATGCAAAGTTATGAATGGGTTTAATTTCTACTGCTTATTACAGACCAGAAATCATCTCTCAATTAGTGACTTGGCTGGTTAGGCTTGTTAGGAGTTTACTGACCCCTAAAACCACCTTTTTGAAAGAAAAATACACATTTTGTGCATAAATATTTGCCATAATATTGTTCATATTATTGAGATTGTGCAAAATTTTAACTTTAGAAAATGCTACCCGGTGTTTACCTCTAAGTCATTTAAAGAATTTAAAAACATGCAGATTCGAACTTAAATATCCTTTATCTAAACAGCTTTTCAGGTAGTTTAGTGATGGAACTGCTTTAATTTCCCTCTAACTGAGCTCCTCACACCTATGAGACCCTCAAGGCTGTGGAGCTGCTATTTTCAGAGGTGCTGAGTGTGTACAGCTGCTGTTGCCTTCCCTCCCTGCTCGGGATGTTCAACACTCCTCAAAATGAGCACACACAGCAGCTGCTGCTGCTGGAGCACCAGAGTCCTGGGAAAATGGCTGGGAATTTTCTAGCAAGGTTCTGAAAGTGCTCAGAGGAGAGATTTAGATTAGATGTTGGGATGAAATTCTTCCCTAGGAGGGTGGGGAGGCCCTGGCACAGGTTGGGCAGAGAAGCTGTGGCTGCCCCTGGATCCCTGGAAGTGTCCAAGGCCAGGTTGGACGGGGCTTGGAGCAACCTGGGCTTGTGGAAGGTGCCCCTGCCCATGGCAGGGGGTGGCACTGGATGATCTTTAGGTCCCTTACAACCCAAACCACTCCATGATTCCCTGATAACTGATTTAGAGCTGTGGGTGTGTGACATGATCACCCTGAGCTCCCACACCTGCCACGAATATCTAACCCATAAACCACATGCCCTTCACCACAGAATCCCCTTGTTTTGGCCAACACGAGTTACAAACTTGACAGAAGCTGAAAAAACTCCCCTTCATTCAGCTTAAAGAATTTTACTTTGGTGTGTTTGGATCAGGGACAGAACTGAAACGTGAATATCATCGAGCTCTCCCATCCTCCAAAACATCATTGGCAAGTCAGTCCCACATCTGCAGGTTCAATTCTCCATCCCAGGTGTCCAAGCAGGTCTTGAGCAGCAGATTTTCATGTTGAACTCTCAGAGCTGAAGGGTTTTGTGTTTTCCACGATCGTTCCCTAACTTTTATTAAAACGGTTTTCCACTTGCTGAAAGAGCAATTTTAAAGTGTCACACTCCAGCCTGTCACCAGGGCTTTGCCTGAAAACATCTGGACAGTGGGAACAGCTTTGTGCCAGGGGAAAGTGGACCATTATTTCAAACCTTTCATTTTCACTGCTGCAAATTAACAATTACATGTAATTCAGAATATATACTCTGCACATTCTGGCTGAACAAACCCACTGAGGTATATAAAAAGAATCAGGCAGCTCTAGAGATGTGAATGTTCAGACTGGAAATATTTGGTTATTCCCACTGAAACACCACCCCAAACGTTCCTGGTGAGTCCCTGCTACGATGAGGTGGGAAGGATGTTGAAGTTCCCACTCTCAGGGTTATTAAAGAGCTTTTTCAGCCCAGGACACACGTGCAGCTGCAAAGCTGTGTCCATTCACAGCCTTTGAAAAGGGAAACTGGGCCCTCAAACCACCAGCAAACAGGAGGAACGTTTGCAGCAGCTCAGTCCTCGTGTTTGCCACCCATGGCTTGGTGAGACTCCATTAAATATCTGCCAAGGAGCAGATATTTAATGCCTTAAATGCTTTGCCTTTGATGTTGGATGTCTAAGATTTGCCTCCTTTTGTTTCAGTGGACAAGCAATAAAAGCTAATAACTTTCCTCCTTGGTTCACACCTCAAGAATTCAGTGTTCGAGCCTCCCTTATCAAATTAGAGTCGAGAATTTCTTGCCACTCGTACAAATAAAAAAAAAAAATAAAAAAAAAGAGCAGGGAGGAATTATTTATAGAGCTCCAGATCCTGCAGCCTCTGAACAACAGATTAAAGGCACTGGTGGTTATTTCGTGCTGCAACGAATGTTTTACTAATTATGAGCCGTCTATTTTCCTTCCAAATATCAGAATGGGAAGAAAACAAATGTTTAGCAAACTAAGCACTGAGTTTATATTTCAAACAAATCTGTGAGGAAATGTGTCTTGCATTCACAGCAGGCTCTGCTCTATTAATCCATCGTGGGAATCTGAAAGAAGCAGGCAGTGCAGGCAGGATAAGTGCAGGTTTTCTGAAAACTGCCATAAATGTTGTTGTTCTGCAACAGTAAATAAAAGCACAACTTTTATGTATCAATCTTCAGCTGCTCAAAAACCAGTTCAAAGTGGAAGGTGATGTTTGCTCGTGTTGGTGGGGAAGACACTCATGCAAACACACTTCTCCTGCTGCTGTTTGTTTAGCAGAAAAATATAGGACAATTCTGGGGTAGAAATTCACATTTTACAAGGGATGTGATAAAAACACTCAGCTGTGTGTGGCTGCCCCAGCCCTGGAATGCTCAAGGTCACACTGGAGGGGGCTTGGAGCAACCTGGGGTAGTGGAAGGTGGGTGGAACTGGAGGGCTTTAAGGCCCTTTCCAACCCAAACCAGTTTGGGATTCACACCTGAAGGTCTAACACAGTTTATTCCAATATTCATAAAGAGTCACATCAGAAACCCAACCTGTTGGGTGACTTCAGGCAGGTTACTTTGCTTTACATCTGTCAGGAAAAGTACTTTGCAAAACTTCTCCAAAATCTGCTGAGGAGAACCATTTTTATGCCTTTCTTTCTTTTATTTTTTTTTTTGCAGCTGTGAACACTTTTCATGTGAGAAATCTGTAGATCCATCACCGAACATCACAAAAAAGAATAAGAAAAAATTCCAAAGAACTGTACTTTTTTCTTCTTTTTTATTATTATTACTTGGTTAGAGAGGATTAGAATCTGATATTTTCGAAAATAAATAAAAATAAAAGGGATTATTTAAGCAGCTCGAGTTCAAAGGCTGCATCTCACAGCGAGTCTGTGTGTTTTGAAGTTTGTAAGAAAATATTCTGAAGCCATTAGGCTGCTGCTGCTGCTGCCTGGGAGCAGAGGGGGGACTTAATTAAAGTTTCGAGGCAGAAAAGAGGATGGGGAGAGTTTTATAACCATAGGCTGATATTTTTGAAAAGCATAATCATGTTTTTTTAGTGTGCAAAAGTGCAGGTTTGGAAGGTAAAATTACCAGGATTCGCCTGAAGTTCCTGGATTCTGAGATTTCACTGTTCTCAGGACAACATCCTGAATGTTTCATCCACAAGGCTGGAGATGCATTTAATGTGACTAAAAATGAGCTGTAAATCTTAATTTTTTTTCTGGATAAATCTACAAGTTCAATCAGCAAAGGACTTTCCTTTGTTCCTTTCATACTGTTATATTAGTTCCTGTATTTCCCATCACACAGGTGTTGCCTTTCAATGTTTCATACTCAGTCTTATAAACCTTTTGCATTCTTATATTGAAATTAGTAGTGGTGCTTAAACACCCTTCTTTTTCTATTTGCACTTTGTGTTACTGTGTGATTTTGGGGGGCTTTCTTGCATGTGCTGCTTGATAACCCCCCACTCTTTTGACGTGGCAAGAATGCCAGAAAATAGGGGATTTTGGGAGGCATCCTGATCCTCTTCTTTCTTAAGGGGAATTCAGGGAACTGTTGCCAAAGCCTCTGATCACTGAGGGGACAAGAGGAGGGAGGCAGAAGGTGTTCCAGAATCGTGGAATCACAGAATCATTTTGGTTGGAAAAGACCTTTAAGATCATCAGGTCCAACCATCCCCCAGCACGGCCCAGGCCACCACTGACCCCTGTCCACAAGTGCCACATCCACAGGGCTTTGAAATCCCTCCAGGGTTTAGGACTCCACCTCTGCCCTGGGCTGGACAACCCCTCCCATGAAGGAATTTTCCCTCATATCCAACCTGAACTTTACCTGGCACAGCCTGAGGCCGTTCCCTCTCCTCCTGTCCCTTGTTCCCTGGGAGCAGAGCCCGACCCCCCCCGGCTCCCCCCTCCTGTCAGGGGGTTGCAGAGCCAGAAGGTCCCCCCTGAGCCTCCTTTTCTCCAGGCTGAGCCCCCCCAGCTCCCTCAGCTGCTCCAGCCCCTTCCCCAACTCCATTCCCTTCCCTGGACATGCTCCAGCCCCTCCATGTCCTGGTCTGGGGTCCCAGAACTTCTCCAGGATCTGAGGGGAAGAAGGAGCAGTTTGTGTTCAAGATTTGCTCCTGGAAGTATCTGCATGGAACAGCTCAACCACTTGAGCTTGGAGAATTGAGCCTGACCTTGAGCTTCCAGGGGCTCCAGAGGGGTGGCCTTTGGATATGGAAGGGAAATTAGAAAGGTAATAACTCCAGGGTGCTCCAGGTACATGGCATGAACAGCACTGGGCTAAGCTATGCCAGTGAACATGGAAATAGGGAGGCTTGGGAAGCCTTTCCTTATTTACTGACACCTCACTCTTGGGAACACCTGTGATTTTTACAATGAACAAGGTGTCATTTTTTTCTTGGAGCCGTCACCTCCTGTCTCATTGTAAGAATTTCCACCTTCCTTTGAAACAAAGCTTTCACTCTTCTGAGTTACAGGAGGAAAAACTTGGAAACATGGGCCCAGCTGTCACAGCGCCAACCACTTGTCACTTGTGATTTCACCACCTAAATATGTGAGAGAAAGTAGCATTATTTAGACCTGTCTGGGGAGTGCTTTCATGTTCCATGGCCCTTCCTTGGGATCCGAGGTGTCCTTTTGTTTCCACACATTAAACAATGTGTTACTCACCAATTTTCCTCCCCTCCCAAGATGAGGAATTATCAGATCCATGTGTGTCTGAGTCCCCTCTGACTCCGTTCCTTCCACTTGGGTCAAACAAGACAAATTTTAGATCTTCAGCACAGGGCTAAATTTACCCAGTTCTGCACACTTGATTTGGCAAAACCATATGGACTTTTTGATACATTCCTCAGAGCTCCTCTGAAACCGTTTCCAAAGTCTGTATTCCTGGATCGTACCCACTGTTCAGTGGGAGGTGTAGAAGAACAACGCCTATTTTGGGAGGAAGATTTCCTGTGAACGTTCCCTGCAGCTACAGCCCCGAAGTGTGGAAGGGGCCAGACCTGTCCTCCCACCTCCTCCCACGCTCCCACACCTCCCCTGGGATCAGGGATCCCGCAGCAGGACACTGGATCAGCTCAGGGATGGACCGAGCGCTGATTTTCTCCCTGTCCTTCAGGCTGAGCTTTCCCGAGCTCTGATCCAGGGGAGGTGGTGGGGATGTGCAGCTGGAGATGCAAAGAGGGCTCTCGGGTCAGCTTTAGCTATTTCTGCAATTCCACTTCAGTTTTTGCTGTGGGTTTTCTCGTGGAAAATCCCCTTTTAACCTGTTAGGCAGGATTTCCACAGGAAAAAATGTATTTGCTAAACACAAGCTGTGAAGCAGCTGACGGATCAATCCCCAGTGATTTGCCTGCAAGTCATCCTGTGGGATATTGGAAGTTTAAATCCTGTTCCCTGAGCAGTTTGCTCTGAGGGGGAGAGCTGGAGATGTGTTTCTGAGCTCCCAGTGGGACTGGAGCCCAATCCTGCAGCAATATCCGATGGGCTTCATCCCTAAAGCGCTGCATGCACAGGGCCTGAGAAGTGGAGGTGCAATAATAAGAGGTTGGCAGAGAAAAAAACTCTGAGCTGCTGAAAAAAATACATTTGAGAATAATCTGAGCCTCCTTTATGTTTCAGAAACAACAACTGCATAAATTGCCTCGTAACTGCTTTTTATTCTTTAGAGAAATGTTAAAATTGTAAGTAGGTTTTTTTGTTTCTAGCTTCTGTCAGTGGGCTAAAAATCAGATTATTTGCACCTGAAAGGAGAGAGCTGAGCCCAGGGGTAGGAAACAGAGGGGTGCTGGAATATACTGAGGGTCTTATGTTGGAGATAAGGAATTGAAAAATGAGCTGATGGAAAAAAATTGCATACCTGTGTAGAGGCATCTTTTTTTCTCCTCTTTCCCCAACCCCTGTGATGCTGGTTTGCCCCGTGCAGAGCTGGCTCAGGGAGCTCAGCTGGCAGAAAAGAGTTTTTGTGGAGTCGGTTCTTGGCTGCCTCATTTTCTGCACTGATTCACCCCAAAGTGAGCCAAACTCTGAAGGCAGGAGTGGGCAGGACAGCAGAGCAGCCAGGACACCTCCTCCTAATTTCACATCACCTTTAGATGGATTTAACCCCCATCTAAAATATCCTTCTTAACATTTTACAGTGATTTAGAGCCGTTTTTAAGTTTTGGGTGGTAGCACGAATCTGGGAAATACAAGTGTCTTCATCAGCTACTGCTTCAAATAAGTGTGGAAAGTCTGGACTCCTGGGGGTTAAAATTTGGATTTACTTCTGTGTGTGCCTGTGTTTGTCAGGGTTTGTAAGAACAGCAATATACAGAAATTCGCTTTTAAAAACAAAACCAGAATTGTCTGCGTTTTTCTCAGCAGAAACCATTAACTTGGAATTGAATGCACCATTTTGTTTCACATCAAATGTTTTGCTTTGAGCTTTTAGACACTCTCCAAGTTTCAGGTCTCCTCTGCTCTGCTGTAAAATCCAATCTGAACTTGCAAATAGTTTGTTTACTCCAGAATCACGGTGTTTGGTTGCTTTTTTTTTTTGGAATATAAACGATTCCTTTTTGCTGCCAGCTCTCCCTCCTGTGCAGGCTCGTGGAGTTGGGCCACTTCCCCTCCCCAGCACTCCCAGTGAGTCAGGACTGCGGGTGGAACTGGAGCCCTGTCGCTGCCAAGAATAAAAAAAAAAACCCACTGCTTTGGAGAGCAGAAAAACTTCAGGGCATCATTTTTTTTATTTCCATCATGAAAACCCGAAAAGCTGCGCTTCAGCATTTGGGTATTTTTGTATTGCTGACGATCCCTCGTCTTTGAAATCCAAAACGTTCAGCGCGCACATCGATTGAAAAGCACCAAACCCCATCAAAATGCAGCTCGTGATGTCTCAGTGTGCCGAGAGCTTCACCTTCAGCCAAGAAGCCACCAAGGCCCTTGACCACGTTCTTCATCCCTTGGCGTTTTGAGGGCTTGTTCTTGGGTGGCTTCAACCCCAGGGAAAGCTCCCCTCGCAGTCCAGTATCCGGTTGGCTGAACCGACAAGTTTTCTGGAAACTCCCCTCGAATCTGAGCTAAAATTAATTTCTCTTTGATGCTGAAATCACAGCTGTGACAAATATTCAGCCCTCTCCGTGATTCATGTGTTCTCTCCGAATGGGAAGTGTCAGAGTAGCACAATTTAGTAACTTGTGTTTACTTCCCCCTGGTTCAGCAATTCTAATTTAACGGGGGATCAGTTGATCTCCAGACCCACCCTGTTATTACCTGCCTATATCCGACTCCTTCCCTTTTTTCCAACCTTCCTCTTCCACCTGAATACAAAATATTCTGTGTCCTGCAACGTGACTGAGCAGGGGGAGCATTTTCTGGACTAAATGCTGCAGAACTGATTTAAAATCTTTTTTTACACAGAAAGTATTTTCCTGTGTCAAAACAGGCCCCAGTTTACCTGCAAAGTGTGTTTAATCTTCTTTCTCTCTCTCTTGGCAGAGTTCCTTTGAGCCTGGTGACCCCCCAAGCCACGTGCCCACCTCCAGAAAGGTAAGGCAGCGCTGGACACCTTCAGAGGTGTGTTGTGAGCTTTCAAATCTCAGTTCTGCTCCCCAAGCACCCCAAAAGAAGGGATTACACCTGTTTTCCTGTTGTTCCCACCTGTCCCTTTCCATCTGGATTAGGCCACATCATTCCTGTACAGCTCCCTCCCTGCTAATCACTTAATTTGCAAACTTCTCCTTTTACCAGAGCCCCAAACCCCAGTTTGGTGCACGCTTCGAAGTCACACTTCCTGCCATTTTTTTGCCTTTTGGTTCCTTTGAAACCATTTCAACACGTTAGAATTGGTTTCCTGCACGTCACAGCTGTTTCTCTGGCGATTGGTTTGTGTTTGAGGCAGAAAGCCTGGTGGTCTTCCACGCAATTAAATTCAAAATAGCTGTGGGGATCCTGAAATGAAAACATATTTCTCTGCAGAACTGTCATCCTACCCGGTCCCTTCAGCTGAATCCTTGCTGTTCTCTCCCTTGGGATAAAATAATGTGTGTTTTAAGGCTGGGGTTTCTCTTTTCTGTCTCGTGGCCGTTAGAGCTGTGTAAATGAAACCTGGTTGTGCTGAACAGCTGGGAGTTGTATTTAAAAACCTCCCGTTAAGGCAAGTGAATTAACTAAGTAACAAAGTTAAAACCTGCACACTGAGAGGCCAAAGTGGTATCAGAGTCATCCCAGTCTTAGCAGGAACAGCTGAGCACAAGGGAAAACATGTCTGGGAAGGAAGTGAGCTCTGCTTGCACATTGTTCTCCTGGGCATGACTTACTGTAAGAACTTGCCAAACCTACCTTGTTAAAAGTCAGACGGTCCCAGTCGTGAGAGATTTTTAAAAATTACCTGCATTAGAGGGATTTTCTTGACTTAGGGCTGATTTGGTTCTCCTGCTCACAGCAATGTCATGTCAGTCGAGGGAATGCAGTGAAATGCAGCTCATCATATTTAGCTGAGGTATCAGCAAAAGGAAAAAAAAAAATCTGTGCCTGGTTTTATAAGGAATATTTATTTTATGTGACAAGAGGAGTGGAAAAAGTATTGTTTTTAAATGGTCAGTCTATAAATTCCAGTCCTTCTAGTGGAATATTGAACAGCTCAGTCAAAGATGAAGGATTTGAGGTTTTGTTTTTTCATGGTGATGCCTCAACCCTGCACTTTGTAGGGTTCCCCTTTGAGAAGGATTTTTAGGAGGGCACCATCACCCTCTGCCTGCCCCTCACTGTGTCACCCTCCACCAAAGGAGGACCTGACTCCACACTCTCCTTTCCACATGGAATTCGAAGCTGCTCAGAAAACATTTTATTCTGCATTTGACTTTCCTTTTTTTTTTTGGGTGCTGAAAAACTGCGTTTTTGCATGAATTTTCATGAAAAGTTTAGATGAATTTAGATTTTTGAGGGCAAGCTTTCGAGGCAGTTTACTATTTTGTGAGTCAGAATTGAGCTGGAAAACTGGTTGGAAGTGGAATGGCTGAGATCACATGGTGCCTTTCAAGTCAAAGATAGCTCCACTTGCTCAAGAGATGCTTTCATGTGGTTTCCAAGGGAAATAGTGACTTCTCATAAAATGTTTAGAAGAGAGCCAGTGTCCAAGTGCCTGGTGGCAAAGTTCTACTATTTCAGCCCCAAACACATTTTTCCAGCTAAATTAAACACGTGTTGGTGATGAATAAAACACCTTTGGAAGAAGGAGGTTGAGCAGGAGTTTAATATCCTTGACAAATTAGATCCCCAAACCCTCCTCTGCTGCACTTTAGTGAAGGTGGGAAGAATTAGCAGGTAAAGTACCAGGAACCTTTGAAAACTCCTCGTGCTGCAGATTTAGTGCTGATGGGTTGAGCCAAGGAGGGGAGGAGAGCTGGGCTGTGGGGTCACAGAATCATTTAGGTTGGAAAAGCCCTCCAAGATCAGGATTCTTCATGGAGCTGCTGCTTTCCCAAGATGCTCAAACCCTTCTCTGCTTGCAGGAGGCCCCAGAGTTTGGGGTTCCAGAGGTAAATACAAAGCTGTTCATGTCTTGTTCTCTGTGTGTTAGGCTTTTCATAGCACAGATCATTATCCTGACAGTTGCATTTTAGTTTGTCTTGGGGGGTTTCCTTAATTTTTGACTTTCGTAGTTTGTCGTGTTTTTAAACAAAATGACATAAAAGTTCACAACAGCTTTAATTTCTGGTCCCCTGGTGTTTGCTGCTGCTGAGGTTTAAATGGTGTATTTAAATTAATATTTCCAGTGTATTCAGACATGCTTGAATTCTGTTGTCTGAGGGGTGACAACAGAAAACTGAGCTGTGTGTGACATCCTTACTCAAACACCCCAAATCCTCAGCTAATAAAAAGTGATATTAAAGCTGAGTCTGAAACCACTCAGCCAAAAAACCAAAGAAGCCTTAATTTATCCCATTGTGCCAAATACAAGCAGCAGAACCCTTAGCTCACATCCAACCCTCGATGTCTGTGTTACAAGGAGACTGTAACTTGTTTTCTCATTGCTAAACTCCATAAATATTTCAGGCATCCTACCAGGGCTCCTCACTTGCAACAAGCTTTTACCATTCCACTGACTAATTGTTCTGGGTGTAAAGAGCAGCTCAGGCAACCCAAATAATCCCCTGGAAGCAGTGCAGACCTGCAAGCCCAGGGGTTCACACACGGGACTCTGGGAATTATTTTTTGCCTATTGATGCTCCCCAGGTCATCAAAATAGCCATCAAATATTCAAAATATTCATCGAAATATTAAGCTAATTGTGGTGGGTTTGGCTTCTCTCTCTGTGTTTTCTTCTAATCCAAGAAATGGTGGGTTTTTTTGAGGTACAATTCAGCATTTTTTCCCATTTTAAGTGTTGGGGTCACCAGTCAGTGATACCACTATGATTCCTTTGCTTGTGCCAACCTTTAATACATTTTTAGACAAGCTTTACTTCACTAAAAGTATCATCAGTGCCTGTGTCTAAAGTGGGCAGGGGATGTCTGAGCTTGGCCTAAGAGTGTCTGCATGGCCAGAGGCAGCCCAGGCCTGGGGGGAGATGGCTGAGCTCCCATTTGAGCCCTTTTACCAGTGGCAGCACTAATTTGTGTCCTTCTCCTCTCTCCCAGCCATCAGTTTTCATTAAGCTGATAGAAAATGATGTCTCTGAGATGTCCACCTGGCTTTGTGATCTGATTAAAATTGGTCCAAAAGTTACTGGGCAAAGGGGAGATGGGCAGTGTGATCATGGGGCTCTGTTTAACTGGAGGGAGAAGCCAAGAATTATTGGATTACAAAACTATATTGTGCATTTTTTGAGATATTTATGTCTCTTATAAAGCCTTTTCCTGGTCCATATTTGCCACCAATGGCAGGAATATAAACTATAAACTTCACCCCTGGTTTGCAGTGACATTTTACCTGGAAATCAGTGCTGGAAAATGAGGAGGATCTTCCAGAAGCAACAGCTTCTGAGAGGAGCAGGAGCAGTGTGACCATCCTAAGGGTGAACATTAGCAAGGCTCCTACATTTGGAAGACATTAGGTAGTTTATGTACTCTTTTATGCATGGAGCCTCCTAATAGTTACTTCTGGTGGATCTGCAAAACAGAAAAGACTTTAGGTTAAAGGAATAGTAATGAATCATTTATGAGATATTATCTGCGAAGATGGATTGGTTCCATCTGGTGCAGTAATAAAAATAATAATGCTTAGCAATTACAGAAATGCTTTACAGGTTTCCAGTGTGTGCATCACCAGCATTAATCTAAGATCTAGCCCATAGCACAGTTTTTAAGAGCTTGTAAAAGGGCTTCTTCAGCTTGGACATCCCACGTTATTTATTTACTTTTAACGAGGAAATTCGTCGTGGTGGAGTTTTTAAGCTGGTTTGGGCAACTGGGTTGTAGCTCCTTGGCCTAAAAGAGGGCCCCAAAATTAGTTTCTTTTCCCTTCTGTTAGTTTGAGTTGCTGCAAATGTCCAAGAGAAATCCAGCTCTATGGGCAGGTGTTCATCATCATACGAATGGTGGAAAAGTCCTGCAGGACTGACATTATCTCACAGTTATTTGTTAATCTCAGGTTTTGTGCCTTTTTTTTTTTTGAAGGCCAAGGGATTCTGAAGCAGAACAGAGTCTGACAGTGGTTGTGTCCATGTGTTAGGTTTCATATACAGGATATATTTCATATATAGGATCCTGTTACCTGAAAGAAATAACTTTTGTTCAACCCACAAAGAAATCAGATATCTGAAGTGGTGTTTTCCCATAAAACATCCTTTAGATGCTTTATTTAATTATTAAGCCTAATTTAACCAACAGAATGAGTAGTGGGTTTAATTTCGTCCTGCTTGGGTTTTCGTTTGAATTCTTGGAGAAAAAGGAGTGATGATAACTTTAGGCAAGAGAAAATACTGGAATATCTGTTGGGATTGTTTATGTGCTCCCCAGCAGACAGAGGTGGGGTAAACCAGGCAGGATTTATAGTAAGTGCAATTTAATATATAAGTATATAACTGATATTTTGAGCACGTCCATGGGCTCTGTGAATACACAGATCGAAACATCCTCTTACTATTTATTGAGGAACATGTGTAAGGGTGGCTTGGAATTGGCTTCTGTGCAGTGTAACCTGTGACCTTGAAAGCCAAGGTGCCACGTGAGCTCTGGCCTTGGAAATCTGTTTATCTGCCCACGTCAGAGATAAGACCCGGGCTTTGCACTGACCGAGGGGCACTAATGCCATTAACTCTGCTCAAGAGGAATCTCTGTATCTGACTGGGGTGGGTTGTATGTTTTCACCTGCCAAATATTGCGTTTGGAGACATTTAACACTTCTTCTAGAGAATAGAAAGGCTTCATTGTAACTAAAACATGAATTCGACCAAGCAAGACGTGATTTCCTTAAGCAATATTCTGTTAATTCATAGATAATGAGATTAATTAAAACAGATGGGAAAAAACCTCCAGTGTTTCATGTGCAGGGAAGATGATGGGCTCAGTTTAGTCATCCCTGGGTGCTGATCATCATTTATGGAGCAGAGCAACAGTTTGGTACCAAGTACCCCTTTAATCAGGAGTGACCTGGAAAGCAGCTCTGTCTCCTTATCCTGTTATCTGGGTCAGTGTTACATGGAATAACCTGCACATGGAGGAGCATCAGCAGAGCAAAGTCCATCCTGGCAGCTCCCAGGTGCTGCTGGGCCTGCTCTGCTCCCAGCCTGGAGCTTCCCGTGTTGCCTCCAGCTCCATGCTGGGGCTGTTCTGGTGTCCTCACCTGGACACCTCTGTGGTCATCCCAGAGCACAGGGCAAAGGATTGTGTCCGGGTGGTTCTGGGATATCCCCAGTGAGGGGCACTCCACACCCTCTCTAGGCAGCCTGTCACCCACACAGGGAAGAAGTTTTTCTTCCTCATGTCCAGGTGGAACTTCCTGGGCATCAGTTCCTGCCCGTTCCTCTTGTGCCAGTGCTGGACCCCCCCAGCAGAGCCTGGTCCATCCTCTGCCCCCTCCCTACACACACTGGGGAGGTCCCCTCTCAGTGTCTCCTCTGGAGGCTGAACAGCCCCAGCTCCCTCAGCCTTTCCTGTCCCAGAGATGCTCCAGACCCTTCAGCACCTTCGCAGGAGAATCATTTCCCAGGAGCTCCATGTCCCTCCTGTCCTGAGGAGCCCAGACCTGGACACAGCACAGCAGATGTGCCTCACAGGGCTGAGCAGAGGGGCAGGATCCCTTTGGTTCTTTGCTGGGTGGCAGCTCCTGCCTATTCCCACCTGTCAAACAGTGGCTAAAAGAAATTATGTCTTGTAACCTACTTTTCCTTCCATGACTCCTCCAAAGCCTGGAGTGCACCATGGAAATGCAAATGCACATCAGCCATTGGAGGAGGATGATAACCCTCCAAACTGCTGTGGAAACGTGGCCAGAAATTTAGGAGGATGAACGGAGGATGATTCTGAATGGGGGGTGGAGCTCCCTTGGGATGTATTTTCAATACCACATAAGAGTTCAATTCCCTCTAAACTGGCTTTGTTTCATAGAGTGGGGCATCAAAATAACCCCTTTCAAGCTGGTGGTACCCAAGAGCTTTGACTAATCCATCCCAGCTGATCTTACTTTGAGGTGGTTGGATCTCCTGGCCCCAGGAGTCTGCTCTGGGCTGCTGCCAGAGCTCACCAGCCAGGACAGGCAGGAAGGAAAATGTGCCTCTGCCAGAACTGGAATCGTGGCCCAAACCCACTCTCAGCAGCAATTTAAACCAAGAGGCCACTGTGAACAGGATCAGCTGTACCATCACACCCCTCCTGATTTTTAACCTCTCCTGGAGGTGTTTTCCCTCCCGGGGGAATGGTCAGAACTCAGAACAGGAAACTGCTGCTGCAAGATATCCCAGGTGCCTTGTTTCCAGTAACCATCATCTGCAAAATCTAGTCAGGCTAGTAAATAAGTGGGGTGATATTTCTTTCTTTCTGTTATTTCTCTCCTTAAAAAGCGATAATTATAGTGGAGAATATTGTCCCAGAGTTCCAAAATAATTTTCGGAGAAAATGGTCTTTGGTTGTTTCTACTCAGATGGGAGCTCAGCAGGTAAAGGGTTTGAGAACACTTTGAAAGAAATGAGTTACAAAACAGCAGCCCTGTTTGTTTAGGATGTATAACTCCCTTTTTTCCCCAGCAGGGTTATACCCAGAGCTGAGCTGCAACACTGAGTCATGTGTTGGGTTATCTGGTGCTAATGGCTCAATAATTGTGATAACATCAGAAATCACTATCACTCCTTGCTGAGAAATTACTTGTTACCATCCCCTTGTTTAAATATGGCTGTGATAGCTCTGAAATTATTTCCAGGACTGTTTGGAGGCTTCCCCTCATTTAACCTTCCAGATTTTAGTTATAAAAATAAAAAGCTTTGTTTGCATGTGTGGGAAATTCTTGGTTCTACCTTCCCTGTGCTGAGCTGCCTTTGTACATCTTCCCAGTGCTTTCCAGCCATGTGTGATGTTGAGCAGGTTTTATTTTATCTTTTTTAGTGTCTTGTAAAGATCCAGTACCTTGGTTTGTAAAATGTGCAGGGAAAAAAGGTGTTAATGGCTGATAAGAAATAACCTTAAAAACGCAGCTCGTCCCTTTCTTTCATCCTCTGTCGTCATCAGTGCATTCTGTAGTTTTTGCTTTTGAATGTTGGATTATCAAACTGATAACAAACTGGGCAAAACTGATTTGTTATCCTCCTTGTCTGAGTAAGAAGAGTTGGTCTCCCTTAGTGGAATTCCCTATGATAATGAATCCCATCTCAGAGGTACCTGCGGGTCCTCTGGTCCCAGGAGCCCCAAAATATCCAGAGTGTTTGGGGAAGATGAAGCTGAAAACAAATTCCAAAAGTATTTCTGTTGCTCCTGCCTATGTCCTTAGGATATGACAACTCAGGGAATTAGGTTCTGAATTATTAGAAACCTGAAGAAAAATTCCAGGGCCACCCCACAGCCAGTATTTTCCATACCATGAAGACACAAGCAGCTGTGTTCTCACTCAGATCTTGCTGCAAATGAATCAATGATGATGATTTATCACAGAGGACAGATTCCTCTTATTTTTATTACTGGGCATCCACAGAGTGTTAGGTTATAACTAGAAAAGAGGAATTCTCTCTGTATCCTTCTGTGCTTTGCAACCTTTCAGTGATGTTGTAGTTTACTTACTCAAACTGAGTGGTACTGATGCAGAAAGTGTGGAAATTCAGGGGAGGGATCACAAAATGACACTAAAATTGGTGTAGAACTCCAAGCTTCCCAGCTCCTACTTTCTTCCTTCAGCTGCCCTTGCAGGAAAAAGCATAACAGATTCTGTTTCAAAAATCAAAATAGGGTCATTTGGAGAATAACCTTTCAGCCATAAAATGTTGATGAGTGCTGGGTAGGACAGGTACTCTCCATTTACACACCTGAGCTGCAGGTGATCAGGGGAACATGGAACACAGCTATGGAATAACTCCCTGCCCACGGAAACAAAAGTCCCATACCTTCAAAATGTCATTTAAAGTGTCAGGGAGGGAGCTTTAAAAATGGTGTTTCCAGAATATTCCTATCATTATGAGTGACATCAATGGCCAGATTATCAACTGTGTAAGGACTGGGACAAATGGCCATTAGGGAATTATTCACTGGGAGAGGGAGTGTTGTGGTTTGGAGTGTGAGGTTGAGTCTGATTTTATTTCAGGCAGTTCCACCTCAGCTTGGGCACTGGGATCTCTGACCCCCTGTGCTGTAGGACTGGTCACACCAGCCTTGTTTCTCCTCCCTGGAGGAGATGGGGTGATGGGAACTCTTTATCCATGAAGAACAGTGAAGGCTGTGGGGCAGGTGTGAACAAGGTTAACCATATTCCTCCGTGTGGGAATCCACGTGGAGGAATGCCAAGAGCCTGTTTGCTCGTGCCAGTGGTGATTAATAAGTGTACAAGTAGGTTGACTTGGAGTTTGTAATTTGTGCAAAGGTTTGTAACCTAATTGGCCTGAATATCTTCGGGATATAACAGCTGGAGCTGTGCCAGGGGAGGGTTAGGCTGGACACCTGGAAAAGGTTCTTCCCCCAGAGGTTGGTTGAGTGCTGGAACAGGGAAATGGTCACGGCCCCAAGGCTGCCAGGGCTCAAGGAGTGTTTGGGCAACGCTCTGAGGGACAGGGTGGGATTTTTGGGGTGTCTGTGCAGGGCCAGGGATTGGACTGGATGATCCCTGTGGTTCCCTTCCAGCTCAGGGTATTCCATGGTTGTGTGCTAGTCCTTTTAAATCCTGGCACTTCCTAAAAGTCATGACAACCAGTGAGCCCGTGGTGACAGACTGGCTACAAGAATCCTGTCAGTGAGGGGCTTTGAAGGAATATGTCCATTAAGAGGGAAGTTCTTCCCTTGAAAGTGTTTTAGGACTTGTTGGTTTGCATTTTTTAAAGTTTCTTGAGCCTCTTTGCTTTTCTATTTTATTTTTTATAATTTTAAATGAACCCATGCATATGAAAGGTGGAGAGAAGGAGGGACAGACTCATTTCCAGAGTATATTCCTGATTTAGCAGGGCTGTCAGAGCAGTGGGGTTTGGTAGTGAGTGTTCCACAACCCCCACGAGGTTTTACATGTTTGGTAGTGAATGTTCCACAACCCCCACGAGGTTTTACATGTTTGGTAGTGAGTGTTCCACAATCACCACGAGGTTTTACATGTTTGGTAGTGAGTGTTCCACAACCCCCACGAGGTTTGACATGTTTGGTAGTGAGTGTTCCACAACCCCCACAAGGTTTTACATGTTTGGTAGTGAGTGTTCCACAACCCCCACGAGGTTTTACATGTTTGGTAGTGAGTGTTCCACAACCACGACGAGGTTTTACACGCCGATAAAACTCACAGGAGGCGGCGAGGCCGGACATGATCCTGGCTTCTCCTGATTTGTGTTGGGATTGCATGAGGGCTGTTGGGAAGAGGGAGGCTCCATGAATGGTGCCTTTTATCCCCAGTGGAACTGCCAGATTTTATTTAGTTCCTAAAGATAACCCTCACCCCTGATCTCCACATGACCAACACCGTGACCTGCAGCGGGGGCAGGAGAAGCCAAAGGAGCCTTTCTTGTGTGTTGCTTGGGCTTATTTGGATGTTCCCCCCTCAGGGGAAATCCCACAGGACCCAGATTAAACCTCTCATCCCCTTTCCCATCAGAGAGTCCTCAAAGAGAGAGTTGGTGTCTGTGCTGATATAAACACTCACGGCCTAGCATTTTAAAGGTAGTTATCAGTTTGGAGGCGACTTTCTGGGGGAATGAAATGAAGGATTCAAGAGTAAAACACCCCTTCAGGGGTGCTCTGTGTGTGGGAGTGGGGAGGGACGGATGGAAAAGGGTAAAACTTTTGTTCCCAGCAAAAACAGCTCGACGTGTTTTCAACGAACAAAAGTAGAAACCCATGGTGGATATATGGTTTAATTTATAGAAATCTGGAATTGTTACCTAACTGGGACATCAGCAGTGTAAAACTTTATGTTTAACAGGCTTTAGCACCTGAATGGGGCATGTGGCCCCCTCCCCTCCCGATTTCTCTGATTTCTCCATTTCCAGTGAGTTTGGTATTTAAATATCTGCCAACTCTCCGAGTTCCAACAAGCACTGGCATGAGTAATGAGTCAAATGTTAGAGCAGTATTATTCTTTGACAGTTCTAAAAGGATTATATAACCGGGATTTTAAATAATATTTTTGAAAAGTGTAATTTAAAAGGTCCTCGTGTTCTGCAAATGGTTTAATTTTTCATCCCATTTAATTGACATTGCAAAAGAATCATTAAGTCAATGATGATTAAAGCAGCACTTTTCTGGATCAAAGTCTCTTTGGGGAGAAATTTAGTCATCATGAAAGAGATACAGACATGGGTTTTGAGGATGCTGCAGCAGAAGCAGGGGCTGAATAGGCTTTGCAATAAATATCTGCTTTTGCATCTAATCTGGACCTTCCTTCCAGTTAATCCAAGGCCAAATCAAGAGTCCACATTGGATAGTGTGGAAAAATTCTGTTGTGATTTCACATCCCACTTGGGAAGGAGGGACTTGTTTCACCCAGGTGGTTTCAGCCCAGTTTAAGCCAGATTCTTGAGAAGTGAGGATTTGATCAACTTATTAAGTGTATTCTCATGGTGATATTAAGCTGCTTAATTTTCTGTGCAGTAAACTTCTGCTCTCCTTAAAATAAATAAGGAATTTTGCTTGGGTTTGTGTTGTTAGATCTCAAAGCTAAGCTGAAATGTGAGATACTTGTGTTTTAAGTCATATACTGGGGAGTTTCTCTGTAAGTCGTGGTCTTTACTGAAAATAAAATGTGTAGAAAACTCCAGGTTATGGGTAACCTCAGCAGAGCAAGTTGTGTAAAAGAAGATCATAAAGAGAAATAAAGGAGATCAGGAATTAAGGAATGATGAATAAGGAAAAGCAAGCATTTGTACATATAATATATGGTATATTATATACTACATATTATATTTATATATTAATATAATTAATAAGAGGACAGGAAATAGTGTAATAGGGCTGGTGAGAACATGGAATTGAGACAGGATGGGATCACAAAAAAAAAAGAAACCCCCCCAAAGTCAGGAATTGCTCAGGGAATAATTGGAAATAGGAGCAGATTGTCCAAGAGCAGAATAGAACTGATGTCCCAGTTTGAAAGTTTACTCCACATTTGAGTGATGTAGAGTTATTAACCAAATTTTCAGTTCTATTATATTAAGCTCCCTTAAGTAATATCTCTGTTAAAAAGCATGTTCAGCCTAAACCGAAAAATTCACTAAAACAAAGGTAAAAAATTATCAGAGAGGGGAAAAAACCTTTTTAAAGAACATGATTATGAAATAGGAATTTGCCAATGAAACAGTCAGTAAGTTCTCAAGCCTCTCAATGAAACAATTCAGCAAAAAAGCGTGGAAAAATGTACATCTTGTGACATTTTCCTGATGATCAGTTATTTGGAATTGTACTGAGCAGGATTGTTCCTTTCTTGAAAGGAAAAGAAAAGCAGGAGCTTGTCCACCCACACCTCTGAAGTAGCTGAAGGTTTGGCACTGAATATCCTGGTCATTGATGGTACAGAAATTTTCCAACCCTATCCAGGTTTCTGTAGGATTTAGTGGTTCCCAGGCTTGTGTCTTTAGCAATAATAATAATAATAATAAAAAAACCCCACTGGCTCCAAATGCACAGACTGGTCCCAGATATAGGCCCAGAAACTTATAAATCTGGGATAAAATGTCAGCACTTGGAAGGGAAAAAGGGCTAATTGCAACTATAAAGCAAATTAGTCCTTCCCCTGAAGATAAGGAAACCAGACCCTGTGTATCACTCTCATCCCTGGCCCCACATCCCACTTAATCATGTTCCCTCATCCAGGTTTCTCCTGAGTTTCTCCCACCATTTGCCCACTTTTCAGAACACCCTGTAAGTTTTCATTCATCCCTCTCCACCCCCCAGTTCCTTGGCTGCTCCCACAGGGAAGCTGAGGGAGTCAGAGCTGGCAGAGGCTTCTGCCTGGGGACCATTCCCATGGCAGTTCCTGGGGGATTTTTGCCTTCCAGGTGGAGAATGGGCACTCCAACAGCCCCGGGGGGAGGCTGAGGGGTCACAGCCAGCTGAGCTCCTGCTTGGGGACCATTCCCATGGCAGTTCCTGGGGGATTTCCCCCTTCCAGGTGGAGAATGGGCACTCCAACAGCCCCGGGGGGAGGCTGAGGGGTCACAGCCAGCTGAGCTCCTGCTTGGGGACCATTCCCATGCCAGTTCCTGTGGGATTTCTGCCTTCCAGGCAGAGCAGTGGGCACTCCAGCAGCCCTTAGAGCTGCAGTAGGATCGTTCCTCACTTTCCTTGTTTTCCACTCGTTCATCTGAGCAGAAAGTGAGGAACCACAGCGGGAAGTTTGCGCAGCACAAGCGAACCGGGAAGCGCAGGTGGAGAGGAGACCCTTTATCTCAGTCCTTTTGTTCCAGCACCAGAACCAGAGCCCCAGTTGTGCTGATTCCCTTCCCTTCAGTGCTGACTTCCCTGTCAGAGGCATTTGTTTTATGATCCAGGACTTGAGCCAGTCTTAGCCAAAGCTTCCCCGAGCTCTTTGCAGGAGCAGATCCGATGGGCTGCTGGGGCCGTGCCAAGGCGTCTGCGAGGCGTCTTCCTGTCCTGCCTCTATAGGAAGCACTTACAGGAGGCCAGGGGAGTTTAAAGAGTGGATCAATCCACGAAAATCTCGATTTGTAACTTCACTTCTTCCTTTTGGAGGGGAGCAGAAAGGTCCTTGACAAAATGATGGGACTTTTTAAGTTGGTGGGGAGACACAAGACTTGGCAGAGCAGGTGAAGGGTGGGATGTTTCCTAGATATCTGCAGGTAGGATGTGACCCAGGGGATTTCCCTGCAGGCTGAAAAAGGCCCTTGATGTGATGGTCTATTTGTAACATTTTCCCTGTCACTTGAAAAATCCCTAATTTTCCCTGCTGAAGTTTTCCCTCAGATGGGTTGATTATCTCCTTAAAGAAGAAAAAAACCCTCTTCTTTACAGAAATTTGTGATTTAAGTGCTCACTTTACTCTCCTGCTAATCCCTACCTTTCCGTGGGGGGCTGACAAGCATAACTGTTGAAATGGGGTCTATTTTAACTGTTTGGAGCAAATATAAGGAGCATATAAATGCAGAATATTTTAGTGCATGTTTTACATCTAAGTACTGACAGTTATGTCTGGGCTGGACTTGGCTCTGGAGCAGCAGGAGCCTCAGGGCAGCAGTGCCTTCTAAGCATGGCTCTTGTCTGTCTGTGGTATTTGTCTGCTCTTGAATACAATTTTTAATGTATTTATCTGGCAGTGTTCCTTGTGCATCCATTCCCAACATTTTAGGGAGGCTGGAAGGTTAGGTAGTTGTGAAGAGCAGTTTTGAACAGTGTTAGGGTTCAGCCAGTGCCTCCCAAGCCTTGAGTTTTATCCCAAAACCATGGCCCTTCACTGCATCTTTGTGGGGGTATAAAACCAGCCAACCAACAAAAAACCATTTAAAACACTCCACTGGAGAAATTAAAACAATTCTTTAGAGTGTCTTCAAACCCCCTTGTCCATCTCAGGGCTTTGGCTGCTGCTCTGGTGGAGGTTTAAGCCCCCAAATCTTGCATTGTGTGCTGCCAGTTAATTCAGCTGCCTCCAGGAGATGATCCATGTGCTCCCTTCCCTGGTGTTGTACCCTTTACATGTTCTAACATCTTCTGGAAACAGTCTATATCAGTTTTCTCTTCATGTTGCTTAATGACTCTAATAATGTGGCCACAAGGCCTTGCATGAGAAAAGTGGGATTTGGGAAAACTTAACCTCGACTGCAACAATTTAGCAAGTTTTATGTTCATTCTTTCGTTCCCATTTTATTTCTGTGCTGTGTTTTTCTGTGAGTAATTTATAATAAATTGCTGCCTTGGAAGTGTTATTAAAGATACAAATAACTTCCTTTAACTTCCCTTTCAAATATTTTCACTGACTCGGGTGCACTGAGAAGATCCGACTTCCTTTTGCCCCCTTCTTTTTGTTTTGATATTTTATTTAACAGCTCAAGTTTGCTTCTACTTCAGAAAAGCTTTATTTTAGCTCTGCCTTGAAAATTCAATCAAAACACTTTCATTCAAGGATATATATATATATTTTATTTTTTTTTTGGTAAAATATTTCCTGGAAGAGAAATTTGGAATACAAGCACATATGGCCTCGTTTAGGATCTGATTTCAGCCCTGCTCAGAATACTCCCATAAGCAGACAGGGAGAGCAGGGTGATGGAAATTTGGTGGCCATTGACTTCCTGCCTGGCTGGAGCTGGTACATTATCCCTTATCAAAGTTGGGAGAGCAGCTACAACACAGCCATTGGAAGGGTTGGATCAATACCTGGCACAGAGCCTGAAGGTCAGATAAAGTACTTAGGCAGGCAGGATGCCAGGCTAAAGAGATGTCAAGAAAATCAATTAGATACTAAAGAAAGAGCAGCAAGCCAGCTAAAAATCCAATCTTGAAAGGCTCTTTATATTTTGAAGCCAGCTTATTAGTGGGAGCTATATCTTTATCTCCCTAATAAAATTATGTTTGTTAAGCAATTAAACCCAGGCCTGGGTCATCCAAGGCGAGCACAAAACTGCCTGGGAACACCTGTATGGGACTGGGTTAGACTGAGCCCTGGGAGGTGGAGATTAAATGGAGCAGCTCTGGGGGTAGAGCATCACCCAGCTGGTGATTAATCTGCTCTCCTCCTCCTGGATCGATCCCGTCACCTACGTGCACTTGGAATATATCCTGGAGACCTTCTCCTCGCCCTGGTAATGGAAAGCAGAGACTTGGAGTTTGTCTGCTGGTGCCAGGTAGTTTACTTAATAAATTATGGCTGTCTGAAGGCAATAAATAGAACAGAAATTCAGAGGGGTGGGTCGTCCCTTTGCTTTCTTCTTTCCTCCCCTCCTCTCCCTCTCCCACCTCTCCCTCTCCTCCAAACCATAATGAGAGGAAAGAGCAACATTTTCCCAGGCTGGAGAAGTGGTTGCTGTGAGTGAGAAACACCTGATGGTACCAAAGGGCTCCTCTCCTTCTCTTCTCTCCTCTGTGCAAAGGTACCCGAGAAGGAAGAAATTCCCCACCCAAAAGGGAACTTGTGCTGCGAGTTCCACAGAAATTCACTGTGGCAAAAATTCCAACATTATTTCCCAATCAAGCTGCCCAAGATTTGAGCATGGGAAGGTCTGTAGGTGTGTAGCTATAAAACATCTTTTCCCCAAGCAGCAGCTGTGCACCAAGTACACAGGTATGTGTGGTTATTTTGGAAGTGTCCCCATAACCACCTGGGCTGTTGTTGCAACCTCTGTCCTGGGACATCTTTGAGTCAAATCCTGGTGAAGTCACAGACTTTGGCAGCTTTTCAGGGATAGGGTCTTACCTCTGTTTTGTATGATGGAAAATACCAGTTAAAGGTAGTTTGAAAATATCAATTAAAGGCAGTTCTTGTTACTTCTATCGATATATTCATGGGATCCCAGAATCCCAGAATGGGTTGGGTTGGAAGGGACCTTGAAGACCATCCAATTCCAACACCATAGTTCCCAAATGTCCCCACCAGGTCATGTTTGGGGTTGGTTTCATTACCATGCATTTGGCTGAGTGCTACATTCCAGTCTTGGCTCAGAAAGGGATGACACTCCTTTCCCCAGGGCATATCCCCTCCCTGACTCACTGTGGCAAACTCCTAGAATGGAAATAATAATAATAATCATCATATTAATAATAATAATAAACTCCTTTCTTCAGTTTGACTTCATGTGGAGACACAAGGTTCAACACATATTAATGAAACAACAAAAACTGTCTGTACATAATTAATATGGTTATTTTATTCAGGGTATTTTATTCATGGCTGAGGAATCAGAATTAGGAGTCCGATGGGCACAAGTAATGACAACGAGAATTTGGGGTGTCAGAGGAAAGGGCTCAAATTCTTCCTTCATTTGATCCTCATTTTCCTGCTTAGATGTATTTTGTGATGACTCCAACCTACAGTTTCAGCACACGCACCAGGCTAGAATTAATTAACTATTTTTTGTTGCAAATGACCTCACTAACAAAATATTTTATTAAATCAGTAGTGTAGGTCTTCTCATACTCACATTTTCTGTCCAAGTCCTTGCTGACATTCCTGCCAGTATTCACTAGGATTAGTTTACACTCAAACCCAGATTTCATTAGCTGGCCCAGGAAGGAATCCAGTCCCAAAGGCTGTGAAATCTTTCAGAATCTGAAATGTTGCATTTTGGAATCTCAAAGCCAAGAAACAAAATCCAACCATGTCCACGACCAGTTGTGACCAGCACCAGACAACTGTTCCCAAATGTCCAAATTTTACCTTGATAAATAAGAATGACACCAAATATTCCTTTCTATCCATGTCTTCTGAATATCTGTATATTTTTCACAGGACCAGCTTTATATGAATGAGCTTTATTTTTAGGAGGCTGGTGAGGAACTCCACATATTTAACATACATATCTATACATATATAAATGTGTGTGTGTGTTATCTAAGGAGTAGTGGAAATAACAGACAAAATAGTAGCTTTGTGGTAGTGATTTATCCACAGCAAATTAGGGGAATTTGTGTGAAATCCTTTATACTTTTTTGGTGATCACATGTAAATCTCTACAGAGAAGAAAAGTCACCTATTCTGGTTATTAACCTGGAGCTAAACCAGGGAAATAGGGAGAAGGCAAGGAAAGAAAGGATAGTAATTTAATTATGAATGTTCCTTATTTGATCACTAATAGATATTCATGTCTTATTTGAAAACTTGTGATTTTTATAAATTTCAAGTGACTGTGAAGGCCTGAGACGTGATACAGTCACAACAGTTTTGATCCCTGCTAAATCCCTGGGGGATCCATCCTGGGCCAGGACTACAAGGTTTCGCTGAGAAATGTTTGTTCTTTTCAGTAAAATGTTATTTTTTCCTTTCCTTTTTGCAAAGAAAACAGGTATTTCAGGACTATAAAAATGTAACTATGTGGGAAAGGCCATTCTGACATTGACAATAGGATTCCATCACCTTAAAGGGAATTGTGCTCTTCCAGCTGCTCCACTGGAAGTGTAAGAACCCTCTCCAGCCCAGCCCAGGATTACTGACAGCAAGTAAACCAGGAGATAACTCCATGTATTTGTGGTTTTCCAATTTTTCCAGCCACATTGTGCCACTGAGCGTTTGAAATTTAACTCAGTTTTCCTCGCAATTCTTCAGAATTGTTTGGGTGCTTTTGCCACAAGAATTCACCAATTAAGAAACAAGCAAAAAAAGGCTTTTAAATAAAACTCCCCACATTTGTTTGAGCTGTTGAAAAGCAGGAAATTGCTGTTGCTCTCCAAAAAGCAGCTGTGTGTACACAGTGACTTTTGATTTAATGCTTAAATTAGAGCATAAATCTACATTGTATTGCTGGTTATTCTCATTTGGGTTACAATGCTGCAGAGGTGGCAGTTGAACCACTCAGGCTCAGTCCAGCAGCAGGGAGAAGCCCAGACCTTGATGACATTAAGAAACACCAATTCAGAAATTGCTGCTGGCAGAGCTTTATATCTGTTTTTTGAACCCCCTCATACTGTTCTGCTGCTCACTCGGGGTGACTCTCTGTTGGTATTTAATATCAAGGTGAAAAAAAAATGTTTTAGGAGTTGTAGAATGGTAGAATCAGGATGGTTTGGGGGTGGAAGGGACTGTAGAGATAAGCCAGTGCCACCCCCTGCCATGGGCAGGGACACCTTCCACTATCCCAGGTTGCTCCAAGCCCCGTCCAACCTGGCCTTGGACACTTTCAGGGATCCAGGGGCAGCCACAGCTTCTCTGGGCAACCTGGGCCAGGGCCTCCCCACTCTGTGAGTAAAGAACTTCCTAACCTCTAACCTAGATCTCTCCTCCTTTACTTTAAAGCCATTCCCCCCGTCCTATCAGTCCCTGCCCATGTAAAATATCACTGACTGTCTTTTTTATAAGCCCTCTTGAAGAACTGGAGTGTTAATTAGTGTTAAATTTGGAAGGAAAAATAATATCTCAGAAGCAAAAAATAACCATATACATTCGAATGGATCCATTGGAGAGCAGATATCCAAGTTATTTAAGGATTTACCCTCCTGGCCTTGTAGATACTGTCCAGGGACATTTCTGACATCCATCTGATGTCCTCCATTGACCCAAAAGGCTGGGACAGTCACTGGGTTGTAGAACTCCTGGATCTCTACACAGAGAGCTGGGGGAGGACTTTGGACAAGGGATGGAGGGACAGGGCAGAGTGAGATGGGATATTGGGAAGGAATTCTTGGCTGGGAGGGTGGTGAGGCCCTGGTCCAGGTTGCCCAGAGAAGCTGTGGCTGCCCCTGGATCCCTGGAAGTGTCCAAGGCCAGGTTGTACAGGGCTTGGAGCAACCTGGGCTAGTGGAAGATGTCCCTGCCCAGGGCAGGGGGTGGAACTGGCTGATCTTTATAATCCCTTCCAACCCAAACCATTCTGAGATTCTATGATTCTCAACTCCTAAAACGTGTTTTTTCACCTTGATATTGAATACCAACGTAAAGGGGGTGGAACAAAATGATCCTTAATTTCCCTTCCAACCAAAACCATTCTATGACTCCATGAAAGTCTTGCTCACACTCCTGCCAGTGAGGAGAGAGGCTGTGGTTTGGTGTGGCTTCTCCACCAACCTCTTTAGCTTATGAAGCTGTTGCAAACTCCACCACAGGCAAAACTGCTGGGGCAGCTCCTCCAGCCCTGAGCCTTGGATTAGTTAATGATGGCAAACGCACGGGAATTGTGCAACAGTTAATTCCCTTGGCAAAAATGTGCCTGGACCAGTTGTAGTGTTTCCTGCTCAGGAAGGGATCTGGAGAAGAGCAGGAAAAGATCTCAGTTCAGAAGAAACAGCATGTCAGAGGCCTTGGACCCCACAGAGTGCCTGGAGTGAGCTCCTGAATAGACTGGCAACATAAAAAATAGATGGGTGCCATGGTTTGGGTGAATAATGAGCTGTGAACATGCACTGTGGCATTGAGGTCGTTCTGTATTTTAATTATAGAGTGGATGCTAAATTATGTAATTATCTGCATTCACTGTTTTAGAGAGTGAGCAACCTTCTGCATGTGGAGGTGCTGACCTTGGCTGGTGCAGGAGGTGGGAGTTGGTGGGGCTTCTAAAATCCCCTGTTCCCCTGGAAAGTTGTGTTTGGTGAGTTCAGAAAGAAAAAAAAAAAAGACTTCAGAAATCATCAGATTTCTGAGGGTCTGGAGAGGGTCAGTCCTGTGAGGAGCAGCAGAGGGAGCTGGGGGGGCTCAGCCTGGAGAAAAGGAGGCTCAGGGGGGACCTTCTGGCTCTGCAACCCCCTGGCAGGAGGGGGGAGCTGGGGGGGGTCGGGCTCTGCTGCCAGGGAACAAGGGACAGGAGGAGAGGGAACGGCCTCAGGCTGTGCCAGGGGACAGTTGGGTTGGACATCAGGAGAAATTTCCTCCTGGAAAGGGTTGTCAGGCACTGGCAGGGGCTACCCAGGGAGGTTTGGAGTGCCCATCCCTGGAGGTGTCCCAGGAAGGCCTGGCCGTGGCACTCAGTGCTCTGGGCTGGGGGACAAGGGGGGCATCGGGCACAGGGTGAACTCTGTGACCTTGGAGGGCTTTTCCAACCTTAATGATCCTGTGATTCTATAAAATAAGGCACATGCAGACGTGACCAGTGTAGGAGATGCCTGGAGCCATTCCAGAGAGCAGGACAGGATTTGCAGTGAAGGGCCGTGGGGTCGGAGCTGTGGGAGCCCTGCTCCTCTCTGTGCACGTTCTGGGGGCCCTGCTTGCACTGTAAATTCATAACTGCTCCCTTTCTGGGCTTAGATTGAAACTTTTCAGTTGATTTATATACCTGGAGGGCTCCAAAATGTCCTTTACCCTGGGTGAGCTTTAAGCCAAACCCCATGGCTGGCAGGGGAGCCGTGCCCTGAAAGCAGAGGCCAGTCCAGAGCATTTGCTCTCTGCTTTGGAGCTGATGCTCTCACAGGATAATTCATCCTGCAAAGCCAAAGAGCAGCTCAGTTTAAAGCCATTTGAATGAAAATAGTTTCTCCAGAAAATACACTGGGATTGTGCTTTGGTGATACATGGATACCTTGTGCTCTTGAGGGGGAGCTCTGATGCTCAAATCGTGGTTGGACTGAGGGCAGGCAAGTTTGATATGGAAAAATAAGTATAAGAAAGGAATGGATGCATGATAATACCTATGTTAACTTTGCTTTAGTTCTGAGAACTATTTTCAGTGATCTAATAATAATTAAGTACTTATCCTGTCCTTAAGACCAGTTTAATTTGCTGACAGTTCCTTCTTACCTGATGGAAAATACCTGAGCAAAAAAAGTGCTTCTAATTTTTTTTTATTTTAACCAAACCAGTCCTGGTTATATTTAATTTAAGGCAATGTATGATAAAAATATTAAACTAATAACTTTCTTGAAATAAACACTTAAGATAGACACGTGTTGCACCATGAGTATAGAAATGTTCTAGTTGATATAATTATTTTTAAGAGCTGAGGTGTTTTACACTTCAGTTCTTTTTGGCTTCTTTTTCTAAAGGCAGAAGAAATCTCTTGCCTGTTTTCCAATCTGAAAATCTCAAAGATGTTCCTTGGAGTTAATTTTCCAGCAAAGGGAAGCTCAGTCATGTGAAGGGAAATGACACTGATTTTATTCAGTCCATGAACCCTGATAATGCACTTGTAGAGAACCATCTGCACTGAGGAATTGTGTTTATGTACAACTACATGGAAAACAGGACACTTTTTCGGGGAAGATTTGTGCTTTTTAAGGGTATTTAGGATTAATTTTGCTGTTGTTTTAGGAGAGGTAAGACAAGGCCTGGTGTGTAACACTGGAAAACAAGTAAAGTACAGCAGCTTTGTTTTAAAGCTCTTTGTTGGGTGGGGACTCAGTGTGAAAACAATTCAATTATGTCCTGAAGATGGGCAAGGAAATGATGAAGTGACTCTATTTCTATGCAGATCAGGGCCACATAATTAAATATGTACTTACAGACAAAAGCAGAGATGAAATTGCTTCCTCAGTTCAGAGAAAAATAATAGGAAGGGACATAAAATGGTGTGAATACAGAAATAAATGGGAGCAATAAATGGTCAGTCAATAGGGTGGTTTGGAATTAGAGGAGGTCAAGCCAACCCGATCTTTTATTCTATTTTTAGGTTTTCTGAGGCTGCAGGTTGGGCTGCAAAAGATGCTGCAATAAACCTGAACTTAAATAAAACATTTGAAGTGGGTCTTATTTGAAATGTTGATTAAGGAATACAAATCATTATCTGGCACATATTAAATAAGCTGAGCTGGCCAAGTGGCTTCAAAGGGAGCTTCAGCAGAGAATAACTGAGGAGTAAATTCCAAGGAGAGAGACTTTTAGGCTGGTTCTAGATGCTTCTGTCCATGATCCAGAAGGGAGCAAGAAATCATTACTGAGCATCACTAAAATGTTGGGAAGTGGCTTTATAGAGGGAGTGAATATTTTCTTTATGTGGAGAATACCATGCATTGGTCTGATCAAAATCATGCAGTGGTCTCATCTGTAAGGAATTCTGTGGTGATAAGACATTATTTAGCAGATAAAGGTGCAGTGCAGTCCAGGACTAGAAGCTGAGACTAAGCAAAGCTGAGGTGCAGGTGTGATTAATCCTTGTTCCCATGGGCTGTGGGTGCAGGGCCACAGGATTTTGGGTGTTTATCTAACTCTGTCTGGTTTTAAAGCAGGAAATCTGCTCATGTTCCCAGACCTCTTGGTGGTTGGGTGTGGATATATCAAATTAAATAATAACGGGAAGCTTTGCTCCAAGTGACACTGGAAGAGATGCTGAAGGAGGACAGAGCACACCTGTAAAACCTCCCTCCTTCACTGGGCTGCAAAAATCATGTTCTTCCTGCATTTAGAGGGTCCTTGGAGATCCCCAAAGAGTTTTCAGTGTGTCAGCTGGGGAGGTGTATTTTTGCAGGAACCAGGTGGAAAGATCAGGGACCAACTCGGCAACAAATGAGGAATAAATGAACATTTTCCCAAATTACCTCAAACACAGCTGATGAGACTGAGATGCCTTTGGCCTGGGAGTGGGTCTGGATGTGCTCTGGCTTTTCCAAAGGCTCTGCTTGGGTTTTGAGATGTGTAAAACTCATCCCATTCCACCCCCTGCCATGGGCAGGGACACCTTCCACTGTGCTGGGTTGCTCCAAGCCTTGTCCAACCTGGCCTTGGACACTTTTAAGAGTTTATTTTTTTAATTAGAAATTCAGGTGGGGAGAAAATGTTGTTTAATCCTAGTTTCCCCTCCTTTTTGTAACCTTTTTTACTGTTGAATAACCAGCATTTTGTGAGCAGTGATTCCTGGGCACCCCCTCTGGGACGGAGCCGACAGGGCTCTATCTGGGTGTGTGTTTTCTGAAAACTTCCTCCTGGAATCCATGGGATTCATTCAGCTTCATATGGCTACTTTTTTTCTCCTGAATAATTTGATATATTATATAAATTGCTCACTATAATATCGTGTGCTCTGTAGTTGTGTTGTTTCATGGAGGACTCTGCCTGTCCCTGAATTCCCAGCCCTGATTTCCATGTGGATGCTGAGCTTGTTTCCATTGTAATTCCACATCCTCCTCCATCCCTCTGCTTGGGGAACTCTATATGTCGTGGAATTACCTCCTGACACTGATACATCAGGAAATTATTCCCAAAAACCCTGAAAAACATTGTGCTTGCTGCAAGAAATCCAGTGACCTAAGTGGGATAAGGGTGACCTCCCAGACGGGCCAGAAGTACGGAAGCCTTTCCAAGGATTTGTGTCATCCAAAGGCACTTGTGTGGTGCTCTGCAGAGATTCCTACGGGACAGCCAGGCTTGAAATTCCAGCAGATTAGCCTATCATCAAGTCATCAGGATAGTGCTATTGGAATAAACACAGCTGTTGTTTTCCAAGAAATGTGGCAAAGAGCAGCGAGGAAAAAAGGGACAATTAGTGCTGCTGAATGCCAAGAAACTCAAGCTGGCATCGCTCCGTTCGGGAGAGTTTGGCTTTCTGGAAAGCCCTTTGGCAACACTGGGGTTTAACAGAGAGGAAAAAAAATAACCCATCCTTCATCAGAGCATCACTCAGGGTTTTATAATTTGAATATGGGAATAATTCCCCCCCTTCCTTTGTTTGTTTGTTTTGTTTTAGTTTTGGTTGTGGTTTTTTTTATGGTTGGTTGTTTTTATTCTTTCTAAAATATCCCAGTTTCTCACACTCCCAATTTCTGCTCCTGATCTCCATTTTAACCGAAAAAAGGGACATTAATATCACAGCACTTGATTCCAGTTTGCCTCTGTTCTTGTCTTCTTTTATGTCTTCTGAGTTGAGCTCAGGCTCGAGAGAGAACTTGTGGTTTGATTATTTTATTGTCCCTGACATCCAGCACGGCAGTTTAATCCCTTCTGTCCCCAACTCCCTGGAATCTGGAGTCTGTATTGTTCCATATTAGTGCTCCTGGGACTGCAGAGAAAGGGGGACTTTAAAGCCACCTGCTCTGACTTTCCCATCCTCTGATCTTCTGCCAGGGAGAGTTCAGAGAGAAAAAAATCCAGGAATCAGAAGCAAGTGTATAAAATCCATTTGGGAATGCCCTGAGTTGGACCTGAACATGCAAGTCTGATGGGAAAGGAAAGCTTTAGACTTTGGGCTTCAGGTGGATTTATTTTTATAATAACTTCTGATTTCTTAGTTCATAGTAAAGAGAAACTTGATTATTTTGGAAATAATCCAAAATAAAGCAGGCTGAGAGAGCTGGGGGGGTTCACCTGGACAAGAGAAGGCTCCAGAGAGACCTGAGAGCCTTCCAGGGCCTAAAGGGGCTCCAGGAGAGCTGGAGAGGGACTGGGGACAAGGGATGGAGGGACAGGACACAGGGAATGGCTTCCCACTGCCAGAGGGCAGAGTTAGATGGGATATTGGGAAGGAATTGCTGGCTGTGAGGGTGGGGAGGCCCTGGCCCAGGATGGGCAGAGAAGCTGTGGCTGCCCCTGGATCCCTGGGAGTGTCCAAGGCCAGGTTGGAGGAACCTGGGATAATGGAAGGTGTCCCTGCTCATGGCAGGGGGTGGCACTGGCTGATCCTTACATTCCCTTCCAACCCAAACCAGTCTGGAATTCTATGATTCCTTGTTTTTGACGATGTAAAGACCTCGGGAAAAATTAAATAGTAGTAGGACATTTCCTAAAAAAAATCCCTGGATTACACTTTCATATCACTTCACTCCAAAAAACCTGCAAACTCCATAAAAATTGCAACTTAAGGCTTCTTTTTAAAGTTTTGGCTTTTACAACGCATTTTTCTCCAAAATAAGACCACAAACTGTTTGTTATTGCAACCAGGAGACCAATAAATTTGGGGTTTAAATGGAAAGATGGAAAGTTGGGGTTTAAGGGATCTATGCTTTCCTGACTGCCTCGAGGAACTGCTCTGATCCCAGCTCAGGTGGACTGGCTGAAATCCGGATTTTTGGCATCAAAGGGCCTTGATTTCACCTCGATGGTTTGAATGTCCTGCAAGTTAAATTTTTTACCTCAGGAAAGTTGATTCCCAGGCAGGACTCCAGCCTTCCCCTTCCAAGCACAATGAATTTCGTCCTACCAAATTCCTTCTGCAGCTCCTGGTCCAGGGAAACTCGCCCCTGATATTTGCAGATGTCACAATATAGGTGTTCCCAAAGTCTGGGCAGCTGAGTCTGGGCTGGATATGAACTCTCCTGGGACCTCCTTGGAGCAGGAGAGGCTCAGTTCAGAGACCTGAGGGAGCAGGGAAAAGAGGTTAATTTGGAAAACAGAGGAAATGGAAGAGTCTTGATGCCATTAAAGGAGGGAAGTGGAGACAAAATGAGGGAATAATCACTTATGGCCAGTGTGGTGTTCTCAGGACGAGGTGTCAGCACAGGCTATGGGACAAAATATGGGCAGCTGAGAGGAGCTCATTTCCTCTGTGTCACTGAGAGGTGTCTCCTCTCTGTCACTTCAGCCCTTTATTTATCCCCTCTCCTGGCTATGGATGGGCAGCAATTTCCTTGGGAGTGAGAGCTTTTTATACCCAAATGGGAAATCATCCTTGTTCATTATGGGAAACACGGTGCAAGGAGGTACCAGGCCCAGAAAAGAGACTGGAAATAACAAGTATCACAATTGTCACAGTGATGGGAGAAGTGTAACAGCCTCTCCAAATCCCTTAGCAAAGGTCTGGGATCCAAAACCATGGCAAAACTGCCTTGGGACACAGGGTGCTCCCACCTGAGGACTTTTGGGAGATATAGGCAGAATTCAGAAGCTTTTACCAATATCTAAAAGCTAAAATCTGAAAAATAATCCCTATTTGTGAAGACAAGGAGGTCTTTGCCACAGAGCAAATCTAATGTTCAGCTTGCAAAGTAATTAATAAAAGCCATCTTTTGGGGCACAGCTGGTCCTGCATGGCCTGAGAACAACAGGAATTGAATTATTTTCCTTGGGCATCACTCAAATTGACCTCCCACTGAACAGTCTCTCTCTTTGTTCTGCTTTCAAACTTATCCATACAGATTTCCAGCTCCTCCATTGCTAATGTCGGCATTAAAATTTGGCTGTGGGTTTGAGTCCAGACAACCTGGCAAAGTTTATTCGAAGTAAGGATTGGAAATCTGATAAAAGGAATGATTCACCCTCTGCTGTGGCCACAAGTAGCATCTTTGTTCCCTATTCATTTGTGTCACATCAGGTGTCATGTCACTGGGAAGAAAAATGGAAGTTCCTGTGAAATTCTTTTCGTGTTTCTTTTCTGTCCTTGGGGAGTTTGTCCACACTGTTGTATCTTAATAACAGGAGGAACCAGAATTTGCAAATGTTGTTTCATGGCTGGATGAATGGAGAAAGTGTCAGTCAATAAACTAATTTATTGAAAAAACCCAAAACTTTTACCCATGAAATTCCAGAGTTACTAACCATAAGCGAAAGCCGCCTCTGTTTTGATTTTAGGGTGGAATTACCAAGTAGAAATGGCCAAAAAAGGTCGTTAGACAAACAATGAAATAAAGAGTAATTCCATCATTTTAAAAAGGGGTAAGAACGGCAAAATGGGCTTGGAAAATATTTTGGGAACTGAGATAAGTGGTGCACACGGAGGTGGAGGGAGCCAATTTTGTGAGTCTCGGCTCCAACCGTAATGATGTGATTTAGATTAATTGCAGTGTTTTATTGCTTTGAATTGAAAACAGCATTTTTATAGGCTAGACAGCAGGTGCAGAGTATCTCAAAAGCAAAGATCCCCTTTTTCCTGAGTGCTTACTGAGTAATAAAAATGGGAAAGGAAAACAAGACAGAAAATTCACTACACAAAGTGAATTTTTTTCCTAAGTGGAACGTTTTCTGCTCCCCCTCATCTCATTTGAAGCAATCACAGGTCTCTGGGGAGCACATTTTTGTCGTGACTCACTGTGCCCCCAAAGAGATTTCGATCCAGGGCTGATCTTTGCAGCACAGGCTGGTTGGAGCCATTCAGTCGTGCAGAAGGGATTTATCAGGGGCTCGGGTGTCCCTGACCCCGGAGGCAGGAGCTGAGCCCCAGGATGCAGCACTAACCCCAGGGAACCCCAATGTGCAGTGAGCCCTGTTCTCATCAGCAGTATTGCCCAATTGTTCCACCCTTCAGAACATAAAGAGAATTTATGGCTGAAGCACCTCAAAGTCCATCATTATCAGTTTGCTGTCTGTTCATTCTGTCCTTGTGTGGTGACAGCTCTGTCCTGGAGACACCCGGTGCTGCTCGGCACCTAAAGTGCTTCCCTGCTAAATGAGCCAAGAATTGTTCTCCCTGATGTTATTAAGGGCCAAAAGGAGCACATTTACAGTCCCTTTCTTTGGACAATCATAACCACGTGGTGCTGTGTGGTGTGAGAGCATTTGGGTTTGGCAAAGGCAAAGGGAGCTGTTGGGAAGGTCATGAAGGGACAGGACAAGGGGAAATGGCTTCAAACTTGAGGAGAAGAGGTTTAAATGGGATATTGGGAAAGAATTGTTGGCTGGGAGGGTGGTGAGGCCCTGGCACAGGTTGCCCAGAGAAACTGTGGCTGCCCCTGGATCCCTGGAAGTGTCCAGGGCCAGGCTGGATGGGGCTTGGAGCAACCTGGGCTAGTGGAAGATGTCCCTGCCCATGGATGGTCCACATGGAACTGAATGGTCTAGAATGTCCCTTCCAACTTAAACCAGTTTGGGATTCCAGGATAAGGTGGAAATGCAAATTCATCTGTAGTAACAAGGGGAAGAAGAATCTGGGCTTTTTTCAAGAGCTGATGAAGCAGTTGGTTTCCTTTATTTTCCTCAGCGTTGGCTTCCAGGTTGGGTTTATATATTTCATGGGGATAAGGAGAGATATCCCTTGCCTTGGAGGAAGGGATCAGCCTGAGAGAGCCATGCAGGAATATTAAGGGTGGCTGGCTCAGCTGGGATGTCTGGACTGGCTGTGTCTGGTGATCGAGGTGCCTTCAGTGAGCTTCAGCTCCATGGCCATGAGGGTCAGCAGCTTCCAGAGGTTCCTACCTGTTCCAGGAACATGGGGAGGAGGCACAAGGCCCTGTGTATACACTGAAGTTAAATGCAAATAGAAAAATTAACAGAGAATCATAAAATCAAAGAATGGTTTGGGTTGGAAGGAACTTAAAGCCCATCCAGTGCCACCCCCTGCCATGGGCAGGGACACCTTCCATTACTCTAGGTTGCTCCAAGCACTGTCCAACCTGGCCTTGGACACTTCCAGGGATCCAGAGACAGCCACAGTTTCTCTGGGCAACCTGTGCCAGGGCCTCCCCACCCTCCCAGGGAAGGATTGCTTCCTAATGTCTAACCCAATCCTACTCTCCTTCAGCTTAAGGCCTTTTCCCCTCGTCCTGTCCCTCCATCCCTTGTCCAAAGTGTCTCTCCAGCTTTCTTGGAGCCCCTTTAGGCACAGGAAGGGGCTCTCAGGTCTCCCTGGAGCCTTCTCTTCCCCAGACATCAACATTTCCTTCACAGAAGTTGAGAAGTGTCACATGTTGGCCAAAGATCTGGATCCGTCTGGTTCAGCTCTGCTGTTGATTCCTGTAGATTTCCTTCCCTTTATTCAAACCATTTTGGGTTTCCAATGAAAGCTTTGGGTTCTTCCCATGCCTGAAAACCCTCTCCCTGGGGTATTTATTTTTTCGTTTGCCACCCAGCAGCAGCTTCATCTCTGCCATTTCCTGGTCCCATCCCTCCATCTGTGGCGGCAGATGGAGCGTGCGGAGTCAGGTGAGCGGCACCTGACCGGGCACACCCCCCTCTGATCCTCACAGAGGGCTGAAAACCTTCTCCATTCCCATTTCTTTGCTTTTAATGAGGTTTATGCCATTACCCAATAGTTCTTTGGGAAAAGACAGCTGGGAAAGGGCAAGCAAAGTCTCTTATTTTAGTGTTCATTGCATAAGACAAGCACAGGAAGCAGAGAGAGAGCTCTGAGGAGGAGAGATTTATCCCACACAACACTGCCAACGGAGCACAGTCTGGTGAGGGCACCCAGGGCTCGCTGATTCCTTCCGTGCTATACATAGGTCCTGCCTAAAACAGGAGAATTAGGTAATTTCACCCAGTTTGGGGTATAAAGAGTGGTTTGTTTAGTGTAGACAATCACTGGGATGGTTGGAAAACTCGATTTCATTGAGCTGTGGCACTTGCAGTATTTGTTCTGTGAATGATTGAAGTCTCTGTCACCATTTGTTTTCCTCATAACCCCGTCCTTATGCTTAGTCCCACTTACATTTTTAATGTGCTTGTTGGTGTAGCAGCAGAGTGAGAGCTGGTCTCACTCATTCAAGGCAGGTTTTGTTGTTTTTCTGTCTCCTGTTTGTAATTTTTGGGTGTTACAGATCAGGTTGTAGTTGTTGGCAGTGATACATGCAGAGAGGCAGAAGCCCCAGATTTTTTGTTTAGCATTTCTCAATATGTTTGGCATTTTAATGTTCTTAAACCCCTCTGTAATTTGTCACATCTTGCTCACTCATAAAGTGCAGCTGGGGAGAGATTGGGGCCATAGGAGTGGTTTCTGAAGGCTCAGGGGTGAGGAGTGTTAGAGGCTGGAATGTTCTGGTTGTTATGGAACAACTGGGAGTTTACAGAGGGTCCATTACATGACATGAGTTTAAAATTGGGAAAAAATTGTGTTTGATGGAGCAACTTTTTTGCTTGTGTAAATCAGAATCAGAGAAGTGTTTAGGTTGGAAAAAAACCTTTAAGATCATCGAGTCCAACCACTGCCAGGCCCAACACTCACCCATGTCCCCAAGTGCCACATTTACACGTTTTTGAACACTGCCAGAGGTGGTGATTCCACCACTTCCCTGGGCAACCCGTTCCAATGCCTGACCACCCTTTCAGTGAAGAAGTTTTTCCTAATATCCAATCCAGATTTCCCTACTGCAGCATTTGTACTGGCTGCCAACTCGCTGGGACGTGTTGAACTTGGATTTGCAGCCCTGCAAATGCCCCAGTACAGAGCACTAGTAAGGTAAAATACATGACTGGGTCAAGGAAGGGATTCCTGCTCTGAATTTGTCCAAATTCTGTTTTATTGAGGCTCTGTTAGAATAAGAGGGATAAAAGGCAGTTGGAGGATTGGAGAGGAGGCGAGTGGAATGAGGAGGAAAGTGCTGGAGCAGCAGGTAAACCCCATTCTCATTTATTCATCTGCACACAAATGAAAACATTTAATCTGAGGGTAGATGACAAGACACCCCAGTCCCCTGAAAGCAGGATGACATGAATTTATGGACAGGAAACAGGAAAGCAATGAAACTCCACTTTTACTTCTTTATTTCTTCCCCCACCTTCACCTTTGAAGCAAATATATATTTTTACAAATGCGCGTCGGAAAATAAATCTCCCAAGTGGAAACGCCACTGCATTTAAAGCCTTCTGCTTCCCGGTGCTGCCTTTCCCATGGATCTGGGTATAAAGTCACCAGGATCTCTGTGAGGAATCATCCCCACCTGACAGATGGGATCCGAGGCACAGATGGGGCTCCAAAAGCCCCGGTGTCACCGAACCGGGAACATCTCGTCTCTCCCAGATCCTTCCCAGCCCCGATCCAACGCTCCCGACTCGTGTCAGGGAGAAGCTCAGTCAAGGAATGATGAAGTAATGCTTGTGCTGTTGCTGATCCATGGTGTGATTTCCACTGGGAAGTGTGTGGCTCCCCAGGAAGGGAGGGGGCGGCGGGGCCGAGGGGCTGACGGGGAATCGTCGGCATCACACAAGTTTTTGCCTTTTTTTCTGAGAGAATTTTGCTCCTCTTGTGGGAGAGCATCGGATGCTGGGATGTGTTTTATTCTCCCACAGAGTTCCCTCATCCTGCCTGACAGCTATCGAGTCTCCAGGAGGAGATGGTTGGGAATGAGGGAGGTTTCCTTCAGAAATCCTCCTGGGTTCTGGTTGTAACTTGGCAAAAATTGAGCTTTGCCTGTCGAATTTTCAGATTTTGTGGAAGTGACAAATTTCTCAGATTTCTGCTGGGGGGGAGAAATTAAGGAAGGGCTCTGAAAATCCCCGAAATTGATGTGATAGGGGAGGGGAAAGGAACACCTCAGATAATTAATTAGCGTCCATCTAATGGCCATGTTTAAAGGCAGATAAATCACTTCTACCTTTCATTAGCAAACAAAAAGAGGTTGTGGACTCCTCACCCCTGGAAGAGTCCAAGGCAAGATTGGATGGGGCTTGGAGCAACCTGGGATAATGGAAGATGTCCCTGCCCATAGCAGGGAGTGGAATGAGCTGAGCTTTGAGGTCCCTTTAAGGTTCCTTCCAACCCAAACCCTCTGTGATTTTATGGAAATTTCCATCAGGTTTAAGAACCTGAACTGGTGGTGAAAGACAAACATCTCCTGGGCTCACAACCTCCAAGAAATCCAGGGAATTACGTTGCCACTTGTGATTCTTGTCCTTTCCTCACGGAGGTCAGGTCAGGCTTCCTCGTCGAAATCCTTCCCCACGGGAGAATTAATTGGTGCCAGGATTCGTGGGAAGGGACGGCGTCTTGAGCAACTCATCCTTCAGGGAGTGTGATGGGCAGGGATCTTCTCCATGAGGGATCATCATTTCATCCGCCTCCCTCCTGGAGGGATGTTTGTGTGTGTGTGTGTTCAGGAATTAAGTGATTTATTTTTCTAATGCGTCGGTGTAAAACCGCCACGTTTACGTTGAGTAATAGAGGTTCTGGATCATTTTACAAAACAAATGAGAAACAGTCCTGCTCCCCAGCAAGATTTAGCATGTCAGGATTGAGAGCTCATTTGATATTGGAGTTGGGAGATATTATTAAACTTTGCATCGCTGTGAATTATGTATCAGTCAGCACATTATCAAAATAGCAGCATCTTGAAATACTTATTGAGCAAACATGAAAGTAGCGTCTCAGATTACTTAGGAAGCATCTTTACCCAGCAGAGGAAAATACAAGCTTTCTATTTTTCTGTGTAATAAAGGGCAAACAGGCTCAATAAATAGCTGCTTTTGGGAAATGTGATTTAATATTCACGACAGTCAGCATTCTTGGGGAAAAAATAAAATAAATTAGAGAGAGAGAGAGAGCTGAAAAACTCAGGGCTCTACACAATAGCAGAAACCTTCAAGGAGCCCATTTGTGATACACTGAAGTTCAGGCTTTGTCAGTCCCAGGTAGAGGTTTTTTTTGTGGCTGAAGGATCTCAGGAAGTTAAAACTCACCGGGTGCTTTGGGAAATGCTTGGAGTTTGTTAAACGAGGCGGTGGCGAAATCAAAAGATTTTTAAGCCCCACATTTTTTACGATTTTTGTTCAGCATTTTGCACATTTTTCTTAAGCTTTTTGGTTCATTTTTGCTGCAAGGACACTGTTTGACATTCTGTGGAGATAATGGGATAATCTGATAGTGAACAAAACGGTGACAGCATGAAGCCACATCTCAGTGAGCACTCGGCTGAGTCCTAACGATGCCATAAATCCTTCGTGTCCCTTTTATTACAACAACCTACAGGTTGTCCAGAAGGAGGCCCCTGCTTGCTGGGGACTGTGCAAACACAGAGTAATAACTGTCCCCTGCCATGGAGAGCATGTGGCTCATGGGGAAGAGGCAGCAGAGAGTGAGAGAGGAACTGTGAGATGCTTTTTGTGTGCTTGGGGCACAGAAGGTCCCGACGCATCACTGACGGTGTTGGTTATGTGGACGGAAAAGATGAAGGGAAGAAGAAGGAAAAAGGCCCCTTCTGGTGCTGCCATAGGACACAACATCATCTGGGGGCCCTTCCCTGTTAACTCATCATGGAATTGTTTAGGTTGGAAAAGCCCTCTAAGGTCACTGAGTCCAACCAGCGCTGCCAAGGCCACCACTGATCCTTGTCCCCAGGTGCCACATCTACGTGGCTTCGAAACCCCCCCAGCAATGGGGACTCCACCACTGCCCTGGGCAGCCTCTTCCAATATCTGGTCATCCTTTCCTTGAAGAAATTTTTCCTGATATCCAGCCTAAACCTCCTCTGGCACAACCTGAGTCCATTTCCTCTTGTCCTGTCTCTTACCTGGGAGAAGAGACTGAATGCACAGAAAGGGAAGGAAAGGGAGGGTCTTCTCCTCTCTTGAGGGGGATATGAGTGGTCTTCTCTGTGATGCTCCAGGACATGCCTGTTTTAATCCTCTCCTTCCATTTCTCCCTTCTTTGAAGTGATGGAATTGGTTAAATTTACTTATAATTGCTGTTATTAAAAGCACCAATTTATACTCATTGCAGTGCCACTTGCAGGGTTTCACTACAGATTATTCCTCAGTCACTGACTGTTTAAAGTGACATTTTCAGGAATAAGTGACTGTGATTAACATCCCGTTCCCAGGATGTCCTGCTGAATACAATTCCCTGGGTCTCTTCCAAAGCAGCAGGACTTCCCAGCACTGACTCCTTCAGGGATCTCATCAAAGGATCTCATCAAGGGATCTCACCCAGGGATCTCATCAGCCCTTTAGGTGGGTGGAGTAGTGGTGTTATGCCCTGCTCTGGATGCAGGCTCTGTAATCCATAAAAACCTTTTGGCTGAGTGAAGGCATCCCTGAATTCCCTGGCAGTGCTCCCTGGCTGAGGGAGGGTAACTCTCTTTGTCACTGTAATTATATCTAAGCTGAGCCTTTGCAAAACAAAGTGATGTCAGGACCAGTCTGTCATGCTTTTCCAGTAAAAGTAAATACAAGAGACTTCCCTTCCTGCCTCTTGACACGGGGGAATATGCTTGGGAAAAGGATCTTGTTTTGAAATGATTATTATGGATACTTGTTCTAAGCACTTGTTCTGGGGTCACTGCTGCCAGGGAAATGCACCCCAGCCCTGGGGAGTGGAGATCAGCAGACTTGTCCCAGGGGTAAAGCCACTGCAAGCCACTGGAGAGAGAAAATAATCTCATCATCTGATTTTATCTCACCTCTGTTATTTATATTTTAGCCCTCATCCTGTAGTTGTGGGAAGCAGCAATAAGGACAACCTGGGAGCTGTGACAGTATACACTGACAACAAATGTGTCAAAAAATTCCCTCAGCTAATTGCTGCCCCTGGACTTTTCCAGTGTCAGAGCCTTCCAGGCACTGAAGGAACGGGAGACAAAGCTGGGCCATCATCTGGTGTAAACTGATCCGGGGGGGGACTAAAGAGCTTGGAGCTCTGCTGATTTATTGGAGCAGCTGAGGAGCTGGAACTTGGAATTCTTAATGTTTTTAGTAATTTAGAACATTATTCTGACCAGCAGGAACATACTCCTATAGATGAGTTTCTTAGTGAGGTGCTCTGGTCTCTGGGGGAGCATAAGGGAGGTTCCTGAGGAACTCCAGTGTTCTGGGATCCTGGGGGGCTCTTCCAGTTCCACCCTCCTGGGACAGGGCAGCTGGACAGACCTGTGGAAGTGGCTACTCACACCCAGTTCCCAACACTGCAGTGAATACATCCTAAGTCCCTGAATTTCCATGAAATCTTTCCATACTCTGGGGTTAGCCCTGCCTTGCTCATCTCCACTGCTGTTTAGTCCCTGTATGAGGATGTTCCATCCGTAGATCCGTTGGCTTTGATCCGAAAGCAACTGCAAACCTCTACAAACACTCATTCCATGGCAGACATCATCCCTATCACTTCTCAGCACCACATCCTTACCCACTCCAGAGCCTCCTGGTTACCTGCAGCAGCCTTTGGAATCACATCCGACTGATCGCAACCGATGGGATTCAGGAACCGGTCGGGACCAGTAACACATCCCAGCAGCTTTCAAACATGTTGCAATAGGAAAAGGCTGCATATCAAACCTCAGATTGTTTCACTGAGCTTCTGATATTCATTTCACCCCTGTTATGATAACAGAAATCCAGAAATTCAGCATGGATCTTCCGTAAGCTGGCAGGAATATCGACATATTGTCAGTGTCTTTTGTTGTCTGCAGGCCTTGGGACCTCATTAATATTACCAGTTATAAACTGGGGATTACCTTGTCAGTATTCTCAATATTAACAATAGGTTATTGCTAAATTAAGAATAATAATTAGAATCTCTTGCATTGTCCATTAAATTTAATTGATATTTTGTGGGTCGTGTTCTTTCCCATTTTACTTGTGGTCAGCAAAATGCCTTGCTTAAATTATTAATTATTCTTGCACAGGTCTCAGTCCACGATCTAATGATACTCTTGGGTTAGTATAAAAACATTTCAAACATTAAGAAAATATTTAAAATTTGTCATATTTTAATATTTAATATTTGTAACATTTTCTTGGTAAATTTTTTTTGGTTCTGTTTGTAAAGCAACTGAAGCGTGGTTTGAAATAGGTCTGTCGAAGTTCTTCATCTCTGATTCAGGAATATAAGAAAGATTTGCAGAAACAACGACTCCCAAGTGAAACCTGTTATTCCCCAGCTTAACTTTCAGGGAAAGAAAGAAGTGCAAACACAGCTTGCCATTCCGTGAGGGGATTTTTTTCTTTGTTAATTCCTGGGTCTCAACTCTTCCCTGGAGCAATAGAAATGGGGGAAAGGCTCCTGGAGCTTCTTGACATTTGTAAATTCGCTCTTATTCATCTCTCTATCTAAGATTTCTCAGCTGGATGACAAATGTGTGTCATCCATGGAGTTGTGTTTTTGAGACGTCTCCATTTATTGGATGCTCCGGGGTGTTTGGATTCAATTGGAACTTACAGCTTGTCTATGTTTTATTTGCATAATAAGCCTATGAATGACAGAGCAGCTCCAGCCAGACGTGTTGGCTCCAAAGTCTGCAGTTTAAGCTGGGAGTATTTTGCAAGAGGGAAAAAAGAATGAGAGTGAGAGAGTCTTGATCACGTGTGGAAAAGTTACAGGAGGGAAACACCAGCCTGGGATGCTCAGGGTTGCATGACATGAGATTCCTGGGCTGGTGATTCCAAAGCTGGATGGGGCTTGGAGCAACTGAGATAGTGGAAGGTGTCCCTACCCATGTCAGAGGGTGGAATAAGATGAGCTTTAAGGTGCCTCCCAACCCAAACCATTCTATGATTCTGATTTGATGTGATTTTATGCAGCCTGGATCCAGGTCACCTGCATTTGGACACTCTGTGAGGAGCTGCAGTAGTATGTAAAGAGGGACAAAGAGTTTTCAAGATTGGATGAGCCTTGGAATGGCTGCTATCACATTTTTAGCAGCAGGAAAGACCATGGAATGGTCCTGCTCAGGAAACTTTTCTTGTCAACCTGCATCACACACGAGCTTGGACATCAGCCTGCTGGTCAGGTGACAGCACCTTCAGCTGCTGGTGCTTAAAAAGTGGGAATTTTCCATTATGACATCCTGCTAATTTCAGTTCTGAAGGATCAGTGTGGGAGAACAAGCAGGTTTTCCTCCCTTGGCCTTCACACCCTGACGGGCTCCGCTCCTGCCCACGCAGAATTGTCACGGAGAAACGCTGTGTTCCCAGTTACTCCTGCAAAGGGCTCCAGTTTGGATTGGATATGAAGGAAAGGTTCTTCCCCCAGAGGCTGGTTGGCACTGACCAGGCTCCCCAGGGCAGTGGGCACAGCCCCAAGGCTGCCAGAGCTCCAGGAGGGTTTGGACGACGCTCTGAGGGACAGGGTGGGATTGTTGGGGTGTCTGCGCAGGGCCAGGAGGTGGACTGGGTGATCCTTGTGGGTGCCTTTGAACTCAAGATATCCCATGATTCTATAATTCCATTATTCTATGAAGAGACTCTTACCTTTAGAAACCACAAACAGGTCAGAGAAGATCCACAGCCTCCCATCCTGGCCCCAGTCCATGTTTTCATGCTCTGTATAGTCCTGTAGCACATCCCCAGCCCATCTCATCTCTCCTCCTCCTGCCCCATTTTTCAAAGAGCAGCAGTGAAGCCCCTTCCTCTAAAAAATCAGCACTCACATATACACCCCATACATATATATACACATAAATATGATATAAAATATAGCTTACACTGTGATATACAACATATGATTCAGATAGAAGAGACACGTGGTTTCAACTTACATGTAGGGCATGAGTTGCATGTCTGTTAGTCCTGTGCAGAGAATGTTTTTTTCTATATGTTCCAAAATCCATCATTTTTCTCCTCAAATCCCAGTCTGTGGCAATTCATGATCCTGAGGAATGCTGGATGTTCGCACATGGTGTTCCCAAAGGCCTGCATTGAGTGGGTTGTGGAAGTGGTTGTTTGGGTCCTTCAGAACTATCAGTTTCTGAGACCCTATTTGAGAAACAGCTTCTTTTTTGTGTTTGTGTGTGAGAGAGCTGAATTACAGAGATAAAAACATACTTAAGTTTCAGCATTGGTCGTTGTTCCAGCCCATGCAGTTCCCTGTCCTTTCCAGGCTGGCTGGAATCATCTCCAAATGGGCACCTGAGACCTCTGGGTTTGGAGTGCAGGAATGCAGCACTGATTTTCCTGTTTCTATGTATTTTTGAATTCATATCTATAAATATGAACCTGGCAATCATTACATACAGACACAGAGAGGGCTGATTTTTGAAGCTCTTTTATATTCCAAGAGTTAATCCCAAGCCAGTCCGAGCTCCTGGGCGCTGATTTCCAGATTTATTGAGCTGTGCACTTTTATTTCTGAAATGACCACTTTTCAACCCACGTCAGGTGAGTTCTCCATTTGTGCCACTCTGATAATGGAGCTCTTTGTATAAAAACAAGCCTTGGGTGGAATAAAAGATTTCCCTGAATATTCTCCGCTGGTGGAGGGTATTGATTGTAACGATGGGCACGTCGGGCAGTGCGTTTTTAGATGATTACTTCATGCCTCAGGCGATGTGATGCATCATAAAGATGACGGATGGTGCTTTGCACTTCCAGGGCCTTCCAAGTGAAGCCTGAAAGCCTGAATAATCCCTGGGTTGTTTTTTTTTTTTCCTTACAGCAATCCCCAAACTGTTGGCTTTCCCCTGAAAAGACAGGAATTGTCCGACTATCTCTTGCCCAGTTCCTAATAACCACATTTATTTTCCATTGACGAAATTCCCTCTCGTGCAGCTCCTTCAGGCAGAGCAGTATGTGAGCAGACATTATGAAGTTAGTAAACACTATAAAGTGTGAAAGCATTTGCTGCAGGAGCTGTAGTCTAAACATTACAGGAGAAAGCAGGATTCCAGATCTAGTCTTGGCTTTGCCTCTGAATATGATTGTAACCTTGGGCAAAGCTCTTAAGTTTGCCTCTCCTTAGTTGATTTAATTTGTATAGCAGGATAATGAGACTTAAATAGGCTCATTTCTTTTTTTTTTGTGATTAGCTGGGATGGTGGTGGAGGGAGGGTGGAGGGGACTGGGAGAAGGTGGCTGGAGGATGGAGAGGGCACTGTGTTGGAGGGGAGCAGGGCAGGAGAAGGGCTCCACACCTTGCTGCTGGGTTGACTCTGGAGAAGTGCACTGTGGAGACTGTGTCTTCTCCAGGTTGTGCTGCTTGACCTCGTGTTTGAGGGTGGCTTGGAAAGAAAAATCTGTGAAGCATCAGTAGCCAGTAGAGCACAATTCAGGGAGGGATGTGCTGCCATGGAATGGGCACAGCTTTTTGGAAACCTTGATTAAGCCACTAGAGAGCACCCAAACGAGGCCATGGGGGTGGGGAAGGGTCTGGAAGGGCCTTATAAGGAGCTGCTGAGGGAACTTGTTCAGCTGGAGAAGGGGAGGCTGAGGGGAGACCTCGTTGTGTCTTCAACATCCTCATGAGGGGCAGTGCAGGGGCAGCTCCATCTCTGCTCCCTGTGACCAGGGACAGGACCCCAGGGAGTGGCCTGAAGTTGTGTCAGGGACATTTAGGTTGGATATTAGAAAAGGTTCTTCCCTCAGATGGTGGTTGGGCACTGAACAGGTTCCCCAGGGTGGTGGGCACAGCCCCAAGGATGCCAGAGCTCCAGGAGGGTTTGGATGATCCTCTGGGGCACAGGGATGGGGATGGGCCTGTGCAGGGCCAGAAGTTGGACTCGATGATCCTTGTGGGTCCCTTCCAACTCAGCAGATTCTGTGATTCTGTGATTCTCAGGATGAGAGGAAATGGCCTCAAGTTGTGCCGTGGGAGGTTTGGATTAGATATTGGGAAATATTTCTTTGCTGAAGGGGGCTCAGACATTTACACACACTGCCCAGAGAAGAGGTGGGGTGACCATCCCTGGAATTGTTCAAAAAACACATGGATGTGGCACTTGGGGACATGGGTTAGTGGTGGCCTTGACAGTGCCAGGGAATGATTGGACTTGATGATCTCAGAGAGCTTTTCCAACCAAAACAATTCCATGGTTCTATGATAATAAAATGCCAGGGTTGTGCTGAGCTCCAACCCAGGACTTTCCCCCCTTTTCCCCAGCATCGACTTTTATCTCTTCTATATTAATATTAAACCATTTACTCCAAGAAATCTGGTTAACCATGACTTTAGGATGGGTTTGCCTCCCATCTCTCCCTTTTTCTCTCAGTTTTCTCATCCCTGCTGGGACAGTAGGTTCCCAAACATTAAAGAAATTAAAGGCTTACTTCATTTTCCAATCCATCCTTGGGAGAAGCAGCCCTTTTCCCATTGTGCAGGCACAGGGGCTCTTGCCCAGTCATGTTTTAAAGAGTGGGGATTAACTGCTTACCTGGGAGATTGTTTGAAGCATTTCACTGTCAGGAAGTTGTTCTTCAGATTCAACCTGAATATTATCTTTCTTAATTTAATCACATCACTCCCAGCTATGCCCAATGACTTGCACTAAATCTTCCCTTTCCATTCTTTCTGTTTACATCCTTCATGTGTGTGTTGACAGATATGTTGCCCACAGGTATTGCTTGGCTTCACAATGTCTATTTAATTGAAATGCTTCTAATTATTCCTCCCATATCCACCTCTGTGGCCCCTGCTACGTTTTTCTTTTCTTTTCCTTTTTCTGTGCCTGGTTTGCAGCAGCAAATTTTTGGCTAAAATTATTTCTGAGAGTGTTTTCCATGCCCAAGTTTTGGGAAGACCCGAGCAAGGGGAGGAGGCCACATCAACATGAACTAATCGTTAATTTACAGAGCTTTGGTGTCTATCTGAAATAATTATCCTACTTCTGTTTTCCTAATCTTCTGGCTTGTCTGTGGGTTGTCATTTGGAGTGTTTATGGGCTAAAACTAAAGGCTTTCACTGAAAGATTTCAACGTGGGTTGAAATCTCTTTCTAATACAGTTTGAATGACTGCCATCCTGCAGCATTAGCCACAGTACCAGCTTCTACATGTTAAGCTGATTTTTGATCTAATATTCCTCTTTTTCCTCTTTGCCTAGAGGGAGATCTAGAAAGGTTTCCCTGCTGCTGTCTAAAGCCAATTAGCAGAAGACTTGTTTCGTTGTCCCTGTTCACCCACTCTGTATCTTCCATTGGTTTTACCAATCCTTGTCAGAGGGGAGAGCTGGGATCAAGGCTTGTGGGACGCAGCACAACTTCTCCCACAGTTCCAGAGTCAGTAAGTGGATAGGCAATATAAAAAGAAAATTACCAATACTGAGAGAGAAATAATAATTAAGGACTGAATGCTCTGCAAATTCACTTGGTTTGTATTTCTGCTTTGACACCTTTGGTTGGACAGGGATGTCTGTGACAGTTTCAAAGTGCAGCCTCTGAGCAGCTTTCTCTTGCACCAAAAAATTACCTTCTCTAACAGACTGGCATTCAAAGCTCCCAACAGTCTGTAACAGCTTTAAAATCCACAGCCTCTTACCCCTGGGTGTTTTGGGCAAGACCTGGCCAGGATCACAGAACCACAACCACTGCAACTCCACTCTGCTGTTCTCATGAATGGCTCACACTGGTGCACTGAGTGACAGGAGACTCGGGCTTGGGCTGAAGGAAGGCAGTTGTGGAATCATGGAATGGTTTACATTGGAAGGGTCCTTAAGGATCATCTCATCCCAGGGAGACAGGGACACCTTCCACTAGCCCAGGTTGCTCCAAGCCCCGTCCAACCCGGCCTTGGTCACTTCCAGGGATCCAGGGGCAACCACAGCTTCTCTGCCCAAACTGTGCCAGGGCCTCACCATCCTCACCACCAGCAATTCCTTCCCAATATCCCATCTATCCCTGCCCTCTGGCAGTGGGAAGCCATTCCCTGTGTCCTGTCCCTCCATCCCTTGTCCCCAGTCCCTCTCCAGCTCTCCTGGAGCTCCTTTAGGCCCTGGAAAGGGCTCTCAGGTCTCCCTGAAACCTTCTCTTCTCCAGGCTGAACAATCCCAATTCTCTCAGCCTTCCTCAGTACGTGGAAAACCATTTTACTTCCCTGCTTTGTACCAAAAATAACACAGGGCAGAAATGATACCAGTGCTCCACATAAAACTAAGAGAGGATCTGCTGGACTAAGGAACTACCCAGAGTGAAGCAAGTCATGTCCAAACCCCTATTGAATGGTATTAACAAGCCCTAATTGATCATTTATTGTGGTCCCAGCAACCGATTAGCACCAAACGCTCCAGTTCATTCCAAACAAGCACACAATTCCCTCTGCGTCGCTGCGAAACGAATCCTTGACAAAATGATTTACTGACAGTGCCAGTCACTGTCTGACTGTGGGACTGCTTGGCCATCCTCTCCTTCAGAGTGACTGATCCCCTGCAGCACCGACGAGCCACAACAAACAACTTCGCCAGACGAGGAGGCAAAAAATATCCTGACAAGTTGAGCCGCGCGGCTTTAACCCCTTGGGAGCCCCGGCACGGAGGGCACGGAGCCTCCATGGGCTCTGCCGCAGTGCAGCAGGGGAAAGGCACAGCCTGGAGTGCCTGGGAGGTGCCAGCTTTGGAACATATGCTCTGGAACTTGGGCACTTGGGAAAAGTCGCTCGGCGAAATCGCACCACTTCTCAACTCGGCTCCTGGGTTGTCAGGGAAGGGGAAGTGTGGGAGATTTCCCACAATTATTTTGAGTTTGCTCGAGGCTTTTAGCGTTCTCAATCTGAAATTGTACAAAAATCTGGAGAACTGAGTTTAATCTAGTCACTTAATGCGTTTACTTCAATTAATTACCTTATTCAGCAGTAAACAGCTCCTCTTTTTCCACTGAAATTGCTGTAACATTTTGTTCTCTGTGATATATGGAGGTCTTGGAGTGGCAGGACAAGGGGGAATGGCTTCCCATTGACAGAGGGAAGGAGTAGATGGGATATTGGGAAGGAATTGCTGGCTGGGAGGGTGGGGAGGCCCTGGCACAGGTTGCCCAGAGAAGCTGTGGCTGCCCCTGGATCCCTGGAAGTGTCCAAGGCCAGGTTGGACAGGGCTTGGAGCAACCTGGGCTGGTGGAAGGTGTCCCTGCCCGTGGCAGGGGGTGGCACTGGATGGGCTTTAAGGGCCTTCTCAGCCAAACCATTCTGTGATTCCATGATTCTACAGTTAAAGTTCTGCCTGAGTAGACTCTGAAAATTCACATTCCAAAGAAATTAGGGCATATCCTTAAAAAATCTTAGATGCTTTACTCTCATGTGTATCAAGGCCTAACTTCTTAATTCTCATGCAAGGCTGTTGCAAAGTATGAACATGTTTGTTAACACTTGACCTCCAGATGGCAAAGACTTTTCACTTCTAGGCACGAAATCTAAAAGTTAGTTCAGTGCATTCAGAAATGCAACATTTTTCAGTGCTAGAACACATTTAAAGAACCAAACACCTTTGTTACTTTGCAGATAACATGGCCTGTAAGGAACCTAAAGAGCATTAGGGAGCCAGCCTTGGTTTTGAAGATTAAAAGCCTGGGATTTGTTAGGGGCGAAGGAGGAAAGTGATGGAATTGGACTTTGATGATCCCTGTGGGTCCTTTCCAGTCAGGATATTCCATGATTCTGTAAGTGCCAGGTACAGGGAGTGGCTTAGGCCACCTCTATTCCCATCACCCGTGGAGCTGAGCCCACAGATCCCCCTTTTCTTTGTGGACACCTTAAAAAGCACTGTCTTCCTTCCTGCTGCCTTCTGTCCCGTGAGCTCTGGCCAAAAAGAACACAAAAATCTTAAAAATCCTGAACCTTAAAATGAACCAACAAAAAAACCTCCAGGGAGAAGCCAGCAGAGAGATTTCTGCCAGTGGGAGAAGCCTCATAAGACACCTGGAAAGCCTCCTTTGTTTCTTTCCTGGACTTTTTCTTATCTGAGCCGTGCTTCAATCCCATTTTTTCTTTCATCTCCTACTCTTCACCTCAGGTTCCTCCCACCCCCTCATCTCTCTCTTCCAGCCTTTTCTTGCCATTGACTTGTAGGGGAATGCCAAGGCATTTTGGCACAGAAGGGGAGTGCAGATGCCTCTGAGATGCTGCAGGGAGGATATGGAGAATTGGGAGCAGGGAGGATCCTCGTGCCCGCCCTGGGTAACCCCGGTGCAGGGATTGGGGTGCCAGTCATCTGGGCTAATTGTGCACCCAAACTCCCAGGCAGAGCTCTCCCATGGCGCCTCCTTTAAATAATTTGTATGTTTATACAGTGTTTAATCTTCTCTCTTTCCTTGTGCCTATTTGTTTATTCGTCCTCGGGCTCTCTCAGCTCCCTGCAGTAAAAAACAGCCATTTCCTGAATATCAGGTAATATGGAAATGGTGCCTGCTTTTCCTTTCAAATTAATCCATCTTTATTTTCATTCTAAAATAGAAGCAAAAGATTGCTATCAGTGCCTAGGAAAATCTTGGAGCAGCTCTGGAGCAGTTTAAGCCTGCAAATAGGTTTTTATTTTTCTGGTGTCAACAGCCTGAGTTTGCCCTTCTCCCCGGGGATCTTCAGGTGCTGGAAGTGAACTGGGCGTTCTGACACCGACCAAGCTCCCAGCACTTTCTAGTCAACAGCACTTTGAGCTCCAGGTGAGCTGTTCCCTACCCAGAGTGACATCCTGGGTGGGCAGGGAAGCGGGGCCGGATGCCCGGAGCGCCGGTGTTGTTTGGTCGTGTTATGTCCCGGCACTTGTCCTGTCACGTCCCATCCGACGCGTTCCCGAGCGGCATGATGTGACCCGACAGAACACTTTGTGCCAAGCTGGAATGCTTTTTTTTTTTCCCTGTGCTAATGGGAGAACAAACATTTGGGGAGCAAAAAAAAAAAAATCGCGGAGCAGGTTGTTTGCCATCCCACTTGGGTCTGACAGACAGAGCTCCTCTGCGCCGCCTTCCCAAGTTTTTACGGCGTCACTCGGTTGCTCTGTTTCAGTTATCTGAATATCAAATTTTAGTTTGATTTCTGCTGATTCTCCTGTTCTCCTTTCCATCCCAGAAAACCCATCTTGGGGCTTTCTGCTCTTCATTCTGCTAATCCATTTGTCATTGCTTAGAAAACTACTGGTACTGCAAAGATTGCTCCTTTTGAGGAGATGAAATGTGTTTGTCTGTCTCCTAAGCTGAGATACACATCCCAGAATCCCAGAATCCCAGAACAACAGGCTGATTTGAGTCAGAAGGGACCTTAAAAATCATCTTGTTCCACCCCCTTCTGTAGGTAGGGACACCCGGGGTGTCCTTGCCCGTGGCAAGGGCGTGGGTGAAGATGGGTCACTTGAATTTTTCCCCATCAGATGATGTGCTTTGCTGTGCCCTGAACACTATTCAGAGACACCTGAGCAGCAAGAAACAGGCAAGTCTTGGATGAGCTGTGTTAGAGCAGGTCAGGTCAGCCCCGTGGTCTGCCCAGGTTAAAGGAATGTGAATCCTCCAGCTTGCCCCTGCAGGAAGAAAAGGTAGTGTTTTCTTCCCCTTCTCTTTCTCTCTCTTTTTCATCTTCTCTGCTCTAGCCCTGTCAAATCCTTCCCTTGTGGTTTTAACCTGGAAGAGAACTCTTCCCTTTTTAGTTCTCCTGGTTGACCTGGTTCATGGGACACGTCCAAGAGGCTGCAGGGAAGGGAGGGAAGAGGAGGACTGGGCAGATCTGTGCTTCAGCATCCCAAACCTGCTGGATCAGCTCTGCTCTTACATCCCAGCAGGACCCATCAGCTGAGGAAGGAGCAATTACTGCTTGTTGCTCCTGGGACCTGGGACCTGTGTCCAAACATTTTGCTGCCTTCTGATGCAGAGTCATTTGCACAGCTCAGTGGTGGCACCCAGAAAATACCCCAAAGCCCCACTTTGTCTTCCTGGAACACAGAAGTTTAACACAGAAGCAGTTAGAAACTCAGTTGCTTCATTAATTTGTTTTAATGTGCATTGTTGGGAAGTTTGACAACAGGAGAAGGGTCTCTGTGTTATCAAAACACAACATTCATCTGTCGTCAGCTCAAACATCCATCCGACAGCTCGACCCACAATTATAAAATCTCTGGGAATCTTTTATTTGTTGTCTTGTTCTAACACTTCTGATGATTATTTTTATCCTTTTGTCTGCCAGTGTCACTAAAAACAAAAGCTGAGATTCACACATTGTGACAGGAGTGTGGGAGCTGGGAGTTGTCCCTCCCTCTGTCGTGGTGCTCAGTGGAGTGATCACCACCAACACAGACACGGGCTCTGGAGTTTCAATCCTTGCTCCATAATTGAGAAGAAAGGGCAAAAAAATTCCAGAAATGCAGATTGACAAGTGCCTCGGCTTCTGAGTCCTCAAGGATTGTCACATGGCCACGTTTTTTTAGTTTTCTCCTGGCAAACATGATGTTTTGTCATTTGTTTTGTCATTTCTGGACCTCTAGGAAAGGGCTTTATAATTGTGTGAAATTTCTGGGGATTCTGGGTAAAATCACAGCTCCCACTCCAGGTACTGGCAAGACAATGGTCTTTCTTTAATAATAGTCTTCTTTTACTAATTTTTGTGAAGCTTTTTCTTGTTTATGTAACGTTTAGGACACAAAAAATTACTAACTAGGCAGATCGAGGAATTTTCATTGGGAGATGCAAAGGTGCCAAATATTTTTAGGAGATCAAGTAAACTGGGAGAATAAACAACTAGAAAAATCCAGTGACTGATTGGTAAATGAAGGACTGGAATGGTGGTGTTGGGATCCCACGGTGTTTAGGGCCAGGCTGGTTGTGGTGACCAGCCCCATCTGCCTCCACCTAGCAAAGCCCTGATTGTCGCTGTAATTAATCACCCCTAATTAAAACAACACTCCCAGCAGTGGGAGGTGCTGGCAGTTCTCCTCCAGTTTAGTTTCCAGACTTCCAGAAGCCTCATTTACCAAGTTTGGAGGCACGTTGATAAATCCCCCCGCTGGTTCAGCGGTGCTTCAATCCATCACCAAATAACAGCATCCCCATTTTTTCCAGGGCTATTATCATCCCTTCAGCTGCTGCAGCAATATATTCTGGGCCAATAAATCAAGGGGGATCATTTTAGATGGGCAGAAACATAAACAGCATCTTAAAAAAAATGTATCTTTTAGAGATCTCCTTACCTCTTTCTCTTGGTGAGTTTTATGGTGTTAAAGTAAGGATCGTTTTCCGTGTTTGTCTGAGTTTCCTCATTCACACACAAAATAATGTGGTGTTTCCCAGTTTTTTTACCAGCCCCGAGGTCCCACGTTCGTTTTTCATTTCTCATTTACCTTTCTCTCGTTTCAATAAGTGTGGAATGTCCTTGTGTGAAGAAATGGGTTGTGTTTCCTCAGGCAACAGGTGCTCGTCTCTGTGGTTGTGACAGAGCCCTGACAAAGCAGCTCAGGTATCTCAGGGGAATCTGAAACCTCGCACCCCTCCAGACAGTAATTGCCCAAAAAAATTGACTTTTTTTAAGGCAAACTGCAGCTGCAACACCTGAACTGTTGTGTGCTGAGACTTTGGCTTATAGTCCCTGTTTTATTACCCACACCAGACACGTATTTATTCTTTACATCACGTGCACACGTTCGTTTATAAAGAGTTTTATGCGCTGAGTGTCGCGTTCCCCGCTTTTCAATGCACGTGCGTCGTTAAAGGGGGCTCTTAATTTCCTGTTTTAGGCTTTCCTCGGAGCTTTCTCGTTACGTTTTCCCTTCCTCGTGGTGTACAAATGCCTGTGCTGGCTGGAAGGAGCACGGCTGGGTGTCTCTGGCAGTTGGCAGCTCAGGTGGTGACAACTGGCTCCCTCCCCGCGTTCCCCAGCTGTGCCGGGCGTGACTCCACTGCCAGATGGCACAACACACACACACACACACACACACACACAGAGACACAGAATAAGTTTGCATTTTATGTTTCTGGATGAAAAAGGTCCCACTTGGTTGTGGTGTTCGATGTTTCATCCGGAACAATCCACTGTCCTCTGCAGAGCTTTGGCTTCGTGCCCGGCGTGTCATTCCGGGACCCACCTCACAGGACGGGGGGCGGAAAGAATTTGGGTGAAGAGTGCAAGTGTGAGGGTGTCAGGGTGACTTGGGAGAACAGCAGCCTGCAGAGAACTTAACTGAGAACAAAACATTGTCTCTTTGTGGTGGCTGAAACTGTTTGTTTTTTTCCCCCAAGATAAAACAAGTTGGAAATTGGAGTTTTCCGCCCAAACAGAAAAATCTCCATTTCTTGCAAAATGAAAGATTTTCTTTCAAAATGAAAGATTTTCTTTCCATTTCCTATTTTTTTTTCTTATTTTTCTTAACCAAAAATATATTTAATAGGTTATTCCCATTCAGGCCCATTGTAAAATCATAGAATCCCAGAATGGTTTGGGTTGGAAAGGATCTTAAAGCTCATCTCCTTCCACCGCTGCTGTGGGCAGGGACACCTTCCACTGTCCCAGGTTGCTCCAAGCCCCATCCAATCTGGCCTTGGACACTTCCAGGATGGAGCATCATGACCCAAACCATCATATAGGTGGTAGAAAATATTTCTTCTAAGTGCAACAATCATCTCCAGGCCTGAACTTGCAATATCAGCATCAACAGGGGTTGCACAAGGGCCCAGAGGTCAGTGGGAACTTGGGAGTTGCTGACAGAAGAGCAGGGAATATGCTCCATATTTTCCCAGAATCATCTGGGAAGTCCTGGCAAAAAGTAAGAACCCAAATAATATTTGAGTTAATGTTGAGAAGAGGAGCAACATAAAAAAAAGGAATCCAAATTCTGTGCTTTCAGTGCTTTTCTATTCAGGTGTTGAAGGTCAGAAGAGACAATGAAGTTTTCTAACCTTTCCTACTGCCTGAATTTTGCCTTAGAAAACAACCACTTTCCTGATCACCTCATATTAAGCACTCAAACCTCTGATCTATGTTCAAATGAAAAGCACAGAACTGACAGAAAAAAAAAATCAGCATTTCTTTCAGTCTCCTGAGTAAACTACTTTGGCAGCTACACAAAGTGATTTAGTGTTTTATAATTCCAAATATGGCAGGATTAGCCCCTCATCCCGTTGTTCCAGGATGTCTGCATTAATTATTTCAACAATAAACTCCCATTTTCAGTTCAAGGAATGGCCTATTCTTCGACCATGTAAATATTATTCAGAAGTAGGTGATACCCACGTGTGGTGCTGCCAAAGTACACTCATTTATTTTTTAACTTCTCTAGCACAGTCAGCCAGGGAGCAAAACAATACATGATTTATACAAGGCATTTAATGAATTTCATCCTTTTCCCATCGGAGGTTCAGCGCTGCTGAGACATGGGAACAGGGAGAAAGAACAACAGCAGAAATCCCAAAGAAACGATCCTCCTGCATCCCGGAATTGTTCTGTTTGTGTGTCTAAGGGCTGAACTACTGCTTTGCTGTTCGAAACCTAAACTGAACAGGGATAATTAAAACAACTTGAGGCCCTCGGTGCCAAGAAGGGATTTGCTTTCTAGGACAAAATTGTCCCTTTGAGGAATGTTCACTGCTGAGCTGATTGTCACCTCCCAGCCCGGCACTGGGATTTAATCCTCTCAAAACTCTTGTCTTGGTTGGAGTTACTGTGGATCCTGAAACTAAAGTCATGTCTTGGTTGAAGTTGCTGTGGATCCTGAACATAAACTTTGTGTAGGTGGGAAATTTAGTTACTTGAGTGGGTCTAGTTTGAGGTATCTGGGATTTTGGAATATCTCTGTGCACGTTCCCAGCGTGCTGTACCTGGGATTCCTGAGTGACCTGTGAGCAGGTTAAAGCCAAAAACCAAAGTGTCCATCACTCCAAAGGTTAATATATTAAAGTTGCAGCTCTGTAAAGAGGGGTGATTTGCCCATGTCTCCAAAAAACCTCAGTTCATGCCATCTTGTGCTGCTTCATTTCAGAAATTCAAGACTTGCAGTTCCCATTTCAAATCCTTCCCATTTTCACAGTCTGCCATTCCTCATATTTTACTCTGAGGTGGGAGGGGCAGAACTTTCCTAAATTGAGATCAGCCTGATGGCTTCAAATCTGTGCAACTGTTCCAGCCTCAGTGTGCAGTACAAAGGATCATCATTTAAAGTGTAACTCGGGAGAAATTCCTCCAGGATCAGAAATTCTTCATGTTCTTTTTATTTTTTTTGAGCTGACAGAAACTCTCCAGCTTTGTTTCATACAACCTGCTCATGGTTCTGGTTACAAATCTCCCCCTGTTCCTGGGACAGCCAGCACTGGCATTAGATTTGATTTGTGTTTGGAAGGTAAAGTGTTTTCTCAGTGCAATTTGCAAGTAATTATTGTCACAGCAATATTTCCTCCCCAGCTCAGAGCAATCACATGGAAGCACAAACCATGCAGATGTTACAACTGTGGAGGTGTACAACAAATAATAATTACAGATCATAATATTTCTCTCCACTAACAGCCATCCCCAGGGTACAGCTTTTGCATTTGGAATCTGAAACGTGGCTGTTGCAGAGCAAATCCTGCTTTATTGTGCCATTTGAACATGCTTCCATTATCTGTTAATTATTGATGGCAGCCAGAGCATTCCTTTCTGGGGCTGGAATTTTGAAGGTGTCAGCAACTGCTCTCCTCAGCATTCCCTCAATCACAGTCCCAGCACAGCTCCTCCTTCTCATCTCAGTCTATGCTGCTTGTGTTTGTCATCCCACACCAGCAAAACTCCCAAATCTACCCATAAATGAGGAACACGACTTCATTTAATAACAGCTGAACCTGTACTGCCCTGGGAAGTGAGTGAGGAGCTTGATGAGGATCATTATCAGCATTTTTGCCCATCCCAGGAGCCCCACGTGGCACCACCAGGCAGGGCAGGAGCCCCTGGAGGCAGCTCAGCCCTTGGGGCTCGGGTAGCCACGGGCAGCACGTGGGGTTTGGCTGCTCCAGGAATGGGTCTTAGGGATGTAGAGCTGGTTTTGGAACAGCCCTGGGGAAAGGGTGGAGCTGCTGGAGCCAGCAGCATCCCTGGCTGTGGGAAGAGGGACATGGCCAGGAGGTGGAGGGACACAGTTATCCCTCTTCAGTCACTGCAGTGTGGGGTGGAAGGAAAAGGGGCAACACAGTGGAGCTGGGAATAGGAGTGTCCAGACTGTGTGGGAGTTGTGCCTCCAGGCTGTGCCTTCTCTGTCCTTGGAGGTTTGCAGGATCTGAAGGATTTAGATGGAAAATTGGGAAGGAATTCCTGGGTATGAGGGTGAGGAGGCCCTGGCACAGGTTGCCCAGAGAAGCTGTGGCTGCCCCTGGATCCCTGGAAGTGTCCAAGGCCAGGTTGGAGCAACCTGGGCTGGTGGAAGGTGTCCCTGCCCATGGCAGGGGGTGGCACTGGATGGGCTTTAAGATCCCTTCCAACCCAAACCATTCTGGGATTCTATTTAATTGCTCATCCTGGAAATGATTGTAACTGTTTTAAGATATTTTATACTAAATAAATGTCAAAGTAGAGGTCTAAAAAAATCAATACAAATTAATTCTGAGTTTAGTTCCTTTCCTCTTCTTCCCCAAAAGCAACAGGACAGTGAACAGTTCTCCTAAGTCTAAAAGCAACAAGAGCTGGAGTCCCATATATAATATTTGCATTAGAATTTATTTCATACCAGGATAGTTTGCATTTTGCAATTATTTATCTTCCATTCAAAGGCAAAAAAAGTATTGTGTCTAACCCAAATTGTCATTGCACTTGTATTGGCTACTGGAATTTGATGCCAATTTGTGTTTTAAGTAATCCAAGATGATAATTACACTTATTGCTCTGCTAACTGCACAGTTACTATTCAGGGTACCTCATGTATATTTGATGTATGTTCTGTATCAGAACAGACCTTTTGCAAATTGGATCATTTGCATCATTACATATCTTTCAGAAATAATTTTCTGATCCTGAGGAATAGACTTCTGGCAGAATCATGGAGCTGATTCCTAGGGCTCATCCTTAGAGCTGAGGAAACTAAAAGAGAAAAAAAATAAGTTATTAATTTTTTTTTATTATTTTATTTAATCTCATTTTTGAACTGTGATTTTTTGACAGAGAGTATTTAGCAGAAAATGTTCACAGAATCATGGTTTGGGTTGGAAGGGACCTTAAAGCTCATCCCATTCCAACCACTGCCCTGGGCAGGGACACGGAAGGGTTTAGAAATGGTGAAATAAAACTCAGTTTATAGAATCCTTGAATAGTTTGGGTTGGAAGAGACCTTTAAAAGTCATTTAATGCAACTCCCCTGCCATGGGCAGGGACACCTTCCACTAGCCCAGGTTGCTCCAAGCCCCATCCAACCTGGCCTTGGACACTTCCAGGGATCCAGGGGCAGCCACAGCTTCTCTGGGCAACCTGGGCCAGTGACTTCTGCTTTTGCTAATTCAAGTGGGAAAAAATCAAAAAGAACAAATTATTTGGCTCATTATTTTTTTTTTTTTTCATATGGAAACGATCTCAGACTCTGGGGCTGCCTGGGACATGTCCTGTCATGTTCCTTGGAGCACTTCCTTGTCCTTATCCATCTCCCCCAGCCACTTTACTTTCAGAAGATACTCATTTAAAAAAATTAACCCACTGCAGAAATCCATTAGAGGGTGTTTTTTTGGTTTTTTTTTTCCCTCCCTCACCTACACAAATTGCCATTGCCTGAAGCTGGAGAGGAGCAAAAAAATGCTGGATGAATGACAAATATCCTGGCTTTGAAAGCCTGATATCCTGTGGCCCTGCAGGGATAGAAGAAAGGGGACAGATCCTCTGATCAGCCAACTTGGTACAACATAAACACAGCAGAGCTGTTTTCAGGTGGCTGCAGAGGGAGAATTCCCTTGTTCTGCCTGTGCAAGGCTCGGGGAGCAGATCCTCCCACCCTGGCAGTGTGACAGGCTCCATTCATCTGCAGCATCTGAAGGAACAGACTTATTTGATGTTTTGTTTGGGAAAAAAAAATTATTGAGGACTGTTTTGTATGCAAAAAAAGAGTTCACTTTTCCTTTTTTTTTTTTTGCCTCTGAGTCCCAGATAACTGAAATTATGCTTATCTGGGGTGCTACACTTAGATGTTGTAAAGTTGGTTCAGAAGGTGATGTGACACATGGAGAGAACATGGAGCAAAGCCTGGGAGGGTTTATCTGTGCTGTGAAAAGCCACTATTTTGATTTATTCACTGTAGATATGGACAGCAAAGAGTTAAATCCCCTGTTTTACTTCTCCTCCTGAAATAAAATAAACTTTGAGTGCATATATAGACTATTTTTTTAACCTATTTCTGGGAAGCTAAAAATCTGGCAGATGTTTTGGTAAGAAACAGGTGATGAAATGGGCAATAATAACTTTTCATTTCTTTTGAAAAAGAAGAAATTAGGGAAGAAAAACACAGTCAGGACACCAACACTACACAGTTTAACATTTTGTTACAGCATGTGAAGGGAAAATGATACTTATTTCTAGTAGTGATCATGAAGAAAATGGTTGTTTACATGGTTGTGAATTTTTAGGCAACAAGATAGGTTTTCATACTTAATCTATGACTCTGTTTGGGTTTTTATTTTAAATTGCCTCTGTTTGGGGTTTTTATTTAAATTTACCTCATATACAGAACAGATCCCGACCCAAACACCTTTTTCTCAGAGAAAGAACTTATTAATATCTCCTTTGCATCAAACCTGAGGGACTCTGCCTTGTGTTACTGAGCTGTTGATTGTCTTTTGATGGCTTTGCTTTTAATATTTATTTGTTTTGAAAAGGAATAGATCAGGAAAGAAAACAGTCAGGACACCAATACAACACAATTTAATGCTCCAATTTGTTACAGCCTGTGAAGGGAAGATGATGCTTATTTCTAGTAGTGATGATGAAGAACTTGCTGTTTACATGACTGTGAATTTTTAGGCAACAAGATGGGTTTTCATACTTAATAGATGACTCTGTTTTGAGTTTTTATTTTAACTTGCCTCGTACACAAGAACAGATCCCAACCCAAACACCAGTTCATCCTTTTTCTCAGAGGAACAACTTCTTAATATCTCCTTTGCATCCAACCTGAGGGACTCTGCCTTGTGTTACCGAGCTGCTGATTGCCTTTTGATAGCCCTGCTTTTAATAAGCAGCAGATTATCTCATCTGTGTGTGTGTACAGAGCATATTTCAGAGCAGAGGTATGGAAGGGGTAAGTTGTCCTGGCAGCAGATAAAAGGGAGCTGGGATGCTTCAAAGGGCAGACAGAGGCAGAAGGCAGAGAACAGGGGCTGCAGGTATTGGGATGAGAAGCTTTTGAAACGTAGATAACCTACAGCAGAGATGAGCTCTGCTCTCCCAGCACTAATAATTAGGCAGATAAGAGGGGAGAGGGAAAGGAAGCCAGGAGATATGGACAAGGTTCAGCAGAAACCATCCTGGAGGGATGAAGCCACGGAAATCTTATTCTGGAGGAAAGTCAGATGAAGCTCAGGGTGGGAATCATTAAGGATGTGAAATGTGTGTGACAAAGAGATCAAACCCAGCCCTGGGAGTGGTTTTACATGGACAGCACAAGTCTGAAAGCTCAGGGGACAGAATCCATGAATCACAGAGTATCCTGAGATGGAAGGGACCCACGAGGATCAGGGAAGTCCAATAACAGCAATAATAGTAGAATAATAGAAATAAAATAATAATAGAAAGAAATGGTCAAAATACAGGACATCAGTTCCCCAGCAATGGGGCTCTGGTGATAAAACAACCTCAGGATTAATAAAAATCCCAGGAAAAACAAGTTGGTTGATGGTGCCACAGCCAGGTCCCTCCTTCCAGAAACACTTGGTGACAACAAAACTCGTTGTCAGGAGGAAGAATAATTGTTCAGTTATTTCTGAGGGCTGCAGTTCCTCATCTGATCCAACCAGTGTGTGAAAAACCAGTCCAGAATAGTCCTAACACTGAGGGCCGTTGTAGGAGGGGAAAAAATACATTAAAAAAATCAGTGCACCTTCAGAGGAACTGCCTAATAATGAGGAAGGTAATTAAAAGGCAATTAAAGGAGCAGCTAAGAGGGGAATATGTTTGTAGGTGGTTTAGATGCTTTAAGGGCAACAACTTCTTTTACTCCTCGACACAAATATGCACAACATAATCATTCTCGTGAAGATCCACCAACAAGAACATACAAAGTGACACACAAAGGAGTTATTATGTTTGGTTTGGGGTTGGGATTTTTTTTTTTTAGAGGGAAAAAATTCCATGTCTCCGTTTAAAAGTGAAAGGCAAGCCAGGCAGATTCCCTGCGTTCACTGGATGTGGAAAAGCTACTACCAGAAAGTTTTTTGGGGCAGATCAGAGGCAGGAAGCTTTGCCAGGGGAGCAGTGGGGCTGATGGATCATCAAGGATTCACAGGAGCACGGAAGGGAGATAAGGCTGTGGCAGGGGAGTGGGATGAGCTGGCACTGCTGTTCTCTGGGAACAGCTCCGGGCTGGAGGAGGGACATGCTACGGAACAATCTCACACTGGAGAGCCCAGAGCTGGCAGGAGGGAGGGGCACTGACTCTGGGGACCCCTTCCCATGAGGAAAGCCCTTGATCAGGGGTCTGGTCCATGTGGAGCTCCTTCAGTTTTCCCATCCTCTCCTCCCGCAGAGCTCGACACCTGCACCCGACCTGTCCTGTGTCCTCTGAGGAGACGCAGGCAAAGCACCCAATGATTCCCAACCAGGCCCAGACCTGCTGCTTCTTCATCAGAGGGGGCACCTGGGGAGCAACTGTTGCTCCAAGAGTTCCTCAGTGATACTCCCAGGGGTAGTACATCCATAAAAGAAAGGTTATATTCCACTCTGGAGCTTCCTTTGTCCTCCCAGGCTGCCTGCCTGTGCTTGGGATGAATTACAGAAGATCCAGGCAATGCCAGTTCCAGATATGTTGCTCTCCAGAAGTTTCCTGCTCTTTCAAAATGGGCTAAATCCCAAATTAGAATGATTTCAGTAGAGCAAAGCTTAGAAGACAATTGCTGTAATTATGCAAATTTAAACAAGTGAAAAGCCTTAACACAATGTATACAAAATAATGATTGGAAGGAATTAGCCTTGGGAATTAGCAGAAATTGGGCATTTGTATTGTAATAACAGGGCTGGAAGCTGATGATCCAGAGAGAAAGAGTTTTGCCAGTCAATATTAAAGCTTAGATAATCTTTTGTTCAGCAGCTTCCCACTCCTGTTTGTTTAGGATTGCAGCCTGTGCCTGGATCACTGTATTGGAATTCCAATCACTCACCACTTCTTAATTAGACAATCTAACTGATACTGTAATTGTGGCAGGAATTGATTATTAACTGAAGTTTTTATGGTAATTAACAACAAAGTTCTTGAACAGAACATAAATAAAATAAAATAACATAAGGCTTCCCAAACTGGCACCATCACACTGTGGTGGTGACCCCGAGTTTTAATTGTCCATATGCATTTCAATCCAGGCCAGCGTTGGGAATCTTTATCAGTAGCTGCCAATAAAAGAAAATTTATTTGGTTACCAAGGCTTTTTTCCAGGCTGAGAGTGTCAGATGATCTGCCAAAGCAGTCCCTGTTCTGCAGGGCCAATAATTGATCAGAGTTGCCTTGTGCTTTTTAACGCTCTATTTCTGCTCGGCTTTTATGACTCCAACCAGGAACACGATCCACAGGATCCCGTAAGTGCTCCTGGGCTGGGTGTCCACTTTGGAGCTCTGGGGTAAAGCACACATTGTTCTAGTGTACTGGATATATATGTCTGTCATGTTCCATTGCAGTCATTGTAGGAGAAGCCCTATCCCAGAAATCTTTCAGGATAGATTTTGGAATGACCATAATCCTTCCAAAAATGCGACGTCCTTCCTCCAGCTGTAGCTGAAAGCCCCACCATGATTCCCATCCTATTCCTCTTCCTGGGGGTTAACTATTTTTACAATTTGTTTTCACACTAGTGCCTGCTATTGTCTCATGAAATGACTCTCCCCTTTGTGTAAGAAATGTCTCAGCTCTTCCTAAAAAGAAGGTTCTTTTTTCCATCGTGGAGTCTGGTTAAACACAGAGGGGACTTCATTTGCTTTGGAACTAAATCAAAATGTCAGAATTCTTCCAGGAATGCAATGCCCTTGCTCCAGCTGCAGCTGAAACCAAGGGGAAGTGTAATTTCCCTAAGATTTACCTGTAATTTGAATTTACATTTTGAAAAGGTGAGACAGGGGGCACCAAACCAGGCAGGTTTGTTTGGGGCTGGAAATCACTTTATCAAACAGGAGGGTCTTGAGGTCCTGCTTTGATCATTAGTGACTGTCCAATGTATTCCATCATTCCTTTATTTTTATATACAGCCCAGTCTGGGGGGAAAAAGACAGGAGAAAAGCTCCTATGGTCCTAAACTCTTTCTTTTCATCCCTGATAAATCCATGGCTGGCTGGGAATGTTCTCCCTCTTATTCTTGTGTTCTCCCTTGTTCTGTGGGGAACACCCAGGAGTGGCTGCTGGCCACTGGCTTTGCTGTGCTTTGCAGGAAGAGGCTTTTCCTTGGATTTCTGACATGTTAAAATGAGATGTGTGACTCCACAGGTTGAATGCAATGGCAGGAGGAGAAACAGGAGGAGTCCCTGGGCTCGAGGGTCTACAGAGCTGCAACCATCCTTCCTTCTGCAAAGGCAGGGCCTGGGAATGTTGGCCACTGTTGGAGCTGGACTCTATGTGGGATATTCTCTCGTTCCATAATCTGGCAGAGAAGCATTTAAGACAAACTAATTCATTTGTAGCTGCATGAGAAGTCAGTGCCAGCTTTGGTAACCGTTGGAAAGGAACACTGGATGCTCCATCATTCTGAGGAACAAGTCATGCTGCTCTCCCAGAACCTCAGGGATGTGCCAGCAGTCTCCAAGTTCTCAGAAAAGCCCAGAATGTCCCAAATCTAAAATTCTCTCCAGCAATGAATTTAGAAAATCGTTTCTAACTGCTATTATTATTCGTTAACAAGTGATTTTTATTAAAGGCTTGAGGAGCAACTCTTCTCCTCCTCCTATTTGTACAAACAGCCATAAACTGAGTGCATTTTAATAACCTTTTTTCCAAGAAGTTACAAGCTATTTCATTAAAATGTCAACTTTTTCTTTCATATATTTTATGATTCTCTTTCTTCCTTCTGCCACAAATATGTTGTTGCCAACATCATCATGACACAGTTTGCTGCCAAGACTATGGGAAGTTAAAAAAGGAAAGAAAAAATGAATTTCTCTCCACTTTTTAGGTAAGATTCTTCCAGCACTAGAGGCTGAGAAAGCAGTCAGAAATATCTGAGGTGCCAAAGACAAATGTTAAGGGTGCCAAAGGGGTGACACGAAAACGTGGAAGCAGTACCAGGGGATCCATTCTGTGGGATAAGGGACCAGTGTGGACATTTCCTCTTGTTGTTTGTAGATTCCTCATAGTTCCTAACAATGTTTCTGTGAAGATTGGAGCAGCAGGAGCATGCACACACTGGATTTGAGGAATTCAGCAGAGCAAGTCAACTCCTGTTTGCAGGAGACGACGTGTCTGTCCCACCAAACCATCTCCAACTGCTGCACGAAATCCTTTGTGTCCTCCTGCATCCCCCCAAAGGCCTTTCCCTTCAAATATATCAACCTGCTGTCACTCAGAAGGTCCCCAAACCCAGCTGCAGCCAGGTGCCAAGCCATCTGCTCCTGGTTGGTTTAATGAGGAAGGAGCCACTTTACCTCCTTAGTCTGGGAGTGGGGAGAAGGAATGGAAGCCCCTCAGTTGTGCTTCCGGGAATAACCAGGAGATGTGACTGTGTTTCCTGCTCAGGTGCCTTCACACCTCCCTAATTAAACCCAGCCTGGCTTTGCACAGGGAGTATCCCTGCAAAGGCCCTCATTTCCAGCCCTTCAGCATCACGGATCCTCCCTGGAATTTCGTTATTACCTTTGCTGTCCCGGCTTCGGAGCTGCCGAGTGCAGATATTAAATGAGCTCTGTGCCCAGGATTTCTGGACTCCTGCCTTTGCAAATCTCCCTTTCTGTGCATGGAGGGTCCTTGCTGGCAGCAGGGATTCCAAATACCTAATTACAGTTTGAAAAACTTTCAGATTCCCCAGTGATATCCCAAGTGTAATTTCCTGCTTGGCTGGAGAGCCAGGGATTAATGTTATTTCCACTGGTGGTAAACCAGTTGTGGGTTCTGACTTCCCAGCACTGCCCATGGCACTGTGGAGCTTTGGGTTCAGCTGGTTGAACTTTGGTGTTCTTTTTGAACATAAAATTCTTGGAATTTTCTCTGCTTAGGTGTTGCCCTCACCCCAGAGATGTTTTTCTTTTAAAAGGGATTTAATTTATTTTTCTCTGCCTTATAGGCCACAGCTTGATTTTTTTTTTTTTTTGTGCACTCCTGGGTCTTCGAGCAATTTTACAGGGGAGGCAAAGAGCTGCTGAATGCAGCTGTTTTGTTTACATTATGTAAAGTTGGGAATGTGCCATGGGAGCAATCCCACGCATCCCACAGAGCGTTGCAGGCATTCAGGGGTGTGGACACATCAGATAAAAGGAGGTGGAGTTTGTAGCTAAGGTCTATAACTTGCCCAAACAAGTTAATTACACGTGCTGTGTCCCACTTTCCCAATACAGAAACATTGGTAATTAACAAAAAGAAAAAAAAATTAGTGTGTAATTTAGTGTTGGCCTCGGGCTGTTCCGTGAAATTCCTGGCTCTGGGACCCGGGCACTGCCTCAGCCACTCTTTCAGGGTGTGATGCAAGTGGCACAGAGCACCATGACCTGGCATTTGCTTACACCTACTGCTCTATTTTAGGCCCTTGTCTCATGGAATTAATATTGGTAAATGTTACTGGTATCTTGTGGAAATACAACGGATTGAGCCACGGCCCATGTGGTCCTGAGGAGGAAAATGCTGTGAATGTGTCTGCCTGGACTTCAGCAAAGCCTTTCACACCATCTCCCATGGCATTCTCCTGGGAAAGCTGGAGCCCACACGTAGGACAGGGGCACCTTGGCTGGGTTGGGAACTGGCTGATGGCCGGACCCAGAGGGTGGGAATGGAGTTGCATCCGGGTGGTGTCCGGTCACCACTTTGTTGAGGATGTGGATTTACTGGCACCCTCAGTAAATCCATGGATGACGCCGAGTTGGGTGGGAATGTTGGTCTGCTGGAGGGCAGGAAGGCTCTGCAGAGGGATCTGGACAGGCTGGATCCGTGGAATGAGGCCAATGGTGTGAGGGGCAACAAGGTCCTGCTCTCGGGTCACAACAACCCCCTGCAGCTCCAGCCTGGGGCAGAGGGGCTGGAAAGCTGGAAAAGGCCCCGGGGGTGCTGATGAGAGAGGTTGGACATGAGCCCATGTGTACCCAGGGGGGCAAGGGGCCAATGGCCCCAGAACTACCCCCAGCCCTGGTGTGTCCCTGTACTGGCACTGCTGGGGCACCTCCAGCGCTGGGACAGTTCTGGGACCTCAGACAGGACATGGAGGGGCTGGAGCGTGTGCAGGGAAGGGAATGGAGCTGGGGAAGGGGCTGGAGCAGCAGGAGGGGCTGAGGGAGCTGGGGGGGCTCAACCTGGAGAAAAGGAGGCTCAGGGGGGACCTTCTGGCTCTGCAACCCCCTGACAGGAGGAGTTCCCAGGGAAGAAGGGACAGGAGGAGAGGGAACGGCCTCAGGCTGTGCCAGGGGAGGGTCAGGTTGGACATCAGGAGGAATTTCTCCCTGAAAAGGGTGGTCAGGCCTTGGCAGGGGCTGCCCAGGGAGGTTTGGAGTGCCCAGCCCTGGAGGTGTCCCAGGAAGGCCTGGCTGTGGCACTCAGTGCTCTGGGCTGGGGGACAAGGCGGGCATCGGGCACTGAGGCTTTTCCAACCTCAGTGATTCTGTGATTCTCTTGGAGTCATGTGAGTAATATGCAGGACATTAATTCCTGGTATTATCTCCTGGAATGTATTACAGTTGTGAACTCCATATTGCATCTAAAAATCCATATTCCCAGACTTTTATTTCTGTCCCCAGCAGCCTCCACATAGAGTATTTTCTGCATCACCTGCAGCTGGAGTCAAGGACTCTCCCGTGTATGTCAGACCACCAGATTTCCCTGGTGAAATATTTCCAGGAAATAATCTCCATGCAGCCATCTTTGCTTAAATATCTCATAAAACTATACCCTCATCCCAAAATAATGCCCATTCCTACCATCTCCTCCTGGAAATTCAATGTATTGCTCTGTTTAGCAAAGTATATAAACAATAAGGGACAACCCCCCCCCATAGATGTCTCCATATTATGGAATATTTTACTCTTTACACCCCACATTCCACATATAAGAGGAAATTTAATGCTTTTGAAGCAGTTGGAGCTGTGAAATAGAGCAAAAAAGAAGCGGGTTGGCAGCTGTTTTATTGCACAGTGAAGCCAGGAAGTTGTTTAGACTGTCTTTGAATGTGGCCAATACACTGGGATACATCTCTTGGTCAGAAAAGGGAGATATTTAAAGATCTATCAGGTCAAGCACACATTTTATGACATCAAATATTTAATATTATCCAACTAAACAAAAAATCATATGTAAGGGGACAAGGTTAAAACTCGACTTTATGGCTGATTTCTTGTGCTATTAAAAGATAATGTTTTCAGGAGATAAAGGGGGATATTTTTTAGCACAAAAGGAACTTGCAGGCTACAGATTCTGTCCTACCTTGCTTCTTGTGGCACTGAGCTTGGTGTTTCTACAACATGCAATTAATTAAGCTTTAAAAATAAGGAAAATATTTGGTTTTTTTGCTTTTGTGTTTTTGTTTTTTTTTTAAACTTATAGACAAAGCTTTTTTTTTAATCTGTAAAAGACCTTGAGAATAACTGTGTTATTCAGGCCATTTTAAAGGTTCAAGTGGATGAATGTTTTTCTGATAATTGGATTAAATGATCTAAAAGGTCTTTTCCAATCAAAATAATTCTATGATTCAGCCCACAAATCCGCCTTTCCCTGTGCCAGCAAAATGCTGTGTCTGCTTTGAGATTCTCCCTGTCTTTCCCTTCTTTGCCCACAAAAGTCTCTGAAACAAAAGAGGATTTAATATGTTGTGAAACCTTATGTGGAACAGGTGAAATGATTCATCCCTTGGCAGAACAGCAGCTCAACTTGGATCCAGTGGTTGTGTTCAGCAGATTAATTAAATTTGGATCTGAACCTCCGAGTGCAGAGTCAGCAGAAATTATCAGCGTCCAGCACTTCCCGAGCCATTTCCCAGCCCTGGGAGGCAACACATTCCAGTTCTGTGTCAATATAATCCATCTCCACTCTCAGATGTAGAAAGAAAGTGGCATTCAGATCTTGATATTGTGAAAATTCATTTTTAAATGTGCAAGTCTGCCTTAACAGAACAGAAAAAAACCACCCCAAAAATATCAATCCGGTACAATTAACCCTCTTTTTCCTCTCAAACAATGAATTTTTGTGGACCAGTGCAGCTGCTGCAGCAGCCACCCAGAAAATCATCTCCTGCTCAGACAGAAATGCAGAACTAAAAGCCATATTTTTGGATTGTTAAGTGTCACTTCAGTGAAATGTGCTCACGGTTGAATAGCTCCCGTTTATTTTCTAGGGATGGCTAAAAATGAGGAAATTGTGACAATTCTTGAATATTGCCAATTGCTTTTCCTCCTGTTGTTCTTGCTGAATGGGGAGAATGCCTTTACATTTGGGTATTTAAAGGGAAAATATTCCAAACATTTGGTTTTGCTGCTACTTCACCTGTTCTTCTCCTTTTTTTTTTTTTTCTTTGCTGCTGAAAAGAGGAGAAAGTTCAGGGAATGAGGACCTGAGGGAAAGCAGAGGGAGAGAGAAAAAGAAGACAAGAGGGAAGGGTTATGCTGGATATTGGGGAGAAATTCCTGGCTGTGAGGGTGGTTAGGGGATGGGATGGAATTCCCAGATGAGTTGTGGCTGCCCCTGGATCCCTGGAAGTGTCCAAGGCCAGGTTGGAGCAACCTGGACTAGTGGAAGGTGTCCCTGCCCATGGCAGGGATTGGGACTGGATGGGCTTTGAGATCCCTTCCAACCCAAACCATTTTAGGATCCTTTGAAAGAGTAAAAATCATAAATGAGGTATTTGTGTGGGGCTTCACTGGAGTGAAAGGGAAGGGAAAATAAAAAAGTGTAACTAATTAATGAATCTCCCCCAAATATCTTTAAAAATACCAACAACTGCCTAGATAAGAAGGGAAGAGCTGCCTTGTTTCAGCCCTCGTTTCAAAGCAGCAGTAGAAACCCTGGGACACAACAGCCTGATGGGGCTTTTGGGGATTTAAAAATAGCTTAGGAGAAGAGCCATTGACATGGATTATGAACTGACTTGTGGAGATGAAACCTGGGGTGTGAGTGAAAGAGAAAACTCGGAGTGAAGAGGGGAAACAAGTGGGGTCAGTGCTGTGGGCCTTTCTCCTGCTCAGTCCTCCATATAAACGACCTTGGTGAAGGTGAAGTTTCCAAATGGGTTTGCTCAGTTCAGATCCCACCAGGCTGCAGAGGAGCAGCCAAAAACAGCCAGGCAGGGAAGGGAGCTGAAGTTAATTATAAAGATGAGCAAGATATTCGTGTCGTTGAGCATATGGCACCATGGGTTTGAACTGTGGAGATGAAAACTTTCTGTAGAGGGTAGCAGGGAATTCCTGGTCATGTTAAACCCTGTTCTGAGCTCGGAGCCGAGAGCTGACAGTCAGATGTGTGGATGTGCTGTTCTGACAGGCCTCCGTCCCCCCGAGCACCAGAGGAGTTCTGAAGGAAAAGCTGAACTTCAAAGAGTTTTATCAAAAAAAAAAAAGCCATTTGGAAAACTGAAGCAAAGGGGGGGGTGGCGAGATTTTTCTGATTCCTTTTTAGGGTTTGAGCCTGTGCCTTTGACTATCTGGCAGCAAGAAAATGTTCAGTGGCTTTGGGGTGTGATGGTGCTCTTTAAAGGGAAGCACTGTGTGATCACAAGGATGGACTTCATCCAGCGGATCGTTGAGAACTTCTGTGACATGGACAAGATCCTGAAAGTTTGGTTGCCTTTTCAAAGTCACTGAAACTTCTCAGGGCGGCCAGGAGGGGCTGAGCTTTTCCTAAGATGTGTTTTCTCAAGATGTTTACAGAGCTGTCACCCAAAAATGGATCTAGACCCAAACACTGGGAGACAGAGCCTGAGCTCTGTCTTTCTTCTTGCTTCTGGTCATCGAACGTGAGGGACACGCAGGTGTTTCACTGCCCTGGGTTAGTCCTGGCACCAGAGACAGGCAAGAAATGTGTGTGGTGAAAACTAACTGAATTTTTTTCATCCATTGAAATGGTTTCAACTTTGGCACATGTTGCCCAGCCCCATTTGTCCATCTCTAATGCATCGTAAATAGCTTTAAGCAGCTGCTTTGTGAAATATGTGATGTTTGGAGAAAGGTATGTGCAGACTGGCTTCCAAAATCAATATATAAACCCTTGCTATTGCATCCCAAAGTTCATTTCTGTTTTGACACATCTTCAAAGTAAGATATAGAGTCCATTACTTCACATGCTTTTTACATTTAAGCACAGTAATTTATGTGTTGATGAAAACATGCAAGTCATAATCTGTATGAATGCCTCTTGGAACTCATTTATCAGAAACCTCAGGGTTTATTTGCTTGTTTGATTTAGTGAAGAGTCTGTAGGTTTTCATGTTTTTTGGACAAACTGAGTTGCTGAACAAACTCTTTGGTGGCCTGGCTCTGGAATGAGGGACTAAAACTGCCCAGAGCCCCTTGTACCTGAAGTCTGGGAATAACTATAGAAATGGCTTTTTATTTAAGCTGTCAGAGTTTTTTTTTTTGTTTGTTTTTTGTTTTTTTTTTTTGTTTTTTTTTTGTTTTTTAATTTAACTTTAATTTAAATGACTTCTAATTTAATGGCTTTTTAAAAAAAATTTAACTTTTTAGCAGTTCTCACAGACACAAGAGAGAAAATAGAAACTATGTCAGCCTGCTCTGCAGAATGATGTATTACCTAAATCTGCTCATCAGGATGGTTTTAAAGTATTTACACCTAAACTCACAGGTTTTTTTTTCCAAACCCATGAAATTATTACTCAAAGCAGAGAGGTTGTGATGCTTTTTTATTTCAATACAACAAATCAGAGTCACCTCTTAGCACGTGTTGTGAAAGCTGGGTTGAGGTTGTAGAGGGGCTGTGTTGATAGAAAAGATGAAATGGATAAAGGAAAGAAAATTCTGCATTTTTGTGTTTGGCATTTCTGTTTAACAAGAGGACTTCTCCTGGATGGGTAAGAAGCAATTAGAAGCCAAACTAAGTTTTCACCTTTGCCATCCAACTCAGCTCAACAAAGTCCTGAAAGCTTTAGTCTGAGCAGTCCTGATGAGTCCTAATGTGTCCTGACACTGCCCTGGCTCAGCTGTCCTTGGCTCTTCTTGCAGACAATGAGACTGAACTAATGAAAAAAGGCAAACTATCGTGCTTTTGATGTTCAGGGGGGATGATCTGGCTGACTTTCCCCAGCATATGGTGGTGAGTTCCTGGCAGAGCAGTGTGTGAGGGGTCTTTGGGGCTGCAGCACTAACGGGGACGTTCCCACTGCCAGTGGGGAGCACTTTGTGTGAACTGGGGGTTGAGATTCCCGTTTCTTTTCCCAGATATGTGACTCTGTTACTCTACACACATTTTTTTTTAGCATAGCAACAATGTGAGCTGTTCTCTCGTGACACGTGGAAGATTTTAGAAATGCTGAAATAAAAGTTTGTAGAATCCTTGAATGGTTTAGGTTGGAAGGGACCTTTAAAAGTCATTTAGTCCAACTCTCCTGCCGTGGGCAGGGACACCTCCCACTATCCCAGGTTGATCCAACCTGGCCTTGGACACTTCCAGGGATGGGGCAGCCACAGTTTCTCTGGGCAACCTGTGCCAGGGCCTCACCTTGAGCCAAGAATTCCTTCCCAATATCCAATCTAAAGTGCTGAACAGGAATGTCTTCACTTATTTTAGGGCAGAAGCTTGTTTTGGCGTGGTGCTGGATTTCCCTGGACCATGGAGGGAACTCTTCACAGAAGTTTGCCTTGGGCTCTGTGAGTAAATCCTGTAACTTCATCCCTTCATCCCTTCATCTCTCTTCCACCCACTAAGTGCTCTGTTAGGAAATTAATTAAGTAATACATATGAAGTATTTTAAATCTTTTGAGAGAATTGCTGTACAGAAAACTTCCCTTTCCTTCCACCTGCACACTCAGCCAGACTTTTGTTTATCCTCCCGGGAGTTTCCGTAGCCTCAGGTGCTCTGGATCTTGTTGGAACCTTGGAACAACCAAGGCAGCCACACCACTTAGTCCTGGGGAGAGGACTAAAATCCCACCAGAGCCAACATAAGTGCTGCCTGCTCTCAGACAGGGCCCAGTTTCCAGGATCTCTCATTTGGAGCTGATGCCCATCTTGGAGCTGACAGTGTTTGCACGGAAAAATTAGTTGTGTCAGCTCAGCCTTAAATCTTGGACCTGTTTCAAATAAACTGTCCTTCTCTTCCTGTAACACTGGCACGTTGGGGCCAAGAAATGGAGTTTGGGATGTGGAGTGTTTTCTACAAACTGAATTTATGTTGTTGTTTTTTTTTTTAAAAAAAAAATCACTAGACAGTGCAAATACAGTGACTGTTCCAATCAGGATCAACATTAATTTCTTCCCAGCTTTCAAATGTTATAACTACATTTCTCCCGACATGTTGGCATCTGTGTTGGTATTTATAAATTTTTGCATGCTTTGACTGCCATGCAAATCCTTCCAGAAAGTCCCCTCTGAGGAGCTGAAGTGAGAGAGATAACTGAGCACTCAGAATAACCCTGCCTTGTAAAAGATTATTTTGCAATTAAAGTTGTGATGTTTTTATCGAATGGATGAGCGGAGAGCAACTCGCTGGTATCAATAACAGATAAGTTGGGTTTACAATTAAAAGAGCAATTCTGTTTCTCTGGGCTCACACAGAAACTATCAAGTCACATATTAACATTTTTTAATATTTGCTTACAAATCTGGAAAAGGCTCGTGGTGCCATGCGGCTGATGGTGGCTGTTCCCCAGGGATAGTGTTGTCAGCCTGATATCAGAGGGGATAATTATCAAGTTATTTAATAGAGGCAAATGGGATTTCTGTGTTCGTGTTGTTTATGACCTATTACACAGTTTTATCCGTGAATGTTATTACTCCTTTAAACACTCTGACATTCCCATCTCATCCTGAACCCAACAGGAGCAGGTGGTGCTGTCACAACCCTTCCTCCTTCTCCCTTCCATAACCTTGTCCATGGGCTGTACAATCCCACTGGAATGTGTTTGAGTGCAGCTGCTGCTCTGGGAGGGAACAGAATCTGTTCCATAAACAATCCGTGCTTCCAGACCTTGGGAAGGTTGGGATTTGGTTCCCCATCCCTTGCTGCACTCAGGTAGTGGATGCCCTTGGAAACTGGATGACATTCCAGTGCTATAAGGTCTAAATATGTTTGAACCCAAACATTTAAGGATGAAATAATACAGAGTTATTTTACTTTCTAATGTGTCCCTCACCAAAGAGGTGGAGACCTGTGATGGGGTGGGACTTCCCTTCCTGGAAAAGGTCATGAGGGAGGAGGAAAAAGCTTTGGCTTTGCCAAGGTAATGAGATAAAGGAATAAAATAGAACAGGGTTCTGTAAAAATGCTGCAGAGTATAAATAAGAACAATATACAAGGTTCTTTGTGATGTCCATCATAAAGGAGACACCATCAAGCCCATAACTACTTCCAATCCCTGGGAGCCTGACCCTTCCTTCTCCCCATCCAAAGTAAATTTACCATAACTAAATTAGGTCTATCCAACAGGTTATTGGCCAACAGACTGTATTTGTCAGCCTCAGAGCTCATTAACTAAAATAAAGTCACAGAATGGTTTGGGTTGGAAGGAACCTCAAAGATCATCTGTTTCCAACCCCCACAACAAAATCCTGTCCCTGTAGAAATCACTGGGAATTTTGCCGTTGCTTTCAGAAGATCTTGGATATTTTTGCAGTTCTTTAGCAGGCTTTGAAGCTGCTTCTCCAAAGAAACCTGTTTACTCTTGTGTAGAAGGAATATCCATAGCTCAGATATTTACACTCCTGCACTGTCAGACTGGTGTGAGATATGAGCAGTTGGAAGCAGCACTGATGGGAAGAGGGTTCAACTTGTTCTCTCTCCTGATTAAAGTTTCAACTAAGTTTAGACTAAAGCAGATACATTAATGCACGAAAAAGGTTGAATATTTAAACCTGAATACATAAAGGCAGTGCAGGAAAAAGTCTGTAAAGAGATGAAGAGGCGTCTCACAACACTTTTTATCACTGATGCCACATCCCAGCGAAGTGATAACAAACTGGTCACCGTGAAACTCTCTGTCCAGTGAACATTTCTCCAGAAAACATTGGGAATGGAGTTATTAGGGCTGGGGAGGGCAGTTTGTGATCCTTCCTGTGAAGTTGCTGGCTGTGAGGAGCTCTGGAGCCGCATACATGATGAATGTAACCCAGTTGTGCTTGTGGATCTGTCACCGCTCCGCTCGGATTGCAGCCTCATACGATCCCAAAATAGCTCTGAAAAGACATTAGTGCATAGCATGTACCTCTGTGCCATATGCTCAGGATAAAGGAATCTAATTGGGGTTGGGTTGTTGTTTTTTTTTTTCTGCATGTATTATAATGTTTTAGCCTCCTGCAAAATAATTCTTTTTGATTTCAACGGCAACGGCTCAAACATATTTGACTGGGCTTATGCAAACAACCATCCCTGCCCTGCTTTTGGCTTGATTAATGCACCGAGGGAGAAAGCTCAGAGGGAGATGGAACATAAATCTTAGGCTAATTTTTGGTTTGGGGCTTTAAAAAAAGCTAATTTATTTATTTCGAGGAATGTGCTTATTTGTTTGGGTGGAATGGGTTTGTCATCTGTTGGAATCACATCTTCTCTGCCACTGTCATCAGCAGAGCTTTGTTGGAATAAGATCTGGAGCTCTGAGCACCTCCCTGACCACTTTCCACGTGCCCTGATCCTTTCAAAATGTGCAGCCAGAAGTGTTGGTGGAAAATTAACTTGCATCTCTTTAGCTGTGCTGTGTTTTAAGCACGTCCTTGGGTGAGAACCAGCAGTGCCACGAGCAGCAAAATGCAATTTAGCCCTTGCCCAGCAGTGGGTCACATTCATATGTGGTTATGTCCACTTAGAAATGTTTGCTCACCCATCCAGGCAGGAAATAAACCACTCAGCTGCAAGTGATGTGTCAAACCACTCCTCGACAGCTCAACTCGAGTATCAGATTATGCTTTTCAGTTAATCCAGCACACGAAAATCTGTCACAGAATGTTTTCTCAATTCTTTTCTCAGTTATAGCTGTTATTGGAAGAAATGATCAAATACGAGCAGGGAAATCATGAGCAGCATCTGCTTAGGAAATAAGCAGGGACTATCTAAGCCTTGATATAATCAAGAGTCTCTCTGTGGTTGGCTGTTTAGGCATTGCTGTAGTAAACATGATTAAAATAGCAAAGAAAGTGCTGGTGGGGCTTGAACAAGATCTGAAATAGCTCTTTTATTTCCTTGCTTTTGCACGGGATGTGTGAAGTGACCACATGATTTGTGTCCTCTGGAATGGGAGCACAGCAGGAGTACTTAGGGGAACTTAACGTTCCCGAGTGTCCCAGAGAGCAGTGGGATATTGGCTGGTTGTGAAACCTGCTCCTCCCTTAATTCCCTTCCCCACAGCTCCATCCTGGGTTTTGGGGAGGGACTGGGGAGACACTGCCTTGCAAACTGCCTGGAAGTGTCCAAAAAACATCTAAACGTGGCACCTGGGGACGTAGTTTGGAGGTGACCATGGCATTGTCAGGTCAGACTGGATGGTCTCAGAGGTCTTTTCTGACCTTAATGATTCTGTGAGTCCATGAATTGGAACAGGTTGCCCCTGGATCCCTAGAAGTGTCCAAGGCCAGGTTGGACAGGGCTTGGAGCAACCTGGGCTAGTGGAAGGTGTCCCTGCCCATGGCAGGGGGTGGCACTGGATGGGCTTTGAGGTCCCTTCCAACCCAAACCATTCTGGATTTCCAAGGTGCTAATTTTCAGCCCTTCCCTCTAATCAGTAGCACTTTATAAAGAGAAATGTGCCTGCAAACCTGTGCACTCTTAATAGATGGAAAAAATCTGGTGGTTTTGTGCCTTTTTTCAAAACACCTTTTTTTTTTTTTTCCTCTTCATTTTCTTGTCTTTTTTTGACTTTGTTTACCCAAGTGCTGGTATCTCATGGTTTACTTTGACAGCACAGATCTCCTCAGTCCTGTTGTGCCAGTGCATTTATTCGTGGTGTATTTTAAACACGAGCCAGCAGCAGAAGCTGCTTTGCATCCTGCATTGTGGATGTTCCTCAGATGTGAAGTTATTGATCAAACAGCCTCGGGAGAGGTGGTTGGGGCTGAAGAACAGCATCTTCTGGAGGGAAATTAGTATTATTAGCACCTCTGGGGATCTCTGTCCTTATGTGCAGCAGTTTTGGAATGCTCCTTCAAGCCCATCTGCTCCGAGTTGCTGGCAAGTGGAAAAGCCAAGCATCTGCATTCCACTTGTTTGTGTACACATCAAAGTGCTTAAATGGTCAGAAGTTCTGTCTCTGGTGTATCTGAATTTATTGTTTTGTTCTGCTTTTTTTTCTTCCTAACGAGTTGCAAGGCCAAGCTCTTTGCAGGGAAAGTAGGTCCAAAAACATAATTAGGAATATTTTATATTTTTTGGGTCATTCCCATTACACAGTGGGGCATTTTTGATGTGGCTGAAGGGCAGGGAGCTTTTTTTTCCTATCTGCCACTCACTGCCACCCATTTTACATACTATTTTGTCAAATACCTGAAAATTTGGGTGAAGGGAGCAGGAGGTTTTGGTGCAAGACCCGAATCCCCAGCAGGAAATTTATTGAGTTACCAATTTACAGGCATCTAATTGACTTAGAAAGAATTGGAATGTTTCTAAATATCCTCCTGAAATCAATGGTGGCTGCCTTTATTTTGGGCCTCGGGCAGATTGAAATTGAGACAATAAATGAGAGTGTCTCATTCCCAAAGAATGAGAGTTGGCAGCTCTGCACAGGCTTTGCTTTTGGGGGAGGAGGAGGAACAACCAAGGGCTGAAGTTCTCCCTTCAGTGAGATTAAAAATGGTCAAATCAGCCCCTGGTTTGCTTTTTATAAAAAGAAAAAAAAGCTGAATTCTGCTCTGCCCAGGTCCACAGGCAGCATCTGGAAAAGGAAATACTGTTGAGAGAGCCCCAGGAAAGAGGAAAACACCCACTTTTTAAATCTCATTCTCACTAAAACCCTCAGAGAATTCAGATGCCTGAAAAATGTTTGGAGATTCAGCCGTAATTAACTAAAAATACCTTTAACTAATGGTATTTCTGGTTTCATTAGACTTTCCCCAAGCCGTGGCCTGGCACAGTTTAACACACCCAAACAGTGAGCTGGGTGCTAACAGTGCAGGAAATTATGGAGTGAGGGGTTTTTTTTTGGCTTTTATGGCCCTGTGGGATCTGGGAATGCCGATCCAACCCCTTTAATATGGTTCTGCCACACAATATTTAAGGCCGTGAACAGATGCAGGTCCCCCGACCCCCGGGCACGTTCCCTCGTCCACATGATCCCTTTTGAAGTCCTCCTGGTGGAATTTGTTTGGTATGGGCTGGAAATCTAAATAGCTCCACTAACACAATGACAGATGGCACAATCCCAGTTGGAACGTGTGTGACCAGCAAACTGGCTGCGATTTGTTTTCACCCCGGGGTAGACGGCACACATTCTGTGTCTGCGCGGCAGCTGGGGCAGGGATTTCATTCCAGAGCTCTGGAAGAGCTGGAATGGGGGAGCACTTCCAGGGGGGAAAAAGGGGAGCAGTTTTACCCGTGCGATTCCCCCCAGTAAAATCAGAGTATTTTCCTTTGGACCCGTGGGAAAAGCTCCAAAAGTCGAAAACAAGTGGAAATTTATTTTATATTTTTGCTATGCATTTACTGTGTTTTAGGTTGGTTTGTTCCGAGGAACAGAGAGCACAAGTAAAGATTTTTCATTTGGTTCATTTTCTGAACAATGAGTTGTCTTAAGGGAATTTTTTATTTTTTTTTTTTTAATTTTAGTTTTGGTTCGTATTAAAAATATTATTTAATAGGGGACTGGAAAAAAATGATGTGCTCTCATGTGAGTCCAAGTTAGAGATCGTTGCAAGGCTTTGAAGTGATCTCTTTAGTATTATAACAATTTTTTTCCCTCCTGCAATGAAACATAAATACATAAGAATATAATAACTGGAGTATTACCAGAACCAAGGAAATGGTCCAAGTGCCTTTTCTCTTTAAGTACTGAACATAATTAATAACTGGAGCTTTTCTAAGCACTGAATATTGTGCTTTTCTCTTTCCCCTTCTTTTTCACTGGCATGTTGACTCCAAAGGACTCTGCTCACATCCTGGGCCCTTAAAGCCGATGGCAAACTTGGTTTGCAAACAGTATCAAGTTTAAAACCCAGACCCTGTGTCCAGTGTTATCCTTCAGCCTCTGCATCTCCTTCATTTTTCCTGCATCTCTGTATCCTGCCAAATTCCCCCAGTACATAACTTTGGCTCTCAGTCCCTCCTTTCCCCACCCAAGGCCTTAAAGAACAGCATATTTTGTTTTAGAGCACCAGGCCAGGAGTCCCCAGTGTGCCATTTCATGTGAGCCATGTAAAGAAGGCTGGCAGCACTCTTTGAAAAAGGATGTTTTTAAAAAAAAAAAAAAACCAAACCTGAGGAGGCTGAAAGTACTTGGATTTCACTGGAAACCAAATTCCTAAGAGGGGACACTGAGTGGGGATCTAGAAAATTAACTCTTTTAAATGGAATGTGGCTTGGCTACAAAACTTGTTTGCACTAGTAAGAGTCTGAATTTTATTGTCAGTGTGTGCATATGTTTGGAGATGGGTTTGATAGATAGGTCTGGATACAGAACATATTTAATCCTTGGTTTCTTATGCTTTAATGACTGAGGTCTTGGTCTGTTTCCCAATGCAGAAAAAAACCCTTGTCCATCAACTCAAAGGATGTATATCCAGATTTCTAAACATTAATAATCACAGAGTATGATCTGGATGCTTTTTCATCCTCTGATATGGAGTAAGAAAAGATGAGGGTTGAATGGGTATCCTGAGTGAAAAAAGAACTGATTTTGCTGAAGTAAAGAAATTACCTCCAAGTTTTGAATAGGGAGAAGTGAAGTTCATCGCACAGAGTAGGAAAAATTGCAGACAGCACAAGGCCATCTTCATTTAAACAGATTGTAGATTAAAATCTCTGTTATTCCTCCAGATACATAAAAAAAAGTGTGAGCCTAAGTCTTTCTAATTATAGATAAATTGTATCATTACTTGCTTTGCACGATTTCTTGTCTGCTGGTCTCATTTTATAAGCTGGTTTTATATTAGGAAAGCACTTTTTTTTTTTTTTTAAAGTTGTGATAAGAATAGCCTCTAGAAGGTGGTTTAAAAAACCCCAAACACAGGCAAGTCTTGCTCTTGCCTCCTTTATTGTACCAATTGTGTATAATTTCTCCAGGAGACACGGCCAGGTCAGACCTGATGGTGGGAAAGAGTCCTGGTTCACAAAGGACGTTCTCTTCTTATGCATTCAGAGAAGGAGGGATGGTCTTTTCAGAGAGAGCACTGAGCTGGGAGCTCCTATTCAGCTTTACGCCCACAGACTGTTCCCAGAGTCCCTGTTTCCAAGGAATCCCCCGTCCTATAAATATGGGCTGTGTTCTTTGTTCCTAGAAGCACACCCCAAATTGCATTGTGCTGCAATGAATGTTGTTTGCTTATGCCAAGTCAGTCACTCGAGGCTGGATCAATGACCCACTTGTTCATTTAGTATGTTAAGGACATTTAAACCGACTAAATATTAATGAACCTGTTGGAGTTTGTGCTCACTGAGCTTTTCCATGATATCCTTCAGGGAACGTGTCCCAGAACACAAGAAATTTGCTGTCCCTGCTGCTGAGAGCCAATGTGGGGAGGGCTTTGGAGTGACAGAGAAATATTGTTCTCTGCTCAGGGCAGAAACTCACAGAAATAACCTTTATGTCCCACGTGCTGCTTTTGGCTGTGCTTGCAAAGCAGCGTGAGAGTTGTTCCTTGTATTATTGTGGATGCATTAAATGAGGAATAGGGAGGTGAAACGACGTGTTCAAGGAGGATCTTGTAAGTGGTGAGGTCAAACCCCGGTGTTGTGAGTCCCTGATTTCATTATGTGCCCAGAAACAAAGAAATGTGCCCAGAATTAAAGCAAAAACCAGCACAGCAGAGAGGTGACAGCTCTTAGGAGTCTAATAAGAATCCCAGAATGGTTTGGGTGGGAAGGAGCATTAAGGATTATCCATTCCATGCACTTTCAGGGGCAAGGACAGCTTCCACTAGCCCAGGTTGCTCCAAGCCCCATCCAACCTGGCCTTGGACACTTCCAGGGATCCAGGGGCAGCCACAGCTTCTCTGGGCAACCTGGGCCAGGGGCTCCTCACCCTCCCAGCCAGGAATTCCTTCCCAATATCCCATCTAACTCTGCCCTCTGGCAGTGGGAATCCATTCCCCCTTATCCTGTCACTCCGGGCCCTTGCAAATGGTCTCTCTCCATCTTTCTTGTAGCTCCTTCAGGTCCTGGAAGGCCACAGTTATGTACCCCCAAAGCCTTGTCTTCTCCAGACTGAACAATCCCAATTCTCCCAGCCTTTCCTCATAAGACACAGAAGAAGAGCAAAGCAGGGGTGGCCAGCCTTGCCAAGGGGCTGCAAATACATCATAATTCTGCCCCAACTTCACCTGCAATGCTCCAGTGTTAGAAGAAAATATATAAGCCCAGTAGCACAACTTCCATGTGGTGCTTCACCCTGGAAAAATCGTGGAGTAGACCCCCTTCCTCATGGACTGAATTCTAAGTAGTCTGAGAACAATCTGCCCTGGAGCACTTACAAATTGCATCAAATTGTCAAGCCAGGGTGCTTAGAAGACCAAACAGCAGATCAGTGTAAATCGATGTTGAGTTCAGAAGCACTTCTAAAAAAAAAAAAAAAGAGAGAGGAAAGGAAGAAAAAGGTTCCAACCCAACAACAAAAAAGAAGATTTGTGCCTGGAGAAACCCAACAGATCTGTGCCTGGAGAAACCCAACAGATCTGTGCCTCCTTGTTGTGTGGTTTGACGCAGATGCAGAGGCAAAGCCCCGGAGCTGAGGTAGGAACAGATGCACTGCATGTTTTATAAGCCTTGGAGGACTTTTCAGTTGTGCCTGATGGTTTTGCATCTGCACCTGCATCTGTACCCAGTGACTCCTGCAGAACGGTGTCACGAGTCTCCAACTGCCGCTCCGGGGTCCCATCCCGGTGAATAATATCCTTGGGATACATATGGGCAGGTAGAGGAATCATAGGGATTGTGTGAACCTGTGTTGGGGGGTGGCTTAAATTTAGTTTTTCAAAGTATTGTTTTAAGCAGGAAAAATGGCTTTATTTCATGGGGGGAAATGTAATATTGGAGGAAAAGAGCAGAACAAGCTCCAGGCAGCTGCGCTGTTCGCAACAGAAAAACCTAAATCCACAAAAATTCAGGCTGTGATGGGAAGACTGGCAGCACCTGTTGTCGGTCCAAGAGCTGGGGAACAGGAGAATAATTCCCATTTCACCCTACAACTGTGGAGATCTAGGAACAGGTCGCCCAGAGAAGCTGTGGCTGCCCCATCCCGGAAAGTGTTCAAGGCCAGGTTGGACGGGGTTTGGGATAGTGGAAGGTGTCCCTGCCCATGACAGGGGGTGGAATTGGATGATCTTTAAGGTCCCTTCCAACCCAAACCATCCTGGGATTCCGTGATAAACAAAGTCAGCCTTGGAGGTGCTTTCCTTGCCGCTCAGGCGTGCAAAGCAATTAATTAGTTAATTAACTATCTCAGAGTTCCTGACAGACTTGGTTAATGATGGCGAAAGCAGAGAGCTTGATAAAAACCTGGCAGGAAAACTGAGGTTGTGAGAGGCGTAAATCCATGTGGATGCAGCCCTGGGAGTGCTGGATGCAGGACAGGGTGTGCACCGCACGTTTCTTTCTCCTTGGCAGCCGAATTGTTGTGCAGATTTTGGGTGGAAATCCAATCACTCCATAGCTGAGCTGCTCCATGGATATCCTGAAGTTGTCACTGCTCTGCTATCTGAGCTCTCCCGGTGGGTTGCAAATTGTTCTAGATAAATGGCTGCATTTATTTTCTTCTCATACTGTGTCCAACCACCTGCTTTTCTGTGTTGCTGTAGGAGCTTGTAAAACACTCCACACTTCGTGGATTTTTGAACTGGAGCCCATAAACATGGCAGAACAAATTTGGAGCTAATTTTACAGTGGCACCGGTTGCCAGAAAGGACCATTAATTAAAGAAATCTTTACTCTGTCATCTGTAATAATCCTGATTAAAGGTTTTCCCTTCTAGATCTTTCAGATACACTCTGTGTATGAACTTGCACGGTCTAAAACAGAGCTGAGGAAAAGACCTGAGGTTTTTCTGAGGGGAGAGAAGGTATATTTTTCACCTTTTAAAAGTTGCCCTGAGCTAAGATCCACCTTCAAACCTGGCGACTTCAATGGCTCAGGGAAGCAGGAGCCACAGTGATGCACATGCTGGTATTTATCCCAAAGATCCTTGTTGCCTCACAGGGCTGTTTTCCAGATGAAATGAAATTTGGAACGTTACATTGGTAACATATATTAAGGGAACCAAGGGCTGTTGGCTCATAAATCAGGAGTTATTATGCCACGCACATACTTCAGTCCTGCAATAACTAAAAATAAGGCATTTTTTATTGCTTACACACTAGAGAGTTTGTTAGTTCTTTAAGCATGAAAATGGGATGATTTCAAGTGAGGATTAGATCCTGCTGTACCAAACCATTTCTAATTGCTTAAACGTTGAGGAGGTGCTTGAGAGATGAGCTCCTCCAGTGGGGCTGCTGCAAAAATAAAGGCCATTGGCAAAGGCCAGAATGTCCCAGGGAAGACTGGCTGGAGAGAGAACCGAGTGTAAGCCAAGCCAAAATAAGCAGGGTCATCAGAGAAAGGTGGAATTTTTTGGTAAAAGTTACAGTTTTGGTAAGATCAGGCATATCTAGAAACATACAACAGGAAGAAACTTTTATTGTCTTCCAAATGTAATTTCTCTTAACATCTAATTCAATTTGTTTTAATTCTTATTTATTACATTCCACCATTGTTCTCACTCCCTTTCTAAGCAGACTTTTTCATCAAATTGCTATTACAAGGCAGTTTGCTCATCTCATCACATTCTCCAAAAAGGAATTTTCTATTTCTTTAAAAAAGCACTTTGAACTACCTTTTCTTTAGAATAAATAATCAACATTTAGAACTACAAGAAAATATGAATTTTGTGGCACTTAAGGACATGATTAATGGTGGGCTTGGCAGTGCTGGGGGAATGCTTGGACTAGATGATCTTTTCCAACCTAAACAGTTCTGTGATTCTATGGTTCTAAATATAAACAGGAGATAGATTCCTAACCTTGCATTTTTCTTATTTGAAGCAGTTTGGGAATTTAGGACAGTAATTTAATTATTTTTTGATGTTTGACATCTTTGGTCTGTACTTTCTCCAAGTAAAGCTCATCAGGATCTTTCTTTGGTTTGACTTCATGTATGTATACATAGTTCATGAATGTCTATTGACATCTTCTCGTGTCTATAAATATCCTTTATGTCTATTAATATGTCTATTAAATGCCATCTAATGTTGGAAAGAGATTGTTATGTGAGATAAAGTGGCTGGGTGAACACCCATGTCCATCACAGGCTGTTGATACCAAGAATTGGGGATGACAGGGTGTGTTGGTGGTGACTCTTGGGGAGAACTGACTTAGGGGCATCACATTTGTTGAGTTGAGTTGATGCAGAACACTAAAAAAAATGGAATTGAACTCCATGATTTTGTTGTCTGTACCGGATTTAACCTATAAATTTAAATCAGCCACATGGGCACTGACAGGTCTGGTTTATATTTATATTAAGTTATATTTAATTGATTGGTGTGAGGATCTCACCTCACAACTGAAGAGGAGGGTCACTTCTCCCAGAGTTGTCCACCCCTGTGTCACCCTCACCTCACTGACATTTTGTTAAAACAAATCCCCATCTCCTGCTGAATTCGGGGAAACATTTATTTCCTCCCTGGCTTTCCCAGCTTGGCAGCACAGGAAAGGTTTGGGTGGCAGTACCTGTGACGAGCTGAGTTAAAGCCACGTTCCCTCAGAGCACACAGAGTTAATTCTCCACGTTAGGAAGCAGAACTCCCTCTCTCACACCCTCGAACAGACACAATTCTGGGAGCTGAGCACATTCACACCACCTTGGGAGCACACAGAGCACTAGATTTCACTGAGGGAGCATAAACTCGTTGCCCTGCTTTGCAGGAAGCTTCTCACTTCCACAAAGTTCAGCCAAACTCCTCCTCATCTTCTGACAGCTCTTGTGCTTCCAAATCAAATCACTTCTTATCTCCTTCCGTTCGTCTAATTCCACTTTTCTCCTTCTCCTGACACGCTGGTTTTGGCAGAGGAGCACACTCTGCCAGTTTGCCATCTGGTCCTCTCTTCTCGTACGACATCACTTCCCTGAAGAGACTTTCCACGGCACTTCAGAAACTTGTTTTATCTTTACCCATCCCTTCCAGGATTTGTCCACTCGTCTCTGAATTACCTTTTTACCCTCTTTCCGTGCCTGGAGGACCCTGAATTGCTGTATTTTGTGGAAGTGCTGAACGCTCCGTGCCTATTTTGTCCTGCTCTGCTTCGGTGAAAATCTCTGACAGCTTTTCTAAAAACAAGAATCATTTAAATTCACTCAAAATGTATATTCTGCCCGTCCTTGTAGAATGCAAAGATTCCTGCAGAATAACAGTCCCAATTGGATGCCTGCTCCGATTGCAGCTCCCTGCTGGAGCAAACTGTGTGTTTTTATATACAGTGACTAAATGCAAACACTTGCACATTTAGAATTACTTATTTTACTCCAAGGCTCGGAACAAAAGTCTTCTAATCAGCAAGGTGGTCTTAATTTCATGTCTGTTTTTTTTTCAGCAGACTAAATAAAGCCCTGCCAGTAAATATTGACGATCAAATTACTTCTAGAAATGTATTTTTTTGTCTGTTTTTTCTTATTCTCTGATAGACACTTAAATAAAATAAGCGCATAACATTGATTTCTGCTCTGCTACATTTATGCAATGAATTAAAAAGTATAAAATAGAACAGAAATGTCCCCATTATGTAAAATTTGCCGGCCCATTATGTATAATTTGCTGAAGTCTTTTGAGACAGAGTTACAGGTCTCACAGCCTTGACTTCAGCAGCTCCACAGCTTGGAAAATACGATTTTCTGTGTTAGTTTTTATTCACTAGTTAATATGCTTTAACATTTTCTCCCAAATGTCTTGTCTAAACTATTTTTAAAAGAGCTCACAGTCTGCTACCAAAAGTCTAGTTCAGTATTACAGTGAAAACTTAAGAAATCTGGAGATACATTTGACATCCTGAACTGCAAATCACTCCCTTTGTGCTCTGCGTGGCTGTGCAGCCTCGGTGTCCTATTATGGGGATGAATTTAAAGGAGAGATTATTATCATACTTCCATCCACATGAATTCACAGGATTCCTGGTGTGAATGAAGAAAGAAAACAGCCAAGCCAAATTCTCCTTGTGTTCTAAGTCTCGGAGATAAAACAAATGCTGCTGAACATAAGGTTTTAAGGCCAAATCTAAAAAAGGATTCAGCGAGTGAGGCAGACTCCAGTGCCTAAATCCAAAACTGCACGACCAAAATATCCTCAGCTCCGCTGGGGAAGGAAGGAAAATGTCCTGGCCATCCCCCCTGTGCTGGTTTTCAGCTTCCCTGTATGCCCAGCTGCCTCAGCCTGACAGGAGATGTCTGGCTCTCCCTGGGAGCCAGAAAGGAAGAGGAACGGCACGAAGATCCTGCGAGCGCCTCCTCCCACACGCAGAACTCGCTTCCCATCGCTCCCTTTTTTTTTCCCAAATGTTGCTGGTGGAACTGGTTGTGATGGCCCCTTCTCCACATCCGGGATTTTAGAGGGATTTGGCCGAGAAGCAGCTCGTTCTCATCTTCATCACCACCACATTGCCCTTCCCAGGAGGAGAGGTCAGAGCAGCGGGTTCTAGATCAGGTGGGGTGGCTTCGGCCCCTAAAGCTTTGGTTGGGATTTTTGCCACTGGGTGGGGATGTATTTCACCAGAGATTAATCTGCACCACGTGTGGGACAGACTGATTTCCACATTCAGTGTTTGCTATTAAATGCATCAAGTCTTGGCAGCAAGGTCAGACTCCAGGACTTGCTATAAGATGTGGTGCTGAAGAGTCAGTTTTCCTTGGAACCTTTCTCTTTTCAGTCCCATGACTCCTCTGGTTTTGTTGAGTGGGCAAGGAAAAGCAAAGTCCTCTCACCACAGGGTTGGTGGTACAGGGATTTGAGCACCCCATTGTGAGAGGGGGGCTTTGAGCTCCCTCTGACTGCCATAGAACCCCAGAACGGTTTGGGTTGGAAGGAACATTAAGGATTATCTTGTTCCACCCTCTGCCATGGGCAGGGACAGCTTCCATTAGCCCAGGTTGCTCCAACTTGACCTTGGACACTTCCAGGGATCCAGGGGCAGCCACAGCTTCTCTTGGCAACCTGTGCCAGGGCCTGCCCACCCTCACAGTCAAGAATTTCTTCCTAGCATCCCATCTAAATCTTCTCTCTTTTAATTTGAAGCCATTCTCCTTTACCCTGTCACTCCAGACCCTTGCAAACAGCCTCTCTCCATCTTTCTTGTAGCTCCTTCAGGTCCTGGAAGGCCACAATTAGGGCACCCCAAAGCCTTGTCTTCTCCAGGCTGAACAATCCCAATTCTCTCAGCCTTTTTGGAAGGCCAAGAAGGACAAGACTTTGAAGGACATCAACATCTACATCATATGCAGAGGATCTGATGACCTGATTATTATTTTAAAAGTGTTGATTTTTCCTTTTGCTACTTCCCTAAAGGATGGGGGCAGAAGTTGTGTCCCTACCATCATCTTTCAGGTCTCTGAGGATCTGCAGGGTTTTAAAAAACCAAAGTTTATCCTCATAACGCTGTGTGTCCTTGTTACTGGGGGAAGGCAGTGCTAAGTGTGAGAAATATTTGATTCATTAGCAAATCTGCTTCTGATTTTGGAGAGAAACCATTGGGAGATAGCACATTTCAAAGGAATTCAGGAGAGGGATTTTTGATTCTTTCGGTGTTCTCTTTAGCTCCTCCGAGAATTCAAAAGGGATTTTCTCTCAAATATTCTTGCAGTGGTGGTGATTGATTTCCTGTCAAATTTATGGATTGTACAGTGGCAGGAGGAAGAGATTTATCCCAAGTGATGACGTTTGTTATTGGAATTTTGGGGTTTGTTGGACTTCTGATTAAAGAAGGCCAGAGGTTGGGAGAGCTGCTGAGTAACTTCCAAGTGACGATGTGCTGACCTTTCAACATCTGGATGCTGCACTTTTACCCTTTGAGCACCAGATTTTGCCTCTGTTACTGGAAAAGCAGTTCTACATTTCCCTGGGGTCATTTCCAACAGAAGGTAGAAGTGAGATGGCGGAGTTTGGAATGTAAATGTTTATTTTTAGTGTGATCCATTATTGACAAAATATTCTAATCAACAAGGTCGACTGAATTTCCTGTCTGTTATTTCAGCAGCCATGGGAGAAAGTTCTGTCCCTGCTCCTGCATTTGCAAAGGCTGCTCTTGCCTCCATGGCACCTGAGGAACTGCATTTGCAATGCATCACTCAGGACCTCACTGTGTGTCAGCAATAACCCCAGTTTTTCTATTTCTTGGTTATAAGAACACAGCACAGTAACCTTTGATGAATTGGAAGTAATTTGACATAGATGTCCTAAAAATTCAGGCCCAAGAGAAGTTTTATTTCATTTACATGGAACCTTCATATGGAATTCCATAGCAAATATTAGCCTAAAACTGTTTTTTTCAAGCAATGGGTTTATATTACAGGATAAAACCTTTAATGAGCTCAAACTGGCTTCAGTTCAAGATTGCAGCTGGTTTTTTAAACATTAAAACTGTCCCTTCAGCAACCAAATCCAAACCACTGAGGTTGCTCTGCTCAGTACCTAAGCCTGTGTTCAGAAGGTGCTTTTCCCACCTTAGGCTTGTGTGCAAGGGTTGGACAGTCCTTTCCAGCAGATCCAGCTGCAGGACACTAAAAACCAGTGTCGTGAAAACGGTGGGAATGCTCAGTCCAAGAGGAGAGACAAACCCAAACCAGATCAAAAAGGAATTAGATCTTTTGCACCAAATAACTGATTTGCATTTTGTCAGTCTGGTTTTTACAAGAGCCTCCAATATTTCTGTCCACGAGAGACAGTGTTTTATAACTGCAAGGCTGGATTCCTTCAAGGCTTCGGGACCTCATCCTGTGGTAAATGAGAGAATGTCCATTGACTTCAGCTGGACCAGGATCAAGCCCTTTAAACATGCAATGAAAGAGCTTTGTAAAGCCTGTGAACTTGAGCCTGGTATTTATCAAGTCTGTGTCATATTATATGTTGAAATCAGGCAACAATTGTGTTTTCACACGGCTTTGGCAGCAAACCAGGAGAGACTTGGGGACTTAACCGACTTTCTCATGGAGAGAAGCTGGAGGAAATATTTTTCCAACACCCTGTCGGGGTGGTTTGCTCCCGTTGTCTGCCTGCAGCTCTGTCGTGGTGCTCGGCTCTGCAGAGCCTCTCCCCTCCATCTATTTGCAGTTAATATTTTAACCATCACTCATGAATTTATGGGTGGAAAGACCCTTCAGTTCCTCAACAGCAGGACTGTAATAAATCCATCAGGCTGAACCACTGCTCCTCCATCAGCTTCTGGTACTGAAACATCCCGGTATGTGTGTGGAGAGGTTTGGTTGGTGGGGACACGTGACAGCTTTCTGTGCACTGCTGGAATGAATTGTTGAGTCTCATTTAGCTCAAAGATAAATTTTCTGACACTGATCTTGGATAAATTCAGTCTGGGGGTCCACAATGTTGAAAAAGGAGTGAGAAAACTGGTATTTTCCCCCAGTATTTGCGTGATGTTAAATGTGCCATTGAATCGGTGAGACTCAGAAGATGGACCTAATGGACTGTAATAATATATAATTCATCCCTGCAAGATAATCTCTGTATTCCCAGGATATCCAGCAAGTCATCCACTGAGATCACTGTAATCTGGCTGCTCTCAGGATTTCTCTTCGTTTCAAAATGGACATCTTGGGTCTGCCTGCATTTGCTTTGGCCAAACATCGAGACATTTAACAGCTGAAAGATGATAGCTCCTGATAGGGATTATCATTAAACCTGTTCCTTGATTGTTTGGATGTTATCTCCTGTGTGATTGATAAAGCATTCAAACCCCATGCAGAATATAAATTGAAATATCAGGCATTTGAATGTGCCAGCAGCCAGTTGGGTGGAGACCTTTGCAAGCTTTGAGGTGCCGCCCGTGCAGGGCCTGAGCAGCTTCTGGGACAAACAATGACATTCCTTAAGGTTTTTTGAACTTCCAGCGTTTTGTGTCATTGCCTCTGAGTTTTGCAACAGCAGAGAACCAGCTGAGGAAGGGAAAGTGTGGGAACACGAGCAACAATGGCTGTCTGAACGCTTCCAGAAGGCCCGGGGGTAAATCCCATTAATTAAAAGAAATAGGAAGCTCTGTGGGTCTGCCCTTGCGTGGGGGTTTCAGTGTGTGTGGGGCAGATGTGAAGGGGTGCTGGGCTGTGTGCAGGGCTGCTCTGGGGTTGGTCATGTGCCAGGACTCCTTTGGCTTCCCTACACCAGCTTCCAAGCACAGCATGGCCTCGGCTCAGGGCTGGGTGGTGTGTCCTGCCTTCCTGCTTGGCCATGTGAGTCGGAGGGATGGTGGGTCTGTGCCCTACACAGGTGCTGTGACCCACAAAGGTGCTGTGTCCTTCCCAGGAGCTGTGTCCCACACATGTTCTCTGCCCCACCAGACTTTCTGCAGCCCTCCTGGAGTCACCTTCCCTTTAGGATGGAGGTTTCCAGCCCCGACACTGGTTTCTCCAGGCTCTCCCACTGCAGGAAACCCTCAGCTGTGTCTGTCTTCCTGCAGCAACAGGCTTATCTCAGGTGGCTTTTGATGAGGAGATGAGACTCTCTCAGACCTGGAGCACTGGTGGGGTGTAGGTGTGTGTGGGCTGCCCTGAGATCGGGTCGTCACTGCTGAGACTCTGGGAACCCACACCTTGGTTTTCCTCTCCTGGGAGCTCACCTGAGCCTCACACTACATCCAGGGTGCTGGGGTGGCAGGAATTCTGCCCTCTCCACTCCCCTCCTGTGGCTCCTCCAGGCACCAGAAGTTCCGGAGAAGGTATTTTTATAGCCTACATTGTCGACGTGCTCCTAAAATTTGGCTATCCCTTTCCTGCCATATGTCCCTGGCAACTCCCTGGAGCTGAAGCAACCCCCCTGACAGCCAGCACAGAAGCTGTCAATCACGGCCACATCCCTCCAGTCACTTGACAGGCCCCAGGGACCACCTGCTCCTGGGAATGACTCCTTCCCCTCACCCCCCCCTCTGCCTTTTCCACCTCAAAGCTGTCCCCGATCAAACACCTGCTATTTCCTGGATCCATAGCTCCTGCCACATTTCCGTGCTCTCTCTCCCATCACCTGGAAAGAAAATCCAGATCCAAGGACTGCCTGTCAGTGGCAATAGTGGCCATAAAGGGAAGCAGCTTAAGCAACGTGTAGTTCTTATTGCTCTTGTTGGCATGACTCGTTGAGTTCCAAGCCCTGTCGTTTCTCATGTCTCTTAACTCCTTCCAAAGTCACTCACAGCTCATATCTGAAATTAGATTTGAAGTTTTGAAGCATCCTGTGTGTTTGTGAGCTCCCAAAGTTTGCACAAGGATCTGGCTGTTCTTCAGAGTCTTGAGTTACTCCAAAGAACTGTGGAACTTTAGATGCAAAAAGAGCGTGAAAATGGTAAATGTTGCTGCAAGTTGCTCTTATTACTATTGATATTTTAATTACTACTGAATTTATTGTTTATGTTTGGCTTGTATTTCAGTGCCTGAGTCATTGGTTTCACTCAGATCAAAGAATAGCTGCCTCTGTCTCTAAAGAGAGAAGGGCTTTGTTTCAGGGCTGGCTTCAGAGAGGAAGTTTCACTTGGGTGGAAAGAGCTGGTCCAACAACTCTATTTTTAGGCTGCTAAAGAAAGTAAACAGAAACCAAAAATTGCCAGATATCAAGCAGATTTGTTACAACGCAGAGATAAAACACCTATTGCTGAAAATGTAATGTGAAATCCCCCATAAATTACAGTTCTGCTGTGTCTGAGCATCTTCTAGAGCCACGGGGAAAGTGGGGTGTGGGACATGCAGGGGAGAAAGAGGAGGGGACCAGGACTGTCCATTTCTGGTGGACTTGCTCAAAGATCAACTCAGACATCCAGAAAACATTTTCTGAAGCAAGAAACAGCAGCCTTTTGGGTTAGTACCAAAAGATTGGTACCGGAATCCATCTTGGATCTGGTCCATACGACACCATCTTGCTTAGTCTGAACCAAATTAACAACTGCAGCTTTTTCTTCGTGTGTGTAAGTCCCTCACTCTGCTTATCAGAAGGGAATTTGGATTGTAAGTGTTCTGCATGGAAAACGTGGAAGAAATATCTGCAGTCTCCTCAAAAACCTTGAAAAGATTGGAAACACCTTTACTGAGACATCTTTATTTAGCAGCATCTTTATTTACAGCAACCTTCATCAGCAGAATATCAAAGATATCAGAGAGATCTCCTTGTGTATTTGCCTTTTCAGATTCCCAACAATCCTCATTCCGTTCATTCTGTCTATTCATTAATTTGTCTTTTCCACTTCCATTCAAACACAGTCTTCTGGTTCCTTTTTCAGGCCTTGATTTCTCCTTCAGCTCTTGATTTTTTGACTTTTTTTTTTTTGTGGGTGACTAAAGTCTTTCTGGGAAGAAGTGAAATTATTGAAGACATTTCAGCTTGACTATAAAGCCAGATTTGGAAACACTGTTTTGATTTACTGTCAAATGGGAAAATGTCTGATGCAATTTTGGAGGTCTTAAATCTTTAGTTTCTAATTATGATTGTTTTTAGTTTCAGGGCTTTTTTTTTTGTGCTATAATATATGTTCCTTGGCGTTGTTTAAAGTTGTTTTCCTGATCAGAGGTCAGATGAAAATGAAATGCTGTTATCAAAAGCAGCTACAGCACAACTGAGTACAAATGTGCACGTTCAGGAGGAACATTAACTTGATTAATTCTTGAAAACAAAAAAATGGAGAAGAAAATGTAACATTGATTAGGTGGGTTTAAGGAGAAAATTAAAGACTTTAATTATAACTAGATTTAGATTATAATTAAAGGGCACGAGCATTAGTGGTTACTTAGGAAAAAAGGTACCTTTTTTCTCCTTCCCAGTGGTATTTTTGATCATTTTGTAATAAAACAATGAAACCTCTCTGGCACATTTTGTTCCAGTTTTTAAAGGTCACCACATTTACACTTTAAGTAAGTCAAGATGCAGGGAATGACGTACTCTGGCCAAATATTTTGCCCAGTATAAAAGGCATTAAAAAAAAAATCTCCTTTTTTTGTCTCTTATTTTAATGATGATTTTTTTTTGTCTTAATTATTTTAATAATGGCTTTTTTTTCTTTTTTTTTTTTTGTCATGATGAGAGGTTGGAAAGACTCAACAGCATGAAGAGATGTTTTCTTCTGCTCAGTTCTGCTTTTCCACGTGATGCTTCCACTTCTCTGTCCTTTGGTGTGGTGAACCCGTGGTGCCATATCCTGCACTTCCATGGGAAGGCCTGGAGTGATCCTGCCTTATCTCCTTAGCCTGGGGCTGGGCAGCCACCAGGCTGCTTGGGACAGGGCTCAGGATCTGCTGGAGCCTGGCACAATTAGACACGGTTTGTCAGGAGGTCTCTGTGCCGGGAATCACCCCCCCAGGGGTGGGAAAAGGCAGCTCTGCCTGACTCAGGATGCCAAATTGAAAATGTTAATAGTAAGGACAACACTGAGGAGGCTCAGGGAGGACCTTCTCACTCTCCACAGTTCCCTCAGGAGAGGCTGGACCCGGGTGGGGCTCGGGCTCAGCTCCCAGGGAACGAGGGACAGCATAAGAGGAAACAGGGTTCTACCAGGGGAAGTTTAGATTGGAAATTAGGGAGTATTTCTTCCCAGAAAAGGTTGTCCAGCCCTGGCTGTGGTCCCCCCTGGACCATGGAGGGATTTAAAATCCGTGTGGATGTGGCACTTGGGGATGTGGGTTGTTGGTGGCCTTGGCAGCAATGGTTTATTGGTTGGACTCGATGATCTTAGAGGTGTTTCCCAACCTAAATACCTCTATGATTCCATGTTAAAACATATAAAATACATAAAAATGTCCTCACTGTAGCTCACTTGAGCTGTTTTTGTGCCTCCAGTGTGACCCTTGCCCCCATGAAGTTTGTGCTTTGCCATTAACTTTGGTAGAGCCACAGTTTTGTCCTGGTTTCCCTTGGTTTTCTCTCTCCTGACCTACTTTTCCCGCTGCAGACCCAGAGTGGAGTTAGGATTCAGTTCTGACTCAAGCAGCCAGAATGAAAAAAAAAAAAAAAATTAGCTGTAAAATCTGGCTGCCAAATCTTTGTTGTTTAGTAATGCGTGACTTGGAAAGAATCCAGACCTGGAGTAAGTTTGCACGGCTCGTATTAAAAAAAAAAAAACACAACAAACCCAACACCAACCCTCTGCTTCTCTCCTTCTGCTCTGGTTTCATTTCGTCTGGAAATTACCAAGATGCCATAAATATGAGAACCTCCAGCCCCAAAATTTCAGAGGCACCGTTCAGAGAAGAGCTGCTCTTAAGGGAAACTCGATATTCTCGCGGCAGAAACCGGTTTGGATTTATATTTAGTGACTCGCATACTTACTGAGTGATTAGAGTCTTTTCCATTTTCTGGCATGGGTGAAATGGTATGTTAAGACAGGATATAATCCTTTCACACTCCGCAGGCAATGTCACAGTGTGATGTTGGCACCGTGTTAGGCTTCCTTAACCCTACAACATGTTGCATATTCGCTCTTGGCAGTGTTTTAGAGGCTACAGGCACTAACCCAGAGTAATCTTATTACCTATAACCAACTGGATCTACATGGAAAGGGGAGCTCACCACTGAGAGAAACACAGCTACAGTCATTTGAGATTCAATTAAAAACTCTTGCTTCAGTCATTCCTGGGAGCCTGGAGCCGATTTCTTCAGCCTCCTCTTGGAACTGGCACTTTCATTGAGGATTTTCTGAAATAACAAACATAAACTGCTGGTGTTCCTTCAGCACCCAAATTGCATTTGAAATGCGGTTTGCAATATGTTTTCTAGACAAATGGGAGCAATATCCTTATTTATCTCCGTAGCATGTGCTGGTTTTGGAATTCTGATTTCTACCAACTCGGTCAAAAGGGTTTGATTTCGGAGAAAATGTACTGATTGCATTTCTTTACTATGTATTTCTTGATTCATTTCTTTACTAGGAGATATTTCTGCGAGTTTATTTCAGTTCCCTCTCGCACAGCTCATCCAGGAAAAATCCATTCCCACCAACAACTCAGAGATAGAAGCAGGAATCAAACCTTAGAATCATTAAGGTTGGAAAAGACTCCCAGATCATCAAGTCCAACCTTTGACCAAAAGATCTTTGCCTCAGAAAAAAACCCTTGGAAAACCAGAGAATTTTAATAACAATTTTAACAACAGCCATTGCAGAAAATAGATAATTGTTTATGTTTACTGTCTTGCACCATTCCATTCAAATATATTTATTTATAAGAGAGAAAAATAGCAGAGAATGGGGGTGTAAATATTGTGGCTGTAAAAATAGTGGGGTGTAAAAATTTGTAGACATTGATACTGTTATTAATATTGTACAGCTACTGTGCAAGACTGGTATATATATATATAAATAAAAATATATTTATATATAAATAAAATATATTTATATATATATTTATATATATAAAATACATGTAAAATAGATATGAAACCAGATGTATATGAAGGTCACTAAGGTATATAAAGGCAATAAGAAGCATGGAACTGCTGAGCACTGATGCCTTGCATGTTTCCAGTGAAAGGAAGGAGGAGAGAGTCCTTTTACACCCTCAACTCTGTGGATTAATTGTTTATCCTAAATCTCCCCTGGCACCAGCTCGGTGTCTATGTGGCTGGTACGTGTTTTGTAACAAGTTCTGTGGGAGGCAATGTCAAACATCTTATCACCAGCATTTCAGAGCTCTTAGGTGCAGTCATCACTTCTAACAATTTCGTCAAAGTCATCCTCAAACTATTTTTTTTGCTGCCTGAAACTGTTCCAGTCCATCTTTTTTTTCTAATTTTTTTTTTCTTTACTGTTATTTTTAATGAATCAGTAAATGAAAGGAACTGGTCAAACTTCGTGAGTCACCAAGATTTTTTAGATACTTGCCAGCGTGTTTTGCAACATTTCTGCTGCTCTAATTAACCACAGAAAACCAAAGTGTAGCTTTCTGAACAATAGGGATGAATCTCAGTGACATATTTGTTAAAGAATGGGGGGAAAAAAAGACAAAAGGCGTTTCCAGACTTTGGGCTTTCCTGTTGAGGTCAATCCCAGCAGTGAAAGCTGTAAATCACCTCCCAGCTTTTTGTGTGCTCCTTCACCACATCCATGAGACCAACATGCTGCTCACATCAACAAACAACCAGAGCTCAGACAAATTAAAATGGATAATTTCATTTCAAATTATTTATTTGTCTATGAAAACACATTCTTTAAGATAATTGTGAGGTTTAAAGGTTTGTTGTCAGGTTTTTTTCCCCCCAGTACAGCGTGGGTCCTGCAGGTTGTATGGTTTTAATACTCTGAAAGGAAAGTTTAATGTGGGAAAGCAACATAAATGTGGTGTTTCCCCAGTGAGATGCTCAAAGGGAGATTTCAGGTTTTACACAGCCCTTTGATAGACATTTAGAGGGCTTTTCCAGCCTAAATGATTCTATGACTCTGCTTATAAGTGGTACATCCATACAACCAATGAACTTAAAAATTAACAGCACGGAAACTCAAAAGGTGAATTGGTGAAATTGGGTTTTGCATCATTCTTATAAATAACTTCCAGTTCCTCCTCTGAGTCATGAAAATCAACCAAAACCCATTCCCTGGGCACCCAGGTATCAATTATTTCCACTGACAGATCTTTTTGTAGCCTTTCTAACCCTGGACCCAAATAAGCTGCTGTTTAGGTGTGTGTATATTATTATTATTATTATTATTATTATTATTATTATTATTATTATTATTATTATTATTATTATTATTATTATTAAAATGAAAAATAGCAAGTGCAGAATCCAGATTTTTAATGTTTGGGGACTGAATTTCTGGAGTTTGATGCCCAAAGAAGTGCAAGGTGAGTAGGGACTCTGTCATACAAGTCTGTCAGTCCATTTTGTTATTCAGCCATTTGGTTCCACCTTCTTTTCTCAACACGCAGGCTTTTCTAGGCCAAATATATCCTTTGAGGTTAAAACAAACTCTGGAAGGTCCAGGTAGCAACAGGACAGCTTTATGAAATATATATATGGCCACCAGTGGTATAATTGCAGTGTCAACAACAGGCAGAATAATCTACATCTTCATAAAATATGAAGCAGCAACTTCAGGACAGTTCATTCCAGTATCAAACCGTGAACATTTTCCCTCTCCACTTCCAAGTTTCCTTTGGTTAAGTTTTCATGTTTTGGGTGTGCTAAATGTCAGGAAACCTGTGTTTCCAGTGCTACAGCAGGGCCTGGCTGGGGCTTCCAGCTTTGATGAGCAAACACCTCCAGGCTTGTTTGGAAAAGCCTCGGTGGTGACCACAACTACCTCAGTGGTGCTGGCATTTGTCCTTGTGGGATGAGAGCCAGCCTTGGTGGGACCAGGATTTATGGAACACCCTGGTAGGGAGAGATTGGTTTGGTTTATCAGAAAAATGAGAGCAGCCTGGCAGGGAGGGGGAGAGCCCCAGACACGGCTGGAAAGCTCAGCTTCAGAACGTATTCCCCCTTGGAGAGCTCAGTTTGGAATAAAGCGCTCCCTGGGCTCTCTCCCTTGTTTGCCAGATGTGGTTTTCCTGCCTTTAAGAGCACTAATTGTGTCCCAACTGGTGTGTTTTATGGCTGTGCCTGTACCTGTAGCAAAACAATTATGGATTCAGTTGTGCCTCTGGAGGGAGGGAAGGGACAGGGAGGCGGGAGCAGAGCGGTGGCTCCAGGGAAATGGCAGGACCTGTTCTGCCTTCACAAGCCACGGGGCCTCATGAGCACTAATACCTGCAAAACACATGTTGTAAACACCCTTCCCAGACTGCCAGCACATGTTTCCCTGCTCAAAAGGCCCCTTTTAATACTGCTGGCATTGCTAATCTAAATCTGTTATGGGGGGAAGGATTATTGCCCTACTCCGGCTGGTGTGAGTGGGGGGGAAAATTCCCAGCTAACATCCAGGGCTTGGTGTTTATGTTCATCTCAGAAAACAGCTCATTTTTCAGTTTGGGTTTTGCAGTTAACAGATGAATGACAGTTCAGAGAGCTGTGGTAAAGGTGTGGATGCAGGTTTTTACACCAGGAGCCCATGAATGGGAGTTGAAGGAGCTCTGCCCTGTTCCTGCAGGACCTTTTCCTTTAAACATGCTGGGGGGCTGCCCTGTGTGTTTTATTCCCACTGGTTCTCCCAGTGATAAGTTCATCCCACTGGCTACTTTTGGTTTAGGCTGATAAATACAGGTGTGTGGCCAATGTTCATCATCTGCTGCTCTCCTGTTCTGCTGGTGATGGAGACCTGGACCAGGTGTCTCCAGAGCAGCTACACATCAAACCAAAGAACTCTAATTCATTGTAGAGATGAAATAACAGAGACAGGGGCTTATGAAGCATTCTCCAAGTCACCAGGAGTGCCCAAAGAGGTCTGGGCATACAATGATGCATTACAGAAAAGCTTCCTTTTGTACCAAGAGAAATAATGAAGATTGTTCTGCAAACACACAGGTTGGGTCTGTGTGAACCTCTGGAGTGCTCTGTCACAGGCAAAGTGTGGAAGCTTAATTTACTTCTATTTTATTAAAAAAAAAAAAAAAAGAAAGACCTAAAACATGGATTTGTATGGAGGGGTTAAGAATTGTGTGTGTTTTTAATATCTGTCTGTAGAGGGGAAGGTTTCCCAATATGATGTTTTGTGTAGGATTGCTGGGCTCAGAATTACTCACACAGGCTTCAGGTCTGTTGAACAGACAGTGCCATGCCCCAAATCCCAGAGCTCACTAAAACCTGGCTTAGTGCTGGAAACAGCAGCAAAGTTAGCAGAGAAGTAAAGACAATGATTTATATGGGAGGTGAAAAATTATCCCTTGAAGAAAACCCAGCAATTTGTACTCCCTCGTGCTGTCACCTGGCCCCACAGGCAGAAGTTTGAATTAGTTTTTAAAAGAAAGCACAAAGCTGCCGTGCTCTGCTCTGCTTTGCATTATTGAAGAGGAGACATTGGGTCATTACTAATGCAGTGAAGCACCTGGACCTTTGCTCTTTGGTTAAACATGCAGATCTTGAGAGGAGATTACAGGAGGATAAAGCACAATATCTTTCAGACTTAAGCGAGCTCAGGTTGAAAGGCTGCATTAAAAAAAAAAAAAAAAAGAAAAAAAAAGCAACCAACCCTGAAAATGTGGAAGCCACTTATTGCACTTGCCAAATTGAAGTGGTAGCATTAGGTTTGTTAACTTAACCTTTGGTAAAGGAAGGTCCTTCTCTCTGCTCCTGGAGTTTCTTGTAGAACTCTGATCCAAACCCCTCCTGGTTCTTGGAAGCAGGGTCAGGAGTGGCTCCTCCAGCTGCTGAGAGCACAATTCCAGGCAGTGCTTGCTGACAGGGACTTATTTGCCACAGCTGCCTCTGGACTGAGCCAGAAGAAATGTGAAAGATCTGCAGAAAGCAGGGCCAGCCAGCGGGGAACGGAGCAGTCCCAGGGCTGCTGCGCTGGCCCTGCTGCACAAATAGGTCTCAGTGTTTGGGCTCTGCCTTTTCCTGCATCCTAAACCTGCTCAGTCACCTCACGTGGAATCATTAAGGTTGGAAAAGCCCCCTAAGATCGAGTCCAACCTCAGCACTGCCAAGGCCATCTCTAACCCACAAGTGTCACATCCCCACGACTTTGAATCCTCCCAGGGAAGGGGTGTTGTGTTGTCGGGGGGGGGGGGTAAAAGAAGTTCTGCTTTCCCAGCTGCCACTCCCAGGGCCTTAAATTGGCATGAAAAGCCTCGTGATGGAGGAGGTTTTGCTGAAAGCTTCAGGATTTGCCTGAGAAATGTTTGTAATTAATGCCACCTTCTGCATGTGGCATCGGGGCCATCAGCTCAGAGAAACTCCAGTTCTGAGATGCTGCCAGACAAGTGGGAAAGGAGTGTGCTCACCCAGATGGATAAAAAAACCCTCTGGTAATGACAGACAGACCGTGGCACGGGGCAGGAATGTCATGCATGATCAGGTATTTCAGTGTTTTTTTTTATTTTCCCTTCAAGTCTTTTGGGGAAGGTGGGTTCAGCAGCTCGAGAAAAGAGATGCCAGAGTTTCTGACAAGTTAATTAAGCTTTCACTTGAGTATTATATGTACAGTGAAGAAAAGAAACTTAATTGTCTTTGCAGTGCCTGACAAAACCCAAGAAAAATGCCTGCATATTTTCTCAGTTTTGCCTCTATTTTTGAGACTTATTCAGTGTGAGCATTATACTTTCATGGGTTTAATTAAAAGCCAAGTTTTGGAAGCTTCTCAAATGGTAGTTTTGGTACATAGATGTGTGCATTTAAAGAAATATTTATGTGAAACCTAAAACCTAAAAGGAAGGAGAGAGGCTTTAAAATGGATCAGCTGCCTGGATTTTTATCTTTTGTCCAAACTACCTCCCACCTCCTGGTGTTTAAGATAACTCATGGAGAGGTGAGAACGCTGCTTAGGCCACTTCCAGGGATTTATGCTCTCATACAAACATGACAAGCAGTTCTTCCCTTGCTAAGCACAGTGTTTCACTTCAAATCTCTCTCAGTATTTCTATTTTAATTGCTCAGTGCAGCACAGAAGGAAATTGTGGGTTTATAAATAGATGAATAAACAGTTACCGATAGGATAAGAGGAAATGGCCTTAAGCTGGACCAGGGGAGGGGTAGATTGGATATTAAGGAAAATTTATTCCTGGAAGGGGTGGTCAAGCGTTGGAACAGGCTGCCCAGGGCAGTGGTGGAGTCCCTATCCCTGGAAATGTTCCAGGAATGTGAAGATTTGGGGACATGGGTCAGTGGTGGCCTTGGCTGTGCCTGGGGAATGGTTGGACTCGATGATCCTGGAGGTCTTTTCCAACTTTGGTGATTCCATGATCTTTGATTCTGTATTTTTTTGATCTTTGATTCTGTATTTTTTTCAATCTTCAGCCATTTTGTCCTTTGCTGTGAGAATTGTTAAAATACAGTTGCTGTAAAATCGAGAGTGGCACAGAGAACATGAATAACACATGATTATTCATTATTTCATGATAACTCAATAATGCAAGGATTGAAATTACAAGGACAGAAAAAAAGAAATTAAAGGACTTTTTATTCATAGGATCATGGAATATCCTGAGTAGGAAGGGATAGAACCATGGAGTCTGACTCCTGGATCTCAGTGCAGCAGGAGTTTAAAGGATTAGATAAAACTGGAGTGACAAATTTATTTGTGCTACTAATTCAGTTATTTAATTGATCAGCTCTTCTTAGTGCTTGTCACAGGCCATTTTCCATGAATGTAGTTTCAAAGGGAAGCTGTGAAAAAGTGTAAATATATAAATATATAAATATATACCTTGTTCCTAGTTGCTACTGAGGTTTTCCTTGGACAGTTTTTCCTGGAAACCTGTGTCAGAGCTGGTGCATTAAACAGCATTTCAATCTCTGACTCAAAACTTACTGGAAATGCAGTTATCAGCTTTAGTTGAGAGATAGAGATCTGGGGCATGATGAGAAGTTTGGCTGAGCACTGACACAGAGGCTTATTTAAAGGAGTGTGTGGTGTGTGTGTCAGCAGAGATGCTCCAGGAAGGAGGAAGAGTTGACCACTTATTTATTTAATTACTCAGCTCTTCCAAGGCCTAGAAATCAGATTTTTAAAGTGGAAACTGAATTCTAGAATGAGTTTTTTTCTTTTTCTTTTTTTTTTCCTTTTTTTATTTTTTAAATTTTTCTCTCTCTCTTTTTTTTTTTTTTTTAAATTTAAATTCTTCAATTTTAAATTGCCAGGCTAAAGTATTCCCCGAGCAGGCTGCCTAGGTAGCACCCACAAGCTCTTGCTTTTCTGCCTTGCAATCTTCTGTTTCAAGCACCACCTAATGGCACCGGTGCACAGTGCAGAGCGTTCCTGCATCCCAACATCCCACATCCCTGCATCCCTGGGCCACGGCTGCCGCCCTCTCCGAGCGGGAAAAGCTGCCCAATTCAGAGCTCAAATCTCAATCCCAAACTCGGAGACCTGGAGGGAGCCCACGTTGGTTTTGAAAGGCTAAACCAGCCCAAAATGCCCGGGATTTTATGATTTCACCATGGAATTTATCCTACAAAGCCAGCAGGCAGCGTGCTGGGCTCAAATGATTTCCCTAATAGAAACAGGGGATATTTAACTCTTTAAAACTTCTTATTTCACTCCTTATTCTCCTGTTTTTTAGGGAGAGGGAGCCCAGAGCAGGAGCTGCCATTTGCCTGAGCTTTTTGCCTCATTAAAGCACTATCAGATGAGCTTCTCCCCTGCCACAGGCACAGCTCCAGATCGCTTGATAAGGCAAACATGCATAGCACAGGCTTGTATCAATAATTAATTTCTTTTAATCCCGAGTTTCTGGGGAGCCTGGGAATCTGGCTTTCCCAATAGCCCATCAGAGCAGCTGTCTGGGAGCCAAGGTTTTGAGTAAAACAAGTAGGCAAATGACCCAACAGGAACAAGTCCTATCAGATTGATCCCTTCCCCAAATCATTTGGATTTCAGCACGTCAGCACTTCTGAACAAAGGAGGATTTAATCAGAAACTCCTGGAACAGCTTCAGTTTTGACCTCAGCAATAATTCTTCCTGCTTAGAAAATTCCGTTTCTTTACTCTCCCATCTTTTCCTCTCCTCTTTTGTTGCTTTTTTTCTTGCTTCATTTATTATTTTTGAGCATGCTCTCGTGGCTTCCAGATCTCCTGGTGCTGTTGGGAGTCTTGTCATATGTTGGATTCTTCCTAAAGCCGCAGAGTTTGGAGCTGCAGGAGGAAGGATGTGTCCTGCCCTCCCTGGGGTGGAAGAGAATCTGAAATTATAAAAACCAGCAGTCAAGAGGTGTTTTTTTTAAACGTTTTGGAGTTGAAGAGCTGTGGTCTCTAAATACCTGAGGGTGGCCCAGAGATCTGTGCTGTGATCTCTGGGGTTTTCATGTTGCCTGAGAACTCAAATGTTGAAGGGAAGAAAGTGTCCCAAAGCTGTTCTGTGACACAGAGGGATTAACCTGGAACACCTCAAGAGAATCCCAGGCCAGAAGCTGCAGGGTTTGGTTTCTCTCTGTGCCTCCTCTTGCTGGTGTCTAAAGGCACCAAATCTCTAAACCTGGCAATCAGAAATTAAAGATCAACAATGCTGCAGGGATTTGTCCCTGAATCCAGCATGTTTCCAGTTGGCTTTCATTAGAAGGGTATTTTACCCTCAAATTAACCTTTGTTCTATACAGCTCTGCTGTTGTGCAACTTTTATGACTATGAATCAGAGATGTTGGACCATGAACTTGAAATTATATGTATTTAAAAAAAAAAAAGTAATTAATTCCACATGACAGTGAGTTTCCTGAGAAGACAGGGTGTGGGGGACAGCTTGGATATCCCCTCATTCTTGCCATTCCCAACATGAATTATAGGCCAGCTGTGAAGTAGAAGAAAGTAGGGATTTTAAAAGGAAATTCTAATATCCTTTTATGTTTTTTTATAATCCAGTGACACAATCACATTAAATGCACACAGGGTGAGAGTAGCTCCTGTTCTGGTGTCATAGAATTCCAGAATGGTTTAGGTGAGAAGGGACCTTAAAGCTCACCCAGTTCCACCCCCTGCCATGGGCAGGGACACCTTCCACTAGCCCAGGTTGCTCCAAGCCCCGTCCAACCTGGCCTTGGACACTTCCAGGGATCCAGGGGCAGCCACAGCTTCTCTGGGCAACCTGTACCAGGGCCTCACCACCCTCCCAGCCAGCAATTCCTTCCCAATATCCCATCTATCCCTGCCCTCTGGCACTGGGAAGCCATTCCCTGGGTCCTGTCCTTCCATCCCTTGTCCCCAGTCCCTCTCCAGCTCTCCCAGAGCCCCTTTAGGCCCTGGAAGGGGCTCTCAGGTCCTCCTGGAGCCTTCTCTTCTCCAGGTGAACCCCCCCAGCTCTCCCAGCCTGGCTCCAGAGCAGAGGGGCTCCAGCCCTGGAGCATCCTCACTAAGGAAGTTCAGAATTCCACATCTTTTCTGTCTTTCTGCTCAAAAGCTGTAAAAGTTGTTTCTGGAATGGCACAAATCCAACAAACCCTCTGGTCCATAACCTACTCCTTGGCTTCTCAAGTAGGAGTTTTATCCAGGGATATGAGGGGATTAAATGATAGAATTATTTTCTATAATGGGCAACCGTGACTGATTTTTGAAATGGAGGCTGCTCCAATTCCAGTTTGGAGAGGGGCTGCTGCTGGAATGTGTTAACTGGGACATGGGGTGCGTTGGATCCCGGCAGGTACCAGATCCCAATGCCTCTGGATGTGCTCAGATGCATTTTGGGAGGTACCTGGGGGACTTTCAGACCAAACAGGATGATATTTCTGGAGATTTATAGCGAGAGGATTGGTCTGGATCACAGCTTGGATTAAGTCAATGATTCCATGCCAAAATCAGGTGTTGGACTTTGATGATCCCTGTAGGTCCCTTCCAACTCAGGATATTCTCTGATACTTTGCATAAAGTAACATTTTCGTTGTTAAAATGTTCTAAGCCCATTTTAAAAAAAGATTTCCAAACCCAAAGCGCTGAGGTTGCAGTCCCAGCTTTCCAGAAGAAAAGCACATTTTTCACACTGTTATTTTCCTCCTATACTTCTAAAAAAATACTATTACCTTATAATTACAAGTGAGGTTTAAAATAATAGCAGTGGAAATTATCATTCCAGTGCAAGAGTTGTGTTCCAGGAGGTCAGAGCTACCTGAGCAGGGACATTTCTTGGTGACTTTAATACTCTCTATTTATTCTCTCCGGCAGTAACTTATTTTTAAGAGGTTAAGCCCTCATTAAGAGGAGATGGAGTGAAAGATGGAAGGGACTTTATCCATAAACCAACTTGGAGCTGAGTCCCACGGCAGCAAGCCCAGCTTTGCTCACAGAGCACACAGTAATGACATGTTTGAGGGCTGCAGCTGAGAACAGCTCTGACAGATCTGTGCACCGCCAGCACATTCGCTAATGTGAGTTTTAAAACAGTCAAAAAAAAAAAAATCAATCCCACTCGAAAATATTTCCTTGGGAAAGCTGAGAATCTGTCTCAGGATTTTGCCTGGGAAGGGATCTGGGCACCCAGACTCAGGAGGGTGGTGCTGGTGGCCCCTGTGCCCCCACCAGACACCTGTGCAAGGGTTGGGTCGTCTGTCCTGGATATCTCCAGCATGGGAAGTTTCCTAAGGATTCCAAATGAGAGCAGTGACATGGAGCAACCATGACCTCAGTTTGGAGATCAGGCAGAAGTCACCCTGAGCTGTGTCATGTCTGACACCTCAGAGCACGTCCAGGGGTGGGAACAGAGCTGGGAAGGGGCTGGAGCAGCAGGAGGGGCTGAGGGAGCTGGGGGGGCTCAGCCTGGAGAAAAGGAGGCTCAGGGGGGACCTTCTGGCTCTGCAACTCCCTGACAGGAGGGGGGAGCCGGGGGGGGTCGGGCTCTGCTCCCAGGGAACAAGGGACAGGAGGAGAGGGAACAGCCTCAGGCTGTGCCAGGGGAGGCTCAGGCTGGATATTGGGAAAATTCCTTCATGGGAAGGGTTGTCCAGCCTTGGCTCAGACTGCCCAGGGCAGTGGTGGAATCTGCATCCCTGGAGGGATTTCAAAGCCCTGTGGATGTGGCACTTGGGGACAGGGGTGAGTGGTGGCCTGGGCAGTGCTGAGGAAGGATTGGACTCGATGCCCTCAGAGGGCTTTTCCAAACTTAACGATTCCATGGATCTGTGATTCTATCTCCAGATAGAGATCATGGTATTTCTTATATTTGAGGTGTTATTTGGTCACACCTGGCCTTGGAGAGGCCAAAGAGCTGCTTTTCCCTGTGCCATCCTATCCCACTGAAGGTGCCCACCCTGGATCCCGCTCTCTTGGGGATGATAAGGTGTGTCTGGCAAAACATTCCCTTGGAGGGCTTTTGGATTTTGGAACATGCTCACTCCAAGCCTGAATTTGATAACGTCTTGCTGTGCTGCAAGACATCTGTTTGAGGGGGTTTTTGGAGAGGACTGTGAGATTTCTTCCCACAGTGATGAGTGAATGGAAAGAAGCTTCCATAGGTGTTTCTCTGGCTTAGTTCCTGCTGGAACAATTATTCCAGTGCTTCTGGGATTTCATTACCTTGTGTAATTAGTGAAAGTGTCAGGAAAATTTGAGCTTGGGATAAGCACGATTTTATCACTTTAGATCTTAATAAGTCAATATTCCGAGGTTTAAGGTTTGGAAGGGGATTTCACACGTGGGTCTCAGAGGGAGAAATCACCAGCAGGAGCTCTGGGGCAGCAGCCCCTGTTTGTGCTGCTACTCTGAGGCAAAAGCAAAATAATTCAAATGGGAGCTGAGCTCTCTCTCTACTTCATAATCATCACACGTTAAGAATTCACACACTGACAGCTAAAACAGCTCAGCCAAATTGGGACAGCTGGTTATGTGTCCAACCCCTGTGATCCTTCCTCCTGTCTCTAGTTCACTTCCTAAAATACAGGTTTACATAACAGGTCACATCTTGGTTTTTTTTGTTAGTTTTGTTTTTGTTTATTTTTTCCCAAGAGTCCCTAAATCTTAAAAACTTATTGGAGAGGTTTCCAAACTTCCAAAATATCTACAGATAAATTATGCAGATAGAGGGGTGAGGAGATTCATCTGAATTCACACATTTCTGAGGTACCAGGGGGAGCTTCAGACTGAACTGTCTGAGGGAATCTCCGGGGTTCTCGTTGCAGAGCTGGGCCTTGGAGTTAATCAAGTCTTGAAAGCATCATTTCTTCCCTGTTCAAAACAGAGGAAACAAAACTCTCATCTTCTGCTTTTCTATTTTGCTTCCACTGCTTCAATTTGCTTTTCTTCAGGGGAATTAATTTTGCCAGCTGAGTGCAACACCTCCCCTGGAATGCCAGGGAGAGGGGGAACACTGCAGCACGTTTTCATCTAGAAAACAAAATAATTGCTTTAAAAATAGCCTTAGATTCCTTCATTTTGTGACGTGCTCTCTTTAGACTTCATAATCATCCTTTCTTGTACTCCAGCTACCTTCCCTCCCCACACCCACTCTCTCCTATCCCCCTGAAATTCGGGAGGAATGGGAGAAGATCAATCTGGCAGCTTTATTTCCACCACCAGCTGAGGAGATGAAGGCAGCCAGCCTTCAAAAAGGTTTTTTGGGGGGAGAGGTTTTTAACATTTTTAGTGAGATTTTCGTGTCTTTCAGAAGCATTTTGTTATCTGCAGCCACGTTTGGATGGTCCCTTCTCTGGTGACCACAGAACTTTGCAATTCCTGGAGCAAACGGTGGGGAAGGAGCACTTTCAAAGGATCAACCACCTGTGCTTTTCATTTGGGTGCTTTAAAAAACGAGCATTTTCATTAAAAAAAACCAAACAAAACCCACCAAAAATCAAATATTCTCTTTGGGTGCAGAGCTGTTAGGAGCTGGGAATTAAAGGAACAGGAGCCACTCGGACTGATGTGATTGAATAATAAAAATGAATAGTTTTGGCTGCAGCCAAGCTGAGAGTTTAGAGCTAATTTGGCTTTCTGAAACATGCCTCAGGAATGACACACGGGAAAAGCAGGTGGAAACACATCCATCCAGCTGCCACAGCCGAGGGGAAGTTGGAAGGAGCCTGGATCCAGCAGGTTCCTACACGTTGGGTGGAAAGCAGTTGCTCGCTCACGTTGCCCCGTTGAAGAGCCCATATTTCCTTAATGCTCTTTTAATGAAAAAAACCTCACATTTTCTCATCCCTCCTGTTTTCAGGCCGCCTTCCAAACATTTCTTGAGCTATCTGAGAGCTCCCTGTAAACGCTGGGGCCATTCAGAAATACCTGAGGCCCACTTGGAAAATAAATCCGTTTTTGGGGAAGGTAAAGGCTTTTGTTTCTCCTCCCCGTGAATGACTTTTGCAAAGGGAGTTCATTCTTTACATTCTGTTCTTTGTTGTGGCTCTGCCAAGCTGGGAGTAAACAAAACACTTAATGCCCATTTCTGTGTGGGATTTGGTGACGTCCAGAGCTAAAGCTTTTGGGGGGAATAACAAAACAAGGCTGAAAAGGGGCGAGTGTTTCTCGCTGAAATCCCGGGGAACAGCACGTTGTGCAACCAGAAAAAGAAGATAATAACAAAAGGAGAGGGATAAGTAATGGTTCTGTGAATTTTTTTCTGTCTTGGGAAATAGGCTTGGAATGAACTGTTCCCTGGTTCTGCCCATCATCTCTTGCTCAACAAACCCTTATCCTGTATATTTTCAACTCACTCGCAAGGAAAAGTTTTCCCATCCCAGTCAAGAGCATAAAAATCCAGTAGAAGAGTGAGGAAGACGCTGTGATTTTTTTTTTGTTCATTAATTAATTAACTTTTTCAATTTTTATGCAGTTTCTGGCCTGTCCTTCCTTCTGGCCCAGAGAGCAGGGCAGGGGGGAAGCACCTCCTGGTTTTCCCCCATGGATTTGTCGTGGCACAGGCTCCATGGAGCCAATTCCCTGTCTTCTCTTGGAATTCACCCCTGATCCTGCTCCCTGTGTGGATGTGCTGGGGTGATTCATTGAAATCCTCCACAGAAATTTCCTTTCCCCCTCAAAAACCAGAGACATCAAGAAAAAGAGGGTTATTTTGGAAGTCCAGAGAATTTCCCTTCCTCTCCATTTCTCCCCATCAGCAACAACCTGGAGGCTTCCCATGAAAAATTTTGGTGGATGATTCCAGCTGTTAAAAATGTAGAAGCTCACAGAATTCAAGGAGTAAAGAATATTTTATTCTTCGTATAAGGGGTCAGAGTTTCTTTGCAGGAAAAGAAATCCATATTTTTTTTCCTGATGGAAGCTGCTGGGTTGTGAATAAGAAGTGTGGTCCCAAGGTCTGAGGATTAAAGGGAGCTTTAAATGTGGGAAACATTTCTCACATGAAAAGTCTGTACAGGGAGACCAGTTAATGTCACAATCAACCTTTGCTAAAATGCCTATAAAAAATAGATATAGTGTAATATAACATAACACAATATAATATATAATAAATATAATATATCACAAAGATATAATATAATAAATGCATTATATAAAATATAATATAAAATATAATATCAAACATATTTTTAAAACATAATATATAATATAATATAATATAATATAATATAATATAATATAATATGGTATAATGTAATATAATGTAATATATTTTCCTGGCTTAATAAATCCAAGTCAGGTATCTACATCACTACAGGCTGGAGTGCCTTAAAGGCACAGCACAGAAGTAAAGTGATATCTGTGTGGGAGAAGGGGAGATCTAAGAACAAAAAAAAGTCTTTTTTTTTCATTTGGAGTTCGCTTTGTAATGTCTAGGCAGCACGTTTTGCAGTGGGAATGCTGCCAAAAGCCTGGCTGGGTAGTAAATAAACATTTCAGAGAAAAGCTGCCTGAAAGAAGATGGCCAAGGAGGATCCTGAATGTCTAGTTATTCCTTTATTTATTCACTTTAATTCTGAGCCTTTATGTGGCTCAGAATTAAATGACAGGTTCATCCAACAGAAGCCCTGCAAGTGTCCAAGGCCAGGTTGGACAGGGCTTGGAGCAACCTGGGCTAGTGGAAGGTGTCCCTGCCCATGGCAGGGGGTGGAATGGGATGGGTTTAAAAGTCCCTTCCAACCCAAACCATTCTATCAAAATCTAATTAAACAACACCCTGCTATGGCTGCAGGTGCCAACTCTTCCTGCTGTGAAATGTGGCTGAAGAAGCCCCTATCCCACGTGGAGAGAGCAGCACATCCCATGGTGTTGCTCTCTCCTTCCCACATCCAGCCTTCCCCCACCTTGTGCCAAGTGGGATCAGCCTCAGGAGGGGAGCTCTCACACAAAAAGGGGAAATATGTGATTTTTTGGTTAATGAGGTCCCAAAACAGACATGAGTGATGGTCTGTGGATGTCTGGGATTCCAATTCTTTGGATGGGGACAAGGGTAAGATTCCACCACCTTCCCTGGCTCGTGTTCTGGGCTGAATTAAGATCAATAAGTTCTCTCAGTCTGATCAAACTGTGACTTACAAGAATTGATGCCACTTGGCAAAGCTCCTTGTGCAGGAACTGCTGGAATTCCATTGCTTCCTCCATCCCATCCTCAGTGCTGGGCAGTACAAAGTTTCCCTTAGGATTGTCCTGAGGGATCCTCAGCCCAGCACAGCCAGGGGAGCACACGCTAAAGAAGACACAAAGTTAGGATTGGCTTTTCCCACTCTGCCACAATCCTGCTGGAGCTGGGAGCTGATTCAAACACTGGGATTATTTATCCCGTGCTGATGTGGGAAATAACAGAGCTCCTTTTGCCACAGAAGGTCCAGGTGCATCTGGTTTTCTTCCAGGGAGGTGAATCTGATTTCACTTTCCTCACCAGCTTAGGGGAAGCTAAAGCTGAAATCCCTTTGCTGGCCATAAGTAAATAAATAAACTCGGGAGTTCAAGTATGTGTGGCATCTTGTTTTCCCTGAGCAAGCAGTGTAAACAAACAAAGCAGTCCTTTTTTCCCACCACTCCTTCAAAACCCTGCCAGCTGATAATGGAGTAGTAATATTAACACATGCCCGCTCCAAAATGTGCTACACTTGTGGGTCTTGGAGATGAGCTCCTCTGAAGTGCTTTTTCTTCGGCTGCCTGACAAGGTTTTTGGCTCCACTTCAGTCTGGGAAGGAGACAGCTGCTCAACTTCTGACACAAATGAAGAAAATTGATGATATGCCATCTCCCAAATTCCCTTTTCCCTGGCAGGCTCTGCCAGGCTGAGTGTTAGGAGTCATTCAAAGGTTTGAGGTTTGCTTTTTTTTGTTTTTTTTTTAAACATTTGTTGGGGCAGGATTTGGGATTTGCTGTTTCTAATAACGCTCAGCACTTGCAAAGAAGCTGAATCTTTGGGAACACAAACAAGGATCACATTAATACTTCCACTTCCACAGCTTGTTTGCTGTTGTGCACTGAATTATCATCCCTGGGTTTTCATTGTGTCTGAGCAATTTATTGAATTCTCCTTGTTGTGGAAATGCAGGAGACAGAAACTTCAGGGAAGGTCCCTGAGGGGTCTTTTGGGTGTGTTTTTGTAGGTCTGGGACCTCCTGGGATAATCCTTTAAGGAGAGTAGGGATGTGTCTGTGTGACCAGGAGGAACAGTGTCAGGAGCTCGCAGGATTTGTCTGCCCGCTGTGCCGTTCCCTTGACCCCTGTTCCTCTCTGGACTGTGGGATCCTGGAGATGCTCTCAGGATTTTGAAGACCACTCATTGCAGGGAACATGCATTTAAGAGAACTCCTTTTATCTTTCTTCACTGCCACATTTTCCTGCTCCTCGAGGTAACACAAACTATATTTTCCAAGTTCACACAAACTGTATTTTCCACGTTGTTCCTCTTGAACCATTTCCTGACTTGGAGTTTCATCTGCAAAACCCTCAGCTGCGCAAAGTGTGCCTTCAGTCCTGTGTAAAAAGTATTAAATTTATTGTGTTTCTACCCCATTGCATTGGACATAAACCCCTATGCCAGTCCAATTTTAGACTTTGTGTCATTCCCTAATTATCATGACTGTGGCAAAGGCTTTGAGTTTGATACAAGGTTTGCTGTTCCTTTTTAAACCCCTCTGGAAAAGCAGCCTTGTAAAGCTCTGAATTATGCACATGACATATGCTGCCTGTCTTGCAGAGGGAACTGAAGAACCTGACAGCAATTTGCATTTTTGGAGCTGGAGAACGGAGGCTGCAAAGTTTAGTCAGGAGTTTTTGGGACTCAGAGGTCAAACCAAGAAGAGCAGTTCAGGGTGAGTCCAGCAGAGATGGGAATTAGATGAAGTACAGGGAATGTGCCCAGAGCTGGCCCGAATTTAAATATAATCAACTTGGTTCACAAAGACACCTTTTACCACAGACTGGTAAAACCTGTGTCCCATTTGGCAAACTTAGAGGAATGGGCAGCAGGATCTCGTAGTTGTACTCGTAGGGAAATGCCACCAAAGGTGGTGTTTTCAACCTTCCCTCTGTGCACAACTCATTTTCTTTGTTACAGGTGGAATTAATAATTAGCATCAATTCTCATTACTCTCAGCAGTCGTTACTTAGCAGCACCTGAAGGCTTGTGAGAGATGGGTGAGTCCTTTGCAGGAGCTGTTGTGCACCTGGAAGTAAAAAACCCACTGGGAAAAAAGCTTTGTTTCTTTAAGGTAAAAAAGCTTTACCCAAATATCATGGAATCCCAGTCTGGTTTGGGTTGGAAGGGACCTTAAAGCCCATCCCATCCCACCCCCTGCCATGGGCAGGGACACCTTCCACTAGCCCAGGTTGCTCCAAGCCCTGTCCAACCTGGCCTTGGACACTTCCAGGGATCCAGGGGCAGCCACAGCTTCTCTGGGCAACCTGTGTCAGGGTCTCCCCACCTTCCCAGCCAAGAATTCCTTCCTAAAATCAAATTATATATTGAAGCCTGGCTGCTATTAATCAAGTATTTTGTGGAGGCAGCAAAACTCAGTCTGATGAGCCACTCTGAGAGAAGATTAAATAACAAATTAAAGTGAGGTTTTTTTGTTTTAAGGAAAATAAATTAGTTTACAGGAATCAAATGCTGACACCTCCAAACCCTCTTTTGATTTGTGTTCCTCATGGTAAACTACTAAAAGGCACAATCAAAAATGAGACTTTTCTGAGATGTTTTTGGATGGACACTGTTCAGTCAGGCCATGGAATGACCCTTTGGAGGTGGCTGCTCCCATGCCAGGAATGCCAGGACTGTCCCTCCTGGAGGCAGTGAAGGCTCTGCCTCGACTCCATGGCTTCAACTTTGCATCTGCCCCTCCCGAAATGGGATATTCCTGGGTTGTATTAACTGCAAACCAGTTGGAATGTTTTCACCTCAAACAAATCCTTTTTTTTTTTTGCTGTAACAACCTGGTTTTTGTAAAAACCCTTGTTTTTGTCCAGCTGAGCTTCCCTGGAGTGGAGGGGTTGGATCTCATGCAGGTGGGGAGCACAGGCCTCGTGCAAGCACAATTTACCTTTTTTTAAATATTCCCCAGCTCCTTTGTCTCTTGGCAACTGCAAAAATAACTCCATCAAGAATAAACCTGCAAACAAGGGCGAAAAACTGTGTGAAGACATGAAATATCCTCGTTTAAATAGTGCTGTAGAGCTTCTTCCTCCCCCTTCCAAGGCTGGAATGATGTGCTCTGATTCTTAAACACGGATCCTGACTTGCATAAATTCAGAGATTTCATCTGCAAATTGCTGGGATAGTGATACCTGGATATTTTATGGCACATCCTTAAGTCAATAGGCAAAAGAGTTCTGAATAAAAGCCTTAAAATTACCTCATGAATTATTAACTCTTCCCTATATTACCTTTGAATTATAAAAGCATGGAAAAATAGGGAGGAGAATTGAAAAGCATCAATCTCAGGTTCTTTAAAAATGTAATACTAATCATTCGAGCAGTGTACAAATCTTTTATTAAAGATAAAGGGGAAGCCATACTTTTTTATTAACTTGAGGATATGTTCAATCCACATGATTAAAAATCTCATTACTAACTCCAGTCAGAGAAGTGATTTATTGCTGAAACAAAATAGAAGGTGTTTTGCTGCCCAGAGCTGCATTTATGGGAAAGAAAACTATCAGTTTGTGTCTGCTTTTCTCTATCAGGGATTTCTAAGGGTGAATTGGAATTCTCTGGGAATGCTGGGGTCTCACTGCAGCCTGCAGCTGAAAAACTGCCACCTTAAGAGGGAAAAAGTGAATTAAAATTATAGGTACCAAGAGAGACATTTTTTCCTCTAGTAAATTCAGCTGGAGCAAATGATTTTGTCTGATTAGGTAATAGGATGTGCAAAAAAATTCAGGATTTTATACATAGGTACTATTCAAGTGCAGCTAATTCTGTGAAGCAAGTGTAGATATTTTAGGGATTCCTCCTGTATCATACATACTAATATTTCTTGATCACTAGAGTAGGGATGTGCTGCTCAGAAGAAGCCCTGGAAGTTTCATTTGATGATGATAAAAAATGATTCACCCAGTGACAATTTTTCCAGAAATAAGGAGATATGTCTACAGAATATATATATAATATTTCTGTCCTTTCTATACCTTGAGCAAGTCAAATATTTTGTGTTAGGCAACTCTAGGGGTGCCTTGTACTCCAAAAGGGTAAATGTCTTAAACAGTGAATTATGCCCAGGACTATTTATATTCCATCCTTCAGTGTAAAAAGGGGATAATACTGAATTTATTTACGTCACGGCAGCTGTGGAAAAACTGGGTTATACATATAAAGACAAGACATTAAATGGTGCCATCAATTCCTGCAAGCCAGCAGAAGTAGCTTTTCTCTTCCTGATAACCATGCCTGGATGGCTCCCAGGGTCGAGTGCTAGTTTTGCACATCCCACAGGAAGTTTGGATTCTCTCCTGCACCGTGGGTGGAAAATGCCTGGTATTATCCTGACAGGTGCCATAGGTATTGAAACCTAAACCTCTCCCTGATCCCAGGGAACAGATTGCCAGGCCTGGGCTGGGCTCCAGAGCAGTGTTTGGGGAGGAATTGCATGTCTTGAGGCAGAGGGAGAAACATTTCTGGAAACGGGTTGCTTCGGAAAATTGGCGGCTTTTCAGCTGTTCAATATGTTGGAAGGAGGGAAGGTGGGGATGGAGAGGTGGGTGGAGGGAGGAACAGGGAGCAGTTGTAAGGATGTGGAGAGATCAACCACCACGGTCATTTATGGAGGGATTCATGTGAGAGTTTGCAAATCTATGATAAAAGGATTTGTTGGGCACCTTTACTCGTGTCCCTGGTTCTGTTTCCCTCTGGATTCGGAGTTTGGTGCAACTTCACGTTCCACTCACCAATCTCAAGACTTTAATGATTAAAATACAAACCAGGTTTCAAAGTGTTTCAACTTCTTGATTTAAAACCATGCCCCGACGTGCATGTGAGGTGAAAAAGTGCTGAGGGAACTTTATCCAGGGGGTAGGATGGAATAACAGTTTTCTAGCAAGAATCCTGGAATCCTGGAATGGTTTGGGTTGGAAGGGACCTTAAAGCTCATCCAGTCCCACCCCCTGCCATGAGCAGGGACACTTTCCACTAGCCCAGGTTGCTCCAAGCCCCATCCAACCTGGCCTTGGACACTTCCAAGGATGGGACAGCCACAACTTTTCTGGAATATCTGAAGAAGGACATCTTCAGCTTCCAGCTTCCTGGCAACTCTCAATATGTGCCACAGACTTTGGGTAGTTTGCAGTAAATTTGCTGTGTAACTTTGCAGGGCAAGCCTTAAACACCCCTGTAAATATATCCTCAATTTGAGAAGTTCTAGAATATCAGGGAATAAAGGTGGGGTTCATCACCTGTTTGTGTTTGGCCCATGCTAATTAAACTACGTGACTTTACTAGGAATAGTAAAATGAGAAAAATGCCACCAAAACATCTTTTTAAAACCTCCCTTAAATCAATCTCCAAAGTGGCTTTTGTTGTCACAGTTTTGGCAGTTGAAGGAGGATCCTCAAGAAAGCAAGAACTTGTTTTCCTCTGGAAAATATGCTTTTCTTTCTTTGTTTCTCCTCTATTTGCACATAAGTGTTGTTGTGTTTCCCTTTCCATCTGGAAGGGACAATCTTTGTGGGAAATCCCCAGGTCGTAGCTGCATGAAATCACATCAAAGCAGGTGATAATGAACACATTAAACATCTGATGATGATTAACAAGGTGCTTTTAAGGTCTTGCTCCATCAGGTGGAAGAATTTGTGCATGTAAATCCATTCCATGCCAGTGTCTGCTCAGCCTGAGTCCTTCCTGGATTTCTCCAGCTTTCTAATTAACTGGATTTCATCTGCCATAACCATGGTTTTTCTCTTCACAATTTCTGCCAGACCCTGATATTTCTCCTCACAAATCCTTGGTGAGTTTAGTTTTGTGATTTGGCTTGAGTTTAACTTTCTTGTGTTGCAACTATGATGTAGTTTGTTGTAAAGGTTATTGGCAAGTCTCATTTTGAAAATCTGAGGAAAACGCAACAGCTTGAAAAATATAAAAGAAAACAGAAAAATCACAGAGCTAAACAGGCACCCAAATAATCTGTCTGACAACTATAATATATATATATTATATATATATATATAAAATAGGGATAACCTGCTCACTTTGGAGTTGATGTGAATTTTGCTTTTCAGGGCTATGCTTGGCAACTCATAAATATTTGCCCCAAATTACTACAACCTGGATTTCATCTGCCATAACCTTGACTTTTCTCTTCGAAATTTCTGCCAGACCCTGATTTTTCTCTTCACGAGTCTTTGCTGAGTTTATATTTGTGACTTGGCTTGATTTTAACTTTATTGTGTTGTAACTGTACTGAAATTTATTGTAAAGGTTATTGGCAAATCTGATTTTGGAAAGACAACAGCTTGAAAAAGAGAAAAGAAAACAGAAAAACCACAGAGCTAAACAGGCACCCAAATAACGTGTCTGACAACTATCAAAGTGATAAGTTTGGATTAGGATCTAATTTACAGCTTATATATATTGTAACTTTGCTGCATTTCTCATACCAAGTCGATGTCAATGATTTGACACTGCTTTCAAAAAGCACAATTATAGTATATTCTGCAGCAGTTTCACAGTAGTCCTTTGTTAGAGCTGGCTCTAAGTCTGACACAGCTTGCTTCAGAGCTGAGTATTTCACTTTTTTTCCTCAAAACATCCCTCAGTAAGATGCTCAGAAGACAAAAAGTCCACCTCTCAAAATAGTATTTACAATTGGATTTATTTAGGTTATTGTGCCTGAGCGTGTTTTCGTGTGCACAGGAAAAGTTTTTGAGGTCAGTGCTGGAATATGTGACAGACCTGAAGAGGTGTGTCTCTGATAGGTGTGTGAGAACTCAAGAAACACCACGAAGACCCTAAAAAAGGAGCTGTGAAGAAGAGCTTGGTGTTGAAAGGGAATTAAAATGTGTATTTTTGTGAACGTTTGCGCCGTCGTGTGCGAACAGATCCCTCCAGATCTGACCCCTTTGTGGGGATTATGAGGAGCTTTTTGTTCAGGCTTTACCTGGTGGCTTCTCAAATATCTCTGTGGCTTTTCAGGAGGTTGTTTTGTGTCTTAGTTTGGACCCTGGGGCTACGGATGGTTCTTGTTTTAACCTCATCCCGTGCCAGGGCAGTGCTTTTCTGAAAAAAAGAGGTTAGACAAAAGCAAAGCATGAAACATAACCCCCCAATTTACATAATTTAAATAAGATCCTATATTATATTGTGTCTTTTTGCTGTGGTCATCACCCCAAACATGCTTTTGGTGGCACAACCACAGGGAAATATTCACATCTGGTTGTATAAATATATAAATGAAGTGCCAATCCTGACCAGGGCCAGGGCAGAAGAAGGGCTCTTTTTCAAAACACGCCTTAAGTCTGTCTGGAAACAAGGACTCCTATGGAGAGTTGAAGCAGATTAGGCAGGTAACTCCTGATGATTTCTCATGGAAAGGTTTGCTTTACACCTTAAACTTCTCTGCTTTCAGCTGAAGGCTGAACACTGCTCAAATCCATCACTGCTGTTTAATGTGGAATATTCACAACACCTCCTGCCAACCAGTGCTCTCAGGTGGTTTGTGGATGGCAGAATCTGGGTAGTACTCCAGATTCTCCTGGCCAGCACATTTTTCCTCTCTAGTTTAATACTGGGAATAGAAGAAGGATGAGAGCTGTGTTTTATTTTCTGTGTACTGGTGGGTATCTGGCAGGAGGGGGTGAAAAACTCCTGGCCAGATCCTCAGGACATTCCCCACAGCCCTACAGGGTCTTCCATGGCACTGAACTGACATACCAGTGAAAAGAAAACATGTTACAAACACGGGACTTTTCATGAAACAACATTTTTGGGGTGTTTTTTTTAGGCATTTGACACAAAACATGCATAATGTTGATGTCCAGGTCTCATCCTGCTGGGTTACAGCTGAGTTACCACCCATGGTCAGACCTCTACTGTTAGAGAATTCCACTTTTGGGAGTTCCACCACCTGCCAGACAACAGATATTTGGGGAATTTCCCAGCAGGCAATGGATTATCTGATCTTTTCAGATTTACCACCTTAGAAGTTGTACCATATTTTGGCAGATGGTGTCAGCTTCGCCACAGATCCAAGATATTTGCAAGAAAATATTTACTTAAAAACACAAATTTTGAGGACAAATCAGTAAAAATAAATAACAATAATCACTGTCAATACCATTTGAAGTAATAAACTGCTTTATTTGCTCCTGGCTCTGATGCAGGGAATACACCCCATATCTGGCTGAGCCAAGAGAGCTGTTGGAATTATGGATTTATCCAACTTTTTCGGCTCTTTGGGATTGATGTCTGTCTTTAACTGGCTCTGAAGGACATTTCCTGGGATGCTTCAGAAGCAGAGGTCCTGATCATACCATTTACTTCAGTGGAATGAGGTGATTCCTTCAAATCCCCTCAGTGACATTGCTTTGATGTAAAGGTGCTAAAGCAGCAGGGTTAATGAAGTAATTATAATTAATATTACATGGGGGTTTAGAGCCCTCAGGCAGAGTCTCAGTATCATGGTCTAACACTTGATTTAAGAGAACATCTTGTATCTATTATTTACAGCAGATATTAGACCTGCTGTGCCAGCTCCACACACTGCAGCCCAGGGGATTTATTAGCACCAGAAATGCTATTTATTTGGAAGAAATACCATGGAATACTTGATGCTACAGATTCAGTTTTCAAGTAAACAGATCTTAATATCAGATAAATGATACATGAAGGCCAAGTTCAGCCTTCTGGATAAATCAGGGCAAACCTCTGCTGGAGGTTTAGTGTTAACTCAGCACAGCAGGGTTTTTTTTTTTGGGATATCATCCCCATTGGGCTTCTGGAATCTCACTGCAGAGATATTCTGGACTTTGGGATATTTCAGCTCTTCCTGTGTTCACTTAAATGTATTTAGATATCTTTTCATGTTCGAGTAGTTTCAAAAGCTTTACCTGTTTTTGTTCCTTGATTAAATAAAACCAGTTATGGCTGTGAAATGGGCACAGTGACCCTTGTTTAGGTCTCAGGGTCAAAGGGGGGTTATTCAGTCCAGCTGAAAAAAACCTTAATGTTCTGAAGATTCCCAAAAGTCTTTCTATGGGAGGAGATACTGGTTTTAATCTAGTTTTAAACATATTCATTCTTTTTTTTTCTTGGATGACTGTGAAAATATATGATTTTCCTGTTGATATTTGCTTTTATTCCTACTGATACTATCGAAAATTTTGGATGTAAACCACCCTAATCAGGTTTTTGTCTCCAATTTCCTGAAAGGAGGTTGTGGTGAGGTGAGGACAGGGCTCTTCTCCCAGGCAACCAGTGACAGGACAAAGGGAAATGGCAGCACCAGGGTTGGACATCAGGAGGAATTTCTCCCTGGAAAGGGTGGTCAGGCCCTGGCAGGGGCTGCCCAGGGAGGTTTGGAGTGCCCAGCCCTGGAGGTGTCCCAGGAAGGCCTGGCTGTGGCACTCAGTGCTCTGGGCTGGGGGACAAGGGGGGCATCGGGCACAGGGGGGGCTCTGTGATCTCAGAGGGCTTTTCCAACCCAAATGATTTTGATTCTGTGATACCCAACTGGATCAAGAAGTGTAATGACTGAATGAAATATGGGAAAAGCCTGAATGTGGCAATGCTGAATCCTGCTCCAGAAGGTGCCCCTGTTTGCCACAAGTGCTGCACAAACACTTGAAAAGTTCTGGATCCAGGGTTTGTGTGATAACTTTCCCATGGATTAAGATTTTCTCCAGCCAGGCAGCTGGAAATCCAAAATATAAGGCATTGATTCTCCTGAAGGCTGTTGGCACTTTGGGCTTGCTCCTCTCTCCTCCCATTGACAGACATCCACAGTTTTCCCTTGGGAGAAGAGCAGAATGAAGCCTCGTTGTAACATTTTGCTGGCATAGCTGTGTCTGCTCCAGCAGGGAAAAATTCATGCCTCTGGATGATATCACTGTGCAAAACCTCCTGTCTGCTTCCCTTGTGTTCCCAAAGCCAGCAGAAAAAACTCCTTCCATAAGCACCTGCTGCTCCCACTCTGGGGCCTCTGCACATGGAGCTGTAGGAGCTCACAGAGACCTCCTTGTGCAGGTGAGGCATCATTTACATAGTAAATGTATTTATCTATAAATGCTGCAGGTGAACTTGCTGGAAAGTAGAGTTTTGCTGATGCTGCTGCTCTTTGCTGGGATGTTGCTGCTGAGGGCAGGGATTTCTTGATCCGTAAATATACCTGGTTATTGTAAATTCAAACTGGCTTAACTTCATAAGGGAGAGTGCAACTTGTGCCTCATCTTCGTTCTCTGCTCTTGTCCCCCATATAAAAGCAGATCTTTAAGTTTGGGGATGAATATACTGTAGGTTTGAACATGTAATCTGCAACATCATGAAGCCTTGGAGAAGATTTTGTGTGAATACAATCCAGGTCAAAGCAGTTCTCTTTCTCTTCCTGTTTAGCCCTTTAATTTATTATTATTATCATTTTCTTAGAATTCATTTCTTCTCAGCTCACGGGGGACTACAGCCCACTGAGCTCCAGCTTAACCAGCTGATTTATGGTTTGCTTCCCATCCACCCCAGTTTAATTAGGCTGTTATTATTTCCTGCCCCTCATTACACCAACCCTGAGCACCGACACAGGGCTGGAAACAAATTATTAGCAAAGCACAGAGGAATACAAGCTGCTAATTTGTTTTGGTCTCTGCTGCAAAATTGGAATTGTACATATTGCTTTTCAAAGCCCTGACAGAGGGCTTGTTTATCTAAGTGTTGCTTTTCAGAGGAGAAAGCTTTTACTGTATTATTAATTATATAGAACTGTATACATATTAATTATATTATCCCTTCCTCTTAGGACAGAGAGAGGGGTTCAGGTAGATGCAGACCAGGAGGGATCTTACTTCTTTTCCATGACCCAAACTTACTTGATTTATTTATCCTCATTACAAATGCAGATTTAATTCATTAACTGTGGTTTTTGAGGTACCTTCTGTGGGAGGAAGGTTTATCCTGAATTAACAGCACCACCTTCCTCCCTCAACTTTCTATTTCTATACCATGAGGCTTTGTGCTGTTTATTATTATTTTGCAAGGTTTGGGTTTGCTTGAATTTGGGAAAAAGAACCCCTGCAGATACCAACATCCAACCTGGCCTTGAATGGTTGCAGGGATGGGACATCCACCACCTCTCTGTGCAGCCTGGTTTGCTCAGTGTGAGATAATACTGATATTAGGGGTTGAATAGGATTGGAGTTTATATTAAGCAAAAATCCACTTTGGAAGAGTATTTCTGCAGTCTGGCAAAATCAAACCTGTGCATGGCAGGTGGGCTGGGGAAATCCCAGATCTTGAACTAAAGACCCAAAATTTGGGACTCTGGACCAGACCGTGACCTGTTTGAGGTGAATATTAACATCCTGATTTCTGGGCTCTGCCAATGAGTCAGACAGGGAGAACGGGATCTCAGATCCAGTGTGAGATTCTCCAGCTTGAGATAAGGAGTGAAAACAGTGTAAGAATTTACAGGAAGGGAGTGGATAATGTTTAAACATTGCTCCATCCTTCCTAGAGAGACGAAAGCAGTGTTGGAAATGACAGCAGAGATTAAAGCAGGTCATCTCCTGTGAGTGATTTCACAACATCCCAGTTCCTGTGATGCTGTGAGATGGAGAAAGTCAGCTTTTGGCACAATGATGGGGAGAGAGGGTTTTGAAACAACTTGTTAGTGCAGCAAACACAAGTGAGGATGTTCTTGGAGAGCCCCAGAGCTCTGTGCTCGTGCTGTTCACAAAAAACCTCCCTTCTCCCAAAATGTGACTCAGCCAAAGTGTGTTTAGAGCTCTGGGTCTGGGTCTGTCCCTGGTCTGTGTGGGATGGCAGTCAGTCCCACAGGCTGCAGTATTTCAGCCCTGAAATGCTGTTCCTTCCTTTTTCTTTCCATCCATGGTCATTCTGGGCGATCTGATTGTGGGTGGGTTGTGGCCTCAGAGAAGGAATAGAATAATTCCCTGCAGAGAACAACCTCTTTCTATGCTGTGAAAAGCCAAATAATAACAATGATATTAATGACAGACCAAATTTATATGTGCAGACCTTCCCACCTGTGTGAGCTCTGTTTAAGAAACAATGAGTAAGAAGATCTCAGGTGGATGTGGGACTGAGCTGCTCCCATCACCACTGTGATATTTTATTTCTCAAATGTGAAACATCCTAAAATGTTTCCCATGTCATAGGGAAACTTTTCACCTTAGAGAGCTTAAGGGGACCTCTGTCAGCTGTCCTTGAATTAATTAATAATAATTAATTATTTACTGTGAGGGTGGGGAGGCCCTGGCACAGGTTGCCCAGAGAAGCTGTAGCTGCCCCTGGATCCCTGCAAGTGTCCAAGGCCAGGTTGGATGAGGCTTGGAGCAACCTGGGCTAGTGGAAGGTGTCCCTGCCCATGGCAAGGGGTGGAATGAGAGAATCTGTGAGGTCTCATCCAACCCAAACCATTCTGTGGTTCTATTCTATAAATCTCATTACAGCTCATCATTTATGAACAAGGCACTCAAAGGAATACCTGTGAAAGCCCCTTTACCTTGCAAACGCTTCAGGAACCTCCTTTATTTCATTAAGAGCTTTAGCAACCAGAAATTTTTCCAGAACCAATCACAAGCAAATGGCTTCTTGGTCTTAAGAACAGCATTACCTTCTAGAAACGTTGTGAACAAACTCAGAAGTCGTTGTGTTCTAGATCTGCAGCCATGGCAAACAATAGCATTAGGGAAAAAATTAGCAGAAGAGACGAATTTTTCATTTTAAATTATACCCAGCTTTCTTAAGGAAGCAAATTAAATTGCACTTAACCAAAGAATACAGATAACAGTATTAAGCACAATAGAACATTTTAATTACTGAGAAGAACAAATGTCCGTGTCTGTAATTAAAGGAGGGCTGGGTTGGCTGTGCATTAGTGTGACTTGTATGTCTGAGATACAGTAATTGGCACCATCCATCAGTGCTTTCAGCCCTGACATTGTGGGCCCTGGGAGGCTGTGGGAGAAGACAGGAATGTGGTGGGCATGTTTGACAGGGTGTGTGACCACTGATGGGGCAGAGCTGTCATTTGTCTTTGTCACAGCCCGTCCCAGTTGTGCTCCAGGCAACTGCACCGGTTTTCTTGGGCTCCCTGGGAGCTCCAGGGGTTTGCTGGTGCCTTCAGGGATGTCCTGCTGGTGCTGCTCCATCTCTGGCCAAATGTAATTCCAAGGTCTAGTCCTTGCACTGTTTTCTAATTCAGGATACCAGATGATGGCAATACAGTGGGAAGGGCTGGGAAAAGAGAAGAAACAATCTGTTCTCTGGGCCTCTTGTGACAGAACACGAGGAAAGAAATGGAACAATCAGAGCGGGGAAGAGTTGGTTAAAAACGAGGGAACTGCTTTTAATATTAAGGTAGCTAATTACTGGAATTAATTCCCCATGGAGACTGTGAAAAGTTCTTCTGTGTAAACCTCAGGGCTGTATGCTGTATGTGAGAATCCCAGAATGGTTTGGGTTGGAAGGGACCTTAAAGCTCATCTCATTCCATGGGCAGGAACACTTTCCACTAGACCAGGTTGCTCCAAGCCCCATCCAACCTGGCCTTGATTCATCATCTCAAATTCGTTTTCAAGCAGTTTTCCTCAGGCTGTAGTGACCAGTAATGTTGCTTTGTTTCCAAAAAATCCGAAAATGTGGGGAGTAACCTCTTCTCACATGCAGCTGTGCCCTTTTTAAGCAGGTGGTGAGAGAGAAGAGACATTTCCACACAGATCTACTCTGTCCTTCCAGGTACCAAAGTGGAAGAGCTTAGTTAGGAAAACTGCTGGATAATGGTTAACCCTTGGTTTGGAAGCACATTCCAGAGCTGCCAGTGCTGACTGGATTTCAGCAATTAAATCCAACTGGTGATTGCAGCAGTCCTTGTGTGGTGCCAGTGCACGGGGCTGAGGGCTGAGTGACTTTAATGACTGGGGGACTGTAAAGCCACTGCCTGCTGTCAGGAGATGGACTTGGAGATAAAAATGAAAAAAAAAACCAAACCCACAGTTAAACAGGTAGTTCTGCCAGTTTACTGTTACTGGCAGAAATTTGATTTACTTGGCAGCCAGGGAAAAATCACTATTTATGCAGAAGTTCCAGTAAGATTTATATTGCATGGACTATAAATTATAGTTATTATGTAGCCAAGTGATATATTGGATCACCTCATGCCAAGATATCTACCTGAGCAATGTTGTGCACTAAGTCATTTGTTGTATTTGAGGTACTTTCACATATCAACTTCCTACTCCCTAAGTTGATAGGAACTTAAGTGAATTAAATAAGGTTAAGATAACCCTCAGATTTTTAGGATGTGCTCTGTGCAACCACTCAAACAACAACAAATTCCTTTGGGCCACTGAAAAATGTCAATAAATGTCTTAAATGGTATTTCTTTTTTCAACAGAGGGATTCTAGCTTGACAGTTTTAAAGAAAAATCTAATCTTCACATGCACTAAAAGCAACACATTTATTAGTAAAAATAATTCTATTTTATGTGAAAGAAATATAAAGGGGTTAAGGTGAAGTCTTACATGGGAGACTGATCAAATAGTTCATAGAATCATGTAATCACAGGATGGTTTGGATTGGAAGGGACCTTAAAGCTCATCTTGTTCCAACCCCTGCCATGGGCAGGGACACCTTCCACTAGCCCAGGTTGCTCCAAGCCCCATCCAACCTGGCCTTGGACACTTCCAGGGAAACAGGGGCAGCCACAGCTTCTCTGGACAACCTGTGCCAGGGCCTCAACACCCTCAGAGCCAGGAATTCCTTCCCAACATCCCATCTAACCCTGCCCTCTGGCAGTGGGAAGCCATTCCCTGTGTCCTGTCCCTCCATGCCTTGTCCCCAGTCCCTCTCCAGCTCTCCTGGAGCCCCTTTAGGCCCTGGAAGGGGCTCTCAGGTCTCTCTGGAGCCTTCTCTCCTCCATGTGAACACCCCCAGCTCTCCCAGCCTGTGTTCTTAAAAAAGGCATCACTTTTTGTGTGATCCTGAGAAAAATGAGAGCTTTGTTGCCATTCAAAGGGGCCTTAGGCAGGAGCAGCATTTTCTTCCAGCAGCTCATGTGGGAACGTGCCCGAGCTCACGTTTTCCAGAAGGCCAGAGCTGGAAAGGTGAACAAGAACAAACCTTTGTGTTTTCATTGTGTGTCTGATCAGAGGCAGAACTTGGTGGAGTGGAGAACCACCAGGATCTGGGAGAAAGGAGAGCAGAGGAGAGGGCTTGACTCCCAACATGGGATTTTTCTCCCTAAGTGTCCCTTCAGAACTGGAGAATGTTTCCTGGTTCTCCAGCTGGGTCTGGGATAACCCCATACCTTGGTGTACATACCCCCAATTTACTCTTATTTTCACTGGCTCTTTGCTTTCCTTTTGAAACTTCTTGATTTCCTTAAGCTCAAGGAAAGCTGGCAGCTGTCCTGGGACATCACCCTGAGCCATGGAAATCTGGATGATCCATGAGCCTCCCAAGAGAGAGCTCAAAGCTTGAAACCCTTTTCAGACTCAGTAAAAGCCATGGATTAGGGGGAATCTCAGTTTCCATCTCCCATAGAGCTGCCAGATTCCCCTCTCCACTCCTCTGGTTCTTGTGCTGCTCTTCAACATGGTGCATTAAATAACATGACTAATATTTGTCATGTGCCCCTTGTCCTCTTGGGCCTCTGTGGAGACAGAGGTATGTGCATTGTCTTGTCTGGCTGTTTTAGGGCTTTTTAATCTGAATATATTTAACTGTGTGTGTTAGAGATAGAAGGTAAGAATGTGAGGGGTGGAGTGTGACTTGGGCCTGGAGGACTTTGCTTCCAGAGTTTATTCCAGTCTGGGGTTAATTCCTAGAAACACTTATTTTACAGAAGGGCTCTGTTTTTACAGGATCTTATGGCTGTAGTAGCACGTGGGGGGACCCAGCAGGGCGTGATCTGCAGAGCAAGATAGTTCTGAGACCTTTCTGCCTGAATTTGGTGGCTTTTTATTTGGACTCATTGTGGTTTGGGGTCTTGGGACAGCACCCTTTGCCAGGCACCGGGGATTTTCTGGGGATGCCTTTCAGTTTTCCTTCATAGGATCCCAGAATAGTTTAGGTTGGAAGGGATCTTAAAGCCCATCCAGTGCCACCCCCTGCCACAGGCAGGGACACCTTCCACTAGCCCAGGTTGCTCCAAGCCCCATCCAACCTGGCCTTGGACACTTCCAGGGATCCAGGAGCAGCCACAGCTTCTCTGCCCAGCCTGTGCCAGGGCCTCCCCACCCTCCCAGCCAGCAATTCCTTCCCAATATCCCATCTAACTCTGCCCTCTGGCAGTGGGAAGCCATTCCCTGTGCCCTATCCCTCTGTCCCTTGTCCCCAGTCCCTCTCCAGCTCTCCTGGAGCCCCTTTAGGCCCTGGAAGGGGCTCTCAGGTCTCCCCAGAGCTTTCTCTTCTCCAGGTGAACCCCCCCAGCTCTCCCAGGCTTTCCTTCTAGGAGAAGAACCAGAAGACCATCCTCACAAGGTGAAACAAAGCTCAGAAAGCAGAGAAAACTCTGCAAAACCCCACTCCTTGTCAGAACCAACCCCCCAGTGTGGCTGCACCCCCAAAAACGCTGTTGATCACAGAAAGGAAACCTGTGAAAAATTAAACCCCCTTATCAGATGCATAAGCCCTGTGCTAAAAGTGTCATTACCACTCAGAATCTTTTCCTAGGATATTTTTTGGCACGTTTTCCTGCTGTTTTATTTCCCTGTTAATAAGAGGACCGGTGAGACCATCACTAGACTTACACACACCACCCACATAGACTTTATATAGACTTATATATAGATTTTTATGTTGCATCTCTTATTCTTCAGCTAAATTATGAACCCTGACCTCTCTGTGTGGCCCTCATGACCCACAGGATAACTTAACATGCCTCCTGTGCAAATCCTTTCTGTTAGTTCAGCATGTCTCTGATAATTCCCCATAATTTGCTTTGCTCCAGCCATTGATTGCCCCAAATATGATTTTGCAACTCCAAGCTCCCCCAGTCATAACTACAAAAATGACAGGCAGTACTTTGTGTAATCTCCATATTTGAAGCATGAAAGAAGGCTAAATTCCTGTTTGAATAAACAACATAATAAGGTTATTGAGAATAAGACCATTACTATATAAAATTATGTCTAAGTGGCAGATATAATTAACATTGGATTGTAATTACACTAATTACAAGTCACATTAAGATACTCCAGTAATGACAAAGTGAGCACCCTATAATTGAATGGAATAAGCAGGGAAACATGCTGCTCACACTAATTACCTAAATGAGCTAATATGTCTTCAGAGTGACAGTCATGCTCAGTGTTATTACACAGGCAAGACAATTTTGTAAGTTAAAAAAAAAATCTAATTTCCTTCCTTCCTTCTCTTCAGGACCCATTTCAAATCAGCAGCAGCTTCAGAATTTCTCTCTTGAGCCAAAAATAGAGAGATCCCACAGTTCAGGCCTTTCCTAATTTTGGTCGACAAAGTCCAATTTTCAGGGTTACACTGTGATTTTTGACATATTCCTGCAGCTTTAAAAGTCAAATTTGTTCTGTGTTCATTGGTGGGGTCCTTTGACAAAGCCAATTTGCTGTTTTGTTTTTTTTTTACTCATCTAAATTCGAAACAAACAAAATAATGTAACTTAAGCTCAGCTTGCTCTAAAAACATACTTATTTCATTGGCTCCAGAGTAACCAATATGGCTTATAACAGTCTGGCTCCAGTTGTGCCCTTGAGAGTGGTAAAATTTGAATTATTCAAGGCAATTAGTGGAAGCATTGCAGTGGAACTCAAATTTCAGCTCGAGCTTCTAAGAATAAAAACTAATATAAGAATAGGAATTCTCCATACTGTGGAAAAAATGCACATTACTTTTTTTTTTTTTTTCCCCCCTCTTTAAACACCTCCAGCTGTCTGGGACTCTGAGCTGGGAGGCAAAACAACATAACAGACAATTTAACAATCTCAAATAGTTCGCTGAGAATGAACAAATCCGAGCCAATGCGCTTCATCAGATTGTCTGAACTTCCAACTTATCTGTGGGATTTATGATGATTATTTTTGCTTTATGTGTGGCTTTATGCTTTAGGGACCCAGAGCACCAATGATTCCCTCCCTTTTTTTTTTTTTTTTTTTTTGTTTTGTTTGGTGATAGCCAAAAATCTGAAGCATATGGTTTGTGAGCAATATTTCTGCCTGTTGTTGTTTATTTTTATCCCGGGGCGTAGGAGGTTCACTCTCAGAGCAACTCAGTGCCAGCACTTTGATGAACTCCTTTCCTGTCACCAGGAACTCCAGGAGGCTTTAGGAAGCAGTTGAGAGAGGATGAGGAGGTAGTTGAGTGGGATGGTGTCCTCAAATGTAAAGAGACGTCAAAGCTGCTTACGGAAAATGGGATGTAGGGGTGTCTTGGAGGCACGTCCTTCCCAGAGGGGAGCAGAGAGGAGGAAAAAGGGGATGGAGCCTTGGAAACTTAGGTCAGGGAAAAAAAACAAACTGGCAAGGAGATTAGGTGGTTGGTTAAAAAAATATGAAGTCGTGCTGGTTTTTGAGTTTAAGAAGTAAAGGAGATTTGCCGAGATCCCGTTCTCAGAAGGAGGTTCTGTGGAAGAGTTGAAGGAATCCCAGGGGAGGGAAGAGGAGGGAGGAAAACTGGAAGAGAGTTAAGGGAAAGGGATGTCAGAGAGAGGTGGGAAAGCAGCACCAGAGAACTCTGAAAAAAAGGGGAGGGAAAAGGAGATAAAATGAGAAAAAACGGAGGCAAAAGGAGAGAAAAGGAGAAAAAAAGGAGAAAAAAGGGGGGAAAAAAGGAGAAAAAAGGGGGGGAAAAGGAGGGAAAAAAGGAGAAAAAAGGGAAAAGAAGAGAAAAAAAAGGAGGAAAAAAGGAGAAAAAAGGGGGGGAAAAGGAGGAAAAAAGGAGAAAGGGCAATGGGAGAAGATTCATCAAACATTTTTAAGATGGTAGAGGCCAACTATGAGGGGGAAGAAGAGGAGACAAAATGCTAAGGGAATGTGCAAGGAAGAAAGAAGGAAAGGGGGATGATGAGGAGGATTAGGACTGGGGCTCAAAGGGGATACAACCAGAGAGGGAATAGGAGTGTTTGAGGAGAACAAGCAAAAATATCTCTTTCTCTTGGCTTTAGAGAGACTTTGCAGAGTTAGTTCAACTCCAGATAACTGCTCTAGAGAGTGAAAATTTAATTTGGCTCTCAAAGAGCCACCGGTTCCATGGACCCTCGAACAATCTTTTGTGATTCTTACTGGTTTTAAAAGGAAATAAAGGACAAAGTCCTGCTTAAAACCTTTCATCTGGAGTCCACCTGTGCTGTCTTTTTCCTCATCACACAGATCCATTTAGAGACTTGGTGAACTGTATAAACATGTAAATCCTTCCTGGTGAGAGGTGGAGATGTCAAATCCGACATCAAAATAACAATCCACTTTACCTATGATAACATATGGAAAAAAAGAAATAAATTAATGTCTGAATTAATTTACAGATTTATCAATCTGTAGGCATGATGTAAAGATGTGTTTTACAACTGTCTAGCAAAATGGTGTTGCTTATATTAACAAATAAATGGAAAATTGTTGCTAAAATCTATAAGTACATTTAAAAAAAAAGACCCCCAGTAACCAATTTTTTTTTTCTTTGATTGAAAGCAGTACCCATAAAAAGTTACCTGAGAACTGAAATCCTGGAGGAAAATTGCGATTCGAATTCGCAAAACCATCAAATGAATAATTTTAACAGATTCTCAGCTCTCCTTAAACAGATGACTGTGTGTTTGCAACTGAGTGTTTGATAAATGAAAAGAGACAAAATGTTCTACTTTTCAGCACATTTTCCCCCACAGCTGGTGCACAGACTGAGACTGAGTCTATGTGAGCTTTAGCCGTGATTTTTCAACTTGGGGTTTGCTATATTTAGCTCCACATATATTTAGAATTGCTGGAAGTAAATGTTTTAACTTGGGGAAAATGGTGCTGGACTTTGGTCCGGCTGAAAATTATCAGGGGGGCTTCTTAATTCCATGATGGTGAGAATTAAGAGCTCCAGGGAGTCCAGACAAACCCTGGGAGAGGTTTTTTATCTCTCCAAGCAGTCCTTCCTTTCCTGAATCCCTACATAGGATCCTGCACCAGGTACCTCCTGTAGGCCCAGTCCTTTAATAGATTTATAACAGAAAGTATGTAATGCTCATTACATTTATTAGGATCATTCAGGATGTTTGAGGAATATCCCACACATCTGGGAAAAATAAGGAGACCTGGGGGTTTGCTTGAGCCTTTTTAATAATAGTTAACGTGTGAGAAAGTATTTAATTTGGCAGCAACTTTTAGTGGATGTTTTTTCAGTGTACTTTTAGTATATATTTCTCTAACAAGTGTGATAATAAAAGGCTATTTCATATTCCCATTCCTGCTCAGTGGGTGTGACTCTACTCACACACCTGCTGGAACATTCCATGAGTCAGCACAGTAATTAGGAACAGGCTTAATTTCATGTACAGGCTTTACATATTCCCTGTTAAACACAACTTTTACAGCAGTAATTGTTTGGTACATTCTGCTGATAACTTTCTCTGTGGCTGGACAGAAGTTTTTCAGCGTCCTGCTGGGATTTCCATCTGTGAAATGGGGCAATGTTTAAGTGTAAAAAAAATGAGTTAGTGTTCAAAACATGAATTAGTGTTCAAAAAATGAGTATTCAAAAAATAATGGTTCAAAAATCAGTTAGTGTTCAAAAATGAGTGTTAAAAATGAGTATTCAAAAAACGATGGTTCGAAAATGAGTTAGTGTTCAAAAAATAAGTGTTCAAAAATGAGTTAGTGTTCAAAAAATAAGTAATCAAAACCTGAGGGTTCAAAAGTGAGTTAGTGGTCAAAAAACAAGTTAATATTCAACCCCCCCCCCAAGTAGATCTGGAACTCTGTGAAATGGTTTACTTGACATGAAGGTATCCCATCAAAGGTTGGACATGATGATCTTGGAGGTCTTTTCCAACCTTAATGATTTTATTTCTAGCTCCTGATTGTGTTCTAATATTGATGTTGGTGACTAGTCTCAGTTTGCTGAACGCTGTGCAAGCTGTAGCTTATGAAAATGTCATAAAGCTGTTGAGTAAAAACGTTATTTGAATGATTATAAAATAAACAGCTCAAGGCTCTCGCCGAGCTAATGGAAATACCAAAGTTAATTTAGTTGTTATTTAGAATGGCAATTTATTCAGACGAGCAAAAACGCAGTTCTCAGCCACTCAAGATAAATAACAATCAGGGAAAAAAAAAGGAGTCATTTATTCCAATTTGATTATATCAGCACAAGCAGAAGAGTGCTGCACTGAACAGGGGAAACTGCAGGCTCTGGAGCACTTCCACTGCAGCAAAAGTTTTAACTTCTCCCTGGGTTCTATCAGCACTTACTGCAGGGACAGCCACTCCTACAAGAACTTCTTGTCTTTCTGCTCCCAGGAAACAAGTGACAGGACAAGAGGGAACAGGCTCAAGTTCCAGCAGGGAGGTTCAGGTTGGATATAAGGGAAAATTTCTTCTCTGGCACAGGCTGCTCAGGAAAGTGGTGGAGTCGCCATCCCTGGAAGTGTTCAAAAACCCAGGAGATGTGGCACTTGGGGACACAGTTTTATCTGGTCAGTGGTTGCACTTGATGATCTTGGAGATATTTTCCAGCCTTAGTGAGTCTGTGAAACTCCTCAGTGAGGGCACGAAGGGATCTGAGTTGGGCAAAGTCTTGCCGTGCAGAAGGTGGGAATTGAGGTGGCAAAGACCTGCCTATGAATGTATTTGGCAATATAAGTAATAACCCTCTCAGTTTGCTCTGAAATGAAATATCTCCCTTCTTTCACATGATGCAAACATTTATGCCCTGTAAGGAATATAATCTCCAGTCAATCACCAGACTTTCCTGGTCAGCGTGGAAAAGGCTGAGAGGGAGAGACTGGAGGGACCGTGTCTGCTTGGGAGAACAGAAAGGCTTTGGTGACACAAAACCTCCTCCAAAGCCAGCCCAAATCCTTGCTTTGAGAAGCCCAGCTCTTGTTCAGGCTTTTATTAGGGAAGGTGGTGACTCTCTAAAGCTCTTTGAGGTGACAAATCTGTGCAGAGGGGTTGGGTGTCTGGACAGGCCGCTCTGCACTGAGGCGTGTCAGTCCCTCTTTGGAGCTACTGAGCCTGGAATTCTGTGTCTCTCAGCCAAATCTGAGTTTAACATTGCCTTGCTGATGGATGTGGGGTCCTTTGAGAAGTCCCTTGGAATTCCAGCTGCCCACCAGCCAGTGGGAGTGTCCGTCATTGCTCCCCATCACTGTCACCAGCTTTGGATGTCCCGGAAAGGAGGAGAGAGAAAAACATGGCTTTGGTTACAGCCCACTGAGGAGCAAAAGGAATTGGTGTGTCTCCATCCTCTCAGAGCTGGTTTATTTGGAATAAATCAGGTTTTAGGGGAAGCAAAGAGGATCCATCTGGTGATTTTACAGCTCATGGGCTACGGAAGGGACTCAATCGACAGGTTTTATAGCCCCGTTGTCTCAAAATCTGAAAACATTCAAAGTTTTTTCATTAGAGGAAAATACTGATCAGGAAAGAGCCCAGACCAGGAATCCATATGAAGAGCAATTACTGCCCAGTTGGTTGATTTATTGAGTACCAGTGCAATTTAGTAAATTTAAATTTTCCATTTTATAAAAATAAATGGCTGTGTGATTAAAGCATTGGGTCTGATAACTGAGGCTTGCAGGAAGCAGTGACCAAATTAATTCCCTTAATACCTACCCAACTTATTCAGGTCTCCCATGAGGAGTTTGAAGCATCTTGGTAAACTTAGATATAGAAAACAGGCAGGAATTCAACTTATAGATCCCTTCCCAAGCTGGAAGGCCAATTAATCCCTTCTCCCCATCCCATACAATACTTGGTCTGATTAGTGCCACTTGTTTATTCCTGCAATTCATCTATGTGATGTTTTTATTTTAACATAAATTGATTAGGAATCGAAATATTCCCAATGTGGTTTGTGGTTTTTTTATAACTATTTAATATACAAATGCTACAATATTTATAAAACCTGCTAAAATGACTTCACTTTTGCACCAGATCTGTGTGTAATGAATCAACAGAGGTGCTAATTTGGAATGAAAGTCTATGCCTTGCCAAATTAAGAATTTAGGGAAAGTCTCTATGAGCTAAAAGCATCAAGCCTGTTGCCAAACAGCAATTACTACTTTTAATAAAAACAATCCATTTGTAGGAAACAGTAGGAAACTTGAGAGGAATTTGAGGTTTTTTAAAAAAAAATTGAAAAACTGTAACCTTGCTTATTAGAAACTGTTATTGAAACTTTAGAAATTGCAGACTGAAAATAAATGAGCTGTAAATGAGCACGGAAAGAAAAGGGCGTTTTATGCTCTTTTTGCTGTGAGAAATGAATGTAAAGGTGATGGTAAGGGTTTTATTCATCTTTGTTTTTGGTGAGAATTGCATGTTTCAAGCCTTAAACCCATATTTTTTTCATATTTTCTTCTTTTTCTTGTGGAAAAAAAAAAGGTTTAAGGGTTGAAATGTGGCAAATCCTAGAGAGGGATCCCGGAGGAAGGAAGGCCGTGAAGGTCCCTGTTGGGAACGTGCCCCACATTCAGCCCATCCACTCTTATGCTTTGCCATCAATAAAATAAATAATTCCCCCGGAGGACTCCAGGACTTCACGAGGTGCCTGGTTGTTAAACCTGACAGGACAGAGACTTTATTGCATCTTTTCTTCATCCTACTGAATCTGGGTCTGATTGAGGACTTATTTTCTGGAAAATTATGAGTAGAATAAATATTTGAGACACAACTTGTTTTTCAGTGACCCAAGACAGAGGCACACCTCAAGACTTCAATAATTTCATATTTTCCATTTATACTCTGCTGAAATTCCACAGAAGCCTGAAATTTTAGCAGCTGCTTCTTGCCTTTTCTTTTTCCTTCCAGTTTCTTCCTGGAGTAGAAGGATGGAATTAAACAACACAAAGCTTTGGAACAAGCTCTGGCTACTCGTCTGTGTTGCAGTCTAGTTTCAAACAATGACCTTAAAACCATAACTGGGCAATTTCAGTTATTTTAAACTTTTATTTCAAGGCCCAGAAGGGCGATGTGATGTGGCCAAAATATTGCTTATCAGCTGAGGAGTTTCTGAAGTAAATTCCTGCCTATTCCTGTGACACAGTGAATCTCTGTTTTGGTAGATTTACAACTGAGCAATACAATTTTCCATGTTGACCAGGAAAGAAACATTTGTAGATTGCTGGGGGTTGCTGGTTCTATAGCACAAATCAATATTCAGATGTTTCTGGGTAGTTTCTCCTCAATCCCTAAAACTCTTCTTTGCTTACAATTTAAAAACGTGGTTTCTCTAATTTATGTCATCTCTGAGGCTCATGTCAGAGGAATTTGGATTCCTTGCTAAATCCAGAAGCTGGATTTGTGTTGCTAAACTGGGAATAACATTTTTATTGAATGAGGCTCTATTGGGATAGGATTCTGGGATCCTAGTGGAGCTACAAGGGTAAGTCTCAAAACTAAAGTACTTTTGGGATAGAGACTGTTAAAGATGGCTCTATCAAAGATATCCAGCATTAGTCTAATGAAATGAGACTATAAATTATGTCAGTGTGGAGTGAAACACTCACTCAGTAGTTCTGCTGCAGAAAATGGGACTGGCAGCATCTTCCTTGCTGCCAGGTGATAAAGTTTCTTAATTACAGCCCCAGCTGGAATGAGGAGTCTTTGGGAATTGGAAGGAGTTCATATGAGCACTTACATTATCAGGAAACATAAATACCTTATTTATTCATAGGGCAACTCCCATCTTCCTCCTGCAGGTTCTTGATGGACACTTGTGCTGTCTCAACCCTCCCCAAACTCCAAAGCTTTCTTTGGTGCAAGAACTTTCATGGCAAAAGCACTGTAATTGAATTTAGCCCAATGCCTTTAAAACAATGATGTTTGTTTTTTAAATGAATATTTTATATGTTGTGTTTAATTAAAATAAAAGTCTGCTACTGATCTAGGAGAGGCAAAACAGACTCGAGCTCGTATTTATGAAGTGTAACAATATTGGCAAGAAACAACTTATCTTGTTTATGAGACAGGGCTCCCATTACTGCTACAGATTGCAGACGTTTTATTGCTGAGCTTTACATGCTTTACAATTCAACAAATGTAGAGAAACTGTCAGCATGGAAATAAGGCTGTAAATGGAGGGTTGCAGGGTTTGGGTTTTTAAGGGGAGTATTTACAGATCAAAATGTGTTTCTGGTAGCTCTGCTTGCTGGAGGTTTTCTTGGGTTTAAGTCCCCATAAATTCAGGGAACGCCCTTGGAGTCACGGGATGGTTTGGGTTGGAAAAGCCTTCTGAGACCATCGAGTCCAACCATTCCCCAGCACTGCCCAGGCCACCACTGATCCATGTCCCCAAGTGCCACCTTCACATGGCTTTTAAATCCCTCCAGGTGAGAGGACTGCACCTCTGCCCTGGGCAGCTCCTTCCGAGGCCTGACCAACATTTCCATGAAGAAATGTTCCCAATATCCAACCCAAACCTCCCCTGGCACAGCCTGAGGCCGTTCCCTCTCCTCCTGTCCCTTGTTCCCTGGGAGCAGAGCCCGACCCCCTCCAGCTCCCCCCTCCTGTCAGGGAGTTGCAGAAGCAGAAGGTCCCCCCTGAGCCTCCTTTTCTCCAGGCTGAGCCCCCCCAGCTCCCTCAGCCCCTCCTCACAGGACTTATGCTCTTCCAAACACAGCAGGGAAACAGGTGAATTTTTGGCTGGTTATAAATGGCAAAGCTTGACTTGATCCCCTGGAAAGGGGGTTAATTGGTTTGAGAAGGAGGAGACTTGAAACAATTAAAATACTTGAAAAGTATTACCCATGAATGCTGAGATTATGAACTTTGCTCTTTGATGGGTGGAGCTGCAGATGTTGGCTTTGGCCGTCCCTGTGCTATGAGGAGTATCCAGTTGGGAGCTGAGCTCCTCCTGCCCTGCTCCATGGCTTCCACAATCAGAAAATCCCAGAATGGCTTGGGTTGGAAAGGACCTTAAAGCTCATCCAGTTCTACCCCTTACCCTGAGCAGGGACACCTTCCACTAGCCCAGGCTGCTCCAAGCCCCTTCCAACCTGGCCTTGGACACTTCCAGGGATCCAGGGGCAGCCACAGCTTCTCTGGGCAACCTGTGCCAGGGCCTGCCCACCCTCAGAGGGAAGAATTTCTCCCTAATCTCTGATTGAACCCTGTCCTATGTCAATTTGAAGCCATTCCCCCTTGTCCTGTTGCCACAAACCTTTTTAAAAGTCCCTCTCCAGTTCTCCTGAAGGGCCATGTCAAGTACTGAAATACTTTGCTCTATTTAATGAAAGCACAGCTCAAAACTTTTATGTTTTTCATATCCAGCCATGGACTTGCACCTTTTTTCAGGACACTCATTAGCGTGGAGGATCTGCACTCCCATAATATTAATAATAGCACAGTGAACTGAGCATTGCTGTGGGAAGATGTAATTAATTAAAGCAAGGTCCCTGTGATGCCAGCAGATTGTTCCCATTTTTCATGTGAGGAAAGGTGAGGTGAGCAGTGAAGTGGATGTGTCCTGCTGGTGCCACGTGAAATGGGAAGGATGATTGTGGAAATTCACGGCGTTCCCCTTCCAGAAATGCAAACTCTCGGAGGTCACAAGATGTGGTGGAACTGGTCACCTCACTCGGGTGCAGGGGTGGGTTTTCATAGGAAAACTGTTCTGTTCCTTCACATCCATATTTATTCAATGGACACACAAAAAAACCAGGAATATAACTGAATAAATTCAACTCCAAAGTGGTACAAACCCCTGAACACTCTACAGTTCAGGACTTGTTTTTGAGACCTCGTGTCTTGTCTTCTCTTCTCCGTTTCATCCTGAGCCTGTTCCCTGCTGCCAAATTCCTTCTAAGGTTTTTCAGACTCCTCAAAATCCAGAGATTCATTATCCTCTTACTCATTTTTTCACATAACAATATTTTGACCAGTTTAATCATCTGCATGGAGAGTGTGGAAGTCTTGGCAGCTACTTGGCATACTAAGATAGATTCCCAAAAAGACCAGATATGCTTCTGAAATGTTGGAGAAGAAGAGAGGATATGTAATTTGCTTATTAATCATGTAGGAGAACAGACAGAGTAATGTCTCTGCTCCTCGCTTACTTCTCTCCCTCTCCTCAAATTCTTTCCTTCCTGAATATCTGGATAACTGAGGATATAAATCCCTGCATTGTTGTTTCACGTGCAGTTGGCTCCATGGTGTCTTTAGAAAAGCAAAATGAGTTCCTTAAATGTTGGGCTTAGTTATTCAGGCTTCCAATAAAGTTATGTCAGTGCTGGTTTTAAATTTATATAATTTTAAGTCTGAACAGTGTAAGTTTTAAGCACATAAGTGGTCAACAGCTTTTCAGCCAGATTCTTTTTTCATCCCTTATTCCTTGAAAAAATAGTGAACCGTGCACCCAGGCATGTTCTGTGACCTTTATCTTCACTGGTCATCGTGATGTTGATGTTCTTTTAACACTTCCTAGCTTACATTTACAATAGTTTTTGCTGAGATGAACAGGACTCCTTTAGAGAGTTGGATTCCTGGTGGTAAATCCATGAGAAACCCAGCCTGTATTAGCCAAAGTCAAATGCCTTTTCCGTGTGGGATGGGGGGCGGTGTGAAATAACACAACATGCACCGAGCTCGCTATTATGTGTTCTCTGATGTCTACACAGACAGACAAGTAGCAGTGCAGAAAGTGATTATTCCAACATATTTCGAATCCATATGTTTATTCCTCCTTCCTTGCAAGATGGCAGCTTGCATGGAATGAGAAAAATGTGCAATAGGCTCAGAGCCGTTGCTGTGCAAAAGCAGGAAGGTTCTGGAACAGGAGTGATCTTAATATTGGCCTGGATTGGAGCTGAGTTCACTCTGCTCTGCTTGTTCTGGGAATCGTCACCTTTGGGTGTTGCAGATTTAAAACAAGTGCCCAGAGCAGAATTCTGGAGTCGGGAGTGACCAGGTGGTCATTGCATCCAGCTGGGAAATATAAAGGAAACAAGGAGAGGAGGTGAATGCAATGACTGGCAGCTGCTGTGTTGTTCCTGTCTTTCTAACTATTGAACTAGAGAGGAAAATGCAAAGCTCTGTGCTGAGCCTAAAGCCTGTCCTAGGCTGGGCTTTCTGGTGTCAGAGAAGGCAAATGGGATGGAGGGTTTAAGTGGTTTTAGACACACATGGGGCAAAGTGAGTTCTGTAGGTGTAGAAAGCACTTAGTGCATCATAGCCATGGAGAGGGTTGGATTGGTAGGGACCTTGAAGCTCATCCCATTCCACCCCTGCCATGGGCAGGGACACCTTCCACTAGCCCAGGTTGCTCCCAACTCTGATCCAACCTGGCCTTGGACACTTGCAGGCTTATCTCAGTTCTGATGCTGAGCCATAACTCTCTTAATTCTCTTTTATGACACTCTTAATGCTTCAGATAAATGCTGGATGAAAGGCTAGTGGTGCCACAGAGATTTACCTGGAGATGGTATTTTTTGCTCTCCATTCCTTTGGGTGTGGTGCTTGTTACTCTTCTTGTGGGAATTTCCCCCCAAAGCCAACTCTTCTGGATTTAACAAACTTTAACAAAAGATGGAGAGGAGAATTTCAAAGCTTGTGTTTGTTGCAAGGTTTTATGAAAGAAACAATTCAGTGTCCAGGTAATTTGTCAGGAGCTGCTTCTGTTTGTTTATCTCACCTGAAATCCATCTTTTGATCACAATCCTGGAATTTTCCTGCAAGAAAGTATTCCTCCAAATTCCAATAATTAACCTCATTTTTTTGGGGTGCAAATTTATCATTTATAATTCATTTCTCTCCCGTTTTGTGGGGATTTCCCCCCCCCTTTTCAAAATAAATCTCAACTTCTCCTGCTTTTAGAGGTTTCTGGAATTTTTGGAGGTTCACAGAAGTGTTATCTAAGCAATGTGTGCTCTGATTTTGTGGCTTTCACCTCCAGCAGCTTTGGACCTTTATTTATTCCCAGATCCAGGAATAAAACACGGTGTCTAGCTACGTCTTGGATCTGAAGTCCATTAAGTTTGTCTGTGGAAGCTTTTTCTTCTAGTGCAGCTCTAATCTCAACTTTGGATGGCTCAGAATTAAAAGGGAAGATGGGGAGCTGTTCTTCCCTTCCCTCATTTCACCACTTCCAGTGTCTTCACTGAGTTTCCCCCCGAGCTTTATCCCACGGCTTTAATCCCTTTCTCTCCAGGTCGGGGCTGCTCCCCCTCCCACCTCATCTCTCCCCCCTGCTGATCCCACTCGGGAGAACAAACTCTCCAGCCACAAAACCCATTTCCACTGTCTGTCCTTCGGCTGTGCCTCCTGTCAGGGTGGTTTTTAGTGACATTAAAGGCGTTGGAGAGCCCTATTTTAATTCCGAGTGCCGCGATCCATCTGAAGACGCCTCGCTTTTATGTTGGCTCTGCAAGTGCAGGAGCAAAAAAGGCTTTTACGTAGAAAAAGATTGAGAAGAAAGGTCTCAAAGCTGTTCTGCTTCACTGGCACAGGGAGTCACTCCAACTAGTTCAGCTCAGACTTCTGGCAGCTCGTTAAGCTCCGTGTTGCCGCGATGACTTTTATTACGCGACGCGCGTAATAATTTACCAAAAGTGTTCTTTGTGTCTCTTAGTCACAGATGCCAAATGACAATTCTATTTGGAGTCATGATCCTGTCTTTGTGGACATTTTAATGTACCTGGATAGCAGGTAAATGCTTTGTTTTGTCTTATTTTTTTTCGCATTTTGCTCACGTGAATGGTTACCTATCCAAATATTTGGCCATAAAAAGGCATTTGAATATTGCAAATTCAACTGTTGCAAATACAAGATATTTATTGAGGGGAAAAAAAAAAAACCCTTGAAGTGTCATTTCAAATGTTTGGAAAAAAAAATCAAACTTTGGCTCTTCTGCTCTGTCCAGAGTTGTGCATTCTCAGGGTAATATTTACATCTTTACTTGGTAGGGACGGGTGGCATCGCTGCCCATGGAATGAGATGATCTTTAAGGTCCCTTCAACCCAAACAGATTCTGTGATTTCAAATGAAGATAATAATAAAAATAAACAACCCCTCCCACTTTATTCTGTCAGCAGCACTCACAAGTGTGCTGAAGCCACTGTAACATGCTGTCATGATCTCTAATGGCTATAATTCATCACGGGAAGCCATCCGCTTGAAAATAAAATATTGCTCCCTAGCATGGAGATTGATGGTCGTGGCCTGTTTATTGATTGCACTGGAAAAATGAAAAAAAAAAAAAACAGGGGGAAAAAAAAGATTAATTTTTTGAAAGCTGATGGCACCACGATAACTGATTTGAAATCTGCCATTTCCCCCTTTTTTTTTTTACAGTTCTGTATAATGTGGCTGCAACATAGAAAGATACAGAAAATATGGTGTTACTGTGCAAAAGCCAACTTCACATTATTTTTCTTTCCATATGTTTTTCGGTGCATTAAATATTTAAAGCAGAGTCAACACTCTTCAAAAGTGAATATACCTGTCAACCCACCCCATTAGTCCTTCACCTCTCAGTCTTTCTCATATTTTGAAGAGCCCTGAGTTCTGTAACAGTAAAATCATTCTGAAGTAAGAGGGAGGCTGGCTGAACAAAGCATGGGAAAGGACAATATGCCTTTTTTTCCCTAAATAAATTGAGTGTTATCTGATTTTCTCATTCCTGCTTATTTAGTTTGAATGGAGAGAACCAGATTCCTGGTTCCTGAAGTTTATGGTCTCTCTGCTGAGGGGGAACAAAATAAAGACCTTAGACTGGAGGACAGGTCTGTGAATCACAGAATTCTGGGATCATTGGGATTGGAAAAACCCTCCCAGCCCATCAGGTCCCCCTTGTGCCCGATACCCCCCTTGTCCCCCAGCCCAGAGCACTGAGTGCCACAGCCAGGCCTTCCTTGGACACCTCCAGGAGTGGGGACTCCAAACCTCCCTGGGCAGCCCCTGCCAAGACCTGACTACCATTTCCAGGGAGAAATTCCTCCTGATGTCCAACCTGTCCCTCCCCTGGCACAGCTTGAGGCCGTTCCCTGTAGGACAGATCAGTGAAACCTCAAATCTACAAAAATTAGAGTGGAGGATGTTGGTAACATTGGACTTACAAAATGGGCTACGAAAGCCACGACTGAATTTGTGGCAGTGTGGGTCTCTCCTTTTCCCTATTTGGGAATACTCAGGGTAGCAACTGAGAAGATTTTCCATGAATCCGAGTCCCAGTTATTGTGGATCCAATCCTGTGCATTATATACATCTCACTGGGTTCCAATTTCAGCAGTTTGATTTGATTCCCGGTTGGGTAGCCATGGTTACATCCACTCCAAAGCCATCTCCACTTTTGGAAAAAATATATGACCTTAATGTCTTTTTGTGAAAGTAAGAAAGCACAGACGCATTTCCAAGTATCTGTATTTGTTAAATTCCAAACTGCCTTTCTAAAAATACAGTTATGAACTCCTTGGGAATTAGAAGGAAGATATTTATTGCAGAAAGCACATTTTAAGGCAATTTTATGCTGAAATGGGGCCTAAAGTTCTGGCCTTTTGTTCTGGTCATGGAGAAACAGGGAAAGAGAAGCCCTTGATCGTCCTTAGGTTGCAGTGATCAGAATAAAGAATATTTTCTGATCTTCCTTCCACTTGGGCTTTTGCTGATTTTAATAGAACTCTGTATCTTCAGCTGCAAATTCAGGGACCAATCTCTGTTCCATTAATCCCATTGTAATCCGTGGAGCCAGTGAGCAGATAATTTGTTTAAGGCTGTTCTTGCTCCAATGCAGATTCTGATCTGGTTTAGAGGCTTTTAATCTTTTAATTCTTGCTTGCCTCCAAATTTGGAAATTATTAATTAGCCCAAGATTAAGAAAACAATCAGTGTTGGTGGTTTCCTGGAGAAGAGGAGGCTCAGGGGGACCTCACTGATCTCCACAACTCCCTGACAGGAGGGAGAGTGGTCTTTTCTGTCGTGTCTCAAAAGAAAGGATGAGGGGAAATGGCTTTAAGTTGCACCAGGAGAGGTTCAGATTAAACATTAGAAAAAAGAAATCACTGAAAAGGTTGTCAGGCGTTGGAATAAGCTGAGGATTCACCATCCCTGGAGGTGTTCAAGAGGCATCTGGATGTGTCCCTTGGGGACACGGTGGGAACGCACACATGACCACCCACCTCCCTAAATACATAGATATTACTCTGGTGAGCTCCAAAAACATACCAGTTAAAAAGAAATAAATCCAACATGTCCAGTCAAGGATTTTGTTTCAAGCAGCAACTGTAGCTCCCAGGATTTTGTTCCTTTTTAATTCTGTTTTCGCACTACAAAGAGGAGCCTTTGTTTGCACTCAGGAAGAGCACCTGTGGAATCTTTAAACATTCTCAGGCATGTTTGAAAAGCTCATCCTCGTGGTAAAGATTTAATCTATCAAAGTGGTATAAATAATGTAGACATAGCCTTAGGTGTCACTTCTTCCCCTTGCAGGTTGGAAAAGAACAGAAGCAGCTCTGCTGCATTTTAAAACACGAGTCAGGCAGTGACAGGATCCTGGGCTACCCTTCAATTAGAGGTGTCTATTTATTACTGATTATTTAGAAGGTCCAAAACCACACTTACAAACCACCAGGCTCCTGACCAAGATAAAAACATAAATAGCAAAATAGTGACTTATTCAAAAAAGCCAAAAAAAGTCCCAGGGGTACCTCTAAAGGCTTTGCTTTTGAAGTAATTTAAGAAAATTACTCAGCAGAGGTTAATTGATTTATATTTGACAGGTGACACCCTGCTTGATGAATGTCTCTTAAAAACTAAACCAAGACAAAGCCACCTTGTTGTAAGATTTAAGCAAAGTGCAACAAAGAATGTCCTTGCAGAATTCCAAAATATTCAGGTTTTGCCAAAAGTCTGTTTCCACAACAGAATCCAGGGAAGGAGCTGCACTTTTTGCGATGTATCTGCACCAGAGTGAGCTCACAGATCCTGTGAGGTGCTACTGGTGCTGGAGAGGTCATTAATTAAAAGAAAGAAAAAAATCACTCCCAAACCTTCCTTCCCATTTTTATGAAATATCTGCATTTTCTGTCATGCCTTGAAAGTTGCCCGTTGGCCTGGGCATTGGTGTATTGTGAATTCAGATGGATTTAGGAGGTGTAAATTTAATTGTTTCACTCAGTATGGTATTTACCATGCCACTTAAATTCAGATTTCTAGTGCAGAAAGAACCATTGGGAAAGGTGATAATTTATGGTTCAAATGAAAGCACAACCAATTATTGGTTGTGATGTACAACTGATGAGGTGCTTCATGTGTAGGTTCCTCTATAGGGTACACTTGTAAAATGTGGCATTTCTTTCCCTAAAATATGAATGTGTGAAAAGCTCGTTTTATAACACGAAGACCAGAGTTGAAGAAGTCACATTTATCTGTTGCTGCCTCAGACATCCTGAGCTGCATAAATATCGTGGTTCGTGTCTTTGCCACGTACGGGTTCGAACGCGCGAGCGGAGCTCCCAAATTGGGAAACGCGTCTAAAAAGTGGGTTCAGGGAGCAGTTGGGAACCAGCCTTGGTTTGTGGGAGTGCTGGAGGGGTTTGGGGTCTCTCCTTGGGCTGTGTGACAGTGGAAAGGAGCCCTCAGAGGCGGGTGGGATGAAGGGGGGGCTGTGCTGGGGGGGATGTTGGGACACGTACAGAGGACCCCGTGCTCCTTCCCAACGTGTGTTCCCAGACAAACCCGGAGCAGTGCAAGTGTAACGCTGACACTTCCCCACAGATCTGAAGGAACTGCAAGCCCAGACTTACCAGACACCTGCTCTTTCTTTAATTTAGCTTTTTGAGAGAGCTAAGCCTGGGAAGGCTGTTCCTGTCATGTCTTGTTCCCATCACCTTCCAGGCTGCTGCACTTGGGTTGGAGAGGAGGGTCTGCTCCAGAGTGACAAGTGTCTCCAGGAGGAATTTCTGTCTCTCTCCCTGTGAAACGGCCCACCTGAAGGCTGGCCCTCATTCCTGACGGTTCAAAAGGTTCAAATGACTGGTGATGATTTATAAAATATGCAGCTGAAACTTTTATCCCTGTAAATCTGGGTGATATTGGACACAAGTGACTTTGGTGTCTGACCCTTGCAGTGTTAGACGTGCACATTTCACAGTGTCTGAGTTTTCAGAGACTCTCAAAACCTCCAGGATGAAGGTTTGGTGGTTCAGGGAGCCCTAAGGAACAAGGAACAGGGACAGGAGCTGATATCCAGCACAGCGTTGCCGTCACGCCCTCAGCAGGTGCTTCTGTGTCTGTTCCAGGGTCTCAAATGAATTCTTTGAAAGCTTTCACTGGTGTAGAAAGATGGACAAGGGAAAAGGGAATGAGAGCAGAAAAAAATAGTGTGTTTTCTGTTTCCAGGACTGTGTATGAGAAAGAAAACAACTGTTCAGCTGCTCATGGGGCACGTCTGTCGCCGAGGGACAGGGCACAGCTGGAGATGTGGTGAAAGGTTGTGTGCCTGACGTGCAATCCTGGGATCACTAAGGCTGGAAAAGACCTTGAGATCTTTGAGTCCAACCATTCCCCAGCACTGACCCATGTCCCCAAGTGCCACATCCACAGGGCTCTTGAGTCCCTCAAGTGATGGGGACTCCACCACTGCCCTGAGCAGCCCCTTTCAATGCTTGACCACCTTCTCAGTGAAGAAATATTCCCTAATATCCAATATAAACCTCCCCTGGGGCAACTTAGGGCTGTTTCCTCTTGTCCTACTGCTTGTTTTCTGGGAGAACAGACCAACAACCACCTGGCTCCAACCTCTCTTGAAGGAGTTGTAGGGAGTGGGAAAGTCCCCTCAGCCTCCTTTTGTCCAAGCTAAACATCCTCAGCTGCTCCTCATTAGACTTGTCCTCCAATTACCTTCTTCCTTGGGCTATATAAGATCCCTAAATGGGCCTGGGAGGGTCTTGGATGGTTTGTTAGGAAAGTAAAGTGAGGAGGCAAATTCTACTGGGGAGCCCTGTGTGGAGCAGAACAATCTCCAGGCCTGGTTCTTTGAGCTGCTGAAGTCACACCTGAGCATAAAATGTCACATTTCCATCTTCTGGCCTTGCACAGAAAAGTTTGTCTGCAAAATGTAAGTGGCTTCAATTTATTACTGGTCTTGCTGCAGTTGCTGGGGTTGTTCTTGACTCTGCTGTGGGCAAATATAAGTCAGTAAGATGTTGTTCTATGAGCTGGGGAAACATCTGAAGGGAGGAAGGGGCTAAAAAGGTGTAGAACAGTTAGAAAGATCTGTAAGAATTAGTGTAAAAGGTTGGATGATTTTGGAGTGTTAAAGGCATGGTAGCACCTAAATAGAAATTTCTAGATTAAAGCAAACAGGAGAACAATATCTGAGGCTCAACCTGTTGCAATAAAATCAGTTTAATATAAAAGCCACATCCATCTCTGGGGGTGAACTTCACCCCTTTAAGATATAAGTATGGAAAAGTTGTTTCTTATAGGTCTTTTGGATTTATCTCATCATGTAACCAGTGTATCTCATCTCTGCCCATGAAAATTAGTTTTAACATGTCTCCTACTTTCTGCTGGTGGAAATGAGGTTGAAAAGTTCATGGATTCCTGTCTCACCACACCATTCTCCCACAATGGAAGCCCATTCTGCCTCCAGACTTTGTATTTTATTTTATTTTTTGTATTTTAGCTCCTGACTTCTTAGAGATTAAAAACTTCTATCACCCTGTCAAGTAATCCCTCATAATTCCTGTAAAGGTTTCCAAAAATCCTGTCAACTTTCTCAGCTCTCCTTTGGTTTCTTATGCCAAGGACTGAATTTTTTTTTAGAGGGAGGTATTAAAAACTGGGAGGGGAAAAAAAAAAAGTCAACCATATTCAATTTCAGGTACAAAAATTAATTAGCCCAAGAATTTTAATTTTAGCACTGGCAAGTCATACTAAATTAGCTTTCCTGTGGGAAAAAGAGAAGTTCAATTAAAACAAAAGACCTGTGTGCAAGAGATTCTGCAAACTACTTCAAGTTGGGTTTTTCAGACCGGTGACAAATTAACTGGGATATTAAGATTTTATTCAGGTCTGCATTTTAAGAAACTCTAACTATACCAGTGAGCCAAAGATAAATAGAGTCAGTTCTGCATGACTTCTGATATAAAAACTAATAGGATGGAAAATTACTTTGAAGTAGGAGAAGTGCCTAGATATTAGATAATTAACACTGCTTAGCTGAAGTTCTGTAACAGTTGAGTGACAACAAGGTTTTTCACTGTCTATAACCTGAGAGCAAAGTCTCTTTTGTTACTTGGCTTGACAGGAGTGAATTTAAAAAATGTATTTTTGTGGATTCCATGAATCCTCTCGTTCCTTGCAGAACATTCTCAGCCTGGTTTGATCCAACTAACCAGGCTCATCTCGTTTAGCCCAGAGCGCTTATGGAGAATGTGAGTTCAGAGTGGTTTTATCCTGATTTCTGTGCAGGCAAATGAATAATTCCTGAGGTTTTCGTAGCCTAATTTAGTCCCTACACTCAAAGAACTCCCCAAAAATTTAAATTAGCTTGTTTAGTCCAGAATAAGTTGCCTTTCCACATGGGTGTGTCCTCAGGTGGAGGCAGTCAGTGAGTTTTCCAGGTTGTTTGAAGACAAGGTTTTGAAAAGAATCTGAGAGATTCAAGGTCAGAGGCAGTTTCATATATATTGATGAAATCATTGATTTCCTTTCCTATTTCTTGGAGTTTTTTGGTTTTTCTTTTATTTTTTTCCTCTGGATGCTGGGTGTCAGGACGACATCAGTTCATTTGGACACCAGGTTTCTTTTTGGAGCTCTTGAATAAATACCTTTCTCAATTTTTTTTGGCTTAATTTGGAATAATTTTCGTGACTTTTGAGGACTCAGATACCTAGTTGTAGTTTAACCAGTTGCTGTACCTGACCTTCTCTTTGGCCAAGAACCTCTGCAAGGACTTGGTTAATTTACCCAGAAATTTGCTTCCATGGATGAATCCAGGAAAAACAGTTGTGGATATATGGCACTCTGGGAGCAGATATGGAGCTATAATTTTTGGATGTGGGAGAGCCTGTCTTTGGTCTATATCCCATAATCACACAGATGGATAACAGGCAAACATCTTCACTTGGGTCAGAAGGACCCAAGAATTCTTCCCCCCTGAGGAGATAAAAGCAATGGAAGAGGACAGGGAATATGTTCTGGGAAACTATAAAGGACAAGCCAGCAAGAAAGGGGGTGCCAAAAGGAAACAGGGAACATGGAAAAAAGGATGAAAAGCATTTTCAAAGAGTGATTTTAATTTTTTTTTTCTGGATCAGTCTGTGTGTGTTTCTCTCTTTAACAGCTACCAGACTCAAGAAATTAGAGAAATTAATGATTTAAATGACTTTACAAAGTCCCTTGGTTCAGAGCAAGGCACAGGTTTTTGTGGAGACCTTGTTTAGCCCAAGAGTGGCCCGAGCCCTGCCTGGTTTTAGCACGGCTGAGCCCAAATTAACATTCCATTTGGGCTGCTTTGCAGACACAATCTATCTGCAACATGATATTTATCCCTCCAGCTGGCAGCTGTGGTGTCAAGTGCTGCAGATAGATGAGGCCATTACTACCATACAAATATTTTCTTTTTTCCATGTTCACTCTTTGAAGGGATCACACACCACAAGGTTTGCAGCAAAATTGCACAGGGTGAGAGTCAAAATTCCCCCTTCTCATGTAAAGACATTTGGATTCTCTACAGTCCAAAGATAGGGAGGGTAAGTGGTTGCTTTCTGTGGTTAGAAAAGCAAGTTCTACTTGCAAGTAACTGGCAAAAAATACGATTTAATAAGTATTTAGCAACCTGGTTTGGAAAATGAAATTAGTATAGATTTGCTGTTAAGAATGCTCCCCAGCAAGAAGAAATCTCTCATGAAAACCTCCTCTGAAAAAGAAGAAAAATCTCTTTTGTCTGACAAACTCCTGAATTAAGTAACACTTGGATGTTGAAAGATCACAACAGAGCTGGAACAAAAGAGAGGAGTCTACTGACTGAGAAAGCAAATCATTCAAATATGCCTGGCAAAGGGTGCTGAGGGTTTGCTGTCTTGAGGGTTTTTAACCATCATTCAGGCTCCTGTCACTGTCTGGTTGAGACAAAAGTCTTCAGACTTTTGTCTGAAGAACATGAGGGAACAGCTCATGACTGTCGTCTTCTCGTGGAGAAGGGAATCAGTGCCAAGCAAATCTGTCTCCTTCATTCTGGTCATGGATTTGTGTGTTGATGGTGTTGTTGGAGCGTTTGGGAATGAAGCTGTAGATGAAGAGCTTTCCAGGGCCTAAAGGGGCTCCAGGAGAGCTGGAGAGGGACTTTGGATGTGGGCTAGAGGGACAGGACACAGGGAATGGCTTCCCAGTGCCAGAGGGGAGGGTTGGATGGGATATTGAGAAGGAATTCTTGGCTGTGAGGGTGGTAAGGCTCTGAGGTTGCCCAGAGAAGCTGTGGCTGCCCCTGGAAGTGTCCAAGGCCAGGTTGGATGGAGCTTGGAGCAACCTAGGCTAGTGGAAGGTGTCCCTGCCCTTGGCAAGGGGTAGGATGAGACACAACCACAAACCATTCCGTGCTTCTCTGAGGAGAAGGATGTAGGAGAGGCCTGGAGAGAATTAGGGACAATTGATAGGTGTTTTCCCCCCAGATGGGTTGTTTAGGGGAGATGCTTTGCTGGATCTGCTGGTGATGGTTGGGAAGGAACCAGGGATGTGCAGATCCATGGCAGCCCTGGCTCCAGTGCCCTTGGGATAATGGAATTTAAACCATTGAACCAGTGTGGGAAGTGAGAAGGGGCTGAGCCCTCGAGGGACTTGATCTGGCTTTGAAGTTGGCTCAGTTTGGAGCAGATGTTTGGACCAGACACTTCCAGAGGTCTTTCAGATGAGGTTATTCCATGAATGTCTGATTTCTCACTTCTGTACCAAAATGGGGAATTAATGGAGGTTTATTTTATGAGCTCAGAATCCTTGTGCTGTGGATTTGCTTCAGTATTCAGTGATTTGTAGAACTGGTTTTCTAACCCTTCCCTTGTGTTGTTTTCTGGCTGTGACTTTTTGGGAATGGCTGATTTTGGGTTTCAGTGCTTTATCACAAAGTAGAGGCAAAACATAAAGCAAAATACATTTGCCTTTTAGTCTTAATAGTCCCCTCTAAAGTATCAATTCTCTGTTACTGATTTTAGCCTGTTTCTGTTGAAGAATCAAAATACAAAGTAAGTGAAAACTCATGTTCATGCTGACTGGAAATGCACTTATTGTGAACCTTAGGAAATAACTGACTATAATTTTAGAGCATTGAGATAATTTACTAACCACATCTAACAGTACTAAAATAGAAATATCTCTAAACTTTCTCAGTGTTTTGTCTCTGAGTCCTTTTTTCTCTTTCAATCCAGGTTCAAGTCAATGTTCTGGCTCAGTTTCTCCTGCATTTGTGTAACGTTGCAGTGGTTGGGCTGTAAACATCACAGTTATTTGGTTATAAGAACTAGGTCAGTTTGTTAAACAAGCAAACAAAAACCCACTAGTGATGTTTGCTTTTAATAAAAATGTGTTTTTCTGAGTTCTATTAGTCCAGGAGCTCTGCTTTCATGTTTTTCTTGAAAAGTGCATAATTTGTGTTCTTTTATCTTAAAAACCAATGATGTGTTTGGGAAGAAAATTCCTACATCCAGCTTAGTGGTTTAGTGTTTAGATTATTGTCTAAGGGGTGGAATTCTTAGAAACCATCAGGTAAATTTACATTTCATTAATTGTCCTCTCCCTCCCAGCTTTCAAAATCTCTGGGAATTCGAGTCCCATGGATTCAGATGAAACTTTTAAAACTTCTGTTCAAATTTAACTTAACTTTTGATGAAGAAAATACTCAGCTTTCTTCTACACTCCCTCTAGTGTTTAAGGTGCTCCATGGCTGAAAAGAGACAACAAATACAGATTTGTCTTCACCCAACCCTGGGAAAGAATTACTTTAATCTTTTATTTCTTCTTGCTTTAGTTCCTTTCGGGTTTGCTCTGGTGGGAACTTAAGCCTGTTTGAGCTGGTAGCAAATGTGACCAGTTGTGCTTGAAAAATTAGGGTTAAGCTGAGCTTTAAAAGTAAAACAGCTTCAAAATTTGCCAAATTGAAAAGAACAATAAGAAAAAAGCTTTTTCTCTCGGTCGGTGCCTCGTGGTTAATTTAGATTAATTTAGATTAATTTAGACACCACTAATTTTATCTAATCTTATATTCAAATGTCTATTTGTTGCAGTTCTTTGCAGTCACATTTAAACTGGGGCTGGAAAGAAAGACCTGGATGAAAGCAACTTGGATTTTTTCAGTTACATAAAACTCTGAAAGGCTTTTACAAATTGCTTCTGTGTGGGAGGCAGCTTGCTGCAAAGCTGTCACTTGAAACTTTATCAATCAGAAGACAGTGCTGGTTTTAATTATGCAGATTTTTCAAAGTAAAATAACTTTTTCTTTTTCTTTTTTTTTTTCCCCTTGCCTGAAAATGTAGAACAGAGTCAGGTGAGATCTGGAACAATCTGAAAGATTTTTTTTGAAGAGTTTGCTGGGCTTAATTGAAATAGCTTCAAAAAGCTTGTGAAGAAGTGTAGTGTAGTTGAAGCTTTTTAACTTTCTTCTTTATAAAAGAAAAAGGATCTTTCTCTCCTTGTTTGTTTGTGAGAATTGTCACTAACTTTTAATTATCTTTCTATCCAGCAAAGGTGCCCATCCCAGTGTATCCCTATTGTAAAGGTCTCTGCTCTCTGCATTTTTTTGGTCTAATTTAGGTACCTCAAGCCCTAAAATAATGTGATTTAACAGAATTCTCTGGCCATCAGCACAGAGCAGGGGCTGTTAAACCCTTTGCCTTGTGCAGTTTGTTCTCCCCAGACAGATAAAATCACTGCAGGCACCCCAATATCTGCTGTGCAAACCTCAAACCCTCTCTGGTCTGATTGTTCCAGGAGACATGACATCATGGCATCTCATGTATCTTCAGAGAGAAGAAACTATGAGTCCAATTTTATGCTGCTTTAGCAAGAGAGAGGCTGGGAAAGGAATGTGAATTAATCATGACCACTCCATTTTGCTAATGTGTTTTTTGAGGGGGGGAGAGAGAGAGAGAGAGAGAGAGAGGGAAAGGCAGAGTGTTTCCTTTTGCTCTCCTGCTTTTTGGGTTGTTTGACTTGATTAGAAGTGGAATTATACTGTTTTTTTCTCACTCTCAAACATGCAGCACTAACATGTCATGTGTTGTGATGGATCTGTTCCCTAAACCCTCTTCTCCAGTGTTTATTGTGCAACACAGTTGGCATCACTACCTGTTGAAATTGGATATAATCATGATTTCTACCAGAAAAAGGCACTTCTGAGATGTGACAAAAACAATGAGCAGTTTTCCCTCTGATTTCTGCTGTTTTCCCCCCTTTTCTCCAATTTTCACATCATCTCTCTTAATTTCCTCTCCTCTGGCAGTGCTGTCCTTTCCCTGAGCCTCATGAATGTAGGTTGTCTGAGAAATCTTCCCAGTGTGGGGGTGACTCGGAGCTTCTCCTCATGCCTTTCCACGGAATAGCTGGCAATAAAAATGATGGATTGCTTCTATCCTTCTGGGGTCCTTTCAAAAGCTTGGGTGACCTCAGTCAGGGTCACAGGTCCTCACCCTCTGACTCTTTACAGCTTCCCTTTTAATATCAGTGTGAACTTGCATTGCCTTCTCCTTTTGCTGTTCCTTCCTCAGCCTTCTGGCCACTTCCCTTCCCCCATTTGCTTTGTCTTCTCCTCTAACTCTGCTTTAAATCACGTTGTATTTTTGGATTCAGCACCTACAAGGCTGTGACCCTTCCAGTGAACTTGCAGAACAGGCCATTCTGTGGGTTTGAGTCTCTCAGGGTCACAAGTGCTGCCTCTGCTCTCTGGGATTGGGGCACATCAAAGCCATCGTAGTTTTTGGCGTTCAGGCTCGGAGCCAAAAAAAGAAATGTGGCCATAACTTTGGGAATTTATGTCTCCCAAACCATGAGCTCTTTTAGGTCAGTCAAACAAAAGTGCCAACTGCTATGGATGTGCTCTTTTATTCCTCCAGCTCCTAAACTCCTGGCTCAGCAAAAAAAAAAAAAAATCATCAGGCCTGTTGCAGATGTAAAGGCAGGTCTGCAGAGGCATTCCCAGAGATCCCGATCTCTGCCTCTGCCCTTTCCTTTGAGAAGACCTTTGAGTGCAGAGGAGCTTGTTTGAAGGCTGGTTTCTGTTCTCAGGCCTGCAGCAGAAGTCCTTGACTCCATCTGTGTAATCAAAGGGAGAGGGAAGCTCTTCAGCACAGCCCTTGCCACCCTGAGGCAAAGGAGAACTTCTTGGTGCTGCCCTGGAGCAGCTCGTGTGGAGCAGCATGTGGAGCTTGTGACCTCCTGATAATCCAGTCTGTGGGTTAACAAGCAGCCCTTGGTGCCTTTGGAGCATTCAGGAACCACAGCCAGAAACTTCTCTTCACAACAGAATCATCAAAGCTGGAAAAGCCCTCCAGGATCAGAGTCCAACCGTTCCCCCAGCACTGCCCATTCCACCGCTGACCCGTGTCCCCAAGTGCCCCATCCACATGTTTTTTGAACACTTCCAGGGATGGTGACTTCCCCATTGCCCTGGGCAGCCCCTTCCAGTTCTTGATCATCCCTTCAGTGAAGAAATTTCCCCCAATATCCAGCCTAAACCTCCCCTGGCACAACTTCAGACAAGTTTCCTCTTGTCTTCTCCCTTCTTACCCAGGAGAAGAGACTGACCCCCACCTTCCTTCCTGCTGTTCCAACTCCAACAAGATATGAGGGGGACATTCCCCTTTGAGCCTGTTCTTGGATTCTGAACCCAAGCAATCACAGGTGTTCTTACAACACTTCATAAACCCACATAGAAGCCAAATTCCACTCTCTTGTTTACTTGCCTATGAATTATGCCTGGAAATTACCTAAATTTATTTGCAACTAGTTGAGCATCTTGTGATTCAGAGGTGTCTTCCCAGTAGCACTGCAGTAGATGGTTACTCACATCTAGCAAAGCCTCCAAATTTTATTTTCAAGCTGCAGACTGTGAAGTGGGATTGACAGTTGCTGAAATTTATGGCATTTGTAGTTGTAAAAGCAAATGTACCATTTGAAGGAGCACAGGATTACAGGTTCCACATCTTGACATTTCTTCATCAGGGGTGGTGCAGAAAGAAGAGGGGAATTCAACACTCAAAGGTTTGGAACCAGGGGCAGGGCTCTAGAAGTTGGCAAAATCTGCTCTTAAAATTCTCTCCCCTCACTTAGGAAAATGGGGTGATTTAAAATGCCATTCTGAGATTGACATGAAAATTTGAAGGCTGTATCAGCGACTGTTATGTAAATGGTTCTTGAAAAGTCTCTGGATCATTTACTCAGAGGTGTATTTAAAGGAGGAAATGACTTATTCATACATTGTTTCATGAACTCATACTGTGATTTTTTTTTTTTTCCCCCAAACTGCTTGAAAGGAAACTCAAAGGATTATGAGAGTGTAGAAACCCACGTGATAAACAAGGGCAGTGGAGTGGGTATGGAGGTGACATGAGAACAAAACCTGGGAATAAATACTGAGCAAACAACAGAGGCAACAAAACAAGCTGAATGAATTTGCTGAGCAAAGTCTTGACAAGAGATCTCTTCACAGGAAGGATTCTGGTCTCTTTTTATAGGGTATTGTGTGCTTTTAATCCTGGAGAAATTATTTTTCTAACCCTGAGAAGGTGAAGTGGTTTTGGTCAAGGAGGTGACAAAGGGAAACATGACAACTGAATTCCAGAAAAAATACCAGGACAATGTAGTCAGGATGTCACTGGTGTGTGGAGGGTGAGGCTTTCAGGCTGGTTTTTTCTTGCTCCCCTGAAGTTGTGTGAGGGGGACACTGCAAGAAAAGAACCTGAGCATGGGGAAGCAGAGAGACATGACCTTGGGGGAAAAAAAAAGACCAATTTGGCACAGCTAATTTTACAAGGTTTGTTTAGAGCAGCAGGTACATTTTTGAAATAGGAGGCAGGAGAGCTGTTTAATTCCTGGATTTCCTATTCTTTCAGGATCCTGTGTAACTTTGCACAAGGGGTTTAACCCTTCATTTGATTATTTTCCACCTGTAAAGAGGGAATTCTCCTTTCCCCCTTGCAGGAGGGCATTAGGAGGGACCAGCCTCCTGGGATTGGGAGCTGCTGGGATCCTTCAGTGCTGTGAACCACATCATTGCCTGGATAATAAGCAGGGAGAGACTAATACCAAGATCCTTTCCAATAATATGATTGCTGACCCCAGTTTTCACAATTACATATTTGTGATTTGATTTATTCTTTCTAAAAATCTGTTTTTAATGCCTTTTTTTTTTCTGATTTAATTAATCACTATCCAGTCCTTCGCTTTATCAGGATTGTTCTGTTTATCCACATAGGGTCACAAGATTATTGTAGCACAGAAGAAGAGCTTTACTCTTAGGTATCTTTGGTAAGCGTAGCTTTTAATTTCTTTAATACTTAATTGTCATAATGTTGAGCATTGCCTTAAAAAAAAAAGTCTGTGGGAAACATCAAACCCTCTCCTTCAAACATCTCTTGGTAGAGAAATGATCACAAAGAAAGCCCTGTTTGCTGAACAGGCTGTAATTCCCCAATTTGTGGATCAGGTTCACGTTGGAAGCTGTGTCCATAACGAAAAGGCACCATGGAATATCTTCAATTGGATGTTTCTGCTCCTGTGAAATTGTAATTGAAGTATTAAACTGACCGTGGGCTTTCCTGTAAGCTCAGATTAATTTCTAAGTTTACAGATCTGAGCACCCTCTCTAATGTTACTTGTGGGCTTAAGTTTGAGTGCACTTTTATTCTTTGTTCTCAAACTTACTTTTTTGTACTGCTTATTAATCATTGTGGGTCAGTTTGAGCAGATGGCAAATAAGTTTGGAAAAGGCTAAATGTTGCCTGCTATGAAAATATAACTTTATATTGAACAGATGTCCACAGGGAATAGTTTTTCATCATCATGGAGAGTATTTTAAAAGCTGTTGTCTTCTATCCTCTCACAGACCAACTTTGGTAAAAAAAATAGGGTTGTTGAGCTCAGTATAATCAATAACTTGACTAATTTTCCTTTGAGAACTACAGGCTCCTTCAGGCTGAGGTTTAATTTGGTATCTTCTTCTGGAATCTGGGCAAACCCTTCCAGAATTAGAGACTCATTAAGGTTGGAAAAGGCTTCCAAAATCATGAAGTCCAATCTTTGGCTGAACACCACCGTGGCTAAACCATATCCCAAACTGCCACATCCACTTGTCTTTTGGACTCTCCCATGGATGGTGATTCCACCACTTCCCTGGGTGGTTTGTGCCAAAGCCTGACCCCTCTTTCAGTGATGGAAGTTTTCCTGCTATCCAATCTAAACCTCCCCTGGCTCAGCTTGAGAGAAGGCTTGGTCCGGGATGATGAAGAGCTTCTAGTCAGGATGGCTTTGGATCTGTGAAGGTTTGGGAAGTTTTGATTCATTCTGATCTTGACAACTGACCCTCATGGAGGTGCTGCCACTCCTTCACTTCAAAAAATACTAAATTTCAGAAATCCCTGGCTCTTGCCACCGTGATATTCTCAGTTTTGTCAGAGTTTTACCTGACAATCAAAATTTCCCAAGATGCCAGAGTGGCTCTGAAATACTGATACCCTGTGGATCCAAATCTCCATGAAACTACTGCTGGCTCCAGCTGCTGTAGTTTGGATAGAGAATAACATTGATAAATTTAAAGTAGAGCTTCTACTCTTGCATTTTTGTTTGATTTTAAGATGCCTATGCACATTTTGGAGGTAGAGCTGCAGAAACCTTCCTGGCTTTGCAGTTCACATTCATTAATGGCTTTTAATGAATCAACCAGAGTCAAAATTCTTGCCACAGCCATGTGAGGAGAATTATGGTCCAGATCTCCTTGGCTTTGTGTCTATGTTCAGTTGTCTCTGGACCTGAAGGCAAAGGTGAAGATTTAGGGTCATAAAAAAGTGGAAAGGTAATAGTTTGTTTCTCATATTTATCTTTGCCAGTTGTGCAGAAAATACACCTTTGACCTGTGAACTCCTCCATGCAATGCAGTGATTTATTGGGCTACACTGAGATGAGAACTTATTTTTTTAATAAAGTACAACTCAAAAGCTTAATTCTGAACCATGTTTGCTCAGTGCCCCCTTTCTGGGCCCAGTTTAGAAATGTCCCTGAAGGAATCCTGGTTTTTGCCTCCCCAGAGTGCTGCTGGGGGGAAAAGGCCGTGCTGAGCCTCCAGAGCCAGTTTTAAACAAAGGTTTAGTCAATGTAGACACTATGATTGGATTTTATGGCATTTTATGCACGAGCCAAACAAGAGGAATCTTGTGCTTGAGAAATCTCCCTTTGTGGCAGCAGGAAGGACTTAGTCATGTAACCCTGGAATGGCAGGAGGCAGAAAACCAAGGAAGAAAATGGTGCATGGGAAAATTAAACCTAAAATCAAGGTGTTGTGGTTAAATAATCGTTGTTTTTCAGCAGAGAAAAAAATGTGTAACTCAAACACTGAAGACAGTACACATAAATCTGAGGAATAAATCAAGAGAAAAGCATGTGTTTAGACCAAGTGTCCCTCTTAAAATATATAAACATGATATTTCTTATTCTAGTTAAGAAATAAGAACTTCAAGGCAGTAAAAACAAGAATTTTTTTTTGCTTGGCTCCACAAGGTAATAACTCACACAGTCCATCTCCATGTGATCTACACATGCTAAAGACAGATAAATCAAGGGGTGGATAAGAGTTATTAATTGCCCACACAAAAGAGCTGGGGCCTGACATCATGTGGGTGGAAGGGATGATCAAACCAGAGCGGAGTTTGCAGAGAACAGTGTGAGGAAAAACACTTTCCCTGAGCCTTCCTAGATGGATTTTCCCATGCCTTCCCCTGTCTGGCTTTATGGGAGAAGTTTTAAAGTGATGAAAGCAGAATTAAACTTCTCTTCCCTCTTTTGCCTCTCTGAGTTTAGTCCCTTTAAGGCCTGGTAAAGGACCATCCTGCTTTAATGTGAACGTGGGTCAAAGCCTGGCTCATTCAGTGCCCCCAAACACCTGATTATCTTTGGTTCCTCTTTAATTTGCTGTCTGTGTGTGAATATCTGGTTGGGATTGAGACTTGGCAGCGAAGCAGATGCTGGCCTGGACTCTGTTACTTGTATATTGTAAGAAAAATGTTTTGTATATTGAAAGAAAAAGCAATAGATAACGCCTTGAGGTTTCAAATCCTACAAAATTGGGCTTTGCCTCAAATTTCTTCTTATTTTATTGGACTAAACCAGTTGCTTACTTTCATTTGCTGAGTGAATTCATATATGAGCATCCCTAATTGTGACAGACAGTTCAATAAATAACTGAAAGTGTATTTTTCAATGCCATTGCTCTGAAATGCTGAACACTTTAGAGGCAAACCAAGCCAGATCTCTGTGATTTTTATTTTTTTATTTTTATTTAGTAGCCCCAAATCCCCAGTGCTGTGAGGAGCCTTTTGTGCACACAATCACGTCTTTTAGGTATTTAGATATTCAAAGCACCTTCTGTGCAGAAGCATCAGGGATCAGGGCCTAATGGGACAAGAAGCAGAAGAAAGAGCTCATTGTCAGGAGGTAATAACTCCTTGTCATTCTCCGTGGGAGGCTGGTGGAGGTTAAAAAAAATTGGGAAAGATTGTTGCTAAGCGCTTGCCAGATCATCTCTTGGTTCACCAGCAGCCAGGATAGCCTGGATTTAAGATCTCCTCTCCAGGAAGTTTGAAATAACTGTCCTGCAGTCTTTTACTGGGAAGTGAAGGTGAATTTATTTAGTTCTCTGAGAGAAATACTTACAGCTAAGTATTACAAATGCAGCATTATCTGACTCCTGTGAGGGGAATATCTGGAGAGCCTTCTGGAATATCTTCATATTGCTGTTTTTCCATTAGGATCTCACATTTATTGCTTTTGATTTTAATGATATTTAGAAATACATGGTTGGAATTTGATCCTGAACCCACATTTTTCTGTGAATTATCCTTATGGGGATGTGAGAGAGGACAATTTCGGGGTGGCAGCGTGGGGATTCCTCACTAATTAATCACTAGTTGCTCATTTGGAGATTTCCTTTACCTCCATTATGGAAACTTGTTTCCCAGCTGGAAACCTTATCAGAATCCCTTCCTGCAGATGAAAGCCACTGATTGCCCTGCAAAGCCAGAGAGGAGGCTCTTTGACATTTGTTAGTTGGCTGATCTGTTTGAGAAATCTTACATAAACTGCAGGAGGGGAGCTGCCAATTCCTGCACGTTGGAGGAGAATTGATTCCTTATTTGGAGAGGTTTGCTCCTACTCGGGGCCACAACAGTGGTTTCCAAACTCCTCTGGTATTTGATGACTGTGGCATAACTTTGGAGACCTTTTGTGAGCTTTCTATTCCTCCTTTCAGCTGCTTTGAGATAACTGGGTGGCAGTTTGGGACAGAGTCCTTTGAGCTTTGCTGCCTTTGGAAGGTTTGTTGTGATGGAGGAAAGATGGGCTTTTTCTATGACCTAAAACTCCCATGGGAAGCCCCAAAACTGAACTACCCCCTTTCCTTCTTTTTACCTGGATTTTTTTTTGTTTTGTTTTGTTGAGGAATAGAAAACAGCAGGATGAGAATTTGAGTTTCTGAGAGACATCAAGGGTGGCTGCTCAGCTTCAGGAAGGGTCCTCACCTTCATGTCCATGGGCAACAGCAGCAGGGGCTGATCCCTTTCTTTGGCTGTGGTTGTGTCTGCACAGTGGGATCCTGCTTTGGTGGTCCCTTGGGACAAAGGGCACTGTCCAGAGAAGGGAACAGAGCTGGGGAAGAGGCTGGAGCAGCAGGAGCAGCTGGGGGGGCTCAGCCTGGAGAAAAGGAGCCTCAGGGGGGACCTTCTTGCTCTGCAACCCCCTGACAGGAGGGGGGAACCGGGGGGGTTTGGGCTCTGCTCCCAGGGAACAAGGGACAGGAGGAGAGGGAATCACCTAAAGCTGCACCAGGGGAGGTTTAGATTGGATGCTGGGAAAATTTCTTCTTGGAAAAGGTTGTCCAGCCCTGGCACAGCTGCCCAGGGCAGAGGTGGAGTCCCCAGCCCTGGAAGGATTTCAAAGCCCTGTGGATGTGGCACTCGGGGCTAGGGCTCAGTGGTGGCCTGGGCAGTGCTGGGGGAATGGTTGGACTTGATGGTCTTAAAGGTCTTTTCCATGTGATTCCATGATTCAGTGGCCATCAGGGTCACTTCTGCAGCAGTGGTGTGAAGCCAGATTTGGGGGGTGGATTTGATCCTCCTTCCATGGTAACTTCTGTCAGGAACACCTGTGATTAATCACTTTTGTGGGCTATGGTGGTGCTGCCAATGCTGTATTTTGAGGGCTTCAGAAATACACTGGAAAGACTTCAGAGTCTCTTTCCCTTCCCTGTGACCTTTACATAAATTCACTTCACCCTCTGCACGATGCTTTCCTCAGTTTACCTATTTTTGTTCTCCTTTTATTTGATGAACTGTTTGTTTAGAAATGTGTATTACTGTTTCTCTGGAATTTATTTGCTAACTATCGTCTCCAGAGTTGGTTTTACATGTTTAATTTTATTATGTTCATGAGGCAACGTTGGCAGGAACAGCACTATAAAAAGCATCCATTTCATGGAGTGGTACAAACATGTTTTCAGCTGAATTGATGACACTGAATATAAAACACTTCTCATTTACTCTTCCCCTTAAGGTTTGTTTAATGAACTAAAGTTTTTTCTTATTACTTAGAGGTGCAGTTCTTTTTACCCATCCAGAAAGGATACAAAACATAATGTGAGTTTATAGCTGCCATCTCTTGAAAATAACCTATTTAAGGAACCTTTCTCTATCCATCTTAGTGTGTTATGGGAATTCCTCTCCCTTTTTTCTCAGTATTTCTATTTGAACTCTTTGTTGTGAACAAATGAATAAAAAATGACTAAAAATGAGGAGGTCTGGATTAAGAAACCAGGTGGGAAGGTATCAAAATTGGGATGCAGATACATCTTTATACTTGGGGAACTTGAGACCCTTTTTGGGATTGAGACCACAGGTTTTGGTCTTCAGCTTGTTATTGACACTGCCTGGGAAGAAACAGCCCTGATTTATTGGATTGACATAAAATATTTCTTGCTGACAGTGGGATAATGGTAATTAAAATGCTCATCACTACTTATGTAGATACTTTGCAGGAGGCTCTTCCTTAGGCTATGATGAGAACACGTGTTTCCAACGCCGTTCCCTACGTCGGTGTCTGGAGGCTGGAAGTGGTCCTGCCTCACACTTGTGCATCCAGGACTCATCCCAGTGCTTAAGCAATTTTTTGGAGAGGTGGTACAGGTATTCCAGGTCACATGGAGCACCTGGGGAGGAGCAGATGGGTAAAGCAGAGCCTGAAGTGAGATACTCTGACCGTGCCGCTTTCCCTTGTACAGTATTGATGCTCAATTAGTGCTTCACCAAGGGCTTCATCACTCCAGCTGACCTATAATTTAATATAAATATTGAAAATACTTTGAACAAGGTGTTGCATAAAGGGTTTTTTTCTCATGGTCACACTGTTGTAACTCTTAGTCCTCTGGTGTAGCTCCTTTTTCCACCTCTGGCACTTGTGTGTCGACAGCGTCTTCACCTGGAGCAGCTCCAGGCCAGGCAAAAATCAACCCTTTATCAAACTTCCCACCCACCTGAAGGGCAAATTCAAGTGGCCAACATCAGTGCCACTGCACACCAATAATGGGCATCACATCCAGAAGATGCCACATGCCTGACTGAATATCTGAGAGACGCAGGAGGCTTTGAACAGAAGGAGTTTTTGAGCCAATGACTTCTCAAAGGCTGTCAGAATAATCATTTTTCCCCTGATTTCAGTCAATTGCCGTCTGACAATTGAAAAGCAAAACTATTCAGAGAGCATTCACCCACGCTGGTGCCTGATCCTCAGTGCTCTGCAGCCATATCCTTGGAATAAAAAGGAAAAGAACACATATGAAGCACCAAATGGAGGTTGTTAAACATGGAGCATATGTGCTATTTAGCTTTGGAACACGGGGAGGTTATGGAGCCATCCTTGGGAAAGGAGGCACATAAAGTTCCTGTACATCAAAATAATTTGTAACAAATGGATTCATGGGAAGATTGTTGAGTTAAGGGGCACAATGCAGATGACAGAGCCCTGAAATTCAGTTTACAACTGGAGCCTCTTCATGCTGCAATAATGGAGTTCAGGCAGTTGTAGGAATGTGATTAAACACAGAGCATGATAATGATTGGAAAAGGGTTTTAATTTGGTTTTGATGGACTTTGCAGTCTCCTGAGTATGGCTTGGAAACACAGTTCCAGTTCTCACCAACACTATTGAATCTGAACTCAGAATTACTGAGTAATAATCGTGAATTCCAGATTAATTGTGTCAAACCTGGACTCAGACTTCAGTTAAAGTGCCATGGTTTGGGTTTACCTGCCTATGTGATTCTCAAAACTGTGGTTAGAACTCAGAATACAACATGAATTCATTTTTTTTTTTCTTTTATTGGATGAGGGGGGGGCAAAGAAGATGCCAAAGGCTACCCACAAAGCAAACATTGTGCAGCACATATCAAATGTGATCTGAACATCAGTGATTACATTTTTAGTAGGATGAGTGTTCTGACTGAAAGGCAGCAATCTGTCACTTGGCCTTTCTGTGACATTCAGTGTATTGAAATTACCAGGGAAAGATTGCTTTTTGACATGCTAAATTAACTAAGTTAGAAAGTTGAGCTTTTTCATCCCTGCTAATTGTTACAGGGAGAGGGGAGAGTTTTTTGTCTTTTGTATCCAAAGCAGGAGATTCGGACAGCAATTGATAAAAAAATTAAAAAAAATTATATTCTCCCTAAAGGCCATCTTTGGAAGGAGTTGAATTGGTTGACTAAGAGGAACAACTTCTAATCAGAGCTGTGACAATGCAGTGATTGTGCTGGATTCTGGATGCCCCATCCCTGGAAGTGTCCAAGGCCAAGGTGGATGGGGCTGGGAGCAACCTGGGATGGTGGAAGGTGTCCCTGCCCATGGCAGGGGGTTGGAACAAGATGTTCTTTAAGGTCCCTTCCAACAGTGCTAGAATTCTGGGATTCTGCAATTGAGTCATTGCTGGGGTTGCTCATGTTTTCTCCTCGCTGTGGCTTCAGGTGCAAACCACATATTTACTTTCTTTTCAGCATAAAGGTACTAAGTTTGGATCAGAAAATGTTTTTGTTAGTGGTAGTTTGTTTTCTTCTTGAAGTGAATGAAGACAAGGCCAAATAATTGCTCATGTAGAAGTCAATCTTCCATAAAGAGATGGAAGACTTGGTGGAGAGTAAATGATATAAAAGAACATTTTAGGCATCTAGGAATTCATCTTTGTGCCCATGAATTGTGATGTTTCACTGCTGGGTTTTTTTTCTCTTGTTGTTTTGTTGTCAGAGATGTAAAAACCAACCTGACCTAAAGATAAATGATGCTTCTTCAAATACAGTGCAAAGCCTGCTGCAATCACAACCCTTGTGGTTTACTAAAAATTGAACAATAAAATGCTTTTTCTAAATGTTTCCTTTAGAACGGGCTACGTTCTTTTCCCCTTTCTACTTAGATTACTAAATGCAATTTTTTAATTACAATTTTTTTTACAATTAATTTTCAATTATTTTTTATTGTAATTTTCATTTCTGATAAATGATAAATCCATGTAAATTGTGTGGGTGGTTGTACTGGGACCCTCTGTAAAGCTGAGACCTTTTAGATCTGAAATTCTGTTTACTCAAGCAGTCATTATTTACAGATGTCAACAAACCTATTTATTTGTAGCTCCAAGACAACATGAGTTCTGGATAAATGTGTAAATGAAATTTTTGGAGGCTTTTAATTGGTTGTTTAGTATCTACATCAGTGACCTGGTAGTGCAAGATGGATTTCACTGGTATTTATTAATTATCTGAGAGGTCTCCAGCCTTGATTTCCTATTCTTAGGTGTTAGATGTGAATTCCTAGGCCTTGTACTAAGCAAGTACTTGGAGAAATACTTGTCTAGTCTGTGTGGGAGAGAATTAAAATCATAGAATCACAAAATCAAGGAATGGTTGGATGAGACATTAAAGACCACCTCATTGCACCCCCTGCCATGGGCAGGGACACCTTCCACTAGCCCAGGTTACTCCAAACCCTGTCCAACCTGGCCTTGGACAGTACCTCTCATGAAAGACAGATTTCACTGGTATTTATCAATTATCTGGGATGTGGTGGAATTAAGAAAGGATGAAATTAAGACCAGATCCCTGTCCATGAGATGTTAGACCTACTTTTATTCTTCCTGAAGCAGAAAGTGCTACCAAAGCACGTGAAATGGATGAGTAGGTGACCCAACACATTTGAGTTCAGTACTGATTTTGATACAAAGAGGTGAAATTCAAAGCTGAGCTCGCAAGTGGGTGTTTCTGGGCACACCCAGGGGTTTTTTGGCTCTCTCCAGCCCCAGGTGAGCAGCGTGGGCAGAGCGGTGAGCGCAGCCGAGCGCGCGGAATTGCGAAGAGAAGATTCTGTGGGCAGCCTGACTTATTGCCAGGCAAATTTAGATGAATGGAAGCATCAAGTGCATCGCTTCTGACAGGATGTAAGTGCATGAATTAGAGAAGGCTGTGCTCATTCAGCCTGCTCCTGGAAGGCAGGCTCAGGTAGCAGTGGCAGTTTGTCACCAGGTTAGGGAATTTTGATTTTAGGATGTGTTGCCTACAAAGGTGAGGCCGCTTGCGTTGCCCGTCCTCCCACTGGTAGTGCCATCCTGGGAGCTGGATTAATGGGTTGAGATGAAGATGAAAGGAGAGGAAAATATAGCCTGTGATTTCTGGGTATGTACCTACAGGCACATATAAGTCTGCTCGGATCTGATTTGCATCCAAGGAAATAACTCTTACTTGGGGTGAAGCCACAGGAATTCAGGGTGATGGTGTGAGCAGCATCCCTTCCCAAACAATGAGGCCAGGGAGGGGCAGTGCTGTGACAGCTTCCTGCAGAGCTCACCTTGGGACTGAGGCTAACAGGAGATGGAGAGATTGATCTGGGGAGGATGATGCATTTAATAGCTAATTTAGGAAAATACATGAGGAAAAAGCCACGAGGATGTTGCTTTGTGGAGTCTTTACTTTTTCTGTGTCATGGATGGGGAGAAAAGGAGCACAAAGTACTGACAGCCTGATCTGACCCCTATAATTTAATGTGTGTGAGGAGGAAAGGTGCAAGGCTGATTTCAGAAAAGCTTTGTTTTCCATTACTCCAGTTCAGGCAGTGCTTCCTTTACAAGGTGTTTAATTCCCATAAACACCTAAATATCTGGAGACCCACAGAATTGCTCCTGTGAAGGCATCCTTGACTTGCCTGGGCTCTGCCACATAGACAGAGGTCCCATTGCCAAACCTGCTCCTAGTGTGCATGATGGGGAAGGCCAGAAGTTGTTGCTGTCCCATCCCTGGAAGTGTCCAAGACCAGGTTGGACAGGGCTTGGAAAAACCTGGGATAGTAGAAGGTGTCCCTGCCCGTGGTAGGAGGTGGAAGGAAATGAGCTTTAAGGTCCCTTCCAACTCAAACCATTCTGTGATTCTCTGATTATTGCACGTAAAAAAAATACACTAAACAAATAAAATATTGTTTATTAATTAGAAAAATAAAGGTGTGATCGTGGATGGCACAATGCACGTAGAGAGGTGAGGAGGGAAGCAGTTGAGTCGCTTTATCACAAGGATTCAAACTCTTTTAATTATAGACCAAGTTAGTTCATAAAAGCAAAGAGAGAAAATGAGACCTCTTAGAAGGGTACAGTGCACTGTCAAATCTTCTCCAATCTTGTGGTAATTAGTAGGTAGAAGATGTGGTGCTTCACATCCTGGCACCCTCCTGTTCCACTCTACACGTTTGTACACACAGATTTCAACAGGGGAGCAGAGGACTGGGGTGTAGGTGGAAGCTGTGCCTCAAAAGTTAATCTTTAAGCTTATGGATCTGAGAAGTGAGAGACTGAGGACAGGTATATAATAATGTTCGCCAATATTTTGGCTTGCTGGGTGAAGACACTTTCTTTAAGCTAATTTTTATACTTAAAAGTTTGTAAAACATGTGATACGAGCTGCTGTGAAGGCATGTAAGAGGAAAAATATCCTTGTATTTTAGTATTTCAGGAAGACTCGATAATTCCTGATGATTTTCTCTTTCAAACTGCTTCCTCTACATAACTTGTTTTAATGCCTTTGAGGGGAACCAGGATGGACCATGGTTCAGTACCTAAAGGGGATCCAAGAGGCTGGAGAGGGGCTTTGGGCAAGGGATGGGAAAAGGGGGAATGGCTTCCTGCTGCCAGAGGGCAGGGTTAGATGGAATATTGGGAAGAAATTCTTCCCTGGGAGGGTGGGAGGCCCTGGCACAGGTTGCCCAGAGAAGCTGTGGCTGCCCCTGGATCCCTGGAAGTGTCCAAGGCCAGGTTGGATGGGGCTTGGAGCAACCTGGGCTAGTGGAAGGTGTCCCTGCCCATGGCAGGGGAATTGGAATGTGCTGTGTCTCTGCACCCTGTTGTGTCCATCAGGATTGTGAGGCTCGAGTGCTGCTGATATAACACTTCGTTTCCATGACTTTTGGCCAAACCTTAAACCATCTGAGATAATGAGTATCCACAAGCTAATTGTGGGGTCTTCTCCGGTGGAAATGGAACAGGATTGCAGGAAAACACCATTATTTAATGTTTTAAATAAAATTTTTGACATCAGGAATGACTGAATTCAAGGCTGGGAGAACATCCAGCTCCCTTTGCTGCCCTTGGTAGGATCTAGGCTGTAATTCCACCTTCTCCACAGGAACCCAGTCTTATCCAGTGCACACGACAGCAGCAGTGAGGGGAGGATTATGATATCAAAACAAGCTCAGTTTGACTCATTTAAACTTGTGACTTAGCTATATTAAATGTTTCTATAAGCACACAAACTTTTTATGATTTGGAGTGAAAAACCCCCTTGGCTGCTTCAGCACCTACTTGATAATGAATTATGTTGGGAGAGGGAGACATACAGGCTTGTGGTTAAAGCCCTTTTGACTGAACCCTTCAAAATACCCACTGGGGGACAGCAACACAATTTATGGGGCAAAATAGAAGTGTTTTATGTCTCTCATCTCATATTTCCCGGGTCAGACTTGTCCTACTCTTGCCTGTGAATTTGATTGATATTATTATCAAGTCATCTTGCTTTGGGGGCAGAAATAGTGCACCTTCCTGTTATAACTATAAACTTTCTCTGTGTTAACTCATAAACAAGAATAATACAAAATATGTTTGTTTTGTTTTTTTTTCTCACACGTTGAGGATTTTTTTCTCTCCCCAGCTTTCCTGAGGGCTTGGCTGGGATGATTTGAGGTTTGTGGTGCTTGCCCTGGACCAGGGGCTGTGATTCTTGGCGATTTGTGCCTGCTTTGGTTTCAGTGTCCCTAAACCTGTGGATTTTTGAGGACAGGGCTCCCTCGCGTGGTGGCTCCGCACAAGCCTCATCTCTTCCAACCTGAAATTCTCTTCTTTTTTTTCCACCAACAATAGCAGATTTTACAGCCGTGCAGGGACCTTTCCCACTGCGAGAGGCTGAAAAAAGGGAAAAAACACCGCTGAGCTCTTCTGTTGCTTTGTGGGCTCAGGACCGGGGTGTCACCCACCCCTTCACTCGAGGAAGAGGTGCCACCTGCCCTAAAATCCTTATTTAAGCACAGGGAACAAGGTGAACATCCATAGTTTGGGTTGGAACTGGATGATCTCGGAGATCCCTTCTAATCCAAACCATTCTGGGATTTTAACCCCCAAAATCACCATAGTTGTAGTATTATACAGAATTCTAGAGAACTTCAATAGTAAGTGTTTAAAGAATTAATTTTTTTTTCTCAGTATCAACTATTCCTGAGGTTCCAATTAAGATTTTAAGTTGTAGGAAAGAGAAGGCACATTATTAGTATGGTGGTGTAGGAAAATCAGTATTCCTAATGAAAATCAGTGTCCTCAGAATAGCACAAAATTCTGCAATCAGCTACTGTTGCTTTGTGAATATTAATTAAATTACATCAGTATATCTAGTGTATATATATGATGTGCATATATATATATAAACTATTTGAACTGATAATATATTAAACATATAAGTACATATATACAATATATTTTATATACTTTATAATACATTAAATCTATCTGCAGATATATATATAATATATATATTTAATGTATTATCAGTTCAAAATGAAAACTTTGGCTGTGGTTTTCCATGTGCACCCTTATGGTGTGAAATTTGGATTTACTCAGTGCCCAGTGCTGTTCTCGCATGGGAGAATTCCAGTTTCTGTTTGAAAATATGATTTTCCTTAAAATTAATCTGGTGAGCTCAGTGGGCATTATCCTTGTCTTTAAAACCTGAATTTTCTTGCAGGTTGCCCTGGGTGAGACACAAAGAATCTCCTCATCTGATTGTTTCAGTGTGATAAGAGGAGTGTGAGTGTTTCTTTTTCATATTTCATAGTTAGAGTTTGTATCTATTTTTTTCTTGTAGATCTTTCCTGCTTTGAGTTAATATCTATTTCCACTCTCCTAGTTGCACAAATATTTGAAGTTTACATTTACCATAAAAAAGACTAAACTGGGACTGTTCAGTTCAGATTTATTTTATTATATTCATATATAACATCAGAGATACTTCACCTACAGATTCAAAGTCTCTTTCTCTCTCTATGAACATCCTATTAAATACTCAGCTGTAGATACTCAACTCCTCCTGATCTGATCCCTTTGGGGTCTGGTGTTCCAAGCATCCTCTTCCTCTTAATTTCCAGCAACATGTTGGAAAATATTGAAAAATCACGGAATGGTTTGGGTTGGAAGGGACCTTAAAGCTCATCTTGTTCCAACCCCCTGCCATAGGCAGGGACACCTTCCACCAACCCAGGTTACTCAGGGACATCTGTCACAAGAGCCATCACATTCCCAAAATATTAACTGGATGAAGTCAAGTCTACTCTTTGGGACCATGACTGTGGAAAAGCAGACTTTCCAGAAGCTGGGAACCACAAGAAAAACTGTTTTTTTTTTTTTTCTTGGCTACCTGATGGTTTGCAGGTAAATACAGAATCCCATTCATTAAGGTTGGAAAACACCTCTAAGATCATCAAGTCCAACCACTCCCCAGCACTGCCAAGGCCACCACTGACCCATGTCCCCAAGTGCCACATCCAGATGGCTTTAAATCCCTCCAGGGATGGGGACTCCACTGCTGCCCTGGCTGAATATCCCAATGTCTGATAACCCTTCCAGTGAAGAAGTTTTTCCTAATATCCAACCCAAACCTCCCCTGGTGCAACTTAAAAGTCGCTTTCTCTCCTTTGCCTCCTCCTTCTCCCTCTGCTTTATCTCCTCCTTCCCAAACCCTTTCCTCTGTCTGTGGGGACAGAGGCTTTTCAGCAGAGATTAGAATGACTTTTTCCATCTTGTTTTCCATTGAAAATTATTCCAAGAGAAGAATGCTGAGATCAGGACTCGTTTTGTCCTCTTCCCACTTGACATGGGAGCATAGAGAGGATGGGATGGATGCAGAGAGGGGCCCCAGCATCCTCCAAGTGTCCCCACAGAGCATCTGTGCCACGTGCCCAAGGCCAGGGATCACCCCAGGGTGGATGCCTTGTGTGGCACAGACGTATGTGTTTCTGCTCTTATAAAAAAAAAAAACAAATACATTAAAAAAAAGCCACCAAAACTCTTGCAGTTTAGACAGCTGGTCTGGCAGTTGGTGACGTGAAGGCCTATTAAAATATTTATGCTGTTTGTTATTTAACTTCATTTGTTTTTTGGGTTTTTTTTTTGAGAAGAATTTGGAAATGGGCTGATTAAATAAACTCGCATGAGGTTGGCCAGGTCAGGAGTGACAAGTATTGGCAGAAATTTGGGAGCACTGGCAGCACAGGGGACTAATATTCTGTCTTTCACTCTCCTCTGATCTGGTTGTTCTGTTTTCTGAGAGAGAGGAGGTGCTAATAAATACACTGCAAATATTTTCACACTTCTCTTGGGTGGAATTTTGATTCAGTGGCTGGTGCACAAAGGCCTGGCTTCATGAAAGCTTCTGAGTCAGTGACAAGGCTCCCTTTGACTCAGCCCCAGCAGTGGAAACCAATGTTCAAAGCAACACCCTCACCCCAAGGTTATTTTAGGTCCTCAGCAAACTCTCTGTGGAGGTTTTAATGAGGGATCCAACTTGCAAAACTTCTCAGCTGTTCAAACCACGACACCCCAGAGTTTGGACAAGTTTCAAGTATCATTTAATTGTTTTCCAACAGAGAACAGCTCTCTTGGAAAGGCAGAGTGGGTATTTTGATTAGGGAAAAGTAAAAACAATGTAATTAAGTTTAGTATTCTAGGGAATGATGATCATGGAATCATTCAGGTTGGAAAAGATCTTTGAAGATCTTGGAGTCCAACCATTCCCCCAACACTGCCAAAGCCATCACTGACCCATGTCCCCAGCTGCCACATCCAGATGGCTTTTAAATCCCTCCAGGGATGGTGATTCCATCACTGCCAGGGCTTGGTCACCCTTTCCACGAAGAAATGTTTCCTAACAAAAGGTTCCTAAACCTCCCTTGGAACAACTTGAGGCCATTTCCTCTCTTCCCAGGTACCAAACTTGACATCCCACTTGAAAATTTGCTAAAGGGAGATTTCAAAAGCGAAAGGAAGGGAACCCATGGCCCCTCAAGGCCAAAGCTGAAGAAATTGGGTTGTCCCAACCACTGGGTTGTTTAGGGAGCACACGTGGGATGTGCACATCCTCATGCTGTACAGGGGAAGGGGCCACTGCCCACACAGCTGGGAAAAGGGAAAAATTCCCAATGGCATGGCAATTGGAAAGGTGTTTTCACAATAATAAACCCCAAAGGAACTGATCACCAAGTTTGGAAACAAAGGGGAGAGGAATGGCGAGGATGAAAGAGAGAGAGGGAGGGGAAAAGGTGGAATAATGAATCCCAAAATTGCTTCTTTCCCAGTGCCCCACTTGAAGGACAAACTTCCTTGAAAATTTATGTAGATTTATTAAAAACAACGATTATTTAATCAATCTGCAACTCAGCTGGATACCTTCTAAGTCCCTCTACTGGTTTCACTGGGTTTTGTTCAGCTCTTGACTCGGGACATCTGAGAGTGCTGTGAAAGCTTTAGAACAGAGACCAAGGGGTCAAATTACAATCTCTGCTCAGAGATGGTGATAGAGCATGAAAAAAGGGGGCCAGACGTGTGGAGGTGAAATTAGTAAAGCTTGGTTTGTGTTAACCACAGATAATATGGTGTGAAATTATTTAATTAGGGAAAATTCCCCAGATATTCCGGGAAACAGAAAGGAGCAGATTGGAAGAGAGGCAATGTCGAGGTGGTCAAGGAGATGAGGGGGGGAGTCTCCACAGCTCCATGTTGTCATTAAAAGAGTGAGAAAAGGGGCAAATTGTGTTCTCTGGTGAGTTGGAGTCGTGTTAGAGCTGTTGTGTGGGTTTGGTGGGGAACTGGCACCTACAGGGGACTGTAAGGGCACCTACAGACGGTCCAGTGCTGGCCCTGGGCATCAGCCCTTCCTGACATCTCCCTTCCCTGGTATCTCATGTTATTTCTACATTATTCATATGCTCGAAAGTCATTATTTCCCATTTTATCATTTTCTGATGTGTTGCTCCTTCTGGAGTGCTGCTGTTCAGAGGCTGATCTTTATTAGGGCTTCTACACTGTGGCAAGTTGTTGTTGAACTTTTATTTTAAGACTGAGAGTCTCTGACTTGTTCTCACACCAAGCTGTTTCCTGGACTCACACGAATTTCCCCTCAGAATGTGTGTAGAAGCTTTTTTGGGTGCTCAGCTGGTCAGTGGGTTTTTCTGTACCAGCCCCCTCTGGATGGGTTGGTTCCACTACATTTGACACTAAAATTTGGTTCAAGTTTCAGGGTAACTCTTCCCTCTTTCTTTTTCCTTCCTCTGTTAATTTTTAAATGGAATCCTGGGATGGTTTGGGTTGGGAGGGACTTACAGTGTAAAGGGACTGAAAATATTCTGGAGAGAAGGCACTTCTATGTGAAGTGTAAATCTTGACTTTTAAGTGATTATAGTGGAGCTGCCTCTCCTGGTTCTTCAGCACTTTTACTCCTGTGAAGTTTGGAAAAGCAATTTACAGCCTGAAGACCTCACAGCATTTTTAATGGTTCTCTTGAATCTTATATTCTTTCTTTCTTAATTACTTGGTATCATTTAAACCCACAGTAACCAAAGGAGTAGTAGATGCAAATCCATTGCCTGGCTTGTAATTTTTGTTATCCTAAGAGGTAATATTTATATTTTTGCTTTTATTACTAATTTCCTTTAGGAAAATATTTATTTAAAATAATAAGACCATTTTTATCTTTTCCTTTTACACATAAAGGACAGAGGAATTGGAAAGATTGAGGTAGATGGTTAGGGAAAGAAAAATTGCATTTTTTCCTGTCCCTCAATAGAAAACCACCTGAGCAGCTCAGGGAGCTCCAGATATTTTCAATTATGGCAATTAAACTGATACATTGAGGAGAACAGTGGCCTGAAACTGTGTTGATTTAGCTAAAAAAGCGAACAGAAAATATGATGATGCGTGACCTCGACAATGCCCGTCTGTGCAAAGCAGCGTTACGTGTGTCAGCAATTCCTCCTCAAATCTGCCAATATAAAAGCTTAAAAACTCTCTCCTGATCTGCATAGCTCACTCCAGGGTCTAAAAATAAAGCCAGGCTCTTTACAACGCCGCGCACACGCCGGAGCGAAGCAAACACGTGTTCAATCTGTTCGGGGTCGTCTGATTAAAATAATCGTGGTGTGAAGGGAGAAGGGGCAGGAGGGGCACAGACAAGCATTTTGGAGAGCAGAGAGGTGTTGAAATGCCCTTAAAAATTAAAGCTGTGAGAGGCTGCGTGCATACAGAGCATGTTAAAATTATTAGGGTGCACGTGGGTGCAAAGATGTTGACAACTTGAACTTGAAATTTCTTTAAAGCCTGGCCTTAAATAAATTCGGATTAAATCAAGCAACGGGAGGTGAAACTGTGTTGGATGAAATTGTCTGGCAAATTGGTTTTCAGTCTGGGATCTTGTTTTCCAAACAGAACACTGTGGGTAGGGCAGCAACAAGCAAAAATGAACTGCAAGTTATTTTACTGTTCAGGGAGACAAGAGGCTCTTTATAGTTCTGCTCTACAGCTTAATTTTTAGGACCCGTATAAATAGAATTCAATCCACCAACTGATTTGGAGAGGACAATCCATCAATATTTAATTTGGGGAGAAAGAAAAGGCTTTGAGATAATAAATGTAGTTCATGAATCAGATGCACTGTTGGGTTCCGTTATTAAATGTAGATGTATAATATCGGTGGCCTCGTGTTTGTTATTTTAATAATTCTAATTAACTTCTGGTAATTGTAGTGGATCTGCTGCCAGCCATCCCAGCCACCATCATTACTCATGGTTATTGTTTCCCATAGACACTCAACCAGTGAATAGAGGAAGTTTTATGGCAAACTAAACTTAAATAGCACAAGAAGGTTTTCTTGCTGAAGAAAAATGCCTCTTGGTGAACTTCATCATGATCTGTCCGTGTTTAAGAGCTGCAGAGAGATCCAGGCAATCTTTATGATAATGCAGTGATTTACAGACCCCTATAAACAGTATTTCACCCTTTCTCCCTGACTGTTGATGATTAGAGGAATTTGCATGGAGCAACACAAGCTTTTTCCCTCACAGTTATCCCACTTCTCTTGTCTCTGTCTTTTTATGGTCCAACACTCCATTTTTTATCCTGTGGTGGTAATTGTGATAAACTGAGACACTCCAGCCTGAGCTACTGCAAACATAGAAACACAAAATTAATCCACTTATGGATGCAAGGACAAATTCCTCACTTATGCTGAGGGGCACTTCAATACCCAACAAATCCATCGGAGGATGGAGCTGCTGGTGAAGAATAATCCAAGAAATGAGCTGGTGGTCTTTGTCTTTCCTCTTGAGGTTTCTCCCACGTTGGAGATGGCACTTGGAAGCAGTTTTCCATGGCTGGATTAGGTCTTGCTTCAGATGCAAAAGTGCTGCCCCATTTCAGCTTGGGAATTGTCCCAGGTTGCAGTTTCCCATCAAAGATTCCGTGCAGGACAGAAAAGGTGCCGTCACTGGTGTTGAGTTGCTGAGAAACAGCTTTTAAAAAAAGTAGCTTGCAAAAAACCCAACAAAATGTTATGATATGCAGAGCTCTATTTCCAGTTAATTGGAGATGTTGCTATCTATGAAAGTTGGAAAGATTTATTCTTCTGCCACAGCGGCTTTTCCATGGGAAAGAACACTTGCAAACCCAGACGTTTATGTAATCTTTGTTTTGTTGAAAATAAACCCCCACAAAACACTTAAATTGAGTCATTTTAACTTGAAAAAGAAATATTAAGGGTAAATTTTCAATGGTGCTCAGGGTAAATGGGTTGAGAGAGTGAAACACAGCACGAAACCCTTCTACACCTGTTCTTTTTCTTGAACTTACCACGTTCTTTAGTGGAAGGTACTCCCCAAAATGTTGCTCTCATGTTTTTAGTTTAATAAGTGAAGGTAGGACTTGTGGAATAATGTGTAAAAGGGAGAGAAGAGCAGCTGAGATATCTGGGAGCAATCAAACAACTGAGAAGGACTTTAGGACAATTAGGATACTGCAAATATCCTGGTGCTGAGAAAAGCAACTTTTCCAGCAGTTTAACGTGTGAGTAGATTTAAAGGAGACACATTGTCTCCTTTAAATTTGGAAATCAGAAATTCTGTAAGTAAATTGAATCAATCCCAAAAGAGTGTTTGGGGTGTAATTGAAGACTCTCAAAGAAAAAGGGAACTCAGGATGAATTTAGGGAATTCCAGCTGCCCAGGGAAATGTGTGTGTGACACCCTGTGAGTACAAAGTCAGGCTGTCATCTGATGAAGTTATTAGCACCGAGGGATGGTTCCCATTAAAATGACTGCTAATTCCTTATGCTGAATGCACTTGCTTCAAAGCACATCGTGTTGCTGAGAGACTTATTGAACTCCTTCTGAGCTGCCAGACAATGCTCATCTTCAATTTGCCTGTCAGAACATCCACACAGTTATTTGGGGCATCTTCAAAGTGTTTTGTGGCTTTGGAGTAGATGGTTGAGATAATGTGGCTCTCGTTTGAGGGTGGCTTTGCCTCCTGAATGACAGTGGCACAAAAGGAAGCCCCCACTTCCCAGGGATCTTTTCTTTTCTTCCTGCACATCCCACCAGCAAATGCAGACTCTGAGATCACGTATAACCTATAGATTCCTTAAAAGAAATTAATCCTAAAGGTTTTATCTCGTTTGCTGCGTGTTGCCCGCTGCAATTTGGGCTCTTAATTTGTTTTTGCAAAGGAAGAATTTGATTTCCTGCTATCAGTGAGTGTCTGACTTTGAGAAGGCTCCAAGCATGACTGGCATAATGAAGAGTCTTTCTTGCACTGGAATTGTAAGTTTGTGTATTAAGAACTCCCCTCTCTCTAATAACTGAGATCAGATGGCAGATCTCCCTATTTCTTCACTCCAAGTTAGTGTTAATCTTTCCCATCAAAGGGAATAACAATAATGTTTATGAGGGTACAGCGAAAGTAGAAAAAATAGGTGGAAAATTTAGTAAATAGCAAATCTCAGCACTTTTCCTCTGTTGACTCTTTAAGAGATCCAGGACTTTAAAGTTCTGTTGCTAAAGAAACATTTGTGACCTGTTAGGGGGTTCTTTTCGTTGTTGGAAGTGGATGTGGGTGGATCTTGAGCATTTTCTTCTTCATGAAATACAAATCTGTCTTGTTGTTGCTTGGAAAGTGTTTGTATCATATTGATAATAGCATTCTGTGTTTTGTTTGGTGGGGACAACACAAAATAAAACATTGTATGCTCAATTGCTACAGGGTAGATGGGAGAGTTATTCTAAGTGGACTTCTAGATCCCTGATGCCCAGGGGAAATTTGTTTTGGTGGTTTATGTGCAATGAAATTCCTCTGTTCTCTGCCATCAGTGTGAGGAATACACTTGTCTCTGGGGTCTGTACTTGACCCTTGTATCTAAAACAGTTGCTTCCCATTTAACCACTGTTGGAGCAGGGGTTTGCTGGCACATGGGCAGCATTTATGGAATTTTTCAACCTGGAGAAGCCCTTTAAGACCATCAAGTCCAACCATTCCCCCAACACTGCCAAGCCCACCCTAAACCACGTCCCCAAGTGCTACATCCACCCAACAAACACGTCTCCACCCCAACGAGCTTCTCACATTTACAGCAGTTCACCCTCAACAGTTCGTTTTTATTTATTTATTTTTTTTAATCTACGTCTCAATTACATAGTAAGATGTTCTTTTTAAAAACTTGTTTGTTATTAAGATATAAATCTCCTTATTTTAGTCATGTAGTGCTTGCCAGAGTAATGCAATACAAGGAGATTACAAGCTGATGGTTAGATGTTAATAACAGTAACACAAAACATTAAGGCAAGTGACATTTACATAAGTATCTTGATCTTAATACATGTAATTTACATATGAAAATTTAATCACCATAGAGATAAACAGCTGCAATGTTTAATTAAACTCTCCACACAAAATCAGCCTGCAAGAAGTAGTTTGTCACTGCTAATTTATCACAATTCTCCTAAGTATTCTTTAAAATAAAAATGCAAAATAAATGACTCTTATTGATAATTTAACTTCTGGTTGCTTTATCGTATCCTCAACAGGCTTTGATGATACAATTACAATATGAAGATTCCAGGCTCGTTTTCTCACCATTTAGGAGACAAAACATAAATACACGGGGAGAACAAATGTATTTGTTTACAGACTTGAGGGTCAACAGTGTGGCAGCACTGGAGGACAATTTAGGCAAATTTAATGCTGTGATAAGTTGTGTGTAATGAAGGACTGTGAGTCCCTCTCCGTGGGGCTGTTGGAGGAGGAAACATTTATAAGTGAAAATTAATGCCAACGTTATCCCGGCGTTGGAAAGGGCTCCTCACTCCAGTACCGCTCACTAAAACCACGTATTTTTGGAAATCTGGGATGTGCTGACATTCAGGAGTTATTGAAGCCTTGTTCGTGCTCTTAGGGATGGGTTTGAAAGCAAAATAAAGCACTGGGGAGTTTATAAGAAAAAAAATAATTGGGTCTCTTTGGTGGGGATTCTTCAAGAAAATTGAAATTAGAGGGTTGGTTGAGTCCTCTTTGCAGCACTAACAGGAAAAAAGGGTTTTGGTGACTTCAGGGTAGGTGGATAATAGGGGAAAAAGGGGGTTTTGATGACTTCAGTGTTGGTGGGTAACAGCAAAAAAAGGAGCTTTTTGGTAACTTCAGAGTAACAGTAAAAAAAAGGAAGGTGTTGGTGACTTCGGGGTAGGTAGAAAATAGGAAAAAAGGAGGTTTGGTAATTTCAGGGTAGGTGGATAACAGGAAAAAAAAGGAGGTTTTTGGTAACTTCAAGGTAGGTGGATAAAAGCAAAAAAAGGAGAGTTTTGGTAACTTCAGGGTAACAGAAAAAAGGAATTTTTTGTAACTTTGGGGTAGGTGGATAACAGAAAAAAGGAGGGGTTTGGTAACGTCAGGGTAGGTGGAAAACAAAAAAAAAGGAGGTTTTTGGTAACTTCAGGGTAGATGAATATGAGGAAAGAAAGATCTTTTTGGTAATTTCAGGGTAGATGGAAAACAGCAACAAAAAAGGAGGTTTTTGGTGACTTCAGCGTTGGTGGATAACAGGAAAAAAAGGAGGTTTTTGGTAACTTTAGGGTCGGTGGAAAACAGCAAAAAAAGGAGGGTTTTTGTTACTTTAGGGTAGGTGGATATGAGGAAAAAAGGAGGTTTTTGGTAACATCGTAAATGACTCTTGGAAAATACTGATTTTGCATTGGGTTTGGATTTTGCTCCATTTATTGCCCATATCTCTTTTTTGTGTAAGTTTTGGTTAAGGATGTGATCATTTAAGGTTATTTAGGTGATTTACCTAAAGATGATACTCAGGTCACAGAGAGAAAATGGAGTTATTTGGCCCTGGGTTCAAAAATCCTTATTCTCCATTATATATCAATTAAATTAAAGTAAAAATAGGGTTAAAGTCAACTTTGTATTTATAATGAACTATATAGGAGAACTAGATGAGAGAAAAAAACACTATTAAGTGGAACTTGTAATGATAAATCAATAATATGCTGGAAAAAAACAATCAATTTTAAAACAATGCAAATTTTTGTGTGTTTTATTCTGAATTTGAATTCTGCAACGTGGTTGAAATGAAAAAATGAAGGAGTGGATTAATTAGCAAATGTCAAAATCCTACCTGAGAAAGAGGCAAAAGTTTCCCACAAAGATGTTGAACTTCACAAAAATCGTGGAGGGAATAACCCTTAACTTAAAGAGAAAATATTCCCTATACCAGGAAAACTCTATTTCATCTTTGATTTTGGGGTGGTTTTAATGTGTTGGCTGATCCTAAGTGGCAATTTCCTGGCTATATTTTTATTAATTGCTTTGTGTTATAATACATACGGTCACGATTTGAGCTAGAACAGAGTGTGTTAGACACAGTTCCCCAGCAATTAAAACATTTCTTCAACATTAAAACCTTTTTTTTCAACAAAGCAGAAGTGGAATGAAGATTCCAAGGAGTACTTTTGGAAATAGAACATCCCTTGCTGAGATCTCTGTCAGTGCTAAGAGGAGAGGTGCTAATAGAAAAAGGACTTTTGAATGTATATATTTACATTTATATATTTGGAAATGTAGAATTACAGCCAGAAAAAGAAGTGCAAAGCTTTAAAAGAAATTAACATTTCAGAATATTGTTGGTTTGCAGTCAATATAAGGGAACATATTTCATGTTTTCACCTGAGTCTGTGTTTGTAAAGTTACTTAATTTAGTAAAAGTAATTAACTGTCCCTCTGCTGAGTGACTTTTTTATGTCACAAGCATCTAAAATATAGAAAAATAAATAGAGATATACTCTAAAATCTATTCTATTATCTGTTTCAGTAGAATAAAATGGGCAGTTCCAAATAGAATTCAACAGTAAAAATCCCTGTACCCCCAAAACTATTTGTTTGCATAATTTTTTACACACTTTTAAAAAAAAAAAATACAATGATTTCTTTTCTAGATGTGTATTCTTTCAAAATTCTTTGTCAGTGCAGGGCAGAAATGAGAAATGTCCATTTTTCCATTTTGAGGGACTGCAATGTGAGGTTCTCCTGCACTTCAACCATAGTTAAGCACTCCTGGAATCATATTTTGGATACCCTTTTGGATACAAGTCATCCTTACACATTCAAACTAACCTGGAAAACCTGTATTTGGATTGTTGATGGTGATGTGTTAGTTATAGATATATAATCCCACATTTTTCCATATGAGGACATGGAATTTTTCCTGCTGGAAGCTCAATAGATGTAGAGAGAAACAGAGGCATCAGCTCACTTGTGGTCATTAAGGATTTAGGACATTCAACATCCTGAAAAATCAGGTCTCGTGGCACAAATCCATCTATCCATGAAATAATGAAGGCCAAGGAATACACATTTTATATTATTTTTTGAGTTTGTTGCCTCATGACACAGAGCTGGTCTTAAGGATGATGTAAGAAGGGACTGTGGGAGGTGTGTCCTTGGCACTGTGAGAGAGGGAATGTCCTTTGACTTTCCAAATGGATCACAGAATCATGGATTCAATCAGCTGGTTTGGAAAAGGCCTTTAAGATCGTGGAGTCCAACCCTAAACCTCACAGCTGGGTTGTGTTAGATTGATGCCTGTGCTGTGGAAAGACACACGGGTAGGATGCCTATTTCCAAATATAACAGGGGTTTAAGACTTGGTTTTGTTGGGCTATGAGGGCCCTGCCTTCCTCTTCCTTGTGAGCAAGTGCCTTCTATTGGTATTAATGAGTATTAATTAATCTATTAGTATTAATGAGCTCTGTGATGCTCCCCATCCACACCATGTGCTGGAAATATGTCTGCAGCTCCAGCAGCCCAGGCTGTGATCACATAAAATCACATTTAGAGCAGGATTTAGGCTGGACTGACAGGAAAAAAGCTGCCACTGCAGATCCTGAGCAGAGCCAGGACTTTCCTTCTCCCTTGGTACATTGATTTAGGAGACCTTTGGAATTTGAGGGGCTAGGCTTGTTGATCTATTATCCCTGTAGATCCCATGCTATTCCCTTAAAATTCAGGTGTGTAATCCCACAGTGCCCTGTCCAGGCATCTTTTCTATGCCCTGGAGACCCCAGAGTGGTGGGGGTGACCCCCTAATCTGCCCTGCCCTTTTGGTACCACACACACTGTTAAAGAGACATTTATATCCTGCTTAAGAGGGGGCTTTGTGTTGGCTCTAGATGAATTAACTGCTGTGTTGATTAGATTTACAAAATCTTTTGGGATAAAAGTATTAAGTAAATACAAAATGATTAAAATCCAACTCTTGTATTTCCTCTTCTGGCTGAGAAACCAGTGAATTTAGCAAAACTGTGGACTAGGAGTCAGCAAGAAGATGATTTTCTTATGTTTTCTAAGTGACAAAGTATGAGGTAAACTCTGAAAGTATTGGACTATCAAGGACTGTCTCCTTAAACTGTGATCTCCATCTATAAATCAGGATAAACATAAATATAAACACTAATTACAAAGCAAAACCATTTTATTTATTTGCAAAACACTCACGACGTCCCAGTGTAAGTGTCGATTTTCTCCTGTGAGAAGTGATCTGTCCCTTGGGAGGTCCTTTCTCCCTGTCCCCTGATGAAGTCAGTGAGTTGCTGATTAGCTGCTGACACGTGAAATTATGGGGGATCAGCAGGGTTAATGAAAGGCTTCTCTCTCCAGCCATGCCCATACACTGTCTCCCTGTATCCTCCTTGGCTTGGGGTGGTCTGGTGACCCCGGTGACAAAGTCAAGAGAGAGAAAATATACACCATGACAGCAGTGCAGTCTAATCAGTGGTTCTCTGTTGATACCTAATTATTTAATGTATTAATGAGGAATTATTTGCAGCCCGGAGTTTCTCAAACAGGGGCTGATCCAGGGAAGTGTCTCTGCTCTGCTGTCCTTGATTAACTCTGTCCTGTTGGATGTATTTTTGCAGGTGTGATTTGCACAGGAAATTCTGCTTTGTGTTGAAGGCAGGAGAGTTTGTTATTGCCAGGAGGAAGTGCTGGAGTCACCAGGAGGGTGGATTGGCTTGTGCAGGTCCAGTGGGATTGTCTGTGCCCTCAGTGGTGGTGGCCGGAGGTCACCTTGGAGAGAGGTCACTCCCAGCTGCTCCAAGTGTTTGATCCTATAACTCCTCTGTGCTCTTCCCAAATATACTCCAACAGTAATATCAGGCATAGAACTACTGATTTTACAGTTCCCATCTCCATCTTTGGTCTGTACACAGGATTTTTAAGGAACACCTTCCTGTTACCCTTCCCACTGAATATCCTGAGTTGAAAGGGACCCCCAAGGATCGCGGAGTCCAACTCCTGGCCCTGCACAAAATCCCAAAATCCCACCCTCTGCCTCCAGAGGATGCTGTTGGGTCAAACTAGGCTTTGTCCAATCTTTCCTTCCCCTGGCCTGTGCCTCTAATTGCAGTTGCTGTTGGCCAGCCTGGGAGCTGAGGGTATTTGTACCTATTAATTTAAATCATCCTCCTTTAAGGATTCAGCTCAGAAAAGATTTTCTGAGTTGGCACGAGCATGACCTCAACATATGTCCTGCTTTCTGCAGGGTGGGGGAAGATTATTTCCATCTTAATTGCTGTTACAAAGTTTTTCCTTCCCAGATGGACACTCCTTCCTCTTTGGGGTTTCCTTTTCATCACACTCCATCCTTTTTGAGGAAAAAAACAATGACGCCAACAAAAAAGTTCAGAAATGGTTTTATTGGAAATCTTGTTCTTAATATAAATTTATTTTATAGTACTAGTGCAGTTGTGGATGTCCCTTCCATCCCTGGAAGTGTCCAAGGCCAGGTTGGACAGGGCTTGGAGCAACCTGGGCTAGTGGAAGGTGTCCCTGCCCATGGCAGGGGGTGGAATGGGATGAGCTTTAAAGTTCCTTCCAACCCAAACCGCTCTATGAATCTGCAATAATTCTATATATTCCTGTCTCCCAACCCAGCTGGAGCCCTGAGGGACAAAGTGGGTCTCTGGGAAATAGTGGGCCAAGGTGATGGCTCTGAAAAGGTGAAAACACAAAGAGAAGGGAGAAACAGAAATGTGGGAAGAAGTGTCACTTCATAAACTGGTGAAGTGTTTTTCCAGACCTTTCTACAGGAAGGGACTTGCTGGGAGGTGGTGAAACATCAAAGTAACAATGACAAAAGCTGGGATTTTAGAGGAGCTCAAAGGGGACAGTGAAAATATGTGGGAGCTGCTGTGTAATTCCAACATGGAATTCGGAAGTCTGGGCTTTTACCTCACTTTGGGGTGAGCCCAGGCTACAAAGCTAAGATTTGATTTGGAACATTTTTAAATGTCTTGGGCTCTAGAAGGAAAACCCATGGGTAAGAAGGGAAGAGGATGGGAAGGGAGGTATGGGAAGACTGGCAAAAAGTCTACTTTCAGTTTTGGGAGATAAAACTAGGCAGGTTTCAGTGTCCTGGGAGAGAAATATTTGCTGAAAAACTCCTTTGCTACTTGCTTGTGTCTCTGGACCCCCTTGGATGGTTGGGAAGTTAATCCTGAGATAAAATGTTGGAGCTGCGAGTCCCTTTTATCCCTTCTACAAAAAGTGAAGCAAAGGCTGCAGCAGCAACAGGGATAATGGCCAAATGGAGGGAATTGTTTTACAGGCAAAGTTGTGGGAATAACTCACCCAGGCTACATAAAAACCATATTGTGCAATTCTGATGTTAAACACGTGGGTGACAAAGGATGGTGGTGTGTGTGTCACAATCCTCAATTCCTGGGTGTGATCTGGAGTCAGGGACACATATTTGCTGGGACCAAAGCAGTTCCCCCAATGGAAAGGTTCCTATTTGTCTTTGCTTTTGATTTGGCCTGTATTTGTTTTCAAACTGATGTTCAGCAGCTCCCAAAGCATTTGGTTGTGTTTGTGTGTGTGATTAAAATGGGCCAGACCCAAAGTCCTGCTGAACTCCTGGTAAAGACACTTCTCTTGACTCAGAGGGAGAATGGGGAGTCACTCTCTCATTCCTAAATCCATTGGAAAGACAGACTTTGGCTTAGCTGGAGGGCCAGGAGCATGGACACATAACCTGGATTAATCTTTTTATAGGAGGGATAATTTATAGAGCCATAAAAGCACATATTGTTTCCATGTTCCTTCCCTTTCCCCCTTCTTTTCCCCTTTCCCCCTTCCCCCTTCCTTTCTCCTTTCCCTTTCCTCCTTCTCTTTCCCCCTTTCCCTTCCCCTTCCCCTTCCCTTCCCTCCCTTTCCCCCTTCCCTTCTCTTTTATTTATTTTGTTTTGCTTTATTTTTTCAAGGTAAATACTCTTTTCATGGAAATGTTTTTTCATGGAAAGTGTAGCAATGGAGGGTTTAAAATTACCTGACTTTTTTTAGCAACAACTCTTCCTCCATCTCCTGTTTTGTCTTTGGTGGGACAGAGGATCTGCTCCATTTTCCCATATATAAAGTGCTTTTCCCTGGTGCTGTTTGAGTCATACTTATGGTCCTCAAATAACCCTCACAAATATCAAGTCCAAGTTCCCAAAATCCTGGGTTTATCCCCTTTGGTGCTTGACTGGAGCAATGTGGGATGGCCCTTCTTTAATACTGTAGTTTTTCACAGCATCCTGAATTAAGCACATGAAGTGAAGCTTCTAGGGAAGAGATAATTGTTCTTTTATTATTATAATAGATCAAAATAAAATCAGCTCGTGCTTCTGAAAGGGGGAGGTTTTTAGCTGGAGAAGTTACAGTAATTCTTTTACAGTGTTATCAAATGGCATAATAAAAAAAACAAAAAAGCATCCCATTTTCTAGGCTGTTTATTTTGCATATTTTGCAACCTCTTTGAATTGAGAAATATTTATATTCAAATGTGGGATTCACTTGGGAACAGCAGCCCCAGCCATGATCCAGTAAAGTATCACTTCACCTTAAAAGAGCTGATTTCTGTGGGTGCAAAAGTGTGTAAATGTTTTCCTGCCTGTTTTTACACAAACAAATGTACAAACTCCAGGTACAAAAAAAAAAAATATTAAGGGCATTTGGGCACCTGAAGTGTCATTTCTCTATGAAAATACCAGAATTATGATGTTAAAAGAGTTACAAGCATTGGCTTAATACCTGTGGTATCTGGGATGCAGCTGGAATAATTGTATATAAGCCCATGTGATTCCCTGCACATTTTAATGGAATCACTTATGGGTTGTTCTAAGAAAAATCTGTGAAATGTGATATTATCAGAAAACTTCTGCCTTCTTTCACATGTAATGGATTTAAGCTGGAAGAAAGGAGGTTTAGGTGGGATATTGGGAAGGAATTGTTGGCTGTGAGGGTGGGACCCTGGCAAGAGAAACTGTGGCTGCCCCATCCCTGGAATGTTCAAGGTCACACTGGATGGGGCTTGGAGGAATCTGGGAGAGGGGAAGGTGTCCCTGTCCATGGCAGGGGGGTTGGAATATGGCTTTAAGGTCCCTTCCAACACAAACCACTGGAATTTTGTGATGCTACAAACCTTCTGCCAGTACTTTCCCCACTCCCTGTCACACGTTTGAAGAGCAGGACAGATCAGCCCCTCCTGCTTCACTTCCCACTTGCCATTCCCAGAACGGTGGGTTTGACTTTTAAAAAAATAAAATAAAAAAAAAAATTAAAAAACTAAATAGAAATATATTTCCACAGATTTTGTGCCCCAATTAGCAGTGCTAATTGGGGCACACAAGGAAATTGCACTCTACCCTGTGGAGATTGTCAGCCACTCAACCAGATCACTGAGTCACCACGAGCCTGGCGCTGACCCTGAGTTACTATTTAATCAGGTGCAAAATCAGAGGAGATCCCTCCAGGAAGGGCACAGTCCTGCTACTGGGTATCAATGAGAGAACCTGCCTGGGGGTTTGTCCTCTCTTTTGATTTTTTTTTTTTTTAAAGGCCAGAGTTTAAAATAAAACCCTGAATGACTGGGAAGGAGATTGCTGGAAATTCAGTGTTTTAAATTAAAAGAGGGTCAGTTTAGATTAAATACAAGGAAGAATTTTTTTACAATGAGGATGGAGAGGCCCTGGCTCAGGTTTCCCAGAGGGTTGGTGGATTCCCCACACCTGGAAATGTTCAAGGCCAGGTTGGATGGGACTTGGAGCAAGCTGGTCTGGTGGAAGGTGTCCATGGATGACCTTTAAAACTCCCTTCCAACCCAAATTATTCTATAATTCTGTGATTGCACAATTCTGTGGTGTGTGCTAGGGAAGATAAGGGTTTGTTGGGTGCAGTCAGGTCCTTTACAGAGATATTTTGATTAAAAAAATACAAATTCATCTGCAGGACACTCAGCTGAGCGTGGTGACAGTGGGATGAGTGTGCTGGGCACCCTCCCTGGCAGTAGGTCCAGTGTCAGAGAAAGGGATCTGGGAATCAAACCTCTGATGTTGCCTTCAAATATTATAAAGCAGCAAGATAAATATAAGTTTGAGATGAAGCCTTTGGTGTCTTGGTAAAGCATAAACCTTCACTTGTCCATCCAAATATTTCCTAAAGTGGGTGATCCCCGACTGGGGAAGGTGGGGAAAGCCCCCAGTGCCTGCAGTGCCTGGTGACCCATTGGCTCACTGCTTAAAAATCATGGAATCACAGAATGGTTGGAGTTGGAAGAGACCTTAAATATCATCCTTAAATTTTGGAACCTGAAGCATTTTTAGAAAAGTTGTTGCTGGTCTCAGCCTTACCCAAGGGAGCTTGGAGGAGAAAAAAAGCACCTCATTGAAACCCACCTGGAAGAAAATCTCAAGTTAATTTGGTTTTGCAGGTTTTGGTGCATTTTTTGATGTGTCTGGTGTCACAAAAGGCAAGGGCTGGTGTTGTGAAAAGGGAGTGCAGGTGGTGCTGCTCATCCCTTTCCTGAGGGAAAAGATCTGAGAAGCCCCTTGACCTGCAGGGATAAAATATTGTTCCATATTTTGTGGTGTCATGGAATTCCCAGGACTCAACTTAGGGCCATTCTGCTGCAAGTGGAGAAAGAAAACAAAACTTCTATACTTGCCAAACAAACACTATTTCTTTTAAAATATGACTAAATCAGTCAAGGTTTTTCCTCCTCACTACTAAATCCATCCCAGAAAACTCACTCCTCTTTCCCACCTCCTGGTAATGGGCAGCAGTGGCCAATTGAAAAGTCTTTTCTGGGGTGTCAAAATGCATTTTGATGTGATGGGTGGAATATTTGTTGTTCAAAGATGTGTTTTAGCTACAGAAATTTTTGCTGCTTGAAGGAGGAAGCTCACCAGTCATTTTGGAAAGGGCAATATAGGATCATGGAATGGTTTGGGTTGGAAAAGCCCTCTAAGATCATTGAGTCCAACTATCTCACAGGAGTGCCAAGGCCACCACTGACCCCTGTCCCCAAGTGCCACATCCACATGGCTTTGAAATCCCTCCAGGGATGGGGACTCCATGAAGGAATGGAGAAATGAAGAGATCCAATGAAGAAATTCTCCTGATATCCAACCTCAACCTCCCCTGGTGCAACTTGAGGCCGCTTCCTTTTGCCCTATTTCTGGTATTAGTGATTCACACCTTAAATTCTCTCTGTTGTGGGATTTTAATGCTCTTTTGCTGCAAATGCCTTGGATGAAGATCCTTGTGCAGAAGGATCTGACATTCCCCACTCTGGGTAGGGAAGCTCTGCCTGTCCTTCCTGGAGCCAAAATGCTCCAAATGCTCTCCAGGGATCCACTCTGGGGTCTGATAAAGGCACTTTGTTGCTACTTAAACAACTGATAATGTATCTGTAAACTTCCAAAAAACTCAGCCAGGTCTTCAGAGGAGAAATCATTTATACTCCAGGCTCTGTTTGTGAGAATCACTTGTTCATCACTGTTCATGGTTTATGATCTGCACTAATATTGTGATCCCAAATCTCTCTATAATAATAACTTTGAGCTCAATTATGCCCTGAATGCTGTATCTCTTTATATATATATATATGATTTTATTTTTATTTTCTATTTTATTTTTTATTTATTTTATTTTTTATTTTAATTTTATTTTTATTTTACTTTCATTTTATTTTTAATGTTATCTGTATTTCTATTTTGTTTTTATTTATATACATATACATATATATATACACAATTTTAAGCATTACCTCCTTAGACTTTGTTTTCTCCATTTTTAGTGAAGTTAGTGGTGTTTTACTACAGGCTGCAACACACATTAAATGCACACTGTGGGACAGCTAATACCATATTTACCATAAAATGGAGAAAATCCATATATATTACAGGTTAAATATTTTTTTATCCCTCTTCTTTGATATCAGCATGTCTTGCTGTAAATAATTAGATCCACTAGATGGTGGTAAAGACCATCGACTTTATCCTCCTGCATCAAGAAAATTAAATAAAGAAGAGAAAAAAGTCAAGAGTGTATTAAAAAACCCCAAATTCGCCCCCAAAACCCTGCCTAAAAACACACTTACCCCTCTGTGGTGTATATTGAAACTGTGAGCATGAGGAAGCAGGGATGCTTTTGGGCAGAATTATTATCTGATGAGTTGCTCTCCAAATTAAACACTTTTGTCAGGATAAATATCGAGTCAGATGATTATGAATCATTGTGGCAAGTTTTAATGTAGATCAGAACCCAAATTAATCCTCCTCTAACTCATGGATCGTGGCTCTCCTTTGCCTCAGATACAAATGAATAGTAAACAATATTTTGGCAATTTTTAGGTTAATCATGTAGAACTGATTACTCAAGAAGAATGCTATTATCATTTAGCCAATTTATCCCCTGCCCTGTGACAAATGAGAATTAATGTTGCTGTTTTTAAGATATCAAATGGGTCATGATTTTAAGAAAAATGATTACCCCTAAAGATAACTGATAATGATGGCTAAAGGCAAGGAGATCCAAGCAAGTGTTAGCAACATTCATAATTCCTGAAATAAATTCAGTGGAAAAGCAAATAGAGCTTAGTCTGTTGTGTGACTAAACAGGCAGCACTTAAGTTATTATTTTTGGGGTCTTTTGTTGTTGTTTTTACATTCCATGTTAATAATTTGTTAGTAATTTCTCATTAAAAAGGGCATGAATGATGGTGCCCCCAAATTTAGCCACCAAAAGCAGATTTTTGGAGTTGAATATTGTGTGTTTTGGGGGAAGTTGTAACAGTTTATATTCACAAATCAGTTATTCTTGTTGGGAAAGAGGTGTTGAGTCTGCCTCTGCTGCTTCAGCGAGATAAATCAGTATCAATTTCTTATTATATTATTATTATTACATTATTAATAATATATTATTGATATATTATCATATTATTGATCAGTATTGAGAAAGAAATGTTTTGTGATGAGCAGCAGAGGGGATGGAATGAAAATTGCTGCAGGCATCTGCAACAGGTGGGGAGTGAGGAATAAAACCAAACCAGGCAGGGGATGGAGGCTCCTAAAGAAAAGAAAAGGTTCTTCATTCTAGAAAGATGTGTTTTATATCAGGTGACTGTCTTGAAATCAGACCATACAAAGGGGTGTTGAAAAGATGTTAAACAGAAATGAGTTTATTTCCTATGGAATCCTCTTCCCTTATGGAGAGAGTTGGTACCTGTGGGCCTTGGTGTCAACTGGAATTGCTGCCTGCATTTCTCATGAATAGGAATTATTGCTCTTCTTCCCCCATAAAATAATTTTAAAAGGTCTTGACCTTTCCCAGATCCAGAAAAAACCCACCAGTGCAGCTCTTCCTCTGCAACTGGGCTGTTTTGGGAGCCCTGGAATCAGGGTAGAGCTTCCTAATGGAGGCTGTGCTTGGAGGGATTTAAAACAACATTCCTATGCTTGTTTAAAATCCCTTTTCTGCTTTTTAAAAATTACATTGCATGCTACAGTTTTATCATATAGTATATCCCTATTCTCAGAACAAAACCTCATTGATTTTTCACAACTTTTTGAACTGTAGACATTTGAAAGAGGGTTTTGTTGAGAATTTTATGGTACTTATGGCCCTTTTAGGATGGAGGATGAGCACTCAGCTCCAGATTTCCCTGTGTCCCAAGACAGGGGGTATTCAAAGACCTCTCATTAGTCCAAAATTAGGGCAAATCCTTCTTTTTTTTTTTTTTTTTTCACATAAACCCCATCAGAACAGATTCAACACTTTTTTAAAAAATAGTTGTTGTTATCAGTGTATGTTTTTGGGAATTATTGCAATGTCAAATTTTTCCAGACCTTTTTTTAAAATCAAGAAACATTTTCTTGAAGTATTTTCTTTTCTTATATGTCATCCATGTTGCAGGAACACGGGAATTCCTGGGAAACAGTGTCTACTCTTCCAATCCTTACAGTGCCTTGAGGAATAACTGAGGTTTTCCTCTTCCAAGACATTTTTACAAGGTCCAGTTAAACCACTAAAAATAAATTGATGACAATTTCTAGATCATGTCTTACCTCTGAGTTGCTACTGAAAGTGGAAAGTGGTTCCCAAACCCACAGATTTTCAAAGAGAGTTTTTAAAAATACACCCAGAAATTTCTTTACTAGGCCAGTCTGTCTTTGCAGACTTAATCTGCTCTTAAATTGGCCTTAAATAGGAGCCTTTTTTGTATCACTTAACCAGCAAGTATAGGTTTTAGTTAGCACTGAACCAGTTAAAAGAAAAACAAAGCATTTTTTAACCATCTCTAACTCCACTCAGGCCTAAATTATTATTCTTTTTCTTCAGAAATGGGCATTTTAATGTGTCACTTTTCAGTTCCAGCTCAATAAACAACCATTTATTTACAATTTTAAAGCAATCTCCAGCCTAGTCAGGTAAGAATTATTTCAAAAGAATAAAAACATTTTCATTTCCCATCACTGCCAGAAATGAAAAGAACATGAGTTATGAGTCTTGCTGTGTTGTCTTAAGTTGATTACTATGGAATGATTAAAAAACTAGCTGTGCTGTCATAGCAGAAGAGTACATTATAAGTGTAATAACAGCTTAGGGATACAATCCATCAATGCCTTACTTGGGAGAAGGGGAAAAAAAAAAAGAGAAAGTTGATCTATTTCTTTGGTCATCATTTTCAGCATATTAGATGACAAATAATTGTACATTCATCAATAACAATAGATTAAAGTTGAAATGATTTATTGCCATTACGTTGGGGGATGATGGAGCACTGGGTCACTCCGGCAGCGGCGGGGGCTGGATTTAATTTTCACGGGTCTCTTGGCAGGAATAATGGACAAGAGAGGAAACCACCTGAAAACAAGGTGGATCAAAGTTGGTGCCAAGTGATTTGTGGGTTTGTTCTTCGGGAGGTGGCCGTGGTTGGACTCGATGAACTCAAAGGTCTTTTCCAGCCTTAACGGTTCCGTGGTTCCGTGATTCCAGCCCTCCCATCCTCCCTCAGCCCTGCAGCCTTCTGGAAAATCTTCAGTGCCACTTCTGAGGGCAGTTAACAGGGAGAAAAACACCTTGGAACTCTTTTTTTTTTTTTTTTAATAATGTGAAAATTCTTCTCTGAAGCATTTTTATTTACTCCTAAAATAACAGGGGAGGGAAAACGGCCCCATTTATCCATTGCCACAGCACAGCAATTATCACACCAGTTTAGGTGTGAGCTGCTGAAAACCAGACAGAATTATTTGGAGAGGAACAACACCAAGTTTTAGACTCAAACTTAGTTATTTTCCTGCAGATTTTTCTCCAGACAAACTTTGTGTACAAATACATTCTTCCCTCTGCAGAGGATTAGCAGGGTAGGTCTGATTAAAGGGTTTCTGATTAAACATTTCCAGTTTGCCATTCCATCAGCATCCCTCTAGGAATGGTTGGGATCTGCTGACTATGTGACAGTCCCAATTTCCTGCTACTGTGCCTGTTTTCCTGGAGTAACTGGTCCAAAACTGGGAGAACATCTCCATTTCTTCTCACTGAAGAACTTCCAGCATCCATCACTCCAAGAAAATCTGCAGGGCATAATTCCTTCATGGATACCCCTCAGCTGCAATTTTTGCTATAATTCCCTCATGGATACCCCTCAGCTGCAATTTTTGCTATAATTCCCTCATGGATACCCCTCAGCTGCAGTTTTTACCATAATTCCTTCATGAATACCCCTCAGCTGCAGTTTTTACCATAATTCCTTCATGGATACCCCTCAGCTGCAATTTTTGCCATAATTCCTTCATGGATACCCCTCAGCTGCAGTTTTTACCAGGAAATAGTGAGATTTCAGTTGACCAAAATTTTTGGAGCTCTTAGACATTGGTACAATCTTCATGGATCAGAAACTCTGCCTAAAAGATGATGGTTTTGAAATCAGCTTAAGCTTAAAATGATTTTGTTACTGTTTTGATTTTAGGAGGAGGCAGCTTTGACTGTTGATCAGCATTAAAGATGTTTAGGAATTTTTCTCTGCATTTATGGTCTGGAAGTCACCATCAAACTTCATGGTGAAAGAAGGGACCAGCAAGAGTAAAGGTCTCTCTCACAAACCGGTAACAAAAACCACTCTGTTTTGATAACATGTATAATTATGAAATTCCAAAATAATCACTGAGGGACTACTTTAACCTCTTAATGAAATGAGAGGGAAGACAGAGAGACCATCTCTTGGTCTGGTACTGAAATGTTCTCACAGCTGGGATGAAGTCAGGAGTCCTCTTTGTGTTCTGTGCTGCCTAAAACTTAGGACAGGTATTAAAAACTGACCAAATTAAAGTGCATTTTATTTTCCCTAATTAGAATGTCTCTAAAAGCCTCCAGGATATTTTTTTTTTTTTCAGGATATTTTTAAGCTCTTAATATTGTTGATTCTTTTATACATAGCATATGTGAATTCAGCATTGGATGGCTCCAAAATAATAATAGTAATAGTAGTAGTAATAATAATAATAATAATAACAACAACTTAGTTTCCTTAACTTTGGGAGATTCATTTAACTGTAAAATAATGTTTCTTGGTGTGATTGTAATTTGTAAAGGAACTCCAGTACTGTACTTATACAATGTACTAATGACCTGGGATAGTAAGAGTAACCACTTTATTTTAAAGTAGGAATTGAATCCATGGGATTTTTCTGGCTAAAACTTAATGGACACAACTTTCCACTCTGTCTTTCTGGAAGGCACAGGCAGAACCTGCCCACATTAATGCCATTAAAAGTTAGAACCAGTTCTGTGGGGACTTTAAACTCCAGGAGCCTCTGGATTCACACTCCTTGGAAAAGCCACACCTGCCAAGGAGCTGCCAAAAGCAAGTGACACGAATGGCAAAACAGTTTTAATTTTCTGTCCAGTCAAATCTTAGTACTTCATACTCAATTCTCCTTCCTCGGTAATCTAAATAATTTCCCACCTTGCTCATGATGAATGTCTTGCCAGTTCCTACTCAGTCCTTCCACTTTACACAACCTAATTAAAGAAAACATTCCATGATTGCCTATTTTTCCTCATGCATGACAACCTATTATTTTTTCTACCACCTGATTAGGGCTTTATTATCCTTGGATTTAGATTGATTTGCTGGGCACTTTAATAAAACACTACTTAGTTTGATTTAAAGGGCTACAGGTTTCAGTCACTCACAGAATTACTCTTCATAAGGAACTCACATTCCAAGTGCTGTGTGGTGTCCATGAAAAGGGATCAGCTGAAAAAAAATTGAGGATCAAGGTGGTGTCCCAGTCCTGTGTGTGTGTTGTTAATATTCCTGATGTGAGCAGTCAGGAGAGGACATTTTGCAATATAATTTGTCAGGGGTGATAAATCTGTTTCATCATTTCTGTCAAGAACAGATCCCGTGTATTAAAACTACCATAAATATTTTCTCCAGATAAACCCAAACTTTCATATGATTAAATAATAATACGTTTATGATGACAAATTGCATTTGCTATGTGTTGTCTGAAATGCAAGACAAAATTAGGTAGTTAAAGTTCAAATGGATGGAGATCAGTTTTGATTTAAAATCAAAGGAATTTTATTAAGTAAATGAGATTCTCATCGTTATTTTGTTATATCTACCAGGCTCTTCTTTCAGAAATATTACTTATGAGCTTAGATAATGATTAAAAACAAAACAAGTGAGCTTATATTATAACAAAATGTAGTCTAGATAAAAAGTTCAGGAGTTAAATCCATGCTTATTCCTGTCACCTTGTTGATGGCTTCCAGCATTAGGAAAACGAGGAGTGATCCACAGGCTGCTGTCCCCTGTCCCTGTCTCAGTGCAGAGATGCTTTGGGGTCCCTTTTGTCTCACCTTATTCAACTATTTCTTGTAATCTGTGTTTTTTCCCAGGATATTTTCCGATGACTGAAGGTGCAGCTCTGTTTCCTGCGGCTCCTCCTCTGGATACAGGTGTGGAAAAGCCTGGGAAGCGCAGCAGGGCTTTGCTGCATCCCATCCAAAGATGAATATTGGCCTATCAAAGTTTGGTTTTGTAAAATGTAGTTCTTCCAAGTTTTTCTACTGTATGTTTTTTGCAGGAAGTTTTCCTTGGCTGGAATGACAATTTCCAAGCTAAAAGCGTGTGCAAGGTAACTGGCATGAAATATTCATGTTTTTAGGGCTTGCTTCAAACTGTAGGAGATTTGCACTGTGTGACACTTTGGCTTATGAGCCTGGTCCACTCGATGATCCCACGTGGAGCTCTGCATCCCACTCTGGCACCCCCGGAATAAGGACATGGGCCTGTTGGAGTGAATCCACAGGAGGCCATGGAGATACTCTGAGGGCTGGAGCCCCTCTGCTCTGGAGCCAGGCTGGGAGAGCTGGGGGGGTTCAGCTGGAGAAGAGAAGGCTCCAGGGAGACCTGAGAGCCCCTTGCAGGGCCTAAAGGGGCTCCAGGAGAGCTGGAGAGGGACTGGGGATGGAATGGGATGGAGGGACAGGACACAGGGAATGGCTTCCCACTGCCAGAGGGCAGGGAGAGATGGGATATTGGGAAGGAATCCAGGCTATGAGGGTGGGGAGACCCTGGCCCAGGTTGCCCAGAGAAGCTGTGGCTGCCCCTGGATCCCTGGAAGTGTCCAAGGCCAGGTTGGACGGGGCTTGGAGCAACCTGGGCTAGTGGAAGGTGTCCCTGCTCATGGCAGGGGTTGGAACAGGATGATCTTTAATGTCCCTTCCAACTCAAACCAGTCTGTGACTCTATTATGTATTTAAACTTAGGCCTGGCTTTATGTCTTGTCCCATAGGAATTTAAGTGCTTGACTTGTGAGGTTTATTTATTGTGAAATAATCCCATCCTGGTAATTTTGTTACCCTGTGGATGTACCTGTGAACCTGTGGAGTGCTGATGGTCAGCCTGGGTTGCAAAGCTAATTTATACCAACCTCAGATGTGCTAAACCAGCAGTGCTGACCCACCTACTGATGGACAACAACAACAACTCCCTAAGACACAGAAAATCTTGGGTCCACTGTAACATTTAGGAAGTTGCTCAAAGGGAATCATGTGAAAAAAGCTCATTTTGTACCTACATGCTGTGAAATTGCTTCATCCTCCCAGAGTGGGATTGCTCCAGCAGTGGAACAGCCTCCATTTCTTACTGGGAAATGGGATAAAAGAAGCTTTAGTCTCTCTTTTTTATCATCTGTTATGATCCATAAAAATCTTGGAGGAATCAGGTACATGTGGATGTACCTCATACACCTGATCATCCCAGTAAATTAAATATAATTACTCCCATGTTTAAATTTAATCACTTTTACAGCTGCAGAATAGAAGAAGCTTCCTTGAAAGGGAAATAATTTTTTCCTGTGGCCAACTAATTTCCCTGTATTTTAAGTACCTTTAGAAGTGGAGAAGAAGGGATTTGTGTTTGCATGAGAGACAATTACAATGAAAATAAACAAAAGGATCATATAAAAGCCAAGTTGGAATGCTGAAGAGACTTAATAGCTATAAACTGGTAGCTATTAGCTTCTAATTACTCTCAAATAATTACTGAATAGAATAGTAAATGTTATTAGCTTGCTTTAATATTCAACATAAAAGATTGCTCCCAACAATAATTTACTGTTTCTTCAGCTTTAATATATATACATATGTAAAACTGGGCTGCTTTGTAAATATCCTTAGTGAATGAAATAAATAAATAGGAAATAAATATCCTTCATAAATCAAATTATTGGGAGGGTTCTGTGGAGGAGACCTGTACACTCTGGGCCCATGGATGGTCTTTAAGGTCCCTTCCAACCCAAACCATTCTGGGATTCCATGATTAGCAGAAGGAGATTATTAGTGTGTCCTGAATTAGTGGCCTAATTTATATTTCATTGTCATCTTCGGAGAGTTTTAACTTGTCTCTGCCCTCTGCAGCTGACTTGAGGCCCCTTTTTTTTCCTGACAGAAAGGACTTTGGGGTTTCATATGTCAAGAATAAAAGCCTGCTATAGTTTATGGGATAATATAAAAAAAAAATTCTAATATCTCCAAAGGAGAGCTTTATTTATAAGAAATATGTATTTTCCATCAAATGTCCAGTTTTAATATTGCTTTTCATTATTTTTGTTTCAGAACTCTGGAATAGCCAATCCTGCCGTACCACAACCACCAAATAATGGAGCTTTAAGTAACAACAATTATTTTTTTAATGCTGCATCTCCACTTACCTTTTTAAGGCCTTTTAATTCACCATGTTTTTTGGATTAAGTTTTTAAATTTCCATTTCTGTACATTTCTTTCAACCCGTTTCTGGCAATCTTTAAATGTCACCTTAAACAGTGAGATTTCCATTAGAAGAACACTTCCAACTGCTTCTGTGTTTTGAGCTGCCTCTGAGAGGTAAATTTCTAATATATGGCTGAATTTCCCCTCTGTGTAACTTGGTTATAGTCTTGTATTCCTCACTCTTTAGAGTAATAACATCTTTTCTCTCTGTTTTCTGTTTCCACTCTCGACTAAAAGCATTGAGTCTGTTTTGATGGATCCGTGGTGCCACCGTGGAGTGGTGTGGATGAAGGAGGATGGAGCTTTATTGTATTATTGGAATGGACAGGGCCAATCCAGAAATGATTTCCTCCTCCTCCAAGCCCTGGTCCTTCACCTCAGTGTGACGTGCAAAGATCTGCCTCCAGCTCACGGCTTTCATGTTAGCTGTGAATTTACATCTTATTCCTTTGCTGAGGGTGTTCTGCTCTAGGTTAAAAGATGTTTTATATAAAAATATATAATGCATATAAAAACATGCATATGAAAATTAAACTTTGAGAGGTTGGCACCTTATTTGTGTAGGGGAAGAGGGACCCATCGGGCGTCTTCCCATGGCAAGCTCAGGTGTGTGTGTGTATCTGTCCCATCTTTTTTATACACCTCCCATCCCCAAATTCTGATTATATCCATGCAGGAGGATGTCCATTTGCTGGATTGGATTTATTATGGATGCCCATATCCATGCAGGAGCTGAGAGGGAGGGAAAAGGAGAGAGAGAAAAAGGGGTGCTGGGCACTTCTAAAAGTCTCCCTGTACGTGTTTCGCATGCGTTAATCTTGTTTTCTTTGATTTTGTCTGAGGGTGATAACAGCTAACTTTTTGCTTTTCCATCTGTAATAATGGAGCTTCCCTGATGCGGACAATTAGCAACTTTTTGTTCTTTGGAAATCAGGAAACGGGGAATTTGGGAATTGGAGGTGCGTGGCCCGGCAGGCGGCACAGCTGCGGCGCCCGCCGGCTCCGTGCCAAGGGCTCCACGGCTCATCCGTGGAGAGAATCAACGAGGATTTATTGAATTCACTTCTCTTCCCATCATTTTTTTTTTTCCCTGTAATTTTGCTCAGGAAAGTGAGGAGACAGGCAGAGCGAGAGGGCGGTCGCTGGGATCTTCGGTTCTGTCGCACCCCAAGGCGCCGTTTATTCCTTTTAACACCCTGAGATTTATCACAGGATACAGTTGTTTTACAACTATTGTCTGTGGTTGAAAGAGCTCCAAAAAAAAACCCCACACCCTTTTTTTTGAAAGGTTCTTGTGGCAGACAGATTTTGACCCCTAAACTTATTTTAAAAAGCGGGCAGATTGAAAATCTACATTTAAATTTCATGCAATGTTGTAAATTCATAACCTGATGGTTCCTCCCTTCAGCGCTGGATAAATACCCTGTTTCGGGGCTCTGCCATTTTTAAGCTTCATCCTTGGAGATAATCACCCCAAACCATAATAACAACATCATACAAGTACAAGAAAATACGTTTGAAATGTCCTTTTTTTTTTTTTTTTTATTGTAACGTGAGATACAGCTTCCAAAATCCCAAACTGAATTGCTTTTCAGCAGATAAGCATCAAAAAACACATTTCCTGCTTTCGGGGAAGGTGCAATAAGGTGCTATATCAGTGTAATAGTTGCCAGTGATATGCTCTAGTAGTATTTTGATGAATTACATGATTATAGCTAAAATGAACACTTTCATCACGCCTGAATTAATAATGGTGGCATGATTTGGCAAGTACTCCTGCGGTGTTCTTTAGCTCATCACTTCAGAAGACAGAGTTTTAGAGCCCATCCTTTGTCTCGGGGAAACACAGGAATCCTTTAGTGCTTAAAAACACAAGGAGGAGGAGGAGGAATGTGACAGCTTTTAAAGGGAAAAGGGAACTGATGTTCACTCACCTTCCTGAGCTCATCCTGACTTAACCAGTTTATTTTTCACTGCCTTGTTGTGGTGTCTGAGGCACCTGTGGCTGTGGCAAAAAGTGGGTTTTTTTTTGTGTGTGTGAATTTTATGGCAAATGTTTGTGGTGAATTTTATTACTAATGTTTGTTGCAGCAAGGGGTTGGTCTCTCCCTTCAGGCAACGAGCGATGGGGAAAAGAGGAATTGGCCCCTCAAGGGAGCTTTAGGTTGGACATCAGGAGGAATTTCTTTGCTGAAAAGTTTGTCAGGTATTGGAATGGGCTTCCCAGGGAAGTGGTGGAGTCACCATCCTTGGAAGTGTTCAAGGAACAAAGTGGCACTCACTCAGTGCTCTGGGCTGGGTGACAGGGTGGGCATCACTCACAACCTGGGCTCGATGATCTTGGAGGTTTTTCCAACCTCAATGATTCTGTGAAATGCTGTGTTTCCAAAGGACTTTAAAGACTCCCTAAGGACACAATTTTCTCTTGAATCATTGGTTTTGCTGCAGAACTCAGATGATCAGCATGTTCATTTCTGTGTCTTCCAGGTTAGCCGACATATGATTGACCCCACACCAGCACCTGAGTGAAGCTGTGTGTTGGTGTGACCATTTCCAGGGTTCCTTGGGGGGTCCAACCATGGGCATTAAAACTTCCCACAGTGGAGATTTCCATAACATTGTGCAGATGTGTACAGGATTGAGAAAAACCTGCCCTGCTGATGCCCTGATATTATTTGTCTGGCAATAAATGAAGGCTCTCAGTCCTTACTGGCATCCAGTCACTTTAATGAACATTCATTTTACTTGGAATAGCAAGAATAAAATATTAATTTTACTTGGAATACTAAGAATAATAACCAACCTGCTGGAGATAAAAAATACAAGCTTTTGCAGGCTGTTGTAGAAAATGGTGCTGCACAGCACAACAAAAACATCTGGAGCAGATGTTTCTGTAATTATGACCCACTTGATGATTATCCTGTGTTCACTGGCCTTTGCTGGTGCCCTCAAAGCTGGCTGATGTTACAGGCTCGTGCTGGTGCACTGAGATGGAAGGGAGGACAGACTGTCTGGGGCAAGATCCGTCCTCTCTGTTTTCCTAAGTGATTTCTGCCTGTTGGATTTTCGCTCGTGGTTAATTATTATCCTCTACGTTTGTATCAAATAGTAATTTCGTGCCATGAAATATCTCAGCTCTGCTGATGCAGAAAGTCCAGGGAACATAAGCACAGTGTTTTCTGAACCCAAACTTTAAAAAAAAAAAAGTGTTATTTGGTGCAACTGAGGTTATAGGGCCACCTCGTGGGGTTTATTATGGGTATGGTCTGTGATATTATGATCTAAGAAGGAATAATGACTTTGTATCTTTCTGTTCAGAGAATCTTATTGTTGAATGTAAAAATGTGTTAAAGGCTTGAGACACCACAGAATCACAACATGTTTAGGTTGGAAGGGACCTTAAAATCCACCCAGTTCCACCCCCTGCCATGGGCAGGGACACGTTCCACTAGCCCAGGTTGCTCCAAGTCTTGTCCAACCTGGCCTTGGACACTTCCAGGGATCCAGGGGCAGCCACAGCTTCTCTGGGCAACCTGGGCCAGGGCCTCACCAGCCTCACAGGGAAGAATTTCTCTCCAGTATCAGAGTAGGTCACCTGAAATGAGAGCAGAGGAAGATCAGCTCAAGAGAACTTTTTATATCTTTCATCCTGAGCTGTCAGAAATCTCAATACAAGGAGCTTCTGCCCCTAATCCTGGGGCAGGGAGAGAAATGTCGTTCAAACTGCATGACCACATTCATGGGACCATACAAACTAAATGACTTAACTGGCTTTTTTTTAGTTTTTGATGCAGAATATATTAATTTTTGGCACTCTGACAGTGTAAAACCTGTTAATGGTTCCTGTGTAGAAACACGGTCCCAGTTTACCTCCTCTTATAAGGAAACAAATTGTAATTCTTAATTGAATTCTCCTATGGAACTACCAGCAATATAAATTACAGTGTCACTTGAATGAGAGGGGGGAAAGCCCTTTTTACAAGCCTCAGGATGATAATTTATAAATAAAGTAAAACCAAGAAACCTTAACGAAAAATCCCCAAGGAATCTGACATTAATAGCCTTTACTTTTAATCTGATACAGTAAATCTTGCAGCTCTGTATCCACAACAGAACTAAGAGAAACCAGGCCAAACTGGAGTAGATATGGGGGAGTTGAGGAGAAACATTCCCTTCCTTTAATTAAAAGTATATGGTGATTTTCTGGTGTTCCAAAGTCATTGCTGCCAACTTGCTGCCAATCAATTTGCTCCAAAGGAGGGATTTTTTTTTTGGTTGGATTCTTTGCCTGAAAGCAACATAAAAGCCAGAACTTCCAAATCCACATGTTCTTTGGAATTTTCAATGTGCATTTGGAGATCTGGTGCTCAGAGCCCACTGCTGGAATTCCCTGGGAATCTCAGATTTCCAGCTGCCCCATGATCTGCAGCTGTTTGAAAGGAAATCTGAATGTTCAATATTAATTGGTTTTATGATATTGTGAATTTTTGAGAGGTTTTATGGAATTTTGAGAGGGTTTTTTTTTAATTTAAATGGGAGCAAGTAAACTATGAGAAATTTGTCCAGACAGAGGATATACTCCTGTGGTGACCAGGAGGAGAGTGCAAGATGTGGTGCCCTGTGACACTTGTAGCAAAGAATAAAGGAATTTTATCTACTATATATGTCACACCAGTAATGGAAAATAGGGATTTTCATGGCCTTTAAGTATTGCCAACCCCCTGCATTCTGAAATCTTTATAAATGGAAAAAAAAAATGGTAAAATCTTTCAATCAGCACAATTTGCCTCTTTCTTTGTCTGCGTTGAGGATGCTACTAAGGGTATTTTGAGATTGGGACTGATTTTTCTCCAGGGTGATCAGGGCCTGGATTTGAGATTTGTTTTCTCAGAGACACCAGCATTTTGGCTGATCTTGGGGTTTTTTTTAACTCTTAACTTTACAAAAGAGAAATGTCACCTTCTTTTTGGGTATTTTCTGCATTGTAAATGGTCTGAAAAAACAGGGAATATGTTCAGACCTCCAGTGTTGGACGTGGTGCCACTGGGTTTGAAACATTTTTACCAGGGGAGTTGTACCAAGGGTTTTTTTTTTGTGGATAATAATTTTTAATAACAGTAACAGCAAAATGACACAGTCTCAAGTCCGTTCCTAAACCAGAGCAAACTGAGAAAAGCCACAAAATCAGCGGCTGCCTTGACTTGTGCTTGGTGGGATGGAAAAACATCTGACCAAAATCACATCAACTGAGAAATAAGTGTAAAAAAAAAGAAAAAAAAGAGGAATTTTCCCCCTTTTCCAGCGCTGCCAGGAGCGAACATCGCTCGAGATTAACATCCCAGCCCTTAAACCAGGGGCTGAGCCTCGTGTGGAACCACTTAGGCATGAACCATTCGTGTGCAGAGTGTTACTGAACACTCATTTTTAGGTCAGGCAGATGCAGCTCATCCCAAATATTTCTCTGGACAAATTGCCCGTCGTGGCCTTGTTTGGAATCTGTTGGACGTTTCCCTTGTGCTGCATCTGATGGTGGTTTTGTTTTATTTTGGTTTTTTTTTTTTTTTTCAAATTCTAAATATGAAGCTCGCTTATGAGGCCTCCATAAAATGGTGTATAACAACCAAGTACAGTAAATTAAACATGATACTCATTACATAAATACAATTATATTTATCAGCCTTTTATAACCACACAAAGCATTTACCAGTAAGAGTTATTTTGGAGCAGATAATTCCCAATTAACTTTTACTACTTGATTTTTGCTAATTTAGTTAGAGTTAATTTTTCAAATAAAATAAAATAAAGACAAAAAAAAAAAAGCTGTATCAAATGGCATCTCTAACTATTACACTGGAGATGAGATATAATTAAAATGTTATGTATATGGAATTGCAGCTGATGGGAACCTCAGCTTAAACTCTTATTTTGGTCTTTATTTGATTGTTGCCTGCGCTGCACAGATAACATGACTGAATTGCAGGGTGGCTCCGTGCCCACAGGAGCTGGGAGAAAGAAGGAAAAGGGAGAGCTTGGAAGGAAAATTACCTGGAAAAATCGAACAGGTCAAGGTATGAACTTAAATGTGCTGAGGAATCCTATGGAAGTCCTTCTCTGACCGTGCTGTTGTCCTCTGCAAAGCTGGTGGTGAGGAATCGGGGACTTCTGCATGCCCAAGGTGAGAGTGGCTGTGATGTGTGGGTGTCCTTCTGTGCTGTGCACTCAGAGAGACTCATGCCAGGATTGGGCACCAACCTGGTTATAAAACTCATCACTCCACTGTCCAGTTTGTCCCAAACTGAGCATCACACAAAGCTTGGGACTGTTTGCTCCACGCCAGGAAGTGCCCTCGTGTCTCAGCCCAGCTGGTGGGCAATGAAGACTCTGTCTCAAATTGCCACTGAAATGCAAAGTTCAACGAGCTGGATCATTTGGTTGAGGTGTCCTTGCCACTGATTCCAGTTTTTCATGCTTTTTTCAGCTCCTTATTTTTCCAACGATAGTGGTGAGTCTCTCTTGGGATGAGAAACACGTAGGGAATCCATTGACATCGTAGTTGTGTTGTCGCTTTTAAAGAAATCCTTCAAAGTAAAAAGAAGGACAAGTCTGGGAAGCCTTCCTACCTACTTTTTGCTGGTTGTGGTTTTCACTTTGTCTTGAAACACAAGGCTTAAAATCTGCAGCTGAAAGTGTTGGATTTATCCATTGGAATCCTACTGGAGGTGGGCCAGGTCTTTATTTCCCTGTCCCTAAACCAGGAGTAGTCCGGTCTCCCAAAAAATCCCTCCCTGGGCAGGGTTAAACACGCTGGTGTGGCTTCCCAAATTTCAGTTCAGGACTTGGCTGGTGCTCCAGGGGGTCTCCACACCCCGGGATGTTGTGAAGGCGCCCCGGTGATTTTTCCCAGGGGGAAGCGTGATGGAAACACGTGTGGTTATTAAACTGAACCTCTCTTAATTTTATCCGTCACTAACAATTAAAATACAAACACAGTGTTGCTAATCGTGTTTAGGACGATGTGATTTTAAAACAAATGTGAACTCCAAGTGTTCTGCAGGGCTGGAAGACGGGAATTAATGCATTCCAACAGGGAAGGGGGGGCTTGGCTGAGGGAAAGTATCTTTCTAAGGGCGAGGACAGTCACAGCCCCACTGCTCATTACTTTGGATGTGTCACATTTGCTACTATGACAAGATGTATTAGGGACGAGGAATTTTACAGATGGAGAGAAATATCCATGTGAAGTTGTTTGTTTGATTTTTTTCGATATTTCTTTTTTTTTCTTTTTTTTTCCTTTTCTGTGCTACCCCGTCCAACCTTGGGATAATGGAATTATTTTATGCCTTTTGCGCTATCATCAGGCTTTGGATGGCTGCACAAAGGCCACTGGCAACGGAATAAGATGGCTGTAAAAAAATGCAAAAAATTGGGATAGGAGAAAAAAAAAAAAAAAAGAAGGTACAACCAATAACTTGCCCTTAAATTTAAGAGGAACTAAATGAGGAACTTCTGGACAATTTATCTTGCTGTTTACAGATAACAAGTCACTTTGTTTTTATGTGCTCAGTCTAGTATTCCATAATTTATTTGAAAGAAGATGAGAAATAATGTAGATAAATGATGAAGTGTCAGGGTCTGACGCTCTTAAATGAAGCTATTATGGTCAAAGAGAAAACGTAAAACCTGCGGCTCATTATGAGAGCGTTCTACTTGTCAGTTAAGTGAAAAGGCCTGGAATGATTTCCAGTTTATTTGTCATTGCAGTTATTAAAGCTGTCTTTTTGGTGCCATGAAAATGAATTGAAGACTTTATTCGAAGTAAATTTGTACTAAAGCTTTCAGATGTATCTTATGTGAGCTCAGTGAGGCAAGAAAACAGCTTAAAAGCTGAAATATTACAAGGAGGCAACTGCTGAAGTCCTGAAACGCACAGGAATATAAAGTCTGAGGAAGTTGCACAGATAAATGAAGTATTTCATCTCTTGGGAAATAAAGCTTTGTTTGACTATATTGTACACTTAGACAAAGAAATCAGCCCTTGTTAGTGGCAGCAAAATATTGTCTTTCACGGGCTTGTGCCTGGTGCTTACTTTTATATCAAGCTATTAATTTTGGGACAAGTTTTATCAGAGAAGGGGGGATTCTCTGTTCCAGTCTGCACAACCTCTGAGTCAAAAAGGCATCCATGGCAAGATCAGGCTCTTTATGGCTGGGACTCCATGATCTTGGAGGTCTTTTCCAGCCTGCATGGTTCCGTGACTGATGTGATTCAAAAGGGTGCACGGGACATAAAGGGGGTGGTGAGACCTGCCCAGGAGGATCCCTCTCCCTTATTGAGTGACCAAAGCACTGCGTGAAATGGGAGATATGATGGATATTTTTATTCCTCTTGAAACAGTCTTAAAACACTTCCTGGACCTTGTGTAGCTTGGAGGTCAGAGGTGCTCCGGAGGTGGTTGTTGACACTCGTTTTCCTGCCATCCCCTCTCAAGATTATTCCAACTGAACTGCAGATCTCAGATTTATATAGAGATGATTGATATTTTTATTTTGTTTTGGTTTGTCCATTGCTCTGGATTCCTTCTCCAGTCCTCCTGTTCCTCACCACCGCTTCATGTTTGCCAAGACAAATCAGTGCAGTTGCACCAGGTTTGGACTGTCCAAAAGGAAATGAAGAGTCTTATTTTTTTTTCTTTTAAATTGAAAGCTGTAGGAGCACTAAACTGAATGCTTAACTCCAAGCTCCAGCAGTCTTAGAGCAGTATAGCTGACACTTTATTGCAGATATTACAAATGTTATGACATGTCTTCAGGGTCAAGTTAAAAACAAAGAGGGTTCCACATTCTCATCTGAAGTAATCTGTCAGTTTTGTCATCAGATATTATAGCAGCCCTCAGTAGCAGTGTCACAGTCAAGGGTTTATCAGGCTTGGTACTATATGTATACATATTCTGCTTTCTAGGGGTTTATATCCACAATATAAATTCCCTCTGGGCTCAAACTTGGCATTCATAGCCCAAAGGGATTTTTTTTAATTAAAAAAAAAAAAATCATCAGAGAAGGTTTTCTTGAACGATAAGAGCGCACAAACCCCAAATCTATTCTGAATTTTAAAAATACTTTAAATCTTTTAAACTGGCAGACTTCAAATATTTAAGCAGCCAACTCTCTTTACAGGAGAGACTGTTAAAAAGGACAACCCAGGAAGGGGAGAGGTGGCAGAGCAGACAAGTGCTTTGTGCTCATCACGGGGGTAAGTGTTGAGCATTTGATGGGATGTATAATTAGCCACACATTTCTAAAGCTCTTGGTGTCTCTTCCCACTGAAACTGTGCATGAGGGAATTGGGATGTCTGATGCACAAATATAAATCACTTCTTCCTCATCACCCTCTGACACTGTCCTGCAGAAAAAGGGGCTAATGTGGCATGAGCTGCTCGGATTGAGATACCCCAAGCACATCTCTTCCTTGGAGAAACAGAGGGCCTCATTTTCCACATTTTTCCACCTGTTTCCATGATACCAGCAACCAAAATATGCAAAGCATGGCAGGGATATTTAGATGGGTAAGGCCATCAACCCTGAACACTCATTTGCTGCCGAGGGATGTTGTGGGATTTCTCTTGGGATAATGAGTGAGGAAATCAGGAGCAACATATTGGATACAGGGATGTCTGTGCTAAAAGTGGTGAAAGACCATCACTAAAAACTTCATTGCTTAGAGGGTGGGGAGGCCCTGTCCCAGGTTGCCCAGAGAAGCTGTGGCTGCCCCTGGATCCCTTGAAATGTCCAAGGCCAGGTTGGACAGGGCTTGGAGAAACCTGGGCTAGTGGAAGGTGTCCCTGCCCATGGCAGGGGGTTGGAATTAGAGCATCTTTGAGCTCCCTCCCAACCCAGACCATTCTGGGATTCTGTGACTGTCAGAAGGAGATCAGTAGTTTGCCCCAAACTAGTGGCCTAATTTTTATTGCATCATCATCTTTGGAGAGTTTTTATATATCTCTTCCTCTACAACTGACTTGAGACCCTATTTTTTTCTCTGATGAAAAAGGGTTCACAGCAGGGAAGTTGGAATGAGATGAGCTCCAAGGTCCCTTCCAACCCAAACCATTCTGTGGTTCTATGATTTAAATCTTCACTTGGGTCCCAAGCCCAGACTTTGAGTTGGTGCAAATGCTTTGTGTGACAGTGTGTGATTTTCTACAGGCACCATTTGGTCTCATTTATAACCTGTGGCTCAGGGACAGTGGTGACAAACAGGGCACGTTAAAGAGTCACCAAGGTTCTCCATAAAATCCCAGTAAACCAGTAAAGGACAGGCACTGCTGTGTAACAGGAAAGGGGGGAACACAACGGTGGTGTGTGTTTTCAGGTTCCTATATTGTAATTCCTTTGACTTCCTAAGGGGAAAAAACAGGAGTGTGAGGAATGAAAACCATCCTGGGGAGGTTCACTGCCATGTCCATGGGGAAATGGTCCTCAAAGAAACTTGTACATGTTCCTTGGAGGCCAAACTCTTCAGTCAAGGGGAACCCACAGCCAAAACATTCCACTGGAAGAGTATAATCAGGGGCTTCAAAGATGCTTCCTATTTTCCACACCTGAGTTCTCAATCTTTGAATTCTTCACATCTGAGTTTAGGCTGGATTAGCACCATCCCTTTGCCACCAGGAGCTGCTTCTGAGAGTCATCAGGAGACTGTTAGGAAATGAGATGGGAGCCAAGGATATTCTTATTTGGGGGTGGTTTATTACATCTCTTTTATTTTATTTTATTTTATTTTATTTTATTTTATTTTATTTTATTTTATTTTATTTTATTTTATTTTATTTTATTTTATTTTATTTTATTTTATTTTATTTATTACTTCATTTTATATTATTTTTGTTTTTATTTATATTTTATATTTTATATTTTATATTTTATATTTTATATTTTATATTTTATATTTTATATTTTATATTTTATATTTTATATTTCATTTTATTTTATTCATGTCTCATGACTCATCAGCCATCGATCTCTTCCATAGAATGAGTTCATCCACTGATACAGGATCCCAGTAGCATTTGTGGGCACTGGATGTGCTGTGATTAGCACCATTCTGTGATATTTTAACAAGATTCCAGTTTCTGCACCAAACAGAACAGGACTGATCCTGACAAGTTTGGTGCCCTGCAGTGGGCAAGGAGACTGATGAGATGGAAAAGGAAAGGACTATCTCAAGGGAAGCAAATGGTTTCAGCAAAGGGCCATAAATGCAAATCTAAGTACACTTTTTAGGAATTCTGGTCTATTATTACAGCCTAAAAGAAGTTAATGTAATTAATAATTGAACTCCTTATCTTCAAGTTACTGTGAGTGTGAACATTAGTGTCAAAAATGGCCAGACATTTGTTTTATGATGTGGCTGCAAGTGAGGAGTGACAGCACCATCAAAAAAGGCAAACCAAAATCATTTGTTTTGTGAAGTTTTATGAAGTCCAGTGTGCTGGGTAAAGGCAGAGAGGAAAAGCAAAATCCACATCAGAACTGGTATCAAACTGAGCTTTAATGAGACAAAGGTAAGAATTATATTCCAGAGAAATTCCCTGGGCACCAAACTCCTGTTTACTCCAGGTGATCTTTGGCAATCTCTCCAGTTCCATATGATTCAATGAGAAGAAAGAACTCTGTTCCCAGGTCCTTCCATCCCTTTGGGTGCCACTGATGGAATGTCCTGGACCAGCATCCTGGACAGCACCAAGATCCAACTAGGGCACTACCTCCCTCTGCAACTGGGATTTCCTGTGCTCTGGGAAAAGTTTATCCTCTTTGTGTTGCTTTTTCCAGTTTTCCAAACTGTGATGGTGATGGTTTTCCCACTGGGAATGTTGAGATCATAACCCACAGAAGCATCAACAGCAGACTTTGGATTTTCTGCTGCAGAAATGCAAAATGTTGTCAATTATATATTTTTTTTTCCTTGCATTTTTCTTTTATATTTAACAATTTAGGTGGTCAGGAACTTATTTTATGCTGTGCCCCATTTTCATGACATCCTCCTTCATTATCTGTGTGTTGTAGTTCATGAGTTTATTCAGTTTTCTCTTTAATCACTGATTTTTTACTCCATGTGGCAGCTGTACATTCACTGAGCAATTCTATCTCTATGGAGGGGTAAACACTTGTGTCTTCAGAGTGCAGAAATGGAAAAAAAAGTTAATTATTTTAATTAATTAATTATGTTAATTAATTAATTACATATTAATTAAAATATATTGATTTCTGAGGCTGGTTGGTTGCTACCCACCTGGATGAACACTTTAGACTGTAAACTCAACACCACTGGTGAGTAGAAATATTTACATGCTCTATAATTCACAGAAATTAATTATTATATATTATTATTATTGTGATACAGATAAGCTCTCAAAGATGCCTGAAACTTGTGTTTTCCAGGCTTTTCTGCTGGATGGGACACTGAAATCTGTGTTTGGGGAGCAAGGAAGGATCTCTCAGTGTCAACCCTTGGTGTGATCCGGGTCTGATCCGGTGCCCAGGGATGGGAAGGTTTGACTTTGTGAGAGCTGTGAGATTGTGAACAGTCTGACAGCGCAATATTAACAACCCCCAGGGTCAAGGAGAGTGTTTTATTGTGTTCCATGATGTCACCAGAGATGGGACAACAAATTGTTCTGTTTTTTTTAGCCTACGCAGATGAATAAAAGCAGAACAGAAGCAGAGTTATTGCAGACGAGGAAAATGATCCAATGGTTCAAAGTAAAGGAATAATAACATGGGTAGAATCATAGAATATCCTGAATTAGAAGGGACCCACACGACTCCTGGCCCTGCACAGGACAGCCCCAAAATCCCACCATGTGCCCGGGTATCCTGGGAAAATGTTATGCCAGAAAACTGGGATAAAATTACATTGCTGATCATCTGACTTTGCTGGCATTATTCTACAAATTTCACTGGGAAATATTGAAATCGTTGTTATTCTGCAAAATTTTAGCTGGATGGGTTGAGTCCAGCTGTGATTGTCCTCCGAAAAACACAGGATTTTATGGTCACCCTCCATAGGAAAAGTAATATTCTGGAAGTCTAAGAAATTGTGGCATAATTTTGAGGGTTTTTCCTATCAGACTACCCAAAGGCAATATATTCTGGATGGAGGCTTGCAGTCTGCTCTATTTAAATATGTTATTTACTATTGGCTTTTTTTGTAGGGCTTGGAACACCATGGTGGCTTTTTGGGAAGGCTGAGGATGCTGTTCCTTCCCAGGATAATCTCCACTGCCTCTCCACTCTCTGGTCAACCCCTCTGGTTCAACCTTCTCACCAATTACACTTCAAGTGTACACAGGTATCATTAAAAGTAGAAGTAAAAGTGCTATTTAAGAATTTCTTGCCTCTGAAAGCTTGGAAATTACTTTTCTACAACTTTTCTTAGCATTGAAAAATTAATCAGCAAAATTGGCAGCAAAGTCTTGTTGCATCTGCATCCCTCCAACATATTTTAGAATGAAAAATGCAATAATTTTTCACTAGCTTGGAAAGCTCTGAGACAAAATTTAAATAATTTTTCAAAAGTTTGGAAAGCTCCGAGGCAAAATTTAAGGTTAATTTGGCAGGTGAAGTTTCAAGGTAGAACACATCTAAAATTCCATTTTTTCATGACATCATCTCCACAGAGGAGGGGATTTGCCTCATGTTAATGTGCAGATAACCTTGGGAAGTAGGTGAATGGTCTCATTAGTGACTTCATGGAAAAATCCATTCTTATTTCCGAGCACTGCTCCAGTGGTGCCGGCTGCCCTAAAATATGCAAAATTAATGGGGTGAACACCAGCAAAACCAGGTCCAGAGATATCCAACAGAAGGGAGTTAAGGATAAAAATCTGTGACATCTGACTGTTCCTTTTCCCTGCCTGATTTATCTCTAATTCCGACTGCTTAACTTAACTTAACTTAAACACAGACACCACAGTCGGGGTGTTTGTTCAAGCCCTGAGCTGACAAGTACAGAGCACTGGCCATTATTTCTGCTGGAGAGTCAGAGGTTCCAGCCATTCATTTCCTCAGCCCCACGATTCCTTGAATTCCCAAAGCTTCCTCAAGGACAGCTCTCACGTCTGAGCCGTGCGGTGACAGATGGGATCCAACGTGTCATGTGATGGATAACGCTGGAGCCACAGCACTTAATCCTTCTAATACTAATAGCAGCATTATCATAGAGATTTATGGGAATGTCAGTTCCAAGTTCCCAGTTCCATTCATGGGTTTTTTAAAACTTCAGCTGCAGAAAACACGCATCCATCCCATTAATTCTAATTATCATGGTTCATCTTCTCAGCAGTTTTGTACTCCGGAACCTTTCAGTGCAAATTAACGTACCAAAAAAGTGTATTAATTAATATTTGTAGCTTTTAATTTCTGCAAGAGTGTTGTCTGGAAGCAGCTGGCAGTCCAGGGCCGCTGCTATTGAATCTTTGCCAAACAAGTGCAGATGTAATTTTGTTATCTCTTGCTTAGTCATTTACGCAAATTAATTTGAACAATTAGCCTTTTACTGGTCCGTCATGAATCATGCAAAAGGGATCTGCCAAAAAAAATTGCCAGTTGACAGGAAAGAATTGGTTAACACTGTGAATCTTGCAGAAAGGTGTGGCTGTGTTTGGGATAAAGGACAACTTCAGAAAAAATTGGAGTTTGTTTTTTTTTTTTTTGTTTTGTTTTGTTTTTGTTACTTTTTACAGTTGATTGTTGTTGGAGGAAAGAATTCTAAAAGAAGAGTAAACTGTAGAAATTTAGGGACTTTGTTTTATGTGGATACCAGAAAAGTGATGTTCTTTGCCCGAATGTTGTCTTGACTTCACTGCTTGCAGAGCTGTGATGAGGTTCTGCAAGGCAGGAGGTCTGTGGTGAGGTCAAACACTCCAAAGGAACAGATTTCCAAAGGAAAACCACCCAAATATCAAATTTTTTTGGATATTAATATAAAGAAATTCTGTTACCTTATCTAAATCTCTCTCCTCTTTGTAAAAGGATTCCACATAAGAACTAAAACTCAAGTAAGTTAACTAACTAAAGCTTAACTAGTTTCAACTCATATGAAAACTGGGTTTAAATGACAGCAAACTCAGATGTTTCCTTGTTCTTTTCTTAAATATCAAACTTATTTTTCAGCAGATAATCAAACTTAGCAGCAGATGGTACCACCCAGAGACTTTCAGTGATGCTGCCCATGAAAATCTGCCTCGTTTGCTGTGATTGTAGAGTTTATACCCCATTATTTTTTGTTTCCTCAACAGTTTTACATATATCCTTTCAGTTGCAATTACATTGCATAAATCTGAGCTTTGTGATGGATATTCCTGATTCACAGCCAAGTTAATTGCTGACTGACTCTTTGATTTCACTGTGGAGAGAGTTCTTGAAGTTTTGGAAGGTGACTTTGGAAGTGCTGTTGAATTAAAAAGAATCTGATGGCCAGCTGCATTCAGAACCAATTGATTGGGTTGATATAATAATAATATATTGATATATATTAATGTATATAAAAATAGTAATAATACTGATATATTTAAATGAAACATAACAATTTTGTTAAGTAAAACATCTGATTCTGAATCACACCCATTTCTCCCCCTCACCCATCTCAACGTGAGGTCGGTCCTGCAGACCAGGTGAAGATTTTGGGATTGCTGGGGCACTAACAGAACCATCCACCCTGTTCTGCCTGCAGTGTTGACTTTAGCTGTGGAAATAACTGCAGAATTCAATATTTCTTTCGTGGAAACCACACTGAAGCTCAACCAAGCTCTGACTCTTTGTTACTGAGCCAGGCAGTGCTGTGCAAATTCCATCGCTCCGGCAGGGATAGAAGGTGTGGGTCCCCTCTCCCTCTTAATTGTTTTTTACAAGCTGCCATTTCCCAGCCTGTATTGTTATTTCCATTTGTCCATTTGATTGCCAGAGAGAAGAGACCAGATGTTGTGTGACAAATCAGAGCTATTTGCAATCTGTTGGAATTCTTCGAAATTGTACCGGGGATGGTTTTGTGAGAACTGATCCTGCAATCACTCGTGCACGTGCAGCACTCCGAGCACGAGACGTCCTGTTGAAGATTGTGGGTCTATTCATGTGCCCAAATTAAACACACATCACTCTGGGCATTTAGGGAAGGGTTTGTGGTGGGGGAATATGCCTGGGTTTGGAACTCGCCCCTCGGATTCACCGTTGCACCCATTTTCCTTTTCATCGACGCGTTTCCCATTCAATCAAACCACAGGTTATTATTGCACCATAAAACTTGAAATCAGTTAATGTTTTTTTATTATAATAGGGCTCAAAATTTGACCAAGGTTTATCCTGCAGCAGACTGATCCAATTTTGTTTACTAAAACATAACTCACAACAAATAGTCCTTACTAAATCGCAATTCCCAACAAATAGTCCCTTCTATTGAGTTTATCAAACCCAGCCCTGTTATCCATCTGTTTTTAGGATCTCTGGCTAATCAGGGAAGTGGTCTCTCACTGACACACAGAGAAGAACAGAGTTAGTTCCCCTGTAATTGAAAGTATCAGTAGTAAACTTGGCTGGAGCTTGATTAATGGTATATTAAAATCAGAGTCTTCATGGTGAGTGCTAGATAAGGAGTTTTGGGCAAATTACTTGGTTACTGGGAAACCTTTAAATTTTAATCATGGAGGCACTTCAGCATCATTAGGAACTGAAAAAGACAATGGGAACTGGGAGGAAGTTGTGTGAATTGATGTGCTTTTCAATCTCTTCTTCTGTGGGGCTGTTGAGTGATGCAGGGGCTGCAATCGAGGATCCTCGTGCTCCCCATGCCTTTGATTGCTGTTGTTATAATTTAATATTACCCAGTTCTTTGTGATCATGGAAATCAGATGAGTTACTTGCAAAAGATGGAAGGTTTTAGCATAAGAAAATAGTTTAAGAGTCTAGTTTGTCTCTGCTGTTTGGCTGCAGGGAAGAATGAGGGGGGGACAGACTGTAACTTGTATTTAGACCTACTTGAAATAGAGAAACAGGCTCTTTTACACATGTTTATTGTTTAATGTGATAAAAATATGAATCAAAAACATACATTTACACATCACATAGTCTGAATTATCTGTGGCCAGTGAATGCCTGTTCATATTTGCACCCACCTTGTTTAGTGTTTTAAAGTTTTAACCCAGCCTTTATTCATCTTACTGGGCTAAGTAAATGAGTTTCTTTCCTTCTCATCACTTAAGGGAGGTTGAATTTTGCCTGACTATCCCTTTTCCATATTTTGATGAATTTTCCCCCTGGGTGTGAACAGCCTGAAGAAGTGGGAAATCCCAACATGGTGCAGCATGGGCTTGTAGAATAGTGTGAAAATTCTCCTGCTTCCAATGGGAACATTATTCCTTCCCTATCCCAAGATGTTCCTGCTGTTTGTGTTTATGAGGGTGTTGTATCAGCATTTTAGATTCAGAATATTATGAAATCTTTGCTTTCTTCTATTGCCAAGCAATGAGTTCAAGCTCTCAGAAAAAAACCCCAAACAATTATTCACCTGTAAATTCCTGAACTTGAATTTTTGTGTTATCCTGCCCTTGTTATTGAAGTCCCCAGGTCATTTAATTTACCTGTCATCCTTTGGGTTGGCAATGCCTTCCAAATTCCTCTCAGGAAAAAAATGTAATCGGTGTAGGAGCATTCCCTGTCAAATTAATTACCAAAATTGTTGAATAAGATCAGTTCTGACACCTGAGCAATGTAAGATTAAAAGGGATTTCTCTGAAGCCACTTTGGGGTGCTGTGAAAATGAGATGCTCTAAATCCCAGAGTGTTCTCCAGAGAAACATCCCTTTTCCTTCTAAAGGAAAATTGACTGGGAAACATGTACTGGAACATTTTAGGCTGGGAAAAAAAAGGTTATTTCTAGCAAAGACAGAGCTGCAGCAACAAAATATTTACAGAAAATAAGATTATTTTTGCAATATCTACATCAGTTTTTATAGAAGAAGCTACTTGGGCTTAGGCTGGACTTTCTGCTCGTGCCAAAGGCAGGAACATTCCTATAGGATGCAGGAATCATAAATCCAAGCTTTTGTCCTTAAGAAGGCAGAGTAAAAATCTACAAGGAAGTCTTTCCCTAGGACTGTCCTATCCACCCATTCACTGGGTTTCTTGCTGATTCAGATCAGAAATATTTTTCAAATTAAGAAAGTTTTCACAAATCAGGAAACCCTTTTCCACCCAAAATAGCCACAGGCTGGAATTCTGGCCATGGAAGACCAAAATATGATAGGAAGAGACAAATCTTGGCAAGGTGAGTTGTGCTTTTTTTTTTTTTCTTTGAATAGGTAATGTGTACTTAGGAATTGGGAATATCAGAACAAGTCCTAGAGGGGTTATAGATTTAGTGGAAGGGGCTGAAGTTGTTGTGGAAACGTATAATTTATTAAATTTTCTCATTCAGATGTTTAATTTATGATTTACGGTGACTTAAGCTTATTATGTTCCCCTCTTTAATTTGTCATGTAATAATTGTGTGTACAAATACAGCCAAGCTGCAAACAATTCATATGTTCTGAGCAGATAAAATGCTAAAAAAATTCGATCTCTTGATTCTCTCTCTACTCTGATCAACCAGTTTGCCTTTGTTTACAGTGCAACCCTCTAATTTCAACAGGTATCAGATCATTCCACACATCCATTACTATAAAATATCCAGAGTACTTCAGAATAATTCACAAATATTCACATACTTCAGAACTGGTTTTGAGGCACGACATTTTAATAGTAGCACTGTGTAGAATGCCATAGTTTTGTGTGTACATCTGGCCACATATAAATAGGACCATATTCCCAGTGGTGTGTAACGTCCTGGGATTTCAGACACTTCACTTTATGTTTCCAAGGCCTAATTTTGAGCTTAAAACTGCAGAAAAATGGGAGGCTTCTAAAAATGTGATGCTTACCTAATGCAGTTTAGATTTGCCTTAGCAAAATGAGGAGCCTATGTGTGATAGGCTCAGGTAATTAATTAATTTCAGGCTTTTAATAAAGCTCTGCCTGGTGGGAAGGGCTGGAAACAAGGGGCCACTCTACGGAATTGCACTGAGTCACTTCCCAAAAGCAGATGTTTTCTTTATAATTATGGCAATTTATATCTTTTTTTTTTCATTTCTTTTTCTTTCCTTCTCCTTCTCCTCCTTCCCTTTCCTTTTCCTTTTCCCTTTCCCTTTCCCTTTCCCTTTCCCTTTCCCTTTCCCTTTCCCTTTCCCTTTCCCTTTCCCTTTCCCTTTCCCTTTCCCTTTCCCTTTCCCTTTCCCTTTCCCTTTCCCTTTCCCTTTCCCTTTCCCTTTCCCTTTCCCTTTCCCTTTCCCTTTCCCTTTCCCTTTCCCTTTCCCTTTCCCTTTCCCTTTCCCTTTCCCTTTCCCTTCCCCTTCCCCTTCCCCTTCCCCTTTCCCCTTCCCCTTCCCCTTCCCCTTCCCCTTCCCCTTCCCCTTCCCCTTCCCTTTCCCCTTATTCCCCCTTATTCCCCCTTATTCCCCCTTATTCCCCCTTATTCCCCCTTATTCCCCCTTATTCCCCCTTATTTCCCCTTTCCCCTTCCCTTTCTCTTTCTCTCCTTCTTATCTCCCTTTTCCTTATCATTATTATTAATAATATTATTATAATAATTTATTTCAATCCTTAAACTATTCTTATCTCACCCCACAGGTTTTACCTTTTCCCAGGTCTCCTCCCCATCCCACAGGGACGTAGGGATTGTGATCCTAAGTTACTGGCTGGGGTTAAACCACAAGGATCTCTCCCTGAATTTCTTTGTCTTTCTTTGTCACCACATCACTGGGAGAGGAGAGGAGAGAAATCAGAAGAAGATTTTGATTAAAGATCAAATTAATGAACAAAAGCACAATCCTTCATGCTGGAACGGAACATTTTAAGAAATCACGAAGCGAAACATAAGAACACTAGAAAAGTTTGGATTGGGGAATAAAAATTGTTTGGGAGCCCGTGTGCTAATCAACAGCAAATGTAAGGATCCCTCAGGCTGAAAGGGCAGTGAATGACGTGTGGATTTTATATTGGACCTTTTCAATCAGCGTTTTCTGAACATTTCTCATTATGGTAATGATGATGGGATTAATTATCACCACGAGAACAAGTGATAATGGCACTTTGAACTGTATTTGTCACCACATGACACAGAGTATTCCTTGTTTTTTACATTCTCCAGGATGTGTGAGCAGTGAGAGGTGCTGCCTTTGGCACCAAAAAACAGACCAGCTGGGCAGGAGATGTCAAAGGAGGACAAACACCACCTGGGCAGTGTCTTTACCTGGTTGCATTAAAACATCACCAGGAAAATAATTTAAATTAGTCCTTGGGATTAACATTCAGCTGCAGCAAATACTATAAAAATGATGTGCAATTGAAAATAGGTGATTGCCTTCTAAGAAATCATATTCTCACATGAGTCAGATTTCCAAAGGCCACTTGCAGAACTATTAACAAATGAAGAAATTTTGTTTTAGCCCATATTGGAGAAGGGACATAAACCAGCGGGGTGGGAAAACTTAGTGCACTTCTCACCACTGGGAGTAAATCCATGAATCCCAGAGTGTTTCCCTGCTGCAGAAGTGTGGGGTGGCTCACATAGCAAAAGGCAGGTTCAGCATGGAAAATATTGGGATTTTCTACTTATGAGCCCAGTCCAATGAATATTTTAGAGAAGCATTTAAACAGAAAGTGAAAAAACACAGAAATATATGGACCAAGATTTCTCAGGAATTAGAAATTCATGCTGTGATCCTGCCTTAGCATGGGATGTCCAGCTTTGCAACCAAACTGTTCCTAAGTCACAGTCATAACATGGATAATTCTAAAAAAAAGGTAATTTTATAACTTTTGATTCTCCTGCGTATAATTGATGAATTTGCTGACAAAAAAAAAAATCACTTGGATTTTTTTTTTTATAAAGTTTTATTGTGCATTTACTTCTTATGTGACTTCCAGAAACCAGTTTTGGTCTGAAGACCCTAATATTTTTTACAATTTAGTTTCCTATAAATGGTTGCCCGAGTGGAAAAAACTCTCTGGAACTTCTCTCCTTGTAATTAAATTTATCCAAGGGACATGTGAGCAGCTTCTGGTGCTATTTAGTATCTCTTACTATACCAACTAATTAATGGATAACTGACATCCACATACTCAGCTTTCATAATGTTATCTGATTAATAAGCAATAACTACCTCAGTAAATCAAAATTAAATGCCTGCTTATGGCAGTGTGAGTTTAGAACCCTCCTGCCTAGAGACTTCCCATTGATTGATTCATTAAATATTTCATTGACATAGGAAAATCAGGGGGAAAAAAAACCCTCGTGAGCAGCTTTGCCTTTCGTTTGAGAGGTCAAGTTTTACACCATCGGTTCGTTGAAGAAGTAAAAGCTCCACAGAGTGTCCTGGGTGGCTGAAATCCAGCTGTAGGTGGGATGGGTTGTCCTCAGATGGAGCTGGAGAGGGGAAAAAGGGAGCCCAGAGCAATATATCCCTTCCTGAATTAATGGCCCCATTTTGGGGATATTTAATGGCCCTGCTGGAACCCCCCAAAATCCTGCCGGTGGTTTCATGAAAGGTACTGGAGGCTTGAGTAAGGGAGGAGAAATAAAATACCTCCAAGAGGCTGGAAGAAGAGAGAGGCAGCCTTCTTCTGCAAGGTGCCTCTGGAGGAGAAACTCAAGCACTTAACTCCCAGGAAGATTGAGGAAGTCCTGCTTTTCTCATGGAATTCCTAGTCAGCAACATCAGAACGAAGTGACAACCCTCAGCTTTAGGTCACAGATGAAATTTCAAAAGATGAAGCAGTTTTCAAACCCTTTTTTAGGGTGAAGCTTTCCATTCCAGCTACACCAGACTATTTTGGCTGCCTTCCTGATGCCTAATAAAAAATTCACTTGTTATTTAACAAATATGTAGTTTTCCAGTGGAATGAAACCAATCCTTAGGGAGACACATATACATATTATATTATTTTTTTAGAACTCCATTTCTCCCAACCTTCCAGATGCACAGCCAGCTTCACCACTTCAGAATTAGATTTATTCACTATTCCAGTTTTTCTCATATGTCACCATTCCCATTTTTTTTTGCCATCTCATATCCAGCAGATGTTGCACAGAGCGTTGGTTCCACGAAGATACTTCGGACAATGAAGACTGAGTTTGAAACATGGAATTGTAGGTGGGTAAGTGAAGGAATGTGCAGGATTGGGAAGGCAGATGATCGGCATAATATCTTATTTCAGAAATATAAATGGGTTTATGCACAAAATGAGAAGTAATTACAGTGACAGAGCGATAGTTTGTTACCTTGCAAATGTTACAAGTTAAAAAAAACCTTTATTTTTTTATTTTTTATTGCTCTGGTTTCTAATGTTTCTTTGACTTAGCACTTATTTACAGTCTGCTTTCTGTCTTCACTCTTTTTACCTGGGGTTGAAGGCCTTTCATTATGAAATAGAATAAACCCAGAGAAATAGAACATGCAAATTACATTTCTGTTCATGGTAAACTTTTGTGTAGTAAAATGTGTTGGCTCTGAGTTTGCTTCTACTTTCAGGAGTTTTTGGCTGTAAAAAAAAAAAAGCTATTCTAAGGACAAGAATTTAACACAAGGATTATTTTTTTTCCCCTTACTGTGAAAATCTATATTTTTGTCACTGCGTTAACCTGAAAAAGATAAAGATACATCTTCGTTTTCCTTTCAACTTTCGTTCCCCATCCATTCCTTTTTAACTCGTTCCTATAACAGTCTGTTTTAAGCAACAGCCCTGACAGCAAAACCTATGAGGGTTTTCAAATTCAATAAGCAGGACTGGAAAGGAGACATCCCTCATCTCAACTTCAGCTGAGTAACTGCAGATCCTTAACATTCCCCTCTACTCTGGAGGTCTCCGAAGCCATCAATCTGCTGGAAATCTGCTGACAGCCCCGAGTGGTTCCTCGGTGTCTGAAATGTGCTGTGCTGCTCCAAGTGCTCTGAGATCACTGGGAAGGAGGTGACTTATGAGGCAGAGGTGGAGGTTTCTGTTCCTGCAGCAACATGTGTGTGTGTTGGGCAGTGCTGGGAACACGGGCCCAAGTGAAATCCAAGTGCCCTGGTGGCCAGTAGGAAAATGGAAATAATTCGTGAGACTTTGTAGAATATAACCTGGATTCAAACCTGTGAATCCTCTATTTCACCCTCTTACGCCCCCAAGAACACCTTCCAACATTCTGAATTGGGAATCACAGGATCATCAAGGCTGGAAAAGTCCTTTAAGACCATCAAGTCCAACCTGTGACTGATCCCCACCTTGTCACCCAGCCCAGAGCAGGTGATGGCACAGGGGTAAATTATTTGACAGTCTCACCAAACACAAACTCAGTGTTTAAGGTGCCATTTAATCCTGAAGATGGGTTTGACTTTACGCTCTGGACTGCTCACTGTGTAGGAAGTCAAGTAGTTCACAGAATCATGGAATCATAGGTTGGAAAAGTCCTCCAGGATCATCAGGTCCATCCTGTACCCGATCCCTGTTTTATCCCTCAGCCCAGAGCACTGAGTGCCACAGCCTCAGTGGCACTCCTTGGACACCTCCAGAGGTGGGGACTCCAAACCTCCCTGGGCAGCCCCTTCCAACGTCTGACCACCCTTTCCTTGAAAAATTCCTTTCTGAAATGGTTTGAAACAATTTCTCCGTGTGTTGTCTCTGGGTCTTGCATTGGCCAAAACTGAGCTGTCTGTCTTCAGCATCACCATTTCTCCACCACATCTGCCTTCCCCTGGCTCCTGAGCAGGTTTTTGCAAAGCTCACAGCCCACCTGCAGGAATTACTTTGGAATCAAGTTTTCATGTTATAAAGTTTCCGTATTTTTTGTTTTGCTGAAATAGTTTTTTATCAATGTTTGTAAAATAACTCACAGCAATGTTACAACGTGTTACAGAGTTTTACAACAACATCACAACAATGGACATGTCTTGCAACGTTATGACAACAATTTTAATGATGTCACAATTACTTCCTCGTATCACATCACTATTTTTAGCTGGGCCAAAGGAGGTTGAGTCCAGGTGCTCACAGCAGAGAGATGATATGAATATATTGTGATTGCTGATGTGTCCCGTTTAGTCCTGCGCCTGATTAATGTTTCCCTTGCAAATATTTGAAAGGGATGCATCCATTTCTCACATTAAAGACTAAAGCCAGGAGTCTAAGACTGCATCAGTCAGTTAGATACACAAACAGCATCAAAGTGAGGTGGGAATTGGGTCTTTAAACCCCTTCAACAGCATTTAAGACCTCTGCCTGAAGAATTCCACCACAAACCAATAATTTGTGCCAAATAGGAATAATTCTTAGGTTCGATACGTGGACATTTTATCTTTTCCTTGTTTTTTTTTAATCTCCTTTTTTTTCTATTTCCTCTGCTTTGCCTTTGATATCTTTATCTTTCCCTTGTCTTTGTCATGAAATGCAATTTGATTTCAAGTTGCCCTGTACCCGTGCCCTGCTCCAGCAAACCCACCCGTGCATTTTGGGCCAAACCCTGACTGCCTTAGGTCTCGAGTCACTCAGATTTCCTCTGCTTGAGCCAAGTCTGATTTTCTGTCCTCTGTGTAAGGTCACATGGACGCTGAGTGGTTCTGATATGTTAATACCATTCTCCAGATCACTGGAGCTTCTCCACCAGAAGCTACAATGTGTAAGTGACACACTGGCACTGCAGGAACAAGCAGTGCTGACCCCAAATCTCCAGTTGCTTTGCTGAGATACCTTTGGGCAAAGCCACTCAACCGTCTCACCAACAACTTGCTTGAAGACTGGAGCACAAACTGTTTGCTGTATAACCCTCTCTAATGCTCTATTTTTTCTTCCTTGAGAAAAGATTAAAGAAGGGAATTACATTGGAGCTGGTGGAGGCATGATCCATGCCCCCTTGATTATATGGAAACATTAAAATATCATCAGCATGTTAATTTTATCAACTGAACTGTATGAGATTTATTCCTATCTCTTATCTATTACATTAGTCTGGAAATACAATTTGTTCTGGTGGTGGGAATGTCAGACAGAGAGACCAAAAACATCTGGACATCTTAATATGAGACAAATTTTCTAGGATGTAGATTGCCCCTTTAAAATTAATTCTGCTAATAAGGAGGCAGAAATTTCATAGCCTATTGATCTTTCAAAATAGAGCCCTGACTCTTTTTGGGGGCAAAATAGGTAGATGCAAAGAAGATTCCTTTGAGGATTTGCTGTTCACTTGTCTTCTGTTACATATTTGAGTATCAAATGCAATAGGTTATTTCAGCATTCTAATATAAACCACACAACATCAGATAAAACCCAGCCATCACAAACTACAGGATTAATAAAAATCAATGAAAATTCCCCGAGAAAAACAACATATCAAACATTCCCCTGCTCTGAATTGGTGGATTTTCTTTCTAAACATGTAAAATCAATATTAATTAAAACCAACCATAAAAAAAAAAAAGACACCCAAAACCTCCTTGCCCACTGAAAGATAATCTTCATTTTAAAAATATATTATATTATGCAATTATCACAGAACCTTTTCAACCTGTGGAGGAGCATGAGTAATGTTTCTCCTCTGATTCCAGGATATTTGGGATCCTTGTCCTGGGAAGCACGTGGAAGCAAAGACACACCTGTGGCTCTGCCCGCCCGGCACGCTCCGATTCCCATTTTACTGGGAGCACGGAGGGGAAAAAAGCAGAGCAGTGATCTCTAATTCAAAACATCCCTTTCAGACTGCTCCGGGATGGCTGCATTTCTATGTGGTTTTTCCCTGGAAGTTCCAGCCTAGCCCATAGCAATAACTTGATAATTGTTCTGGGAAGAGACTCAGCACAGTATCTTATGCACAAGTAAACAGGCATCTATAAGATTAAGAATTATATGCCAGGGCTTTGACACAACCATCAGTTATGCCAGATGCAAATAATTTATTCTTTGTCAGTTCAAATACACAGCCTTGTTTGGAAGGCTTAAATTTATACTGGCACCAAAATGTAGCCTGATATTATTTAAGTGTTGAAACCACAGATATGCATCTCAGATGACCTAAAAAGAGGAAGAAAAATGTTGGTTATATTTTCTGACAGTAACTCATCATTGTTATGTTGTAATAGGTGGTTTAATAACTTATCCTTGTTGTGTGATCCTATGTGGTGAGGCACAGGTTGCCAAGAGAAGCTGTGGCTGTCCCTGGATCCCTGGAAGTGTCCAAGTCCAGGTTGGACAGGGCTTGGAGCAACTTGGGATAGTGGAAGATGTTGGGGTTGGAACAGAGGAGCTTTAAGGTCCTTTCCAACCCAACCCATTCTGGGATTCCATATGATTCTATGTATCCTACTTGACATGGAATCATAAAATTTTTTAGGTTGGAAAGGATTCTCTAACCACTCTCCTAAACAGTTTGGGTTTTCCAAAGCAAAGCACAGAGAGAAAGAACATGAGTGAAATTAAGGCAGTAGTGTAGTTTTGCCAAGATGAAGTTGGGCCAGGTGCTCAGGATGCTCAGAAGTTGCTCAGATGTTTCCTTGGCTTTGCAAAACAGGAGCTGCAGAGCTGGCCAGTGAAGATCTATCCACTAGTGAGACACCTCAAGTGCTGTGTCCAGTTCTGTGTCACTCACTACAAGGACATTGAGGGCCTGGAGCGTGTCCGGGGAAGGGAATGGAGCTGGGAAGGGGCTGGAGCAGCAGGAGGGGCTGAGGGAGCTGGGGGGGCTCAGCCTGGAGAAAAGGAGGCTCAGGGGGGACCTTCTGGCTCTGCAACCCCCTGACAGGAGAGGGGAGCCGGGGGGGGTTGGGCTCTACTGCCAGGGAACAAGGGACAGGAGGAGAGGGAACGGCCTCAGGCTGTGCCAGGGGAGGGTCAGGTTGGACATCAGGAGGAATTTCTCATGGAAAGAGTGGTCAGGCCTTGGCAGGGGCTGCCCAGGGAGGTTTGGAGTCCCCACCTTTGGAGTGTCCAAGGAAGGCCTGGCTGTGGCACTCAGTGCTCTGGGCTGGGGGATGAGGTGAGAATCAGACATAGGGGGGACTTGATGGGCTGGGAGGGCTTTTCCAGCCTAAATGATTCCATGATTCTATGAACCACTTGACTTCCTGCACAGTGAGCAGTCCAGAGTGTAAAGTTACCCCCATCTTCAAGATTAAATGGCATTGAGTTTATATTCGGTGAGAATGTCAAACAATTTGTCCCCGTGCCATCACCTGAGAGAATTCTGCTCATTTTACAGGAGTTCAGCTCCCATGGATTTCCTGGACAAGAGAATAAGTGGAATTTGAGCCGCACATCCTGAGCCGAGTTCACGACGGCCCACATTTCCAACAACAAAACCAGCAGTGACAGTGATATATGGCTTTTTTTATGAGACCTGATAACTGATGGATATGTGATCTTATAAATGCTTAGACAAACTAATGCACATAATTATATTTTCCATTTGAAGTCTATTGCTCGGCATTCTAATACAATATCATTAGTCGAAATGGCCACAATGATACAGCTTGGGCAGTTTGTCACAGTAATTACGGGGTGATTATTTTTGACTGGAATAAAGATTTCAGTTTTAGTATGGTAGAAAGCATAATCACAAATTAGAAACAGTCTCAGAATAAAGAAATATCAGGGAGAGGGACTTTAAATATGGATTATGGTGCAATTCTATAATAATTCCTTTAAAGAAGTGCACTCATTTGGCTGAAAGTGGGGCTACTTTTAGGTTTATACCGAGTTCCTTCCCAAAAGGATGGCAATTACCTAATTAACAGTTCCTGTGTGGCAGGTTTTCATAAAAGGGAAAAGCTGGGCATGGTAAGGAAGGCTCATCTTATAATTTCCATAACTGCTAAAACAGGCTTTCTTTTTTTTCCATCGACACAAAAATAGATCATTTGTCTTCACCGTTTTCAGGGTGGTTGATTAAAGTAGACACTGTCCTCACATCTGTATTGAAAACTATATTAATCAATTGATTAATCACGAGGCATTAATCAAAATCTTCCTTAAGTGTTTTAGTTTTGGAGCAGCTCTGAGGATTTTCTATCAGATTCCTTTTAAGGTGTCCATTATAAAGATTAAATTTGGGTGGTAAATATTGAGGGGGTTGAAGCCCACGTGGCTTCCCCCTTGAAGGTCACAGCCATTGCTCATTAGTGTTACTTTTAATGGGATAAGAAGCAAAAGTTTTTAATATGTGGCTACATCAATTAATCAAATCCACATTTGATTTCCTTGCCAGTAAGCAGTCCATATTTTCAGCACGTGCAAAGAAATTTCCAGTGGTCTAAAATCTTGGATACTTCAGGCTGTGCTTAAAAATAGTCCATGAATTTAAGGCATTTAAATTGAACACGAAGATCCAATGAAATGATGCACTAACTATAACTGCTAGTTTTTAAGTATTCTGCTTTACAAATATTCATTTAGAGGTATCCTGGGCAGTTTTTATTAAGCTTGTATTTAAATAATCTCATTTTTTTTCCCCTTACAATGAATGAATGTAAAACTTCCGAGCGCTGTCACAAAGTTTTTTAGAATAAAAGAAGCTATTTTTGAGTATTTAGCTAATTCAAGTGAACCATAAAGGACCTTTACAAGGAAGCTGATCATCTGGGAGTTTAACTCTGTTTGTTTTTGCTCGTTCCTGTTTGTTTTTCCAGCCTGAAACATTAAACACCGGTACTCCAGTAAATGTATTTTTTGAAGCATCAATTACAGTACAAAAGAAAACCACTGATTACACATCTCTTCATGTGCAGAAAAATGTGTCTTCATCTCAAAATCCCTCTGTGAGTGATTCTTTAAGAGAGATATACTGAATCCTCATTGTGGCTGCTCTTATGACAAGCTGGAAATACCTATTTTCCCACTGAATGCTTTTTCCACAGGAGGAAAAAAAAAAATCATAGGGGAAACACCAAAGCCAAACATACACTATTTGTATTTATTTGGATTTGAAAGTACACCAAAAAATGTGCATCTGGCATTCCCATCACCTCTGGCAAAAGTTTAAAGGAACAAGAAATCAAAGCACAGAAAATTAAATCCTGCAGTCGCTTCCCTTTGCCTGGAGAAGTTGCTCTAAAAAAATTCCAGTGGTTTTCTAGATAGTGTTGTATCCATAGATCACTAATTTTATAGTGCTCCTAACTGTTCATTTTTAGGTGATGGGGTCAAGTTGGACAAAGTACAGACAGAGGTTTATTAAATCAAGAGATCTTTAATTTTTTGATCAACGGGAGCCCTTGAGATTGGGCAGCATCAGGACCCTCTTTGTGACTCTAAAAGGGAGCCCTGCCTGGCCTTGAATTTTGGTCTGTGGAGATGGTGGGAAGAGAATGATCCCAGTACATCCCTGGGAATTCCATCCCAAGCCAGGGATGGGACATCAGCAGAGGAGTGGGACTAGGAACTCCTGAGTGGAGGTAGAGCATTTACAGCATCACTTCAAACCAGATTTAAAGCCAATCACTGCTGATTTACTTTATAACTCTTTACTTTGTAACTCTGATATTACTTTATAACTCCTAAAAGCTGCTTTGATGTCTGTTTGCTGGTTTCTCCATCCAGCAGTGGAATTGTCCTGCCCTGAGAGCCATTAAAATGCTCGGGAAATTTTTCTGTGCCTTTAAAATCAACACTGGAGAGCTCGTCCTGTAATTATGGGAACAGGAAAACATGTGTCTCCCAGTCCTGAAATAATCAACAACACATATTTGGGAACAAGCTCCAACCTGTGCTGCTCTTCCACAGCTGAGTTCTGTTCTCCTTTGGCTCTGGCTGGTGGAGGTTGGTTGCCTTCAGCAGGGAAGGAAATCAATCTGTATAATTCCCATTAATTATTCATGGCACAAATATATCCTGATAATAATTCTGGGATGGGATAGTTTGGGGCTGATCATCTTTACACTCAGCAGAAGGTGATGTGGCAGTGTTGGAAAAAGGGTGATGTGGTTTGGGAATTACTGCTGTAGGATTTATCTCTGCTGCACCTTCCTTTTTAATGGAATTATGTTCAACAGTTCATCAGTTTAGGTCGTGGAGAACTGCTGGGATACCCAGGACTGGGATACTGGGATATGTGGTGGCTTTACCAGTGGCTTATTATCAAATGCCACTGATTGTGGTTGGGGGTTTTTGTTGTTGTTTTGGTTTTTAATGGAATTTTTTTTTGTTAATGGAAACATGGTCCAGAGAAAGAAGCCATTGAAATATGTGAATTATTATAATATATAATAAAATATGTCATATATTAAATACTTTAAATATATTATATATTATTCTATTCTATTCTATTTTTATATAATCATAGAATGATTTGGATTGGAAGGGACCTTAAAGTTCATCTCATTCCCTGCCATGGGCAGGGACATCTTCCACTAGACCAGGTTGTTCCAATCTGGTCCTGGAGAATTCCAGGGATAGAGAATATAATATTTAATATTTAATGCTATAACTCTACATAAAAATTATTATATTATATTATTGTAATAAACATTTTCATAGGAAGATAAAAATAATATATAATTATATATTATTATGTATATTATTATTATATAATATATATTATTTATATATAAATATTATTTTTTACATATATATAATATAATTTAAATCATTATAATTTGTCAGTAGCACCTACAGGCTGTTCTGCATTTTAGATTATGAAGAAAACAGAAATAAAACAGTTTCAGATCAGTCTGAGGAAATGTGTGGACAATATTTGTTGTTTAAAACCAATATGGTTTGCTTAGGAAAAAGTAACAGGGTGAATACAGGCTTATAGGGAAAAATGGACCAGGACACTCAACTGCTGTTTGGAAGAATTTGGAAAAGGGATTTTCTCTTCAAAAGCCAGTGGGGGTTTAATGAAGTCACAGAGGTTACATGTGATATCTGTGTATGCTGGCAGGAAGGTAACAAATGTACATTCTTCAGCTCCTGATTTAGGTGCCTTGTTATTTGAGTCACCTCTCAATGAAAAGGTGATAAAGGAGTACTGATAGAACTACTGACATTTTATGGGATAGCTTGTATGGCTGCAATATTTAAATCCATTGGTATTGCCTGTTCATTCATAGAAATGGGAATAAAAAAAAAAGAAACAGAGACAGGTGCAGATGAAATGTGCAGATTTGCTATGAGACAACATCTGTTTAAACTGAATAATTTCGTATTTCCAGGTGACTTCTGTTCAAGGGTCTTTAGGAAGCAGGTGAGGAGCTCCATGAGCTGATGTGGGTATTTTTTAGGATATGTTGGACATGGTGGTCCGAAGGTTTTTCAGCAAAGCCAAGGACAAGGAAATGTGTCTGCAAGCAAAGAAGGCTCTGCCCTGGCTCGGTGACACGGGGACCTCCAGCCCTGCTGGGTCCCTGTGAGCCCTCACCAGAAGCCTAATGTGATCCCTGAATTACAAAAGGGATGATCCCTGGACACAGGGAGCTGTGCTGAGGGGGCTTTGGGGCTGCTCCTTTATTTCCAGTGCCTGCAGTTCAAGGAGGAACATGAGCTGGCTGACAGGAGTTCCCAGGATGGCGACAAGCACGTTTGGAAACGAGCCCTACGATGGGAGGTTTCGGGTCAGCCTTCATGTGAGGGATGACCTGAGAGCTGCTCCAGAAGGGAAACACTCTGGCTGCTCCTTTACTGGTTTTTTTGACTTGGCAGACAGTAATATTTGCAAGTTGAGGTTAGGCCACCTCAGTTTTCCTGCAGAAAGCATGGCTGAAGTGTGGATCTGACCCCAGGGGAAGGGTGGAATACCCTGTCCTTCGCAGCCTTAACGAGAGCTTAGTTTGTCTTTTTAAAAAGATGTTTAGTTCAGTTTGTAGAGAACTAAACACCCTAAGTCTGGTGTTTCCAGAGGGCTGATTGTCCTTTCATAGATAGTCACAACTCCTTCGACATGGGATATTGTTCTTCAGACAGGAGGGAAATGCAGCTGGAACAGGCTGGCAAAGGGTACAGGACAGTGTGGTGGGAGCTGATGGTTGGAAAAGGTTTCAATCATCATAGAATCTTGGAATGGTTTGGGTTGGAAGGGACCTTAAAGCTCTTGTTCCACTCCCTGCCTTGGGCAGGGACACCTTCCACTGTCCCATGTTGTTCCAAACCCTGTCCAACCTGGCCTTGGACACTTCCAGGGATCCAGGGGCAGCCACAGCTTCTCTGGGCAACCTGCACCAGGGCCTCCCCACCTTCACAGCCAGGAATTCCTTCCCAATATCCCAACTAACCCCTGCCAGTATAATGAGATGGTTTTTCCTGAAGATGACCATTCTGTGCTGCTGAGGTGACAGTGGTTGCTGGCAGGGATGGTGGGAATGCCCAGACCCCACTGTGGTACCTCTAATGTCCTTCTGAGCCTCCCAGGGAAACTCATCCCCCTGGATCACTCACATGGGCCATCACAGCTCCATCCATGGTCACTGCCATGGCTGTGGTGTGTGGAGCAGTTGTGTGATAAACCACTCCAAGGAGGGATTAAGAGAAATGGAAATCAAAAGAAATATTGTATTTATATTGGTTTTGCAGTGACACTGCATATGGTGCCTGTAAAAAGCTGTTGGGTTTAGATTAAATCCAAGAAATTAAAAGCAAGAGATGAATTTTCTTGGAAATAAGTTGGATTTTAGATGATTCTGTACCAAAAATCGGCAGCCTGACTCAGACTGATACTTAATCTGGCTACTTGAGCAATGGGGCACAGAAAGTTTAGCCCACTCAGCCCTCACTTTTATCTAAATATACATTAAATGAGAACCTTTACATGTGTTTTCTGGTAGATTGTGACGTCTCTTCTAATTAACCATTGTTTACTTTATAGACCTGTATTTGCACTAAAACTCCAACTAAAATGTAGCTCCAACCCTTGTTCTGCACAGAAAATACTTTGTCCTGAAGTTTGTTGTGAGATGAGAGCAAAGGAAAGAAATTCAGAAACAGGGCAGAGAACAACCACACCACAGTTGTAAGACACCCTCAAATATTCCTACAAATAATCTATTTTATTGGGTTGTATTCATGATTATTTTTATTTATAGTGTAACTCATAGAAGATGAGGAACCTTCTTGCCCCTGTGGTGCCTCTTTCCTCCAGCATCTGGATGAGCACAAGGATTCCTCTGTAAGTACTGTTGTTATTACTAATAGTTTACAATATTATTATTATTATTATTATTATTATTATTATTATTATTATTATTATTATTATTATTATTATTATTATTATTATTTTGTTGTGGTTATATTATTTTATTCTTAACATTTTAGAGTATTTATATGAGGTTATCCCAAAGTTTTATCTTGCTTAAGGATGCCAAAGGAAGCCAAAGGAAGATTCTAAGAAAAGGCCAAGTGTATATAATTCTGTTTGAGCCCATTTTTAAAAGCAAGCAAGAAAAAAAAAAAAAGAGACTTTTTTACTATTTAAGAGTAAAAAAATATATATTTTTAGTTGTCCTGTTTCATCATGAAGTATCTTTTGAATACCAAATTACTGAGCCTTAGAAATGAAGACTGCAAATGAAAAATAAAGAAATGAATGCAACTTAAATAAAGGGATTGCAAATGTCAGAGGAATGATGGAGCTGCTCCATGGGCTCTCCCTCTTCCCTGATTCTGCTCTTTACAGGCACGTGAGCCTATAAAGATTGTTCCAGCCCCACAATGTCTGCAGAGTGATGTGGGATTTTTTGTTATTGCAGAAAGCCTACATTTGACCTTTCTTTGTAATTGTGGCACCAGTTGAATTCTGCTTTAGTTCATGGCAATTTACTCCATCCTTTGAGAGTTCACCAGTTAATTATTGCCAAGTGAATTTTTAATTTGCTCCGATGATTACATTGGTGAATACGGTCATTAGTGGGAAATTTATTTTGGAAATTGGCACTAGAGGGAGCTAAGTAATTGTATCATTTATGGATCTGGGAAGGGGAAAAAAAATAAAAGAACATTCATTAAAAACTTGCTTTTTTTCTGAACCTGCTGATTTTACAAATATGGCAGCTATGCCTCAGCAAATTATAAGCCATAATGAATTAGTTAATTTTCCTTCCTGAAAACTGCAATGCTCAGATTATTAAGTTACTGTATTTCTGTTTAGTGAATCCAGCTCCCAGCCAGCAAATCAGGATTTCGAGGACTCTTTTGGGAGGGGGGAATTTTTGTAACTATTATCCTTGTTTATCATTATTTTGGTCTTAACAGAATTAAAATGTTCACAGATACCCTGCTGAAGTAGAAGTTTGTTCCCAAATGCATTCCAGGATGGATGGGCTTGTCGGATGCTGCAGCTCTGTAAGAGGAGACAGAGGTACTGCAGAGCCTGGAGCCTCCCTGGACTGTGCCAAAGCTGGGTCTGGACACAAATTGCTGGACACAATTTTCCAGCCCAATGTCCACTTAAACTGGTGGAATCCCATTTTAATTTAGTGGCAGCTGACTCAGAACCTTTGGCTTTAGTGTTTATCCTTCTTTTAGTGGAGCTGCTGGAGAGAGGAGGCCACGGAGATGCTCCAAGGGCTGGAGCTCCTCTGCTCTGGAGCCAGGCTGGGAGAGCTGGGGGGGTTCAGCTGGAGAAGAGAAGGCTCCAGGGAGAGCTGAGAGCCCCTTGCAGGGACTAAAGGGGCTCCAGGAGAGCTGGAGAGGGACTGGGGACAAGGGATGGAGAGGCAGGACACAGGGAATGGCTTCCCACTGCCAGAGGGCAGGGTTAGATGGGATATTGGGAAGGAATTGCTGGCTGGGAGGGTGGGGAGGCCCTGGCCCAGGTTGCCCAGAGAAGCTGTGGCTGCCCCTGGATCCCTGGAAGTGTCCAAGGCCAGGTTGGACGGGGCTTGGAGCAACCTGGGCTAGTGGAAGGTGTCCCTGCCCATGGCAGGGGGTGGGATGAGACAAACTTTTAAGTCCTTTCCAACCCAAACCAATCTGGGATTTGATGATTCTGTGTTCCTCATAACTCCCAGACCAGCCTCATGCTGGATCTCACCCCAAATGTGCGATCCCATAGCCTGTGACCTGCCAGGTGTGTGGGTTTGGCTGTGCTTCAGAAGATCCCATAATTATCCCTAAATGCCCTAAGTGCTGCTTGTGCTCCACTGCTCTGTCCACCTGACAAAATTGTGACATTTTAGTGGGATACAAACTCTCTGCTTCTTTGTGAGGAGTTTTCTTCACTGGAAGTGATTTTAGGAGGTCTCTGCAGTCCCCCTGGAAGCCCCCTCTTCTCTCTGAATTATTGCTGAATGACTTCACACTCCCAGTTTTCCATCCTTCTCAAAGGCAAAAAAACCCCCCCTCTGTTTCCCTGTGGAGGGGGTGAAGGCCACAGGAAGGGAATTGCTCATCTCTGCTTTTGAGGATCACACCTCTGCTCCTTCCTTTGCTTCCATGAATCTGTCCCTGGCCTGGGAACACTGGGAACAAGTGCAAAGGAATGATTTTAAGCTGGTGCTTCCCAGCTTGCTGACACCTGTATTGGCTGTGTGTGTGAAACCACTGCAGGAAAGATCCATCTCCAAGAGCTGGTGCTTCCTTTCTTTAAAAAAAAAAAAAAGTCAGTTTAGTATATCCAGAAAGTAATACAGACACATAATTGAAAATAATAAAAATCCTGATTCCAAAATGTAGCAACTGGCCTGGATTCTTGGATAAGGTAAGCAACACCTGATTTTATTGTGAAATATCACTTACAAAAATTTCCCAGAAATAGTGACTTTCTGATCTCCTATCCTAGGAGTGTATATGCCATTTTTTTTTTCCTGAGAAAGCACCACAACCACCTGGAAGCAGTATTGGTTTCACCTGCTGAGCTCACCTGATCCTGCCAGAGAGGCATCTGTGCTGCTGCTTTTAAGGCAGTCACTTTGCCCAGGCTGCTTTCCCTGCATTAAGGTGTGGGATTAATCTGCTGTTGGGACTGGATACAAGGATACATCTCCCTTTATGTACCCACAGAGGTAGGTAAAATCAGGGGCATAAATAATGATAGTATTGGGGGGGTTTCTTTTTATTTTTATGCTTCCCATTCTTTTTTTCATGGAATTTTAAAGATGTTCTACCTCTGTGGTGATTATGGGTGTTTGCCATTCCTTTTGTCACTTATGAAATCTGGTTTTTTTTCATAAATACCATGAATAACTTTGCCAAAATCTTTATTTCTGTGTGTTGGGGTCCCTTCCACTGCCCACAACACTTTCCTGCTGTGGGGATCTGAAGTTGCCTAAATGAAAACTCCCCACCCTTTGCAATTCCCTTTCCCAGCACAACCTCCTGTGAAATCCTGTGAAAAGTAAACACCACATTTCATGCTTTTGACACCAGCTCAATAGTTTAAATTAATATAAGTAATAATATTGCCAATCCAGGGCAATATTTTTTCCCTTTTGAGTCATATGTGTGTATAGAACAATTGGAAAAATGATTTGAAGTTCTGTTGGGGTGGATTTGTTCCTCCAGTGACTTTATTCAGGCTTGGCTGGAACATCTTCCCTCACACCTCTGGGGTGGGAACTACAGATTAGATTTAGTACTTTGATATTATTTTATGATAACTGGGGCTCAGAACTAATACCAAATCTTTATATTCCTAATAAAGTGGTCTATGTTAGTAAATATCCAGCTATTTCTGTCAGATTTCTGGCTTTTTAAACCAGTGGATAAGTTGTGAATTTGTAGTGGAGTAAAATCTCTTTTGGGAAGGGCAGCTCAAGGCACTGTTTCCAAAGGAGTTTGTGTCTCAATTCCATTGATTTTTACTTTATCCTGTGCCAAAAGTCTGTGCTATGAAGGTCAGAGATTGTGGAAAATGGGAAGAGGGGAGAATGTTTTCCTTCCCATTTTCTTTTCAGTATCGAAGTGTTTGGGAAAACTTTGTAGCTCTGTGTCCACTTTGTGCATTTCTGTCTGAATTTCATTTGGAAATGAGGGAATCTTGGAGCATCTTTTTCTTTACTTATTTTTTCTCTAAGAATGAGACATTAAACTCCATCCCTGGAAGTGTCCAAGGCCAGGTTGGATGGGGATGGGAGCAACCTGGGCTAGTGGAGGGTGTCCCTGCCCATGGAAGGGGTGGAACAAAATGAACTTTAAGGTCCCTTCAAACCAAACCATTCTGTGATTCCATGATATGCAAATACATACATTGCTAGAAAATCCATATTTATTCCTGATTTCATTAACCAAGAGCATAGGGAAGGGTTGTGGAAGTTTTTACACCCTTTACATGGAAAAGGGCTCATTATGTGTCAGGTGTCTGGAGGCTCTTCCTGGGGGTCATCCATCCTCATGGGCTTCCAGAAATCATGGGATTTAAGGGCTGAGGATGGAGGATTTGGGAGATTCCAGTTTTTTTGAATGAAAAGGTTTAAAATTTAAAAGGTTTCTTTCACAAGAGATATAGATTTGATATAATTTCTCCCAGGACAGGGAAAGAAAAAGGAATTATTATAGGAGACAGGAGGAAGAGCCAGTGATGGTGTGGAACCATCTTTTCTTTAACTCTCACTATCACAACTAGTCAGATTGGTCATTAATGCCATTTATAGCCCTCTGGTCACATTGTTATTACTGTCCCAACAGCACAGCTTGGATTTATTGCTCTAAAGGATGGGAACAGAGAGCCTGACGTTTCTATCCATAATAAATTAACGCTGCCCCTTAACTTTCACAGTGGTACCTCAGTATTTCCCTTCAAATCCTTCCTTAAAGCAAATCCTTTTCCTACCTTTTTGGAGTGTTTAGGGAAACTTAATAAAAGTTAAGTTTGTTGCTGATTTGTCAGTGGGTTTTCCTGACTCCCACCCAGCTCTGCTCGTCCCTTGCTTGGATTTTGAACCATTTCATGCTTTATTTTATGTATCATGTTGTATTTCTGTGGCACCCAACATGATGTAGCCCCAGTCCTTGTGCAAAGCCAGACAAATTATCATCCAGGAAGTTTCAAATGTATTCCAAGCAACTAAATATCTCTATTAACTATTACTATAAATATTTAAATGCTTTATTATATGGATTCAGTGATGCAATTTTGTGTTCAGTCGTTGAAGTTGAATGGTTTCCTTCAGGAAAAATAGGGAAAGAACCAGTAAAAAGATGAAATGACATTAAAATATCTTGGAGAGTGAAGCATTTCAAGATACAATAGGAATATTGGGATAGATAATAGCTCAGGAGATGAAATTAAAGATAAGTGTAAAGGGAAACACGGAGGTGAAACAACTTTTGAATGAGTTGGCTACAGGAAAACACTGAAATGGCAAGAAAAGCAGATTTTTAAGAGAAAAACTTTGTGACTGGAGGTGGGGCATCTCCTGCTGATTCCTCCTGGTGCTCTTCCCTGTGGCTCTGTCAGATGGAATTTTATGAGCAATAAAAGCATTTAAAAATGAAGATATTGCAGGATGACACAGAACTGTGATACTATTTTAGATCAGCCTTCTACTTCTCGCAACAGTGACTTGATTCAGAAGTATCTGAAGTGTTATTTCAACCTGTCTGTGGGCACTGGTAAACTTTTATTCAATTCTGTACTCCCTGTTTATATTTTAAAGGGTATTTATATATATTTATCTATTTTTATTTATGTATGTGGTAGGGCGTTTTTCTTTTCTCCCCTCCCTTTCCCCCCCTTTAGAGATTTTAATCTCTGTTTTTTATTTTTTTTTACTAGAAATTTAGATTTGGGGGGGAGCCCCTTTTGAATCACTGGGTAAAAAAATGTAGCTCTTTAGAACCTAAAATTAGAAATATTTAACTATTCATTCAAATATTCCTTCAATTGAAAATATTTTTGTTGGTTTTAGTACTACAGTGGTTGTTCTGCCACAGTGGATGTTGGAAAAATTTCAATGAGGTTTATTTTATACCTTCATCTCCCAGTGTATTTCTTTGGTTTGGCTTTATGACCTTCATACTTCTTAAGACAATTCCAGGATAACTCCGGTGTTTGTTATTCCATGCTTTGGAGAAATGATGCTCTGTATTTTCATTCAGTTTATGCACTCAAAGAGGTCTTTTTGGATGTGTTAATGTGGCAGAAATACCCTCTTTAAGTCAAATTACAAGTTGTTCTACTCTTGTGGAAATTATTTTGCATCAGCTTTGCTTTCTGGAGCCAAAATATCCCACAGATCCCAGGGGATACCTTTGGAAAACTCAGTTTCCCTGAGTTTTGGGAGGCTCACACAAACCTCTTATTTCACTTCATTTCTTTCTGCTATTATCAAAAATATGGTGATTTTTTTACACCTTTTCATGCCTCCAATATCCACCTACCTTGTTAGGCTGAAGTTTGTTCCTCACAGAATTTATTCTCCAAATAAAACCCAAATGAAACAAACAAACAAACAATGGTGACCCATATTCCAATTTATTTATACAACACCCAAGTATTTTTAACTCCATCTCCTAAAACTGGAATATTTCCTATTGATTAACAGGCTTGGGGTGTTTCTGGGTGTCCTTTAATTCATTTTTACCAACAAATATATATTAAATAAATTCCCTGTGTAGTAATGTAGAGCTTGAAAGGAAATTACATCCAGTTATCCATATATTTTGCTATGAATTTCTAGACAAATATATCTATTTTCCACTGTCTGCAGGAGGGGGTTTTTTTGCTTTTATTTCTCATATTTCCCTTAACCCAAAGGATGCAGCTTTTTCTGTTGAGGAAAAAATAAATTTGTGAAGTCATTGTTGGCTTCTTCTGATTATACTCCAAGTCTTCTGATGGTTGGTGTCTCTTAATTTTAGAGCTATCAAATGAAAATATATTTTCACTAATGAAATGAAAATATCTTTTTGTTTTGACTAATGGAAAAGAGAAACCTCCCAGCCAAAGTCTGGAAACGGGACTGGAGTGTGTTTTAGAGGCTTAGAATGAAGAAAAAGGATATAATTTATGGATATTAAGACTTTTCACCCTTAATTCTTATCTCCTGTCTCTCTGTGCATGTTTATTTTTGGAGGGTAAAGCAAAAAAAAAACCAACAAAACCAAACCCTGAAACCAAAATTTACTGGGAAACTCCCTGTAAATTTAGACTCTGAGAGTGGTCTAATGGAAGATGAGCTTTAAGGTCCCTTCAAACCCAAACTCTTCTGTGATTTTTTAATTATATATAAAATTTTATTTTTTTCTACTTTATCATAGCTCCCTCCATATTTTGTGCTGGTATTTTTTTGGTTTTGCTTTTACTGTTGGGTTTGGTCTCTTTTTGCTGTTGTTTTCTGCCCAGTATTAAGGCCTAAACTGGTCCCAATTGATTGGTCTGTGTTTTCCATGGTGAAACACTTTGACTTTTTGCAAGCTAAAGGTGGGCAGCACCTGAGTTTCAGAAAGATCTCTTTTTACATGAATGACTTTCCAGCTCACTCAACTGACCTAAAGGTTCTCACCTTTACCAAAACTGGCCCAGACATGATTTTTTTGGCTATTTGTTCCTTTTAAAACCCCTATGTCAAAAATAACTTTCTTCAGCATGATGTGAAACACAGACACTGATTTCTTATGATGGAATTATTGAATTTTTATTTCTTTATGGTGGATTTTTTATTTTTAACTTCTTTTAGATTCCTTCTATCCTTTTCTTTCCCACTAAATGTTAGTATTTATTTTGGTGGTCCACAGCCACAGTTTCTTAAATTTAAGTCAGACAACCATCCAAAGTTTAGAGTTTTATTCAAAACCACACCTGTTCTACTGGAGAGGGGGAATGGGACATGGAATAAAAGACTTGGGGAAGTTCTTAATAACAGCAGTTTTAATACCCTCAAAATATTAGGAGAGGACCTCAAAATAAGAGGAAATACCTTCTTTTGAAAAATTTTTAATTTATTATACCATTATTATTCTCAGTTAATTTGTTTCCCAAATTGTACCTTGATGGCAAATCCTTTAAATATAAACAAGGAGAAGGGCTACAACTTAAATACTTTCTTAATCAAGCATTTTTTTAGTGTTCAGTAGATTATTGAATGCTCTGATAGCTATTTTATCTGATATGAAGAATTTCTATCTTTCTGCAAATAAAAAGTGCTGCCAGCAATGAATTACAGCTGAATTAATTTTAGGGAAAAGTCTATCCCTATGGATTGGTTTATTCCTTTCTGCTGTCTGAGAGGTTTGTGCCTCTCTGTACATTGTCTGGTTTTCAGGGTGGATGAAACACTCTGCAAAATATGAATTTTCAGTTGGGGTTGACCATACATTCTCTTTTTAATGAAGATCTTATCCCACCTCACTGCAGAAATTAGGAATATTTAAATGTTGGACTGAATTTTGGGCTCTGGCCTTTTGTCCAAGGAACTAAACCCCAGCGTGTTTGGTGTCAGCTTGCAGAGCTGCATCTACATCCTTGGCATTTTCATATTCATTTGGGTTTTTCTGCTCTTCAGCTGGAAGTTGTGGTTGATGATGTTCAACCAAGGTGCTCCAACCACCTCCAAGGCCAAGATCTGGGGATGGGATGAACTAGAAGAGCAGTTGTTGCACAGATTAAGCAGGAATGGGGGACAGGGAAAAGTTTACAGATCCCCAGGAGGCAATTGCTGTTGTTTTTTGAGGGGCTTTCTGTTAGAGGAGTTAATTAATAAAGGTAGAAATCCCTCCTTCTGTTGCATGCAGGCTTAGGAAAATCCTGCTTGGTCTGTGGAGAGCAAACTCCCCAGTGTGAGTTTGTGTAAATAATGACTTCAGTGCTCACCCCTTAGTCAAACAACTGTGTTGATCCAGGTATTTTTATTATTGTTTCAGTGTTTCCAATGTAAATGGGCACCACAGAATTCCTTGGGTTGGAAGGCCCCTTATAAACCATCTAATTCCAACCCTCCATGGGGCTGGAACCCCAGCCATGGCTGTAGTCAGGAAATTTCCTCCCATGTGGATTCACTTCACCTCCTGGTCTCCAACTGAATATGCTGGAGATGCTCTCTCAGGACAATATTCAACAGGAGAACTGCTTTTTTGGGAAATGGTGCAATAACCATCTCATCATGTAACCAAAACACGTTTAAGATAATTGTGATTTATCTTCAAGGTTCAGACAGTAACACATTAATAAAGATGCTCATGTGCTTATCAGTGTTTATTGTCTTAGCAGCTGATTACTGCTGAGATCAACTCCAGATTTCGTGTTAAAAATTGATATTTGAGCATAGATATATTTCAATTTCCAGTTGAAGGCTGACAGTCCTTTCCTTACAGTGGCTGAAGGAAGCTCTGCATGGCACATTCCCTTTCACTGTATTTCGGTGAAAAGCAGAGTGGGCTTTTTGCCTTTTTTTTTTTTTTTCAAATTAAAAAAAGAAAAGGGAAAAAGAAGGTGGAAAAAAGGGTGGGGAAAACAGAGGGAAAAGGGGAAAAAGGGAAAAAGAGGGGGGAAGGGAAAAAGGGGAAGGAAAAGGGGATAAAAAGAGGAGGAAAAAAGGAGAGGGTGAAGAGGAAAAGGAAGGAAAGGAAAAAAAGGGGGAACAAAAAGGGGGAGGAAAAAAGGGGAAATGAAAAGGGGGAGAAAAAAGGGGGCAGAGGGGGGAAAAAGAGGGGTGGAAAAAGGGGAAGTAAAGGGGGGAAGAGGGGGGAAATAGAGGGGGGAAATAAAGGGGGAAATAAAGGGGGGAAAGAGGGGGGAAATAAAGGGGGGAGGAAAAAAGGGAGGAGGAAAAAACGCGGAGAAAAAGGGGAAAAAGGCAAAAAGGGAAAAAAGTGGAGAAGGGGGAAAAAAGGGGAGAAAGGGAGAAAAATGGAAAAAAGAAAAAAGGGAGGGGAAAAAAAGAAAAAAAGAGCTCTTTTAGACTCTTTCCAGTTGATGCTCCATGTTGTGACACGTCATGTAAAACTGCATCTGTTATGTTGAAACAAGAACAGAAGAGAGACACTTTGACATGAGGAATCACAACACGACTGAACAGCAGGAACATGGGAAAGGCAACACGGTTCTGTCATCAGTAACCTGAGCCTCCAGAGAGGGATTTAGCTGAGCTCCCACCTCCACTGAATCCCTGCTCCTTCCCTCACGAGTTGCCCCTCCTAAAGCTGGGCCCAACCCACCCTTTTCCACAGGCAAAAATTCCCGGTAATTTCCAAACACTGGAAGTTTTGCCCGAGCGGAACCCTCAGGATCAGTCCCGAGAGGTTTTTCCCCCCCCCCCTCGCCTGTAAAGTATAAAATAGACTCAGATTAAGCAAGCAGACTTGTTATTTGACAGTTTATAAAATATTTGAGGATCTTTTTGGCAGTGGCGCTTTGAAAACGTTGGCAAATCGCGGGCGCAGTTACAAAACCTCGTAACGAGTGTTTTCCACCGTAAATAGCAGGGAGCTGGAATTTGGAGGAACCACTTAGGCTGGTGAACTCTGACATGCCTGGTAACTATGTCTTTGCAGAAGAATTTTGTCAAGTATCGGAGCTCCTACTAATAGCACATCCATCTTTCTGCACGCTATAAATCTTAAGAAAATTTCTATTACTCTGCAATTTGTCTGGCTTATGCTATTTATTAGCCATTTTATTCTGCTGCTTTAAGAAGTAATGTGATGTTCATTTTATTGCTGGTTCAATAAATTGTTAATTATAATGCAGTGATTGCTGCTGACGTGATTTAAAAGCCACATTAGCACTATAGCATTAAGTTTTAACTATTTTACCCTTCAATTCCCTGTTTATACAACAGTAAAAGGAAAATAGCCTTAGACTAATTTAAAAAATGAAGGTACTTGTATCTATTGATCACATGATGCACTAGAAACTTTTGTTGGTTTTTTTTTAAAAAGGTTACATTCAGGTCTGAAAAAGAAAATGCATCAACTGAGCACAGTCTCACTGTTCAGCAAAAAGTGTTCTTAAAGCAAGATTAACCCCAAAGTTAAATTAACAGAATTACTTAGTTAAATTAGGACAATTGGCCTAATAGATTAAAGGAACAAAATACCCAGATAAATCATAATCATTTTATAGTTAAGTGTAGCTTTGGGTGCCCATTTTGTATAATAATGGAGCAGAAAGGAGGCTGAGATTGGAAAGAATCCCTATTTTCTCCAAGGATGTTGTAAATGGGATTGGGAGGAATCTCCATTTTGCTGATTTCAAGTAAAATCTTAATTGCTGCAAGTCTAATGATACATCCTTGGCTGAGCAAGGACAGAGATCTGACTCTGAACCAGAATCTCCACACAGATATTGTGCAGGATGGACAAAACCATGGAAAGGCTGAACCTGGAGCAAAAGAGGACAATTACTGTCTCTTGGAAACGTAGACATAGAGATTTAGGGTGAAAATATCTACTTTTCTTAGTTAGATCATGTGGATTTTTTTTTCTACACTCCTAGAAATAGAGGGGAAAATAGCCCAATGAAAACCAGTATATAGAGCTGTTATATTTGCATATACATATATAGAATATCCATAAAAATATGCATAAAAGGAATAATGGGTCTAAGTTTTCCTACAAACCACCACCAAAGCTGATGTACAGCTCTCAAAGACTGGAAGCTGGATCTTATTAATTCAAGCAAAGCCATTTAAATACATAAAAGAATGTAAATGTGAGCTGTTCCCATCTGAATGTGTTGACCCTGCCACAGAACCATCCCTTTCCAAAGTCTGTAGCCAGATTTTCAGGCTGCAGCACCTCTGGTTAAAGCATCATGTGAGCCCTGTAAGGTTTAATAGGTAATTAATAATCCAAATTTTAAAAAAAAAAGGTGTGGTTATGAGTAACCTCCTGGTTGGAGGTTCCCAGCTCATCCCTCTTCCAGCCTTTATTGTGGAATCCAGTCCTAGACAAACAAATAAATCACAACAAGAAATCTTTCCTTACTAGTTGGAGATTTATTGAATTAAGTTAAACACCTAAACATTATAGAGGATTCCAGAAGAGAGAAATGTTATCTTTAGATGTCTAATTTAATTTAAAAATCTGCCTAGAAGAGACTTTCCTTCTCCTTAACTAAGTCAGAAATAATTATTAACTCGAGGACACCTGTTTTCAAAGGTTTTTCCTTTAGAACTGACAGTGGTTTTGTTGCAAGCAAAGAGCTTTAATTATTTTCTTAAAGGAGAGATCTTTCCCCTAAGGAATAGGTTCTGCCAGGATAGTCTATTGAAAAAAACCCCAAACCAAACCCAGTGGAAAAGAAAAAGAACTCCAAACCAGCACTTGAATTTTGAAAAATCCGAACTTATTTTGATAAATAGAAATTATTTTGATGAATTCTAACTTTTATTTTATTTAGTCATCCCTCATTTGATTTGTGTTTAAGACACTGGTTGAAATGCTTTTATAATAGAAGTTTTGGCACTGGTCTTGGTAAACATTAGGGATATAAGGAAAAGTTTGGCAGCCAGTTAACTCCAAGATTTCAGGCTTTGGGAGCAAAGATCTGAGCTAAAGGGACTGATAAAGCTTATTGAGCTGTCATAATGTACTTAAAATCCTATACTTGACTTAATACTACATGACATTCCAATAAAAGAAATTAGGGCATAAAAAAATTGCCCATATTAAGCAGATTTAAAACTGGTAAACTAATTGCAAAAAGTAATTGGGATGTTTTCAGCAACATCTCCCAGAGATCCAACCATGGCCTGATGCTTTTCCATGAGATGACTAATGATCTGGAAAAAAAAACTTTTAAAGCTTGCAGGTCACAGGAGAAATAGAGGAGTGATAAATAAGGAGAGGGAATAGTCATTTCTAGAATAATCTGAATTATTTTGGAAGAAAGAGACTGGGTTTTAGATAGAGCTGCAAAGGTGACTTTGTGTTCCATCAGGAGACACTGAGGGACCAGTGGGGAAGGAGAAAATGCTACAAAAGCGAGATAAAACCGAATCTGAAGCTTTCTTAAGGAGCAAAAATGTACCCATCTTGGTTTTCCGAGAGGTGCCAAGAGGTTCTGGCTGGAGCAACAACGTGCCCACTGCTTGGGATCTTTGGATTGGGCATGCTCAGGGACTTTGTTGATGCCAAGGTGGTCTCATCTGGCTGAGCATCCTGGGCACCCTGGCAGGCTGGGGTGGGTTTTTATGCTCCAAGCTGGTTTTTGGCAAAACCTGGTTTAAAAACCCACCCGTTCGCAAAGGCTGGTTTGAGTTTGTTCGAAAACTCCAGATAAATTTTATCTCTACTGGGGTCAAACAGGAGGTTGTGGGGTGGGAGGCAGCGTGGTGGGTGTGATGCCCACAGGGAATGTGAACTTCCAGCTTGGAATTACCCATCTCAATGAATTAATTCTGTGTTGCACGAGGGAGTGGATAATTGGGGGACAACACCTGGTCTAGTGGAAGGTTCCCTGCCCATGGCAGGGGGTTGGAACTAGATGGGTATTAAGGTCCCTTCCAACCCAAATTATTCTGATTCCCCACATTATTTATCCCTAAATAAAGGAGGGAAGGCAGGTCTGAACTCCTGAAACTCCAGGAATGAAGAGCTCAGTCAGCACCATGAATAGAGTCGCCCAGCACAGAAAACTGAACAGCCTTTAATGGAGGATATAAAAGAAATAGTTAAAAAAGTAGATTGAAAAGAAACCACATAATTTTACTGAAAAAAAATCAGTTTCTTCCATGTAGGGAACTCCATCAGGAGAATAAGGAGAGCGGGGCTCAAGTTGATAAAGCCACCACAACGTGTGTCTGCTGCAGCTTTTGCAAAATGTTCAAACTGTGACTTTGCAAATGCCAATTTACTGTTGGCTCTAAAAAAGAGGTATAAAGTTATCCACAAAGCCATAAGAGACAGAGAAACTTCTAATGAACTGTGAAAGCAGATGCTTTATGCTGGAGAAACACATTCTGCAGGCTGCATGTTATTATTTTGTTTTTTTGGGAATGCTGCAATGTGCTGGGTAATTTCAAATATAGATGCAGGCACGGTTTGGACCCTGAAGAGTTTGTGCTGGGAGGAATGTTCCTGTTTGTGGCTGGGGGGTGAGGTGGGGATACATTTAACAGACACAGATTTATGAAAAATAAGTTGATTTTTCAGGCTGGAGCAACAGTTTAGTTTAGAAACCTCATATTGTTTATTTTTACCTGTTAAAAATCAGTCTCCGTCTGCTGGCAAGGATGTGAGTCCATAGATGCTGTAAAGGGTTTGGGCACCAAAAGGGTTCTGATGGGAGCTACAATAAAATGTCTGGATAATCTAAAAACATTCCTAAAATCAGGGTATTTTTCTTCCTAGAAATGTTCAGGATTATGAGAGGTTGAGCAAAGCAAAGCAGTATCAACAGTCAGTGATACAATAAGTTCTGTACATAAGTATTTCATAAATTTTACTCATGAGAAACATTTTGATCCTTAAAAATTTTGAGGAAGAGATGCAAGAAAATATAAGGAAAGAAGAAGATAAAAATATGCTTGTCTTGACTTTTATGGTTGAAGTATCATTATGCCATAAGTGATTTTGTTCTTTGGAATTTGTTATGACCCAATCACAGTTCTAAAATAATAGAACTAGTAAGGAAAACTAGTTTTATGCTGATTTTATTGATGAACTGATAGGACTGTGGAAACCTGAAGTCCAGATTAATCTTGAATTTCCAAAATATATTGAATTATCTACACAGAGTGGAAAAAGTGAGATGTACAGAAATAAGTCCTGATTAATAAGACAAAGGGAAATGGTGCAAAACAGATGGGATTTCATTCTGCCTTATGATTATGTATGATGTCATTAAAAAACACTGGGATTTTTGTAGGAGGTGATTAGGGACCAAATTACCAGCTTAACTTTTTCTAAACTTCAGTTTAATCTCTATAATTTTCCATACCATGGTAAGTGGGCTCCAACAAGCAGCTCCTCAAGCAAATACTGCAATGGGAAATATCAGTAGAGAGAGGGATTAAAACAAAAACCCGAGGCGTTTTTCTGATTTATCCTTCAGATGCTGATTTTTTAAGTCACTTCTAATGTGTAATTTCTGTTGTCAACCACTTTATAAAAAATAGGAGAAATAAACTGACAAAAATTCCAATAGATTAGAGTGTTTTCTGTAGCAAGTTGGTTTGAGGAAGGTAGAAAGAAGAGGACAGATTATATGGTGTAGAGAAATAACAGAGGAAATTTAAATATAGTGGCCTGTGGAGGCAACTCCCCAATTTTTAGTAATTATTATTATTTTTATAAGAGTGAAAAAAAATTGAGAAGGGAACAATGTTCAGCCCTGAGTGAAAAATGGAATGTGTTGGGCAAGCTGGAAAAAAACCCGAGGGTGAGACAGGCTTTGAAAAGCCTGGAAAGGAAGGATGGAGAGCTCGATTTGAAGTAGTTCCAGCTGAAGGAGGTCTGTGTGGCTGCCACTGCATCCTTAAAGTGTCATTAATTTCCCTTGATGCCAACACTTTGGGTGGGTTGGAGGAACACAGACGGAGAATTCGCCCAGGGAAGAGGGACAAGGTTACAGGAATGATGACGGGAGGCTTTGAAAGCTCCGGGCCTATTTTGGATTTTGCTGCAGCAGGAATATTTGCTTTCTTCGCTCTACTTGGGCACTTCTATTTCTGGAAATGCCCCAAGAACGTCATTCAAACTATTTCAAAACTCAGGAAAATTTCCTGGGCACTTTTTTCAGTTTGCTTTGCAGTTTCGCTTGGCTCTCAATTCCGAGCCAGCTCTGATGAAATTCAAGAGATCACATAAAAAAATCCACCTGGAAACTTTATGAAAAAACTAGGGGTTTGTGCTTTCACCAAAACTACTACATCTTTGCATCTTCATTTTACTCTTTGGTTTAAATTAGGAAAGGGGGAATGTTTCCTTAGCAAGAGATTTTCCTAGAGGAAGGAAAGTTTACTCTTCATGCTTGATGCCAGTTTGGTTTTGTATTTTAGCTTAATTTACTCATTCTATTCAGGCTCTATCCAGTTTTTAATTTGCCTCGTGTGTGTCATATTGCAAAAGGTTTATTTTAACATTCATTTTAAAATATTTATTTCATTTATTTTAATGTTTGCTATTTGCTAAATGAAATACAGACATAAAGAGAAACCACTGTGGTGCTTTCCTGAAGAGTGTGCTTGTTTTATAATACTCAGTGAAACCTTAGATGCTTGAAGTTTTAGAAAACAATATGAAAAATAGGAATATTGACTGTGTTTCATTTAGAGGTGAAGCAAGAATACAAAAATATTGTCATTTTATTCACTGGGAAAGAAAAGTCTGAGTTAACAATACAAGTAGAGAGGGAAGAGCACGGATATTATAGGACACAGAGCTGGGGGCAGGATCAACTGTGCCCAAATCCTTCCTGACAGATCCTTGTCTAACTTGCTCTTTAAATCTTCAGTGATGGACTTTCCACAATCTCTATAGGTTCTTTTTTTTGTTGTTGTTGCTAATGCCTAATCAAAATCTCCTCCTCAGCAGTTCCTGTTACTATTTATCCTTTTTGAAGTGGACACACAGAGCGATTTCTTTGCAGCTACCAAGCATCTCTGTACAAACTTATCACTGCTGATCCTTCCCTTTGGGTTAAACCATCTCAATTACCATCATTTCTTTGTACAGATCATGTTTTCCAGCCTTTTGTTTCTTATCTCGAGAGTTAAGGCAGGGGAAGAACTGCTGGATGAAAGGTTATGTAAAAATGAGCAGGGTTTGAGCTAGGTGAATATTTGAGGCACAAACAATCAAATATAATAATTAGAAATAAATGCTGACATCTGGGGTTTGTTTCTGTGGGTCTGATCATTTATTTTTATTATTTTTCCATGAATAAATAGGATCCAATATCACAAACCACTCTGTCCTTTGGTTATGTTCAATGGGAATGGGTTATTTTGGAGCTGGGGACAGTCTTTTATCCTTAAATCTGCTGATTTTACCAACAAACTCAGTGCTGAATCAGGTGGTGTTTGAAACATCTCTGTGAAGACACTTTGAAATCATTATTTTTGAGGTAAAATGGTTTTGCAGAAGGAAAAAGGGTTTGGTCTTTGGTTTGGAAGGGTGCAGGGCGCAGGACACTTTCCCTCTGTCCCTTAGTTTCCTCTCTCCTTCCACATTTTATATGGAACCATCACCAGTGGGTGAGATCCTAAAGTCTTTGGGGACCCATAATTTTTAGGATCTGGCCACTTTTTTAAAAACACTAATTTGTGAGGGAGAGAAAAATTGCCTCATGTACATTTCCAGTGCTAGAAACAAAATAATCATTCATTTTTGTGTTTATATAATACACAAACACACACACACACATTTATACATTTAAGTTACCAGATAAATATTTACATATTGACATGACCTTTGAGAAATTCAGTAAACGATTGTATTTAAATCAGGGTTGTGTTTTGGTTTTTTATTCAAAGTGCCCTGTTCAGCTTCCCATGTATTTTTGACCACTCTTTTTCCACTTAAATTTAGGTTTTGTTATTTTCATTGGAGGTTTTGTTATTTTTATTGAATCTAATAGTTTTATTGCTGCCTCTTGTACCAATAGAGTGGGCATGTAGTGCTGTTAGAGTCCCATTTAGGAAAATTCTGAGCGTTTAGGAGCATCGAATTTACCAAAAAATCATGTAAAAAAAAAGCTGGAAAGTTATTATGTTTTATTTTTTTTTCAAACTTTAGCCTTCTGTCACTCAAGAAATGTGCTACTTGAATAAGGAGACCCAGCTTTTGGGACACAGAGGCCCTGCAGCTTGTTCCCAGGCTGGCAGGGAGCAGGGTTTGACTTCCCAACTCTGGGCAAAATCATCTCCTGATGCAATAGGATGGTCTGCCCGCTCCCCAGTCAACACAGCTTAAAACTGCCTCCTCAAAAATCTGTTTACTCATCACTTTAGTCCTCCTTGAGCGTGCCTAAGTCAAAAATAGATTATCCCCCAGGAGAGGATTTGCCTGATCTGACTCGTGGTGTTCGCAAGAGTTCGACAGCGGAGCCGATCCCTGGAGTGCCCTCGGAGCTGGGAGAGGGATGGGCACCCTCAGAACTGCCCAGCAGCTTGTCCTGAGATCTCCTCTCATCCTCCCAGTGGTTACAATACCAGGAGGTAGCTCAGGGCTTTTGCTTCCCTGTTTTAAAGCAGGTTTGCAGACCTGGGCTGGTCCATCCGACTGAGCATTGAGTGTTTGAGCACAACAACAATTTGGAGCAGTGTTGTCTTGGTGCGGAGGTCAGTGGCTGCATGTTGGGCTTTTCCCAGCAAAAAGATGAGTGCAGTGTTCCATATCCCATGTCCTTGAACATAAGAGGCAGCTTTTAAGCACAGATGCCACTGGAATGTGTCAATAAGCCAAGTTCAGTGAAGTTTCTATTGTAGATGTAGATTTTGGTAGTCTGTGAAAAGTGCTTTTCCTCAGTAAGATCCACCTCAAATCCAGGCTGAAGCTAAAGGAACAACTTTCTTGCAGTGTAAAACACTTTTTGGGCATGATCTTTAAGGGTGTGACTCTTGGGGATGATACTGTGCAGGGCTAAGAATGGGACTCGATGATCACCCTCTTTACCACTGCCTTCGGGAGAGTCAGGTTTATTTGTTTAATCCCAGTTAATAACACATTTTATTATTGTTCTTAAAGTTCAATTACTTCAATTGGGTGTTAAAAACAGAAAAAAAATAACCCCATTACAGGGAAAAATGGCCATGGAAAGCTTGTCAAAGTGTCAGTGACCCACCCAGGTTTGTCCATTTGTCATAAACGGCTTTGTTAATACACATCATCACCAGCACTTAATGCTCTGTTCAAAGCTTCAGCAAAGCAACACCAACAACAGGATATAAATACTTTATAAGACATCGATTGTCATCTATTTATCATTTAGAACATGCAGCAAAAGCAGTATAAAACATTTATTGTGCATTTGTAGGTAGCATGTTGTCACCAGGGCCATGCAGGAGGGATGCAGTGTTTGTCCCAGCTTGGATGGGAGGTTGGAAGGAGAAGGAAGAGGAGGAGGGAGAAGACAGACACACGAATAAAAATAACATTTGCCTGCTCTTTCTTACTTGCAAGGCAGCTCTTTCTTATTCCCTGCATTGTTGCTGTACCAACTCCTCTTCTCCAGAGGAAAAGTCCCTACTATTATAATTTCTTTCATTACAGCTTAAACATTTTCAGTTTTAAAAGTGGAAAAAAAAAGAAACCCGGATAATTTGCCTGGTCTGATTTCTGATGCATTTTGTTCTGTATTATGTAGCCACATTTTTTTTTTCCATAGGAAATTTGATACATTACTTTAAGTTAACTACATACAAGAGAATACTAAATAAATTCACTTTATGTGCTTCCCTAATTAGTTTTCAGTCATGTAATTCTCTTCAATACAGGGTTGAGAAATCCCCAAGTCTACCTTGATGTAGTTAGTGTCACATACACTGATCATGTGAAATTGAATTTGAATTTACTACTAATATTTAAACACCAAAGCTGACTTGAACCGTATTTCCCCCTTGGATAGAGATGTCACTGCTCTCTGTAATGAGCAGCATTATGTTGAATACTTAAAGCCAAGAACAACCAAGTTACAGGAACAGGACATTAATCTTGGAGAACTGTGGAATTTCATGCTTGAGACAATGCAGTGTCTTGGCAGTGCCACTTACACTTTAATTACTCGTGGTGACTGTTTTGCAGGCGAGTATTTTGTAAGGATGGAGTGGGAATATAGAGATCTCCAGGATCTCTTGGATAACTGGGTAGACTGTGTGCACAAAACTGTGTTGTTTCTGCTTTGTCACCTCGAGTTGTTGAATGAATGAAGTCTGGACAGCAAATTGTTAGATCTCCCTGTCTTTGTCCCCAGACCTGGGGGCGTGCAGGGGGTTGTTCCAGCCCCATTTTTGGGGGAGAGGGAAAATGCTGAGTCCTTGTTCTTTGCAGGGTTTGGTACCACACTGCTCCTTGTTCAACTATTCTGCAGGACTTAAGCAATGTGGGCTTTAAAATCTAAAGCTCAGTGTCCCCTCTGAGTCCCTCCCCTACCTGGGGAGTCCACCAGGAATAATTTTCAAAGGCTCTGAATAAAAGAAAATACTTCTAGAGTTTCTTTCTGCAGCCTCTGGGGTGCTGTGATTGGGGAGATGTGTGGGGTACTGCTGGACTTGTGGCCTAATTTATATTTCTGCTTGATTAACTCTTTTCTTGAGTGGATACAAACACCTGGATGACTTTAAAATACTTTTCAGTACTTGGCTCTGTTAGCACTCAGTGTTTGCTGACCAGTTCATACAGAAAGATGTAGGGGGGTGGAAAGGGGCTGGAGCAGGAGAAAGCAGAATTTTGAAACTTCTCTGTTGAATCTCTCTGGAAATGTTTAGGAAAAGCAGGTGAGGTTTAAGTCCTTGTCAGCATCTTTGGAAAGGATTGATACCACTGAATGGCATTTACAGTGAGGATGTGATGAACCCCAGGAGAGCTGCCATGGACACAGGAATCAGCCACAACAGGAGAAAATCCTACTGGGCTCCAGGAGTGGACAAGGGAAGGGATTGAAGCTCTCACCTCATCCAGGGTTGGTCCCAAGGTTCCCAGACCAGAGTGAACAGGCAAATTAATCCATGATTTATACTGTTCCAAGAGTTTCCCTCTGACTTCAGCAGAACATAAATGAAGGAGCTGGGTGGGCCCACTACTGTGGAGATCTTCACACTTTTGGCCCTACAGTGATGAAATAGGAAAAGAAACAAAGATATGGAGGAAATCCCCAAAGAATTATAAAATTAAGTAGAAAACTTTCCACTGTAGATACAAAGAGTCAAGAGAGGGGTCTTTTTTCCTTTCTGTGTCTTTAGAAAAACAGAGCACGCATTTATGGCATAAAATATACAAAATATATAAAATATACTGTGCATACAAGATATTTCTCCTGAAAACATCCAGGACTGGACCAGACTGGAGCCAGCTTTCCTCTCTGAGTGTGTCCTGCTGCTGGGCTGAGCTTCCTCTGTCCCTCCAAAATAGCTCAGGGGGTTCATGCCCTGTGAGAGCCCAAATCCCCAAAACTGGCTCTACTCTTAATATCATTACCAGATTAATTGGCACTCGTGCTCTAGGTAGAACTAATGAGGAAGGTAATTATTCCTCCTGTCATAGCTGGAGAGGAACTCAATGTATCACAGAGGCTGAGGAGTAATTATTTTGAGGAACTAATAGCCAATCATGTATAGAGGCTTAATGAAAACAACCCACAGTACATTGAAAATGGACTTTTGTATGTTTTTTTTAGCTATTTCTCTGTCCTTTCCACAAACCCATCCAGACCTTTATTTATTTATTATTGGGGAGTGATAGATTTTTTTCCTAAATGTATTGGATTTGCTTTTCTACTTAAAGACTGTTAAGATGTTATTTACAAACTAATTTACTGAACCTGTCCAAGATTAATAACATGTCTCTTTATACGAGGAATCATTAGCAAGTGCTAAGAAAGCAACTGGAAAACAAGTGGGTTGTGACACATTTGTGGAAAACCCCCTTCTAGATATTGATTTAGGGTTTATTGCAGCTTTTGGTAATAACTGAATAAAGCTCTTTGGATGTCTCACACCTTATAAAGAGGGAGTTTGGCTGAAATCAGGTACAAAAAAGCAATTTAGCTGTTTTCTAAAGAGGAGTGAGCTCTGAATGCGGAGTTGTATCTTTCTGTATCAGGGCTGCATTCCTGCTTTCAAGGATAACCCAAAAAGTTAGTCAGTGAAGTTGCTTTTTACCAACTTTGGATGGATGAACCCCTCTTGCTGCTGTTTTCTCAGCAGCAGTTGTGCTGTGGTGCCTGCAGGAGGAGGATTACACTGCATCTGGCAAAGGAAATTATGGATTAACATGTGTATTATGGACCAGAAACATTACAGGAAAACTGTCATTTGTACTTTACAAGGAAATAATCCTTTAAGTCTCTTAGGGCTGAAATAACTCCTTCATTTTCCTCCCCTTTTGGAATGCCCTGTGAATCCTCGTGTCAGAATTAGTAACAAACAAAGCAAAGCTCAAGAAGAATCTTGACTTTTTTTCAACCAGAAAGGTCAGTGCTAGAAAAGAGATAGTAGGAAATGTTCCAGAAGCTTCCAAAAGAGCCCCCACACAGTTGGACACTGGTGTGCCCCCTCCCAGGGCTGGGATTTCTGGGAGTGCTCCAGGTGCTGAGTATGGTCTAGACACATCCAAATGCCTTTCTCCTCCACCACAGTGAAAATGTGAAATAATGACCTGCAGAGGAGCACAATTGGTTGCCAAAAATCTGAAAGAAACTTTCTTACAGTCCATAGACTCAATGATCTTATTTTCCAAGAGGTATTTTCTGACCTAAAAGTTTCTGACGTTCCTGTTAATATCCTGTTTAACATCTTTATTGATGATTTGGATGAGGAGATGGAGTCCACCATCAGCAAATTTGCAGATGACACCAAGTTGAGTGGGACTGTGGATCTGCTGGAGGGTAGGAGAGCTCTGCAGAGGGACCTGGACAGGCTGGATAAATGGGTTGAATCCAACAGGATGAGGTTCAACAAGGCCAAGTTTTGGGTCCTGCACTTTGGCCACAACAACCCCCTGCAACCCCACAGGCTGGGGACAGAGTGGCTGGAGAGCAGCCAGGCAGGAAGGGACCTAGGGGTTCTGCCTGACAGCAGCTCAACAGGAGCCCAGGTGGCCAAGAAGGCCAGTGGATCCTGGCCTGGATCAGGAACAGTGTGGCAGCAGGAGCAGGGAAGTGATTCTGCCCCTGGACTCAGCGCTGGTGAGGCCACCCCTGGAGTGCTGTGTCCAGTTCTGGGCCCTCAGCTCAGGAAGGACATGGAGGGGCTGGAGCAGGTCCAGAGGAGAGCAACGAGGCTGGGGAAGGGACTGGAGCACAAGTGCTGTGAGGAGAGGCTGAGGGAGCTGGGGGGGCTCAGCCTGGAGAAGAGGAGGCTCAGGGGAGACCTCCTCACTCTCTGCAACTCCCTGACAGGAGAGGGGGGACGGGTGGGCACTGATCTCTTCTCCCAGGCAACCAGCAATAGGACGAGAGGGCATGATCCTAAACTGTGCCAGGGGAGGTTTAGGTTGGGCATTGGGAAGTTCTTTACAGGGAGAGTTCTCAGATATAGGAATGGGCTGCCCAGGAGGTGGTGGAGTCACCGCCCCTGGATGTATTTAGGCAGAGACTGGATGTGGCATCAGTTCCATGGTCTGGGTGACAAGGTGGGGTTGGGTCATGAGTTAGACTTGATGATCTCAGAGGTCTTTTCCAATCTAGTTGATTCTCTGATTCTGTGATTTTATGCTGCTGCCCTAAACTGCTCTGGTTTGCAGAGGGAAGGTCCTGCCTGCATCACCCAGTTTCTTAGATTTGCTCAGAATGTGTCTAATTCATTTACTTCCCCCACGTGTGGATTAAAGATTTTAAAACTGAAGCCATCAAGCAACAGTGGGAACTGCTGGTGAAAACAGCCTCATGCAGGTGCCTTGCTCAGTCCTTGTCATGGAGCCCTCCAGCATCAGTTGAGTCATTGCCCCAAAAAGGCTTCTCCCTATGGGAGGGGAATGCTGGGGCAGAGCATCCTCCAGAGGGCTGTGCCTTTACTCTTCACCCAAGGTTCTGGTAGCATTTTCCATGTCCAATCTGGGCATTCCAAGCACTGGTGACACTCTTACAGGTGGACAGTGTTTGCTGTTCTCCATCGGTCACAGGGTCACCTGTGTACTGTGGGACATGTGCCGAAGCTCTAAATTGAGAAAACAATGTTTAAAAGTCCCCAAAAGCAGCTGCATGACCCCAAGCTTGAATAGGGGGTCCCCATGGACCCAATAAACATTGTAATGTGCCCTTCAAAGCTCTGCCCAGCCTGTTGGAGACGTTGGGTTTACGTGCACTTACCGCTGCTCGCTCTGCCCTCGTGCCCGAGATTGTCACCTCCTTCCAAGCCAAACACCAAACTGAAAGGGAATTCAGAGGGAAAACCAATGTTTGGAGTGGGCCAGGGATCTAAATTTCAGCACATCGTGTGGAGTGCTGACTTTGGCCCTGGTGGCTCAGCTATAACACAACACGACACGGCAGGATGTTGTTTTGGCTCGTGAAACCTGTCAGCTCCCCATCTCATTTTTGGCTGGACTAAGAGCAGCTTTAAGTGATATTTTTTAACAAACTCTCCATTTACATTTATTTTAGTTTCTATGGGTTTTTTTTTGTCTTTTTTTCCTGCCTTTTTTAATGAATTCCTTGGCATCTGTTTTCCAGCCTAGCAAGAAACAGTTAAATGACTGAACCTCAAAGGTTCGAGGACTTCGACAAACAACAGTCACAGGGAGGAAAATTAATGGTTTTCTGTTAATGACTCATATTAGTCCTCTTTGGAGGTCCAAAGCAATGGATTATATATCTTTTTATATTTTTTTTTTTCCCCCCCATTTCTTCCCTCTGCCTGTCATCGGGCTGCTTTTCTGATTGCTAGTTTTGTTGTTAAAAATGTCACTCTCTTTATTCGCCCTTCTCCCCATAGAATCTTTAAAACTAAACGCAGGAAAAGTGGAATATACCTGTCATTTAGACCAGCTAGAACAAAGGTTGATAGAAAATACATTCCTAGTTTGAAGAGGCTTCCCTGCTGATTTTGTTTATCAGAAAATGGCAAGTTTTGTTCCTAATGGACTGAAATTTAAATAAAATCTGACTCTGGAAATAAAAGCAGCCATTATGACAAAATAAAATTATATATTTTATAGGAGAAATTGAATTAAAATGCTGGTTTCCTTTGGTTAAATTCTTTTACATAAGGAAATGAATAAACGAAAGAGAGTGAAATAGAATGAGATAGAAAGCTGATTGTTGAAGTAAGCTTTTTAAAAATCAATAATCTCTTGTAATTTATATTTTTGAAAAAACTTTGAACAGGCTTCCATACGATATCTTGAATTATAGCTACATTTCTATGTTTCCTTTCATTAGAAGTTGAACTAGGGGTTAAATAGTGTTTTCCCCCTGGGATTTCAGGTTCTTATCGGGCTGTGGCTTTAGACTACAACCTTCTACAAAAGAAAAGCCTCTGCAGAACACGAGTTAATTGAACAATTTTATTTATTAACATTTATTAAATAATTATTGGAGAAGAAAAAAATCAGTTTATTTTACATGCCAGGATGGGAATTTAACTCTGAGGGGAGGTGGTGGAACCAGGTCAGGGTTGGGGAAGGTGATGGGAGTGAGCAATCTACCTCTTGGAGACTGAGCTTCCAGGGGGACATCTCATGTGAATTCCAGTGGTTTAAGGTTCAGGTCCAAAAAAAAAAAAAGTGATTAGAACTAAAATTAACCTATTTTGTCAATCTTACATCAGCACAGCATTGTTTCAGAGATATCCTTGCACTCCTTTCAGGTAGAGGGGTTGTCCAGATTTTGACTGGCACTGGTTTCCCTAAAAATAGATAGTTGGGGTTTGGATAAACAAATTTTGGAGTTTGCAAAACCTAAACTGTTAATTAATTAAATTTAAAGGGAAGTCTAGAGTTGTATGAAGCTGTTGTAATAGAATTTAAAGTGCATTCAAAGGCAGGTCATGAATGTAATTTGGAATTTTCCCACCACAAGCAGAAGGTGGTTGTGGACCAGAGGTCAAGAGGTGATGGGTGGTAGCAATGGCTTGTGCTTTTCCAGATATTCCACCTGTCTCCTGGGTGAGAGTGCATGGAAAAAAATCCCAGCATACTGCAAATCCTAATTCAAATTTAAAAAAAAAAAATTAAAAATAATAAAAAAAATTTCTTAAATTTTCTTCTGTCCCCCAAAGTTATGACTCTTTACCAAGCACAGTTGTTTCCTGGTGAGCTGGAGGATGAGGGAGATCTGAGAGCACCAAAATGCTGGTTCCTGCCCTGTTTCTTGGGATGATGGGAAGAACCACGTGTTTCCATCGAACCTTGGTTTTCCCAGCTGGAAAATGGCAGCGCTGTGGCCTGGATGTGCCTAGAATGGCATCATTAATCCCCCCCAAATCTCTACCACCCCTGAGTGTCAGCAGGGTTATAATTATTTTCTTTAAACAGCGGTCGGGGGAGAGCTGTGAGCAGATGTTTCAAAAGTGCTTTGAAGATGAAAATATCTAAATATTCTTATTACTATTATTATTATGGCTGTCCACAGTGATTACTGTGATTATACAGTGCCTTCCTGACATGTTCCTAATGACAAAATATCTCGTGGGTTGGGAAGGGTTGAAAGCAATGCCTCTGCCCCACAGGAACGTGCATAACGATCACGTTTTGGGCAAAACTTGGTGCTGGAATGGCCTCAGACTGTTTTTCCTGGTAGTATTTGGGAGGATAAAAATCCCTGGGCCCCTTTTCCCCAGCGATTTTCCATCCAGTGTCTCTGTGGGATGCCAGGGCTGAGTTTCACTGTGGCAAGGCAAGGCTGGCACTGGTCATGCCGTAGCCTTCCCCCAGGGATGCAGAAATGTGGAGTGAATCAAGGATATTTCTATAAAAATTATTATTCCTGCAGTGGAGTGTAATGTAATATCATCATACAGGACTCTACTTTCTCTTTTTTCCTTCTTTCTTTATCTTTTTTTTTTTTTTTTCCCACTGACCAAGGTTTTGGTTTAACAACTGTTTTAGCTCTTTTCATTCCCAAACAAAGTCTAACCCAAAATTTAAGGCCATGAAGCTGAATCGAAGTTCCCAGGCCTACAGTTCCCTATCCCATTTGGATGTTCCCTAGGCATCCAAATGGAAGTGTGCCACCGCACCAAGAGTTCCACACTTCCCTCTGAAGCTTTAAATCTCCTGAAACACTTCCAAAGCGTGCTCTTGTGTCTTGTGCAAGGGTAATCAAAGCTGGATGAGTTGTTTAGATGCTTCTTTTTAGAGTGGCTCACCCCCCTTTGAAGATGAAAACCCTGAGTAACCAACACCTACCCCATGAGCGAGTCCTAAGTGTATGTTTGGTGATCAGAAGATACAAACTCCCTGTATATTTGTGGGCAAAGTCCAAGTACAGATAAAGGTCCTGGCAGTGTTTCCAGAAAATAAATTGCTTGTGATAATCCTATTAATTCATCTGCAGGTTTTCCTCTTCCCAAACAAACCTGCCCTGGCTGAACCCACTCGTAACCCAGCCAGTCAATACACCGGTTGTATTTTAATGTTTTATCTCCCTCATTGAGTAGGGTTCAGTTTCTCCTTTCCCATTTGGCTTTTCTTTTTTATTATTATTATTTCATATTTGATTACATCCTATTATATCTGATACTCACCAGAATTAAGCTCTCCTCTCTGTAATGAAACCTCAGTGAGCCTGGAGAGCTTTGGCAAAAGTAACCCCGGGCTTGTTTGTCGAGGTGGTTTTGCCAAGCCCACACAGCTCTAATTGCTGAGCCTGTTTTAAACTGTCCCCTCTCTCCAAAACCTTTTGTGTGTTATTCAGAAATACATTGTTACAATGAACACAGTATGTTTAGAAGAAGTTTAATTGGATCTGGTAGCCAAGCAAGTGCACGTTTTTATTAGAGGTACTGACGACTTCCAAGGGAGATAATATTTATACAGTGGGCCAGAATTGTTTGCATTTAGAGGGATAAATAAAATGAATAATTTCCAAACAGGATAATTAAAATGTCAATTACAAAGTACCTTTAATTTGCTCTGGCTTTTGATTTGCATATTCCTTTCCTTTGCTTTGAAGACAAAGAAAAATACACTCGATACCACATTTCCAAGTCTCAGATATTTCATTTAATGTGATATATTGCCAAAGACCTCCCCTTTGGACTGTTTTTACAGTAAGATTGCAGAAGTACACCCATATTTGCATCTTGGGCCAGTGTTTTCAGTGCACAAACATTCTATCTGACTTTTTCAGATCCTGACTTGCACTTTTGTTAAATCACAAAAGTGATTTCAGTGCTGTGGATGATCAGAAAAAAAAAACCCAAACCAATTCAAAACCAAATAACACACAAATCCTTGAAGTTGTCTGGAGTACATGTGATGGACATATAGTTGTGGTAAATAGCTTTTATTTGCCAATGAAGTGTCTCTCTTTGGCTTTTATTTGCCACTGAAATGTAGGTACCTATATTTCATTTAAGAAATCCCAAGATAAAACAAAGAAATTCCTCATTATTATATATATATATAAGATAATTAGAAGTATTTTGCCCTAAAGAAGTGGACTTTGCAAAACTATAGCACTGTTTAAAGTTTGTGTTTGGAGCTTCCTGGCCAGAATAAAATGGTAGAAGGACATAAGTTACACTCAAAACTTTGTGAACCCTTTGCTTATTCCATACCTGCAGTTTTGTCTTTATTTCCCACATATTCAGCACTTCCTTTTTAAAAGTGGTTAAACTTGCAATATCTGGGGGTATGCTTGTGTTTTAAAATAGCAAATTATTTCACAAAAATGGCCGTTTTTAAACAAATTGGACATTTTTCCTCCCTTTTTTTAGTAGTTCTTTTGGTAAAACTGATTTCTTCTAACTATTATCACACCTATATCATGAATTAGTTGTTGTTAATAATGACTGCTCTCCATTTTGATCTTATGATTACGGATACTTGGCAAGATCTGTTGGGATCACTCAAGATGAAAGGGTTGCCATGCAAACAGGAAATCTTGCTCCCTGGTATTTGTCACTAGTTGTAAAGCACAGATTTTAAATGGGCAGTTGTATGGCATCCTAAGTAAATAGGGATGGTGGCTAACATGGCCTGGAGGTCTCCAAGAAAGGTTAAGCAAGTTAAGCTTTTTATTTTTATAATACTTATTTCTATCCTCGATTTTTTTTTCCATGCTTTGTTGAGCAGATCTTTATCTCCAGCGGCTGAAATGGACTCCTCTTTCTTTTTCCTTGCAAATTAAAAGCTTCTACCTTAAAGAAGTGAATGATACATTATCTTCTGCCTCTAAATTGAACCCATTTGGAGCTATTTGCATCCTGTAGAAACCTAGAGCTGAGTGCTGTGCTCAGAGGTGTAATGACTGGTTGTCACAACACGCTGGAGGTGGCCCCATAACAAAATGATCCCCTGTCAATCCCCTTGCAGGAAATGCATTGGCAACCTGTAATTCAGCCTCAGTATTAACATCCTGCCTGGGTTTTGTTAAATAGCACTTTCTAGGAAGTAGATCTGCTGAACTTGGGCTTAATAATGTTTTAAGGGGAATATTTGATGGAAGTTTTAGAAAGCATCACATGGGGTTAACAGTGATTTGTCATTTGTTTCTAATTAAAGGACTTAATCTCTTATCACTAGAACGGCCTATTTTTTTAATACTAAAGGCACAGATGTGAATAGAAACATATTAATGAGATGTCATACTACACAGTCATTTAGTGTTTTGTTTAACTTAAACATAGCAGAAAATGTGCATCTAAGTAGACACATGTAATGACATTGAGATAGAATTATAATTCCCTCCATTTGCATAACCTTTAGCAGCATCCACTTTAGATCCACCTTGCCATGGTTATTCTATCTTCAAAATTGCTGTATGTTATAGTAGTGAAAAGGTCTAAAATCACACAATGACATTGTTTTCCTGTTGTCAGAGGGTCTGTTGTTTGCCTTAAACCAAATATGTGTCTGTTTGACTTTGTTGGTTCCTCTGACGAGAGAGAAACAAAACGTGTCCAGTCTGAGTCGTGGTTGTTCTTGAAAAGTGATGAAGAGCAAAGATCAACCTCATCCACAGGTACCTCACCAGTTATTCCAGGCACATCACAGCCACTCTACGGCTGGAATATCTAAAAATTAGGGAAAAGTGGCAATGAGCTATCCAGAGAATCATTAAGGTTGGAAAAGACCTCCAAGGTTATCGAATCCAACCTTTGACCAAAGCCCAACCTGGCAACTAGACCAGAGCACTGAATGCCACGTCCAGTCATTCCTTGAACACTTCCAAGCTGCAGGAGTAAATCTTTTGGCTAGGAAAGGTCCCTGTGGAATAATTTAGTGACTTAAACAATGGATGAACACAAACCCACGTTTTTCCATATGGAATTTTTGGACCACTCTGTATATTTCCCTGAGTCTTTCTTAGTGGGAGACCACTTATAGTAGGTTACATTTCCTTTATAATAAATTGTTTCTTCAAACTGGGATAAGGTTTTTCCTTCAAATTCCCAAGTTTTACTCTTTCTTCACTGGGATTATAAGTTTTCATTAAACATTAAAGTAATTATATGCTAAGAACAACCCAAAGCCAAGTCTATATAGTAAGAGTGAAGAACAACTACAGAGCAAAATTAGGTTATTTCAACAGAGGTTTTTTCAGGTGGTTCTAACCTTTGGCTGTTGCTCATAGTCAAGAACAGCTCATTATTAGGGAACTCCATACAAAATATTTTCTGGCATTATGAAACATTTATTTAGAGAAAAAGACAGAAATATTATGTTTTTATTTAGATGAAGATCATTTTGTAAAGATATTCTTGACTGCTTAATGGAAAAATTGTGATGCAAGAGAGAATATTTTAGATTTTTGCACTGGCTTGCAAATACAACAGAACTAAATGTCTTTAAAAGTTAAAAAAAATGAAAATTTGACTTAGGTACACTGGCTAAGAAGAAAATATGGATTCAGTTCTGGAGATCAGATCTATGCTTTGCAGTCTTTGGCTTTCTTATTTTAGTTGTTCACAGCTTTTAGTGTTGAGTGAAACTCAAAGGCTGCACCACAAAGTGCAAAATAAATCCAGTGGTCAGTTTGGTTTTTCCACTTCAACCACATACTGAGTGGTCAGGAATGTTATGATGGCAGAACATTTTATTACCAGGAATATCTACATATCTAGCCGGGAAAATGATGTGAAATCGTAGAATTGAGATAACAAGTGTGCTGGGTTGCATGGATTTTATATCTAGAGAGCAAAAATTAATTTGTACCAGCTAGAATGGAAATGATTGAACTTATTTCTCGTGTTTTTCTCATAAAACAGCAGAGTAAAGCCCAAGTAGGACAAATCTGTCCAGACTTGCCCCAACCTCTGCATCCAGCCAGAGATCTGTGTCTGATGGAGACTCTGCTGGGCCTTTCAAGTGGGGAGAAAAAGTTTTCAGCCCAGAGTTTACTCAGCATTTCTGTTCCCCTTTCTGCCCTCTGGAAAAGTTTGAAAAAGGTTCATAAATGGCAAAAAAAGCAGTTCTGTACAGGAAATGCAGCCAGGCAATAAAAGCCTGTTTTGAAGTACACTACATGGTTTCTGAATAAATATTTCTTTAATGCATGTAATTACCGGATCAGCAGAATAAATGTGGTCATGTCCTTGTAATTAATACATTGTCAAAAGTTCATTTAAGTATAATAATTTCACAGCAAAAATGCTGCCTGTGTGGTTTGTGCGCTAATTTGTTAAATTAAGGGCAATAAATATAAAATTATTGGTAGATATATATATATTTTTAACTTATTATTCAGTCCAACACGCCAGCTAATACTCTTAAAAAGGATATATTTTCATAAAAAGGAAAGACACTAAAAATAAAAGCGCTGTAATGATGCTTTTCTTCTTTTTGCTAAAGGAATTTTTGAGCAGCACCACTTAGTACTGCAGCTGCAGTTGGCAAATATTTAGTTAAGAATTGTGTAATCAAGTTGGCAAAGGCTGGAAGATCCAGAGAGGAATGCACAGAGAAAGATGCCTGTTTATCCACTGGAGAGAAGCAAAATGTTTATCCCTGGATTTGGTGTCGTATTCCCTCAATTCTACTCAGAGCCCACTATGGGTCTGGGTTAAATGTTACAGCTGTACCGAGTTTTTAGCAATGGGAAGAGTGTTCTTGACATTCAGAGCTTATTTAGAATAATTCTCCTGAAAATGAATGTTCTGGTCCTTCAACGCCAATCCCAGAGTGGTGACTTTGTTTGGTGGCTTGTTTTGTGCTGAGTAGGGAAGCAGAGGCTGTGGAGCAGTGATGGGACTGTGAATACTGGTGGTGACCATGGCCAGGTTATCTAAAAATATCAATTTGTTCTCAATCAGAGTGGATGTGTTAATGACTCTTGGTGAACTGTAGAGTTCAGAGAAAAAAAATATATATATATATTTCTACTGGGTTTATACTGGTTGGAGGAGGGCTGATGTTGCCTGCTCTGTCACAAAGCTTGTTAAGGAGGTGGTGACCCATTCCCACGTGTTGGAAAACTTGAACAACATTTTACTGGGTAAACTTCATGCTGGACAGTAATGGCATTTCTCATCTGGCACTACCACTCCTGTGGATAATATGAGGAGGAATTTCTTTGTGGAAAGGGTGGTAAAGCATTGAGAAGGGCTTCCCAGGGAGGTGGTGGAGTCCCCATCACTGGAGGTATTCAAGGAATGACTGGACGTGGCACTCAGTGCTCTGGGCTTGGGGACAAGGCGGTGAAGTCAAAACTTGGACTCGAAGATCTTGGAGGTCTTTTCCAACCTCAATGATTCTGTGATTTTGTGATTATGTTCTCAAAGCCTGGTCAGAGATTAGTTTCTCACTTGACCTCACATATGACAATGTTAAAAATAGAACTGGAATTCAACTCCCCAGTTTCTGAACTTGTGCTTAGTTGGTGCTCAGGAGAGCACACCCCTCCCATGTGACATGACCCATGGAATGACTGGGAGACTGCTGGACTCTATAGTATTTCTTGTCAGTTCTAAATTCATCCAGTAGAAGCTTCTGGTTCTGTTTGTAGAGACATTAAAACTTCAGCTTTTCCTTCTCACTGGAATCTCCTAAAATTTAGTAACCTACTATCCTCCCAGAGTTCAGCGTGTGGGACAATATTTAAAAAATATGGACTAGAAAGGACTTGGTGTGTTTTCAAGTGGAACTGGAACCAAAGCAACCAACCCAAACCTGGTTGGATGAGCAGTTCAGAGAGGGCAGTAGGTAATGGGTGGATTAAGTTCCAACCCCAGGATGTCTGTGAGATGGGATAGAACCTTCAGGGTTCTCTGGGAATTTTTCTGTGCTGACATCTTTATCAGCGACCTGGAGCAGGCCATGGGGTGAGCTCTCAACATGTTTGCAGAGCCTGCAGCATCCTGTGATCCCATGGATGGGAGGAAATACTGAAAAAAATCCAAATCTCCACATCTGAGCCACACTTTGTCAGCTCTGACTTCCACCCTGAGAGTAAATTACAATATGTAATGAGAATTCCGAACGATCCCTGACGTCTGTCAGCTCCGGCACAGATTTGCTCCAGTGAGATATAAATGTTACTTGACCTCAAAAACAGGTCACAAAGCACATACAACATCTTGTAATTAAGCTAAAAGATTCATTGACAAACAATTGTTCAAGTGGTGCCATTTAGATGGTTACAAGAAACCATAAAAAATGTTGTGATCCTGCAGGGAAATTGGCTCCAATGGGTCTATTTTATATCTTGGCATTGAGACATTATTTGCAGTAAGAGTAAAGCAATGCTGCTCATAAACAGAGGAACATCAATTATATACATTTAATTTTATGTAACATCACACTTGTGGAAAACAGAAGAAAATTCATGTATTGTAAATGTCATCTTTTTTTTTTTTTTTCCTGAAGGGATTTTCCATTATTATTTTATGATGATAAAATAAGGTGAACTGATGGATTCTCAAAATAATTTTTGTATTTATTTTTACGTCTTTCAATAATATTGAGCCAATAAAGATGATATCAGGAAATCTATGAACTATAATGAATTTTATTTACATATTTATTATAGCAGTAACTTCACATCAGTTCCCTTCAAGTGTACGGTCAAAAAAAACTGTGCAAATAACCTCTTTTTAGCAAAACTACCAGAAACATCTCAATCATTTTTGTAATGAAATTTTTATTGCAGTGTTTGGAAATATTTACATCGGCAAGAAAAAAAAAATGTTCATCAAATGAAATCATATTCTGGGAGAAAAAAGGAAAATGGAGTAAGGCAAGGGAAATATGGCATGGGAAAAACAGGTCCTTGACTCTAGACTTTTCCTGGAAAACAGTGTTTATATAGTGAGATGAATGTATTTCAGGACAGAGAGAAGTCCAAAAATTCTTCTGCAGGGCAGCATCAGTAGGTGAATCTAAAGTTGTGCTTAAGGTTTGTCAGAAGTGTATTAAATGGGGTTGAAACATTCATAGAATGGTTTGAGTTGGAAGAGACCTTAAAGACCATCTTGTGTCCATCTCCCCCTTCCATGGGTTTTGGGTTGGGTTCTAAATACCATGAGCAGCATTTTCTTTCAGGTCTTTCTCTTCCTGTCATGGGAACTTTTGAGGAAACATTTGGCTTTTATGGAGTTCTTTTGAGGTGAACAAAGTCCAACTTCCTTATGAAAGTCATAGATTGACCAATATCACAGAAACATAGAACAGTTTGGGTTGGAAGGACTTTAAACCCATCTCATTCCACCCCCTGCCATGGGCAGGGACACCTTCCACTAGCCCAGGTTGCTCCCAACCCAGTCCAACCTGGCCTTGGACACTTCCAGGGATCCAGGGGCAGCCACAGCTTCTCTGGGCAACCTGTGCCAGGGCCTCACCACCCTCCCAACCAGGAATTCCTTCCTAATAACCTCAACCTGCCCTCTCTCAGCTTAAAGCCGAGAAATATTCTCTAAGTGTAGTCTGAAGACACCCTCAGCAGGATGGTTTAAGAACTGGCCACTGTTAGAATGATTCAACTGTACCTTCACAAGGGCTTTCAACTAAATTTCTGATGAAACGAGTGTTTTGTCTCCTGAGAGGAATTCTGAGGGTGGACAGCAGTCAGCTGGCACAAAAGTTTTGGGACTGGATGCTCCAGAGCAATTAATGCAATGATTGTGTGTTGGAACCTGGGAGGGAAAAGGTGTTTCTGGCAGGGAGGACTGGAAGGGCTCAGCCACCCCTAAACTGGTGTCGCTGCATTTGGAAGCGTCGGTGGTACAACCGATGGGGTTTGTTTAAGGCACCAGCTGGTGAGCACAAGGATATAAAGCACCATATTGCCCTCCCAGTAACATTTGAAGCTGTTTGCAGTCTCAATAAGCTTTTAACTTCTCAAACACATGCACAGGGGTCAGTTCCTTGCCTCTGTTGGAGGGAGCATCAGATTCATGTAGAGGTTCACACACACAGCCAAAAAAAAAAAAGCGGGCCAAGAGCAGCAACAACTCGTGAAAACCTTTGTTTGCTGTTTTCCAACCCTGTTTTATTCATTTTACCACTCCAGCCTGGGGCTGGGCCTCTGGATTGGGCCACTGGGAGCTGCAAGGTGTAAATCTCACTATTTTTTTCCATGGGAGGAGATGGTAGGAATTCCTTTTGGTGTTGGGAGTGTGCAGAAGTACCTCCAACCATTAAGTCTCAAGTCATAATGAAATATAACTTTTTTTCTTTTTCTGTTGCTGTGTATTCTCCATTCAGTGAAGTTTTTACTGTGAGGGTGGTGAGGCCCTGGCCCAAAAGTCCCAGAGAAACTATGGCTGCCCCATCCCTGGAAGTGTCCAAGGCTGGGTTGGATGGGGCTTGGAGCAACCTGGGCTAGTGGAAGGTATCCCTGCCCATGGCAGGGGGTGGGAAAGAGGTGAATTTTGATGTTCCTTGCAATCCAAACCAAACCATTCCATGATTCTATAGATGAAAAGATGAAACATTCCTTGTTCTGATTTGGCAGGGTAGATTTTGGGAAAGCAACAGAAATTATGGAAGAGAGATTTATTTCACGTGTTGAATTAATTTCTCTCCTTCTCCTCCTTCTTCCCCTCCCTTCCATTCCAAAACAGTGACATCCACAGTTGATTGCTTGTTGTATCTGAGACCATTTCCTGTATCCTTTGGTGTCCTGGGGCTGCCCTGGTGACTCCCCAGTGCTCCGTGACTACCCAAGACAAGGACACTGTGTCTTTATTACACACCAGGAAGAAACGACTGATCTTCCACTCATCCGTATAAATTCAGTGCTGATTAAGTCTGGATTCCTGTTAATTTTTCCCCAAATCCAAACCACCCTCCTGATCTGAATTTTCTACATCTCCAATTTTACCAGGCATCTGCATTGCATGGACACTCCTACAACTACATAGTTACTAGTGGGTGTACCAGGTTTCACACACTGCGCTACTGAAGGCAATAACAGAGTTGCCCTCTTCTTTTACACATCCTGCTTTTTTTTCAATGCCAAGCCATCACTTTTAGGACAGAACCCCATTAATATAACATGGCAGCTACTTCTGTCAAGGCTTTGATATATGTCATTAGCACAATGGAAATAAATTCCCGTTCACACGTTGGATGTCACACACTGGGTTTTATCTTGACCTCCTAAGGTGAGAGACAGATGTTTTCCATTGGCAATGCTTTGGTGATTTGTTTATTTGTGTCAAGTGCACATCTGAAACCCACCTATATAAAACTGGAATATGGGCTGCATTTTAAGTGAAACCAGGGAAAAATATGCAGACTTTGAGAGACGAAGGAGGAAAAAAACCTGCAGCAAGCACCAGGATATGGGAGTGAATAAGCATAATAGATCAGAATAAGGCCCTAAATCAATTTTATTTTCACAGTTCCAGCATCATAAAAAGTGGGTGGCAGTAAACCAATTATTATGCAACTTAATGAACTAATTAGGAAAATCAGAGCAATAATGGTACTGGTACTGACTGATCTGAATATAAAAAGTAGAATTAAGTTCTCAGTATTGAATTTTTCGATACAAAGGATTATATAATAACTTTTTAAAGCATTTTGGGTTTGGGAAGAGGAAGATTGCACCTCTAGTTGCTGTGGGTACCCAAATGATCTGCTCTTTCATGGCATGGGTATGTTCACTCTTGTACTGATTTAAAACCAAAAACAAGTGATGACCTGGTTGTTAAAGCTTCATTTGCATTCATGTGCCCCAAAATAATGCAGAAATACTTGTTTCTGCTGTCAGGAGGTGCTTAAACACCTTGGTTGGGTGGCTGAAATCTGATGCACTGGGTTTGCTGCCTAAACCCAAGCACTGGTTTGAGCTTTTGTAGGAGTGGGATTTGCACCAAAGTGAATGCCCAGGAACAGAGGAAAGTAATCACAAAAGCACAGCTTCTCCCCTTTAGTATTTTAGCACATGCTATGCTTTAAACTATTTAAAACCCCTCACATAGTGTTGAGCATGTTGACAGAAGTTATAAATATGTTGCTATCAGAGCAGTATTTCTCATTTTAGGTCTGAGATTATGTATGAGTGTTTCAAGACATTCAATAGTTTGTTGATTTTCTTTCTTTACAACATTTCTGGCTGTACACATATTGATAATGTGATGTGTGATTATGGGCCTGAACCTTTCCTCTCTAACATGAAGGACGAGGTTCCTTTTGCCTTCGGTGCCAAAATTGAAATGAACCCTCATAAACCTCTCCATCATTTCCTTGCTATTGTGAAATGTTCTGTAGTGTTTTCATGGATTCATGATACACTTGTTCATCAGACAGTTATAAAATAGAGGTTCTTTACTAGTTTCCATGTGATCCCATGCCTGCTTTGTCTGTGTTTTGAGAAAGATGTAAAATTTGTCCTTGGCAGGTGTTGATTTTTTTAATGGTGTTTATGATATTTGGGATGGAATTGTTGCTTGGGAATGAACATTGTTCTCAGAGATTGAGTCCTACACACAAATCAAGGCAGTTTCTATCTTGAAATATGAGCTTTGTGTCCTCAAAAGGAGTGTTACCTGTGTGTGTGCACCCAAAGACAGGATTTGGATGTGCCATTATCCAAGGAGTTGCGCTGTTCCAGGCGCTGGCCCTGTTTTTTCCAGGAAGGAAACTCTTTGAGCCACAAGTGTTTCATCCCAAAGCAAAAGTGAAAGCGATTTCTTAAAGAGCTTCATGGAAAAGCACGAGCAAGAAGAGAAATAATTTCTGCTTTCCACGACAAAAACAATCAGTGGGAAGAGTTTTGTTTATTTTCCTGGTGGAAAAGTCACTGTCAGAGCACATTTAAAACAAATGGGGAGATGGGAGGGGCAAATGGCCTTAAAGCAAGTGTATCACATCCAATACTTTGTAAAAAAGAGAAGGAACCCAGGCCAGCACGTTAAAAATGAGCATTTCCAATACAATTTGTCACCCATGCATAAATCTTGCTGACATTTTCAGTCACTTTAATAGCCTTCCCATTTTATAAATCAGTATGAACTTGCACAGTTGCAAAAAGTGTGTATTTTGAACATCTCATTTGCATACTTTACCAAAAGCCAATGAGGCAGGGGAAGCAACACTGGTGATCATAATAAGTGTTTGGGAAAAGGCAGAAAGATCACTAATGGTTTGCCTTTAGGGATTTCTGTACTCCATAGGGGACGAAAATGAGAAATATTTTTCAAACAGCAGGGGTAAAGGTTTTAAAACTAGAAACACATGGAGTGATAAAAATGTTAGTGCCACAGGGCGCATAGCAGGAAAAATTTACAATGTAAAAACTGTAATTTCAGCATTAGGAAGTAATAATCGTGTTTCATCATTGTTATTAAAGCATGACCCTTAAAGTCACATAAATTAGATATAACTTTCTGGAGAAGTGTATTAATCTTCAATGGAAAATATTAGGAAAGTTTATTATCATATGAAGATCAGAAGAAACTGGGGTCTATTGAAAAAAAAATGAAGTGAAACTTGGTGGGGTTTTTAATTCATTTATTTATTTTTTAATAAATTTCTAGCATTTCGAAACAGCAGATAGACTTGTGTTTACTCAATGCAATGACCAGCTTTGCTCTGAAAACCAAGAGCATGAGAAAACACACACAACCAACAATTAAAGAATGAACTAAGGAAATCCAGGAAGTTCTATTCACAGACATAAATAATTTGTATTTCAGTCAACATAGTTTTGTTGTGGTGTTGATGCCAAATGCATCCAACTGATTAATGAAGAATTTTAGACTTGTTGGAAAAAACAAAAGTAAAATTGTAGCTGAGGTACAACAGAAATATATGCTGGGAAACTTGAAATAGGATCAATTGTCCAAGGTGTGCAATTAGTGACTGAGGGAGTTTCCATCTTTTCTATAAAGTGGAATTTTAAGAGGGCTTCAGTATTTCTTGTAAGTGCAGTTCAACGAGGGCCCTTCACCTGCAAGAACTTTGGGGTAAATTTGTATTTCCAGAAACCCAAAGCCAAACTAGATCTGGGGGGGGTGTGAACCCCCCATGTTGTCCTTCTTTGGGTTAGGAAAAAGTGGTGCAAAGTGGGAATGAACCACAGGAGTGGATTCATCCAGGATGAATGTGGTTTCTGTTGCCTTTCTGGCTCCAAAATCCCAAAGAGTGTCCTGAAGATTCAACCCTTTTTGCTGTGGTTCACTGGAGCTGCCCAGGTGACAACCAGAATAAGACCCTGATCTCTGCATTTATCATTTTTATAGTTTTAGCTTGAAATGTCTTGATTTTAATTTACAAAAGGAACTGCTAACATTTTGAAGTGGAACAGTGTGTAAACAAGGAGCCAGGTGAATCTGACAGACTGGGCGTATTTTAATTAAAATTTAATTTTAATAAAGAATGGAGCAGCTTTATGTTATTGATAAAGCCTTTTGACTTCCTGCAAGGCAAACAAGCTTCCACCTGTTAGGGTTTGAGGTGGTGGATGTGTCTCAGAGCACCAAGGATGTGCCTCCCAGAGTATGATTTAGCCAATTTTTCACCATTCAATCACTAAAGAGAAACCATTAATAACAGGATAGTTTAAAAAGGTCCTTTATTTGTGCCCCCATATTCAGTTGGGATTCTAATCTTAATTTCCTCTTTCCTTTTCTTTTATACATATTTATTCATCTACAGGAGAGAGAGGTCCATAGTTCATTTGGAAGAGTGGACAACCCTTTCTCAGCCTAATCTGCAGCCTGACTTTGGGGGTTTTCAGCCTCCAGAGGAGCAGGAAAACCTTTCCCAAGAGCTCCAAACACAGGAATGCTGTGCATAAGGAGGGCATCATTATTATCTCTTCTTCCAGCTGTGTTCTCATGTGAAAATGGCTGTAGCTGTTGTTTTTTCTGTCCCTTCCCTCCAGTCCCTCAGGCAGTTTATGATGCTCATGCACAGCCAAAGATTGGCCATTGTGCTTCTCTGTGCTGTTGGAACTAACAAGACAAACTTGCCCAAATGTGAATAATTTTCCTTTTTTTTTTTTTTTCAGGTTGCTTCTCCTGTTTGCATCAGAAATAACTGGAAGATTTCTGTCGTTACTCTTGATTGCAGAAATGGTCATTTTCCAAAGCAGAAAATTTCAGTTTTTTTTTTCATGTAGTAAAAAAATTACCTGTTTTCTAACACAGAAAGTTTATTTTCTGAGTCAATATGTGCTAAACACCAGCTATTGCAATGGCACTGATGGGAAGAGGCTTCATCCTTTTCTTAAGGAAAAGGGAAAGATATCAGATATTTGCTTAAGTAAGATAAAAAATGGGGAAATTAGAAACCAGTGAATTTGTTGACTTCATAGATTTACTGTGAAAATTAACATTTTTTTTTGTGAAAACTCTGTCGTGTTCAGATATTTTCAGATATTCCTTTACCATGAAGAAAACTAACAGCTTTCATAAGGTGGAGTGAATGACACTAATGACTTGCTACTCAATAATTATTAGCCATCTGCTTTATGCTGGTAGAAAAGAATTGAGCAAGTGTTGAGCAGCCTATACAATATTAGAGACTAAAGCTTTTGATTTCCAAATATAAGATTCTTCTTTGTCTGGAATTCTGCCTCTGCAGAGAGCCTGAAACCAAAATCAACCTTTGTCATCTGCTCTACCTGTTGTACTTCGTGTGCCTCTGCAGGTGGAAATTCCTGCTGCATAAAGGACCGAGACCAAAAGTCAATGTTTTTCGGTCATCAAATTAAAATTGTCAGTTTTTACCCTGGGATTTCAGAGTAGAAAATTGTAGACTAGAAAATGCAGTCAAATTTTAGGCTAGAAAAGGCTGTGTGCTGGTGTTGCAGTCAGGAAATCCCTCTGTCTTTATGTTGACAGAAGTCAAAAATTGAGCCTTGTTTAGAAGCTAAGCTGAAATGAGGGTTTGGAGCTGCTTTGTGATGGGAGATTTTCAAAGCAAAACTCATTTTGACAGCTTAGTGTCTCCTTCAGCAAAGGATCTCTGAAAGGGAATTTTTCCTGGTGAAGGGGTACACCTGAATTCCAGGAGAGGACAGGAAGAGAAGTTGACTGGTGAACCAAGAGGACTTGGCTGGACACTGGAGATCTCCAGGGACCCTTTTGTCAGAGATCATTCATATATATGGGCAGAAAGAAATCAAATTTAGTATTTTTTTGAACACTTTTGACCTCTTCTAAAAAAGACAAAGCAAACTCAAATCAAAAAAACAACAACAAAACCCCCCATCAAATGGGCTTAAATTAGTTCTTAAGTTAAATACACTAAATTAGATTTATTTTCTCTTTTTTTCTTTGTGAAGTCTCTGAATTTCTTGGTAAACTCTCTTAAAATAATTCACAGTAATCTTGTTTTTCCAAGGTCAGGAAATCAGTCAGTAGTGGGCAGTCAACATCCACAGAAAACCCTACAATTATAACATTCATCCTACAAATAACAAACTGGTTCATGTGCCCGATGGCAGGAAATAAATTTTGAGGGTGATTTCAGTATCAAGTGATTGAGCTGTTTATTGAATAAACCAGAAGTGAAACACATTATTAAAAGTTATGAAAAAACAACTGTAGAATGCCAGACCAAACATGGTATTTTGCCATGCTACTTAAATTCAGCAGCCTTTCCCTCATGAAATATATTTTCCCTGTGAGTTTTTAAGTCAATATTTTCCTGGAGAATTATGAAGTGTATATTGCTTAGGAAAACCCAGTCTTGAATAAAATGCATTTGGCTACACCATTAGCAGGTTAGAAAGGGTGTGGAATAGTCCCTCCTGACCTTAAAATATACAAATATATTGGGTTTTGCCTGGATACCAGTTTTCACAGTTTTGATACTGAAACAGGGAGATATTTTTTTAATTGTGCTTTGATCTGATACAAAATTTGCACCTCTCAAATTTAAAAGTCTCTGCTTTTACACGAGCCACGAGAAACACCCACATAAGAAGAGCTGCACGATGAGTATGAAGTAGATTGTAGGAGCTTATTCTACAGCTGGAGGTAGAGAAATGTGGTTCTGATCATCCCCAAACTTGTGAGGGTGCAAGATATTTCCAGCTGGGAAGAAAATCTAATGGTCAAGTTGAACCAAAATGTTAGAAGGTTGAATTCAGGTCTTTTCTGTGCTGGTTTGACCAGTGCCTGTGTTCCCTACCAGCTGTAAGATGAAGAGATGTGATGGTTGGAGGATGTGAAGTTGTGCCAGAGGAAGTTCAGGTTTGATATTAGAAAAAAATCCTTCACAGAAAGTGTTTCCTGGAAGGATTATAAAGATTTGTAGCTGTGGCACCTGAGGACAAGACTTTTTTGGTCTTTGGTGCCCTTGGCATTGACCATTTGACATAAATGCTCCACCAGGTCACCAGGACTCTTTACTGAAGTGTAGAAGAGTTTATTAGAAAAAACATTGAGTGGAACAAGAAGAAAAACACTGCTTTTGGTAACTGAAACTCAGCTTTTGATGTTGGCCAAGTGAGAACTGTGTTCCACTTCCTAATGCATTGAAAGTGTAAAGAGCAAACAGATCAGGTTCAGTCATTGGCCAGAATAAAAATAATTTCTACTAAATGTTGGCTCATTAGCAAGCCAGCTAAACACACAGTTATTGATCTCATTTTTCTACAGGTTTTAGGTACAGTGACTCATATTCCATCAAAATTCGGAATTACTGGTAGTTGAAACCATTCTTACAGATAATTGCTCTTAGTCCAAACACATATTTTTGGCAAAATATTGCTGGAGATATAAGAATATCCTATGCCAGGTATATCAACCATCACTCATGCTGGTGCTGGGGAGCTCAATATAACTTAGAAGAGTAAAATATCTTCATACACACAGAATATCCTGACTGTAATAGCACAATAAACTTCTGCAAATATTTGGGCTGATTTTCTGTAGCATAAGAGTTGTAGATCTCAGCCTTTTCCACATCATGTCTGTACCTTCTGCTGGACTAGAGCAGAAAAAATATTGTTAATTGATTTAAATAAAGACTTAAGTGAAGGTGATTCATATGAATTGTTCCTGTGATTAATTATTAGAGAACTGTGTTGTGTTTCTGCTCCAGATTTGAGTGTGTGTATCTCTATTTACCAACTTTTGGAGCTAGTTATGCTTTGAACTATGTATTTTCCTTCTGGTTGAGACACAGTTTTATATTTACTGGGGATAAATAAAAAGAATTTAGTTTAAGAAGTCTCTCTCCAAGAGAAAAAATCTTAAAAAAAAATAATTTAGAACCACGTTTTTAAACTCTTCCCAGGTTTATGACATCAAAGTGGCAAATAGAGACGGGCAGAAGCTTGTGCATGTTTTCCTGATTCTTCAAAGGTGGAAAAATGATGGAATTGAAATACCTGTCCAGCAAGGTAAGACTGGGCCAGACAAACAGGTATGAGAATCATTTGGCATCATGGAAGTGTTTAATTTGAGGTGTGATAACAATTTAATATCTGAATACTGGATTTTGTGTGCTGGCAGCTGTAATATTCAGGTTGTAGCTCTTTGGGTGTTTTCTGAGCTGGTGCTTCCAGTAGAATTCCAGAATCTACTGAGCTGGAAGGGACCCACGAGGATCATCCAGGAAGGTTGGCACGGGACAGGCGGTGAGGCAGCAAGGCTGAATTGATCAGTATTTGTCACTGAGCAGGAGCAGAACACAAAAACAGCTCTGCAAAGTGGGGCCAGGGGAACACCTTGACTTCCCCAGGAAATGAGAAGGCAGCAGTGAGTGGTTTTGGCAGAAAAGTGCAGGAAAACTAAGCAGGAGTCTCAGATTCAGGAGCAGTCCATATCCAAAAGGATAGTGGTTTCTTTTTCTTTTTCTTTTTCTTTTTCTTTTTCTTTTTCTTTTTCTTTTTCTTTTTCTTTTTCTTTTTCTTTTTCTTTTTCTTTTTCTTTTTCTTTTTCTTTTTCTTTTTCTTTTCCTTTTCCTTTTCCTTTTCCTTTTCCTTTTCCTTTTCCTTTTCCTTTTCCTTTTCCTTTTCCTTTTCCTTTTCCTTTTCCTTTTCCTTTTCCTTTTCCTTTTCCTTTTCCTTTTCCTTTTCCTTTTCCTTTCTCTTTCTCTCTTTCTCTTTCTCTTTCTCTTTCTCTTTCTCTTTCTCTTTCTCTTTCTCTTTCTCTTTCTCTTTCTCTTTCTCTTTCTCTTTCTCTTTCTCTTCTCTTTCTCTTTCTCTTTCTCTTTCTCTTTCTCTTTCTCTTTCTCTTTCTCTTTCTCTTTCTCTTTCTTTTTCTTTTTCTTTTTCTTTTTCCTTTTCCTTTTCCTTTTCCTTTTCCCTTCCCCAACCTAACCTTCCCAAACCTTCCCCATTCCCTTTCCCCATTCCCTTCAAAGCCACACAAACTGCTTTGAAGGAATAAACACATTGGGCATTTCTTTTGTAAATGAGAAATTATATCCCTTACCCCGATATAAAATGAGATTGCTGGTCAAGAAGGGTCATATAGATTTTATAAATGTTTCTTATGAAAATAGAAATACTCTCAGGGCACATTTGGATGACACACTTTGAGTTGTGTTGAAGGTGCAGAAAGCTTAAATGAAAAAGAAAACAGGAGGGGGAAAAGGAGGAAAAGGAAAAAAAGGAAAAAAAGAGGAAAGGGGGAAAAAATAAAAAGAAAATGACTAAACAGGTCATCAAGTGAAGAAATGGGGGAAAAAAAAAAAAGCCATCAAGATCCCCGTTGCAGAAAAAAAGTCTATAAATTAGGGAACAGGTGAGGAATCCTGAAGAGGAAAACAATATACTAAATAAAGTATCATTCCATGCATGCAACTCCTGTAGCATTAAAGGTGTGCTTACACAATGAGGAGTGAGGAGAGTGGAATTAAAGAGAGAGAAAAGTCAGCATTAATGCTGAACCTCACCCTGCCAGTTCCTAAAATGGATTTATTTTTAGTTTTCCATGCTCACAATGCAAATATAGATCCCATGGCATTATTAACATAAACAATATTAAGACATTGAAATATAGAGAGATTTGGTTTTGTTTGATTTTCAACCCTGACTGAACAAAAACTTCCCTCCTCTCTCTCATGCACATTTGTTAGGCTGTTGTGTTTTGTTTGCTTAGAGTGAATATTTTTTAATTAGGATTATATTTATATATATATATGTATATTTTTATATATTTAAATACCTAAATATAATATATACAAATATATATTTAATATATAAATATATATTAATATATGAATATATATTCAATATATAAATATTAAAATAATATAAATATAAAATAATACAATAGAAATATAAATATCTAAATATAAATAATCTAATATATAAATATAATAGTATAATTAAATATAAATTTAATATATAAATATAAATATAAATAAGGGAAAGGAATTTAATATATAAATATATATTTAATATATATAAATATAATATATATTAATATATATATATTATATATATATAAAATATATATATTAACCTAAATGCAGGCTAATATATTTATATATAATATATATAATTTTTAATGTATTTACCTTAATATATTTATATATGTAGTCAATAAATAGTTTAATTAATAGCTATAAAATTTACAAAACTCCTTGGATATTTTGAAAGGGAGAAATAAAAAATGGCCAAAAAATTCCAAGGTCACACATCTCTTCTTTGGGTTCTTGAATAATGTGTAATTGGCTGATTTTGAGACTAATTTTCAAACTTTCAGGAAGTATCCTTCCCTTTTCCCTTTTCCCTTGCCTTCCCTTCCTTTTTCTTTTTAAGAAAGGGAGTTAAGAAATTTATTGTAAAGATTTCATTTATATAGATAATTCAAAATAGACTAAATATTGCCTGTACACTTAAAAAGTATAATTTTTTTTTTTTGCTGAAAGACTCTGCAAGAAATAAACTGGTGCCTTCAGTTTTCCTAGAGATCTCTCAAGGAGATCCTGCCTCCAGTGCTCCCTGTCTGTTTAGGGATAGTTTTATTGTAAATGCGGGAACTTGACCCCAGAAAACATTAGTGGATCCTGATATAAGTAACACTTCTTAACTTTTGCAGTTCAAAGTCTGTGACAGACAAACAACTCCCAGGATTCTGCTCAAAACTGTGAGGAAAAATTCAAAATATTGAAGAGAAAGCGGCTGTGCAAATAATATGTAAAATTCTAAGTATAAGAAATAGAGAAAGAATTTATGTTTGGATTAATGGACTGGATCAAAAATGCCATTTTTAGAGATACATTTGGTTTTACAAAAGCAGTAAATATGTGTCCAGACTTAGTTTGGTTTATTATTCCTTTAAATATGCATCATTTTAGTTTCCATCATTTGAACTCCATGAAAACACATCAGACTTGTAGCAAAGCTGATCTATTGAATGGTTGGTTTAGGTTGTTTTTTTTAAAATATGTCAGAAACATGGATAAATGAAATATTTTTTTCATTTGTGCTTCTCTTTTTGACTCTGAAATGGAAAGAATGAGAATTTCATACGCTGGAAGAAGCAGAAGTCTGATAATCACAACTCTAAAATCTGTGGGAAATTTAATGAACAGAAACCCACCCAAAGAGCTGATGACTTTGAGTGTCACTCCTCTTTCTCCACATAAATCCATTTTAAGCACCAAAGAGAAGCTCAGAGTGACTCAGATCATTAAATGGGAATGTTTGGAATAGTCCACAAAGTGCATTTCGCTCGGGTTGATTTTTTTTCCCCCCCTAAATACTGAGGATGCATTAAGATAATTGCAATAGAGTAATTAGACTTTCTCCTAAAAATGACTTGTCTACAAGTGGTTTAATAGATTAAGGATTTTAAAGGGGTTAGAGAGAACCAGTTACAGTAATCAGAGAAGAAAAAGTGCTGAAGGTATCATGAAGGCTCATAATTAAGCTGAAGCTTACAGCTCAATTAAAGTGGAGCATCATTATGCATAAAACATCAGTGGGCATCAGGAGTCCAATAAAAAGAGATGGTATCAATGGGAACAGCTACGAGGTAAGACATCCTATGGATTGGACCAAGTATTCCAGATAAAGTCAAGGAAAATTTGGAATAAAATTGAAGTACAATCTAAGCCACATCTGACTGGAGATACAGGAAATGCAAGACATTTGCATTTGCATAAAACTGAGCCCAATTTTATGCAAATCTCAATGGGTTAGTTTGGAAGAGGAGAAATAAAACAGTGATTTATCTGTTAGAAACAGGACAATGCTGGGAAATACTTTGTGGAATCCCCACTTGTGTCACCCAATCCCGTGCAATATTCCTTGCATTCAGACACAGACATCCCAACCTCAGTTCGGATCCTTATTTATTATTATAATATATATATATATATTTATATATATATATTTATTAATATATTATTATTATCCAATGCATAATTTGGCAGTGCTTCCTATCTCAAGATCCCTATAATCACACATGTCCTTTGGAAATACGTGGCAAATACTTTATAAATAAGCAGTGATGGAGCCATCAAGCTCCACTGGATTCCATTCCATTCCATTCCAAGCTCTGGGCAGCTTTATCTGCTCCTGGTAGCTGCTGGCTCGTGTCAAATTGATTTACACCTTCCAAGAAGATGTTTTCTTTTAGGTTCCTCAAGGGATCTGAAGGCTCAAACCTGCCAAATCCATTGTGAAAAATCTTTGCAGCAGAGCCGGTGATGCTTTGAATCCAAAGCTCGTGGGATTGGATCTCGAAGTTCCCGTGTTTTCCTTTCAGTTGAGAGTCTTGTGTTAACTTTCTTAAAAATGCAGCAGTCAAATAACTTAAATAGTGTGGAATTCCTAAAATATTAGGAGCAGCATGTCAGTGAAAAAACGGTGTGAGAGAAATTGTTAGTGATAAGGCACACAGAAGGAATTTGTCGCAAAAGAAAATGGCATAAGAAGAATTGTGGCATAAAAGAAAAATTGTGGCATAAGAAAATAGCTTCTGGGGCTTTTCTTTGAAAAATATCACTACAATATCATCAACTAAAAAATTAGGACTGCGTTGTTTGTGCAATCTGTGTTTCTGTAATGGGAAATTTCAGATGGCGAGTGGTGGCAGAAGTGCTGCAGGAATGTTCTAGAGGTTGCAGAGGATCCCAGGGAGAATGAAGAGAACCTGGAGTGAAAGGTACTACAGAAGTTCTATAAGATTATAAGAAGTTCTATATTATTAATAAGTAATATATCTAGATGTTGTTGCCCTTTCCGTTTGCAGCTCTGTCTGATTTGACATTCTTTCTCCTGTGGTGCCCTCTGGATTGGTACCTGCTGGAACCTCCTAATTCCACTTGGAAAAATACGATATCAGGAAGAAAATGTCATCATTTAACATAGAGGAAAAAAGAAAAGCTGTAAGTGAGAGGCATGGAATTCCAAGTGCCTGCACATATCAGATCCAAGTCTTTCCTAACAAACACAATGCTTGTATAGCCTCCAGTCCCTCCCTGGGGAGCACTTAGTAGAGTTTACTGGATTTTATTTGTGTAAAGCCTTTTTGTCAGGAGCCAAATTATTAATTAACATAAATTTCTAAGGATGTTTCCAGATACCAGGTGGAGCACGTGGTTTAAAGTGAATCCAGAGGGGAGAGGTTCTTTCTATGCTAAAAACTGCAGGAGACCTGTTGTGGTTCAGGTTGGAATTTGAATGTGACTCTTCTGAATTCCAACTGGATGTCCCTAATTTTGGGCTGTTCCTTGAGAATTTCTCTTTTCAGAGAAAGAGGTAAATCCAGTTGGTAGCTCATAACTCCAAAGAATATTCAGTCAGAGGGGTGGTGTTCCACAGAATCCCAGATCCAAGCATGTATTTGACCATATCTTAATTTTACTTGTGTTTACAGCAAAATGAAGATGCTCCAGCACTAACTAAGCAGGTTTTGTTAAGCCAAGTAGAAATACCTTCCTGATTTAGACCCTGGGCGTGGGTTAACTGGGCACTGGTGGCTCTGCTCTGTGAGTATTGTGAATTTAGCTTAGCTCAGAAAAAATTCAGGATAAACCAACTTAAATTTGTCCTGCCTGGTTAGTTCCTGTGAGGTAAATTGATGCTCTTTGATAGCATTTAGATTTTATTGTGAAATCAATAGTCAAGTGTACATTCTACATTAGCCAAAGCAGCAGGTTTGCTCCTTCTCAGGACCTTAAGTGTTATTTTTGTTGTTATACTTGTTAGAGCATTATTATATTACATTAAATGACATTAGCTGAAATTATAATTACAGTCATTATAGTTCTTATTGTATTAGCTGTTATGTTGTGATAATGTGATCATATTAGAACATTATCAGTGATGGTGGTGGTGACTAACACACATTTCTGTAAATAGGTAAATTCTTTGTACAGCTTAGGCCATGGTAGGAACACGAGGGGATGAAAGACTTAAATCAGCAGAAGGAGTAAGGACCTAAAATTTGCAACCCAAAGCCACCCCTTAGAAATTTAGATCCATAAAATGCCCAGGGAAACACTTCTGAACTTCCCAAAGGAAAGGCTTTGCTTTTAGGGCCATTAGAAAACAAAGACTGGGGTGCCCAGAGCATGTCCCAAGCCAACACACTGGTGTTAAAATTACTTATCACTTCATTTAGGCCAATTTGCAGCTTTTTCTCTGCAACTTTTTGAGTTACTGTGAGGTAAAGGGCTCCATAGTCACCTCAAAAGAAAATATGGTTGCTAAAAGCTGCACAGGGTGTGAATTTGGACCATGTCCAACAAAACAGTGGTAAGTGCCCATGAAGAAAAAAGCTTGACGTATTTTAGGTCATATTTTATTCTCCCATTGAAAAATACACAGGATAATAACTATATGAAAGAATTTAAAGGGTCTTGCTAAGCCAACAAAACGAGTGAATCCATGAATCCCACCATCTGTCCCTTCCCAGGTTGCTCGGTGTGTGCTGTGATAGTTAATTTTTGGACCACAGCATTTCACTGAATGAATGAGCAAAGAATGAAAAGAACAATATCTCATCTTGAGGCTTTTTTTTTTTTTTATTCTTTCCCAGAAGATACCGTTAGCAGAGTGGAAAAAATTCGGATTATCACAAAATTGTATCCAAATAAATTCCCTCCCCCCAAGCCAATAGGTATTGTTTTACAGCTGGGAGGCAGAAAACATATTGGTTGAAAGCATTACGATATTTAAAAACCACATGGAGTTGTAAAAATTGGAATGAGTCCTGTAAATCTTCTATAAAATGGTTAATCAGTTGATCCTTAACAACTGCTATGTACAGTACAGAGAGCTTATAATTCACAAATGCAGGTTCAAGCAGTGTTCCCCAAGGATGGGGAGAACAGATTGAAACACTGAAAAGAAAGGGGAAGGAGACAGAAGGAAAGAAAGAATTAAATAAAAAGGTCAAATCCTTCATTGGCTTTTTTTTTTATTTTGTGTTTTCCCAACTATTGTTCCCCGTCTCTTAACCCTGAAAAAAAATTTATGTTCTCTCGCTCCCGATGGAGAGGGAAAAAAATCAGTTGCAATGTATTTTTGAATACTAATTACTAAACTTGCTACTTTTCTCATCCCTTCTAAGAAACCAGCTACATCTTACAAAATTTGAAGTCAGGGGCTCGCTGGCAGTGAAAGAAAGGGAAGATATATTTATTTTTTTCCCTTTTAATGACAGTCTAACAATAGTCACACAACTCACCAGTGCATTCCAAAAATTTCATGCTGTCATCATAAAAATCTGACTGTAGCAGAATCTGTCTGGCACCAGACATAGCCCTAATGACCCTAAACTCACACAAGATCCCTGGTGATCAGAAGAAGAAAAATAGAGTAAAAATAGAGAAATATGTAAACTGCTTAAGTGACAGAAAAATATTCTCCCGAGGACGTCATTCATTTTTTTCCTGTCTTTCACAACTGTCAGAGGGACCAGGTCTCTGAACTTGTCTTTTGTGTTGTTTAACAGGAAGCATAGGAGAATTTACTGCACTTGGAAAGTAAAATTAGGGATGAAGTTGGGTCGTTCCCCCATTTCCACAGTTACAGCAGCACATTCTCACTATTTAAAGAGCAACTCCAACACAACCCTTTCCACTCTTATAAATGCTGGGAGTGGTGAATTTCTCTCATCAGGCTTCTGTTTCTTAGAGTTCACTTAACAAAAAAATATATTACAGCCTAAACCAGTAAGTTTTTACTTGAACATAGAAATCATTGAATCACACATTAAAAAAATATAAGTCCTTTGTATGTGCTTTCTCCCCTTTTTTTTGTGTGTGTGATATACAAAATAAATCGATTTTAATTCTCATTTGTTGTCATAAATTAAGTAGGGAGGAATTTATGATTTTAATTCTGATTCATTGGTATAAATTAAGTAGGGAGGAATTTATAGGATTCTTTGAAAGTTCAAAAGCATTTCAGAGAAATTATGCTAAAGACACAAAGAATTGAAAAGAGTTTGATACATTTTTGCCATATTGTGTGGCATTTGATGTTTTTACCTCCAGCTTCTGCAATCAGCCTGAGAGTAGAGACTTCCTTCTGTCTCTCTTGACTGTAAAGACTGAAAATATGAATCATAAATATGCTGACCCTAAAAGGAAAGAGAAATATCAGTGTAGTGTTGCTTTGAATAAATTACAGACACTTGAAAGCCATTTGGTGTTTAATTCATGATGGTTTTTAATGTTAGCAGTGAGCAGGAGTGGTGTTTCTGTGCTCTGCTGCAACAGTGTGTTTTACACTTTATCATGAATCCATTGATATCTCTGTGACTTGGGCCTCTCTCCTTTTAGGGTTGGGTTCTGAGTACCATGAGGAGCATTTTCTTTCATTTCTTCCTCTCATGGGAACTCTCAAGGAAACATTTGGCTTTTCTGGAGTTCTCCGTAGGTGAACAAAGTCAAAATTCCTTAGGAGAGGCATAGATTGACCAATACCATAGAATGATAGAATGATTTGGGTTGGAAGGACCTTAAAGCCCAACCAGTCCCACCCCCTGCCATGGGCAGGGACACCTTCCACCAGCCCAGGTTGCTCCAAGCCCTGTCCAACCTGGCCTTGGACACTCCCAGGGATCCAGGGGCAGCCACAGCTTCCCTGGGCAACCTGGGCCAGGGCCTCACCAGCCTCCCAGCCAGGAATTCCTTCCCAATATCCCATCTAAACCTACTCTCAGTTTAATATGTAATTGTCTCTTACTAAAAGTTTGCAAAAAGAGAAGACCCACAGGACCCAAAACCTAAGAAGGAAGTCATGACTCAGATGCAAAGATCCTGTATTTAGGGAAAAAAAAAAAAAATCCCGATAATCTGAAGAAGGTTATGTCCTTGTAAGGCTTGGAAATAGCAACATTGGGGGATTTTTTATCTGTGTGAGCAGTAACTGGACAAGAGTCCATCAGGAAAAGGCATTATTTTAGCTGCTGATTCTTCAGAAAGATTTTTATCTTAGTCTCCAACCAAAGAAAGAAAAAAAATGGGCAAATTGTTGTCTCAATACAGTCCTAAGCTGTATTTCAGCCAGGGAGGTGTGTTCCCAGAGAAGAATTAATTTCTTCCCACATAAATGGATATCTCAGCACACCAGGAGCTCAGAGAATAAGAAAGTCTGATGCATAAAAACTTAATTAAAGTTACCAGGAATCCCTGGAAGTGTCCAAGGCCAAGTTGGACAGGGCTTAGAGCAACCTGGTCTAGTGGAAGGTGTCCCTGCCCATGGAATAAGGTGGAATAATATGGGTTTTAATGTCCAGTCAAGCCCAAACAAGTCTGGGATTCCACGAAATCTCGTACTCAAAGTGTGCTGAGATGCACGTTGCCATTGCTGATTCCACTCCCTCCTGCTCAAACTTTGCACATCCTCACGTTTAGTTGTATTTTTATGGGCCTTTGTCCACATCCCTGTGGTATTTAATGCCTTCCAAATATTAACAAATCAAGCTTCACAACATCCTGAGAGACACTGTCAGGAAAGCATCTTCTAAATACTTTAATCTCTCTCCTTGCAGTAGAACTTTCACTTCCCTTACCCACATCCTTGATGTTTGTGGAACTCGTATTTATGGGCCCAAGTTTTCTTAAACCCAAACAAAGCAGTAATTTATCTACTTTATTTCTTTCAAAATGGTGTTCTTGAAGTACATCTTGCAGATAGATTATCTGTCCCTCACAGCAAAGCCTCACAATGGGAGTCTAATAATTGCTCTTTTTCTAATTTCACTAAATGAGTTATAATTATTTTACGTCTGTTTTATGGTTACGGAATAGTATCAACCTAAGCTCTAATTATAATATAACTTTCAAAGAAATGTATGGACACCAAATTGATGGACTGCCAGCTTATGTAGGAACATCCCATAAAGCAGATATACAGCTAATAGTTTAAGGCACGGCATGTTAAAATTCAGGGGCACAACTTGTTCATGAATAAGTAACAGGGTGTAAATTCATTGACTATCTTTTTTAGTAGATCAGACAGAGAAGGGTATGATTAATATTTGTCAGAAGGAAAGTACAGTTGAAGTTGAATGTTACACCAATATGGTTGGGAGGCTCAATCAGAGCCTGAAAATCAGGTTAGTCAACACTAATGATGGATATTATACCTGTTTTCTTCTGGTTTGCCTGTCTTGGAGCATTAAGGATGTTATTGCCACAAATAACCCCTTTGTTTTCATGTATAAAGTGATTCTTGACCACATGTCTTGCAATTCTCTTATCGTCAGAGGTGGTTGAGGGTCAAAATATTAATATCATGGATATTTCTCATCCATTCACTGGGCAGGTCAGCAAAGAGCTGTTATCTGGCCCTAAACTCCTGGAAGTGAACTTGAATGTGGATTTGCCTTTGGTGTGAGAGGCTGCATTGGACAACACTGACCTTTTGCTGGTCATCTGGACCATCTGCTGGAGTCACCACCTCTGGAAGTGTTCAGAACATGAGGAGTTGTGGCACTTCATGGTATGGTTTAGTGGGCACGGTGGTGTTCAGCCAGAGGTTGGGCTTGAAGATCCTGGAGCTCTTTTCCAATCCTAATCACAGAATCAAAGAGTCAAGTAGGTTAGCAAAGACCTCTGAGATCATCAAGCCCAACCTTTGAAAATGATTCTCTGACTCTATTTTAACACAGGCAACAGAATGATCCCTGACCACCCTCCCAGCCCTGAAACCAAGCACAGCAGGAATAATCCCCAGTTTCCTCCCCCCAAAGGTGATCCCTCTCACGGAGAGACCCTGGATACATCTGACCCCTTTCATCCCAGAGTTAGATTTGAGAAGTCTGGTGCAGACTTGCAGTTGAAAAGCCCTGCTTGAATGAGCTTCAGACTAAACAAATTAGATGTGTAAAACACACCTGGCTCTTATCTCGCCAACAGCTAAACCTTGGACTCTGAGAACTAAATAAAACCCACCAGCCACTTCCTGGCCACTATGTGAGACTTTCCCTGGAGTTTATTTTTTAAGCCTTGGTGTGTGTTTCATAACTACTTTAAGGTCTGTGGATTCATTCTGTTGTATGAAATTGGATATAAATTGTTTACCAGACCGAAGGGGGCAAGGAGATTATGCACTTTCTTATTTTTAATATTTCTCTCTCCTATCTGCTGGGACTGGACAGAAACTTCAAGCAACAGTTCTTGGAAAACATATGGAGATCAGCCAGGGAATTCTGTAAGGTAAGGGACCATCCCTGATGCCAGGATGTCTGGCTGCTGCTTCTGCTGAGCAGCTCTGCATCCTTCATATTTTGAAATTATTCTATTTGTAACCATTTTCAGTTCAGTTTAGTTTGGCACTAGATCCTTGTTTCTAAAGGTGTCCACAGTTATTTGACTACAGAAAATATTTACTTTTCTAAAGGGCAGCTTAACCTTTGTTTAAATTTGAGGTGAGGGAAAGGGCATTGTAATTATCTGCTGTATTATTTGTGTCACATCTGAGTCTCTGTGAAGGCTGAACATGCATTGCCCTTTATTAGCAAACTGCTTAACAAAACCCAATATAACCACAGGTTTTGCATCCAGCAAATATTTTACTGAACCAAAGGTTTGTACAGGAAACTTGGACTCTGAGAACATTCCAGTAGCAGGAAGCTTTCCCAGGGGATGGGATAGAGATGGATGGTTTTTTTTGTGGCAGCTGGAGCTACTTTATTTTAAATATCTTGCAATCAGGTAAAGGGGAAATGTGAGTTCAATGCTTCCTGATACAGAGCTTCAGAGTGGTGAAATTCCAGTAGTGATGGAAGTTTTGGAGCTAAGATGATTTCCTGGGAACATCTCACTGCTTTTACTAGCAAAGGATTACTTTCCCATAATGTTCCCAAAACAGAACTTCCCATAACTTCTTTGAGAAGTAAGGAGGAATAAATATTCAACATGGCTGTAAGTTATAACTAGAAGTTACCTGGGATATTTCAACCACATTTACAGGTAGGAACAACCTGTTCCAGGACCTCACCACCCTCACAGCAAAGAATTTCTTCCTAATATCCCACCTAAACCTACCCTCTTTCGGTTTAAAACCATTCCCACCTTGTCCTATCACTACATCCCCTTGTGAAAGTCTCTCTCTTTTTTTTGTGAGACGTTAAATTGCACAAATAAAGCTGCTGCCTCTACCTTGATGTGAAGCTGTGATCCAGTGAATAATGAATTGCTAATCTCCTTTTAGACAAAGACATCAATGCCTTTGTCATAGAAATTGTCTTTTAAGTAGAGCAAACAAACATTTAACTACTCTTAGATTGGTGTGTCTGGTTAAAGACTGAGAAAGTTTCACCTGATGGTGCTCTCACACAGGAAAAAGAGCATCGAAGAAGACAAGACTTTAGGAGCAGAAACTCCACTGGGAATCTATATGGATGCACAAGTAGCAGAGGATTCAGCATTCAATAAAATAAGCTACCTTGTGACAAGGTAAGGAAATTTTTTAAATGGATAAAGGGTATTACCAAGGAAAGAATCACATCCTTGTTCAAGGTGGGGAGTCTTTTTTGTGTCAGTACCTGATCCTGCTCTCCTTCAGAGATGGATACAGGTGTGACTGGCATTATTTCAGCTCCAGGCTGTGGAAAATGGGACAGAGAACATGAGATCCAACCAGATCAGAAGAGAAACTGGAACTTGGTCAAAGGAGGGGAGTGACTCCTCCGTTAGCTGGGAATGTCCCATCTAATATTGGCTGAGAGATGACCTGCCCCTCTGGACTAAAAGTCTGTGCCCCCAGCAGGAGCCCAGCTGCTCCAGTGCTGGAGAAATGCTCCAAGGAGCAGAGTTTATGGAGTTTTCCAACTTTAATTTAAAGTCAGGAAACTTTGCGTGAATTTGTTACTTGGAAAATATCCCAAGAGCAGCTTATTGAGATCGACTGTGTGTAAATAATCAGCACCTCCCAAGTTACTCCCATGACAAAGTGTGATGGCCAGGAAGGGTCACTGCTTCATCCCTTCACTCAGAGGGTTTTATATCTGCATGGCAAAGTAGGAATATATATATGGATCTGAAGGAGCTTGATACATGGGATACTCAGAGCATGGGGTTTTTTTGTATTTGTGTGTATTTATGGTCACTCACTAAAGGAACAGTGACCCTTTGATAGATGAATATAAAGTACTTCAGATACAGTGGCAGGAGGAAAATGACTTTGACAGTGAATCCACTTGTCAGTGCAAGTAGGCAAAACAAGAGGCCTCCAGCTTAAAAATCTGTCCTAAAAATCAGCCTGGCCCCCAAAGTACAGCACTGTATTGAGTCAGCAAACAGAGGTTTTTTTTGTCCTTCACTCCACAACTTCCTTTTAACAACATCCATTTAAAAACATCAAAGAGGAGATGGAGGTGGTGGGAGACCAGCAGGACTGGGTTGCACAGAGCTCTGAGGGTCAGGTGAGAGTATTGCTCCGTGGAAAAGTGATGTGAGCAAAGGGAAGCACAGGGATGTGTGTGTGTGACCTCACAGCGGGGAACCAGCACAGCAAAGGTTTGGTTGGCAAAGGTCCACCTTGGGGAAGCTGAGCTGGGGCTGCACCGTGGCTTTGTTGTTCCACAGATAATGTGACAAGGGCTCAACTGGAAACAATGCCATTTCTTCTCCTTGCTGAGGATAAAATCACATTCCTAAAAACACCAAAGGCTCTGCAAACATCTCTGTCTGTGTTTCAGCATCAGTTGCTGACACAAACAAGACTCCCACCTTGAACAAGGATGTGATTCTTTCTTTGGTAATACCTTGTATCCATTTAAACAATTCCCTTACCTTGTCCCAGTGTAACTTCTTTCATTGGATGCTGAGTCCTCAGCTGCTAGAGCATCCAAATAAATTCCCTGTTGGATTTCTGCTCCTGGAGACTTCTCTGATGCTCCTTTTTCCTATGTGAGAGCACTGTCAGGTGAAACTTTCTCAGCCTTTAACCCAAAGAACTCCCTGCAAGACACAAATCTGGGATCAGGAGTCGCCTCATAAAAATCCTTGGGTGTATTATTAACCCTCAGAGCGTGTTTGAGGAGGTGTCAATCTTCCAGCAGCACCACTCTTGCTAGGAAATCATAATTTATTGAGGTCAAGGGGTTAATGGGCTGGACTGTGTGCTACCAATTGGTGGACATAAAATAGATTTAGTCCTGTGACAAACCTAAAAGGTTTTCAATAGAGGGAGGCTCACAATAAAATCTGTGATGAGTCGCCCAATTTTTTTTTCTACTAGACCATTCTTGTCTTTCAAAGCTGAAGGAAAAAGAGAGAAAGTTGATGTTGAAAATAATAATTAAAAAGAAAAAAAAAAAGCTGGGTAGCTGTTATGTTGCAGATGTGCATTTTATAGTTTAATATTTTTTGAGGGAAAAAGCAGTTGGGATTCTAAGCAGACATGATGTAGAGCAATTTAAAATTAATAGAGCACTTCAAATTTTTAGGAGCACTTTAAGTTGGAAGTGATCTTGGGTTTGGGCAGGCTCGGTGTGGAAAGATGTAAAGTTATGAAAGAGTTCCAAATATGTAAGAACATATTGGTATAAAGGCAAACACTAATTCAGCAGATTAGGACAAAGCAGATTATTAAAAACTGCAGCAAAAAAAAAAATTCAAACAGCAAAATTTACCTTTCAGCATATTTAGTCAGCTTCTGCTATTCCGTTATTTTAAATATCCTGTACGAGACGAAATAAAGATTCTCAGGGAATACTGGGAATAAATATTAGTGAAAATGCAGAAATTCTGCTCTCCTGTGGCTGGACTGTTCCTCTCAGGGGGACACAAGTTATGGATCAGTGCAGGGGAGGTATCCAACACCCCCTGCCCATCTTTCCAAGGTGGAAGAACAGGGTGATGCAGGAGACAAGCTCATTATTGAGTCTCTCAAAGGCCACAGGGGCAACACAGGACTAATAAATTCTCTCTTAAAGTAAGTGAGTGCTTGTGCTGCTTCACGACCTCCCCTCAGCCTCCTGCTACATTTTCTAGGTGCTGTAAAACTGCCCCTTTTTTTTCCTTAGCACAGGTATTTTTTTGAACTGGGTCAAGTTGGAGTAAACTTTTGGTTTGCTCTTTGGTTTGTGGGTTTGGGGTTTTGTTTGTTTGTTTTAAAATTATTATTGTACCATCCTCAGCATTCATATAGCTGGAAATAAATGGAATAAGTGGACATTTGAATGTCAGAGAATGTGTAAGCATGGTGCTTAGGGGACATGGGTTAGTAGAGGGGTTGGCAGTGCTGGGTTAAATGTTGGGCTTGATGATCTTGGAGGGCTTTTCCAAACTTCATGATTCTGTGATTTTAGATAGGATTGCTCAGTTTGCCATGGTGTGATCTGTGAACCTTCCCTGGAGGACCCTGTGTTGTGGCAGGGGGGGATAAGGGAAACCTCTGGAGCTGGAAGGTGCCTGGTGGTGGGCAGGGCAGGAGATGAAAACTCCAACACCAGGCTCGACTGCTTGATTTAAAGCTCATCCAGGCAGCATTTGATTAAACCTGAATTGCCATTTGAATTAATCCCATTACCAGCTTGTCTGTCCAGATAGGTTATTTCAGGACCAATATCCATTGTGGTCTTCCCAAAACCCTGGAGCATCTGTCACCTGGCTTGGGACTGGAGCTGTGGATCAGGTGTAAAAGGACCAGAAAGAATCTCCCAGGCAGGTGGGTGCAGTTTGTGAGAGAGAAACCACTGACCCTGCAGAACCTGCTAAAAGAAATAATGGTGGTCTGAAGGGGGAGACAGGAAATCTCACTTCTTTTTCCATAGAAAACATCAAAAATACCCTCACTTTTGCAAAAAGTGGATGTTCTGTTAAACAGAGCCTTTTTTTTCCCCCAATCCTTTTTTTGCCACACAACTAACATAAAAACATAACCCTAATTTCTGGTGCACTGATACAAAATAAATTATATTATTAATATCCATAGCTATAAGGATAAAGTCTTTAATGGGTTTAAAGACTCCTCCACCAACTGGAGCACAGAATAAATGCTTGGATAGGTGGATTTTAGGCACTTTAAGCTTTTTATTGCATGGGAAAGATCAAGCAGCTCTGACTGGTCCATCCCAAATAAGTTCCTTCCTGTAATATTTCTGTGAGTGATTTAGTAAGTAACCAAACATTTCCTCACTCTCAAGAAATTAAACATAATATATTATGTGTGTCTTTAAAGCCTGGTAAATCATATTTTTATATTGATTTGCATAGTTTTCTGGTTTGACATATACTTTTATATTATTAAATGATGTGTTTTGGTGATAAGGCGGAGCCGGTTGTATCCCACTGGATAAAGCTTCTTGCAAGGATGAGAATGAAAAATGGGATCCCTCCCTCAAAGCTCTGTCCCCTCTCTATTCATTTCAGTTAAAAACATCACTGTGTTATCAAGTTTTTTAATGTCTGTCTGCACAGAAAAAATCCTGTGTATTTTAGTAGGAGTACAGTAAAAATAATAGAGAATATAGGTTGTTTTGTCTTCTTTTTAAAAGCTATCTCATTTTTCTGTATATTTATTATATGTATATTCTGTATTATATGTAAATTCTGTATATGTGTAGGTATGATTGTATGAGCTGAACTCTAGTGGATAATTAGAAGAAAATCTATATGAAATTACAAAGGAATTCTCCCAAAGCGTTTCATTTAATACATGTATATTATATATATATAAAGTATATTAAAAATATATATAATTTTGCACGTTCACACTTTATTTTTCTAATTTATATTAAAAATTACAACAAGATTTTCAAAGCAGATGCACTCTGTTTTAGGGATAAAACAAAGCAAGAGACCTGAGTTTCTCTGTTTCCTCTGAACTGGGAAGTACCTTGTTAATCCAACTTTATGCAAATATTGTGTTCCCCATCCCAGAACTTGAAATGCCCAATTTTTCCCCATTTCCTCTCCATTTTCCACTCCAAAATGAAATAACTTTCTGTGGAAATGAATTAAAACTTCTGTGGAAAACCCTAAACCAAGCTCAGACTTTCTGTGTGAGTTCCACACCGGTCACTTTTTGCCCCTAACTGGGGATAGTGAGAGATCCAAAGGAGTTTAAAAAAATGAGTGATTATTCCACATGTCCCTTGCCTTGTGACATGAATTTCCTTATAAAAAGGCATTTAACAGTGGTGGTTTAGAGAACTAAAATTTAAATGAAGGAGGGGAAATAATCCGACATGGAGGACTCTTCTTTTTGCGTGATAACGCCCTGGGCCCGGACCAAGGTAAACTGAAATAAGGATTAACTGACAATAGCAAAGGCTAATTTCCAGAACCCACATGAGGAGTTCCTGAGCACGGCCCAGATAACAAAAATATTATCACTTTGTTTACAGCAAAGTCGGTCAGTTTATTACTTGGAGTGCTTCATTACGGAGAAAAGATGCCAGTGATAGTCTCCCAGTCAAAATAAACAGGCAGCAAGTGTTCCACATACACAGTTTGGAGAGAACAGTTACTTTGCTATTTATTTAATAATTGACCATAAATGGAGTCAAAGTGCAAGGGGAAAAAAAAAAAGAAAACCTTAAAAAAAAAGCAGCGCACTAAGGGCTTTTTGAAAGATTGATAAATAATGTGGAATCTCAATTAGGCTTTAGAAGGAATGCAGATATTAAAAATTTGGTCAAGAATCTAATTAGCTGGAGGTAATTAAACAGTCTCACACGGGGTCATTAATCTTTTCCACAGACCTTTGATGTTTTGCACACTGTCTTCTAGTCATTAATAAAATTCATAACACTCCTCTTTGTGGTGTTTTATCATCGTGTTTTTCTCTGTAAGAGCATAGAGCAAGTGTCATTGTATCACAAGGGCCTTACTTTAGTTAATTCTTTTTTTTTTTTCCTGCTTGTTAGACTTAACTCTTTCTTGGACCAAACCACACCAATTTACACCAGGAGTTCCAAGACAGGTTTTAAATCCTCGATTCGTGGTCCTCAGCAGCTTTCCAAATCTGTGTATTAAGAAATGAACCAAATGTTTCTGGTCAGATAAGGAACTTTTTCTTTTTTTTCCCCTCCCCCCAAATCTTCATCTGTCCACTGCTTAATTTTGCAAACTGGTTTACATATTATTCACATAAACGCTAGAAAAATGGGTTTATTTTTCTTTTTTTTTTTTCCCTTTACCTTTGGTTTCTCCTGAAGGCAAGTCCCTTGGAGGCATAACCTGTAGCACAAAGTTAATTTTAGTGGTGCAACCAGTGAGCTCTTGAGGACGGGGTTGTGATAGAAGTGAGGAATAATTATGAAAAAAGAACTAAGTCAAATGGAAATTTGTTGAACGTGACTGATTTTATGTACAGTCTCAGTACAGTACTTCAATAATGCATTATCCTGGCAGATTTCAAAGACAGACCGTGTGCTCAAGAATAGCTGCATTTAAAAGGCAGGAAAGCTACAAAGGACGCCTTTGGAAGATGTAAAGATATGATTTCTCTTACAAATATTAATATAAATACATATACAGGGGGTGGGTGTTGTATATTTATGGCTATTTGTATCACAAGCCTCACGTTTATTAGAGTTGTCCTAGCAAATCTAAATAGAGGGAGATATAAAGGGATTGGTAGGGAAATGTTTGTGTCTCTACCAGGACATTTCACATTTGAGGTGGATTTACTTCTGAAAAAGACAAATCCATGGTTTCATATGGGTTTTATATTTCAGCCAGAACTGTTTCTTTGTAGCAAGAAGGTGTTGAGTCCTCGGAGGACGTAAATACTGAGTTAATACTTTGCAAGCCTTCAGGTAAAAGAGGCTGATGCAAGGCAATATCTGCAGGGAAGTGCTTAAAAACGGGCACCTTCCCTTTATTTATAACAACTGAAGATGTGCAAAATGCTCCTAAAACACATAAAAAATGGCAGCAACTGCAAACTTTGATGGGAACAATTTTTGTGTTTTTGTGAATGATTTGCACAGCTGAAATACAGCAGATTTATGCCTTAAAAATTGGATTATTTATAGGATGTTTCAAAAAGAAATCACACTTGATACTATTTCAGGAGCAAGAGGAATTAAAGAGAGACAGAAATGAAAATATCTAGAAGTATATAGTCATCCAGGGCAATATTCTGACTTTGTGAAGAGTTGTTCTGATCATCTTGTATATTCTGCCCTGCCATATTTGGCTGATAAGCCTCAGTCACTACTTGTAGCTGCTACTTTTTGCAGCATCTTCTATTAAGTTCATATCCAAAATGCAGCCTAAACCTGCACAGCCCAGAAAAAAAAAATAAAAAATTAAAATAGGATGCACGGCTACAAGGCTCTGGGTAAAAAAAACCAACAAAACAAACCAAACAACAACCAGCTTCTTTCTCAATTGAATTTTAAATATCAAATTTTATGTGTCATTTTCTCAGAGGAAGGAAGTGATTGCAGTTATTTTATTTCCACATTACTGAGCAAAAATGTTTCCCTCTAAAAATATCAACCCAACTGCAGAATATTTTGCAGAGTGATCCACTTAAAAGTGAGTGGGAGACGGCCAGCAAGGATTGTTCTCTTTTGTGTTTACTAGTAATTTATAAACAAGTTCTGGCAGGTTTTTTTTTTTCCTTCGGGGGAAAAAAAAATAAAAATGAGAGAGGTAATTTTTCCACTTTTTTATTCGGATTGAAAAATTGTTTCTTTTCTATTTAAGACTATTATTATGGCTGGAAAAGTGATGGATAGCTTTAAAAGATGGAATGATGAGGACTGAGCAGTTGCTAAGAGAAAGTCCTGCTAAAACTGCCTTTTTTCTCTTTTTTTTTTTTTTCCTCCTTAATGCTCATGCATTTTCAGTGACTAATTAACTTTTCAACAAGGACTTCATCTTTAGTGATTTGACCTAGCTTTTTTTACAATGTGAACCACCCTGTTACCTCAGGAGCTCCACCAGGAAAACAAAGGACTGATGATGATGATGATGATGATGCACTTCCAAAATAAACAAGGAGTAAAAGCCCACAACAAGCAAACAAACCCGACTTCTCAGGTCATTAAAGCTGTGTTTTTACCCTCGGAAAAGCACTAAAGCAGCCTAAATCATCCTTGAAAAAAGGGCTATTTTAATGATAAATTTTAAGTAAATTGCAGATGGCACCTTGTGACCTTTTTCCAAGTGATGGTAATGAGATCCATAGGTGATTTAAACTACTTAATAATAATGAGATTGGGCGCAGGGAACGCTCAGCTTGGCAACAATTTGATAATTGTGTGAGCAGGAAGAACTAGCCCTCCCTGGTGGTTTGAAAACATAGCTGAGATTTGAGAAGCCTTACAGAGCTCTTATTTAATCTGAGCAATTCTATAATGATGTGAAAAGGTAAGTGTTTTTGATTTAGTGATGTCTATATTTCAAGAGACAAGATGTTGATGATAAAGGCAAGGCAAAAAAAAAAGATGAATGGCTGGTTTCTGGAGACATCTTTTGGCTTAATATCTAACACCACGTCTGTCTGCGTGCATTTCTCTCAGTTTTCCCACTAGTAAAATGGAATATTAATTAGATTTTGATTACAGGCAGTCTTTAAAGTGTGGAAGGAACACTCACATTTTTTTTTTTCCTGTTAAATTCCAATGTAGTAGCTGGACACAAGCCTTTGAATCAGATGTGTTATCAGGGCTGATCAGCTAGAAAGAAACCATGGACACATCACTTAAAAACAGAGGGTATTTTGTTTTTCTGTGTTCAAAATTACCTGGGAACTTCCTTCACAAACCCAGTGAAATTCTTCTTTGGAAAACTGACAATTCTTCTAAGGAATATTGGTATTTTTTGGCATGTTTGTGGCTTAAAGGTTGAGAGGTGAGGATAAAATTCTTTGCTATAGGTGCTATAGGGTTTGAGCTTCATATTAAAAGTCGCTGGGGTTTACAGTGGTAAAGGACTGTAAAAATCAGTGTTAAAACATGATATATAAACTACAAGTGCCCAAGTTTCAGTGATTGAATTCAGCACCTGAGTGAAGATGCTACAGGTTGACCCTCTTCAATCACCTGGGTCACCCCATTGTTGCCCTACAGGGGAACCAGGAGAGATGGTGAGACCCCAACGAGTCCTCATCACTCTGGTGACCAGAAAATGTAACTAATTTTGTCAATGTAGAACAAGAAATATATAAATATACATATATATCTAAAATTCTCCAGCATAGATGTAATTTTTTAATACTTAAAATCCATTTTAGATAGAACTTCAAATTAGTTTTGGGCTGAAAAAAATGTAATTGTAAGAGAAGTGTTGCTGAATTTACATTTCTCAGGGTGAATTTAGAAAGCAGTTCAGAATCCTGAAAGCTTTCATTTTGTGTACATGGACAATATCAGACATCTTTTAACTTCAGGGAGAATTTTTGAAACAAAAAAAATAATTGAGAAGCTGTTGGTGTGGATGCAGTAAATGTATAGAAATATGATTATTTTATAGTAATAAATAAAAATGTGTGCTATGTTGAAACGTGTTAGAAAATGTGCACTATGGCTGGAAAAAATAATTAGCCAAGGAAAGACGTAATAGGGGCTTCATTTTATACTGAATTTTAAAGAAATGAATTTTAAAGAAATGCATTGTCTAAAAACACCGTGATTGTTTTAGATCTGAGCCAGATCTTATATTTTTTTAAAAAAAAGAGAAAGCAATTCCTCAAGAATGGGAGTTAAAACCCTCCAGTGCAAAGTTTCCCTGTGAAGTCTATAAATATCTATTAGGCTGTCCATTAGATCGAGTCAAATATTTCCTTTCACTCATTTTACCCTTCCCTGGCCTGAGCCCTGGGAAGTTTTATGTATTCCTGCATGGAAGCTCCGCTCTGAAAAATGAGGAGACAGGGGTGTAAATCTTTGGAGGTTCAATGCCACCTCTCAGCTTCCCAGTTAACTGGAAGGTCATCCCACAACCAGCTGGGCAGGGAGGAAACCTGGGGCTCTGGAGCCATTATATCATTTCCTCTTCTGTTTCCTCTCAGCTCCTTCTGCCAGAAAATGGCTAATAATGGGCTATTTGCATAGGGCAGGAGGAGAAGGCAGGCTGAAGATCCACTGGAATGCTGAATTTCCTTGCGAAATGTAGTTATAAAAACTGGACTAAAGAGGGCAGGAGATACTCTATTTAAAAAAGAAATGCAGGCGGGCAGACAGTAAAACTCCACGGGGAAACAATAATATATATATCAGTATATAATAAAGTGATATATTTTCAATAAAATCTGTAAAACTGCTTTAGTTACTTTGACACCTTGATTAACTGGGGTTTCAAAGATATTTGTGTGTGTGTGTGTGTGAACCTTCTTCATCCCAACAGTTCCGAATACTTTATTGCATCTGCTATTGAATATGTATGTTTTAAAAGCATTTGCTACACTGTAGTTTTACTGGATGTCAGGGACAAAATAGATTAATATTAGGCCTCAGCCAGAAAGCATTTCTGTGGCAGCACATGAAATGTAGCACTTCACTGCTGATGCTCTCCCTGACTTATTCCTGGGGATGCTTTATACAGAGCTCTGGGCTCCAGGACAGATTTATTTCCTCTAAAATCACTGATTACCATTATAAAACCCGAAAAAGTTGAGGGAATTTCAGAGCTGGCTGTAGCAGGAATAAAAGGATTAGAAAAAGCAGGATGCATTGTGTGGGGACAGTCACAGGGATCTTCCTACGGGCTCTAGGCTGGAGAGTGTAAAACTTTATTCCTCGCCTCCTGCACCCCACAAAGCAGCACAGCACTGATACAGAGGTTTTGCTGCACCCTCCAAAGGTCCCACAGTTTTTTCCCAAAGCCTCTCAGGGGGATTTTTTGGGATTTTGGTGCACATTACCTCACACCCCAAGGACCTGTGATGACCAGCAGCAAACACTTTCTCTTACACTCAAGCACAGTGGGGGAAAAATTCCATCAGGAGGAAATCCTAGCATTGAGAAAGGCTTTTTTTTTTTTTTTCCCTTTCCCTGTTTTTATTCCACTTCCTTCTCACTTACAGGGTCTGTGAGAGCCTGGAGCTCTGAGAGGGTGGAGGAGGCTGTGGGAAATGGGTTTCTTCTGCTTTCTCCCCTTGCAGGGGCAGCTCAGCTGCAGCTCTTATTTCATCCAGGGGCATCATTGCCATATGCAAATAACATATTCCAGGGATGTGGGAGGTGCAGGAATCACCCTGTCAGGATGGGTTTTTTCCTGCTCTTTTGCTGCTCTTCCCTCTGGACCAGCACAAGGATATAAAGAGCAGAGAATCCTAGAGTGGTTTGGGTTGGAAGGGATGTTAAGGATCATCCAGTGCCACCCCCTGCCATGGGCAGGGACACCTTCCACTAGCCCAGGTTGCTCCAAGCCCCGTCCAACCTGGCCCTGGACACTTCCAGGGATCCAGGGGCAGCCACAGCTTCTCTGGGCAACCTGTGCCAGGGCCTCCCCACTCTCACAGCCAGGAATTCCTTCCCAATATCCCATCTATCCCTGCCCTCTGGCAGTGGGAAGCCATTCCCTGTGTCCTGTCCCTCCATCCCTTGTCCCCAGTCCCTCTCCAGCTCTCCTGGAGCCCCTTTAGCACTGGAAGGGGCTCTCAGGTCTCCCTGGAACCTTCTCTTCTCCAGGTGAACAATCCCTATGTTTTTGGAAAGGATGGCTCTGGCTGGACTGAGAGGAACTCAGCTATGTAAAGACCCCACCAGAAGCTGATTCCTGTGCTTAAATATTATGGAATCTTTCCAGGAATTTTCTGGTGCTGAATATGAATATGAACAAACAGCACACCAGCATGAATGTGATTTCTTATACTGAATACATTTGTAATTTATTTTATTTTGCTCACCTCTGTGTATACACACTGACTATTTCTTATGGGGGAAAAAAAAGCATGAGATGGATTTATTTACTTTTAGATCTACTTAATTTCTACATGTTATATATATATATAAATATATATTTAATATTAATACTAAAATTCTAACAAAACACACAAGCTTTAATAAAGATTATGTTAATTTATTTTTTTTCTGGAAGAAGAAATGGAATTTATTTTAAAGTGATTCAAAACCACACCTTCAAGAATGTGGAAAATTTACAGTCTTGTGTATATTGACAACCTCAGTGTTTTGTTTCTGCTTGAACATCCCAGAAGTTTGTTGCTGTTGCTGGTTAAGTGCTTCCAGTGGGTTCATCTCAGACAGTATTAACAAGGAATAAACAAGACCTCACTGAAGGTTTAGAGAAACATCAGTATTTATGTGCTCAGAGTTAATTTTAAATAAAGATTCTCTTTTTGGGATATGAGGATAGAAAACCAGAACTGCAGGTTTGCTCCAAAATCCTTATTTAAGAGTACATTTTTTTTTATTTTTAAAGTTTTTAGGTTGTTTCAGCCCTGATGTTTCAGTCCAGCAAATGAATTGAACAGTAAAAGCCACGTTCTTTAAACTCAGAAAGATCAGGGACTTGTCTGGGGAAGAAAGTCCAAGAGTAAACAAAGGTTGCATGATTCCCTTGGGAAAACACTCCAGTTACATGTCATGTGTCAAATGTCCTTACAAACCTCACAATGTTGGTCTTACTTTGAATTTCATGTGCTCCACAACACTCTAATGCATCACCACACAGAGCTGAGAGGGGAAAACCACCAAAACTATACAGAAAATTATGTATAAAAAGAGCATTAATAACTTCCAGGACTTTTTTCCAGGGTTGGTAATAATTTACTCCACAGAATTAAGGTTTTTTCTCTTTCTTCTTCTTTTTTTTTTTTTTTTAAGGTGTCAGAATGAAAAATATGCAAAATTATTCGGGTTTGAGATGTAAATTCTGCTGCCAGAAGTATGGGTGAGATGCTTAATGGAAGAATTGGGTCTCAGACTAAAGAATAGTCTGGTAAACCATAAAACAGGTAAGGAGGCTGTGGTCAACCCTGGATTTGCTAAAATCAATATAAATGTGATGAAAATCACATATTCTCTGGGGAAATAGGAGTAACCAGGAAGTTTTTTTAACTTTTAAAGCAAAATATAGTAAAGCCTGAGCTTCTTTAACCATTGAGTAAATTAATTTTGGCTGTGTTTATATCCATGACATATATATATATACACACACACACAGATATGTACAGAATCTAACTCTGGACTTCCCTTCATTTGCTTTTCCCCAAGGCTTTAGGGAGAGTGCTTGCAACCATCAGCGTTTTCCCAGATTTAGGGGGAGTTCACCTCTTGAAAAACTGAAAAATAAAGTTACTGTGGAGCCTGCTTGACAAACTCCTTTTGCTGGTGGCAGTATCATGGCTTATGATGTTTATTTCCAAGAAATTAAGACATGACAGTGTTTATGCCCATAGACTGAAGCCAAGTTTCCTTCTTATTTTGGCATATATAGAAACTCAGGTTTAGTATCCTCAAGATGCATAAATTATGCAGGTCTGACCATGGAGTTCTGAGGCAATGGCACCCACGCCTTCCATTTATGAATCATTTAGTTTGGCTGTCATAGCCTCTCAAAGCTCAATCTCCAGCACAACTTTTGACCTCTCAAGGTGTTAAAACTTGTTCTCTGTCCCTCCAGGAAGCCAGGCTGGAGGACAGAACCTTGCTCAGATGGCAGGAGCAGGCAGCTGGATGATGTGCCAGCTCCCTGGCCCAATTTAGCTTCCCTTTGCACCACTTTCCCATTCGGAAGTGGAATGTCAAGAATCCTTTTAAAAGAAAAATGCTGCTTTAAACTCTTTATCCATAATGCTTTCCCAATTTTTTGCAGTATTAGGCAATGCAACCCATTTCTAACATCCATGGTACAGGCAGGTCTATTTTGCTCTTTTTTCTGGTAGAATTTGAGCTTCTTAGACCAAATGTTCTCAGATTTCTTCCTCTGCAGCATTTCTGATCCATGGCAGGTCCATGATTTCAGAACACGTCTGTCCCTTCTTACCCACTGTTCAGGTCAGAGTACCTTCATTCAGGTGATAGTTTCAAATTGTTTTGTGGAGGATTAATTGTCAATTGTTAATTAATTTTGTGGAGAATTGCCAATTAATTAAAGAAATGTGAATTAAAGAATTGTGAATTAAAGAAATGTGATTGTCCATTGAAGGAATTCCAACTTGTACTCACTTTTGGGTGTTTTATTCAGATTGTGGGCACGATTTGAGTTCAGATGAGGAATTGGGGTCCTGTTTGTTAGGCCCTCAAATGAGCCAACAACTCTTCTCTAATCATATCTTTATACTTATTCTTTTAAACCTTTTGCTATGAATTTTGTTTCTGTGTTTATGTAAAAGTCCCAAAAATCTCTGGTTTTGAGCAGTGGTTTCATATTCGTGGTCCTTGTCTTTCCTAACTGAAAACTCTTACATGAATGTGGTTCCTCATATCACTCTTTGAATTAAGGGCAACTTTAATAGTCTCTTTGTTTTTCTTTTTACCCTGACCTGCACTAATTGTGGATGCAAAGGCCATTTAAATATTTATCCACCTTCCTCCCTATTTCCAGAGGATTTCAGTTCCCACCAGCCCTTCCAGCTTCTTCTACCTCAAAAATTCTTTTGCTTATTTTTAGCATGGTGGGGTATTCACTCACCACTTAATCAACATTAAAACTTCCCTTTATTTTTCTCCACTTTGCAGAAGACTCACAAAATCTTCCTCATCAAAAGACCTCCAGAGATTCATGTCTTTCTACCCTGTTTCCTAACCTTATGAGGTGTCCAGACAATCAGGATTTGTAAATCCATTCCTAAGGAAAACAGAAGTATATAACTGTGTAGTTCTTCCCTGATAACTTCTGAAATGATTGGGCAATTTTAGCCAATGAGAATAAGGGTCATAGTGTTAATTCCCTGTAAATGTAATGAAAGAAATGGGATAAACTCATATTATCATGGAAAAAGCTACATCACCAGTCCAGCTGTAACAAAGTGAGAAATCCATGCCGGACAGTGGAGGAAAATATATATAAATATGCTGCTTCTTGTGGAAACACTTGTGTACCACTAATCTTCTTTATTAAACCAAAAATTAGGCTGAAAACATTAAGGTTGCAAAGTCCAGTACCTCCAACCTGATGAATCTGAAGAAGATTTTGCATTTTCTGCTGCTGCATTATGACACAGGCTGGAATCAGACAACAGTGGAATATCTTCCCTTGGATTCGTGCACGGAACGGGAGCTCCTCAGCTGAGTTCAAGAAGCATTTGGAAAAGGCTCTCAGGGACATGATGGGATTCTTGGGGTTATCCTGTGTAGGGCCAGGAGTTTGATGATCCCTGTGGATCTCTTCCAACTGAGGATATTCCATGATTCTGTGATATATCACCCTATATGTGAGTGCCTCGTGTCTCGTGCGCTCTTCGAACCTGGAGCTCCGAAGACGTCGCTCCTAATTTGTTTCATTTGCTCTTCAGTAGAGCATATCTGGAAAATATCTGAGTGCTTCAGGAATGTTAGTTAATTGTCACAACCCCCTGGTGGGGAGAGTGATTTCCCTGCTAATAGATTAGGAGCTCCAGCATGGGAATGTCATCAAAGCCCAGCTCCCCCAGCGCGCCAGGTAACAGGCTGATCGTGACACTGCAGTCACCCTGTTTGGAACTCACATCCCTGCACTGCAGGGGGGATGCAGCTGGGAAGGAACTCTGCTCCAGAAAATTAGGGACACAGAAATAACAGCCTACTGGGAATAGTTTGGTTTGGGTAACTCCATGACACAAATGATGCATTTTCTCCCTGCATCCCATATATAACGTTCGCTGAGGCTGACAGGTATCAGAGACAACATCTAAATTTATATACAGTTAAATATATTTATGTACGACTAAATTTATACACAATTTTGATTACACGATTATACAGATGATACAATTACACAGGTAATTATTTTTATTCAATTTTTTTCTCTAATATTAATACACAGAGCAAATGTTTGTTGTGAACCGAATAAGGGAAAGGCCTGTAAAGAAATGGTCAGACAAATAAATGCTGCATCACTACAAGTATCAGGGTACAAAGTTAAAACTGTTTCTTAAGGTCCAAACACTTGATTTTTTTAGTTTTGATTTTTTTTTGGCAGCATGTGGGTGAGAGAAGGGCAGAGAGAGGCAGAAAGAGAAAAGAGAAAGGGTCGTGTTGCAGTCCGAGGTTCAAAATCATTGTAGTTAAGCCTTAATTTTTCATAAATTAGAAATTATTAAGAAGCTATGGTCAGGGTTGTAATGTGAGATGATCCAAAAAGGAGGATTTGCTTTGGGAGCCACTGCAGAATGAATTGTACATGAACAAAGTAAATGGCTTGTAAATATATCTGGTAATTGGGTATTAATGGGAACTCTTGTGCACACCCTGCACATACCTCTTTGGAGCTGCAAAATTGGGCTGTCATTCAGAGATTTGACTGTAAGAACCTGTTTTTGAGAAGTCTGGAAAGAATGGAAAACTCATGGTTGAAAACACAAGCCAGGAGAGAGACAGGTCAGGAATTTTTATCTCTGGGCAAATTGTTTCACAACAGCTCACTTCAAGGCTTTGGGTTCTCTCTGGGAAACGCCCAGTGGTCATTTTTAGTCATTTTTAGTTATTTTTAGTGAGAAGACAGAGTTCTGACCTGGTGTTGTTCTACCTTTGGCATTTTGTGATATGGTTTTATAAGATTTCATCATTATAGGGGAGAAATTGTTAAGGTTTTTAAATCAAAACAGACAAATACCTCGACAATCTAAACTATAATAGGGGAAAGATCAAATTCTCCCCTTGCTTCAATTCAACCATCTCATTAGCATTAATAGGGCTGCATGTGGAACTGATAGCAAAATTTGGTTAGTAAACCTTGAAGGACTTCACTTTAAAAAGACATTTTTAACTACAGGCCAGGAAAAAAAAAACAGCTGAAACTGATAAAATGCAAGTTATACCACCATAACAACAGTGCCTAGGAGTAAAATTTGGGTTTTTTCCCCCCTTCAAGTGGGTAAATATCGTTCCCAGACTGGAGCCTTCATCACAAGCCAACTTTTAGCTGCAAGAGGAATGTCTGAATTGCCCAGTTAAGCCTTGCAGACCTTTATCTTTGATGCTGGAAATGTTTCTGCACAGTCATATGCTGCAAAACTGCAGGGATTTTGTCAGTGTGGTGTCTGCAAAATTGGGAAGGGGGATCATTTTTATTGTAGTTTGATTTTCCTCTTAAATATATTTTGGAGTGTTCTTTGCAAGAAGGTGTCATACCTTACGTGTTACCTCTCTGAATAAAGTCTCAGTTTTAACAGTGCAGTCCCAAATGTGTTTAGGGGAGGTTTAGATTGAATATAAGGACAAAAATTCTTCACTGAAAGGATTGTCAAACATTGGAAAAGATGCCCAGGGATTTAAAAGCCACGTGGATGTGGCACTTGGGGACAGGGTTTAGTGATACAAAGTCTGGATTTGATGGTCTTAGAGGACTTTTTCAACCAAAATGATTCTACTGTGATTCTGTGTTCATAAGGAAAATATATACATTCCTGTGTGAAGGGGAAATTTTGGAACTGAGGAAATTTTGGAATTGTCCTTTGTGCTTCCACATCAAACCCAAATAAATATGTGATTGCCATTTACACATTATTTATCCATCTGGAAGCACAATGATGCAGAGGGTGGCAGTTCTGGTCAGAAATATTTCCCTTCATGGGGAGTCAATGTTTTAAATATCAGTAGTACTGTGTAATCACAGAGGAGAAAAAAATGTGATAAAACACTGTAGTAAAAAAAATACACTTTTATTCCAGAGCATGAGACTCAAAAAACCTGTGAATTTTTGTCCTTCCCAGCTTTGTACAGTGCCAAACACAACTTTCCTGCTCTTTCACCTGGCTGTTTGTGCCTGGAAGAAAATATTATAGCCATAAGATATAAAAGACATCAAGTATTTCCTTTTTACAGTAAGAGGCAAGGGGCTGAGGCTGCTCTTTGCTGCACTTCCAGATCAAGGAGACTTTTCACACTCCAGGTTTTTAACTATTGTTACTTTGGTAGGTGAGATGTGCCCCTCACATGCCCCAAAATATCACAACCAGCAAAGACCATAACCCTCCTGTACAGCACCAAAGACAACCTGTGGCCCTCAGAAAGGACTCCCAGAGCCCCAGAAATTCAGAACTTCGCCAGATCACTGAAAATCAAGCGCAGGACTTGAGAGCATGTGTTCTCCTTCCAATACCTGCACAAAGAAATGACACTTAAATTCAAACTGGCAACACCTCACAGGGTATCAGCCCTGCACAATCAGCTGCTTGCAAGAGTCACCAAATCTCAATTAAAACCCAGAAAATGGCACGATTTTTTGTCCCGGGAGCAACAGAAACCAGGTACTTCAGCAAAGCAAGATAACTCAAGAGCTGATGAATAAATAATAGCAGGGGATGAATAATTTAGGTGTAGTGTCAGATGCCTTGAACAATCTTTATCCTTGAAACAATAAGATGTGACCACGTGCAGTGTGCGTGTCTGTCATACAGAGGGGCTGCAGGATTAAAACCTTGTTTTGGGGAGCTGGACTCTTAAAATTTCAGATGCTGAGCAATGTCACATGCAACACCTGTCAGGAAGTGAGAGGACAAAGCTCCTGCCCTGAAGTTTAGGATGGACATGTGGCTTTTCCCAGGCTGGCTCAGCTGCTGAGGATGGAGGAAAATGCTCTGAGGTGAAGCTGATGAAGGTATTTCAGCCATGCAGGGAATTGTAGGCACTTAAATTGCAGCTGATATATAGGTAGGAGAAAGTTTTCCCATGTTTTTCTCCTTAAGAGAGGGATTGAGAAGGCAAAGGAGCCTTTAGCTGCTCTTTGCTTTATTTAATGTAACCCATTAACGCTGTTCCTTCAGGTGGTTTTGGGTAATTGAAAATCCAGGCTCAGGCAGCCTTTTGCAAACTCACTTCTCTGGGTTTTTTGGTGTCCTTGCTGCCCTCCAAACACACAGATGGCTCCTCTCTGCAGGAAGATGTTTTGGTGTCCTGGGTAAGTCTTGTGGTGAGGGGCGGCTTTGGATAAATGAGGCAAATTTGAGCTTGCTCAATCTGAAAGAAAAAAAGGGTCTGACTGCAAGAAAGAAAAGATTGCCCTCACCATTTGTATTATTCAATTTGTTTCTTGAAAGCTCTGTTTTATTTGAAAAGTTGTTATTTGGTTGTTTTTGTTTTTTTTTTTAAATATACAGAGGATCTTTTGAAAATGCCCACCAGGAAAACGCTTCTCACTTGATCTTTGCACAGTGATCTTCACCTCCTCTTCACACAAAAGGTTTCTTAAGGTTATCTGAATAATTCAGATCGAAGCCTTTCACTCTTGGAAGGCACCTGGGAAGTTGTAGTAGAGACAAATTCAAGATGTGTAGTGCTGCAAAAGAGTTTATTTCAGAAATTAGCATGAGAAAATGGGAAGTAAAATCTCCTTTAACCTGGTGTAGTCTGGAGTAAAAACATGGCTCAGCTTTTATGAAATTAAGCGTTTTGGCAAATGTTATCTTTGGGCTTTGACTGGGAGTGTTAATAAATATAATTAAAGTCTTGGGAAGGGGAGATGCTTCGTGTTTGTTGGTGAGGAAGGGATGAGAGGTGTGTTCTCCAAGTGGAGGGAGGTGAGGAAACCTCTAAGGTGCTTATTCTAAAAGAGGTGAAAATAATTCTTGTGCCATAACTGCAGTGAGCATGTTTTGATAAATAAAAGTTGAACAATGTAAGGTTTGGGGTTTTTTTTCAGTTCAGGAATATCTCAGTTTACTTTCCCCATGAAGACTGAAGTACCATCTGAGGGTGGGCAGGGGCACTTTTTACCATTGGCAAATGACCAGACTTCTCATAGTACTTAAAATCTTATTATCAGTGCAACTAATGTTTTATTTATGTTGTCATGATGCCTATTAAGATCTCTTGAGCTGTGATAATATTCTTTAATACTCCACAAACTACAGAACTGCAAAAAGCCCATTGTCTGCACAAAGGAGAGGTCACAGGGAATAGTTTAGGGAGTGGAAAACTGCCTTTTGTTCTGCCTTTATTTCAGATTTTTTTTTCTATAGCTCCATTTTGAGCTATAGAAAAGATCTGGATTATGTGACAGGGCCACCACAATTTATTTAAGCCAGAGAAATGTCACTGTTCATTTATATATACAAATACAAAAAAGCAAAGGAAAAGTCAACCTAAATCCAACATAGTATTATTTTTAGTTTTTTTCTTCTTATATTACCATGAGAATAAAAAAAATTCTGGATCAAAAATGGAGGGGGAAAGTAAGATTACAACTTTAAAAGAAAATATGTAGTGTGCATACGATATTATAGAGTTAGGGAAAAATAGATATGGAATGGAAGGAAATTCAGAGGAGTGTGGAACTGAAAGTGGAATTGAAATTCCACTGAAAGTGGAATTGCTGGATTTATAACAGGTGAAACCCAGTGCTAGTCAAGGGAATCTGTCCTCAAGGACACATCTCCACATGTCTGTCCACAGTTATCTTTGGTGTGTTAGTGGTTATAGCGATTAATTTACAACAGGGGACAGTAACAAGAAGGTACAATGTTGATAAAGCAAATTACAGTGGGAGAATTTCCTTGCAACTAGAAGTCTGAGCCCTGTAGTTTGAATTCCTGACCAAATTTTAGACCCTCCTTCCTGCCCCTGAGTTTGGAAGTTGTTTGATGCCTCTTTTCTGTTAGTGTTTCAGAGAATCAGGTGTGTGAATAACTGAGAAAGCAGGAAAAAGACAGAGGTCAGGACAGATTTTTAACCATATTTATATATATTTAATATATATAAGGGCAAATAGAATTTTAACAGTGTTCCTGAAGTGTTTTGATTGTGTTTAGCCTATAAATATGGACTTTTCAGTCGTGCTTTTTCAGTTCTCTCAGTTCAAAGTTTCAGACTTTTCCTGTTTTGAGGATCACACCCAAATCTGCTCCTTGATTCCTTATTTTGATGCTGAAACCTAGAATTTAGTCCACAAAACCACATGACCTGCTGTTAAATTAGTTTTTGTTAATGAAACAATTTTAATTCACGATGTGACGTAAGGTCTGAGAAACTTGTGTGAGGAAAAAAGGCTGGGCCTTTTATTTTTTTTAATTTCCAAATGAAAAAAATCTCCATTTTTAATCATGAAGTGGATGAAAACACAGAAACTTTAGTGATGCTGTGTGTGCCTCGGGGCTCTGTTCCTTCACCAGAGATCCAAGGGTTCCTTGATGCACAAGTTGTATCATCTCAGATCAGAGTTGTTGCTGGAGATCTGACCAAGTGATTCACTCCAAACTCATCAGGGCTCTAAAATGAGCTGTTCCCCTCAGTTTGGGAGAAATTAAATACCAGATTTAGCCCCATGCAAAAAAAAAATAATAATTGAGAAGGTCACACAAGGAGAGAGCTCCTGGGCAGGTTTTGTTCTGTGACTGTTCTATTTTTGGGATCAGTTTGCTGTTTTCTTCTTTAAGGGAAAACTAATAGTTCTCATATTAGGAGTTTCTCTTTACCTATTAAGCCTTATATGAATTTATCTAACTTGTGGCAAGTTCTTCCTGTAGCAGTGGTTTGAGTTTTGATGGAGGGATGGTGTCTGAGGATTGTTTCAGCCTTATTAGAAGGGAGAATAAATTCAGACTGAGGATTTTCCATGGAATTTAGGAAAAATGCTCATAGTAGGAGTGTATCTGGGATGAAATGACCAGCCTAAACTAAGGTGGGAGTCTTGTAGGGATGGATGGACCCTGATAATCCTTGGAATATCTGTGCTGGATACAGCCCACAAACATCCTAATGTACCTCACCCAAACCCACCCCAAGGCTCCCCTCTCTTTGCTCTTCCCCTCCTTAAACTTGGATATTTTAAATATTAAAACAGCACAGAGAGGTAAATCTTCTTAACAACCCAAGGAGAATTAAACAGGCAACTTCTCTGGGTAATAACAGAAAGTTTTGTAGCTAATTTTCTACACATACTGTGCAGAAAATGAATCCCATAAAATACAAGTAACTTCTCCCCGAGCACCTGTATCTTCCTCCTAATATTTAAAATTTATTTATGTTTCATTTAAATAAATTATAAAATTGCAGCACAAGCTCTGTGTTGCCTGTATGTCTGTACTTCTTCTGTGGAAGGGGCAGTTAAGGAATAAAGTGTAAGGGTAAATAATAAATCACTTTTGTCTTGCAACTTTGAGGGCCTCTGCTGCAGTCTGGTCACTGTTTCAACCTGGGATTGTTCAAAAAAGAGTCTAAAAGCAGCTGAAAACAGTCCTAAACAGTGCAAGTTCAAAGGAAGTAAGAAACCAAAAACCTGTGACCAAAAAAAAGTGGTTTTTGGTGTTGGTTTGGGAGGTGCAAATACAAAATCCTTCAGTCTGGCTCTTGAAGACTTGTGGTTTCTTGTGGTGTCATCCTTTGGATTAGATTTTGCACTTGACTTGCTCAAAACTAAGGCTGTGGAGATGTACTGTGCATTTCATAAGATTTAATCTTCCTGAGTTTAAACTCTTCAAGTGTGGGTGTGTGGACCCTGGTGGAGGCCTAAAAGGAAAATCCAGAAAAAAATAACTTTTTGTCCATTCCTGACCCAGCTTGGGGCAGGACCAGGGCACTCCCCAGTTGGAGTGGAGTTGGTTGGTCAGCACTGCTTTTCCCTGAACATCAACTCCAGGAGGGACCCAGCACATCCCTCACAGAGAGGGAAAAATGAGGCAACCAGCAGAAATATGATGGAAACAATTTTTTTTTCTTTTAGTGCTCTACACACATGAAGGAAGCCCACAGGAAAGATGGAGAGGGACTGTGTGCAAGAGCTTGGAGTGACAGGACAAGGGGGAATGGCTTAAAACTGAGAGTAGGGTTAGACTAGAGAGTAGGACAAAATTCTTGGCTGTGAGGGTGGGGAGGCCCTGGCACAGGTTGCCCAGAGAAGCTGTGGCTGCCCCTGGATCCTTGGAAGTGTTTAAATCCAGGTTGGATCGAGCTCTGAGCAACCTGGGATAGTGGAAGGTGTCCCTGCCCATGGCAAGAGGGTGGAATGAGGAGACCTTTAATGTCCCTTCCAACCCAAACCATTCTGTGACCCCATGATCACCCCCAACCTGTGAGTAAAATACATGCACAAAACAATCCAATGAATAAACTGCCCAGATTTGTGCTCACAGGCACCCCAGCACTATTTACAGGAAGTTATAAAATGGCTCAGGGCATTATAGAATCAGTTTTAATCTTGCCCAGGGTAGTTAGGCTCGTACTATTTTATTTGACCCTTCTTTTATGTTGCTTTCAATGCCCTGGTATAGAACCAACCCAATATAATTCAATTCACTACTACTTTACCCTTCAGTCAGAGCAAACCTACAGTGAGCACACAAAGGCCACTGTGATGGTATCTTCTTTGATCTTCAGCTTGCTCAATCTACTTCCTACTGTGCTGGCTCACAATTTCATTTTAATAGTTAAGTAGTTTGGACATCATTAAAAGAACTGTGTCTGGAGGCAGTGATATGGCACTGATCAGTTTGTCAAGTAATTCCATTAAAAAAAGTTCACAGTTCTGGCCTGATATGATGTAGAGAAAATGTCTCATTAAAAACAACTTTTGTAAAATACTTTCACCCATTTCAACTTAAAAAAAAATGAGGATAATTTCTGGAGACTAGCTCTTTCCAGTCTAATACATCATCTTCTTTTAATCTCCACTAGTTCCTGCCTTTTTTCTAGCAATTATTAATAATTTTGTTGCTCTGCTTAATTTTCATAAGTGGGCTCAAAGATATTTTTGGAAGCTCTTCTAACGATGGGCTGGGTTATGATTTGGGCTAAATGTTCCTTTGACATGAAAGGAGGGTCAAATTGGGTAGAATTAAATATGGTCTGTAGCCTCACTTATGACTGTGTCCAAAAGGAGCCAGGTGTGTATCTGCCAATGAATTATTCACAGACTATCTCTAAATCCATGCCCCATCCACTACCTTAGTCTGTGTGAGTACCTGAGCTTCCTCCTCTAGGCATTGCAAAATTTGTTGCATACTCATACCAGAGCCTTACTTCAAAATTCACGTATTTTCTCAACCTCCAAGTTTTTCTTTACATTCTTTGATTTTTTTTCAAGTGATCTTCCTTCCTAAACAGTGGCAACCAGGTTAGTAAAGTGCTATTGAATTAATTCTCTCCGTGCCTGGGATCTGGAGAAGTCAACCTGGAGGCACTGACCTGTTCTAAAGTTGCATTTTGCCTGATTTGAGACAGACCTTACTCTCTCAAATCTCAAGAATTCACTTATTTATTGCATGTTCTGGGTTGAGGGGTTCTGTAATTTTAATTCTAGAAAGTTTAGTGAGTGGCATCACCTTCATATGAATAAGTCACGTTCTCAAGGCACTAGGTGGGTAAACTGAACAAGTCATTTTGACTGAGTGTCCCATTGTGCTCTGAGACAGCTAAAAACTGGTTCCAAAATCCAGATTACTTCCCCTGGGGCTGAGGAGCTGCTGGATTACAGGGGGCAGGATGAGATGCTGGCTGACATGGGGAGGTGTAGCAGTGTTCTGTCTCTTAACAGCAGAAGCAGCCAGTTCTAATCCCTGTGGAGGGAGGAGAAGAACAGAAGGGGACACAAAGTAGCCCCAAACCAATTTGCCTGAAGATGTGTCACTCTGTTTTATGTTCCTGCATTTGCATTGGGATTTTTACTTGTCTTTTGCATTAGCTGAGGATTAAACAGACAAGGGGGGTTCGCTCTGCTGATAATAAAAAGGTAAAATGTAGGCACTGATGCTTAGGTTTATCTGGGCTGAGTTTATATCTAGATTTAATCTAGACTTCTGTATTAATAATCTGGTTCTTCTAATCCTCACCTGGCACACACCTATAACCAGGTGCATGCATTCAATCTTGTAATCTGAGCTCACCTGAAGCCAAACTGCTGCCAGTGCTGCTTGCAGGAATACTGAGGTTTGGTTCTAGTGGAATTAAAACCAGTTTAATCTCTCCCTCCACGTCCTCTGAGGTAGCTGTTTTATTTGTCAGCTGGAAAATAACAGATTTGAAAGAGTTTAAATGAAGTAGAAGCAATTTACGTCCAGCAAAGCCCACAGAACTAATAGGTGTAAAATGATGAAAGAATTCCATCAAAAGTGCTTGTTTGTAGCGTTGGTTTTGCTTTCTTCTTCTTTTTTTTTTTTTTTAAATTCCTTTTAAAAATTGCAATAGTTATTCAGCTTTCTAATTGTCTGAGCAGGTAGGCTTCACCTGTAAGGGTATGAAAGGATTTTCAAGGTAGAAACGAGTGTGGCTCTTCAATTTCCCACCCTGAGGAGGAGGAGGAAAAAAAAAAAAACTAAAACGAGACAAACCCTTGGAGAATACCTCGAGCCTTGGTATCTCTTAAAATAACAGCTGAAAAAAGAAATCTGAAAAGCAAAACAAAGAGATAAAGAAGCATCAGCAGCTCAAACCCCTCAGGTATTATACCTTCCAGTGTGCACCATCTGACTGACACACTTCTCCATATGCTGAGGAGGAGAAAGAACTATTCCCAGCTAACCCACAATTATGCCTTCATTATTTCTTTTTAATCTCCTCAGAGTTCCCATAGGGCCTCATATTTGGTGAGATGAATGTCCCTGCAACAGCCCCACTCAGAAAGCTCTGCAAGTCTCCAAGAAAACTTTCATGTTATGCTCACTGCAAATTTGGTCCAAAGCTATTTTTATCCTCTCCTTACTCTCTTTTTTTTTTTTTTTAATTTCTTTTTCATTCCATCAGTAAATAAATTATTTTCAGGGCTGCTTTTTATGGAGTTGAAGGATTTGTTAGTATGGTATAGGAATAGTAGGCATTTCAGTAATATTTTTTTTCCCAATGGTGGTTTTAGAAGTATTTTTTAGAGCTATTTGTATTTATATTTTTTAGAGCTATTTATATTTAGATGATTTTTTTTTTAACAGGTGAGTTCATTTATAGATATAAATCAGGATCTGGACCACTTATGTAATTCTGCAACAAAAATTCCTGGATTCCACTGGAAGAAGTAGTGTGACCTATTAGTCATATCAAATATCCTTTATATTTTTCACACTCTGTTCCATGCAGATTTAACTGAGATAAAATGATACAAACAGAGATAAGTATTTTTTGCCTACCTATGCTGCCTGTAAAGTTATTTTGCTTGGGGGCCCAAAGTATGAGCAGTATAGTATTAATATGGGGAAATTGCTACAATTATGTTGTACTCCCACATTACCTTTGATGTGATATTTTGCAAATTGTTCTGTGCAGAATTATTTTGCTATGGTTACATTGTGAATGTCATTTGGTGATGAGATACTTTGGAGATGTATATAATGACTTATAATAAACTTTATGGAAGAATCATAAATAAGAGATTAAAATCTTATACATTGTAATGGGTTTCTTTTGCATCCTTTTTCTGTACCACCTGTCCTAGATGCTTGGGTTTGAGAATTATCTTTCTTTTGCACTTCAGAGGTTTCTTTAGGGAACTTAGTGCTGAAAGAAGGTGGTTGAAGGACAGGGCTCTTGTATCACTGCTTGGTCCTTGCTTTTACATGTTCATGTACATGTTTTTAAGTATTAAGCCAACTAGAAAAACATTCAGATCTTCCTTTGAATTCAAGATTTTTATTTTTTACCATTAAGTCCATCAATGCCTGTCTCTGGATGTCAGCCTTGTCAAGTTTCTACCAAAGCATAGTTAGAATTGTGTGTTTTCTGTTGTTGGGGCCAAGAAAATGAATTAATAACTTGCCTTAGATTTTGTTTCTCTAAGGTGTCATCTTTGCAGTTACAGATGGATAAACTGATTGCTTAAAGCATAAATTTCTGCAGGTTCTCACTGGGTCCAAGAGACTCATCTTCCTATTCCTTGCTATTTTTAATATAAAATATTAAAATGTGGGAACAGGATCCCCAAAGGACAATTTGCATCAAGAAACACTAAAGCCAAAAAAAACATGGAGTGTTGACTGGAATAACTGTGTGTGATGAAGAAGATTTAAAAAGGGGAAAAAAAAGGGCAGCAATTACAGCATATTGAAAAGAGCACATTTCTGCCTTTCTAGAAACTTAAAGAAGAAATCAAAACCATGTTTGTGGTTTCACTGCTAACTGGAAGCAGGAGAATATCACTCCTCTGGAGCAGGGTCAGACAGAACCTTTTACTGTGGCTTGTGGAGGGAGGCTGCAGAAATCCACTTAATGGGCTGAGAAAGAGGGTGTTGAAAATAGACCCACGAAAGATAATTCGAAAAAGAAGTTGCCAGTCCCAATAACTTTCTTAAAGCCACATCTTGGAAAGCATTCCTGCTATTTTTGGAGCACGATGAAGTCCATCAAAAAGTGCAATCAGCTTTGAAGGCAATAAAATAAAAATCAGGTTTGCAATTATGGGTTGGGTAAAGTCTTCAAAAAGTTTCTCCACGAGACAGAGAATTTATAATGGCTTTTCTAATAGAAGGTGTCAGGATCTGTTGGTAATCTTTGTATTTTATTAAGAGTAATTGTCTTAAGGTGTTTACTGTGTTGTCCTTAGTAAAATTTTTATTGCATTTCTTTTTTCCAAGTGCATTAAAGCCTTTAATTTAAGGGTTTAAAGGATGTTTCGTTCCCTTAGATACATACTGAGAGAATTAAAGCCAATCAACAAAATAAAGATGTTTATCAGCCCATTAAACTATTTCAAATATGCTGCTAATGAAGAAGGAAGCACAATTAGTCAGGTATAAAAACTCACCTTTCGTATTTGCCCCATCCCAGGACACCGAGTCACAAATTGAAGTTATGAGGCAGGATTTGCAATTTTTATTTTTTTTTTATTCCTGGTGCTTTGGAAGTCCCATATGTCTGTCTGCAGGTTTGGTTTGTCATGTTGTTTGTGTTTATGACATATATATATATATGCATGTGCGTTTTCCAGGTGGGGTTTGCTATGGTAAAAGAAGAAAATAAATGGGAGGAGAAGCAGTTTCATCCCAGTAATTTTCTGCCCACCAGGCCTTTGCACCTCTTCCTCTTTCCCTCCTGCTGCTTCCCAAGCTGAGGTGCTGATGAGGTGCTGGAGTTGCCACAGGCTGACAAAGCCATGACCAGAATTCCTCTTCTGAATAAGCAGGGAAATGAGGGAAAGGGCAGGGAATCAGTCAGGTTAAAGATTTTTGTAGGTATGGCCGTGCTGGAAGGAAGGGTGGTGTTTTATGCCTGTAAACTCGTATTAGAAAGCCATTTGAAATGTGTGTCAAGATCCCCCTGAGACCTGCCTGGCTGCTCTCTCCAGTCCCCTTTTTGAGGATGGGATTCTCCATGCTGGCATTGCCATTATTCCTGGGATAACGCTGGACATGACCACTGCTAGTGGATTTTTTCAGTGATAGCAGTTTTTGGCAAACCAAGCACGGGTATACAGCACTCTCTGTGCTTGGTGTGTATGATTTTTGGTGCTCTTGTCTCAGGTTTTAGGGTGTTTTATTTTTTTTGGTGATGGTGTTAAGCCAGCAATCACTTCTCTTGCAAGTTCATTCCTACCCTTAGGCTCAGTCTCTTAAGGACACACTGCAAACTGATGCTTAATTAACCACCTGCCTCCCCAGTAAGAGCTTCCTCCAACATGATCCTGAAGGGGCTCCTGATAAAGGGAAAATCGATTTTTTTTTTTAAATTATAATAACTCATTTTATATTGTTTCAGCACGCCTTGTGTCATGGGCAGGGTGAGGGGAGTGGGATCTCATTTTTAGGGTACCCCTTTTATTAGGAATATGTGTTGGAGATGAAGGTTAAAGCCTTCAAAAGAGTTAAATAAGACACGCTAAATGAATAAAATCAGATCACCCTATTTTTAAATGGTTATATTTTTTCCTTTGTCATGAAGCAAGGTTAGTTTAAGATTTGAAAGTCAGGAGTTTAACCAATAAGCCACGATCTGTGGACTTTAAACCCAGACTCTTGGCTGCTGCTCTAACTCAAGCACTCCTCAGTCTGTTTAAAGCTGAACTGCTTCAAATTAAACTTCCACAGCAAAATTAAGTTTTCAGACCTGGCAATGGCACAGATTTAATGAAATTTCTGTTTAAAGTTGTGCTGTGAGGGTGATATTATGAACTGGCACCGAGGGCCAAGCTGTGTGTCTGTGTGTTAGGTGGGATATATAATCCAACAGGGTTGGATTTTTGGGCATGGATATCACTCAGCAGAAGGAAATGAACACGCAGGAATAAGGTTCACAGATAAATTATGCCACTTTTTTTTCAGCCTAAATACCTTGGAATCTGCAAAGACACTTCACAGACAAAGGGGACACCAGCAATAGATTTCTCCACTCATAATGACAGGAACATCTCTCTCAATATTACTTAGTTAATGAAGGAATAGATCTGCTGTGAAGTTCCTAGGAGGCTCATTTTCTTGAGTACAGTAGTAAAAGTTAGCTGATGAATGACCTAAACTGCTTAATGCTTCTACTTATAACTTCTGAGCAGCAAGGCATGTCTCGGAGAGCACTGGAGGAGTTATCCTCAGGAGGCCCCGGTGTCCTTGTAGGTTGTCAGAGTCAATGAGCCAGGTTTATTTCAAATGGCTCCTTAAATGAACATTTATTTTGTGCCAGTAACACGTTTTTGATTAACAGCTCCTTTTGACTAATTTGCTTCCCAAAACAGCCCAATAAAGGACTCGTTTAAAACATAATTAAAAGCATGTTATTGCTGGTAGTTAATACTGATTAAAACAGGCATTAAGACAATTATCGTTGAAGGAAAGTAAGCACCCCGTAGTCAGGATGGAATCCATTCTTACAGTTTTTATGCATTGCATACACAAGTGGGCTGCCTGCCAAATATGCAGGAGTTCTTATCCTGCCCATAACTGTATCAAAATTTGATCCTGATTAATTTTTATTTTTTTTTTTAATGGACAATATTTGTGTTGGGTGTTTGGAGTTGGGTTTCTGGGAAAAACGTTCGTTTTTCAACAAGTTGAAAAGTTGCCACTTCGTCCTGCCTGGTTATTGAACTGACTAAGAAGGAAAAAAAAGTATCCTTGTTGTTGTGCTTTGTGCTGAGGCTTTAAAGATTTCCTAGCTGGGCTTGGGTTTGCATCTTCAGTTTTGTGTCTCACTGTAAATTAATTGCTGACTTTTTTTTAAACTAAAACCAAAAAAAGCATGACCAAAATACTGGCAGAGGTGGAATTTATTTTAGGTGTAGAAATGGAAGTTAATCTGAAAATTTTCAAGTCTTAATGAAGAATTCTGTTGGAATTTTTTTTCTTTTGTTAACTTGGTAAGGTTGTTTTTTTTTTTAAAAAAAAAGGATTGGGTTTTTTTTTTTGAGGTGTTTTTCATTTTCTTTTTCTTTTTTTTTTTTTTTGTGTGGCTGAGTGCACAGTCTTTTCTTCAAATATAAAATATATCCTGAACTCATCAGAAAATTCACATAGAAATAATGCCACGTTCTTCTATTAAAATAATGGAATATTTTCCATGAGAGTGAAAAATTACAGGTAACTTTTTGAGATCAAGGGCTCTAATTATGACCCTGTAGCTTTTTATACAGTTACTATAGAAAAAAACCCACATAAAAACGTGTTTTCCACCACTTTAAATTTTATGTGAGAGTTCAGCTCATCATTTAACACTTGCATTTCTGTTTTGAACATCTTAATTCCTTAATTTCTCATCATCTTTTATCATGCTTTTGCAATTTATAACAAAGAAAAATTTATATCCAGTGTAATCAGTTTTAATTGAACAAATTGATAAGAATGGGTAACAACTTCTATTTTTAACAGTAACTTCATCTGTAGTTCAAAATTTTGTGGAGTTTTAAGTAAAGAGTTGCTTTCAACATCGATTTCAGCTTTTTCTGCCTTACCTCAACATAGTGGTAATATTGGAGAACGATCAAAATGATTATGCAGGGCCTTAAAAATGGACTAAAGGAAATTTTGTGCTTATTTCCAAATGTGCATTTGATTATGCTCAGGTTCTAATTTTTTTTGTTGTTGTTGTTGGGGGTTTTTTTGTTTGTTTGTTTATTTTTGTTGGTTTTTTTTGTTTTTTTTCTAATTTAAAAAGAAGGAAATCAAAATATACCAAAGGTTTTTTAACACGTGCTTTTACACCTTTGGCTGTACTTGTGCTTTCAGCCTTCCCTTCGTGCTGGGTTGAGGAGGGGGAGCTGCCAAGGATGTGACACCTTCTCAGGGGCCAAGACTTTGAGACAGACGGTGCCTGGTGTGGAGGGAGCAGAGAGAGACCAAAGCTTTGGAGCCTGGTGGACTTCCAAGGCCAGCCTGTAACTTGCTGTCCTTGTCTGCTGTAACAAAGTTCTGGGAGCACCTTCCAACCTGAAGTGATTGTGGTGGGTCCAACTTCTTCTGAACTCCGGGTTTTCACAGTAAAATCAGCTCAAAAATGAATGTTTTCTGTTTTCCTCACATCTTAGGCTGACTAGAGAGCGAAGCAAGTGGAGCTGAGCAAGCACAGCCTTGGAAAATCCAGCAGATAGAATATTGATCCTCATCTGGTGGTTCATACCTCCACTTAGGGACTTGGGGAAAGAGCTGGAGATGGTGTGGAGCTGCTTTCCACGTCCTGAGCTGTTCCTAGGGGGAAGGTATGAGGCTTTGGAGCTTGTGGGCAGCATTGACCATGGTAGATATCAGCAAAAGCCATAACATGCTATGGCCACGCTGGGCATGGCAATAGACTCTGCAACACTGAGGGAAGAGTTAGTTGGAGCTCTGAGTCTTTTCCAAACAGATTGCTTGGTGTGAAATGTGAGATTTACAATCATCCCCATCCTGGAAAATTTGAATTTTCCATTCCTGGTAGATTTTATCTAGAAATAGATGCCTGTGGCAAGTGATTGGTATCTTCCTTGGCCAGTGGTCCCAGACCTTCTGAGGTGTAACCCTGAATTCAGGTGTGAGTGTGACATTTGTAATCATAGAGTGGCTTGGATTGGAAGGGTCCTTGAAGATGTTCCAAACCTCAACCATGGGCAGGGACACCTTCCACTAGCCCAGGTTGCTCCAAGCCCCTTCCAACCTGGCCTTGGACACTTCCAGGGATCCAGGGGCAGCCACAGCTTCTCTGGGCAACCTGGGCCAGGGCCTCACCACCCTCCCAGAGAAGAATTTCTTCCTAATCTTTAATCTAAATCTACTCTCTTCCAATTTAAGACCTTTCTTCCTTGTCCTATCACTGCATTCCCTCTCCCTTAAGCCAACCCCACATACCTAGAGCTGTCTCTGGAAAAACTTGATCCTGATTCCACTGTAGAACCTTCCTGCCCTTCCTGGTTGGAAGTTGGGCCCGTGCTCCAGGTGGAAAGACAGACCCTTCCCGTTGAAGAGGAAAAATCGTAACTATGGAATTGCATATAATTAAAATCTCATAAATATTTTTCCCCCTCATTCTTCTGAAAATATCAGATGTGTGTATAATCCTCTCAGGGGAACCAACATCTCTCTCAGTTTATCTGTTTTAATTAAACTGTTAGTTAATTCTTCATTCTTGGGTATAAAGAAGGGGAGAGAAAAAATTATTCAGCTGCTATAGTTTAATGGATTTTTAACAATTACAGAACGAAAAGCAACGAAAATAAATAATACAGTTGTTAAAACTAATAATGTAACAAAGGTAAAAAGACATCCCTGTAGGCTGGAAGAAGTATTAACACAAGCAAACAAATCCCAACAATCCTGAAATCAAAGACCAGCCAGCTTTCTTGTTTTCCCACTAGATGGTCTGGCCATTAATAACCCATTTGCAAGAACATCTGAGGAGTGTGGGGCAGTAAGGGAGGGAAAAAGATCCCAAGAGTTTGAAATTGTAGCAAATAGGTGGTGGAAGCTGGATTTAGGTGTGGACTAGATGTGAAATTTGGGGGTTTCGTAGTAAATTATAAATGATGGGTCATTATAGTTCTTGCAAATGGCCCTGGTGACAGATGAAGAGGTGGGGAAGGGAAAAAAGGGGCAGGAAGAAATAACTGGAGATTTCGGGGAGGAATTATTTCAGAAGACTGAAGGGATTAAGTCATTTCTATAGGTGAGAGAGATAAATATGGATCTGCCACCAGCCCAAAGTGTCAGAGATCTGCAGAGCTCCCTCCCACCTCCCAGTGGGGTGAGGAGGACAGTTCCAGGAGGAAAAGGAACAAGAAAAGGAAAATAGGAAACAAAAAAAGCTCATTGCATTTTTCTTATGCCCCCAACAGGTCCCCAAACAGGCTGCAAGGATCATTGCAGGGAATGAGAGAAAATCAGGCAAAATTTTCTGCAAGTGGCTCAAATCAGATAAAATAAAGCCCACGAGCAAGGGCGTAGAGAGATAATGGAGCAGAAACCTTTCTACTTCAACCCTGCCTTCCCCAGTCACTTTGAGCTCTCTCCATTTGAAAGTTAAATTTCTAATTTTATTCAAATAAAGCCTGGCTTTCTTGTGTTTAAAAGACTTTTGGTCTTCAGGGATCTCGCTGTAGGTGATGGTTTCAGCAGATCCACTTCAAAGCTTTGGCGGATTCAGTGTCCTATCATAGCATATCCTAATTAGTGAAGCTGTGGGCCAAATTCCTGTGGGATACAACCCAACAGATACAATAGTATAATACTGGAATTAGTCCACTAAACCAAAAGGGTAAACCTGCCTGGACAGAAGTCCGTGGCAAAATTCCAGTCGATTCCAGTAAATATTGGACTGGGACTTAATGAAGAGGTTGGAAAAAAAATCTCGTGATTATTTTAGGATTGCAAAGGAAAAGATCTGGAGCTCTTTTGTATCAGGAGGAGAAAAAAAATGTTTTCTTAAAAACTTAGAGTGTATGAGAACACCAATATGAAACCACTCGATAATAAGACATTCTTGTGTTTTCTCAACCTAAAAAAAAGCAGAAGATGTATAATGTGCATATATAAACATATAAAAAGGGAATTTCTCACTTGTACACAGAAGAGGAAGAAAAAAAAAGAGTAATATCTGAAAGAAAACAGGTGGGAAAAATGGTACACAGCAGCATAAACTCATTATTCACCATTTTATTGTATGGTATTATTGCTGATGTCAGATGCATTCAGCATTTGCCAGTCTATTACAAGAGAAAATGAAGTGCATCTGTCTTAAAACTTCTAAATCCAAAATAGTCAGCTCTGAAAGTGTGTGTTTTGATACCTTGGCTTCCACGCCACTCAGAAAGCAATTGCATATCAAAATGTTTGAGACATCCTTGCCGTGGCAAAGCCTCCGAGCTCTGTGCAGGCTAATAAGGAGATGGCTTTGTGGATACATTTTCGGAGGGGAGTGTATTTGGAAGGAGAAATTGGATGCCGAGCTTTTGTTGTGATAGCTCTAAGACTCTGTGTTTTGGCTTCGAGTTCTAAGGCTCCATCTGAAGGAGGAGAAAAGGAGAGAAACCAGCAGAAACGATTCAGGTGTCAAACAAAAAATCTCTTCCAAGAATAAGATTTATTTCACTCGGTAACCCCTGGCCAGAAGTTTGTGTTTTGGGGAAATGAAAATTTCTGTCTTGGTGGTATTAGTAAAGCAAAACCAGCTGAGCACATTCAAACAATGGACAGAGCATGTCTCTGCTAATTTTGAATTTTCTGGCTTTTGTCACTGGATGTCACAGCTATAATTATTACTTAAACACAGAGGTGAACTGCAAAGCAGGAATGAAACTTTAGCTGAGAAATGCTGTAGGAAAGAAAAGTTCCTGCAAAGTCAAGCAAAACCTCCAGCAGGGCTCCACGTTTTAATTTATCCTTGGTTAAAATTCTATATCTGCCATCTGCAATTACCCCGGTGCAATGAGATTATCCCACTGGAATATTTATTTACCAGCAAAAAATAAGTTTATAAGGTGGTTATTGGGGAATTTGGGCACTTCCAGAGGTTAAATGATGAGCAGAGGGTCTTAATGTCTTGGCAGGGAGCCTGGTCCTCACCTGAGAGTGTGGTCAGGTGTTGGGATGTGAGGCTTCCCTTTCCTCTCCCAGTTGACAGATCACTTTTTCCAGTCATTGTGGAGCAGTTTTGTGTTTCTCTAGTCTGGAAAACTTCACATTTTGACAAAATTGCTGTAGAGTGTGGGGTTTTTTTTTTAAATATTACAGAACAGCCCACCTACAGCAGCATAGAAAAAAATAATCTACATAAATAAAACCTTTATAAAATTGGTGATTTGAAGAAGTAGAATCTTATAGCTGTTTTCACATTGACTTTCTAACACAGCCAGGTGTGGTGTTGGGACTGCTGATGGTCTATGTCTCTTAAATTTTGGGAATGACAGTGAGGATTGTTTAGACTGTTACAGGTTTGTTAGAACTGATTCTTATATTGCAGGATTCTTGTATTTTAGCTGATGTAGTGAAGTATTTTGTTAATACACACACATGTATTTATATATGAAAAAAAGAGCTTAATTTGTACACTTTAACCATGTTTAGCAATCCAGTTGTTTCTAGTAGCCACTACTCATGTAATTTGGAGAGCACACAGATGATGTGCCAGATGTGTGGAGGGTTTTTTCATCCCTGATGGACTCGTCAGGATGCAGGAAGGGAGAAGCCTGTTCTAGTATTGAATTGTAACCCTAATCTGGGCTCACACCAACGTGGCAACTATGGAACTTGTCTAGAAAGGCCATAGAAATTGTTCCAACAGATTGTGACAGGTATTTCCTTATCAACCCACTCAAAACTAATGGGAGCAAGAGAGAAGTAGCAAAGGTTCTGAGATCTTGATCTGGAGTTTTTGTTACCTTCCCACTGCCAGAGGACAGGGTGGAATGGAATACTGGGAAGGAATTCTTCGCTGTGAGGGTGGTGAGGCCCTGGCACAGGTTGCCCAGAGAAGCTGTGGCTGCCTCTGGATCCCTGGAATTGTCCAGGCCAGATTGGACAGGGTTTGGAGCAACCTGAGATAGTGGAAGGTGTCTCTGCCCATGGCAGGGGGTGGAAGGAGATGGTCTTTAAGGTCCCTTCCACCCAACCCATTCTGTGATTTACTGCAATATCTCTCTTGGTGGGGAGGGGTTGTGAGCTGATGATTCTGCTGCGTGCTCTGCAAACATCTCTGTTGTGTTTTAATTCCTCATCCTGAAAAATTTTATACACAAGCTTAAAACTGAGGTTGAATTGTAATGTATGCTTTCTTTTGATCTGCTGCACTGGGAGAAAATAACTCTCTTATTTTCCCACTTTCTCCGTAACCAGGACTGTTTTTTGCTGCACATATTTTTAATTAAGGACTTTCATTAGAAGCAGTAAGGGAAGACCAATGGAAAATCTGAAGCAGGAAATCAAATTACTCTCAATCACTGATACCTACATAGTTAGTAAAAAAAAGGTAAAAGGACTTTTAAAACTAGATATATTCAATCTTTTTGTTATATTGTGAAAAGTTCCCTTTTTTGCACCAATTTCTGTGCTGGTGCTTAAGCAGATCACAACTGGGAGCAAAACCTTTCCTAAAAATTGAGAGTCCTGACCTGGGTTTGATTCTAAATCTGGGAAATGTAGAGTTACTTTTGCATGCAAACAGTGGACAAAGTGGTTTTTGGGATGGATTAGATGTGGGACCTGTTTCAGGAATCCTCAAATAATGATGAGGTACTTCCTTCACTGGATGATAGTGTGGCTTTGGGGTGATTTTGTAAAGCTGTTCTTCCCTTTCTGTCCATGAAAAACAGTTCATGTGTCCATCCTTAGACACCCCCTTTTGTTTTACCTGGAGTATCCATTTGAGTTAAGCTTTAAAATGCTATAAACCAGAATCCTGCATGATGAAAAAAAAATTGTATTGGTACCAGTAGGCAACGTGATATTAAGTCACTGACATTCATACATTCTGTGTCTGTTGTATTTCCTCTTTTTTTTTTTTTCCCTCTGGAACAAACTAAAAAGGCTTTGGCAAGGCAGGGTCTTACAACATCAAACTGTACTGAAGGCAGATTTCCACAAAGTGCTTGCACAGCACAGAAAGTTTAAGTGTTGGCACCGAGACAGGTTTGTGTGGTACAGAAGAATTCTTATATTTGAATGTTTCTCTCTTACAAGCCTTTATATGTCAAACTTTAAGTGGAATTGACTGTTTATCCCAGTTGATTTTGACTAGTGACGCCTTCCAGGTTGGAGGGCGCTCCCTTCACTCTGTTTCCCATCAGCACTCCTTGACTACCGGCATGTGGTGCCAATTTGTTCCTTCTGTACAGAGAAGAAAAGAAGTTTGGATTTAATTTTAAGCCTTGACACAAGGTTTAATTTGCTAAAAAGGGGAGCTGTGCCATTGTAAATCTTGGAGGAGACACCAAGGTTGCAAAAATTGTCAGCCCAATCTGTTTTGAGCACCACTTCAGTCGGGCTATTAAAGGAACAATATTCCTTTTCACAGCTTGTTCAACTGTGTCAAACCGCACAGGTTAGCCTGGAGTTGGCCATTTATTGTACTTTTTATTGCTTTCTGATCAAGTTTGTATGACAAGGGGGAAATTTCTGTGCTGAAAATGATTTATCAATACTGTAAATAGGCAGGGAAAAAAGGTTATTTTTCAGGTGACTAAACCTCAAAGCAGAGCAGCTTAAAAATTTACCAGTGAGACTCACAAAAAAGAATAAGATAGTTTTCCTATTAAAATCTTCCTAGACTTACAGAGCTAAATTCTTTGTGGATCTGCTACTATCTTTTGAGAAGAAAACTCTGGTAGAAGATGCTGTTGGCACTCAAGTACTGGATTATTACTGGTGTTGAGTCAGACCACACTGAGCTACAAAAATCTTTGGCCCCACGTGTAGATTCTGATCTTGTCTAAGATGATGTAAATGCTCCCTCTCCCTTCACTGCTTATATTGTAGAGGAGGAAAGGGTTTAACATGAAACTCGACAACTCTGCTGACAGTGTGGATTTGGTCATTGGCTTCAGCAGGGTCAGGGTTTTAGCCTCTGTCCTAATTCTTTGTAAATGTTTTCTGAGCCATGATGATATTACCAAAAACAAGGGCAGTATGACGTGATGGGACTCGGTAAATATTTATTTAAACTAGTCTGGTTTAAAAAAAATAATCGTTTTGGGGTTGATTAAAACTCAGATATTTAAAATTAGACCAGCAAAGCTCTAATACATTAATATATACTAAAACCTACACAGTATCTTGCTTCAACCTCTTTTATTTTGCTTTTTAAGAAATGGATGTCTGACCCAATAGTTCATTTATGCTCATCCGTCACGTAAGTCCTTTTTATTTCTTGGATTAAGTGCTACAGACCTAATAAATCATTGCTGCTCCTCTGGCACCATTCCAGCTCGTGTTGTCAATCTGGGCAATGTGTAATGTTTTAATTTCTGCAAAACAGCAAGTTTTTGTTAACTTTAACTCTGTGCTGTGACTGACTGAGCCTTCAGGATAGCTTCCAGTTTTCTATATATACCGGGTGACTAATACAGTGATTTTAATATCATCAAAAATCATTAATTATAACGTAAAAAACATGCTCTGGCCTAAAATGTAAGGGTTATGTTATCCTGCTCCTTCTACTCTTTATTTCTGTTGTGAAGAAAGCTTAAATCCCTTTTAGATGTAGAAAAACACCCCAAAAGGAGCCTAAATCCCCTTTTACTCTCTCTCATTTACCGTGTTTCTAAACTACGTTTCTTTTCGTGTTCTGAACACGTGTTTTGCTTTTTCCTCCTCTGCCACGGTTGACTGGGTGGTTAGATGTGTGTACCCTGAAATATTCTTCAGCATTTATCAAGCTGAGCTGTGGTGCAGTATTTTAAAGAAAGAGGAGAAATTAGAGGTGTGCCATAAGTTGGACTATTTATCAAAACCTTTGCTTTTTGGGCATATGTGGCTGGAATGAAACAGCACCTGGTTCTATATTTCCAAGGCCCTTTTTAAGCAACACAAGCACTTCTGCCAAAACAGAAGGGAATGTGGATCCTGTTTTCTCTTTGCATGAGGAACAAGGTGTAATCAGGGCTAGACAGGGAGGGTGGGAGCCAAGGGTGGGGCCCTGTGTGAGCTCAGGAGCACAGGAAAACAAGCCCCTCTCACTGTGCCATTCAAATATCAGCTCTTACATCCCCAAGCACAAGCATTTTGATTTTTTTTCCCAGCCTTAAGGCCATGCTCTGTGTTGTACATCATCCTCCTGTTCCAGATGAGGGGATTTATGGAGAGGAGGTGTTGGGTGCTTTGCAGGAAACCGTGTAGCCACTTTATCTGTGCACAGCTGCTCACTGAGCAACTCTGTATCCCAGATCTTTTTCTCCTGGTGTTTATAACAGGATAGTTACTCCTTCTGAAGGTGAGGGAGGAGTGCAGTTGGATGGGCTTTTACAGCCTCTCTGATAACTTGTCCCACTCCACCCCTTAGTGGAAAGATCCATTTAACCTTTGGCTGCTCTGAGTCAGAAATCCTGCTTTCCCAGTTTCAGGTATCACTGGGGTCTGACACAGGTCTGATGGAGTAAAGCACATTATGTTTTAATCACACATAACAAAGACCATTTACAAACAGCAGGCCACTTGTAAAATTAACCTGAATTTATGACATCCTACTGCATTTCAGTGAGGAAGATGGATACTGCAGAGGAGTTGATTAGGCTGTGATTCATCATTCCTCTTTCTAGAGCTGAGTTACACCAGATACTTTCTGCTAGTGAGCATTATGTGTTTGTTTTATTTGATGATGGCATGTTTTATTTGTTAATGGCATGTTCTATTAGATGGTGGCACCGTAGATTTCAGTGCAGGGAGTAGTTTGTGTGTCCATCTGATCTAGAAACCAGCTTCAGATCTGAGCAAACCATTCCCACTGAAAAAAGCCTGATGACCCAAGGCCAGCCCTCCCTCTGTGCCAGGAACAGGGATTTAACTCAGCTACCAAAATCTGGGAGTGCTCATCTCCCAGTGCCCTGCTGAGAGCGGGAGATGCTGTTGGAGAGGGATGTTTCTCCTAGAAGGAGACCTCCTCAAACTCCCTTCTCATCCCAGTTGTCCTAATATTTCCATTTAGGGCAAGACAACAACTCTGGGACTTCTGCAAGGTCTTGTGATGAAGCAAAATGTTGTTTACCTGCAACAAACAGAGAGAAACCCTCTCCCATGTGGCCACCAGGAATGTCTCTGGAACCATCTGTCGTTCCTGGATGCAAACGGCATCCAAAGGCACGCGGTGCTCGTGCACTTAATCAAGCATGTTCTGAAGGCAGGATAATTTGGAAAGATGACCATTTTTAGAAGATTAGTTGTCCTCTGACCGCAGTTACAATCATCTGGGAGAACAGATAGGTCAGATTGATTTAAGTTGCTTTTTTTGGTAAAAGCAGTATATTCTGGTGAAACTGGCCGGCGAGGAGATTTGTTTCCGTGCGGGTGCGTTTTTTCAACACTGAGGGGAAATAAATGGTTATTTCATAAGCTTGAACATCCATCTTCGGATTTACACAAATTTAAAATTATATTCCTAAGAGTTTGCGACGGGAGCCAAGAGTTATTTTCTGCTTATTAATCTTTCTCCCCGATCCAAAAACATCCCCAAACTTTGTTTAGCCGTGCAGTCTCTTCAGACTGTTGACTGTGCTGTAGTGGGGCTGAGAATGTTTCAGTTTATGTAACCAGGCTCTCTGTTTAAATTTCCATGACAGATCTTTTCATTTTGTTTACAGCCAAATAACAATGCAAACGTGTCCTGCTCCAGCCGTGGACGTGGTGTGCGGTCATCGAAAAGGGCGCTCACCACATTGATTTCTTGATCTTATCCTCTTTAAAACTTATTTAAAAGCATTTCATTGTTATTTGCCGGCTATTAGCGAGCAAAAATAAGCTTTCCTTATTTACATAAGGATGAGAGCTGGTCACTGTGTCTTCTTGGTTATTAGTTGTTTGGTTAATCACAAAGCTGTGTTATAGCAGCCTATTTGTAGTTTGCAGTTCAACCACACATGGCATGGTGGTGAAACGTTTTCCTGCAAACCCAAATGCTTAAATAAAGTCATATCTTTAATCTGTTTAGAGCCTTGCAATATTTAAAATGGTTTGCATGGGTTTGATTATAGAGTTTTACGTAGATGTGTCGGTGGTGTGGGGTTTGGTAACGCGAACGTCAGCGCGAGGCAGATTTGGGGCAAAATTAATGCTCAGGGACAACTTCCAAGGGAATTCATGGAGTCTCTTCTGGCTTTTCCATCTGGTCTTTATCATGCAGAGATGTCCAGTCAGCAGTGTTCAAGTTGTTCTCAAAATTCTTCCCCAACCTTTCTAGGCACAGAAGACTCTTGTTATATATCCTTGATGAGATTTCCGAACCTTCCTAAATCCTTTCTGCTCTTAAGGAAAATAGAACAACTTCTATTTGCTTTAGTAGAATTAATTTAAGTGCTTACTTAGTATTTTAACACAGATTTTTGAGGTAGGTTCATAGCACAGTCCGAGCTTAGGTTCTATTTCTGCCTAGTGCAAAAAACACTCTATATCCTAAAATTCTGTTCAGAAATTCATCGCCCTCTGTCTTAAAACTAGCTGAGCATTTTCCTTCTGCTGCTTTCCCTGTGGTGCATTCAGGAATGATGTTCCTGTTGTGTTTTTTTCCTAATATCCAACTAAAACTCAACAACAGCAAGTTCATACCCATTCGTACCTGTGCCAAGACTAAGATCTCTTCATTCACCTTTCTGATATCCTGAGCAGTCACATTCCTCATCCACTACTGCTTTTCCTGGGATTAATGTGCCACCTTGAACTTGTACATTGTATAACTATATTTAATTCCGTTTATATTCATCTGATCAAGGGCAGATGATACACTTATAGGAACTATTACTACCTTTCTGTGTATGGTTGATAACCAGTAATTTTTACCACCAATAAACTTCACCACACTCCTCTTTATGACAAAAATCATAAATGAAAGATAAAGGCTTATTTTAAAAATCTTATTTAAGGAGCTTCCCCAGTATCTCCCCTCCAGTTCAAGAGTAAAACCTATTGAAGTTGATGCTTCACGTTGTTTATTTTTCATTCTTATTTTGCTGCTTTCCACCTCATTTCTGTTTCTTCAGCTTCAGTTTCTCCTTGATGAGTGCTGTGTTTACAGTAGATTTTCATGGTTCTAGCAGGATTGACTATCACTATCTTGCAAAAACATTTATCATCTATCTCTTTCTTTTTCAGAAAGAAAGAGTGTATTATAGAGCATATATTTAAAATTCCCCAGACAAATATTTTTTCTTTTTCCTTTTTTTTCCCTCTCACTTATTTTTTTTCTGCATGAAATTCGGTGACTTAAATACTGTTTGTTCAGGATTTCTGGATATCTGACTACCTGGGGAACACAGCAGATCCAAATGGTCCCCTGTAGGTTTGGAAATTCTGGAAATGCCCTTTGCAGAGAACAAGTGCAGTGGGGCTTCTGTTCCCAGGAAATGTCCAACCAAACAGCATCTTCATGGTCAGGGCATGCACAGTAAATCAGTTTTTTCCAGGAATCATGAGTTTTATGGACTTTATATGACCCAGTGTGTGCACACAGACTCCTTTTTGAAAAATACTGATCAAATGGGTGACAACCATTGTTTACTCCACTTTTTGCATGCTCTGGAAAAAGAAAGAGGAACTGTTTCAGTTTTTGTGTTGTATTCCCAGTATATCAGTGGCCCCAAATAGGGAGAGAGGGTTTAAGCTGTGTCTGCTTGGTAAATTAAAACATGTTTATCTGCCTGATTTGCTTTTTATATAAAATTTTTGCCTGTTTTCCCTAGAACTTTGGGTATTAACCAACCTGGGATGCAGCTCCACAAGTATTTTGATAGCTCAGAGTGTCTGGCTGTGGATAATATCAAGTTCTGAGGTGGAGATGGATCCGTGAGATCCTTCTTAACTTCATGGAGTCATAGAATAGTTTGGGTTTTGTTGAAAGGGACCTTAAAGATCATCTCCTTCCATCCCAGGGACACCTTCCACTATCCCAGGTTTCTCCAAGCCCAATCCAACCTGACCTTGGATACTTTCAGGGGCAGCCACAGCTTCTCTGGGCAACCTGTGCCTGTGAAACATCTCTGGGTGTAATATTTTCTGTGAAAATACCAATCTCCACAAAGGTGAGCAATTAATTACTTCATGCTGAGGTGGAGATCAGAATTCAGATGGATGAAATGATAAATGTGAGTGGTGTGGAGATGGCACAAAGTGTAAAAATTCCATGAGGCGACTAAAAAAAACTTGAATGACTGTCGTCGAATTCTTTCAGCTACAGATGATTAAGTGCATCCCCATTATATAAAAACTTTTATAAAGGAGCCAAAAATGTTAAGTGAACTTGCAAGAAATGAGGAAGAATATAAAAAAACCCAGGAAACAAACCTTTCAGATTTCCAAGAAACGCTTTTTCTTTGGAAAGAAAACATGAAAACACCCCCCTGTTTTCTGAACAAATGCATGTGAAGTGTGAGTGACCAAGGGATTAATCCTTCCCCTGCATAAACCCGGGATGAAATACTCAAATTCTCAACTATATGAACTGCTCAGCACCTGAGGATGTTAAATAGTTATTGCAAGAGGAAAATGTGGAGCAGAACTATCAGGCAAAGAGAAATCCCATTCACATGCCTGAGAAAAGTTCAGGCAATGTCTCAAAAGGAAAGTTCTGGAAAAGCTCTGCTAAGAAAACAGAAGCTGTGAATTGTGCCATGTGGTATTAAAGAATTTAGAGGGCACACTGAGAAGTTCCATATCAATGCTTTTTCTTAAATATATTCAACAAAGGGCCTATTTCCCTTCAACACTTTCAAATTTCGGCTTTCTCTCCCTTCTGCTTTTTAGCAGAACCACTCAAAAAAAAAACTTGCACAGTTATAACTTTTAGTGTAAAATCCCTGGATTTCTTGCTTTTTTATTTTGCTGCTTCTCAATTGGTTTAGAGAGAATTTTCGAGTTATAGCCTAAAAAGGGAATATTAAAAGAAAGAGATTATAAAAGCAATTGTAGAAAAGTTTGGGAGCTCAGAACTTGTAACTCTTGTAGTAGCTACAGCAGGGCTGCACATGAGAATGTGTCATTTTGTTCTCCCACAACGCTCTAAAATGGAAAAAATAACTTATTGAAGCTTTGATTTCTTCTCAGGACTTTGCTGATCCATCAGTACAAAATATGTTTCCAATAATGATGGTTGAAGGAAGAAATTCAGACTCTCGGGCTCCTCGAATAAAGCATTTTAAAAACTCATTGTCTGCTCAATTTTGCTTGAATTTCGATTACTGTTTGGTGAATCCTGCATGTCTAGAAGTGTAAATCAGTTCAGGAAGTTTGGGATTCGTTGTTTTATCTGATTCCCTGGAAAAATCTTAATAACTGGCCACTGGCATTGAGTTTCCTGGGACAGGCTGAGTATGGAAATTCTCCAACTCTAGTTTGGGTTTTTTCCTGCTCCTAATCAGAGCTCAAACTTTAACTTAGATAAGTTGACAGTTTTTGTTGCTTTCTTGTGTGTTGTTTTTAAATTTTGGTTTTGTTTTTATATAATAGAAAATGATTACTGGGGGCTTGGCTTGTACAGGGGTCTAAATGGATCATTCTTATCTTGAAATATTGTAGGGGAGCAGAACATCACACAAAAAAAGCAGCTTCAACCTTCAGACTGATCAACAGTGTCTCATTTGTGAACTTTTGTTTGCAGAATTTATTTAGTGTGATTTTTTTTCTTGTAGTTACAATGAGATCTTTGAAACAACTGTTGAAATGATGGATTAATGAAATTTTTGGCAAAAATGGATGTTTCCCTAGTGCATATTTTTGTTCATTAAACTCACAAAACCCTGCAGCAGGAAAAGAGTTAAGTTTTGAAATGGCTCAGAAAAAAAATTGTGCTTTCCTGTGGACATAAAGTAAATTTTCTATACTTTGTGATTTTAATAATAAAAGTAATATACAGGATAAACTAACATTTAAGGAAAGCTATATTTTAACCTCTCTGGCTTTTCATCTGCTGTAATAGATGGGAATTTTCACTTCTCTATCCTCTCAATTGTGTGCTGTAAAACCTGTTAGTGTCACTGAAGATTATACTATGAGAAATTTAGTCTATATTTTACATATATAAAATTGTTAAAAATGGTGTCACATTCCTAAAATGATTCTGCAGGACAGTAACTCATAGGAAGCTGCTTTTAGACCTTTCAAGGTATAATTAAACAGGGAAGGAAATGGGTGGGAGAAAGCCTTGTTTGCTCAAACAAACTAAATGCCCTGGGGTAAAATTAAATATACAAAAGAAATAAAACCTAAATATATAGAAGAAATAGAAGGATGTGTGTTTTATCCAAGTGGTTGCCACTTGGTGCTGGAATATTGCTGTGGGAGCTCTCCTGGTTTAGATCTGTGCTGTGTTGCAAGGTTTTCTTTTCTGGATGAAAAGGTGGGTTTGGAATTTATCCCTGGTTATTCTGTGGGATGAGGAGAGACAACTGGCAAATGGATTGGTGCCTTGAGAAAGAAAATAGTTTGCTGTACAGGTGGATTTCTGTTAAAATGAAGTTTTATTGTGTGCTACAGTCCCTGGTGCCCTGCTGGCCATGGGAGGGATAATTAAATAATTAGTAATTTTGATCCCCACCAGGTGTAGAAATATAGTGTTTATTGGGTATAAATTGTTCTGTGATCACGTGAAAATGCAGAGAAGGAGGTTTTTGGGGAGTAGGAAGGAGGCATGATCCGTGATTTAATCCTGATCTCCAAGGGGTGACACCTTCCCTTTGGCTGGGAGGTCAGGAGCGTGGTCCCCTCTGTCACTGGTGGTTTTTGGGGTGGTCCATCTGCTCCTGTAGCAGATGGGCTTCACCCCAGGTTGTTTTCAGTCCCCTCTGACCCGGGGCATGGGAACCTCAATGCTCTTCCCAGCCCGGGTCTCATTAGTGAGGTACAATTAGATTATCGAAGAATGTACTTGACAAAAGACACCTATTAATTGTAATTTGTGCTCCAGCTAAAAATTGCTTCAGACTGAAGTTTCTTCAAGTCCCAAAGAATCTAACAAGGAAAACCAACACATTAGGTTGTTATATTAAAACATTTTAACCGGTTGCACGCATAAGAATATTCCCAATTTTATTGCTTCGAGAAAAAATGTAACACTTCTATTTTTCAACTCCCTTCTCTGCTGTGTGAGGGTTTTCCTTGCATTTTATTGGTTTAACACAGAAACTGCGTAAAACTGCCTTTTTCTTGCATGGGGGGCATTTATTAAAAGAAGTTCACAAGTGGATTTTATTAGTGTAGAAGTCTGGAAAGTTTGTGGCATATTAAACTGTGCTCAAGCTGCATCTTTTTGTCATAAAACACTGTTGTCTCTCTGAACTGTACTTTTCTCAATAGAATGTTTAGAAAATAAAAGCATAGTTTAAATTTATTTTTAAGCAGGCTTAAATGAACTAAAGATACAGCACTTCACTGCTGTATATTGTATATCCCTGCACAGTGTTATTTTGAGTATTGATTTTTCTTTTTTCCAGGCATAAGTTTCTTTAAATTCCTGCAGAATTTAAAGTACTATTTTGTCTCCTGTTATGGTTCAGAAGGTATTGAAAATATCTGTTTTTCCCCCAAAGATCTACTGAGTTATATTTTACCTTTAGCATTGCAGTAAATGCCAATTGATACAGCAAATGTGAGCTGCAGTCTGAATAGTTAATTAATTATTACATTAAAAAGAGTTTATTTTTGCAGTGATTTAGTGTTGCTGTGTGATGTGGGATTACTGATATACTGAAACATTATTAGATTTTTTATGAGGAATTCAGGATGGTTTATTTTTTTCCCATTGGGAATAGATGGAAAAATAAATGTACAAGGAAGACCATAAACCCTAAATGTGTGTTCTTTGCAAGACTAAGAAATTGGTTACAATTCTGCTGAAGCTCACTAAAAAGGGGATTTTTAGGTGAACTATCCTGGCCATCACTTATTTCCTCTCACATCAATGATATTTCTATTATTTGTTTTATGCTAAAAGTTGAGGTTTGGTAAATATCTTTCCTGTTTTAGAGGTTAAAATAAGGTAGAGATGGTCCAAGATAATTCTGTTGATAATTTCATTATTCAGGACCTGGGTGGGAACTTCTGGTATAACCCCATGTAATTCCAGAGTTTATTTAAATACAATATTATTAATTTATACCAGCAAAAATCTTTGCAACATGAGAGACAGCGGTAGTTTTACTTCTGGGTTTTTTTGTGTTTGGCAAGTTTTTTCCCTCTGCTTGTCTAAATGTTGTGATTTTGTTTGTAACAACACATTATAATACATATAAAGTCAAAGGGAAATTCAACTTCAAGGTTTCTGTGCACGCCCTGTGCTGATTTCCTCAATTCAATGGTATTATTGGACTGTTTTCCCACAAATGCATAAGGTTTTCTGTCTGACTGACAGAAATTGTGCACCAAACAATTAAACCCAAGATATTTATAATGTCTACATGGTGTTATTCCTCCAAGCCTTAAAGCTGGTTGCATTGTGAAGCTGCTCTGTCTGCTGTGGCTGAATCTCCCCCCCCAAAGAGTTTTACCAGTTCCCTCTGGCCAGAAAACACTTCTGGAATTATAAAATATACTGGGCCTGTTCTTCTTTCCCTTCAGTAGGCAAAGCTTAACAAGACCAAAGCCTGCTGGACAAATAAAAAGAACTAAAGAGTTGAAAGAACTTGCAGAAAAAGCAGATTCAGGCTTTTTTTTTTTTTTTTTTTTCCCTATCCATGGATGCCAAAAGGCACAACAAGGAGGAGATTCATATCAACAGTGTGACAGATATCTTTTATTCTATAGTGACCCTGTCAGTAAAAGAAATTTAATATGGACTCTCCTGCCACTCTCTACCATCTCATTTAAGAACGTAGGTGACCGAGTAATGCACCCCAGGAAAATCCATCTTCTCAGAATCTGTAATTTTCTGACACAGAAAAATGCATCGTGCTGGAAAAGGGATGAGAAGCAGTTCTTGTGCAGGGGAGTATTTTATTTTATCCAGTGTATGATTTTTCTAAATACTGCGGTGAAATTACAGGAGTGGCAACATTACACTGTTGAGTGTTTGGTGACTACTGAGTGGTTTTCAAGCTTATTTATACTTACCTTGTTGAATGAGACATAAAAGGCAGATATTTTTTGGCACCATTTATTTATTTAAAGGCAATACAGCAGAGATTCTTCCCTTGATCAGCTGAGGGTATAATCTGCCCTCTGGGAATTTGTATTTATCTGGAAACCTTAGTGGTGGCACCACTTTGCTGTCGGTGGGAAGCATGTCCAGCCCATTATTTAAGTTCTTCTGCTTTCCACCATCCCAGGCTCTCAATAAACCCCTTTTTGTGGGACAATTTCTCTTAATGCTTGAACCTGGACTATATTTTCTGGTTGATCCAGGTGTACTGACCCTCAAACCAACACACAAAGGGTTTCCTGGATACAGTTAGAACAAAATGCAACTCTTTCATTTCTGTACAAATTAATCCTCGATGCTTGAAAAGTGTCTGGTTGTTTTCCAGTGGCACAAGGAGGTGATGAATTTAATTGCCAAAGGAGTGGGCTGCAATCAGCTGATTTGCAGGATCTGTCCAGGAGTGTAGGAAAAGGGGAAGACAGATGTAGGCATTGCTGCCAGATTCCCTGGGATTCACTTACCCCACGTCTTATCAAATAGTTTTCCCTGCAAGAGCACTCATAGGGTGAGTAAAAAATGTGTGTCCAAAAAGTTATGCTTCATTTGAAGCAGAGAAGTTTGTAAGAGAGAAGGTATTCTGTAATTAATATTTAATAATATGTCAGAATTAAGATTTATTACCCATCTTGCTACAAACAAATGTATATAAAGGCATACAAGAAAAATGTGGCGTAGGAAATACTTATTAAGAAAAGGATTTGGCATCAAAAAGCTTGAAATTCTCAAATCTGAAAGAGAAATCTGTGTTCTCATTCCTCTTTAACTGGGATAGGAAGATGAAGGAATTTGGGCAAAGCTTCAGAGCACATCTGTGATGCAGAATTTAACCCTAATTATCATGTCAATCTTTAACAGGAAGACTAACTTGTTTTATCAGTTATGAATTTACTTTGTCTCATAATCTGTTTCTGGTTGTTTTCAGCAGCTGTGGGTGTAAATTCTGATATTTTGACGCAGGCAAAAGGTTAAAGGACCTGTGAACTTAAATGCTGGTGCTGCAATAATTAAAGCTACTCTGCCTCTCTGAGGAAATTTCAGAGGAGCTGTTTCTGCCTGTTCTTGTCTCACATTTGAGGACTTTGGGAGGATTTTCTGTCTTTACTTTAGTTTATTGTTGAACCTCAGCTCAGCTTTTCTCACAGGCATTCCTGATCCATGACCCTCAGACCAGGTAGGATGGGGGAAATCTCTTTCTCATTCCACTTGCATCCCAAAGCCCATGGTAAGGATCCCTGGAGAGGGACAGGGAGTTCCTTTAAGCTGAGTGGTTCAATTCTTACCTGGAACTGAGTATATTTTGTGACTTTGTTTTTGGAGCCTGGGGTCCTGAGCACCCCAACACATGGAGGTTGTTGCCATGGCTGGATGTCAGCTCCTGAAAACAGGAATTATATGGGAAATACACTTTTCTTTCAAACTTATCTCTCCGGCCCTGTTTAATAAATGATGTGTTCATGATCTTTTAACATCAGTAACAATTTGTTAGTCATATTACACTGCAGAAGAGAGAGACTGGGAAGCTATCTGAACCATTTTAAAACTTAAATTAGCCACCATAAAGTGCAGAATAAAATTATAAAGACTTTCTTGTAATACAAAATTCATAGAGGCAAAACTCTAATTTCCTGATGGATATATGATATTAATGTAACGGATACCTCAGTGTAGTTAAATTGCATTAAATGGTTATTAATGCTTGAATAAACTTCAAGGAAGTGGGTACTGGTTGAAATGGGATAATATTTTGTTCTGCTAAATTATACGTTAATTGGTATTTCCTCTCTCGTAAAAGGACCTAAAGGGCTTAATAAAAGATGTGGGAGAAACACTAGTTTTTCTTCTTCTTGAGATGTTAAGTCTGGAGCTTAACTGGAAACATTTCAAATTGTTCCCAGAAAATTCACTGGCACTCCTGATGACATGGCTTCCAGGACTCCCCAGAGTAAATAATTCCGGATTTCGGTTAGTCGGGAATACACAGGGCAACGAGCAAGGAAGGGGAAGAAAAGCTATGAGGGACTTGTTTGCTGTTTGGTTTTTATATTTGGAATTATGCTTTGTTCAGATGTAGGAACCACTTCCAGTGTAATCTGGTGGATAATGAAGGCTGTTGGCACGACATGGGGGCTTTAACTCCTGGAATAACAGAGAAGGGGGAACAAGCAAAGGGCTTCAGTGCCCATCTCTGGGTAATTTGGGGCAGTATCAGCAAATCAGGAGAAGATTATTTAAGGAAATCTCATTTAATACATCTTATTGAATAGCTGAAACTTTCCTGAAGCGATTTTTATTCCTTCTTTGTAGAACAACTTATTCCTTGTTGTGTCATAACTCGTTGAAATTATGTGAGAACCGAGTATGATATTCCTACATGGAAGTATCAGATATGAATACTCCTTCATTTGGAGCAGGGAAAGATGAAAAAAAGATAATATCTTTATGAATATATATATTTATAGATTATATGGATGAATTTATTAGTATTATTAATAGAATTGATTTGAATTGAATGTTCACTTGAACTTTCAATAATACTGTGCTTAACAGCCACTGAAAATGAGATATTTCCAACTTTTCTTCTTGTACAACTTTAGTTGACTGATGACTGAATGCCTACAAATAGTTAACTACAACACAGAAAGGATGTAAAATGATTTCCTTAAGAACCCAGGAACCAGTAGAGATACTTCAACCTCTCTCTTGGCAAAAGCCAATGAAAACATTTTCATTGCAATGCTGTTGGGTTTTCCAAGGTGAATACATGAGGTTGTATTTTTTCTGCTCCTCCTGACCCCCTCCCCATGTTAAAATCAGCCCCTCTCTTTCAGAGTTTCCATAAATATTGTATTTTTCAGGTGATACTTTCTGGGAAACACAAAGTGAGGTATTCCTGGTGTAACTTGAAGTACATCACTGACAAAGAATGAGGTTAGCCAAAGTTTTTGGGCTCTGTGGTTTGTCTTAGAAGAAAAAACGTGATAGTGCAATCAGATACTTTTGATGAAATGTAAATACCTTCGTATTTACAAAGAATGGGCAAGTTCCCATTTCCTGATTGCTGAAGGAATCATACAGGAGACAGCACTTTTGTTTGCAGCCAAGGGTGATCCCTTTCAGAGATTTAATTCAGGCTCTGGCTACAGCTATTTCTCTACTGTACCTTGTCTGTTCTCAGCTTCTCTCCTCTTTGTTTTTCTCATCTTAGAGAATCACAGACTGATTTGGGTTGCAAGAACCTAAAAATTCATCTCATTCCACCCCCCTGCCATGGGCAGGGACACCTTCCACTATCCCAGGTTGTTCCAAGCCCAACCTGGCCTTGGATACTTCCAGGGATGGGGCAGAACTGATTGTGACCCAAAACTATTTTATAAAAGCCAGGTGCTGCAAAGCCTTTAAAGCAAACTCTTTGTTGGCTTGTCAGAGGGAATTTGAATGATTTATGGCTTAGCATAACTTTTCAGCAGTGTAGGATGTTTGATCACGGAAGAATAAAGCCATGAAGTGAAGAAATTTCTCTGAGGGGAAAAAAACCCAAACAATAAACTTCTTACTTGGCTTATTATTTTAAGTTCTACTCATCCTCAGCTGGTGCCAGAAGAACACGTGGCTTTTGGGGATTGGATTTTTTTAGGTTCATGATCTTAAGTGTCTTTCCCACCCTGATAAGTCCAAGGAACTCCCTCATTCCCAGTCAGTCCATGGCAGCAGCTCACATGGATGCTGGAGTTCACCTGAGGCAGCACAGGGTGTTGTGAGACCTTTTGTGCAGAATGAGAGTGACCAATCTGAGCCCTGAAGGGACTCAGAATTTGTGAGAATAAAGATCCCTGGGAGCTACACCCATTTTTTTTGGCTGGCAAAGGGCAACTGATGCAGCAAAAGGAGAGTGAGGGACACCTTGTGCTATTCAGTGTTGCTGACTAAGTTCATTTCGGGTGGGAAACACATAAAAATAGTCAAGGCAAAGTCATTTTACCCTTAGAAATCCTTTTTGGTCTGAGAAAGAGAAAAAGAGAATTTAAATGGCATGATACCCACAGCTGAAATTAGAAGTAAATTGTGATATTTGTCTGTGTGGTGTTTTCCAAGATCCAACCCATAAGTTATCCAGCCACTGACATTCCTCACCCTAAGGCAGCTGGTGAGCTCTCCCAAGGCATGGAATGAGGGTTATTCTGGGCAGAGTTTCATGGTTTGGTCCCAAAGGAAACAATAACTTAATTATCCTCTGGAATCCTCAACCTGGCCCTTCTGGAAAGGTGTCTCCCCATGGGACTGCACACGAGAGTTTCCACTCCCACTGGGGGAAGAAAAAGAGAATAATTCCCTCTGCAACAAGGATTCACGTGGAAAAGTCTGTGGCCTGACTTATCTGGGAGATCAGTCTGGAGAATCCAAAGATTCCCACAGGGTAATAAAATCTAGGAATTAATGACATTCCTCACCCTAAGGCAGCTGGTGAGCTCAACCAAGACATGGAATGAGGCTTATTCTGGGCAGAGGTTCATGGCTTGGTCCCGAAGGAATTACCTTAATTATCCTCTGGAATCCTCAGCCTGACCCCCTCTGGAAAGGTGTTCTCCCAATAGGACTGTACACAACAGTTTCCACTCCCCCAGGGGCAAAAAAGAAAGAATAGTTCCCTCTGCCACAAGGATTCATGTGGAAAAGTCTGTGGCCTGACTTATCTGGGAGGTCAAGCTAGAGAATCCAAAGATTCCCAAAGGATAATAAAATCTAGGAATTAATGACATTCCTCACCCTAAGGCAACAGATGAGCTCAACCAAGACAGGGAATGAGGCTTATTCTGGGCAGAGGTTCATGGCTTGGTCCCAAAGGAATTACTTTAATTATCCTTTGGGGTCCTCAACCTGGCCCCCTCTGGAAAGGTGTTCTCCCAGCACACAACAGACTGCACACAACAGTTTCCACTCCCACAGGGGGAAAAAAGAAAGAATAATTCCCTCTGCCACAAGGATTCACATGGAAAAGTCTGTGGCCCAAAGGCTATTAAAATCTGGGAATTGTTCATGCAGACCCTCTGTGCATCTCCCATGGCATTCCAGGATGGTGGGAGGTTGTATCCATGCTTGTGTGGGGTATTGCTGAGTGGTTTTTAAGGAACAAATTGCTGTTTTGGTGTGTTATCACCATTTTCTCCAGAGCAGAGGGAGCTCAGAACTAAGTTGTGCTCCACCAGGGAGGACTGATTTGTGGGATGATCTCCCTGGGATCCAGCCTTTTCCTTCCCAGCATCAATACCCGGCACAAGAATGGAAACACTTCACGGGCTTCGTCTTAACAGGGGCTCCCCCACTCCAAAACAAGATCTTTATCCAAAGATTTTAATTAATTGCAAAAGTTAAAAATAAATCGTGCTGGAGCACCATTGATAATCCTCCTAGGCTGCCTTTCATTCATGTTAATGTGTAATACAGCCACAGTAAGATTTAATTTTAACCATAATTATAAAAGTTTGAAATTAAATCTTACTAGGGATGTGTTCTCCATTAATATGGACAAAAACTGATCTGGGAGGATTATTATGGGGGACACAAGAAAGATTTAATTTTTAACTTTTATAATTAATTCAAAAATGTGATAAAGGATTTTGTTTCAGGGGAGGAGGAGGGGAGGGGGTTGCTCTCCAGACCACTAAGACATCCCAGCAGTCTTTCAGAGCCATCTTAATTACAGCCACAAAGAATTATTTGTTAGAGAATAGTGGTCAGGAGCTCAAACTGCTTCTTTTATCCAGAAATAAAAGTGCAGACACTTGGAAACTTTCACTGAATAAAGAACTGCAGTGAGAAAAGAGCTCAGAGGGACATATAGAAACACATATATTTATATTTTTGTGCATATATGTGAGAATATATGAACACATAGAGGTAGAAACACACATATAAAAGTGTATGTAGGTATGTAAATATACATATATTTTATGAATACATGAATTATAAAACTTGTAACAAAAATGCATTTGTCCTCTATTTTTCTAATCCTTTTTATAGATATATTGGCACAGGTACATAAACATATGAATGTGAATATTCCCATTAAAAAAAAGAAGCTACTTTGGTAGAAGAAAAGGAAGATTAATGAAAACCATCTCTTCCAATAGATGCAGTTTTTTGTGGCTGCAGAGAATTTTGGTGTATTTTTCATGTGCACAGTGGGCAGAAATCAGGTAAATTTACTGAAAATTTTCTACTGGGGATCAGGTTGTGTTAAAATTAAAGGTACATGAAAAAGATTAAAGGAATGAAGTATTCATTTCACAGGTACATTTTTAGGAATCAGTTTTGGCTTCAAATCACCACTCTTTGAAATACTAAGCCTTGATGGTTTCATGTCCTCTGCATCTTAGTGATTCCACATCAAATACACTGATTTTTCAGTGCAAAGAGGTTGGATTTTTGAGTCCAGCTTGTGATCCCCTTCTGTTCTTTTTTTGCTGCTGTTTTTTGCCTTTAACTCCAGTGCTGGAATTTTGCCATTCAGTCTGAAAAGTCAAGAAGATTCTTTCCCTCTCATGCCAAGGACTAGGACTGAGTGATGAGACTTGGTGTGAGGATTCTCAGAGTTCAGAGCCAGGTTTAAATCCTTTTCCCGACAGTTTTTTATCTACTTGGGTTAATTTTTAATTTATTTATTTTTTAAAAAAAAGGTGGGAACTCTTTATACTTAAATAAGTACATTTTTATTACAATATGAATAATAACAATCTTTTTCTTATTTTTACTTTATTATTTCTAGTTTTAAGAGTTGTGGGTTTTTTTGCATTTTCTCATAATTTTTACTGAGTTAATTTAATTAAAAAAACAGAAGAAAAACTACAAAATGTTTAACTTTTATTTTTAACAATGACCTAAATTTAGGAAGCATGAAAAGTAACATTCCAGAAGAGTATGGATAGTGATGATTATTTTAGCAAAATTCTGCATCCTTGCAAATATATATCAAGCTAGTCAGAGATTCTTCTCAACTTCATCTTTTGAGATAATATGTCTGTATTTGTGGCTCTCCTAATTAAATAATTACAGAAGTAAAATCTGAACTAGTCCATCTTCCACTCCTTAATTCAATATGATGTTTAATGTAGTGTTTTCCACATTTTTTTTTTCCCATTTTTATTGTAGGGTTTTTTCTGGGCTTCTCCTCTCATTCTTTATTGTCCTCACCACAAGTAATCAGGTTTGGGCCTCATTGGAAAACACATTATTATGAAATTCTGTAGTTATTATGAAATTTTGCAGTTATAAAAGGCAGATTCTTCCTGCATTAGCACCAATAACCCCTCCTTGCTGAACATTTACTTCAGTAAATGGCCCCAAGTAAGTAAAAAGCGATGAGTGGAAGAGCATTTTCAGATATAAATGATCTTGGAATCACCTTTATCATCTTGAACCTCGACTTGACTGTGGGATACACAGAGAAGGTCATTCTGAACTTACCCCCCAGCTGCTGAAAAATCAAAAATTAGTGTTTTTTTAGGTAAAAACACTAATTGTGTTGAGTGTCTGGCTGAAAAATGTGTATGTCATGTGTTACTTCTACCTTTTGGAGCTCATTGAGGGTTTCTCTTTTTCACAAAGAACTCCCCAAATTTATGGTTTCTTTCCATGACCTGAGGTGAGAATGGCAGTTTCTTCTTTGTTTCAGAGAGGAACTCTTCAACCAGCACAAGTTTCATCAGCCCTGTCACATTCCCAGGAAAATAAAATTGGAAGAACTTTACAGTGGAGCTTCTACTGGTGTCCCTTGTTTTCTACTGTAGATCCTGCTTTGCACTTTTCATGTTGTTTTTTGGATGTATTTGCAGAGAACACACGTATGGAGATAGCAAAAAAGGACAAAAAAGTCTAAATGTGGTAATGAATTAAATATTTGATGCCTTTTATGGTTATAAGTCTTTTATTTTTAGCATTACTTGTCACAGACAGCTGCTCTCCTTTGCAAAAGATTTGGAATAATAATGATAATAAAATCAAACTTGAGGAAAATGTTATAAAAAGTTAATTAAAAAGTTACCCTATTCCTTCCTGCTACAAACAATTCTCTATATTTTTGTGTCTTGAATTTGTCATTACCATAGAGAACGTGTTACAAAATAATAATACTTTGCTCTAATACCTTCTACCTGACTACATCTAATTGTTTTATGAACAGAAAGGAATGAAGTCACACACCATCTCTGCAAACATGGGAATGCATTTAATTTATGGATGGGAAAAGTGCTATTAATTTATATTTTAAGAGCATAATTATAGTATAATTTAAGAACAGATTCCAGAAATCCAAATTTGACACATTGTTCATTCCTGTTGTGGCAGAACAACATCTAAGTGTGCAACTCTTTCCTCTCATCTTCAACATTCCTGGATTTCCAAGAACATTCTGAATAAAAACTGGGACATTTGGTATTTCATAAAAATGAATTTTGGAGTCTGTGCAGGCCTTTGGAGATATTTTAGATAATGATTGACCATTTAAATTAAGATCTGTTGCAATTTGGTGTCTACATTTGGCAAAAGGGAAAGGGTGGCAATTTCAAAAAGCCCCTAACCTTGTCAGAAAACGCCAAAGTGCTTCTAAATCTTTGCCATTGAAAAAAAAATTAATAAAAAATATTTTATTACAGGGTCTCCCCTTCAGTCTCCCTGGCTTTGAGCCAAAGTACACTATGAAGTAACAGTTGGAAATGACCCTGTGTTGTTTCTTTGGTTTGGCTTAAAATTAATCACTTTTTTTTTTTTTCTGTAAAGAATAATATTGTAGACATTTCTTGGTAAGCCCCAATTTTTCCTCACCACGTGGCTCTTTGCCAACCTCTCGTGTGACATCCCAGTGATGTTGCTGGGATCCTGCAGCACAGTTTGGAGCTGTGATCCATTGTTGGGATGATGTATGGAACTTTGACGTGGAACCTGAATATATAATTGGCACTGACAAAAGAAAGCATGATTTAATATCTTCCATGCCACCCTCCCCACTCGAGCTGCTCGGGGTCATGTCTTCCCAGTGCATTCTCATTATTTCCAGCAGAATATCCTGATGTTCAGCAAGTATTTATGGGAACCTACAAGAGCCTCTCTGTTGATATGTTTTGTGCTTAACACAACAGTCAAGGGATTTTTAATATGACATTTTTCTTGCAAAGGAGAGCTTTTAAAATAGATATTCTCCCCCCTCATATCTAGAAGATAAGACAATGCTCAGTTGAACATTAGGTCATTTTAATGATAATATTAGAACTAGATAAGCTTAAAATATATCACAGCCTGCAAAAGCCCTCAGCTAATCAGTGCATGAGTTGCTTTCAACTTGTTTGATTTGTTCTAAGAATTACATATTGCATTTATAAACTCACAGAGGGCCCTTTGGATATGAACTGTCCTTTACACTTTCACTTCTCCAGCCCAACATTCCCTTTCCCATCGTGTCTCCTTGGCTTTGGTTCCTCCCAGTATTCAGCAGAAATGTGCTCTGTCAAACACAGCCAGGAGATATCAACCCCTTGAGGAAAGTGGAGCATTTGTGTTCCCACGAAGCTCTTCCCCCCCTTCCCAGTGGTGCTGAAGTGAGGAAATCTTCCCAGCTGTTACTCCCTCTTCCCATATTCCTCAGCACCAAGGTTGCCATTTTTGATCCAGTCAATCTTCTTTCCTTTTCAGAAAACACAAGTAAAGTACCTGGACTGTCCAGTTTTATTTTCTGCATGTTGGAGCCTTCTCTCCATTTTGCACTGTTTTGTCAAAGGGAAGGAAAATTATATTTGTTTTGAAATAATAAAACCTGTATTTGTGCAAAGCTGACGTTCCTTAAGGGACTCAAAATGTTATTTAACTTGGCCATGTCACAATTTTGTCACATGAGTCTTTACACATGTAGTTTTCTATACTTAATGTCTATTTTTCTCAGAGATAAGGAAATCTACTTTTCCAGGAGACTAATTTAGGTATGACATCCTCCTTTTTTTTGCATTAACCATATAAAAAAGAACAATGGCTCCCACAACCACAGTGATGTGGCTTATTCCTCATCTAAGAAATCAGTTTTGGCAACACAGTTTGCTGTATAAGCCCATGGATCTCAGGGAAGCAGATTTTTTGGGACACTTACAAAGGTTTTTTTCAACTTCTCCCTCAGTGTGAGGGAGATTTCTTTTAGGACACCCTGTGAAAAACCCAGAGATGTATCTGTATCAAATCAAAATTGTGATTAGCCAATGGAATTCTGCATTTCCATTAACGCTGAAGCCCAGTGTCCCTGAGATTTATATCCCTGAATCTCTCAATTGATTTATAACCTGGTAATCCTTTTATCCCCATTTATATGCAGCATAACTTGACATAAGTGCAAGAATGTCTCCATTAATCGAATTCAAGAGTGTTGGACTGAGAAACTGGAGGAAAAACTTTTAGGCCACGCTGTAAATACACTTTGTGTCAGAGGAAGGCAGGAGGAAATATGTCCTTGAGGTGCTTCAGCTTTATATTCACTCTTAAGTAAAATGAAGGAGAAAAAAAACACCTATTAATGCTTTTTTTTGAGTATCTACTGTGATAAAACATGTCAAAATATCTTTTTCTTTTTTTTTGCATACTGAGCACAGCCCCTTTCCCCAGTGATTGCAATGCAGTGTGGATGTAGGAGAGCTCCACACAGACTACCTGCTTCCTGTAGGTTCCTACAACAGTCTGAATCCCAAAAATATAGTGCTTTTGTAGGGCTGCTCAAATGCCATAGGGATCAATAGGAACTATGAGTCTGGGTTTTGAAAAGTGTCACTGGAAACCAGTTCACTCTCCACGTGGTTTGGGGGTTGGAACGTGTCCTTTGTAGGCCACACAACTGAGAAGTCCCAGCCCTGCTAATTTTAATTATGTCCTGGGAAATTTAGTAGTCACGGCAGCTTTGCATTATTGCTGCTCCTTTAGTGGACTTAGACATAGGTAAAAACCTCACTTAGGAGGAAATCTGTGGAGTTTCTCTGAAACTGTGACTCTCCAGCACAGCCCCCTCCATAACCTTTACTGTCCATGCCTACAGAGAATGGGAGACTCCCAGGTTACCCTTAAATCAAACATGTGGCCCAGCAAACAAAGGAGCTATTAAAATATATTTATTATTCATTATTACTAAATTGCCTGTGTGTGGTTTTGCTGGAGAGCAGCAAACTTGCAATTCTGTTGACTCATTGAAAGCCTACGGTGTGATGTCCTGCAACCCCCAAATTTGTATTTATAGCATTAATTTTAAAGCTCCATTTAAGCAATTCCATCTGTGCATTGCATGGAAGAGATGCAGAATGAAGGTAAATGTTGCAGTTTGTTGGAAATTAACTGGTTGAACACACTCCTGTCTATCTTGAGACTTAATGTGCTGTTGGGATAGAACCTGATTTAACCCAGAAATGTCCAGGTGAGACTGGGGAAGGTAATGTGTGCCACCACTGAGAATGTGTTAATAAATTATAATTCTGGACGCTGCTCGCATGCCAATTGCCTCTTTAGTAAATACTTAACACATTAAAGGCTGCCAGGAAATCAGATGAAATGAAACCAATTTAATTCCTTAATTTGTATGGTGTTATGCAATCCTACAGCATGTTGCATCCATAGAAACAAGAAATTGATATTTTCTGAATGTGATCTCCTGTTTCTCGGCACTTTGTTAATGTGCTGGGTCTCTCTTTGGGGAGAGAATGATAAGATAAATTTCCATTTTTTGGGTATAATTTTGAGGAGGAGAAAGGAATAAATAAGAAAAGAGGAAGGCCATCATTCCTGCCTTCCTCTGTTATCATGAGAAAGCTTTACTACCTGAATAAGAGCTTAATTCATTGAAACATTGTCAAGATTGTCGTGTTTAATGATAAAATCATGTTTTCCATCATGACTGAAATTTACTGTGAGCACCTTGTTGAAAATTAAACATGTATCTGTGCAGTATTAATTAGCAAATATGTACATCTCTAAATAAAACCAGCTGAACACATCCATGAGGGGGAAATGCTCCTCTGCCCACTGCATGTGTGGGATGAGTAGAAAGACCAGGAGAAATCTGGGAATTGTGATGGTCATCATCCTCATCAGCAGCAACAACATCAAAAAAAAAAAAAGCCAATTATTCTGAAAAATTATCTGAGAAATGAAAAAAAAAAGTTTTTGTGAACTGTTTCAAAAAGGCAGCTCCATGGCATTAAGAGGAGAATTGGTTGAAGAGTGAACTGTTTGTGAACATTAAAAAAATCCTGAGAAATTTTCTTTTTTTTTTTTTTTTAATTAAGCAGAGTACAGGTTATAAAATTCTTGAGAATTCACTAAAACCCCCCAAAACTCCAGACTTGACATTGTAACACCCTGGACAAAAAAATAAAATAAAAAAGGATTTAAACATCACTTAAATTCTCCAAGAGCACTTTTAGTCCTCTTTGTTGATCCTAAAACCACCCGAGTGACTCCTTCAATGATTCATAATTTGCTTTTCTAGTTCCTAAAAGAAGCCAAAGTCAAAAGAAGAACCATCTTCTGTGTTTTGGCCGTGTGCTGGATACAATAATTGACTGCCTGCTGAAAAACTGTCTTGTCATATTTTGTAATAAAATAATGTTTTCTGTGCATAACTTGACCTGTCCTAGTGAGTTATGCTGCTCATTGTTTCACAGGAACAATTTCCAGTGGGATTTTCACAGTACTCCTGCTCTTAAGATCTTGTACAATGTAAGCTGCTACATTCAATTTGTAAGAAAAAATATTCAGGTATAAAACCCAGATAATCTGTATCCCTTTAGAATCAAAAGTCACTTTGCCAAAATATTTTAACACGTGAAATTGCTTCTTAAGAGATGTTTGCTATGATAAAACGACAGAAAACTACATTTCCATTATAATTATAACTGACTAGTGGTGCTAAGTTTTTATAATTTAAAGGTATTCTCAAATCTGACAGCTCTTCCATGTTGAATTATGCATTTCTGGCTCTTAAATAGTTCTGCTGGCATGAGACAGCTGAGATGAAGTTGTCTTTCTAAAATAATTGCTCCATGGAGCATCCATTATACCTTCAGAAAAAATGTATTACTTGACTTCTACAAATTATAGACTAGCCTATAATGGGTATTTTTGACAGCTATTAGCTTTTTAAAAAAAATCTGAACAGCAAAATGAGTATTGATATCACTCTGCCGTGTCTTGCATGTTAATCCCAACCTCTTCTGGGCTCCTTTTCCAAAGCATGATGTAATCATTAATTACAATAATATTGATGTAATTGCACTCATCCTAAACTCCCCCACACACAAGAGCAACATGGGATTTTTTTTTTTTTAACAGTAGTACTCAATTCATATTTCATGTTATTGGAAAAAGAAGGGAAAAAAATGACTTAAGCATAAAATTTCACTGTATTTTGACACAGAATGTGGCCTGAGTGGGGTGTTAATCTTTTCATGCCTAATATTGTCTTGCAGCTCTTAGGAAAATGGGATAATCCCAGAGCCCACACATGGCAAGTTCCTGGGGTGGGACAGAAAAACCCACTGAAGTTATTGAATAACGTGAGATATTTTGTACATTTAGTATATATTGTCCGTATTTTATTTCATAGGCTTGTATCTAGAAAATATCTAAACTATAACAACATTATTATAGCGTGCAAAATAGATGAACTGATTAATAACAGGTGAATATATTCATTTACAGTGATTTTAGCCACAGTAATAAGGGCTTGTCCAAGGTTTTCTGCATCTCAGTCCCGTGGTGTGGAACAGCCAGACTGGGTCAGCCCCACATTTATGTTTATTTGAATATTTGGTGCTTGACTAACGAGTCTGGGAGGCTCCAAAATCTCTCGATCTGAGGAAAGAGGAGGGAACAGAAGATATGGCTGGGAGGGTTATTCAGAAAAAACATCAGAACCTGTAAGAGCAGAAAAACTTGGAGCAAAGGGTGAAAGCAGATTAATTTAATTGCTCTGGGAATCAAGGAGAAACTCACTGCTGGGCTCAATTTTGCCTGTGTGCTGAGAACATTTTGCTTACTTTTCACTCAAATGACTGATATTTTCCTTAAAAATCATCCAGCCCAACCGTCTGAGGTGTTTGTAAAAATAACAAAAAAGGTAAGGATGTGTAATCTTAATTCTAGTGATGTGCAAGGACAGCTGAAGAGCAATGAAAAATTCACTCCTGGCTGGACCTGCAGGTACTTTGTGTCCTTTGATTTCTTGTCACCATCTTAAGTGTCAAAACCAGCTCGTGAAGAGCAGTGAGAAAAAAAAGGACCAAAGCAAATATTTCCCCTCTCCCAAAATCATCAACACTCCAAGTATTTTGAAATGAAGTTAATGCCACAATAAGAAATGTTCACAGCAGCAAAAGTTCTCAGCGTTGATGGAACAAACTCCAAGAATTCCATTATGATCTCACAAAAAAACCCAATTTAATGGTGCTGTAATCAGTGTAACACAAACTATATTTAGAAGCACTACAATTATTACATAATACATCACATAGACCCTCCAGAGATGGTATTACCAGAGATTATGGGCTACTTTTGAAAGCCATTAAGGACCTATTAGTTGCCCAACTGGTCCATCCATAACTTTCAGTAATGTCCTCTCTGGAGTATTATTTTCTTATCACATAATATCTGTCGTAAGGAAACTTAAGCTTTCAACCCAGGACTACTGAAAGAAAAAGTAGCCTTGACATCTTGGTTATTTTCTAATTAATACCTTTATTATTGTTTTACAATTAATGGGGGAATTAATCAATATATCTGCCAAGATTTGTAATTTTTTTTTGTTTGTTTTTTTTTTTCCCACTCTCCATTAGGTAAATTCTGGAGCAAAATACAAAATATGTGTTTTCATGTGAATGGAAATCTGTTAGATTAAATATAAGGCAGATAAGAAGTTCAGAATTTGGCACAGGTTTGTGAACTGGAACAAAAAATTGGCATGAAATCATAAAAAAACTGTTGATGAGTCATGTTTTCTTTCAGCAGGAGTGGTTGAAAGGTGATCAACTCTTTGAACAAATGGTTCAAAAGGCTTGATTACAAATTTGGGAAAAGTAACATTATTGTTTTAGAGCCACAAGCCAGGATCCTGTTACAAGAGGGGCTGCAGAACAACAGTTTTATAAACGGTGACTGATGCAACTTTTTTAAGAAAATCATTATTTTAAAAAATTTAAACATTAAAATTCCACAAAAATTAAAATATTTGCACCTACAAATTAATACTCTTCATCATTTTTGGTAATGATGAAGAGATTTTGTGCAGCCTGATCTTTTGGTAGAGTGGAAGTCTCTCATTTCTTTTTCCAGTCTCTTATTTAAGAATGAGAAGTTTCAGATTTAGTTGCCAGAGTTTCTGAAGTGGTTCATGTGACACCTTAAATGCTGTGACACGGATCTGATTTCACTTGTAGTCATTCACCAAATATCTGATTCCATTTGGGATATGGAGAGAAAATTTGTTTTGCTGCTGCTTTGTGAAGCAAATTTCAACAGAATGTTGTTTGTTAAACATTCCTCTGAATTAATTAATTCTCTTTACTGGAGGAGAAGAAAAAGCCACTGTTCTAAAAAAAATATAATAAAATTAAAATAAGAACAAAAAAAAAGAATTTTTTGAATGGTTATACTGTCACTAATAAATAAAGAAATTATTATATTAGGGTATTATATCCTATATCCTATTGATCCATGGATGCAGAACATTGGCACAATATATAGACTTGGGGAATGCCTGAGGATATCTGTGTTCATAAATAAATTATTATACTTTGCAGGTGGCTAATATAAAATAATAGAGAATCATCAGTATTATTACAGTTTTGAATAATATATATAATTTTGCATCTACTTTGCAAAAGAGTAAATGGCTGCACAAGGTGCAAATCTGTGAAAATCCAAGATCATGAACTTTTCTAAGCACAGAGTGGGGACTCTTATTTTGGGAATGATATCAAATGTCATTAATGAAGAAAAGTGTATGGATTTTAGAGTTTACTTTACTGTGAGATCAGGGTAAAATCTTCAGTGTTAAATTCTTAGGTGTAAAATCAGGGCTGTCAAATCCTTTAATCACAGGACAGCAGTGTGGATTCTGTGTGTGAGGAGGAGATTTTTCCCTGGCCCTCCCAGCAGCTCCAAGGTGGTGTGTGGGATGCAGCTTGTCACCATATTATAGCCAAAAAAAAAAAAAAAAAATCAAGAAATGTCTGATTAAGTCAGAGAAAAGTTCCTGCATTATTAAAGCGGGGGAAGCAAGTTGGTTTTTGGTTTTTTTTTGCTTTCCTATGGTTTGTCAAATTCATAAAATATTATATTTCTCTTCAGCTAGAGTTACATACTGTGTAGCTCAGAGATAATCCCCATGGTCTTGGCATATGTTACTTAATTGTCTCAGAAGGAAATACCATAAATACCATGCTGTCATCTCCCATGGGCATTTGCTCATCTGTCACAGTGGGAGCTCCAGACTGGGTGAGGTGCTCTAAGACATTTCTTAAACTATGTAAATCACAGCCATTTCTCCTTCCCACTTCCCAAATGGTCAATTATGTATAAACATGTGTTAATAAAAATTTTGCTTCTTTTGCCTCTGAGGAACACACCCAGAAAGCTGAGGATGATAAACTAGAAAATGCCATTTTTCTGCGGTTCAACCTATGACATAAATTGCTGCTTTAAAATGCCGACGTGGAGAGGGAAGTCTGAGTTTCAGGCCTAAAGTAGAAGCAAAAAAAAAAACAAACCATCAATAAAAGTCATTAAAGGAACAGGAGAAATTTCTCTCCTCCTCTTTCAAGGAAACTGGTTTGTCTCTACCTATGGAGAGAAAAGCAATTAGAAGATTATGTTGAAATTATGCTAAAGGCTATTGGACACATTTGCTGCTTAGTGACCTCTGCATAGGTTCAGTTGCCACATGAGAGAGAAAAAACAGCCCAAGCTGAAGGGAGGTAGCTTGGAAACAACTTTGGGGAACATTGATCCAAATAGAAAACAGAAAGGCAGGGGAAAAGGTGCCCTGTGCTTGGTTGTGGCACTGAATAACCAGGAGATCCCCTTGGGGTGTAAGGAAAAGACCTTATATTACAACAGCCCACATTTTTATGAAATTTTAGTCTTCACACCACCCCTGATGAGCATCTCTTATTTATCAGACATTTATTTCCACCTCTAAATCATTCCTGGCTCTACTTCCATAGTCATCATGGTTATTTAGAAACAGAATCTCTGCTTGAATTTAAACCCATCCATATTGAGGATAATAAAGTCAATAAAGTATTAAAACTGATCCTATGCTATTGATTAATGTTCCTTAAATATCTGAATGGTGAAACGTTCCTGTTGTATTGAGAAACTGGGTTGCCTGCAAGTATTCCTGCTGGATGGATGGGGAGTCTGGAATAACTGTTGGATCACATTATAAACAACTTTATATTCCATGTTTCCCTGAGATACCCAACACTTGAAAAGCAGGTGTATATAAGCCAAAGATCTTCAGAGCAGCTCATTAAGAATTTCATAATTTCAGGGGGAAGATGAGAAAGATTCTGCATAGAAATAACACAAAACTTGGTCTGAAAATCACTCAGAAGAACTGAGGTTGAGTCATTTGTAGCAAAAAATGGGGTGGGGATAATTCCTTGCGTAGTTTTTATAGTTTTTGTTAAAAAAATTAATTGTAAAATAATGGTTTAAAAACAGAGGCCAGAGCATCACCCAGATCAGAGCCTGGAAAGTCCGAGGGAATGAAGGAATGTGTCACTACCTTCAAATTGACCCCTTCCTCCAAATCCCAAATGCAAATCCCACAGCCTGAACATGCAGGAAATCCTCTTTCTTCCCATTTCCAAACACCAGCAGCTCCACTCTGAATTCAGGCTCCTCTGTTGGGGGTTGCTCTGTTTTAACCAAGCCCTTAGAAAACTTTCCTGATGCAAATGAGTTTTTTCCTGGAGTGCTTTCTTTTGGAAGGAGGGATTTGAAGGGAAGACATTTAATTTTTTATTTCCCATTCATGTTTTGTGGCTTAACAAGCATCAATGTGTTATTCTTTATTTTGTGGTGTGAGCTCTGTGTGTTAAATGTCTTTATGTTTGGTAGTATGAGGGAGAAAAAGGATAATAGGCTGGAATTGTTGTTTTTTTGTCATGTTATGGCTTTCTGGTCATACTTAGAGGGTCAAATTGATAGTGTGAACTATGATGAATTTGTATTATGATGAATTTATGTGTTTCCCTTCCCTCCTTAAGAAAAAAAATGCTCAGTGTAATGTGATGCATTTGAATCTATTGCCATTCATCAAAGCTGGTTTTTGGCAGCATTTTATCACCAACAAGCATGTAAAACCCAAACATATAAAAAACAATACACGTGCAGTTCTGTGAAGCAGGAAAGGAGGTTTGATGGGAAGGTCTATGACATCATTTGGGGACCTTTTTTTCCTTCTCCCCAAACAAAATGGGAGCAGCACCGTTCCCATTGCTGGGGCTGAGGGCCATCCTAAACCCCTGTTTTCATGGGGTTGTACATCGTTACTGAGCCATTAAAAACTAGACTACCTTTAAAACTGGCATTTTTCTGAGGGCTGAGCTGGGAAAGGGGAATGTGCCTGTGTATTTTTAAATCAGGAAAAATATTTACCGGTTCAAAAGGTCAAGCACCTCATATTTATTTACTTTACTCAGTTTGAAAAACTGTTTCATCTTAGTGTTCAGCATGTGCTTAAGCCTCTCTCTCTCTCTATGACTGTTTTAAAATTTCCATTTGTCTTTTTGTTCCCAAAATCTGGTTTTGTGGGAAAACATGATCTTAATAATAAGATTTAACCCGTCCTGATCACACAGAAACACGAGGTTATGCTAAATTTTACATACTCAGAGTAGTACTAGGGAGGTAGGAAAGCTTGTGTGGGGTTGGAAATTAAAATCCAGCACCTTTTATACTCACAGTTCTTTGATGCACTACCAATATTTGCCATTCCAACTGCACTTAAAATGGAGCCAGCAATGAACAGTCATAATTTTATTGCAAACCCATGATTTGGTTTGTTAAAGCATCTGCAGAGAGGAGTGAGAGTATTCTTGGGTTGTAATAATACTGTTTTCTAAACATCCATCAGAATGTGGAACCCTTTTTCTCCATCATTTATATGATCTCAGAAAATCTTCTTTTATAACCTACACAATGATCAGCCCTTAAAATGCAGTTAATATTGTGCTGCAAGTCTAATCTTTGCCTGTGAAGTAGGTGAGGTGTTATATTATCTATGGGAGGAGCAAACACCTTGATAATTTTCTTGTGTCACACTGATGTAAAATTATTAAGCAGGATCATCTGAACACATTTTCTATGTGTGTTTCATGGAGAAAAGCCCATGTAATTTTAATTTTCCATTTCAGTCGTCTGCTCTGTGTTCTCTAGCAAGAAACTTTTATTCTACCTTTCAGTAGCATTACTCATTTCCATGCATGTTGTAGAATTAAACCACCTGAATGATGCCACATTAAAATGAATAAAAATAAGGATGGTGGTATGTGTTATAAAGAAGGATATTTATACTGGTTATCTGATTATGGGATATTCATTCCCTGATCATGGATGAAAATTGCATCAGCTGCTCTGTGACCTTCAAAGTCTAATTATTCTCAGGTAATATTGGGCACCTAAGTTTTAAAATGAAAATATGGACTGTGTGCCCTTGTGATTGAAGAGGAGAAATGTCATTATCACTATTGTTAATTTAAGTCCAGTTAAACTATCTGAGGAACCACATGTAAACGTGAATCATATGAATTCTTCATTTAAATTTAAAATTTTAGGGGCAGAAGTCTAACAGCTTGCCAGAAACACGCAATACAAGGTTAATAACCAAAGGCAAACAGTGACATATGTTAAAAGGAGCTCTATATTTACCTCTCCTGGTTTATTGTAAGATGCCTTCCACCTCTAGATGACCCATAATTCCTGCCTAATGTAGGAGTAGGTGCTCTCCACTGTGTGTGTGGTGTTTGCTGTGCTCTTGATGACCTGTTTGACTATTGCTTGTTTTCCACCTGCTTCCAAGAACAAATACCCAAAGCACAACCAGAACTTGCACAGGTGGTGAGTCCTCAAGATCTTCAGTTCTCCATCTCAACCTAAACTAAGGAAAGGATGGATAAGAAAATACAAAAGAAGGTTAGAATGGGTGAGAAAAGAGGAGAATAGGTGGTACAGAGAAAAAGTGGGGGATATTTGAAGTGAACCTTGGAATAATAATGTGCTAATTGGGGAGTGATGTATTTTCTAAGGAGAAAATTAACTGCTGTAGCCATCAGGCTAAATCCAAGCTGATTTTGCATGAAATGTGGTATCAAGTTTTATAAAGATACTGTAGGTACCATCAGGGCTATGGTGGCAAATCTGGTCACACAGAACCTCTGCTGAGGGGAGGCTGGGGCATATCTGAAGTGGTGAGAAGGTGAAACAAATGGAAGGACACAGGAGGGGGCAGAAGGATGTGCTGGAAGCTCAATCTGCTTTATGGCAAACTATGCAATAAATGGACTTGTGTTTGAAGGGGTGAAATAAATACATCTCACCCACCAAAGTCCTGCTGTCAGAAATTTTATTGTAGGGGCCAAAAAAAAAAAAAAAAAGAGCAAGGTCCCTCCTTTCAAAGTCTCCTTGAAAAACTTTAAAATCCCCTTGACTTGGTGTAAATAAATAGCAAAGCTCAGGAACAGGATAATTTCAGTTTTATGCTCTTTAAAACTCCACCACAGCGCTTATTTCCTGCAGCTGAAGAGTTTGGTTTAGCAGAGGGTGGTCTGGGGCTGTAGGACTTTGCCATGGGGGGTTCATGTCAGTTGGGAGACAAGGAAGAAAACTGGGAAGCAGGAATGTGTGTGGAGCCCAGCACGTGGAAGGAGTGGAACAGCTACAAAATCCACGACAGCTCCTTTTCTCCTCGTTTCTGTCCACATTTTTGTTGCTGAGTTTGAACTTGTGAATTGCCGTGTAAGAACTCACAGGTTAAAAAAAAATAAGTTTGTATTGCAATTTAAAAGAAAAATATCTATTTTGAAATTGTGATTTTTGTTGTTGTTCTTTTTTTTTCCTTACAGTTATGGTAGATCTGTCTGCAGCTGTAAAAAGGCAGAATTTAGCACTTGGTGGGAGCTGTCAACATTAGGAAGGTCCACAGGATGCTCCAGGGGAAGGGGGAGAGAAGAAATGCCCTTTGTGGGGCTCTACCTGCCTAGTAAATATTGTTTATTGTGTGGCTTTGTCCAGCAGGTACTTATTTCTCCTAAATAATCTCACAACTGCACAATTTGGAGAAAGAAATCAACTTGTCTACCTTGGAAAGCTGCATATTTATTATATATATATATATATATCCATACACACACACACAGATATATATAAATATTTTTATTCCTGCTAAAGCCCTATAGAAGTGCATTAATACACTTGAAGAATACCAAAAATGCACCACATTTTCACATTATTACAGGATGAGTTAGCCTATCTGAATTAGAAATACATTAGCAAAGGGATTTGGGTAGACATGTCTATATGGATTAAACAGAGCTGCACTTTGCTTTCCTGAGGTTTTTTTTTTCTTCCTTTTTTTTTTTTAATTTTATTTTTTTCTCCTCAATCATAATGAGAGGTGATTGAATTTATTTGGGCAACATCCAAGCAGAGGATATTTTCAGAGCTATCCTTTTTAGATACTTGCCATATCAACCAAAATCTGTTTTTAGGCCTAGATATTTAAGGCTGCCTTAAAGACTAATGAAATATAGTGTGATAGGATGTTACCCCATTTTAGGGACTTTAAAGTAAGTTACTTTCAGAAATAGAGGAAAAAAAAACCCAACTATAATCTTCAAACCCTGCTTTGGTCCTACTTTTCGAGATCATACATTTATTTTCTGTAGGAAGATGCTCTGTGTAATGTATATGTTAATCTGCCAAAAAAAAAAAAAATCAGAAGTTGGGTCTGAATTTTCCTAACTAAGAGAGATTTGTAATGGAAGAGAAAGTACTGAACAGTTTAAAAAATGCTTCATTTTTTTAAACTGATTTTGATGCTTGATTTTCCAAGTGCCCAAGTGATTTGGGAGCAGGAGTGGGAATCCTCCCCCAGCCCTCCAAGAGCATCACTGCTGACAGTCTGTGCATTTAAAACATGACACACTGTACCATTAGCATTTTGTCGCTGTCTTCTTTGCAAAGCCAGATATATTTAGGCTTCTAAACCTGAAATCCTGCTTTGTGTGCTCTGGAGATTATAATTTTTTTGTCATATTATTATTTTTTACAGTGTGGCATATTTAAGAAAATAGCAGGACATCAGTCGCTCGATTTCAGGTGATTTTTGTGTTAGAGGATGACCAACATATATTTGTGAGATTTCTCCATAGATAACACTGCACAATTATTTTATGAAAAGCCCCTGAAAGTAATCAGGTTTTAAAGAAAAGATTCTGTGACTTTAAATTTTTAAATCACTGTTTAATATACTTTACATTTTTGACTTATAATGGAATACAAGCCAAGCATTGATTTGTAACATTATTTGTCGTTCTTTCCTCATGTTATATTTTCTTTTTTTTTTATTTTTATCTCCATATTTTTATAGAAAAACACATTTTTCCGTTTAAAAATATGGCCCATGTTTAAAATCAAGTGAGAGCAGTTGTCTCAAGGATCCTTTTTAGTGTTCATTTTTATTTCAGTGCTCTGACAATTGTCCTGTCTCTTCTGTTCAAGTGCAAACATTACCTATGAGGCAGAAACAGCTTCATGCAGTGCACTAAAAATATAATGGAATGATTGCTAACTTTGCAGAGCATAAAGTAAATAAGGATGACACTGCAAAGGCCTAATTTACACCTGAAGAGGGCCAAAAAACGAAGGGAAAAAAAATATTGTGTCAGTTCCGGGTCTTCAGTTCAACTGCAAATTCGTAAAGAGAAAACGCTGCTCAAATGAGGTTTAAGGATGTGACTTGAAAGGTCATGAAATTCAGATTTACATCTAAAATTCATCGTGTTGTTCCTCGCTGGAGCAGAGATCTTGTAACAAGGAGTGATGTTACTCACAGGGCTGCGTCTCTGGGTGCTCGGGAGGATAAACCACTGAGTGGGATTCCTTGGGAGAATCACTTCCTCAAATTGTTGTGGCTCTTCTTCTGTGCCCAAACACAGGCTGCATTTATCTGAGCTTCTAAAATGGCTATTGTCTATATTATTATTATTATTATTATTAATTATTATTATAATTTGTGCAATAGAGATTTCTATAATTAAAAACGTCGTTTCCATATTTTCCTTCGCCTCGAAGAGACGTAAAATTAAACGTCGTTTCTTCTTCACAGTCTGAAAACTAAATGAACCCTGTCGGAAGAACAAAAATCATATTTTAATAAGAAAGCTGAGGAATGCAGTACAAATGGCCTTTTAAAATAAATCAGAGATTTATTTTAAATTTTTTTTCCTAGAATGTCTTGTACACAAGGCAGTGTCCAGGTGAGGAGGAAGGGAGAAAGGTCCATCCCACTCTGGGGAGCTCCGAGGATTTTCCCAGCTTCAGGAAAGTTGGTGCAAACACCGGGAGAGCCAAGAATATCAGCATTTAGGCACTTGCTTGCCTTTTTCTCAGGCAGGCAGAGGAGGAGCTCCATCCTCCACGTCCCCCATACGTCCGTCTGTGGTTTCGGTGGAAATTTGAATTCCGAGTATGAAAATTTCCCAGCTTTATTCCCGTGGAAAGTTTGGATTCGGCGTTTTCAGCTCAAAAACATTTTGCTGGAAAAATCTTCCGACACTTAAGGCAAAACGAATGAAAACAGTGAGGCAAAGGCTGTTTCATTTAATACCTTTTTCTTTTTTTCTTCTTTTTTTTTCACATGCGAGGAGCCTCATTTGACAAAATTCAACCCATGACGTTCGAGAAACTGTCTGCATTTTTTAACTATTTTTGTCTGTCTCTGGGATGGTGGTGGTGGTGATTCAAGTGCAGTGTCAGTGCAGCTTCTGCCATGGAAAAGGATGGAAAGGAGGGAGCAGATAAAGCAAATCTCAACCGAAGAAATCAAATGTTTAATTGCAATAAAGGAAATATCTGCCTGGACGACAATACTCTAGAAAAACTGACTGCTTTTAGGCTTCCCATTTCTGCAGTATCTAAGCAACTCAGATTTTTGTTCAGTCCTTAGCTCAAATTTCCATGAATTTGGGACAGAACCATGAAAAAATTAAGGTTGGAAAAGACCACTGAGTCCAACCATCAACCTAAACACTTGCCTTTATTTTCAAGCAGAAACTCTCTGGTGAAAAAGGGAACTAAACCCATCAGTCAAATATCCTGAATCCTAATCATGATGTCATTCCTCAGAGTTATAATTAATCTTTCATCATTAAACACTTTGATCCATGCTTTTTCAAGAAGCTCCATAGCCCTATGTGCAAACAAATATTGTTATGGGTATATTGATGGTTTTTATGTCATAAAAAAACCCAACAAGTCATTCAAATTGGATATTTAGTGATAAAACTTTGGGATACTGCAATATGGGTGTAAGGCCTTTGCCACGCAGTGACTATTTTATTCTGAATTCCAAGTCTTCTAAGCACCCTTTTCTCTTCAGTCTAAATTCAATATTCCTTTAGCAGGGCAAGCTGGCCTCAAGAGGCAGTTTTTGGTCAAAAGTGCATTGATTTCAGATTTCTAACTGTACCAACCATTGCATTTCTGGTTGCATGTGGTTCTTGTATTCAAATATTGGGTGTAGATTGCCTTAGTTAGCAGACTTTGTCAAGAAATCCTCTGTAAAACAGTTTTAATCATTATTCTGCCTTCGTTTCGCCACATATTTAATTTCCAATAGATTAGTGCAGCGACTTCATTGCAGGTATTTAGAGTAGATGGGTAAATTCATTTGTGCTGATTGAGCCCACATTGATTTGGGCTGATTGGTGCCACAGTCTATACATCTGCTGGGAGGCTGACCTGAAAAAGTGTAACCACAGAGCCAAGGCTGTCTCCCTGTTCTAATTGTCTGGCTTTTCTTCATTGGGTTACACGCACATTATTGCAATTGAGCTAAAATAGGCCTGTTTTTCACTGTGCACAATTTAGTCATGCATCAATACATTTTTAATTAAAAGTGTGTGACAGGTACAATAGTAGAGTACTCCAAATAATTTTCTCAAGCAGTCCATTTCCTCACAGACAAGTAATCAGAATCTGTCTCAGTTAGGCAGGGGATGTGTGATTTTTTATTAAGATATGTGATTAAGCATCTAAAAAGTTTGTGCTAAATTGTCAGATTTGTGTTGTAAGCACCGTAGTGTGAATATTTGAAGTTTATAACAGCAAAGTGAGGCTTCCTTTTTGACAGGAGGGGAAGATCTTGCTGGACAACTTGATGAGCTCTTTTTGTAGGAATAGTCAATGTTGGGATCACCTGGGTGGCTGCAAGCAGGGATGGAGCAGGGGGATCCATTGTGGCATTGGGATATCTGTTCCCAAGGTCGGTGGGACAGCAGTGGAAAAGGGGGTGTTATTTCTCCTTAGTTTCTTTTCCTAAGAGGATTTCATGTCAAAACATGAAGAATCATGAGAAGTTGGCTCATGAGGCCCACAGAGGTTGTAGGTGTCCCATCCCTGGAAGTGTCCAAGGCCAGGTTGGACAGGGCTTGGAGCAACCTGGGCTAGTGGAAGGTGTCCCTGCCCATGGCAGAGGGTTGGAAGGAGATGAGCTCTAAGATCCCTTCCAACTCAAACCATGATTTTATGACTGCTGTGGGGCAGATTGTCATCTACCTTAAAATAGCTTTGTCCTAAAAGACTGCCTGGCCAGAAAAACAAACAACTCTTGGAGGATTTTCCTACTGAAATGACTTTAAAATGGTTTTATAAGGACCTAAAGGACTTATGATGATAAAAAATCTTTACCAGCCTTTTGACTCACTCTGGTTTAAATACCAGAGCTGATGGTGAGATCTGGAATGTCTGAGAGTCTTGACATAACTGGGAGTTGACAAAAGTTGAATGAGGTTCCAGAATGTCCTGAGTGTTGGGCACTTACCTGGGACTGTAACACAGGAGTAGGTAAAAATAAATGTATTTTTGTGCCCAAGCATCCCCCTTGTTTTTTAAGCACTTCCCACTTTCTGGGCTGCCTTCACAGTGATAGTAGAAATCTGGTCTAAAACAAAATGAAAGGCAAATATTTATTATGAAGGTAGAGAATATAAAGCAATAATATTTATATCTATATAGATGGAGAAATAACAAGAATTGGGCACCCAGAAAACAGAAAAATAAATTGAAAATTAGAATTAACAATGCAATACCTTTCCTTATTTTATTGAATGAATTTAAAAATAATCAAAAGCTTTTTTTTTTGTTATTTGAAGGCAAAGCCTAAAATCTCTGCTCAGATTCATTACTCCAGTAAATGTGCAAAAAAATTGGACAAAACTGCCTATTTATCATTTCTCCAGTTAATATTTTCTGCAGTTTCCTCTTACTATTTTGCCAGGCAAAGGAAAAATGATGAGTGGTATTTCTGTGTCCTGATATTTGTGCAAATTATGATTCCAGCTGTCTGAGAGGTGTAGAAAAGCTGTAGATACTCTCCCTGCCCACATAATATTTCTTTAGTTTGTAATGAGAGCACCCTGGAGGAGTTTCTGTGATGCTGGTAGATTAAGGGTCATCAGTTTTATTTCTACATGATTCTCATAAATAGATTGAGCTTATTGAGTATATCATTTTAGCACAGCATCTTTATCCAGAACTTCCCAGTTTTCCCTTATTTCTTTTTTCTCTCCCATTTAACAACCACAACCTTGATAGGAATGTTACCACCAATTTGAATTTCAATTTGGGTTGCACTTGCTCTGTGAACCAAAATAGGCTTGACCACCAAAAGGTGATGAGAGATGTCCTGTGCTTTGTTATTTTTCCTCTCCTCAGAAAGGCCTGAGAATGTCAGGAATAGAGTCATTCACAGCTGCTTTTTGTTCATGTTCCAAGGTAACACTACAGGATTTTTCTGATAAATAAGTTGATATCAACCTTGGAAGTGTCCAAGGCCAGGTTGGACTTGGATTGGAACAACCTGGTCTAGTGGAAGGTGTCCCTGCCCATGGCAGGGAGTGGAATTAGGGGAGCTTTAGGGTCCCTTCAACCCAAATCCTTCTGTGATTCCCTGATTAGACTGTTCCAATCATCTTTCCTCAGGAATGCCACAAGAAAGATGACCAACCCTCATTTGTAATTGTTTTAGGAAGCCTTCTCCCCTCTGTAATTACACCATGGTGGCTAAGAGAGTATAATATTCTTTAAAAAATCACTTTCCACTTAGCTAAGTGTATAAACACTATCAGTCATTAATAGTAAATTAGTGGAGGATTTTTTCAGGAAGTCATTAGACTCACACTTAAGGTTTTGGGTGGCAGACATTGCCGTGAATGTCTGGATTGTTAAAAATTCTTTCATTCCCGTAGCTCTCAAATCAGAGTTCATCAAATAGCTTCTTAAAAGAAAAAAAAATTACAGATTAAAACACTTTGAATTATGGCTTTTGCATTCTTGTGACTTATTCTCGAAATGGAGAAAATAATCACTGTCAGGTTAAATGAAATATTTGAGTTTCATTGTTTTCCTTCAGTTTTCTGTATCAAAAATGTTTCACTTTGAAACTCTACTTTACATAAGATGTCAAGAATTATTTTATTGATTTGCTTCCTTAATTGTAGATCCCATTTAATATAATATTAAGGGTCATCAGTACACATTCTCTAGTTTACACATAGGAAGTGCACAACTAATACATTCCTTTCTGTATTAATTGTGCTGTTGTAGTTACACTTAAAGTACTAAATATTAGGTAGGTACTAAATATTAGACAGTACTAAATACTAGGTAGGAAATCCTCTCTCTCTTTCCTTTTTTTTTTTTGGTGTACATCACGTTGGAAACAACGTGGAAAACTTGGATGCAGTTCACACTCTGGTGTGTCCAGCTGCAGGGGTGCAAACAAAACCCCAAAAACTCAGATCTGGATTTATCAGGGAATTCTTGCACCATCCTGGAGAAATCATGTAACCTCCCCACGTTTCTGTGAGATGGAGATAACACATTATTTCTGCCCCTTTTTCTTGGTTTGACTGCAAATCTCTCAGGGCAGAGGTGCCTGTGCTGTGTGTGTGCAGAGAACGTGGCACAATGAATTGGGAGTTCTGCTCGGGGCACATCAGCATTAGTACAATGCAGATTAATATATTTTTTTCCCCTCTTTCATTTATTTAAAGAAGATACAATCTACCTCTGCTTGAGCTCTGCCTGAGGTATGAAATAAGTGGGAAAAGTTCACGTTTTTAGCAGCAAGATGTTTCTTAATTAGAGCTCTTCTTATCACTCGGCTTCTTTTAACCATTTAGATTTAAATTTCATCTCCAATTCTCAAAAATATGTCATATTCTTTTAATTCCTCCCCCCCATTATCATCTAAATTACGTGCATTACTTTGTGGGTTGCAGTGCAATAATTCTTCCTCCTAACTTACAATGGCAAAGGGAAGATGGAAAGGTGGATTGTGCCACTGATGTGATGAATATTAATTTGGTGGAGACCAAACAAGATCTACACTTGCAGGAGAACTTTCCCCATGTCTTTCCAGGAGGGAGAGAGAGATTTCCCACAGAAACCTCTAAACATGAAAGGACACCCCCCCCCCAGAGATCCAAGAAACCCCCTAATTAAATGAATTAGGATATAGGGGCCATAAAATTATGTTTCTGCTCTGCCATAGCAGACTCCACAACCCTGGGGACATTGTTGAGCCAGAAGTATAAATGAACTCTGACTCTGATAACTTCGAGTCCTAACACAGACAGAGTGGTGGAAAGTTTGCCAGAGAGGCCCCAGAGATAAGAGTCAGAATTATATAATGTGCACATATAGGACAAAACCCCCAATGATTTCCTCCTTTAGCATGACAGTTTCAACTCTGAATGTGACTTCAAGGAAAATTGTTGTGATTTGGAGACAGAAAATAATGACTTCTGGCCCAATCTGGCCCCTCCCATCAAGGCTGCCTGACGGGGATTTGTAGGGATGCTGTTTTTGCAGGAGGCAGAAGCACATCAGAGCTACTTTGGAGATATTTCTAAGCCCCTTAGTTCTCTCTGAACTAGGGGATTTGGAATAGGGAATCCTCTGAATTGCCACATTAATTTTCTCCCATCCATGTGTTCGTACTTTTGCTCAGGAAACACAGATATTTGCCTTTCCTTGCCTCGATGGGTTCAGGGTGTTCCTGCCCTGATTATCTCTGGAAAAATCAAACAAACCAGAGCTTATCAATATACAAAAAGAAACAATTTCTCTAAATTTTATTAAATTACTTTTCTGTGGTGTTTTTACAGATATTTAAATCATAGTAAAACAACAATGCATGTTGAAATTTAGCCTCAAATATATAGATAATTGATTATTCCTTAGCATCCCAGAAGTATTAAAAGGAAAGCAATCCCTTTTCTGACACTGGAAACTTTTTGGAGTCCATCTGCCAGATTTAGGGGCAAATTTTATCTTTGGATGTACATCCTGGCTTGTTACCCTAATCTGGAAGTATAGAGGATTATAAATTAAACCCAGGATGCTGCCTTTATTTTGAACGTTATTTACAAACTTATGAAGAAAAATAAAATGACATTTATCAAAAGCTACAGCTTGACCAGACTGAACATTTGCTTTGCTGGAGTGGAGAGTGGTCACTTATCCTTGATTGTCTTCTGAATTATTTGAGGACTTAAGTATAGTTAAAATGTGACCTGAAACCAATGCCTTTAAGGGAGATGGAATTGCTTCGCTGCCACAGAAATACCAGTACAAGTCAGGAAAATTCAGTTGCTTTCTCTAATCTTCTTTCCTTTGGAAACTTTGCTAATGAGATCAATTCCAGAGACAGTTGCCTTGATCCACAGTAGTAAAAGTCCTTCTGTCTGCAGCTAAATAAAGCTGGATAACCTAAAGCTATGTTAAGAATTCGTGGAGTAATGTAAGGTGAACAGACAACCTGGCTTTTCTGAGGCAATGCTGATACTTAAGTGTGTCAGATTTGGTTTGACTGCTAAAAATGGCCTGTAACTGTGCTTTTACCAGAGCATCCTTCCTTTGTGTCCTGCTGCAAATGAGAAACTACATCCTTCATCGACATGACGTGCAATTCAGATGTAGCCCCAGCTGCTTTTGGAACTCAGGGGTAGGTAGGAGGAAAGAAAGCGGTGGGAATATTCCCTCTAGCTCAGTGTTTAGGGGCTTGGCTGAAAAATAAAATCTTGGAGCATATTGGGTGCTAATTGTCCGCTCAACACCTTTCTGTGAGCTGTAGAATCAGCAAAGGTTTGTTTAGAGAAACGGAAATAAGAAATTTTGTTGAAGGTAGAAAAGAACTGGAAAAAATCCACACAGATCCTCTATTTTCCTATGTTCAAAATAGGAGGGGGAATGTATTTTGAGGGGTTGGAATTAGATGATCTTTAAGGTCCCTTTCAACTCAAACTCTGATTCTATTAATCACAGGTAAACTAGGGAGCACGTGGGTCCTGGACTTTGCTTCACACAATTCTTCTGAGCTGTTGGAAGGTTCAGGAGGCACATGGAGATTAAAAGACATTTCTGAGTCTTTGCATCTGTTTGCAGTGATTCTGTGATTACATCAAATCCAAGGAATTCAGGAAATGGTGCCTCTGCAGAAAAGTGAAAAGTTAGGATATCTATTCATTAGCAGAATTAAGAATGTGGATTGTGCTTTTCTTTAATAGCAGGCCCCCTATAGCAAGAAAGGTAACTCAGCATAGCTGCTATAAACAGATTTTCATCCTGAGTTGGCAAAAGAATGCAGAGTTTTAATGATCTCATTCTTCCCCACTTCCATCATATACGATGCTGTGAAAAACTCTGGAATTTGCTTACTCTGCATTTCTGTAATTCCAAGTGAAAAAGGTGTGGTGTTTTTTTTTTTCTTACTGTATCTCATTAATGAATTTTACCTCATTAGGAAATGCTTAAAATGCTTGAATTGCTCTCCAGAAGAATTAAGTCCTTCATTTATCGACAGAACTTGTGCAACTTTGCCACAAGTGGTGTAAATCCACCACTGGTTCCTGTCAGTGGTTTTCTGTCCTGCTTGGGAGAAACACCTCTAGAGAGGGTTGTCCAGGCTGTGCAGACACTCTGATTTTGACCTGACTCATAAGAAGACTTTGCAAGATGGGATAAAGAGGTTTCATGATCTCAAGTAATATATTTTCTTTGATTTAATGGATGAGGATACATTCCATAACCCTTTTCCCCCCCTTTTTGTAGTTATACTGCAGATTCTGCAAACTGAAACTATTGTAAGGTGACAGTGCCAACATTTCTGAGGTGCTTCTTGATGCTCAAAAAGATCCAAACGGGAATAATTTATTAATTTTGCAGATGGTCAAGCAGTAGAATTAAAATAGTAACAGGTTGTATCTTAGTCTTTGTAAAATGGGACTCACCTAGAAGCAAAATCTCTTGAAAATAAAAGTTGGGGTAAAATTTTGGGCCACATTCTTGGCCACTGTTAATTTTCAGAGCTAAGTTCAAGCCTGCAAAGTTCTAAAGGTCTAAATTCACTATCAGTTTGAAAGGCCTCTGACTCAAAGAACCACAGGGTTCAGGGATGCTCATGAGCATGACAGAGGTTCAGCCTCAGATAATTCAGGCAAGGCTGGGGAATTTCTGCACCCCAGTCAATTCATCAGGTTTGGGACCAGGTTTCCCAAGAAAAATTTTTACCACCTGAAATGGCCTCTCTGTCCTTTCCCATTATTTTGGTTTGATTATTGATTTACTGCTGTGGTAAACACAGAGCTCAGTGTTTTCATCTTGTCTTCTTCAGTGGAAGTAAAGGCTGACACAAAAAAAACCCCACATGAATTTTGATGTTTGTTTGATTGGTAATGAATGTAGGAGATTTAGGGGAAAAAAATTCTTCAAGTAAAGCAAAAAAATTAATTAAATGATTAAACTCATATTGGCTAGACTGGACTCTAAGATTTAGTCATTGCTTTAATCCACCTTTAAAATCAACATTTAGTTGCACAGACCTTTGGTGACAAAGACTCTGTTGGTCTGATTTTTGCCAAAATTTGGTGAAGTAAGCAGAGATATTTGTGGAGAAAGGGCAGAAACTGAGAAGATACTGAGACACTTTTGTAGACGTGGGGTCTGAGATCCTGGGATGTAAACTTTGCTAAACCTTGAATTAAGCTGGGGCAACACTAGGCTCAGTTCTGCTACTATGCACAGGGGCAGATATTAATTATTTGGTCACTCAGCCAAAGGACAGTTATTTTGCGACAATAAAACTCACTATATTGATCTGCAGAAGGCAGAATCAGTCCCCAAATTTGCAGGCAGTGAATATTCTTATTTCTAAATTCAAACGTGTATGTTAGGAAAATATCCATGAGAGGATAATTGGTATCATGTGAGTTGGTAAGTTTGTTTGTTGATAATTGGGAATACATTTATTTTAATTCCAGGGGATCCATTTTGCTGTAAATTCAGACCTGTTTTGTTCCTGTCACATACGAGCTCACGTATTTATTACATGACAGACCTTTGAGTAAAATGATACATTTTCCTCCAGATCAGCCCGTCTGGCCTCAGCAAGTTTATTCAGGCAGTGGAAATCCCTTATTAAATACATTTTTCAAAACTTCCTGCAATACTGTTTATTTATAGATTACAGGGGAGATAATCAGTGCTTTCCACTCATATTCCCTTAGTTCTTCCTAATGATACCTAGTCACACTCAGTCATGGTCATGCATACTCTGCTCCACTCACAGTAAATTCCATTCACAGTAAATTTGAATTCACACTTCATAGTCAATCATTTAACTCATTCACATCAGTCACACTGAATCAATACTCCCCAGCTCCCTTTTTTTTTTTTAGTGCTCATCCCTTTCCTTTCACATTTACTCTTAAACATCTGCAATCACCCTCGTTTGCTTGGTGCCTGTCCTTAGAGCAAGAACCTCGCTGTCATTAATTATAAGCCCCTTGTTACTCATGAATTAAAAGGGTTATTGCAGGGCCAGACAAATATTGTAGAACCACAGGTGCTGCTCAAATTTCTTGCTGATGGCAAAAAAAAAAAAAAAGCAGAGTTGATGCTGTGCTCCTTATTTTGGAGTGGGAATCTCACACACATGAGTGTGTTACCTCATTACACCCAGTGCAGCCTCGTGTGGGATGTGGATCTCTCAGCCCCAGGTTGGTTTTTTGGATCACCCTGGGGATGCACAACAATTAAGTAGAGTTGATGTTGCTTTTTTTTCTTTTCTTCTTCTTTTTTTTTTTTTTTTTAATATTCAATTTAATTTGATTCTAAACAAAGGTGAAATATTGTGAGAACAGCATGGGAGGCTGACTACGTTGTGGTGGTCAGAAATGAGCAGTGTGGTGAGTAGAGAAAGGTTTATTTAGGAACTAGGATTTTTTAATAGAATTTTAGAGTTATAAACTGTTTTGTCTCCCTGGTATACCTGAAACCTGGCTCAGGAGAGAATGAACCCACCACCCTGTTCACATATTTGGTCCAGTGTCCCTGGTCTCAGGGAGCTGTTTCATGCAAGACTGAATGGTTGGGGAAAGGGATTGTAAAAAGGGATTGTAGATATATTTGTACCTTTTTTTCCCTTCCAGATGGCATCAGGCAACTATTTTTCTGAGAAAGCTTTGATGTCAAAATGCTGAAGATACCTTAAAGCTCTAAATTTCCCACGGAGTATTATTACAGCACAGAAGTCACTGGCGAGATATCCTGGTTTTAAGAACTGGGATGTGCAAGAATATCAATGCAGATATTTTAACCAAATACTGAAATTACTGATGAGGAATATATCAATCTTCTTTTATTTTTTTCCCCCTTTATTTATGTTTGTATTGATAATTGACAGCTGCAAAAAAAAAATAGAAATAAGTAGCATTTAACCAAAGGACACCATTGAAAACTGGATGGGAAAAATGGGAATAATGGGAAAAAAGGACAAGGAGAAACGTATAAAGGCTCTAAAGAAATTGCTGGAGCAGTTCTGGTGGGCAAATCCTTGGTGTGCAAAGTCTCTCTCAACTCTCAGGGCTCTCAGGAGTCCTCCAAAAGGAGGAAAGACGAGCCAGCATTACTTGGAACATATTGTGAGTTCCAGTGAATGGGAAAAGGAACTATTGCATTGAATTAATAGCCTTGTGTTTGGGGACAAAAGAGCACATCCCATGAGACGCAAAAGGATCATATCTATCATCTTGAGATTGGCCTGGGAGGAGAGAAAGTACATTTGATAGACTATTATCCTAATTTCTGTCCTGAAAATCTCAGGGACATGGACAGTGGAGCATCAGCTGTAACCTCGGAGCCGCAAACCTGAAGCAAGAGGCTGTAACTGGGTTGTTGTTTTCCTTTTTTTTTTTTATTTGGTTCTGTTATTTATCCTTAAGAAAGAAAGAAAACAAGACAATTACATGCTCTGAGGGGTCACAGTAATCAATAGCAGAAGCCAGCAGGGAAATGGGGCTGGATGGCTGAGGGCTGAAGGGAAGGAACACGAGGCTTTCAGGACACGGAGTTTTCAGGGGTGAGGAGCAGAGCTGGGGGCACCAAAGCCCCACGTGCCACCAGGTATGGGGGGCATGGACAGAAAGGTTCATATGGCATTAAATTAACATTTTCAGGGCAAGATGTGACTGCAAAGTTAACCTGGGGTTGCCTGGTCTCTACAGTGCAGCACTAGGGAGTTTTCCTGGCCCTTTTTCACTCTCTTGGCAAACTCACACCATAGCAATGATTATGAAGTGAAAAATCAAGAGCTGACCCATAAGCAAGAACCAGTGGCCAACTTCCCTAATGTATTTTCTAAGTCAATGATGCCTTTCACCCCCCCAAAAATATTCTTTTCACCCTCAGGTTTTGGTTTTTTTTTAGTTGTTTTGTTTTTGCTTTTTTGCCACACAGTTCTTAAACAAAGATTTCTGTGTCAATTAGTGGGGTGCATTTGGACTCTGGGTCCTCAGTGTGTGCTCAGCAGATGTTCAGAGAAAAGCAAAGTTTACCCAAACATTGCTGAGGTTGGAGTTTGTATATGCAGCCTCTCTCTTTTCTTTCCAAAGGGTACCATATTAACAATTCTTTTCTCGCCAGTATAAATATTTTTCCTGCAATTAACTGCGTAATGGTGCAACACAGATACTTGAAAGAGGGTCTACTTATCCACTACCATTTGAGTCATGCCTTTACAGTAGCACCCACCCCTGATGTATTAGAAACTCTCTGAATTTTTAGCGAAAAAACATCTAAATATGGGAATAATTCCCTAACCTGTTTATTTTGAAAAGTGCTTTGCCTTCTAACAACACAAGCCCAGCGAGCATCTATTAGCTTTGTTTTCCTTTATTATTTTCTGAGTCACTCTTTGATTTTCAAAACATTTTGGTCATCCACAGACTCCAAGTCTCCTTCCAGGAGAAACAGTGAAGAATCAAGTGCATCTCTCCTGCCTTTTAAAATTACCCTTCAGGGCAGTGCACACACAGAGTGACCCTGGCTTTTGACAAACCTTTGCTGAACAAAATGTAACAAGCCCTGTGTATTTTGAGCAGCATTTTCTATTCTGACAGAGACAGCTCGGTAGCATTTGATGTCTGCTTGCTGGTCATAGATAATGGTGCATCCTGGGACCATTGTCATCCCTGTCAATAAGAAGGCCTGGGGGGACATTCAACAAAGCTACCTTTTGATTCACCGTTTTCCCTTCCTTCCCAAGACATTTGTAAGCCTGTGGTCAGCCAGGTCACTTTATTTCATCCTGATGTGCCTTGATAATGGCATCATGTCTAACAAAAAAATTTGACAGACCATCGATGTGTGTTTCTTTGGTTTCCTTGTGTTGTTTTTCTCTGCCTCCTCAATGTCAAACAGGCTTTGAAAGCTACTGATTATGTTTGTTTGGACTGAATTTGACAAGATTCCTCCTCTTTGAAGCAATTAAGCTCCTGAGGATGGATCTTGGGATTTGAGCTAATTTTTTTCTTTTTAGCATTGCAGGAATCAACCAGAGCATATCCCATGCTTTAGCTTTTTTTTTGTTGTTGTTGTTGTTGTTTCAAGGTTGTGTTTTCATTGTAGCTTTAGAAATACCTTAACCCAAAGGAAACTTTTAAGCTTCAGAAGAAAAATCAAAAAGGAAAAAAGAACAACCTGGGGTTTGAAACTAAATTTTTGCCTGTGTATAAATATATTTTATCAGAAAATGGCAAATTTGGCAAGTTCAGGTGGTGAATTTAACTGTTTTGAGGTTCTATGGGCTGTCCACTCGCAAAATATATTTTAGGGGCTAATCTATTCTTATAAAGAGATGGCAAATAAGATATTTTGCTCAACTAGCCACAGGTAACAGCTCCCAGCCTGTCTTGCCTATTGTTTCAATTACTTGCAGGTGATGTAGTGTTTTACAAATGGGAATTAGCAGCATTTCCCTTTGTAAAAAACCACTAGCAAAAGTCAGGGTTTTTTTTAATATTTGATGACACTTAAGGCCAAATCCCAAAGAGCTTGTGCGTGTCCAGATCCCACTTTATGACTGGAAATCTGGAGGTGTTTGGAATCCTGAGTTTCTCAACCTCTGGCAGCAGCTGGGCAGGGATTTTTATCTTCATACTGCCTTTCAAAGCAATTGAGAAACTTCAGGAATAACAGGAGGGATATAAATCCAGAAGAGTAAGTGACCTTTTAGGATCAACTCTCCATTATTTCTTGGGAATCAGCAGCCATCAGTTAAAGGAAATAAAGCTGAGGTTAAATTACAAAGCTGGAGTGACCAGCTGTGATTCCGGGTATTCCCACACTTGCAACACATTCCTGTGTCTTCTACCAACACAATTTGGGTGGACAATCTGAATTCCAGCTTACTGGAATGTTCATCTGCCAGCATGGTTCTGCCACTGGCCTCTAGGACTAGTGTAGTTTCCCTCTGGATAAAAGCAGGATATAAGTATTAATATCTCCTTTCCAAAGTGATTTTGGTGTCTCTCATTGAAAGTAATGTAGAGGGAAAGTAAAACTGCAAAGCAAACTATTTTCTTTATTATTAGAATTTGTATTTAGTTTGAATATTATGACTAAAATGACAACCTCTCATTTCCATACATTTTTGCTTTCATTTGGAGTTATCAGCTGGGTTATGTTACCTTGAAAACATGTTTTTGGAGAGTTATAATGGCTATAGAGGAAAATTCAGCTATTAGTCACCTACTGCAAATTTATGCATTTTTCTTTCTCATAGCCTATCAAAATCACAAATTTTCCCAAGGAATTCAACTCCTTTTGCTTGTGGCCAGGAAATTCCCTTTCCCTGCCACACTCTAAGCCAATATAATGATTTCTGTCCCTAGTAATGCCACCAAAGCCATGTCTGAAAGCATCCAGAAAAGTATTGAGGACGAGGAAGAATGAATTGGTTTTCTTGCTTCCCACTGGTATTTTTTTCCCAGGAATACAGTATTTCCCCAAAATTAATAGTGATGCTTTTCTGGCTTTTATATTCAGTGCCTTTCTGTCAGGCTATCTATAGTTCTTCAGGGCAGTATTGTCTAGTTATTCTTTCATATTAAATGATTGGGTTATTACTTCTATGTCTTTAGAATATTTCATTTTCCTGATTTCTCCATATTAAAAAGATGATAAATTATAGCAGCTATTAAGGGCCCAATCCTGAATTCTTAATGGAGTCATTTCCATTAAAGTTCCCCCTGACATAGATTTATATGGAATCTGATGAATTTCTGCTTGGCAAATTCCTAGAGAAACTACAGAAACCTGAATTAAATTAGTCTGATAAAATAATCAACACCAACCCAATCTTGTCAAGTAAGTGGTAGATGAGTGTGTTCTGCTCAGTGCAGGACAGGAGTTAATGACTAATTATTAAGCACCAAGATGGGAAAAGTGCAGTGGGATTTCCAGGCACATCAGGGATTTAGGTCTGAACCCTATTTTTGCTTTAAATCTTAATCGTCTGCAGGGGTTTTTTTTTCCTCACATTTCTAATCTATTTTCCTCTACTACGTGAAAAATGTAGAAAAATGAATTTTTTTTTTATTAATGATGATTCAGGACACAGAATGGGCCCTTTCCTGGGTGGAGTTTGAACACAGGCTGTGGGTCCTGTGGTGATGCTGATTCACTTTGTGGAATGTTGAAACCACTGATGTCAAAATCAGGTTTTCCCTCACGTTGGCCTGTAAAGATTTCTTTGGGCAACACCTAAACCAACAATTCACTGCTTTTGCTTCTTGAAGAAAACCTTTCTAAGCCAACAAATGGAAGGATCTGAATTGTCAGAATTTGGTTTTGAAGGAAATTTTTTTTCATACAAATAAAAAATCAGCAGTTAATAAGCAAAATAATACCCTCCCACTCCTTCCTCCTTGAGATGCAATAACGGTGTGATGCCAGTGGGGTAAAAATCCCAAATTTAATTCTAACCCTTTTCTCATGATATGGTGACTAGTTTTTAAAATGTGACTATCAACACAAATGCGGTCACATCAAAATTGTTTTTCTGATACGCAATAATTCAAATACAAAGCACAGGTCACAGAGGTTGAAGCCCTTAATTGTGCCATAAACATCTTGGAAAAAGGAAATACACCTAAGGAACCCCCTTAGGTCCATTTTAAGATAAGATGTTCAGCCATGTGGAAACTGGCTGTTCCTCTACATAAGGTTTTATGTAGCAAAACCTTGTTTTCAAATTCCTTCTTACAGTTTTTTAGCCATAATTTTATACAACACTTCAGTTACTCCTCACTTATATATTGCATCATGGATGTTATTAAACAAAGGTTCTACATATTCTTAGTAGACTGTTGTAATATTCCTCTTTTTCAATACTATGTCTTTATTCTTTACTTGGACTACCTTGTTCTTTGAAAATATGATGATTTCCTGAAAAGAAACCAAATTCTATCTCCTTTAGACCTAATTCTGAGCAGTTTTGATCCACTGTCCTTATTCTGCCACTCAGTTTTAAGTGTTTATAATTATGAACTTTCTCATTCTTCTCTGCCCCTTTGTCATTCATTTAACAGGAAATGTTCAGATTATTTTCCTAATAATTCGGCCACTTAAAATACACCAAGGCAGAGCACAGAGGATGAACATGGATGAATTCAATGCTTTCGTGGCAAGTGTGTGAAGTAATTAATAGTCAAGCAACTACCAGAAAGAGAGGAGATATAATAGATGTTAAAATTTGGATTTGTCCAAATATGATGAATTTACTTGTCTGGAAAATCATCTAAGAAATGGCACTTCTGTTAATGCTCTTACTTGATGAACAATAAGGTCATTCTGGTCCATGATGACCACAAGAGAACAGACCAGTTTTACACACATGTTGTGAGAATCCCTGGGAAACTTAAAGCTTTCTCCTCTTTTCAACACATGACATTGGAACAGGTGTTTGATGTCTCTAAAACATAAATTTACACCCAGAGGTTTCAAAGAGTGTGAGTACTTAGAAAAAGGTCAGTCTGGCATAGAAGGTACAACATCATAGAATGAGACAAGATTAAAACAAGTAATACAGATGTTTAACATAGTTAGTGGCTTCAAATTGAAAGAGAGGAGGTTTAGATTGGATATTTAGAAGGAATTTCTGGCTGGGAGGGTGGGGAGGCCCTGGCACAGGTTGCCCAGAGAAGCTGTGGCTGCCCCTGGACCCCTGGCAGTGTCCCAGGTCAGGTTGGACTGGGCTTGGAGCAATCTGGGATAGTGGAAGGTGTCCCTGCTCATGGCAATGAGATGATCTTAAAGGTCCCTTCCAACCCCAGCCATTCCATGGTTCTATGATTATTAATTTTACAGCTGATTGTGCATGATCTATTTTTAAATAGATGCTATAATTTTGAATAATTAAAAAAAAATAAGAAAAAAAATGCTTGTTGGACCAAAACTGTATTTTCTTATTTTTTCCCTATTTTACCATTCTAGCTGTTGAATTGAAGACCAAATTCTTTACTGATCTCTGTATATGAATATTTCTTCCATCTTGTATGTTCCTTAACTTTGCCTTAGAAAAAACAAAGCACAAAGGTAGACTTACCAGATCGTCACTTTAATAAATGTAGGTTTCTTAATTTAATGTAGGTTTCTTAGAAGGAGCTAAATTTCAAGAAGAAAGAAAAAGTCCCCCCTAGACTAATAATTGTCTGTGGTAGGAAAACTCTTGGCAGTGAAAACAAGGATTTATCTTTAGTTGGAGTGAATTTTCTCTGTCAATTGGCATCTGAAAAAGATTGGGCAGGGAGAGTTAAATGACTAAATAGTTCTCAAATGACTGAAACAAATGGATACTTTAATGAAAATCTTTGGAATGTCACTCAAAATCCAGATTTTATGATACTGTTCATATGTGTTGCTGGGTTGGTGGTTTTTCCTTCAATCTAAGTTGAATTTGAGGTTTTGTTACTGAAAACTATATCCCCTATCAATTTGACTTGCTTTGATCAGTTCCAAATGTTGATCACATTTTTTTGATGTGTTGAGGAGGATCTTCATCAGCTTTTAGGTCTAAACCAAGGGTGGCTTTTTAATAATTTTAACTAATTAACAGAGGCTCTGGGTTATGAAATATCCTTGAGCCTTCACACATGGTACCAGTCACCAGAATGAATTGGTTGAAATGCAGTTTTCAGTCATCCTAGGCTTTTATAGGGTATTAGTTTGGGGGGAAAAAAAGTGTACTCTATAGTTTACTTTGGCCTGACAGTGTTTATCCTGAATGTTTGTAGAAATAAACAGGAAAACCCTTAAACACTAACAATCCCATTTGAATCTTGATGCTTCTTGGCAACTAATCACAACAACTCCTCGGCGAGGTCCTGTGTATGACATGTAAATATTTGACAGAAAGGTAAAATATAGATATCTGAGCCCCTTATAGATTTAATGATCCCAAACAATTTCTTGGACAATAGGCCAACAGCAAAATGTCACTTGTTTGAAAGAGGAGAGGAAAAAAAAAATCCATGAGCAAGCTGTTCCTTTCTTATGTTTGCAGTTATTTTTTCATGTAATAGCTGCTTATGTGCTGTTAATTACTATGAGGAATAAACCCATTTCATTTTAGTGCTATAATTATACACACATTTAGCAATGGACAGGTGAATTTTATTTCTGATTTTTTTTCCCCCCAAATGAAGGTTTCCCTAAGGATTTCTATGATTTCTTTGCTGTTTCCCATCAGAAGGTCTGTCATCAGCTCAGCCTTTTGGATCAACATCCCTTCCAACTCTTGTGATGTTGGGCAGTTCAGGTTCATGCCTGTGATATTGAGAATATTGCCCCAAACCCATTCTGGTCATGACCTGTAGGATTTTCTATCAGGCCTAATTATTTTGCTTTTATATATATATATATATATATATGGTCTTTGGTCTCAGTACTTTCATATACTCATTGCTATACCCTTAGTCTGAATTCTCGATAACGCTTAAAAATCTTATGGGTTTGCACATTGAATATATTTAGAGATTTAAAAATTTCCAGTTATTTTGTCTTTTTAACTCCCTGCATGGAAACATTTGCTATATTCCATCTTCCTTAACCTTCTATACATTATATATTGCTCTGCATCTTCTCCCACTGTCCCCCTTTGCCTGATTTCTATCCTTATGGAATCAAAGAATCATTTAGGTTGGAAAAGATCTCCAAGATCATCGAGTCCAACCTTGTCAGTCAGATCATGATCCCCTCCACAGCTGCCCACGGACCTTTGGAATAATTCTAACACTGATTGACCTGGAATGGGAAAGCTGTAGCAGGTTTGTGGGATGGATTATCCTCATATCCAAAAAGTTCCCATGGGGGGTCATGTTCTGCCACTGTGGAAGTGGCTCCCAATCTTCCTGATGACTTGGAGGAAAGAAATCTTCTTCTTGGCACCAGAACCCACCAGGATTTGCTTGTGCTTAAAAAAACCTGTGGTTGTCCATGAAGAAATTGTTCGAAACTCTTCCTCAGATACTTAGTGGGAAGTATAAAAACGAGTGATAATGAGAGATCAAACCAAAACTTTCAGCAGAGAGGAGTTTCTTAAGGAAAAAAACAAAGCAAGACTGGGAGGAAAAGGCTGATACGTTTGAAGCCACAGCTAATGCAAGAAGGAAAAACCAAATTCAAACAGCCTTTGAAAGCCTTGCTTTGGAACTGCACAGAAGCTCAACAAAGAATTGCTAATATGGAGGGTGTGAATTGCTGGATAATTACATTGACGATCTAGAAAACAAGCTTAGAAACGAGGTTTGTGACTCGTGGAGGATTCCTGAAGGATCAGAGGCTGGGCACCAGTAATTTTTTGCCCACCCCTATTTTGTCTCTGGGTTTTATGCTGCGTTTTGCAGACACAGAGAACATATAAATCAGCTGTGACTGCCTTTTGCTTTGAAAATCTTCAAATTAGTTTCGTCAAGGCTTTCAGAGAAGCCTCAGCCCCGAAATCTTTCCAAGAGAAACTTTGATTTGTATTATTTTTGGTGGCTTTATTTTTCCCTCCCAAAGGTTGCTGCCACTGTTGGTTTAACGGTGTTTATGTGATCTTATAATAAGTGTTATCACTTTGTATAATTATTACGTGTGATTAATTCTGTTCACACTTGAAAGCTGTGGGTTTTTTTATTTTTTTTTTTTAATTTTTAACCAGAGGGTATGTCTTTAAGCCTTTATGTTGTTCACTTATAATGATAGCTGACAAGAGCTATGTAAAGAGGGAGGAGGGTGGAAACTGGAATAAACTGTGGAATGAAGAAAGATCTCTGGAATTTTTTTAATTTATTTTGTTTTTGGATTGGTGTCTTCCATAACTAAAAATCAACCAATTTTCTTGAGGAAAATGGTGGATGCAACATATAGATCCCTGATAATTTGATGTGTTGCATGGATTTCTAGAGCAATCAGGTTATGAAAGAGTTCAGAAGAATGTGCATTTTTCAAATTTTTCTTTTTTTCCTTTTTTTTTTCTTTTCAATTTTTGTCTTTTTGGAGAAATTCAACCTGTTTTAAACTGAAGCCTTAAAAAAGACATTCTCAACCTTTGCAAACATCAACTGGTACAAACAGAGTTCATTTTTGTGTTTGAAGGGGGTTTGGCCCTTAATGTGGCAAGGGATGGGGTAACAGAACAGATTGAATAGGTTGGAGTTTGGGTCTTCTCTCCTTTAAAAATCATGATTATATTACTTTTTTTTTTTTTTTTTGCAAATCTTGTCACTAAGGGTGGGATTTCTCTGTTAGTGAAATATCAGAAACCCCGTTGTGATCAAAACTTCTCCAGAAGCTCAGTGGCTGTATGGACACAGTTGTTGGTTCCCAACAGGAACCAACAAATTTAAGTACTTATATTGGTTATAAACAATAATAAACTTTATACCACATTATCTCCTTGCTTTCTGAGAGCTGCTTTCTACCTGGTTTGTAATTCTACACTTTCACACTCGGCCTTCAGGCAGAAGTGATTTGGTAGTTGAGAATTTTTTTTGGAATTCTGAAGCCGCTTATTCAAAAACTGATATTTGTATTATTTGATAGCATTGCAGAAAATTGTGTTTATTGTTCTTAGCATCGGTACCAGAAATGATTTGACTCTTTCATTTAGGGTGATGAATAAGCATGAGCATCCCAAACTCAGACCAGCTTTCAGACAAGCTGAATTCAGGAAGAGAATAATATATTCTCACTTTAACTAACTAGAAATTGAAAGGAATATCTGTAGGTATTTTAACATATATACTTCAGTACAGTGACATTGCTGTTTTATTTAAATACATTTTTATGCCTTTTTTAATATATATAACGTCTTCATATTGACTTCAGATGTTAAACAATTTTAAATAATATTTGCAACTTTAAAGCTGATTAAAATTCCCTACATCTCTCCGGAGTTACTGTGCTCCAGGAGCCTGAAGTAGCACAAAATACATTAATGGAGATATCCCCAACATTAATGAAAAATCAATATCTCATATATAATTGTTTCATATGCAGGTAGAAATAGCTGATCCCCACAACCAGTTTAAACCAATTAACTTGGAGCATTTGGTTTTCAAAAGGACTCTGGAAATTGAAGCAGGGAGTCAAAAATATGATGAAATGAGAGAGAAATATATGTATATTTATTTCAAATTGGTTATAATGTTTAATATTATTTAAAGAAGAAAATAGGTTTGAACAAGAGATTTAACAGAAGTGTGTGGGATATTTGGAGAAAATTTTTCTGGCAGTTTCTAATGTTATTTTAAAATATGCCTCAATCCTATCATTATCTGGTGCTGATTTTATAAGTCCCTTTAGAGCTGTACATCCTTCACTGCACTTTCAGATCAAATTCTGTTCTCTCTTACCAAGACTGGGAAGTTTTTGGGTTGGGCAAAAGGAGTATGAAGTCACTAATATCTGTAGCATTTATGGTCTCCAGTCACAGATAAACATCAAACTTAAATTATAAAATTGTTTCAACTCAGATAATGTTTACCATTGATTTATCTAGATTAGCAAGTTTACCAGCTTCTTGGGCATAATGTAAAAAAAGTACAAGAAGAAGGGAAAATATTAAGAATCAACATAATTTCTGTTTCAGGAAATTATTAGTTTCAATTATTTTGAAACTAAGTGTATTTTCAGTGTTTTTCAGAATTTCTATGATTTTTACACAGATTCTACTTTGCTTTGCAAAACTGCTGGGGAGCTCTTCTAATCAGACACATGTGATTCAGTTTTAGGTTTTAACTGCACCAATGCACAGTTTGTCCAGTTTTCAAACCCCAGTGCCTGAGGAGTCAGTAAATCTTCAGTTTCTTGATACATTGATAATCCTCTCTCATTCTGTTTTCATCCTGGACAGAGGATATAAGTTTCAAATCACAGCCTGTCTTATTAGTGGTTGACCATAAAAACTAGCTCTTTATAAGCAGTGACTTTGGTTATGCTGAGATCAAAAACACAGACACAGGTTGGGATGATGTGGGTGTTGATTTTCCCATTGCCCATCAAGCAGAACCTAAATCCAACAAAAACATTTCTTGTGCTCCACGAGCAACTTGCTAATTCCAGATGATGCATCGATAACACAATCATGGCTGCCTTTTCTTAGAATTATGGTTATCTGTTTTGTCCTCAAAATATGCACATGGAGCAATTTCATCTGTGAGAACTTGGGAAAATTATATTAATCATCATAACTGAGTACAGCTTCTTTCTCAGCATGAGCCATAAATATCTTTGAGCATTAAACCTCTTTACAATAACATTAATTTAATCTATAAGAGGACACTGCGTGCAATAAATTCCATTTACAAATCGGAGTGGGCAATGAAGAGAAAGCTGTAGCTTACTTTTTAAAAAAATTTTTTCTAAGCTGAAGATCAGGAAAAAAATGCCCCAAAATAAGTTTCCCTCAGCCCGAAATGCACAGGACTAGGAAGGAAAACAGAGCTTCCTGATTGATTTGCCTCTGTGCTATTGCTCAGTTTGCTGCCAGTCAGGAGCTTATATAGCTTAAAAGATTGTTATTGATTGTTCAATTTGGTGTTCATATATTTAAATTTTATTCAGGTTAGAGTGATGTTGAAAATTGGGGTCCACATACTAGATTGCCAGCACAGTGGTTGACAACACAAACGTTAAAATACAATAATCCTTGTTGTATAAAATGGCCATTGACAGTCTAATTTCCATTTTGTGGTTTATGGCCTCTACTGAATATCTGATAATGTAATTATGCTTCAGTAAAGAATGAATCCTCTCTGGTAAACTGAGCTGTGTATGCAATGCCAATGTGAATTAAATAAAGTGACATCAAAGCTCAGTCAGGGCTTATTTTAGGAGCACATTTTTAAACATTTACTATGGTTTGTTCTACAGTAATGCCAGGGAGCAGATTTATGGCTGTTAGCATATTCATGTCGAAGAAATGTGTTACTTCTTTCTTTATTTTAGCCCAGGAGAGCAAACAAAACATCTCCCATAAAAGTGAGTGCTGCTCTGTGGCTTAGGTATGAAAGTTTTCTGAGGATGCCACCACCAACCTCCCCGAGCAGCACAGGCAGGAAAGTGGCAGCTGTGCAGTGAGGAAATTAAAATGCAAAGGCAACCACCCCCAAATTATTTGCACTCCCCACAAACGAGACAACGTTTGCTTCTTGGCAATAGGTACATGATCAGCTTTTCTGCTTGGATCTTTCGCTGCCGGGTTTATAAGTGTATAGGAATATACAATATGATCCTACCCTTAAAGAATTTCCTCCTTTTAAATTCCAGTTGTCAAGTTCTGTTATGCTGTTTATAATGCAGTGAATTATGGTCTGTCCCATCCCATTCCCTGCTAGCATAATGCAACTTAACATCAGGCCACATAACAGAATATGACAGTTAAAATTTCCAAGTACCCTCATTGTATTTGTGAATTGAATACTCAAGTGTGTGATTTAAAGATGGACTGGCATCTTGACTCCAGAAACAAGTAATGTTACTTGAATGCATTTTTTTTTTCCCCCTAATATGTTTGCATTGCCATTTTGACCTTCTTCCCAACAGGAAAAAAAAATAACCCTAAGCAACTGGCATGTATTGACATGGAGGTATTGAAAAGTTAGCGTGATGCTGCAGACGTGTTTAGAGGAACTTCTGAAATCATGAATTTGATGGGATAGACTGATTCACAATGTCACTTTATCATGGAAGCAGCAGGGAGAGAGCCAAGCCTCACATGTGGATTTTAAATGTCCCAAAGCATTAAGATTAAAATGTGGGGCCTGGTTCCACCCGCGATAAAGGGAGGTGTCAAATCACATCATGGTTTAGCTTTCATTTCCAGTCTCACAAAGATCAGCTCTGCAGAACTTGTATTAGCAGCAGTTTGGCAGATTCTTTAGGACCTGTCAATGATTCAGGAGTCAAAGGTCAGCCCCTTCATCTCACCTGCCCTTTTGTGATGGTCAAAACTGTAGAGTAATAGGGAAACCTCTTGGCTTTTCTTCATGCTTGTACAGATATAAATAATTTCCTGTTGCACCCCAATTCCCTCTCTGCTTTTCATCTCAATCGGCTTTGCTTCCAGTGAGTCCATATCCAGAAGCCCACCTGCTCCACGCTCCAGTCAGAGCAGCCCCAGGAGTTTCAGGAGGAGAGGAGCAGCTTCCCCAACTCCTTGGGAAAAAGCAGATACACGAAATAGGATCAGACACAGGCACAAATGTGTTAAACGCAGTATAATCCTACATGACCATCCCTGGGCTGTCTCTTTTCCTTCTGAGGTGCAACATGAATTTGGCTCCTGGGCTAAATCATCTCAGGGATATGTGTCTGAAGGAGAAGGTGAAGGCAGCACATGAGGTTGGTTGTGAAACAATTCCTGTTGTAAACTATCTGTGTCCATATGGAGATTGTTATTTATATTATTTATACTGTTTACTTTTTATTTATGTTAATGCCTTGCTGTAGGAGTTACACTTGGGTTATCAACTTCTGGTGTAAGAATCATCATAGAATCATGAAATTCTAGAATGCTTTGTGTTGTGAAGGAACTTAAATCTCATCACTTTCCAAACCCCTGCCATGGGCAGGGACACCTTCCACCAGCCCAGGTTGCTCCAAGCCCTGTCCAACCTGGCCTTGGACACTTCCAGGGATCCAGGGGCAGCCACAGCTTCTCTGGGCAACCTGTGCCAGGGTCTCACCACCCTCACAGGGAAGGATTTTTTCCCGATCTCTAATCTAACCCTGCCCTCTTTCAGATGAGAAGAGAGCAGGTTTAAAAAGCTGAATGCAGATAGATTGCAGACAGTGTGGGCAGCCAATGAGACAGTATTAGTCAGCATGTTAGTGGTTTAATCACTGTTATAAGCATTACAAATATTAGTTATTATTATTTATTACTTATGCAACACCCACACACTGTGCAAGACATTTAACAAACCACATAAAAGGCAGGGCTGCACCACAGAGCGATTGCTGGCTGGATTTTAGGTGTGATGGATTGCTATTAGCTCCTTGTTTGTGTTCCTTTGTGCTGAAAAAATTCCTAAAGGTCCCAACCAAGGAGACCTCAGCTATGCTTGGCACTGTTCAAACACACCATTAAAGAAAATGGTCTCTAGATAGAGAAAAATCACAGATTTATTTATGTGGTGATGTCAGGATCTGCCCACAGAGCATCTTGCAAGAGTTTCTGTCCCGGTGAAAGCAATAATAGAGATGAAACCACGTCAGGTTAAAAGTGTTTGTGAAGCCTTTAGGTGTTCTCACCCAGGTGCTGGTTTTTTGCCCCACAAATGAAGTTTCTACTCTAAGTACTTTGAAGTCCTGGCTCTGTGTGCTAGGATTTTGGGATGTCACCTTTACATGGTGTGCACGTGCCATCAGCAGCCTCTAAAATCCCAATTTAGATATAAATCTAAGGTAAAATATAAAGTATAGATATATAGATATAATACAGATATAAATCTGTAGTAAAACTTCTTTCATGAGGCCAGACACTCACATAAGATATAGCTGGAGGTCTCAATGTCTTAACACTGGCTTTTTTTTGTGCAATCCTAAACCCATATGAAGTGTTGGCAGCTTCTGGCAGCCCAAATCACACCAGCTGATGAGTTTGGCCTTTTCTATATGCAGCCCTTTACAGATGTAGATACCCAGCACAGAATTACCAACTCTCACACATCACTGGTTTGTTTCTTTGCTCTTGTTCTGTCCATTGGCTCTTTGGAATAATTTCTCCAAGGCATTGATGCTGCTTGTCCCATTTCCTCACACTGTGTGCTCTTCATGCCTGGTTAAAATCTCTTCCCAGGCAGGGTTATCCATTAAAAGCTTGTACCTTCTTCTGGATGTTGGGCTTTTCCTTGACACGAGTTGTTTGTCACAGTATGTGTGTTCCTGTGTGTTATTTGATGTCAGCCTCTCACTCCCAGTACTGCAACATTTTTGCCTCACACCATGCTTGTTATTCTTCATCTTCCCAAATCCATTGACAACACCCTCCATGTTTCACCCTGGCCTTGTTTCTTTTTTTTTTTCCCCCTTTTCAGGAATTAATTAGGAATATTTGTCTCTGGACACAACCCTAGTTTCATCAGTATCCAAGATTTACTCAGAACCTCAGGACTGGAGAGGAGGATTGACCCTTAGTCTTGGATCTCTCACTGCTCTGCTGTGATTTCACAGTACTTTGTCCCTTCTGTTTTTTTGAAGTATTAATCTTCCCTTTCCATAACACTTCTTGAATATCTTTTCAGAGTTGGGTTGTTCTGTCTAAATATTAAAAACATCCACAAGCTGAGAATCAGCTTTTGTCACGAAATACATATATATATATAAAGAGATACATTTGTTTTTTGCTGGCACCCCTTCCTTGGAAAGAGATTGAAACACTCCTAAAATCTTTTCCAGCTGTCCTCCAGATATCCAGCATCTAAACTTCAGGGCTTTTAACCACTCTGCTTTCCCCTCTCTAACGTTTTTGTGCCCTTTGAGGGTAAATAATCACCTAGACCTGCATCCCTGAGCTCTGCTATGGTTTGGGGGGCTCCACCTTGGCATAATGATCTGTTTTAAGCCAGGCTTGCTCAGGGTTGGTTTCCCACACACCACTTGGTCTCCTTTGAAGAAAATGAGCACAACAAAAGTGTCAGATGGCAAGGAATGGGGCAGTGATAACTGGAGGAATATGTGGTTACATAGATCTGATTTTGTTCTAACGGTCTTTAAAATTATATCTCAGTTTTGTATTTGCTTTTTTACATTTTTGATCTGTTTATTTTTACATAATTTGAAATTCTCCTGGACAGGGATCTCCAATGTCTTAATATTCAAAGAATGAATGAGTTTGAAAAAGTCTGTGCTGCTGGCTGCCAGGAGAAGTCACCATCCCTGGAAGTGTTCAAAAAATCAAGTAGACGTGACACTTTGCAGCGTAGTTTAGTGGCCATGGTTTGACTTGATGATCTTGAAGGTCTTTTCCAACCTCAAAAATTCTATGATTCTACAAGAAACTACATTTTTTCCTTCATAATTTTTCCTTTTCCTTTCCTTTTCCTCCCTGTCAGGGGCCTTGTCTTCTTTAGTGACACTGCAAAGACCTTACAGGTGAGGCTCTTCCTGCTGCTGTCCTGAAGAATCAGAGGAATATTTTTAAAATTGCATTTGAATGGCATTTAAGTCCTTAATCAAAGCTGTGTTATTGGGAAATGAGGACCACTGGATTTGGGCTTTTCAGGAGGTGTAACCTGTGCCAGGTTTGTCAGCACAGGTAACTTGTGCTCACATCTCTTCCCAGATATGAGCACCCAAAAAGGCTCTTAGAGAAATAGAAACATCAGTTTAAATTCCTGTTTTAACTGTTTGTCATATAAATTCAGTTTTTAGATAATCCCTTAGTGCAATAATTCCTTATTATGCATATGGAAAAGCATCTATTAAAGGCGTTTTTAACTTTCTGGGTAGAGTTTCTTTATCTGTATTTTACAGTACAGCAAAAAGTAATTAATTCATTCCTAGACATATAACATATGGATAATTTTTATGGATTTATGGCACATTTTAGGGCCTGTGAAAATGCTGCAATTATTTTAAAAGTAACGCAATACAAATTCAGGGTTAGTTCATAGATTTATGGCTGGATTATATTTTCCACAGCCAACTGCCAAACATGGAGTAGATAAAATCTATGTTTCTTTTTATCCACTTTACCTCTTTTATTCAATCTCTGGTTTATATTTTCACATAATTACAAATAAATATTCTGAATTTGTCTTATTTATAAATTGGAAATGTGGTGAAATGTATTAACCCTCAGAAAACAGTTCACAGTGTTTAATTAGTAAAGAAAAACATACTGCACACAGAAATTACAGTGATAATCTATCTTTCAAAACACTATTAATTACAGTTGATATTTAACCATACATTTCTCAAAAAAACTCTAAAATAGAGGTAGACCCGGCTCAACTATTGGCTTGAACCTCTGAGGAAACTCAGGTCTGAATAGAGGTGCCAGTTTGTGGAGGCAGAGTAGTATTTATTCTGTGGGTAATATTTAATCTGTGGTTTAATTTTATTTTTGGGACTAGGAACCACCTCTGACACAGGGCTTTTTCTTCCCATCTCATATCTGTGAGCCTTCCTCGAGTAACAGGGTATATTTTATGAACAGTTGACACCCAGAAAGTTATTTGTTGTCATAAATTTGTAGAATCACTGAATGGTTTGGGTTTGGAAGGGACCTTAAAGCCCATCTCGTTCCATCCCCTGCCCCATGGGGCAGGAACACCTTTCACTAGACCAGGTTGCTCCAACCTGGCCTTGAACACTTCTAGAGATGTGTTGGCAACAACTTCTCTGGGCAGTCTATGGTTTTTCTGCTTAAATTACTAAAATATGGACTCAAACTCTTGTGTAAATTTAAGGAATTGACTCGACCACGTAATTCTTGAAGAATTGCCCCATCATCGCTCATTAACAGCCTGGTACAAATCTAAGCCTTCAAGATTTATTTTCTCTTACTTTGAAGGCAAGTAACTTTACTGACATATTAATGTTCTAACTGTGAATAGAATATCTCATTCTGTGTGAAGGATAGTTCCCCTGATCCATTAAATAAATACTCCATGTAAGGAAAAGAAGGGTGTTAGACCGATATGCAACAACCACCATGGCTGGGCACAGATTTATGGTGGAAGGGAGTAAAAGGAAGTGATATGACTGGGAAAGGAGGAATAAAATGACACTTATGGGCACTAAATCCTCCAGTATTGAAAAATATCAGCAATTTGTGTTTAGAGCACACACTATTTACTAGAAATGGACTGGCATCGATAAATCAACCGTTTCTGGGGTTGACACCAAAATGTAGCGTTTCTGCCAAGTCACAAACTGAGAATTCGGTTGTGTTCCTGTTGGATTTGAGAACTGTGAGCTTTGCCATGTTGCTTGGTGTTTTGCCCCTGTCCCTACTGCCTTGGTTAGTGGGGATTTCTCACCAGCTTGGTGGCCCTGTGTTCAAAGTGATGATTTTACACTCCATGCTTAAAACCAACGCGGTCACTTGAGTGGAGCCTGATCATCTTGGAGGGACTTGTTCATCAGTCTGCAAAGCATCTTGGGTGAGCAGCTCCACACAGCCCTAATTTAACAGACTCTGAGGCTTATGTGCTGATGATTTCTGCTGGTAAAGTGTTATAATTGGATTATTGAAGTATTAGGTAAATTCAGTCGGATTTGCTGTTTGAAGTGGAAATACAAAAAAAGCTGGGATGCTATTACTGCTTTGTCATACCTATTAACAACATATTCCAGTGTTGCAGCAACAACAGATTTGCTTTCAACTATTTAGACTTTCCAGTGTGGAAATTTATATCATTTAGGTGGGGAAGATGGCAAATGTCTGTGACCTCCACAGACCCCGTTGGGTCATTTTTTTAAAGAGCACAGTCTTTATTACTTGGAAATTCCTCTGAAAACATGTTTGACGTGTTTCTTCTTAGAGTAGAAACATGTTATAGCTAATCTTGGAGCAACAAAATGATACAATCCAGTATATTTTACAAAATACAGAGTGTTTGAATGGCCTTAGGATTACAATTCCTCGTTGCCCAGGTAAAAGAATAAACCAAAAACTTTCACTGTTATAAACTAACTCAACATATATAATGAATAAAACCAAGCTTGTTTGTCTTTATCATTCTTTATTCCTTATCCTATATCATCCTTCATTAAAACCCTTATTTCAAAGTAAGCAACCGGTGACATGAAGGGATATTTGGTCAAATCCAGCCAACAAGTGACAAAATATCTACTCTGTGCTTTGAAGAATATATTTAGAATTTTGCAGGTAAAGTTTTCAAGTGACCTACATATACTAGGACTTGAGGTTTCTCAGGACATTGAAGGAAAATTTCTGATATCCCTTCATGAAGGGATATTTGGCCAAATCCACCCAGCAAGTGACAAACCATGTCTACTCTGTCTTTTGAATACTAAATATATTTATTTAGTATTTTGAAGGTCATAGTTTCAAGTGACCAACATTTACTGGGACTTGAGGTTTTTCAGGTGGTTTTGAGAAATTTATCTTGGACCATGACTTTAATAATGTTAAGCCTTAGTCTGTTTTTAAATACAAACTTGGATTTATCTAATCTGGGATGAATGATTGAAGCACCATGGCATCACCTCTAGTTTTCACTGCTTAAATCCATATTAAATTATTTTTAAATATAATTATTATTATTAAATATAATTATTATTATTATGAAATATATCTGTTTCTCCTTTTTATATTAATACCAAGTACCCTCATTCACAAAATTATACACTTTAAACAGCTTGAAAACAAATCTTGATGTTGCCCAAGCAGAACATGAGAGAGCTGTGGATCAGAGATGTATTGAAACAGCAGTCAGAAATATTCCAAAAAACCTATAGTCAATTTAAATCCGGATGCAAAGTGCTCAGGATATATAAAACACAGCATGGGGCAAAACATCCCATGTGTTCAAATGTGTGCAAGACCCTGATGAGGATTTATTATATCAAGGGCTGCAATCTCTGTTACCCAGGTGACCACAAGCGAACCCAACCTGGTTGTTGAACAAGCTCCCTCACCTAATAAATGTGCTTTATTTGATGTGAAAAGCTCAGGAAGGAGGTTTTAGGGGACCTGTCTCAGCAGTCAGATTCTTTCATGGAGGCACCAGGGGCAGGAGGTTTGAGTTCAGGTATTGCCCTTTCTCAGGAGCTACCCTAAACTTTAAGACCCTGTAGATAAAGGGCCAGGGAATGATGTTTTTTCCTGAGGTGTGGTCCCCTAAATCTCTGGAAATAAAAAAATTCTTCCAGGTTAAAGGTCTATTCCTTCCTATCACTTGTTAGTCATAACCTGTTTTGTTTCTGTTTCACTTTTTGTCACTGCAGTGTAAATACCTTCTCAAAAATCAAGAAGTAGAAGTCTAAGGTGGAAAAATAGCCACATGTATCAGAAGAGTCATGGAGAGCATCCTTAAGGAATGAAATTTCCTTTGTAATAGAAAAAGGCCAAGAGCCTTTTACTGCACCTTGTGGAGGGGACTCCTGATTTTTGCAAGAATTTCATTGGCTTGGAAAGAGCTTTTCAGTCTAATAAAGGCTGTTTTATTTATTTGCTTGTTTATTTATTTATTCAATTATTCATTTATTGTTAAATACATCATCAGTAAACTTGCTTTGGAAAAAAATTTCTTCTGCTAATTTCTCATTTCTAATAATTTCCCACTGCAGTTATAATTTAAAAAGTCACACACAGAGCCCACATTACACACTAATGGTCTGCATAAGTTCTTTACCAAGTTCTTTTTTATTATTATTATTAATAATAATAATATTAATATTATTATTATTTTTCAAATTAAGCATGTCCTAAAAAAAAGCCCAATTCTTTTTAATTCAAATCCTTAAAAAGATCCCAAACAAAGAGTCTTTGGAGAGAACTTTCAGAGCCTTATTTTAGCCTGTGGTTGGTTTTCACAGCTAAATTACAATGGCAGCACTGGCTTAGGATGGAAGTGCTGGCAGAGTTTGAACTCCAGCAAGGTTAGTGGGCATCACTCCGATGCCATAAATCTGTTGTGGGCACACAAAATCAAATTTAAACTAAAGTTATTCTACAAAGAATCTTAAAGGTACTTAAGGTTGACCGTAATTGTTGCATTATTAAAGACCCAAAGCATTCTCAGAAATAATTAAGTGGAGAAACAAAAGAAAGTCAAATTATCTGAGCCAATTTCTGTACACCTGCCCCCTACATTTGAATAAAACTGACACCAGATTTCAGAGCTTGAAAATGAAGAATTAGAAAGTATCCAGATATCACTCAAATTGGCTATTAAAAGATTAGAGGCTTTTAAAAAAATTGATAGGACGTCGGAATCAGACAAAATCCATCCAAGAGAGCCAAAGGAAGTAAGGAAGGAAATTGGAGACTTTATTAGAAATTTCAGATCCTTGAAGGCTGGTGAAATCTAATAAAGGAGTTATTTAAAAGTGGTCCAGGGACGTATGGGGAAAGAACATATCGCTGGGATAAACTGTGGAGAGTGTCCTAGATAATATTTTAAGGAATCAAAGGAAAGGTAGGCTGGGACAAGCACTCCCTGATTAGAGAAAGCAAATTTAATTTGAGGAGGGGCAAGTCCTTGTGTGGGGGAGATATACTGGAATATACTTTATCCTTTATCATTATTATTCCTGCCAGGATAGACAAGGCAATGCAAGAGACATCCTATACTTACATTTTCAGGCATCCTTTGACAGGGTTTCCTAAAAGAGGTTAATGCTGAGATGTGGAGCCACAGAATAAGTGGAAAGTTGAGTTTAATGGATTTAAAATCGACTTAAAAAAACACAAAACAAAGTGTTGCACCCCAGCAATCAGTGGAGCCTGGACCAGCCAGGAAGGTTAGTGGTGGGATACAGCAGAAATTATCCTGGGTCCATGGAGGTTTCTGTGAAAAAATTACAGGGTGCTGCATAATACTGAAAGCAAGTTTTCAGATTTTGTTGATGACATTAAATTGCAGGGAAATATAACTGATGAGAAACAATGACACAAAGCTGCTTTATAAAATCATCTCCTTTTACTATCAGAGTTTGAAATGGTGTGACAGAGTCCCCTGTGCAAGAGAAAACTGGCAATTTTTGTGGTGCAAATATTGCACCAAGGAAGAGGGAGCAGACCTTGAGCTTTGTACTGAATGTTTTCAGGATAGCAGATAACTCTATGGTTAAAATTCCAGAAAATTTTAGCTGGGAATAAAACTTTCTAGTCCAACAGAAATAAAATATGTAGCAGGTTTAATACAGATGATTATCAGGTGAATATTATGAAATTTGGCTGAAAGAAGAAAGGGAGACAGTCTGTGAAATTACTGCAGTTTATTCATTTATGAGCTCATTAATCTGTGATAGAGCTGGGAAAATAATGAATTTGTCCTGTTTCAGGTGAGGCTACAAAAATAGCAGAAACCTGAGAAAGGTCAAATTAAATAAGAATCAACAGGGAATTTTTGGCACAAAAGGAAAAAAAAGATTAATAAAAATTGCTAAGATTTTTTAAATTATTAAAACCTGAATTCAGCTGATATAGTTGATCAAGGTGAAATGTTTAGATTAGTTTTGAATTATTTAACATTTTCACTTTCTCTGAACCCGTTTCTTTTCAAATTTCACTTCAAAAATCAGACCACAGCAGTTCCACTTTGAAAGCATCAAAACAAAGCACGTCATTTCTGAGGCACATTTCATTTCAAACAAATATTGGGGGAAAAAAAAAATATCTCCTTCTTGTGGTCCTTTTTATCAGATGAGATCTGAATTTGTGATTAGATTACTTCCCAGAATTTGTATTTCTTTTGTGTGAAACGTATCAGTAATTAGAGGAAAACTTCACTCCCTCTGCTCGGGGAGAGGGGGGCACAACAAAACAACCATCATTTGGCTGATAGGCAAATAAAAAGGACCCTGTTTGAAAGCAAGTTTGAATTCTGAGTGATTTTACAGCCTGTGATGTGAGATAAATTGCACCCTTTCCTTTGCTTAATACACCAATTGAAGCCTTTCAGAGCTGCCGGGTGCCCTCACTCAGGGTGGATCCATCACACATCAACTCAGCCTGGTTCTGTGTCATCCCCCCACTATTTGTATTCAAAAACCACATGAAAATTTTAGGCAATCTTCACTTTCACTCCTACCTGTGTGTGAGAGAGGTCGAAATGAAAGAGGAATTGAAGCTGAAAGGAAAAGATCTATTTTATCAAAATTTGAGAGCAATATTAACTCTACTTATCGATAACTTGGGGATAGGAGAATTAAAAAGGCATAGTAGTGTTTTTCTCTTTTTTCAAGAGTTTTTTTCCTTTTTTTTTATTTTAATTCATGGGCTTATCCTGCCAAATGTTCCTCTGAAAAACGATAACAAAAGTTCCATTCCTGGAACGAATTGTTTCTACAAACTGTGATCCCAGAAATACAAACATGGATAAATGGTCCCATTTTAAGTTTGAATGCGGGATAACTTTACTGAAAACAATCTGACAGTCTGCCAGCTCGCCTTCAACAATGGCACAGGACCAAAACTAAGATTTACAGGGGAGAGAAGCGTCACATTTTAGAAAATAATTTCTCAACTGGGAAGGTAAGAGAGGGAAAAAACTCCCCACCAAATAACAGCAAAAAGAGGAGGTAGGAGAAGAAGTGAGGACAATATTTCCTGCAACACCTTTTGCAGGATGGAGCTGTCTGTCCAAGAGCTCCTGGAGAGGGTAGAAAATGGGAATGGCACTGGTGGCAAGAGCCAAAGGTTGGGGTTGTGTCCCCTACACAATGGCCACGAGGAATTATTAGAAAGCATCATTAAAACAGATATTTAGAATAGTAGACTCATAGAATATCCTCAGTTGGAAGGGATCCACAAGGTTCATCAAAGTGCAGCTTCATGTAGCTGTGATGAAGGCTTTAAGTCAACACCCAACCAGCTTGTACTTGTGAGTCTGGGACCAAGATTTCTCTGCATGTAAACTTTTCCCAAATGTTTACATCGTGACTCGGGAGTGTGCAAGGAGATTGTCCTGGGTCAAGGGGTTCTGAAGGGAGGCAGATCTCAATCTGTCTCCAGCTGCAAAGGCCAGCACCAGCAGTGGAGCCTGGCACTCTCTGTTTTATTGCTCTCTTGCAATAAAAATTCTCTTTCTGCTTTTGGAGAAGCAGAATTTTTCTGAAATACTTACTCGTGGTCTTTCTCTCTGAGTTTCTTCCCCTGTCCCCGAATTCCAGCTCGATCTGAGACACTGTCCTGTTAAATTTGGGGATCAAAACATTTTTAGGAATTCTTTTGTCACTGACAGAACTGCAGGTTTTTATGGGGAAAAAAAAAGTTTGAGGAAGTTTCTGGCTTGATTGAATCATAGTGAGAAATAGATAAAGCTGCAGTTCATACACTGTAAGGGTAGTTTACCCTCTTGTTATTCAGAATGTAAAAGGAAAAAAAAAAAAAGAAGGCATCCATAATCTATTTGTACTTCTCATAAACTCTCTTCAGGAATACAACCCCATCACACCAGAGTTCAAGTATACACATAATAATATTAGTCAGAATATTCACTCCCAAAGCAATTTTAACACCATTCAAAATATAATCCTTCTATGCAATATACCTCATTTAACAACCATTAGTGCCTTTTCCATCTCAGATCTCATGTACCCAGTAATGATTTATTTTTACCCATTGTTTGAACTGATTTCATTCCACCAATGGACCTGTACTAATCATGGGGAGTGCAATATATGCAGAGTGTGTTTGCCAGAGATTTTTTAAAATTAGTTGGGCAATTTACAACAGAAAGAACTGAAATTATAAATGTTCTCTTCACTTGCTAGAAAATAAAGTAGAGGAAAATAAAAAACCCAGCCAACCCCTTGACCAATTTTGCGTTTGAGAAAGAGAGTTCATTTCTTATATCTGAACTAAAGCAGTCCCTTAATTATACCCTGGTAGGTTGATTACAGGCAACATTACACAAAATCTATACATCTTGTTTGGCAATGGATCAAACCAAGGCACATTGTCAACTCAGTGTTAACTGTTTTCCTTTCCTGGGAGTCTGATCTTTCCAGGCACCCTCAGCTCCCGCTGGGCCAAATCATAAGATCCATATTCTGCCTGGAGCAAGGGAAACTCCCACCTGCTCCAGCGTGTTTTAGACACCAGATCAGGAATTGTTGGGTTGGAACCACCTTGTGGGGAGTGTGTGCCTGGAGGAGGAAGGGTTGGGTCAAACCTTACAGAGGTGAGCTGGCATCGTATCCCCCATGGCAGCCCCTGGAGCCCACGTGGGGAAGCCACGGAGCAGCTGTTGGTCACAAACAGCCAGGGAAAATTTCCCCATCCCACAGCTCCTGGAGGGAGCTCAGATTGGCAGGGATAATGAGAACAATGCCCCTCACCCTGTCCTGGAGCCTCAGAGTGACCAGTGGGTCAGAGACCCTGCCTAGGAGGGGTGACCATAGAGCAGATCAAACCGTGGTCGCGGTCCTGCCATGTGGTCTTCCACAAGGTTCCCGTGGTAGCTACATAATCTGTCTCTCCTTTTTCCTTCTTCTCTCTTCTTGCTCCCTCTTCTCTTTCTTCACTCCTTTCTTGATGCTTTGGGTAGCTTAAAGCTGGAAGGGTTGGATTTTGACTCAAGTGCTGTGGAATAGCACGTGCTGGGGTGACGTTGTGATGGAATATTTTCTCTGGATTGTGTGGTGCCCTTTTGAACTTTTGCCAAATTCCCTATTTTGTCCTCTAAATAATCAATAAAAGTAACAAGTCTGTGGCTTATTCTCGAGGTATTAAAGAATCCTATATTCATATTTTAAAGTAAACTCCTGGCTGAGCCCATGAGTTTGTGGCTCCGGGGTCGGAGTGTTACAGTGTGGGATTTGCTCGGGAATAAATACCATTAAACAATATGGCAATATGTAAACAGACAGAGAGTCAAAATCTTGCAAACGAGATATTCATTATGAAATATTCCCACAGCTTGGCTGAGTGGGCCCTGCAGCAGAGCGACGACGTTCTCGGCCCTCTATAAATAGGGAAAGTGGTGCAGAGTACGTGCAACTTCCTCACGGAGCACCCAACAGATGATACCACTCCCAAGGCCTGTTTCCCCGCCATAATTTCTCATCTAAGCTCCTAATTACACACCACTTCACATTCTGGGATATATAAATACATTTTTTTCAGATGTACACTGTGCTAATGGTATGCACGGGAGAGCGGGAATGTTCTTTGGCATCAGCGCTCTATAGAAAAAGTGAAAATCATCTCTCCAAACTCTGTTATAGAGAAGTGAGAGCCCCAAAACTACTGAGAAAAGTGGAGATACTTTGCCATAACCACGTGCTTGTCTCAGCAAAACCAGCTCTTAATGTTTTTCTAGGTCCTATGGGGCAGCTGGGTATGTTTGCATCAACCTTGGTGTGGGGCAGTGGAAGCAGAATGAAACCACGATGCTGGAGCCTATAAATGTTCCAGAAATTGGGTTTTTTTTACACAGAATAAATCCAGTTTGTTTATTTGGAGATTAACATTATTAATGAAAATCAGGGAGCAATCAGCAGGGACCACTGGGGATCTGAACTAACTCACTCCTGGATTAGTTTCTGAAAGGGCCTACAAGGAAGTCTGAGAGGGATCTTCATCAAGAATTACAGGGACACAACAAGGGGGAATGGTTTCAACCTGAAAGACAGGAGGTTTTGATTGGATATTAGGGAAAAAATTCTTCCCTGTGAGGATAGGGAGGCCCTGGCACAGGTTGCCCAGAGAAGCTGTGGCTTCTCCATCTCTGGAAGCGTCCAAGGCCAGGCTGGACAGGACTTGGAGCAACTTGGGATAGTGGAAGGTGTCGAATAGAGATGAACTTTAAGGTGTCTTCCAACCCAAGTCCTTCTGTAATTTTGTGTAGATGTTCCTATTCTGTCCCAGGGATACACATATTCCTGTTCAATGCAATGAAGAAATACCTGTGCAAATATTTTTATTTTGAACGATTGATTAATGAATCCTCCTAGAAGAATTTCAGGTGTGTTAGCTATGGTTTATTAATACTTTTCACATCATATGACTATAATATTAATGGTTAAACCGTGCTTAGAACACTGAATGCTTTTCATACCATCAAAAAGGCCTTGTTTTCATCGTTACATCCCCAAACTTTTTACAGGTACTGGGTACCATCTGTATGAGGAGCTGGGATCCTTTCCCTTCCGAGCTTGAGAGGTACCACCATATGGTGCAGGGGATGCTCAACTTTGCAACACCAAAGGCTTTTTTGGCAACTTTCCAGGAGCTTGAGGGCCACACCTCATTTGCATATACATTTACATGCAATTTTTATCTCAGATAAATGCACCCAGTAAGGGTGGTTGGGTGAACTCGTGTGGCTTTCTCTTTGATAGATGGACAGGCATTATTTGTTGTTTGAGTTCCTCAGCAATAAAATTGCTGTGGTTTGAATCCACCCTGCAATTATTATTATTTATTGGCACCATTGCTGTGCTCAAGGGAAGGAAGCACAACCTCCAGCTTGAAGAGCTCCTATAATTAGCCAAAGAAAGCTCCTTGATGTACTTTCTACCAGGTGATTGGAAAACCTGGAAAATTAGAAATTTCAATTTCAAAATTTCGTGATTGCTGGGGTTTTTTTCTTCAGAAAACACATTTTCTGCAATAAGCTGTTTTTCATCAGCTTAGTTGCCCACTCTACCTGTAGATTGGCCACCTCTGACCTCAGCCTAGAGTGGTTACCTCTGAGCCCAAGAGGGTTTTTTGTTGGCCCAGCTGTCATGACTTAGTCCCCATTTTAACCATGTTTTACTATTTAACTAATCCTTCCCTTGAGCGCCATAAAAGGTTTATGAGTAGGTTGTGGTACCTTTCTTTTCAACCTGAGCTGCTGAAAATCATGGAGGAAAGGTGCTGATGTCTCCAGTTTTCCTTTGTTGTGAATCATGATTGTTGCAGGTATGTTCAAGATAGCTTGAGTCTCTCTGAATACATTCAGTCCCTCTGTAGAGCCTAGGTTTCCCTTCTAGTGGGAAAATTCTTATTAATAATATGATATTAAAAATAAAATCATCTTAAGGGTGAGAACAAATATCTCTAAGTAGGATAAAATCAATGCAAGGAACTGCTGAGGGGGAGGTTGGGTCCTTCAACTCACCGTTGCTGAAGAAGCAACTCTCCGCTCGTGGGCCTCCATCTCTCAAATTCAGGAGGAGTTTATTGGTGTTAGATTTGACCACAGAAATTCATCAGCAAAATTACTGTATTGATCCTGGTTTAAATCTGGATGTATAGTCTTCTTTGAAGCTATCTTTTCAGGTCTAAGATAAGGCTAAAGGACTTGATTTTGTTTGTGCTTGGACGAATATTTTGTAAGTAGCAAACTAGGAGCAGCTTCTTGGGCAGGCGACTGGCTCTGAGATTTTGCTTTGCAAGGACCTCGTTATTTGAATGGATTTATTGTTTACTGAACAGAAATTGAAAAAAAATCTTATGGGTGAGAGTCTCATATTTTGTTAGTCCCTCTGGGCAAATGGTGACATACCTGAATGTGAAATTAAAATTGTAGGAATGTTACACATGGCTAAAGAAAATTTGAGGGATGTAGAAATATTCGATGTGAGTTATCAGCGGTTCTAGGACTCACTAATCCCCAAACAGGTGGCAAGATGGTATTTTGTTAAGATATGGATACAATAACTGAGAGTTTGGCAGGAATTTTGGGAGTAATTTGGAGGCTAGACCCATGCTGGGGATCTGATCAGAGGCCAGGCTCAGATTTATAGGCACAATCAAACCCTATGAGGGAAATTGAATTTTAAATGTGTTATCAAGAAAATTGGTGTGCTTGGAAATGGCCGGAGGAGAAGCTGAGGACGGGAGTAGTAAGAGATTTCAGTGTTTTGGACATCCTCCTAATTCTTTGGTATGAATAGCAATATGATTGATGCAGCAATAACTGCAGGGTTGGAGGGATTTGATACCCAGAGGGAATCAATTAACTGGATTTTGGATATTGGAGCGTTATGACCTTTGTCTGGATCATAATGTTGACATGTAGGAGCAAATATGACTCTTTTCTGATTGTAATTGACTGGAGGTACTGGGAGCAAGGTGGATATTCAGGTTTGCAGATAATGATCCTTAAAGGTGGCTGCAGAACAGTTTAGTGAGCTTTGTCCAGACTTCAGGTTATCAGGTCGTAGGGAAGAAAAGCTGATTTAGAAGCAGCTTCTGGCTCCTTTGCACTCCTTAGTGGGCAAATTACATCCATCTGACATCTTGATTATTGATTTACAGGTGAGTGATGCTGTGGCTTGTTGCAGAGTGACACTGAGTCAGGATTTATTGGGAAAGTTTATCTTATTATCCACTTGTGGTCTTATCCAACATCCTTGGCAAGGAAGTATGAAACGGAGATGTTGTCACTGCTTCATGAATCACCACTGAATAATTGCCTTTGCCACTGCTCACCTGTGAACTGGGAAGGCAACAGAGTCTTTGTGGGGTCTCAGATGGAAAATATGGGTTCTGTTAGGTGTATTATGGTGATGGGCTAACAAGTGGTTGAGCCAACTCAGAGTCAACTTAGCCAATTAACAGGGTGGAGTTAAGGAAACTCCAGCCTGGCGTGGTCAGTGGATGTGAAAGGAAGAAAGTTCAGGGATAGTCCTGCTACTTCACAGTCAGATCTGATGGTCTTGGAGGCCTTTTCCAGCCTAAATGACTCCATAAATAACAGAAAATATTAGGTTAGGAGAGGTCACAGATCCCGGGTGTGAGGAAAGAGATTTTGAATGTGTGTTGAAAAGCGTGGTGATGAGTGAAAAAAGTTCTTGCTATATGTTTTTTTATGCATTAATTCTCTGTTGAACTAAACCAAACAACTGGTAAAATCAGTGTTAAAAGCTGGATTTCTCAAAAGATTGCAGTTTGTCTTTTATACAGTTTTACATTGTGTTGAGTAGACTTGCAAGTTGTATTTTCCTTATGCAAAAGCATTCTCCTTATTTCTTTTTCTTTACAATCATGGCAGCCAGTAATTTTCCTTCATTATTCCTTTTCCCTTGCTGAATTAGGATTGTGTGGTCAGGTAGCCTTTTCCTTTTCTTGGGCTAAATCTAAATTAGATAAAGACAGACAGATGTGGCCTTCACATAACTGGTTTTCTGCTGATATCTGCATTTTCTGTCTCCTGGCTCATCTGCTGCTGAATATTCCCAGTTCTTCTGTATCTTTATAAGTCTTCCCTTTTACTGGAGGAGCTCCATATCTGAGGAATGAAGAATGACAGGTTTCATGGCAACTTTTTTGGAGAGCCTGGAGATGGAGGATTAACTTTATGGAAGCCATTTACACACCGAGGGAGTTAGAAAGAAAAAGACATGTTTAGTTGCATGACTAAGTTCTCTAAAACAAGAAATAGCAATGGGAAAAAGAGTAAAGAAAAAAGTTCAAAGAAATGATGCAAAGTCTCCCAAAATTTACTTTATTCTCTGAGTTGTTTACTCTTCTGAACATTTTTTTCCCTAGTTTTCCTAATTTCTTTATTTTGATCTAATTTTCCTCCTGTTACTCATTGTTGGTGTCCATAATACTCACCCTACTAACTTTTCCTGATCCCAGGCAAGGATTCTTTCATTATCCATTTCCATTGGAATCACTGGGATCTTCTGCCCAAGGTTCACCACTTTTAAACTCAGCTTGCTTGGGATACGGTCATCTGTAAAAGAAACTACTTAAAAGATGAATTTTAACAAATACTATATTTAATTTTTGATAATTTTCATTTGAAATGTTGAAGTTCATGTGATTGCATTTCTGGTGTGGTTTTGTTGTTTGGGGGTTTTTATATATAGATATATATATATATTACCATCAAGTCAGCATGAAAATCTTTCAACAAAGACTTTTAGAAAATGTTTCTTCTAGAATTATTTTACTTGGATTTCCTAATAATTCATAGAATCATGGAATGATTTGGGTTGGAAGGGGACCTTGAAGATCATCTAGTTCCAACCCTCAATTAACTTGTAATATTGTATTTTTATGTATTTTAAGTCCCCTCACTCCACCAAAAGAAATGTAAATATTTAAAATCTGACTCTAAATGTGGCTGAAAAGTCTAAATTAGACCAACTAGTCTTTTACCACTATCCTCACAAAATGATCTTTTCCTTCAAGTTGCTCCACAATAATTTAAGCTTCATGTTGCTTGATGACACTCCATTGCATTGAATATTTCAGGATGACACTGTGAAGGTGTTCAAAAACCATCTCTTAGGGGTGAAACCAAATTCCTCGTGGTATCAGTCGAGCTTTATTCTTGCTTTCCTCTGTGAGAACAGGCAGTGTGGTTGTTTTGATTCCTTTCAACTCACTCCTTTTCCAATCTGCTTTGATAAAAACTAAAAGAGGAATATTTTCCTTTTAGTTTTCTTCCACATTGCTGGAAGTGTTCAAAGTCAGATTGGGCAGGGCTTGGAGCAACCTGGGCTAGTGGAAGGTGGTTCTGCCCACTGCAGGGGCTGGAACTAGATGGTCTTTAAGGTCCCTTCCAACTCAACCCATTCTGGGATTCTATGAATTCCAGATAACACAATATCTGGGCCTGGTAAATGGGTGTGAAAAAGAAGATTGAAACAAAAGCTTCAAGGTACAGGGCTCCACTTGATTCCAGCTAAACATTGTTTCTCATTAAGGTTGAATTCCTGGCAGTCACATTGCACGGATAGAGCAAAAGTAGCAAACAATTACAGATGAACCAATAAAATAAAAAGCCCTTTTGTGCAATGACAGCATTCAATAATTGTGTCAATGCTGCTTTAAAAGTTTCACTTCCTACAGCATCTCCAGTCCCAAAGTGTCTCATCTGCTTTCTAATTTTCCACAAGATGCTTTTAATATTTTGAGATTGATATTGAACCGCAGGGGTCTAAAAGGTTTCAAAAGATCTTGCATATGCATTTGGAACCAAACGATCAATTAGATTAATAAAGGGGAATTGTAATTTATATATGAAGCCTGTAAACTCTCGCAGAGAGGTATGGAATGAGAAACCAGGCAGCCTGGGGACAGCCAGGATTTAAGGTGAGAAAACAAACACACTCAGCAGGAAAAAAAAAAAAAAAGGTGCAGTCAGCACCAGTTTTGTTCTATTAATCCAATGTTTCCTGTTACAAATATGGGAGAAATGGGAAGAAATGAGGAATTTAATACAGCACCTGTCAAGGTAATTATCGTCTGAAACCAAGTTGTACCTTGGGAATGGTTCTATTGCAGAAACAAAGGAAAAACTTGTAAATGGGAAATTGTTATTAATTTCCACGAGCTGTCCTGTTCTGGTTGAAATGTTGCCTTCGAGCTCTTCCTTGCAGTTATAATGGCATCCTTTTTTTTTTTTTTTTTTTTTTTTGCTGTTTCCTTCCTGAAGGATCGTTGGATTGTCAGTTTTATGTTTTCTTAACCGATAGTCATCAACCTTTGCTTAATCGTCTTCTTCCTCCAGCCCCTTTCCTGTCCTCGGGCTTCTTGGTGCTCCCCAGCACCCTGGGGGACCCCTCCCATCTCTGCAGGGATCCCTGTGTGAGTGTTTGAGATACCATCAGCAGAACCAGTCAGGAAAAAAAAGAACATGAGCTTTTTCTGTCAGAAAATATGTTTCTAGCAAAGTAGAAGCTCCCTTTCAAGAAATCACGTCTTTTCCACTGACTTTCTTCACAAGAGTATGGTGGTAGAAATCACAGGTTTTCAAAGGAAACATCTACATTTTAATTTTTACGTGATTTTCCAAAGCATTCTAAACACCACTGAATTGAAATGAAGTGTTTTAGTCAACCCAACCCATTTTTCCAGACTTGTCTTGGTTAAAAAATCTTTAACGGGCAGGTTTTGATCCTGTCTAACCTCTTGAAGGGCAATGGGTTTTGTATCCTCTGCAGGGTACACTTTATTGGGCTTAGAACTGGTGTTTTTAGCAGCTCCTCATGTTTAGGAATGTGTTTTTTGAGTGCCTAGTGACAGATCCAAGTTCTTCTGCAATCGTTCTGTGCTGGTTAGGAGGAAGCCAAATCAGCTATGGAAAACTTATGATCATCTGAACACGAAATTGCACGGAATGACTAAAGTTTACGAACAGGGCCATATGTTTTTTGGCAGGAATTGGCTTGCTTAAGGCCAGCCTAGACCCCAAGCAGCCTGAGCTCATTGCTGTAGATAGTTCTATAGGTTTTATGAAACTTCTGAAGTACTTGGTGTGCAACAGAGCTGATGAGATTACTGTGAGCAGCGCTATGTTTTCTAACGTTCTCTCCTCTTATTCCTCTTCACAATCTGTGTAAGAAACTGGGTCTAACTCTTCACAAACCAAGCTGCTTTTTTCATCAGTTAAAGCTGAACCATCAGTTTAGCTCTGCTGAGCTCACACACCCACAGAAACCATCAGGGTTGTGTTTGAAGGTTTGACTTTCGCTGCTCTCCAAACCTCTTCCTCCTCATTGGTGTCTCTGAGCTTTCAGAATGATTGTTAACCCAAATCATTAGACCTGTGGAG